>NC_089252.1:156982487-158339492 GCF_963930625.1 Muntiacus reevesi | reverse complement strand
AAGACTACAGGAAACGTTTGGATTCAAATGTTTTGTTTCAGCACATGTTAATTTTGAGATACCCGTCTTTCTTATTTTTTTGCCATGGTAAGATTTTCAGTAATGTCTATACCTTTTAAACAATGGGAGGTCTCCCTTATCTACAATTATTAATGTGAAAGTGAAAGTTGCTCAGTCGTGTCCAACTCTGCGACCCCATGGACTATACAACCCATGGAATTCTCCAGGCCAGAAGACTGGAGTGGGTAGCCTTTCCCTTCTCCAGGGGATCTTCCCAACCCAGGGATCGAACCCAGGTCTCCCACATTGCAGGCATATTCTCTATCAGCTGAGCCACAAGGTAAGCCCAAGAATACTGGAGTGGGTAGTCTATTCCTTCTCCAGGAGATCTTCCCAATCCAGGAATCAAACCAGGGTCTCCTGCACTGCAGGCAGATTCTTCACCAACTGAGCCATGAAGGACAACTATTAATGGCCATGTATAAAGTCATTCTTCCCTTGGGTTTCCCAGATGGCACACAGGGTGAAAAATCTACCTGGCAATGCAGGAGGCAAGACAGGAGACATGGATTCAGTTCCTAGGTGACACGGATTCAGTTCCTGGGTCAGGAAGATCTCCTAGAGCAGGGCATGGCAACCCACTCCAGTATTCTTGCCTGGAGAATTCGATGAACAAAGGAGACTGGCAGGCTACAGTCTATGGGATCAAAGAGTTGGACACGACTGAAGCCAACTTAGCATGCATACATGCATTCTTCCCTTAAGAAATTTTTTTTCTCAACCCAAATTGGCAATTTTTCTATAAGATGCATCTTACATTTCAAAAACACACAAATCACACATTCATTATGGGCTATTTTTCAAGACAATCTATTCAAGTGAATACTTAAAAAAAAAAAAAACACACCTCACAACCTACCAAATGGGCAGAATTATCAACTTTAGCAACAAAAACTTTTGGAAGCAACAGGACAATGTTAAAAATGTACCACTTAGAGTGCTTATTAGAAACCCATAAGTATAAGCCCTTGACAAATGTTGGCTTATTTAATATCTAGAACTGACCCCTAAGTAGGTATTACATAAATTTTACAAATTTATCAATAGAGAAGACGGACAGCACTAAAGAACAATTTTAAATTTGTTCTTCAGTAAGGCTTCAAGCAGATTTATCAGAAACAAATATGTTCTCAAGAAAACAACAGTATCAAGGTATTTTCCCCTAACACTGCTACCATACACACTTAGGATGAAAATGTCTGCTGTTCTATCTTTCCCAGGAAACTATCCAAGGTAATAAAACCCTCAAATTAGACCTGTCTCCTTTCGTAAGTGATTTCTTCAATTCCACCCAATGTTTAGACAATTTAAAACTTGTGCTTTGAGTAAATATGAGATATAAATAAGGGTCATTTTTTGGCTTTAACAAAGTCCTATGCACACCTGTATGTGCACACACATGCTCTTTACTGGGCTTCCCTGGTGGCTCAGTGCTAAAGAATCAGCCTGCCCATTCAGGAGATGTGGGTTCAATCCCTGAGTCAGGAAGAGCCCCTGGAGAAGAAAATGGGAACCCACTCCAGTATTTCTGCCTGCGAAATCCATGGACAGAGAGGAGCCTGACAGGCTACAATCCCTGGGATCACAAAAGAGTCAGATACGACAGCAACTAAACAACATTTGCTATATAAATCAAACTGATACTTGATGTTACCATACACGTATCCATCCAACTTGTCTCATTTCATCTTACAATTCCAAATATCAGTTAGACTTTCAATTTATTAATAGCTAAATTAAAAAGCTCGGTAATACACAGATATACATATTAATGTGTATCACATATGCTTAAAAGTATTTAATCTTTTAACACACCATCTTACATAGCTGAAGAGAAAGCTGAAGAGGCAGGAAGGAACTGTTGCGGGAAAGGGAGGGAAAAGGGAGGGAAGGACCTAAGATTTGCTCCTTCTTGAATTTTCCTGAAGTAAAAAAAAAACACAATGAAGCAGAATGTTTAATAAAATGAACAACCAGGCAAAACATTTTCTACTGGCTACATCAGCATCACCTAACAGTTTAAATAAATTCACACAGTATCTACTAATTCATCGAAATACTTGGCACCTTATAAACGTAGAAGTCATCTATATTTCACAGTACGCTTATTTTTCCTGCTATTTTGACTGACAGATGTCCCTTTCCCTTCAGTTATAAATTTTAAATTAGATTACAGTCAGTTTTTGGAAGGATGATTTTGTAAAAGAAACAAAACAAAGGAAGTAGAAACTTTATTTACCCCAAAGGAAGTGTACTTTACATTAGTAAATTCTATTACTCAACTAGAAAGGAAGTAACAATTTTCACTTTATGAAACGATACGATTCCTAATACACATGCAAATGCTCTTTTTCAGGTCCAAAAATACCAAAAAAAAGGGAAGAGTTGAGCAATATACAAACGAATAGAGAGAGACTTATTATTTCAAAGAAAATAAAACTAATTTTAGTTTGAGTTACAATTATTTTTCTGGGAAGCAGAGACTCTGCTAAGTTTCCAAAAAAGCCACCGTAATTTCGGATGGTCTTGCTGATAGCCCAGGCTGTCACTCCAGCTTACGTGGGCATTGGGGAGTGAGAGGGAGAAAATGCTATAAATCTGATTCAGGAAAGCTCACCCAACAGTTTTAAAAACCTGCCCCCTCCCCCAATATGCTCCCTCCCAACAAGCTAAAAAAAATAATAATATAGAAAGCGTGATGAGTTAAAATACCCACGGTTTCGGCTGACGATCACTCACTTCTCAAAAAGTGATGGTGATGTGCTGCTGGTCCCTGGAAGCGCGCGCGCAAGCACCGGAGGTTTCGGGGTCTGAAGGAAGAAAACTGAACAGCGATCAGATGCGATTCAGGAAGCAGAGGGAGGGAGGGCCGGTACGAGGCAGACTACGGGAGTTGGGGGGGGGGGGGAAACGAAGGGCGGAACACAAACACAAACACGTTCCGAGTCCCGGGGAGGGCGGACCGACGCCACCTCACCATTCCCCGCCCCTGGACCCCGCGGTCCTCCCCGGACCTAGGGCCCGTGGCCCGCGCGAAGCAACCTGGACCCAGGGGAGCCTAGCGGCAACAGACTTCCCACTCACTGTAACGGCTGCGGAGTAGCTACGAGTCTCCCGGTGAGTCGGTGAGAGAGAAGGTGGGGGCCGCGAAGAGGAAAGCGAGGGGGTGAAGCGCCCCTCCGAGTCCCCTCTCCAACGCGCGAGAAGCAGTCTACCCACCCCCGACTCTGTCCGGTCCGCAATCGCCGCTCCCACCTTCCGCCGCCGCCTGGAGGGAAGTCGGAACGGCGGGGGTCACGGCGGGGGTCAGAGGGTAAAGGTCTTGCTCCCAGCAGCCTCCGCGGTGGATACGTCGCCATCTTGGATCCGCGGGACAAGAAAATTCATGCGGTGAGTTTTTGGCAAATTTTCGGAAGTCTGGCAGCGGGGCGCGCGGCGGGAGCGGCGGATTCGGGGCCCTCGCAAGGCGGGGGAATGCCTCGGGGCCGGGCCGGTCGCGCCCGGGGTCCGCGGGCAGCGTCCCGGCCCGCCGCTTCCCGTTGCTTTTGTCTCGGCTCCAATCGAGAGAGGGAGAGCGGAGCGGGCGGGGAAGGGGGGGTGGTGGCGGTGGAGGGAGGGAGGGGGTGTGTATGGGGAGGGTGGTGGACGGGACGTAAAGCGTCGCTGTAGTCGGGTAGCTGCAGCGGCAGTTCTGGATCCTAGGCCCGGTCCCTTCGGCTGGCGCTGGGGCTTCCCCCAGACTCCTCTCCCCCGGGCTCCCGCCAGCACGGAGAAGCCTCCGTCGCGCTGCTTCTGGGGAAGAAGAGAAGGCGACAGCGGCGGTGGCCAAGGACCCCGGGCCCGCTTTAGACGGCGCTGCCGCCTTCCCAGCAGTTGCCCCGGTCTTTGGCAGTTCACATTCTCTCAATACACGTACATCATCTACAACTTGTGTGTGTTTCTGTTTATGTATATGTGAAAGATGGGGGATCCTGGACTGGCTAACGGGTCTCAGGAGCTGCCAGGCCCTGGGGTACCGAAGGCTGTGGATGGTGGAAGGAGGAGTGCAACTGTGATGCTTCCTCTGCTTCCGCACCCGGAGGGTGAAGCTTCCGTAGTCTGGTAGTGACTGAGTCCGGAGAGTCCTGGGGCGGCGGAGGAACCCGAAACGCCTCGATCTCTGAAGTTGCTAGCCCTAGGTTTCTACTTCCGCCGGGGCCTCTCCACCTTTTGCTGTCTTGAGTCTAACTGAAAAGTTTCACGGAAGAAGTGAGTAGGGTTAAAACTTAGTTCTTAGTTCAGGCTCTGGTCCTTTTAGGAGAGAAAGCCTCTAACTCTTGGTAACTGTGGTTCTTAGCGAATATGAGTTTTTTGTTGTTGTTTTTAATGAGAACATTTCCAAGGTCTTAGAATTTGCATTTATTCCAGGCCCTGTGGGTACGATATTACAACCATAAAAGTCTTACACATGGGTGCCACCCTCTTGAACCTAAGCATCAACTCCCTTAGAACCGAGCAGATGCCTTCAGTTTTTAACATCCAGAAGACCGAATGCAATACCTTTTAGTTTCATAAAACTCTTGGTCAGAGAATCCTACTCCTTTCTTAACCTTCTGGTCGTTTTCTAATCATTAAATACATTGATAGCAACCCTTAGATTCTTGGTGAAATGGTAGGAAGTACTTAGTTAGAATCTGTCACGAGGGAGGCCTTGCTTGAATTTAGAGTTCAAAGCTGAACAGATTTTCTGTCATGCTTGATATGGGAATTTCTAGACCTCTGGAATCGTAAGTGCAACTTTATTTGCCCCTTAAAACTACTTAAGTGGAAGTAATAAATATGGAGGCAGGAGGTAGAAATTCGAAAATATTTGTTTACATTCTGGGTTTATATTGTTTGGAAATACTTAGTATATTTGACAAGTTATTTCTGAAACGTGTTACCGGTGAACACGTCTCTTGCAACTTTGGAAGATAACTTTATCCTCGGTGTAAGGAGTTGGTTAAGAATCTCAGTGGTCTGAAATGACTAAATTCAGACAGTTTGATGTGTACATTCAGATCTCTCTTCCTGAGATACTTCTTAGTGGATCAAGATCTTTAGTTAACTTTGTCATGTTGAGCATCTCTTCAGTTTGTAGTTCTTGTGTAATATTAACCCTAAAGGAAAAATACAAGATACATGTGAAAAGATGACAACTTATGCCCCACTTGTTTCCTCACTTTGTAAGATCTTCATTTAATTTTAAAAAGGTTCTTTGCTCTCATTTTCCCCCCGCTTGACTGCTTGAAGTGCAGTGACTTCTGTGATTACTTTATATTTTTGATAGAAATTGAGAAACTCACATTTTGGCTTCTTGATTAATACTGCATCAGTAAAAATAATGTGAGCATTGTTTTTTGGCAGAACCCTTTTATTATAAGTATACTGTATAAAGATATCTGTAACCTAATCTGATACTCTTGGGGAATTAGAATTGCTTATATATTTAACCAACCAACAGATACAACCTTTTAAAGATTTTTAGTTTCTGTAATACTTTAGTTTTAAAGTAAATTTATGTGGCAGGAAGATGAGGGCATAATGCATGAGTGATTTATGTTCCCTTCCATTTCGAACTATGTGATCTTGAAGATAAACTTCAGAATGATATTCCTCCCCTAGAGAGCTAGTTACTTATGTTTTTACTTAATAACTTTATATATTTAGTTTACTCTTTCATTTCTCAGAGATACTCACAGTTAGTTATAATCTGAAATTCTTTGTTCAAAAGTATCTGTATTTTGAAAGACCTTTGCAGAATCTTTTGCATCCTCTGGGAAATTATAGGTTTACCTTTTCACTCACAAATGTGCTTCATAAGATTTTCTAATAATGTGGGAAAATAAAAAGTATGCTTCATGTTTACATACGAAATAATACTAGACGTTACTAGATTGGTAAAAAATAAGTAAACTTTTTTTTCTTTGCTCTTTAAAAGCTGTGTTAAACAGTAATTTTTTAATTGTTTTAACATTTTTAACTGTAGAAAATTCATTCTATTATAATTACATATTTAAAAGCAAACTTTCCATGTACTTGCATATTAGGCATTTGAGAACAACTTACGCAGATAGTGATACAATCTTAGGAAAAGATACTATTAAGATTTTATTTGTTACTTAGACTTCTAGTAGATGTTGTGACACAAAGAAGCAAAAGAAACCAAGGTACCAGGTAGGGCAGTTTTAGAGGCAGAGCTTAACCGAGTTGCACTGTAATGTTGGAATAGAATCACACACACTACTGATATCGGAGTATTGATAACAAAGGAATCATTCTGGATGATGATAGGTCTGATCGTTGTTCCTTAACTATGGATGAGTTCTACCCCTAATGCTTAAAGGAGTAGGTTTCCTTGTGACTTTTTTCTAGATTTTTTTGAATTATCTATACCAAAATTGGTGTCTGTTTAGGAAGTCTACTTTTGAAAACATAGAACAGACTAATGAGTTGTAAAAATTATTATATAATTTTTACCTTGGTTTTTTTCATTGAACTTTTCTTTAACTTATATATATATATATTCTTCTTTGCTTTAGTTTTTCTGCTTGACATCCTTTTTTAAACTCTTAAAACTCCTCTTGTGATAAGTCTGATAGGGCTCATGCTGATATGGCTTATTTATTTATTTACTTTGTCTGTACTATTAGAAATGACCTGGAAAAAATAATTCCTAGTGGTTTATTTTTTCTGATAGTTCTCTGAAATACAGATGATAATCTCTTGGTATTATTCCTTGGGGGTATGCTATACTGTGAATTAATAAAATGTTTTATAGTGTTTTGATTTTTGGTAAGACCATATAGTTTATATAATCATGAGAGGCAAAATAAGTTATCTATGAAAAAAAAACAAAAAAATTTTTTTCTGGATACACTTTAATGGTTTGTATGTATTTAGACTGGGGATCTAAGCCTGTTTAGATATAGCTTGATATTTTGGACATATTTGCCACTTACCCTGAAGGTATCCCCCCTACCCTTACCACCCGGCTAACTCCCCCATGCTTTTTTTTTTTTTTTTTTTTTGCTTTCATGCTTATGTTTTTATGTGGGGCTTGAATGGGATAGTGGTGGTGATATTTCTATCACTTCTCTGTCGTTTGACAAACTTTATTTTTCAGAACCACGTAGTGCCACTTCCTTAATGAACCTATAGTGCCACTTTCTTAATGAAATCTTCCCGATTTCCCGAATCCTCCTGCTGTCCTGCTTCTATTCCTCAGATTTCTACTGCTGAGTGTGTCACACTGCATTGTAATTTACTATCCATCCCCACCACTCATAATAACCTCCACTGGACTGGAAGCACCTGTGAGGCAGAGCTTTGTCTTACTTATATTTACATTTCTAGTGCCTTCCAAGTGTGTAATACCTGGTTATCAATAAATATGCAATAAACTGAACTGGTGCCAGATTGTCACTTGACACTTAGTGCAGTCATTGTGCCGTTTCACAGTCCACACGTTGGAAGAAGATTGGAAAAGGGGATGGGGAAGAAGGGCATCCTGTATTCCTTTACTTCCTTGAATTGTTTCTTACAGTTTTGCTTTGTAATAACCTATGGGAAACTAGACAACAAGCTTCTAGGAGAAATGTGTGTGGAGTAAGAACAGGACTTAAAAAAGTAGCAAGAATGTTTCTGGCGGTATCTAGGTCCACATTTCTTGGTGTATTCTATGATTAAGGTCAGTGCTTGAAGAAGATATTTTGTATTTACCCCATAATATATATTTACATTGCTTAACCATGAGATACTGTTAGATTTGGGCTTTTTGAAGTTAGATTCTATGTCTTCCCCTTTCTCCACCTTTTTACTCCTAATGCCTGGCCCAGTGCCTAGTACAAAGTAAGAGTTCTCTAGTTTTTTAATACCTTTCTCCTTATGAAAATTGGGTGAGATGATTTAATGTATTTTTATTGGCTGTCTAAATTTCAAAAAGCTCTAAAAATGGACTTTTTAAAAAAAGCAAACATGATGGCAAATTCCAACTGAAATTAGTTGCCTAATCATAGTCTTATCTGTCTTAACCTGATTTTCCATTTTTATGTAGAAATATTAATGTAGTTGATTGCAAGTGCTGCCTAGGCCACCCTGTGAGGTTTTAGGTCATACATGATATATATGCTGTCTTAACTTTCTAAAATCTGGCAAATTCCAATTCTGAGAAATATCTGACCTTTAAGTGTTTGAATAAGAGATTGTGCACCAATTTTGTGTCCATTTTTTGAGCTATAGAAATCAAAACAGTAAATGACTTCCAGAATTGCATTTATTGGAGATGTTAACATTTGACTTAAGATATTGAAATGTCTCATTTGCCTATGTATTTTTCATTGACTTTTTAATGACAAAAAGCTATGAAAGATACAGAGAGAGAATTTGTTCTAGTACTTGGGACACCAATTTTTTCTGTGCTTTTACTGAATTGAAATGTCTTTCCTTATGTGAAAGTAGATGAGCATGCACACACAGTACGTATTTACTTTGCCAAGAAATGATAAAATAAGAGAAAAATTTGTGTTCTGACAGTTTAGGTAACAGTGAATAGATTTGCCTGTTTTCAAACATATTGATATATCATTTTTCATTTATATTTTTGGATGTCGAAACATAACCATTTTGTATCAACATCTGGACAAAATGTAATGACTGATCAAGTATTAATAATAATGTGTGTTTGGAAGAGGAACATTTGGTTTTGTGTCATATCTGGCAAGAATGTGTTTTTATGTTAACTTTTTACATTATAGATTATGATGCTATTCATACAAATTTTGGACTTAATTTTGTTAGTAAGAGTCCTTCATAGGTTGGTAAAATAATAATAATCACTAAGTTTGCCATACTGTTCAAAGGACCTCATTCGTTTTGAGTTTGTTTTACTACTTAATATGTATGTAAAAAAAAATACTTGGTAATCGCAAAGCATTTTCATAATACCCCACTATAATTTTATAGAGTCATTTTAATGTTGTGTTAAAATAAGTTTAAACTTTTTAATAAGGTTAAATTTTAACATTAACTTAAAGATAGAACAGTCAATTTGTTTTGATTAGCATGAAAATTAGTAATTGGGAATTTTGAAGGCCGTTTTATCCTTTGATTGAACCTAGCATCTAATGTCTCTCTCACTAATTTAATGCTGCTCTATAGGGAAAATCCTGATTATCAAATCAAGTAGGTGTAAGTAGAAGGTTTGTTTTTGTTTTTAACTGATCATCCTGAAGATTCAGGATCGTTTAATATGGAAATTTGAAAGAGAAGTATAAGGAAATTTGTGTTTCAAGTGACTTTTTGGCAGAACACAGTAGCTGCTCATATTTTTAAAAAATGATAAACATATTCAAGAAGCACCCAAACTTTTAGTAATAATCCTGTGTTATAATGAGAGTAAGTAATAATACTGTATCACAGACACCACGTTTTACAAGTTTACTTATTATTGCACAGTTATTTTTTGAGGAGATCATGTGTTGAACTTTGTCTTGATTTAGTAGTACATGAAATAGTGCTTTAAGGGTATTTTTATAATTTTATGAGTGAGCATGTCTGGCCTTACGTTAGAAAAATTTCAGAGCCATAGAACCTTTCTAATCTATGCACATTTAAGAGAAATTGTACATATGTTTATTGACGTACCCGGCCAAACTTTGAGGTCTATAGCAAAACTGTTTAACCTGACAGAACAGATTTCAGTCACCTAATTTTAAATTTGATACTTGATGCACTTTTGTGTTCTGTATGTTTTGTATGTTTATGAGTCACACATCCTAAAATAGATACATATGTGTAGA
Organism: Muntiacus reevesi; assembly: GCF_963930625.1. Lineage (NCBI taxonomy): Eukaryota > Metazoa > Chordata > Mammalia > Artiodactyla > Cervidae > Muntiacus > Muntiacus reevesi. Next base: position 158,329,614 of record NC_089252.1, on the reverse strand, counting down.
ATAGCTACACATAGTCCAGTGCTTCAGGAAATTTGACCTCTGATTGTATTAAGATGTTTCAAGCATAGTTTGAAAACCTCTGAACTTGATGTAGAGTCACTTCCAACCTACAATTATATATTTTTAAAAAATCAAGACTTTGTCTTCTCTCATAGAATTTGCTTGTGTTTGAGTAAGTGCTGGGTATATATGATGGTGAACAGGACAAGCCTCTGCCTTCAGCGAACTGACACCTTAGACGGGGAGACATAGTACACAAACAGTTTCAGAGGATGGCAGTTATGATGAAGAAGGTAAAGGGGGGCACAGTTTCAGCAGTTGGTTAGGGATGGAAGGAGGAGACTTTTAAGTAAGTAGGGTAATGAGGGGAAGACCTCTCTGGGGGTAGCTTTTGAACAGAAAGTGAGAAAGGAGACAGCCATGCAAAAATCTGGGTGATGTTTTCCATGCAGAGAGAAGAGAAGACCCTGGGATGGAGTCAAGTTTTTCATGTTTGTTGAAAACAAGGAATTTCATCAGTAGTTACTTTGTGCTTTCTGCATAAACAGGGGCAAATTCAAAAGGGAAAAAGAGATAATTCAGACATAAATCTTTGTCTTCCAACTGCTGAAAATGTTTTGACAGACCCAGTAGCTTATATTTTATGAAGAACTGTAGAGAGGAGGAATTACTCTTCATTTAAGAGGTCATGATAATGTTTTCTGGATCTGGTAGAATGAGGGGTATATCTCTGTATTAGTGGAAAATTATAAAGGAGAACAAACTTAAAACTTTGTGTTTGCATAGGATAATCAAAACATTTAAGAGATTCTGACCCTGCAGTATTTTGATAGACTTTTCTTAGAAACTAATCAGTAATGATTTTCACGTTTACTTAGATTTCCTTTTTCAGTTCAATAAATATTACCATGTCCCATGAACTGTTAGAGGTGCAGTAAATTAATTCTTGAAGTTCAGTTTTTGTGGTGAATGCTGTGGATACATGCTAGAGTACAACAACCTTGTCTGAGAAAAGGATAGAGTTGGTTTCAGTTCAGTGATGTTTGAACTGGGTTCTGAAGGGTGACTTGGAGTTCAGTTAGGTGGGGGAGGGGGATGCAGAATCAGCACTGCAGATATGAAAAGTCTGGAAGGATAGACTGGATTTAGAGAATGGTAAAGTAATCTGTAGTACTCGATTGAATCTTGGGACCTCATGAGAAGTTGACTGAAGCAATGAATTTGCCATAGTGTGAGAGACTTTTTTTTTACATGGTGAGGAATAATTAACCAGTTTTTTTAAACAATGTGAGTGAAAATCAGATTTATACTTCAGGGAGAAATTTTAGATTCCACAGTTGATTTATAATTAAATTACAAACTTGATGTTTCAGTGTATTTCTGACATTTTTGAAGGATTTTTTTTCTTTGTTACATACAATGTATTCTGTATTTATATTGGTAAGATTTTTAAATTATTAACAACTTTGAAATTCTGTAGTTTGTTATTTTCCAGAGAACTTGTTTTATATATATAAACCAATGTCCATAATGTAAAGTTTTATGTTAATGAATGGAATGGGGTTTGTTAAGTAATTTTTAGGGCAGGCAGAGTTTGAATGTTGTTATTTGATTCTGTTTGCAGGCATGAAATTTAACATTGCTTTAGTAAATTAGAATACCAAAAAAGTCTAAATTAGTGAATTGATCATTCTTAGAAACTTATACCTATATTGTATTTCTAGCAGTACCTATTTTGCAATGCTAATGTGTGTGTTTTTCAAAATACTGTACATAAGTTATGAGTTTATTTTAGGTTGCTAACATTATTAATTCTGACATTTTAAAAAAGAGCCCAAATGAACTGTTTCTAAATAAAAAAGATTCCCTAAGAATGCAATTTGAGCAAATTACTACTTTGATAGGATGCATTATGTACCTTTTTATTTTTGTTTCCATAGCAGAAGTATGTTATTCTACATGATGACCTGGAGCTGCCCAAGTTGCCTAATTGTTGTTGAGTTTTTGACTGAATAAAATGGAACTGATTTTAGCTATTTCCTATTAAAGAGAGTTATATTATGCTGGAATTTTACATGATTGTTACAGTCTCTGGTACTCACCAGCCTGAATTGGAGTCACCAGTTATGTTTTTAATTAGCTGTATGACTTATCCTTTCTAAACTTCAGGTTTCTCATTGGGAAAATGTGGATAGGTAAACTGTATTTACCTCATAAGGTTGATATAACGAATAAAGGCTCTTGTGGGGGTTTTTGTTTGTTTTTTGGAGTGAGGTTGCAAGTTAAAGATAAGCTTCTGAAGCAAATGAGAATTAGCCACAATTTATTTCATAGAGTGCACTATGCTCTTTTTGTGTTGAATTCATAAATGTAAACTAGAAGAGTGTGGTTTTGTTCTTACATGTTTTTCCTACCAAGAATTTTGTTTAGATGATGTTGTGTTAGTAACATAGATCCATCTTAGCATTTCTCTGTCTGAAGCATTTGGCACGGTGCCTGGCACATGATAGGTATTTAGTCATTTCTTTTGCTAAATGGGATAAGTCTAACAGGGAGGGCACTGACTTAGGACTCATACTGTGTCTGTCACTTAGGACTTGAATCATGTCAGGTTATCTACAACAAGTTTCTTCTCTGTGCTTCAGTTTTCATCTCCTTAAAATGAATAAAATATCTTCTTTTAGACTTATTTAGAAGGTTAAATGAAGAAGGAAATGGCACACCACTCTAGTATTCTTGCCTAGAGAATCCCAGGGACAGAGGAACCTGTGGGCTTCTGTCCATAGGGTCGCACAGAGTCGAACATGACCGAAGTGACTTAGCATGCATGCATGCATCGGAGAAGGAAATGGCAACCCACTCCAGTGTTCTTGCCTGGAGAATCCCAGGGACAGAGGAGCCTGGTGGGCTGCCATCTATGGGGTCACACAGAATCAGACACGACTGAAGCGACTTAGCAGCAGCAGCAGCAGCAGGTTAAATACAGTGCAAAACACCTGACAATAGGTTCTTAGCAATGTTGATTCCTATGTCAGAAATCTGGAGGAAGTTCAGAAGAAATACTTAGCATAGCACCTATCATTTACTTTTTAGAAGTTGAGAAAGGTTTGAGTAAGTGCTCATCTTTAATGGAGGGTTAATATGTTATTTTCAGCAGACTATAACACTTGGATTCTGAAGATGGATTCTTTCTGGGTTCCTTGAATTTGTCAGCTATGTGCCTGCGCAGATTAGCATTGGATAACCAACTTTTTAGTCACTTACCTCCTCGTGTTGCTGATGAGAACTGAGATGTTAAGAGCAGAAACGTCTGGCTAACTGTAAAGCATGTGAGAGTGTAGAGTCCTGATTAATAGTGGCTGTGATGAAACTAGTTTCTTAGGTCGTGTGGTTCAGTCACTCATTCATTCACTGCTTTTACCTTGTGGTACTTTGGTATTCATGTGGTTTGTCCTTTATTTTTATTTAATTAAATATTAGGCTATTGGACTGGGGAGTTGGGAGAGGGGAAAAAAAATGATTCTGCTGTGTTTCAAAGTAGGCCAGTTAATACTTGGATATTTTTTGCATGGTGAATTCCTAATACTTTCTGTGTGCACATATATATAACAGGAAGTATACCTTTCTCATCATTCCCTCTTCATTAAGGATGAAAGATTTTGAATTAGAATATTTTTACCCTAGGTTTGGTAACCTGTGTGTTTTCTTCTTATCATTGTTAGCCAGACATATTTTTGTGAACATCATGCTTTTTTTTCCTATAAATGAAATTCATTTGTAATTTATAATTAAGAGCATTAAGAAGTCAGTGCAGTAGTTTGAAACTGTTGTATAGTCTCTGCGTTATGTAATGTGTATGAGTAATTTTAAAGATCTGTTGGGTACTTAGCGTTTGGAAGCATTAAAATAAATACCATATAAGGAAAGTGAATAGTACTAAGTAGCTGCAGCAGCGAAGTAAGGAAAGTGAATCACAGAGTAATGAAGCTGGAAGATGATTGTGTATTGAAGGGGAATATTATTTGTTGTTTCCACTCACCATGTTTGTATGTGTGTGTTAAAAAGCGCTCCAATTTGTTTTTGCATTTACTCTCTATTATTAAAGTAACACAAGTGAGTGTGAAAATTTTAGAAAATCTGGAGTATATAAAAAGAGAAAAACCATCCAGAGACAATAACTCTTCCCATTTTTGTTAAAGGGAAATTGGGCTATTCTTACTGATTTGTAATTTCTTTTTAAAAATTTTATATAATAAATATTTTCCACTGTCTAATATTTATTCAAAATGTGATTAAGAGATAGTTTCAGTAAATAATTATTACACAAATATGAAACAAAGTTGTGTGTTCAATCACTATGTTTTGTCTGACTCTTTGCAGCCCCATAGACTGCAGCATGCCAGGCTTCCCTGTCCATTACTATCTCCTGGAGCTTGCTCAAATTCATGTTCGTTGAGTTGATGACCCCATCCAACCATCTCATCCTCTGTCACCCTTTTCTCCTCCTGCCTTCAGTCTTTCTCAGCATCAGGGTCTTTTTCAGTGAGTCAGCTGTTCTCATCAGATGGCCAAAATATTTGAGCTTCATCAGTCCTTCCAATGAATACTCGGGGTTTTGTTCCTTTAGGATTGACTGGTTTGATCTCTTTGCTGTCCAAGAGTCTTCTCCAGCACCAGAGTTCAAAAACATCAATTCTTGGCCTCTCAGCCTTCTTTATGGTCCAGCTCTCACATCTATACATGACTACTGGAAAAACCATATCTTTGACTAGACAGACTTGTTGGCAAAGTGATGCCTTTGCTTTTCAATACGTTGTCTAGGTTTGTCATAGCTTTCCTTCCAAGGAGCAAGTGTCTTATAATTGTGTGGCTGCAGTCACCATCCACAGTGATTTTGGAACCTAAGAAAGTGAAATCTGCCACTATTTCCACTTTTTCCTCAACTATTTGCTGTGAAGTGATGGGATCAGATGCCATGATCTTAATTTTTTGAATGTTGAGTTTTAAGCCAGCTTTTTCACTTTCCTCTTTCACCTTCATCAAGAAACTCTTTAGTTGCCCTTCATTTTCTGTCATTAAAGTGGGTATCATCTACATATCTGAGGTTGTTGATATTTCTTCTGGCAAATAAAAGTTGTTGATATTTCTCACAGAAATAAAGTTAGCAAACATAATAATGGTACTTTGCATACCCTCCACTAGCAAACCACCTGTTATTTTCAAATTTATCCATGGGTATCAAATCAAAGCCTATAACATGTTGTTCAGTCGCTCAGTCATGTCTGACTCTTTGTGACCCCATGGACTGCAGCAGGCTTCCCCATCCTTCACCATCTCCCAGAGTTTGCTCAGAATCATGTCCATCGAGTCGGTGATGCCATCCAACTATCTCCTCTTCTGTTGCTCCCTTCTCCTCCTGCCCTCAATCTTTCCCAGCATCAGAGTCTTTTTGATGGGTCAACTCTTCTTACCAGGTGGCCAAGGTATTGGAGCTTTGGACTGTATTTATGGGATGCATATTTAAATTGCCTGGTCATGGAAGTCCTCCCTTAGAAGGTGATGTGAGTGGAGGAGCAGTCTTGTACATGTTCAAGAGAAAGGGGTTCCAGGTAGGGACAAAAACAGGAGCAGATACCCTGGGAGAGGGTGTTTTATGATTGGATGTCTTACGATTGAAAAATTGCAAGAGGTGTATGTGACTGGGGTGTGGTGGGAAAGGAGAAAGGTAGACAGATGGAGAAAAGGTAGATGGATGACTTATTTAAAGGTAAGTCAGGGAAGATTTTGTAAAGCCATCAAAAGTTCTTTGGCTTTTACTTTCCATACAATGATCTTATCTGTACTCTTCACAGTTATTACATATACAAAATTAGTTGAATACTTCTCATTTTATAGTTGGTTAAATAAAGATTCTATAAGACAACCTACAATCCACTTCTCCAAGTTCATATAGCTAATGAGTAGCAGAACTAAGATTAAAAACTTTGGGGTTTTTTTGTTGGGTTTTTTTTTTTATTTCAAAGCTTACTACTTTTTCATTACACTGTTATTCTTGCTCTACCATATTTGTAGAGACATTCACTTTTTTGCTGCCTCAAACCAGTATCCATAGTATGGATTGAGTGTTGAGTGTTTATGCATCTGTATGTGACTGAAAGAAAAAAAGAACAACAAATCACAGAAAACATTTTCCTTACTGCAAGGTACATTCGGATGTCTTCTATTATATATCATGTCTTTAAGCATGCTGGTTTTGATTCACTGAATTTATTTCATGGCCCACTGTTGGAGTACATAGTTTAAAATGACAGCACCATGTCCTTTTGGAATGCCAGAAGTTCATATTTCTCTGGCTCGGAATTATGCTAAGAGTAGCTGCCACATTCACTTAAGAAGCAGTTGTTGTATCTATAGAAAGGGAATAAGTGACAGTACTAGTCGCTCAGTTGTGTCCACCTCTCTGAGACCCCATGGACTGTAGCCCACCAGGCTCATTTGTCTTTGGGATTCTCCAGGCAGGAATGCTGGATTCTCCAGGAGATCTTCCTGACCCAGGAATCAAACCCCAATCCCCTGCATTGCAGGTAGACTCTTTAAAGTCTGAGCCACCGGGGAAGCAAGCCCTTTTATCTATAGAACTAGCCTTAAATTGGGAAGCAAGATGTAATGCAGTTAATAGAGTATAAAAATATATGTGTAACATTTGAAGGCTCATGTGTGATTTATATTCCTTGTAGAAAATCTATAACTTAGGAAACTTTAGTTGGCTGAAAATAAACCTTGTAGTAAGAGGACAGAACAGTTGACGACCAGGCAGCTAATGATGCTAGTTCTACTACAACTAATTTCTGTCAAATGTTTATTGTACTAAGATTTTTTTAAAGCATGTTAATTCACTGCCTAAACATTTTAGGAAGATTTAAAATGTGTATACGTGTATCTCCTATTGCCCATCATACCAGAGTTCATTATTCCAGACAGTCCTCATTTGTAGCCACAGACAAACCACTAATCTGCTTTTTGTCCCTGTAGATTAGAATTGTTTTTAGAGATTTGAGCAAATGGAATTGTATAATATGCATTCTTTTTGTGTCTGACATCTTTTGCTCAGCATAACATTTTGATTTTTTTCAGTGTTGCTTCATGTATTAATCAGTCATTTCTTTTGGATAGTTTTCTGTTGTGCTAATAGGGCCTAAAAACGTTGATTGAATGAATGGGTGTTTAGTATAGTGAGTATCCCTTCCTCCACAATTTTGCTACATTTCTTCTATCATGCTGCTGCTGCTGCTAAGTCGCTTCAGTCGTGTCAGACTCTATGCGACCCCATAGACAGCAGCCTACCAGGCTCCTCCGTCCCTGGGATTCTCCAGGCAAGAATACTGGAGTGGGTTGCCATTTCCTTCTCCATCTTCTATCATGAGGATGGTAAAATCTCTTCCAGATTGTGTGTATTGCTAGACTTAAATTTATGTATAGATTATGTGAAGGTGTGATTTAATAGTGAAAAATGTACAGGGTTTAGAGCTGAATGACTTTGACATGGAACCTTGTCCTTGTTCTCCCATCCTATAAGTATAGGCAAGTTACATAACCTTTCTGAAGTTCAGTTTCCTTTTTTTCTAAAGTGGATGTAATTATATTTGAATATTGCTGTAGTATTTAGGGTGTTATATATAAACACTGTATGTAGACTCTTGTAAAAATGGTAGTGTGATTCAAGTGATGATTCTTGGGTGGTGATGTCTAACATCTGCTTTTTATCTACTAACAATTCTGCCTACCCATAGAGTTGCAGTTTTGTATTTTTTATTAGTCTTCATTAGTGGCTTCAAGAAGCACATGTTTATGCTTGCAAAAAGTTTCATATAGTGAGAGTGATTAAAGTCTTGATTAGTTTACTTTAGGTTACAAAATTGTAGATTTCTCCTAATTAAAGTTGTAATAAAAATGACAATTCGTAAAACTTTTTTAACAGCTTGGAAAGCTTAGTAAAATATAAGGAAGGGGGAAAAACCAATAAGATCAACTCTTCCTTATTGTGGATAGTTTTTTCAAAGAGTAATACGTTCTTGGGGAGTAAGCAGTCAGGAAACTAGTATTTTTTAAGTCATGTTCTGTAGTAAGTGCTTTTCACACACAGTTTATTCATTCAGCAAATTTTAATTAATGCCTACTAGGTACCAGATACTTTTCTAAGACATAAGTCACTTTGTGGATTATTAATTTTTAATTCCCCTGTATGCTTGTTGAATGCAATAATATTTTTATTTGGCCTTGAAACTGAGGAGTTAATGTGGCTTTTAGCAAATTAAATCAGTAGTGTGTATTTGTGGCCAAAGATAATTTTAAATTTACCTAAATAATTAAAAGGCTAATAAAACTTATATTTTGACCATAAACAATGACTATGCTTGTATCAAATTAGGCTTGATCTTTGGAAAGAAAGAAGTAAAATGGCAGAGGAATAATAGTAAATTTTGCTGCTTGTATATAGTATATAGAAACTTTGGAATAAGGATGCCAAATTTTGAAGGATATCTTTTGGTGGCTTTTTTTTTTTTCACTACAAAATTTTAGTTTGCCAATATGTCACGTTTTTTAAAAACAATTTTTATGGAGTAAGTCTAGTTGATTTATTGTCTTGTTGATAATTGTTTAAACCAAATATTGATAACTTTTTAACTGTACAATCAATAGGAGAAAAGATGTTCAATGAAAACAAAGCAGGATGTTCATTCTGAAAACATGTAATGTAGAAGAAAGAAGTTAATAGAACAGGTACAGAGTGGAAATTAAGTGGGCATACACATGATGATGAAAGTGGGACAGATACTAAATTGTGCCTTTGAAGACAGGAAAAAGAGTTAAGATCCTTAAAAACTAGTATTAGTTTTTAGGCATTAAGGTAGACTAGAAACATTTTCATTTAGACTTGTGGTTCTTAATGCAGAGTGTTTTATACCCCATGGGGTCAGTGAAGATAGGAGTGTGTTATTTTACTTCATTGTTTAAAAAATCAAGCCTAATTAAAATCAGTCTTCTTGGGTTCTCATAAACAGCATACCAGTTTATGATAGTAGTGATAATTTCTGTAGATTAAAATACCTTGGTTAGTTACATGTATTTATTAAAGAGAGAAAAGCTATTTTATTTAATCGAGTGAGAAATAGAAAATATTTTTGAGTCCTTATTGAATTGGTGAGTTTTTTTATATACATACACCCTCATCCTTTGAATGACTTATCAGTTGTAATCTCAAAAAGTAATTCCTGATTACTTTTATCCAATTTACCTTTTGCAATATTATAATACTCTCTATTTGGCTTAACATGTGTCAGTATCAAAAATCATTTCTGGGGACTTCCTGATGGTCCAGTGGCTAAGACTGCTCTCCCAATGCTGGGGGCCCAGGTTCCATCCCTGATCTGGTAACTAGATCCCATATGCTGCAACTAAGAGTTCACATGTCGCAACTGAAAAACCTGAATGCTGCAACAAAGATTGAAGATCCTGCAATGCCTCAACTATAAGACCAGGTGCAGCCAAATAATTTAATAAATGTTAAAAAAAAAAAAAGTAATTTCTGTTCATTATTTGTTAGCTAGAAGAAAATTCTATGAGAACAGGTATCTCCCTGCCTCATTTCTACTTAGTATCTTGACTGTATTTCTAGCACTTGGAGCAGTGTTACATTTTGCCAGCAACGTATAAGGGATCCAGTTGTTCCATTTCTTTGCCAGTACTTGTCTATTTGTGTGAATATAGCTATTCTTGTGTGTTTGAGCTCATTGTGGTTCTTATTTGGATTTTCCTAATGATGGATGGAAATCTATTTCTCTTTATTAAAAAAATCCTTTGGGGATTTTGATTGGGATTGTATTTAATTCATCTGTTGATCAATTAGGAGAGAGTTGACATCTTAATTATACTGCCTTCCCATCCTTAGACATAGTATCTTTGATTTATCTCATAAAAGTTTTGTTGCTTTCAGCATATAGAATTTGCACTTTTTGTTAAATTTATAACTATGTATTTTATATTTATACCTGAATGTCTAATTTTGGGGAAACTATTTGGAGCTATAATATACTATCTACTGGGAAGACTCCCTGGATTAGGAAATGGCTACCCATTCCAGTATTCTTGCCTGGAGAATCCCATGGACAAAGGAGCCTGGTGGGCTATAGTCCCAAAGAGTTAGATACAACTTGGCAACTGACACTTTCATTTCCATATAGAAATAGGATTTTGTTCATACCTTGATCATGCTTTTGACCTTGCAAAACTTACATAGTAGTTCTAGGAGCTTTTTTATAGATGGTTTAACGTATTTTGCTCAGGCAGTCCATGTCATCTATAGACAGGAAGATTTGTTTTTTCTATTTTTCCCATCTGTCTTGTTTGTTCTTTTCTTTTCTTTTTTTGCATTGTTGCACTGGCTGGAACATCCTTGCCTGATTTTCAGTCTTAAAATGTAAACAGTTTCATAGAGTTACAATTCACTTATCATATTTTAAGTCACCCATTTAAGATTGTGCAGTTCAGTGGTTTTTAGTATTTTCTTATATCTTTGTAACCACCGCCGCAATTAATTTTAGAACATTTTTCTCACCTCAGAAGAACTCATACCCTTTAGCTGGCCCTCCCTGTTTCTTTCCAACCCCCACCTCCACCAACTTAGGCAGCCACAGGTCTACTTCCTGTCTCTCTACATTTTCCTGTCCTATATGTTGCATGTAAATGGAATACATGATCGTTTGTGACTGGCTTCTTTCACTTGGCATAGTGTTTTCAAAGATCATACATGATGAAGTATTCGCATCTTAATCCTTTTATTTCTGTAGAATATGTCACAGAATGGGTATATCCCGTTTTATCTATGCGTTATCAGTTGATGGACATTTTGATTGTTTCTGCTTTTTGACTATTATGAACTTGTGCAAGTTTTTATGTATGTATATATATTTCTCTTGGCTACATACATAGTAGAATTGTTTGGTCAAATGATGACTGTGTTTAACTTCTTGAATTGTCAGGCTGTTATCCAAAGCTGCTGTACCATTATATATTTCCACCAGCAATATGTGAGGGTTTCAGTTTCTACAAATTCTGGCAAATGTTTGTTATTGTTTGTGTTTTTATTGTTCTCATCCTCCTGTGTATGATCTAGATACTTCACTTAAAAGTTATCCTGGTGGTTAATGACATCAAATTGTGTGTGTGTGTGTACACATTTGGCCACAAATATGTGTATGTTCTTTGGGAAAAAATGTCTATTCAGATCCAGATCCTTTGTCTATTTTTAAATTAGTTTTAAACCAGTTTGTCTTGTTATTAACCAGTTGTAGCAGTTCTTTATTTTAGGTACAAATTCCTCACTAGGTATGTAATTCTTCTAATATTTCTCCCATTTTCTGGGTTTTATTTTTACTTATTAAATGGTATAATTTTCATCAGAAAAGTTTTGAATTTTGATGAAATACAGCATATTATCTTGTTGTTCATTCTTTCATGTTGAGAACTTAGGGTCTTGAAGATTTGTTTCTATGTTTTCTCAGAGTTTCAGCTCATATATTTATGTTTATGGGCCATATGAATACATTTTGTATGTGATAAAAGAAAATGGGTCCAACTTGATTCTTCTACATGTGGGTATTAAATTGTCCCAGCACTATATGTTGAAAAGACTATACTTTTCCCCATTGAATTATCTTGGCATCCCATCTAAAACAAAATGACTATAAAATGTGAGGGTTTTTCTAGACTAAATTCTTCTTTGTTGCTATATCTATCATTATGCCAGTATGTCTATTGCATTGTGAACTTTTCAAGTCTGGAAGAATGAATCCTTCAACTTTATTCTTTTTTCAAGATAGTTTTTGTTAGTCTGAGTCCATTGAATTTCCATGTGAATTTTTGAAGTAGTTTGTCATTTTCTTCAAAGAAGCCAGATTGTTTTGAGTTAGTAGATCAGTTTAGGGAGTATTGCCATCTTACTTGTTCTGTTACTGTAGTTTCCATTTACATAGTTGATCTTTAGGTTTTTTTGACAATATTTTGTAGTTTTCAGAAGATAAGTCTTGTAATTCTTTTGTTAAACTTATTACCAAGTAATTCATTCTCTTTGATGCTTCATAAATGGAATTGTTTTCTTATTTTCAGATTAGAAATGCAGTTGATTTTTGCATATTTATTTTGTACTCTGCAAACTTGCTGAACTCATTTACTAAACTGTTATAAAATCTATTACAGAAAGTCTCCAACTTATGATTGTTTTGAGTTTTCAACTTTGCAATGGTACAAAAACAATCAAGTAGAAACTGTATTTACAGTTTTGAACTTTGACATTTTCCCAGGCTAGCAATATTTAGTAGGAAACTAGTGATGCTCGGCAGCAGCAACAGCAAACCACCAGCTCCCCGTCAGCCACTTGATCTTGAGGGGAAACAAGCAACCTTTTTTATTGTGCTTTGAAGATATTTTGTGTATTATAAATTGAAAGTTTGTTGCAACTCTGTGTTAAGTAAATATGTTGGTGCCAATTTTTCCAACATTTGTTCACTTTGTGTCTCTGTCAGACTTCAATAATTCTTAACAATATTTTAAACTTTTTTATTGTTATCGTATTTGTTATGTGATCTGTTATCTGTGATTTTTTATGATACTATTGCCAAAAGATTATGATTTACTGAAGCCTCTGATGGTTAGCATTTTTTAGCAATAAAGTGTTAATTGAAATCAAAGTGATTTACAATGTTGTATTAATTTCAGGTGTACAGTGAAGTGACTCAGGTGTGTGGGTGTGTGTGTGTGGACATGAATTTGAGCAAACTCGGGGAGATAGTGAAGGACATGGAAGCCTGGTGTGTTGCAGTCTCTGAGTGACTGAACGACAACTACATTTTCATTGAGTTGGTGATGCCATCCAACCATCTCATCCTTTATCACTCCCTTCTCTCGCCCTCAATGTTTCGCAGCATCACGGTCTCTTGGTCGTTTCCAGTGAGTCGGCTCTTTGCATCAGGTGGTGAAGGTATTGGAGCTTCAGCTTCAGTGTTAGTCCTTGCGATAACTATTCAGGGTTGATTTCCTTTAGGATTGACTAGTTTGATCTTGCAGTTCAAGGGACTCTCAACAGTTCTCCAGTACCACAACTCAAAGGCATCAATTCTTGGGTGCTTAGCCTTCTTTCTGATCCATCTCTCACATCCTTACATGACTACTGGAAAAACCAGTAGTCTAGCTTTGACTAGATGGACCTTTGTTGGCAAAGTGACATCTCTGCCTTTTAATATGCTGTCTATGTTTGTCATGGCTTTTCTTGCAAGGAGCAAGAAAAGGAGCATCTTTTTATTTTGCGGCTGAAGTCACCATCCACAGTAGTTTTGAAGCCCAAAAAAATAAAACCTGCCACCGTTTCCACTTTTCCCCCATCTATTTGCCATGAAGTGATGGAGTGGGATGCCATGATCTTAGTTTTTTAGTGTTGAGTTTTAAGCCAGCTTTTTCACTCTCCTCCTTCACCTTCATCAGGAGTCTCAATAGTTACTCTTCCCTTTCTGCCATTAGAGTGGTGTCATCTGCTTATCTGAGGCTGTTGCTGTTTCTCCCAGCAATCTTGATTCCAGCTTGTGCTTCATTCGGTCCGGCATTTCACATGATATACTCTGCATATAAGTTAAATAAGAGGGTGACAGTGTACAGCCTTGACGTACTCCTTTCCCAATTTTGAACCAGTCCATTGTTTCATGTTCAGCTCTTCTAAGTGTTGCTTCTTGACCTGCATACAGGTTTCTCAGAAGACAGAAAAGGTGGTCTGGTATTCCCATCTCTTTAAGAATTTTCCACAGTTTGTTGTGATCCACATAGTCTAAAGCTTTAGTGTAATCAGTAAAGCAGAAGTAGATGTTTTTCTGGAGTTCCTTGCTTTCTCTCTGACCCAGTGAATGCTGGCAGTTTGATCTCTGGTTCTTCTGCCTTTTCTAAATCCAACTTGTGCATCTTGAAGGTTGTATGTGCGTGTGTATGTGTATATATATGTGTGTGTATATATATATGTATGTATGTGTATATACACACACACACACAAACCCCATATATATGTAAGTATATGCACCACATCTTTATCCATTCTTCTGTTGATGGACATTTAGATTGTGTTATTTATATTTTTGCAGTCTGACACTGCCTTTTGACTGGATTCTTTGTTTACATTTAATATTGTTACTGATGTAAGATATAAAACCTGCCGTTTTGCTGTGTTTTCTGTATGTTTTTGTGTCTTGCCTGATGTTTTATTCCTCCTCTGCTGCTTTCTAATTTTACATCAAATGATGTTTTTCTAATATACCGTTTTAGATCCTCTAATGTTATTTTCACCATATCCTTTTGTATTACTTTCTTAGGAGTTGCACTCAGGCTTACTATATTCTTACTAGAATTTACTTCAGACACACTAGTTTAATTCTAGTGAGATATAGAAATTTTATTCCTATACAGCTCTCTCTTCTCCCTTTTTGTGCTGTTATACATATCACAGTTAAATATTTTACAAACTCAACAGTATGTTGTTATTATTTCATATGTTTTTATCTTATTCAAGAAACTGAGAGAAAGGTGAGCAAATATAGTCCCAGAATAAGGCTTATTTGTCATTTATTTTTATTTTCTTGAATTTGATTGGCTAATATTTTGTTGAGGATTTTTACTCTCTTTTTTTTTTTTTTGAGGGATATCGGGGTTTTTTTTTTCTTACATTGTCTTTGGTTTTGGTATCCATGTAATGGTAGTGTCATAAAAATGATAGGAAGTATTATTTCCTATCAGTTTTGTTCTATTTTTCTGGAAGACACTGTGTCAGAGTGGCATTCTTTCTTTAGAAATCTTTGGAAGGTTTACTGGTGAAACTATCTAAACCTGGAGGAATTTAAGTGTGAATTCAATTTTTTCAATAGATTTAAGACTTTTCATGTTGTGTCTTAGTTTTAGAGATTAGAAGTCTGAAGTCAAGGTAGCAGCAGGTCCATGCTTCTTCTCAAGGCTCTAGGAGAGAATCTTTTATTGCCTTTTCTACCTTTTGGTTGTTGTCAGAAATCCTTGATGTTCCTTAACTTACAGCTATGTCACTCATATTTTTGCCTTCATTTTTATTTGATTATCTTTCTTTTCTGTATATCTCTATGTCTCTCCTTTTTCTTAAAAAGATACTAGTCATCAGATTTGGGGCCCCCACAAACTGAGAATTATCTTCTTTTAGTTTGACTGCCTCGGTGAAGACTTTATTTCCAAATATAATTAGATTCAGAGATACCAGGGGTTAGAACCTGAATATATCTTTATTGGTACACAACTCAACCCACTACACTTATTACAGTTTATAATCTTGTCACCACGTAGCTCCCTTTCGTTACCCTCATCTATGCTGTAGTTGTCTATCTGCATGGTTCACATACCCCTTCAGACAGTGATGCAAATTTTGCTTTAAATTATCATGCATGTTTTAAAGAATTTGAAAAGAGAAGAATAGGGATTGTTAGACTGTGCTTGCTAAGTCGCTTCAGTTGTGTCCGACTTTTTATGACCCTGTGGATTGTAACCCTCAAGGCTCCTCTGTCCATGGGATTCTCTAGCCAAGAATACTGGAGTGGGTTGCCATTTCCTCCTCCAGGGTATTGAACCCTGTCTCTTATGTCTCCTGCACTGGCAGGCAGGTTCCTTACCACTTATGCCAGCTGGGAAGCCTGTTAGACTATGACTACAGGCCAAATACACCTGCCACCCACATTTATAAAGAAAATTTTGCTGAGATACAGCCACACCTGTTAGTTTATGTATTGTCTATTGGTTCTCTTATGTTGCAAGTGCAGAATTGGTTATTTACAACAGATTTTTTGGCCTGCAAAGCCTAAAACATTTACCATCAGGGTGGCCCTTTATAGAAGAGTTTGCTGTCTCTTGGTCTGTTGTTGTTCAGTCACTCAGTTTTGTCCAACTCTTTGTGACCCCATGGACTGCAGCACGCCAGGCTTCCCTGCCCTTCACCATCGCTCGGAGTTTGCTCAAACTCATGTGCATTGAGTTGGTAATGCCATCCAATCATCTAATCCTTGTCATCCCTTTCTCCTCCTGCCTTCAATCTTTCCCAGCATCACGGTCTTTTCTAATAAGTCAGTTCTTCGCATGAGGTGGCCAAAGTATTGGAGTTTCAGCTTCAGCATCAGTCCTTCCAATGAACACCCAGGACTGATCTCCGTTAGGATGGACTGGTTGGATCTCCTTGCAGTCCAAAAGGACTCTCAAGAGTCTTCTCGAATACCACAGTTCAGAAGCATCAATTCATCAGCCGTCAGCCATGTTTATGGTCCAACTCTCACATCTGTACATGACTACTGGAAAAACCACAGCTTTGACTAGATGGACCTTTGTTGGCAAAGTAATGTCTCTGTTTTTAAATATGCTGTCTAGGTTTGTCATAGCTTTTCTTCCAAGGAACAAGTGCCTTTTAATTTCATGGCTGCAGTCACCATCTGCAGTGATTTTGGAGCCCAAGAAAATAAAGTCTGTCTCTGTTTCCATTGTTTCCCCATCTATTTGCTATGAAGTGATGGGACTGGATGCCATGATCTTTGTTTTCTGAATGTTGAGTTTTAAAATTGCTTTTTCATTCCTCTTTCACCTTCATCAAGAGGCCCTTTAGTTCCTCTTTGCTTTCTGCCATAAGTGAAAGAAAGAAAGTGAAGACTCTCAGTCCTATCCGACCCTTTGTGACCCCATGGACTGTAGCCTACCATGCTCCTCCGTCCATGGGATTTTCCAGGCAAGAGTACTGGAGTGGGTTGCCAATTCCTTCTCCAGGGGAATCTTCCCAACCCAGGGATCGAACCCGGGTCTCCCACATTGTAGGCAAATGCTTTACCATCTGCGCCACCAGGGAAGTCTTTCTGCCATCAGGGTGGTGTCATCTGCATATCTGACCTTACTGATATTTCTGCCGGCAATCTTGATTCCAGTGACATCCAGCCTGGCATTCTGCATGATGTGCTCTGCATAGAAGTTAATAAGCAGGGGGACTGTATGAGCCTTGACGTCCTCCTTTCCCGATTGAAGCCAGTCTGTTGTTCTCTGTCAGGTTCTGTCGCTTCCTAACCTGCTGTTATCATCAGGCTGGCCCTTTACAGAAAAGTTTGTCATCTCCTGGTCAGTTATATGTTACCACATGTTTGCTATTTTTGTTGTTTTTCATTCAAGAAATTCTAAGCTTTATTATTTACCTTTGCACAAAGAAACTTCCTGTTTTTAGAACAAGTCTCATGATCTTGTCTTTTTTTTTCCTCTGAAAATGTATTTCACCCTCATTTTTTGTTCTTTTGTTCTATCTAGAATTCTAAGGTGACAGTTCTTTTCTTGGTAGCATTTAGCTAGAATTGAGTAGCAGCAACTACCTCTTTCTGTTGTTTCCTTGGTATGGATACTAACTTATTTGATTTTTGCTGTTGTGCTTATGCTGTTGTACTTACTATCATAGATAAGGAGGAAAGTAAAAATTTCTCTTTGCCTGTGTCACTCTATAAAGTGGGAAAAATGACCAAGAAGTATATGTTTCAGGAAAAGTGGGAGAGACAATATCTTTTAATAAAGTTTGGAATAGTCAGCTATTTGAACTATGCCTATGCATTCTCTGCAAATAGGGTGTCACCTTTTTGCTTTGTTACTTGTCTTTTTCAACGTTTGTTTTGGCATGCCGTGTAGTAGAATTTAATTTCAATATGCTTTCACACCTCGACCCATCCTTTTCTTTTGCAAACTAGCTCATCTTTCTGTATAATTTCTCTCTTTCTGTAATAACTTTTTGGCATGTATTTGCAGAGTCGTCTTTGCCCTGTCTTGCTTTGTTATAGCCAAGTCTCATCAAGGTTAATTTAGCCTTGAATCCTGAGCCAGAAAACAGTAGATTCTGTTTTCTCTGGTTCTGTCAGTAATTAGTTGTGTGTGTGACCTTGAACAGGGATGCTGTCACCAGACCACGATTTCTGTATCTCTAAAACAAGGAGTTTCAACTAAAAAATGCTCTGAGGCTTTTTCTTGTTCTTAAATTGCTATGCTTTGTTATCCTCTGCAAAGTCTTATTGTTGCTCTGAAATTCTCTCCCAGGTGTTCTCATCCTTTTTTGGGCCGTGAATGCCTTTGGTTCTCTGTTGACACATGTGGACCCTTTCCTAAAATAATATTTTAATTGTGCAACATTAAATATACATGCTGATGAGGACACCAGTTAGAGTATGATTTTTAAGTAAAACTTTAAAACAAAATTTTAAAAACATTTACGTTTAAAAAGTAAATTCAGTGATGTGCATATCAGCAGTGTCCAGTGGTGTAGACTAGTTTTGAGGCCAGTGATGCATGTGAAGGAGAACTCGAGACTTGAAGCAGCTGCAGTGCTTTGAAAATACCTGCGTTTTCCAAGGTCACAAAGTCACAGCTGGCGATCATCCCACTGTGGCTTGCTACTTACCTTTTTTTTTTTTTTGACACTTTTAAAAAATTGGGGTGTAATTGATTTATAATATTAGTTTCAGTTATATAGCACAGTGATTCTAAATTTTTATAGATTACACTTCATTTAAATTTAAAATAATGGTTACATTTCCTGTGCTATACAGTATATCCTTGTAGTTTTTTATATGTAGTAGTTTGTACCTCCTAATTCCCTGTCCTTTTCTTGTTCCTCCCTTCTCTCTTGCCGTAGAGTTGCATGGGAACCACTAGTTTCTTCTCCGTGTCTTTTTCTGTATTGCTGTATTCATTCCTTTATTTTTAGGTTTCACAATAAGTGATAAGATATAGCATTTGTCTTCCTCTGACTTACTTCAGTTAGCACAATACCCTCCAGGTTCATCATTCATGTTATTGCCAGTGGCAAAATTTCATCCTTTTTTTTTATGGCTGAATAGTATAGGCAATGGCACCCCACTCCAGTCCTCTTGCCTGGAAAATCCCATGGACGGAGGAGCCTGGTAGGCTGCAGTCCATGGGGTTGGTAAGAGTCGGGCACGACTGAGTGACTTCACTTTCACTTTTCACTTTCATGCACTCCAGAAGGAAATGGCAGCCCACTCGAGTGTTCTTGCCTGGAGAATCCCAGGGACAGAGGAGCCTAGTGGGCTGCTGTCTATGGGGTCGCACAGAGTCGGACACGACTGAAGCGACTTGGCAGAACTCTGTTGTATATACACACACCGCTGCATCTTTATCCAGTCATCTGTGCATGGATGCTTTAGTTGCTTCCTTATTTTGACTTGTGAGTAATGCTGTTGTAAACATGGGAGTGCATGTATCAATGCAAATTAGTGTTTTCATTTTCTTCCGATAAATATACAAGAATGGAATTGGTAGATCATTGGTGGTTCTCTTTTTACTTTATCTGAGGAAATTCCATACTGGTTTTTACAGTGGCTGTCAAATTTACATTCCTACCAACAGAGTGCAAGGATTCTCTTTTCTCCACATCCTTGCCGACACTTGTTATTTGTGGTCTTTTTGATGATTATTGCTTATGCTTTTAATTAAAGATATGCTAAATATCAATTAGAGATTAGTAGAATAAAGATGTAGCTTTTTCCCATCCAGTTTCATACCCACTGTGTTTGATCAACAAACTCTGCATTAAAATTTTTTTAAATCAATTATTATTATTATTATTTTTGCTGTAGTGCACAGCTTGTAGGCTCTTAGTTACAGGAGTTGAACCTGGGCCACAGCAGTGAAAGCACTGAGCCCTAACCACTGGACTGCCAGGGAATTTCCAACAAACTAAATATTTTTAGAATCCAGATTAAAAACTCCTGCTCTTATTAGTCTGCCAAGACATTTAATTTAGTGTGTTAGGTGAACATAAATTGTGTTTAATAAATATTAAGTGCTTTTTCTTAATGAATAAATATTACTGTTAAAGATGTGGATATTATTGCCATTTGTAACTTTGTGGTGTTCATTGCTTTATAATTCTATGGAGAATAATTTGGAAACATAGTTTCTGACCCCAAGATCTGTACAAATTGGAGTTTTTATTCCAGAAATAAATTCTCTAGTTCTGTGCTTCTTATGGGTCCTTCTTTTCTTTCTTTTTTTGTTTTAAAGATTTATTTATTTAGAGGTGCAGACTCTAGAGCATGTGGGCCCAGTTGCCCTGCAGTGTGTGGGATCTTCCCGAACCAAGAATCAGACTTGTGTCACCTGTTTTGGTAGGCAGATTCTTAACTACTAGACCACAGTGAAGTCCTTCATATGGGGATTTCTAATTGAAACCTCCATTTACTACCTGGGATACAGTGAGTGAAAGTCAGTTAGTCATGTCTGACTCTTTGAGACCCCATGAACTGTAGCCTGCCAGGCTCCTCTGTCCATGGATTTCTCTAGGCCAGAATACCGGAGTGGGTACCCATTCCCTTCTCCAGGAGATTTTCCCAACCCAGGGATTGAACCCACGTCTCCTGCATTGCAGGTGGATTCTTTACCAGCTGAGCTATCAGGGAAGTCTTGGGATATAGTAAAGCTTGTTAAATATTTTTGCTAGAAAGTAGAAAATAACATGATTATTAATATCAAGAGTATTTGGCTGTTTTAATACTGAATAATTGTTCCAGAATCTCTGATCAATTTCTACTTGAAATAATTTGTCCAGCTAATATTTCTTAAAAGAGAAAACAAATTTTTTTTGTCAGTGGAACACTGCTATAGTTAGCCTTGATATGACATATGATAAAATGAATTTGGCTGTTATACAGATTAAGCAAATAATACATTTTGTCTGTATTGCCTGAGCTTTTTGATTGTGGGATTTTGTCATTTTAATTCATTAGCAGTGGAGCAACTAACGGTTATGAAGGTTCTTTATAGTTTCTGTTCTCCTGCAGTGCCCCTTGGCCGGAGCTGAGACTGAAATAGATCATACCCATACTTCTTTGACTCTGGGTTTACTTCACTTTTCTCTCCTGGAAACATTTGTCCAAGGTTTGTTTTTTTCCCCTTCTTTTTTTGTAGGATTTCTTAGTTGCCTCCCCACCCCATCCCCCACTTCACATAGAAAAAGAATATATTTTTTGTTAAATACATAATCAGTCATGTACAGAAATGTGTTTGTGACAGGTGTCCTTAACAAAATTCCACTTAACTGACATGCTCTTAAACCACTGCTTTCAATTCCTATAGTCTAGAGTGTTCTGAACACTTACAGCTAAAGAACCATTCTGGCTTACTTATGTACCGTTTGCCCTACAGGGCTAGGTATATGCTAAGAATCAGCTGTTTTTATGCTAGTGTTAATGCAACTTTTAGCTTAAGTATATATAAGCTAATGAAATAATGAGGTAGAACTATTGTTTAAGCTGTTTGTGTATATGCTCTGGATAAATAGGGTGGATGCATTGGAAAGAGTTTACATAAAATGATTTAAAAATTACTAAAGGACTAAGTGTAGATAAGCCTCAAGGTTTAGGAAGATTTTGGTTCAACTGCATAAAGTGTATTTTCTCTCATATCTGGAATAATGGACATTTGCAAGTTGGGATTAACGCCTGAGCAAAATTCTTTTCATCTTTCAGTTCTGCCTTTATTAAAATGTGAGATTCTCTTTAAGCTAGCTCTGTATAGGGTTGGTTGGTTGGTTCTGACCACACTACCCACAACTTGTGGGATCTTAGTTCCCTGATCAGGGGTTGAACCTAGTCCCTTGGCAGTGAGGGCAGAGTCCTAACCGCTGGATTGCCAGAGAATTCCCCAAACTAGCTCTCATTATGGTTGAAAGATGGTTACGGTAAGTAGTTCTAACTGTGATAGCTTGATAGAACTTTTAGGGGAACAAAGGGGGCTGTCCCCCTCTCCTTTCCTAAAACCCTGCTTTCCTAAAAATTCTACCCTATTTCACTGGCCAGAGTTGGTTCTAATGTCCTTACATAAATCATTTACTGAATGGGGCTGGGAGGGGGCATTGTATTATCATATTAACTTAGACCAATCAGAATTTCCCCTTAAGTCATGTGGGTAGGGTTGAACCACTGAACAACCATGGCAATCACAGGGAGGACTGTTAAGGAGTCACCCAGGAGTGTCTGCTATAGAGAGAGAATCTAAAAGGCAGAAAGCATTTGCAGAAATTCAGAAAGGCATAGGAAATGGACTTCTTAAGGAATTTTGATGCTTCCTTAGAGAATTGTACATTGAATTTACTAATTTCTGTGTAAACAGGTTGACACAAAAGCATAGATTGACAATAGTAATCTAGCTTTAAAACTTAACAAAACAATTTAGCAGTTTGCCTTGTGACGTAGTGCCTATTTTTTTTCTTAGTTGTCTGAAGCT
The DNA here is from genome assembly GCF_963930625.1 of Muntiacus reevesi. NCBI lineage: Eukaryota > Metazoa > Chordata > Mammalia > Artiodactyla > Cervidae > Muntiacus > Muntiacus reevesi. Next base: position 158,307,255 of record NC_089252.1, on the reverse strand, counting down.
GTGTCTGAAAGGATATTGTGGGTACTTTATTTCCTGATTCTAGAACTTTGAAATTCCAACTGATTAATGTCTGTCACTTGTCACCCTGTTGCTGATTTCCTTCTTCTAGAATCATAGTGAGACTTGAGTAGAACTTTTGACAGCTGGAATTTCCCAAAATGATTTCATTTTTCTTGAAACCATATTTGGTATGATAGATATATGTTATATCTATGATATTTATATGATATCCATCATACCAATTACATTTCATGAAGAAGCATCACCTTTCTTCATGAAACTGTAATTGGTATGAGATATATATGTGTACATTTATGTCTTTGGGGCTTCCCTTGTGACTCAGCTGTTAAGAATCCCTCTGAAATGCAGGAAACCTTGGTTGGGAAGATCCTCTGGAGAAGGGAAAGGCTACAATTCCAGTATTGTGGTCTGGAGAGTTCCATGCACTGTGTAGTCCATGGGATCGCAAAGAGTTAGACATAGCTGAGCAGCTTTCACTTCCACTTGTATCTTTGTGTGTGTATATACATATATAGATATGTAAAGACTGAATTCACATCAAGTGAGCATGAACTCAAATTATGGCAGTTATAGCTTACTTAATTACCTCTTGACCTTGTGTAATTTTCTTATTGTCAGAGGTTTTTTCTCATCTGTAAAAAAGGTAGACAGTAATATCTACCTTATAGAACTGTTTTGAGGGTTGAAGTGCACAGTACCTCATGCCTTGCAAATGATACTTAATATTGCCTTTCTAGGAAGAAATGTTAAGATAGTGGACGTATCTTTAAACCTAAAGTATTGAAACTCCAACACTTGGGCCACCTAATGCGAAGAGATGACTCATTTGAAAAGACCCAGATGCTGGGAAAGATTGAGGGAGGGAAGGAGGAGAAGGGGACCACAGAGGATGAGATGGTTGGATGGCATCAGCGAACAATGGACATGCGTTTGGGTAAACGGGAGGCCTGGCATGCTGTGGTTCATGGGGTTGCAAAGAGTCAGACATGACTGGGTGGCTGAACTGAACTGAACTGATTGAATATATTAGAAGAACTTTTTTATTAGAAATTTCTTGTAATGAAGTTTTACTGGAATTTTTCATCTACTTCTGATTATTTGCTTCTGCACTTGCATTGTATGTATTTTAACAAAAGAAATCTCGTGTTTTTAAAAAGCAGTTTAAAAATTAATCTTTTAAGCCCACCATTATTTCTCAGAGGTAGAGTGAGAGGCAAGGAAATGGCATGCATAGGAGATGTAAAGTGCTCTTATACAGTACTCTCAATATATATAATGTTTCTTTTTGTCTAGTACTTAAACTGAGGTGAGAACATTTTTGAATTTCACTCTGCTATAAAGTCTTAACCCTGGCTGTACATTAGAATCATCTGGAGCACTTAAAAAAAAAACACAAAAAAAACTGATGACCAGGTTCCAAAGATATGGGCAAGGGTGTATCAGTATTTCTTAAAAAACAACAATAACGGAAAAAAACCCCAAAACCCTCGGTGATTCTGATGTGCATTCTGTGATTAAAAATAGTGAAATCCTTCAGCCTGTTTCTGTCCTGTATGAACAGGCCTGTTGTCTCTTCCTGTCTGTGTTAGTGTCCTAGACAGTCACGCAGCAGTGCCTTGAAGAGCATCTGTGGCTATTCCCTTGTATTTGGTGCAAAAAGCAGTGTACCCGTAGCTGCCGCTTTGTGTTTTACAAAAATAAACTTTGAGGAGTTGGCAGAATATCTATAAGTTAGTGTTCACTGACTATGTTATCTTTAAATGGAGAGCTATGATTATTCTTCTCTGCTTTCTACCTAAGCTTTGTTTTAATATTCTTAGGAAACCTGAAAAAAAATTAGTTTTGAGGTTTCAAATACATGCTTTAACATATAACTGGCTTTCTAGATTTATGTTAAGAGCAGCATCTTAATGAGGTAATTTGGTGAGCTTAATTGTTACGAATTTGGTAATTAAGTCTAAATAGTTGATATGAACTAGTTTCTAATACCACCCTATCAAAATGAACAGCTTATATAAATTATGAGAAAAATATATATGTATTACCTATAAAAATTGTTAGTATTAAAATTGCAGTTTTCAGATTTCTGTTCCCATGTGCTATATTCAGTTGCTGGTATAAAATAAAATTATTTGTTGAATGTACAGCCATTTTGCAAGGGAGAGTATTAAGAAAGGAACTATTATATATTCTAAAGAGTTTGACTTGCCGATGATAACTTACACAAATTTCCTTGTTAAAGCAATAGAACCAGTAAGTCCCTTCGAGTAAATTGTGAAACCAAGTAGTTTGTTTGTGTTTGTGTTTTTTTCCTAATTTTTTGTCTGTACCATGTGGCATGTGGGAGTTTAGTTCCCCCGCCAGGGGTTGAGCCTGTGCCCCCTGCGTTAGAACTGTGGAATCTTAACTCCTGGACCACCAGAGAGGTCCCGAGACTAATGTCACCTGGTCTTATTTTAGAGGGACGGCTTTGGTGGTTGCTGCTTCCTCCCTGGAAACCTTTGTGGATTTGTAACTAACTGCAATGAGTGGTACAAAAACATTTCATTAATTCTGATAACTTTCTTTAGCTATAAACTTGCAGAAAATTGTTGTTGTTCCGTTGCTGAGTTGTGTCCAACTCTGAGACCCCATGGACTGCAGCAGGCCTGGCTTCCCTGTCCTTCACTATTTCTCGGAGTTTGCTCAAACTCATGTCTATTGAGTCAGTGATGCCATCCAACCAACCACCTTATCCTCTGTCGTCCCCTTCTTCTCCTGCCTTCAATCTTTCCCAGCATCAGTGTCTTTTCCAAGCTTCAGTTCTTCACAGGAAATTAGTAAGTACTAATCGTTTGGCCATTCACACATTCAGATTGTTAAACGCATCTGGTAGTCTGATCTAATTAAACAGCTATTTACTGAAATGAGGTTTTTGTATTGTAAATTTATTTTGAACTTTTTGATCTTACTTGTGACCTAGACTTTGTAGATATTACTACATTAATATGAAGTAATTGAATTACACAGAGGTTAAGCAACTTATCTAAACATATATGTAAGTTTCAGGCAGAGGAAGACCCCCTGATTGTTTTAATTTTGGGCCCCAATTTAATTTAAGACTAAAACAAATGAGGAGCATTTAATTGGAAAGCCTGTGGTTCAGAAATATTGAACCTTTGTCATTACATTTCAGTAGGACTGTATTGTATTTCATTTTATTTGGAACTTTTTAGACTTGGTAGTAGATGTTTTCTGTCTTGAGATGCTGGGCCTTTAGACTGTTGATTTTTTATTATCCATCCCTTTCTTGCGAAGATCCCCTGGAGGAGGGCATGGCAACCCACTCCAGTATTCCTGCCTGGAGAATCCCCATGGACAGAGAAGGCTGGCGGGCTACAGGCCAGGGGGTCGCAGAGTCGGACACGACGGAGTGACTCAGCAGCGCACAGCACGTGTCAGGCACCTGGAAGGCTCCTTGAAATCTATGTGACAGAGCTGCACAGACACGCCGGAAGTGGTGTGTCGGGAACGGGGCCAGTGGGGAAAATAGAGACGCACAGAGTTAAGTTATAAAGCCTTAAATTACCACAACCAGGAGGAAGCGGAGTTTAAAAGAATGGTTATTATTTATTAGTAGTGATTTATTTTGTTTTTCTTTGTTGGTGACTTTTCACTTTGCATGTTAATCATAGACCCATGAAACCTGTATTATTGAAACATTCAGAAGAACTATTTTTAGTTAATGTGACATTTTCCCAGACTAAGTTTGGTATGAAACAAATTCCTGAGTTTTATTTATTTTTATTTTGTCTGCCCACATTTCTTGTATATAACAGAAGTCATCAATTCAGAATTTTGAAAACTTTTATCTATGTGATTGAACGAAAAATTAGGTCAGAAAATAGTTTATAATATCTTTGTAACTACAGCCTACCTACTAAGAAGAAAACGTTTCTTTGAAACAGTTCTGGAATTTGAGAAGCCTAAGATTTTAAAAATAATAGCTGTGTGCATTTACTTCAGCTTTTGTTGAGCTTCAGTGAAATTGGTTACATCTGGTAATGTGTTCTAATTAATAACTTATCTGGAATATAATATATCAGAAAGTAAAACCTGCCTAACAAGTTCAACTCTTTTAACCTGACCAAATTCACATTGTAGCTTAGTTGAGTGTAGTAATAACTACCAAATTAAACTCTTTTAGATATCATTCCCAGCCTTCAAAATGTTTGGGCAGTGTTATAACGTACTACTGAGAAATAAAGTGGGAGGAAAAAATATGGGAAAAAATCAACTGTAATTGTCCACTTTCCTAAGTGGATTGCTTTGACACAGAACATTGGCGCTGCACACATTAAAAAAATTCGTGTAAATTGATCACTTCACTTTACAGACTAGGAAACTGAAGACAGGAGATTGATCAGGCTAGTACTAACTAGAATTCAGATTGTCTGATTCTTGTTCTATTCAAAGTATAATATTTTCGTATGATAATGATGTATAGAACTTAATAGAATATGGAGAATAAAGTTAATGATTATTTCTCCTCTCTAATAAAGTAAATTTTCTAGAAATTTTACTCATGATTAACTGATTTCTTGTTTTGAGAAATCTCTTTTTGAAATAAAAATCAGGATTCAGTTTGCGTTTATTTAGAGAATATTATGTGCTTAATTTTTGTTAGCCTCATATTAGGAAAATGTGTAGGATGAATAAGCCTGCTTTTTTTTTCTTATGTAAGATTTGGTTTATAGTTTCCCTTTTAATGGCTTCTTGTCAAATTTAAGCAGATAGCATGACTAAATCTATTTTAAGGTGTTTTTTTTTTCCCATTTGTTTACATTGCTTACACATCCTTTAAATACTACTTTATCAAGCTTGATATATGTAGCATTTTACAAACTTATTTTCAAGCAACATACCAATAAAGTGATCCATCTCTAATAATCTGAATGATTACCTTATTTCAAGTGTTTTATAGTTGAGAACAAACTGGTACCAGTAGAGGTATCTCTGACTCTATTCCAGTACTACATAGTTTGTTCTAGCTGTTCCTCCTTGCTTACTTTACCTGTAACTTCACTGAAGTGGAAAATCTGGCTCCCACCCGCCACCATCTATTTTACTGATTGCTTGTCTTCAGTAGACATGTATAGTTGTTTCAGCATTACTACTAATCTGTAGCCTTGTAAGGAATCGCTTCACCAACCAGAACACAGTGTTCATATACAGTTTTTTTTTTTCTGCTACAGTTACCAGTCAGAATACTGTCTACCAGAGTTATTAAGGTCAGCGCCATTTTCCATGCCCTCTTCAGTGTGGATAAGCCAAACATTTGTAATACAATTACTCTTTTGCCAGTTTTGTATTTCTAGACTCCTGGTTGATTAGTTATATTTGCATACATTCAGCTTTACTCTTCCTGTTGTTAAGTTCTATGGATTTCAGGACATGCAAGTTCCCTCTTGTCTCCTGTGTAATCAGTCACTCCTCCACCCTTCTCCAGTTCCCTGGCAACCCTTGGTCTATTGTCTGTCTCTATAGTTTTGCCTTTCCAGAATGTCGTATGGATGGAAACGTTATATGCCCTTTTTGGTCTGAATTCTTTCCCTTAGGAAGTGCTTTTAATATTCATCCATGTTGCATGATAGCTTTTTAAAAATTGTTAAATAGAATTCTGTTGTATAGATATACCATTTTATTTATCCCTTCCCTTGTGGTTCAGATGGTAAAGAATCTGCCTGCAATGCAGGAGTCCTGGGTTCTATCCCTGGGTTGGGGAGATTCCCTGGAGGAGGGCATGACAACCCACTCCAATATCCTTGCCTGGAGAATCCCCATGGACAGAGGAGCCTGGTGGGCTACAGTCCCTGGGGTTGCAGAGTCGGACATGACTGAGCGACTGAGCGCACACACGCTGAAGGACCCCTTTCTTGGTATAAACGTTCACTCGTAGGTTAGTATGAGCATTAATTTTCAGTACACTTTGATAAATACCCAGGGGCACAATTGCTGGGCTATATATATGTTAAGTGTATGCTTAACTTTATAAAAAATAAACAAAAACTGCCAAATGCTTCCATAGTGACTATTTGTTTTCATTTTTGAAAGATATTTTAGATAGAGTTCTTGGTTGAATGTTTTATTTTCCTCTTTCTTTCTATAGTTTAAAAATGTTGAGAGGAATTCCCTGATGACCTAGAGGTTAGGATTCTGGGCTTTTACTGTCATGGCTTGGGTTCAGTCCCTCCTGATCTGGGAACTGAGATCTCACAAGCCTCACCCCACCCCATCCAAAAAAAAAGTTAATTTTTCTCCTCTTGTTTCTGATGACCAGTTGGCCATCATTTATGTCTCTGTTTCTCTATGTATATTCTTTTTTTCTCCTTCTGACTGCTTTATGATTTCCTTATTACTATTTTTCAGTAGTTTGACTCAAATGATAATCTTGTTTTTTGGTTCTCCTTAGAGGTTGTTGAAGTTACTGGATCTATGAGTTTATAGTTCTCATGAAATTAGGAAGAATTTGGCATTGTGTTTTTTTTTTTTTTTTTTATGTCCTTCTTGCTCTTGTACTCTTTCTGGGATACTGTTACATTAATTTTAGACTCTGTGATATTGCTCAGCAGTTCGCTGCCGCAGTTGATATTAACTCACAGTTCATTGTCCCATGATTCCTTCCCCCCCCCGCCCCCCGCCCCACAGCCTCTTTTCTCACTGTGTTTAACTTTGCATTTTTTTCTATTGCTGTATCTTCAAGTTCATTAAGACTTTCTTTTCAAGTTCATTAAGATGTTTTTTATTCCAGAAGAATTCCAGTGCATGTTTAGTTACAGATATTAATTTTTATCTCTAAAATGATCAGTTTGAGCCTTTAAAGAATCTTTGGACTTTCAAATAATTATAAGTTCATAAGATGCAAAAATAGTACAGATGCCCATTACCTGTCTTCTTCCAGTGATGTCTTCTTACATAACTAGAGTGCATTAATTATCAAAACGAGAAGTCAATATAACTGACTAGATATACAGATTAACTCACTTCACCATTTTCTTCATGCGTTCACCTTTTCATGTTTTTATCATTCTGTGGTATTTTCACATGTGTAGAGTCATCTAACCGCCACCACCAAGAGCATGATACAGTTTGATACTTTGCATTTCTGTTACTATGTTCATAGTTTTCTTTATTTGCTTGAATGTATAGAATACATCTACAATACCTTTTAACCTCCTTGTCCACTAATTCTATCATCGTATCACTGTTGGGTTTTTTTTTTTCCATTTTTATATTTCACCTTGTGGATTGTATTTCCTGCTTCTTTGCATAGCTAGTGTTTTTGACTGGATGCTAAACATTTAATTTTACATTATTTAATACTGATGTTATATTATTTTAAATATTTTGGGCTTTATTTTGGGGTATAATGTTATTTAGAATTGTTTTGATCTTTTTGAGGCTTGGTTTTAAGCTGTGTTAGTGCTGGTCAAGAAAATTCTTTGGTTTAAAGCTCTTTTGGTTTCATTACTGAAGTTTCATTATTTTAACTCTATTCAGTACCCCCTGCTAAAAGGTCTACTCTGGTTGATGGGAGGGGCTTCCCTGGTGGCTCAGAGAATCCGCCTGCAATGCCGGAGACCTGGGTTTGATCCCTGGGTGTGAAGATCCCCTGGAGAAGGGATAAACTACCCACTCCAGTCTTCTGGCCTGGAGAATTCCATGGACAGAGGAGGCTGGCAGGCTTCAGTCCATTGGGCTGCAAAAAGTCAGACAGACTGAGTGCCTTTAACTGGTTGATGGGAACATGCGTTTGAGGGGATTATTCTGACTACTCCTTTTCAGAGACTTTTTCTTCAGACTCAACAACTTTTTTCACATACATGCACAGATTTAGCGAAAACATCGAGAAGCTCTGTCTAGACTTTCGGAGCCCTTTGTCTGCAGCTTCCTTCTCTCCATTTGCCCTGGAAATTCTAGCTGTTTTGGTGGTTCCCCTAATTCAACTCTTTTTTGCCTTAACTCGTAGAGACTCTTGGTGCTCAGATTGGGTTCCAGCCCCTAACCCCCTCCCTGTGTTTCAGCTCATAACTCTATAGGCAATAAAGCTTACTTCATTTCCTCTTTTCTCTTGATGATCTCTGGCCTGAGATGATGTTCAGTTTCTGAAAATCATTGTTTGATATATTTTTTCCTAGTTTTTTAGTTATTTAAGATAGAAAGGTAAATACAATCTGTTTTTCTGTCTTGGCATCACTGCCTTATAGAAAACTTCATTTTAGTTTTATAAATATTTGTCTTTTATGACTTTTTAAAATTTATGAGGAAAACAGTGCATGAACTTTAGTAAATTTAGTAAAACTTAGGGTGCATGTTCTTTCTCTTTTTTACTTTCTTTCACATATTCTCTGTCTCACATATCTATTCACACTTTTTTATCTATTCACTGTCCTTCCATTCCTAATATGAGCATCAACACAGTCTATTATTGAGCATTTTTATTTAATATAGGATAGTGGTGACAAATGTTAATTTAATGTAAGATCATTTTGACAGATGTTATCTGTTTACCTAGAAGAAAATGGAGTACCTTCATTTCTTTTTTTCCTTTGTTTACTAAAAGAAGATAATGATTCTTAGTTATTGTTCAGTATAGAATATTGATTCCTATATTGGTTAGGACACATTCAGGCACATTGTGTTGCAGGAGGGGGCACCCCTTCCAGGGCCCAGGAGTGGGCTCTGGTCTAACACGCAGCAGTGAATTGTCCGAGGAGACGCATGTGCTGACAAAGCCAGAGACTTTACTGGAAGGGGGTGTCCAGGTAGGAGCGGCATCGTTAGGGAACCCAGCAGGGCTGCTCTGCCACCTGGCTTGTAGTCTTGGCTTTTATCGAAATGGGATTCGTTTCAGGGTTGTCTCTGGCCGATCATTCTGACTCGGGGTCCTTCCTGGTGGCACATGTGTCACTCAGCCAGGGAGGACTCTGAGAGGTTGATGGACATGTGGACTGGGGTCTTCTCTCTCCCAAGTTATTCCAGTTGGTAGCTTGTTAGTTCTGTGTTCCTCACCAAAGCCTCCTGTTGTTAAGTGGGTACTCGCATGTCTGGCCAGTGTGGGTAGTTTCAGTCAGTGGTTCCCCTGACAACTGTACTTCATTTTGTTGTGCTTAATTCTATTGAGTTTTTACAAATTGAAGATTTGTGGTAATCCTGCATCAAACAAGTGTTGGTGTTTTTCCAACATTTGCTCACTTTACGTCTTTATCCCATTTTGGAATTCTCAGATTATTTCAGACTTTCTCATTCTTGTGTTTGTTTCTGTGATCTGTGATCAGTGATCTTTGATGTTACTATTTCAGAAAGATGATGACTCACTGGAGGCTCCAGAGATGGTTAATATTTTTTAGCAATAAATTTTTTTTTAAAGTTAAGGGATGTACATTGTTTTTCTTTTAAAACATAATGCTGTTGTATACTTAATAGTCTGCAGTATAGTGTAAACAAATACTTATGTGCACTGGGGAACCGAAAAATTTGCATGACTTGCTTCACTGTGATATTTGCTTTGTTGCTGTGCTCTGGAACCGAACCTGCAGTTCTTGGAGGTGTGCCTATAGTGGCTGTTGTTTGAAACCCTAAGCCATGAAATACCTAGCGTTACCCACACTGGGGAAACAAAAGAAACAAGTTTTACTTTTGTACTAATCCATAGTACTCCAAAGTTAGTATTTTTCTCTTATCTGGTGAATGTACAGATTAAATATTAACTTTTATTTTTAATGATAATATTATTTAGTAGAAAAAGTCCTAATCATCTCTTTTATATGTATAATGTTATGCTGTTGAAAATGGGATAGCCTTGCCTGACTTTAGATTTCTGACATATCTTTTATTAAACTAATACAAATGAAAGATAGTGCATCAACTTATTTTTAAACTTATTTAAGAAGGAAAACATGCTTATTTCCTAAGAAAAAACTGAAATTTTACACTTACTGCTCACTGAATTCAGAGTTGTCATGAACATGTTAATGAGGCAAGTGCTGTTTTAATCTATTAATATTATAAAATACATTGAAACAGAGTTAATGTTGTTTTGGGGATGTGGGATGCATAATAAATACTTTTCTTTCTCATTTTGTGACTGTCATGAACGTTTAAATTGGAGTTGAATGTATGTCACTTAAACTGTTCTTGACCCCCCCCCCCCCATTCACTAGATCATTTTTCTTTATGAATAATCCAGTTCCTTGCTAGGATTATATTTAAAGTGATAAATGTACTTATTCTTTAAAAAAAACTTTTCTTCTTTGTTACTTTTAAAAGAGATGTTTAATTCCAGTAGTACATATAAATTTGGTAATGCACAGTTACATTTTTGCCATAGAGCCAGGCATCTTTGAAGTATTTTAATGAAACATTTACAATGTAAGATGGTCAAAATTAAGGACCCACTAACTTGTTACCAAACATAAAATGGGAGGTGGAGTATAGGTTTTTATTACACGACTTCTTTTTAAAATGTAAACCTAATAATACTAATCTTAATGTTTTCCTTGAAAAATATTCAGCTCTTCTTACTAGATTGCTTTTTAGGGATAATCCATATGTTTGTGTATATGCATGTTTATTGGTTTTAATAAAATTGGTTCATATTTCTTATGAATTTAAATTAGATGTTTTTATCATCCTCTTCCAAAGTGAATTTTGTCTGATGTTAAATAATTGCTCTCAATTTGAATATAATTTTTAGTGGTTAGCAACTGTTTTTACTTAGTAAGTATGGTACTTACTACTTTCCTAGGGGAAAGTGAAAGTGAAAGAAGTCGCTCAGTCATGTCCTACTCTTTGCGACCCCATGGATGGTAACCTATGAGGCTCCTCCATCCATGGATTTTTCCAGGCAAGAGTAGTGGAGTGGGTTGCCATTTCCTTCTCCAGGGGATCTTCCCAATCCAGGACTCGAACCTTCGTGCCCCACATTGCAAGCAGTAAACATTGTACTAAAAGTTAGGTAAAAGTAAAACTTGTGTTTTGAAAATGGCTGTTTGCAAATTCTTTGTAGATACCACTTTTGAATTTTTGGTCTTTCATATTCAATTTACATTTTTGAGTTAGCATCTCTGGCAATTAGTACCTCTGCCTCAGTGATCTTTTTTTTTTTTTTTTTTTTTTAATGTACCTGAGGTTTACAGTGCTTAGTCATTGTTGGACTTGTTTACCTCTAGCCAGGTTAAGAAATAAGCTCTTAATTTTTTGCCCTAATGTGAAAAAGCAAATTGTTAGAGCATGTGTGAAATTGGAGAGCTGAAGGACTAAGGCATCCAGAAAGATGACATTTGTTGCTACTTTTCATTGGGGTAAATTTTAATGGACTATTGAGTTAGGTTTGCCTCTGTTTACAATTCTAAGATTATATGATGTATTCACATAAACTGAATAAATAGCAGCTATATAAATAAGCATTTGGAGGAGAGGAATTTGAAATTAAATGACTAGATCTGAATTAACTGAACATTTCTGAGACTAACAGGAGAATGTTTATTTAAAAGAAAAAGTATGTCAATTCAGGGCTGCATTTATTTGTCCACTTCATTTTTATTCATTGTAACTTTCTTCCTATGTGTGTGGTCTGGCGGACAATTTTAATTGCAAGGGAAAAGGTTTTCATATTTAATAACTTCTATCTCAAATAAAGTATGTCTGCCAGTCCAGCCCTTCCTAGATGGTTAAGAGGAAGATCAATTAGAATATTAAAAGTACTTTTGGTTTTGTTTTCTATGTATCATATTGGATATTTTTGCTGCTGTTCATATGTTTACATGTTAGTAATTATGACGGCTTTTGGATAATTCCACTCTAGAGGGAGAACTGGTGGGCGGTCCTTCCTGTGACACGACCCTTGAGTGACAGTTCTATTTGATTGCCTCCAGTACTGTGAGGAAAGGACACGACTCTATGGTGAGGACTGATGGACATACATTATCTGAGAAAAGAAACTACCAGGTAAGATCAATTTTCTTCTCTTTTTTTCTATTGGTCATATAGTTACATGAACTGCTTAATATGTTGTGTTTAATTGGAATCAGCAGGTTGGATACACCTGAGTTTGAAAAATTGTGGTTATAATTTTAAAAATATGCATGTTGGTTTAGACAGTTGAAATAGTTGAGAACATTTTTCAGACTAAACCATGCTTATAATAAATGTATATTATTACAAATTATGTACATATATTTATATAATAAATATGTATATGTTCTTTTAGTGTCAGAGCATAAATTTCCTGGTGTGTATATATATGTCAAAACTTAGTTTATCTAATACACAATTTATGACTTCATGGCCGGATTCAGAGTTAATATTCCATGAAACAAAATGTTGATTGTCTTTACACATATTATTCCTATAAAACTAAATCTGAAGTCTTGGACTATATTCAGGGTACTATAGCATCACAGAGATGTAGACACAACTGGTTAGAGTATAAAAGAAATAAGATCAGGGTACTCAGACACTCAAATTGTATTGAATTAGCTTATCTATTATCATTAGCTTGCTTTCCTCACAATACTGGATTCTTGCTCTCTCATTTATTTAGGTAGTTAATAATATCCATCCTCTATTAAATGTGTAAGGATGCTGAAAGGATAGTTGAAGTGTAATATTCCTGTTTCTTTCTGAGCTTTTAAAAGAAGGTGAATTTTAACAGTAGTACTATTAAATAGTGATTTTTTTAAAACCCATAATATTTGAATTTAATTTTCTCAAAGAAAATATGTTTTATTAATTTGCCTATAATTTAATGTCAAATGATGTCGTGACTCAGAATAAGCAATAGTTCATAACTCAAGTAGGAATAAACTTTAGGCTTATTTCACAAATACATATACAACCTCCCTCTGCCCCTTAGCACCAGGTGTTATTCTCTGCAGACTGTGAAGGCAACTGGTGTGATAGTAGCAGCTTTGTTAACTAACCATTTATCTTCTAATCATTAATTTTAGTCTGGTTAGTCTTTTCTTCCCTTAGATTGGAAAAGTGAACAGGGGAGAAAATTCATGGTGAAATAACAAAGAGCCTTTGAAAACAAGACTTAGGTCCTATACATAATGAAAAATAGAGTCATATTTAACCTTTCTAGAATTGGACCCAGTTTTATATCTGAAGTTTCTTGCTAGATTTTTAGAATTTAATAAGCCAGAGTAAGCTGTGGCGATGAAGAAGCGGTTCTCCTGCACCCTTTTCTGCTCTGAACTGCTCTTGCAGACTTGGTCAGCCTGGCCTTTGTGCATCACTCACACTAGCTGTGACTGCTGCCTCACAGCCGCTTCCAGCTACCTTGACTCATACAAGTTTCCATTGGTTACACTACTTGGGTGGTTCTGTATTTTGGTAGATTATGCTAAGTTGTTTTTTTTTTTTTTTTAAGAATATCATAATTCTAGATTGTGTGGCTTTTTAGTATTCGTAAGCCAGTTTGTAAAATGAAAGTATAGAAGTTTTGTATCATCACACAGTGTGATTAATTTACTTGATGAAATCATATTAATAGAGAATTCCAAACTTTACACTTAAGAATAAAAATCAGATTATATTTTATACATGAAGAGATTTCCTGGTTTCTGTTCATTGTGCTAAAAAAAAAATAGTTTAGAGTCACACTGTTTCACTCACGTTATTATAAATAATTCAGGCTTTTTAGCTTATCAGAAAATTCATTTTTAGTTAGGGTTTTTCTGCCTGAAAATATTTTCTCTTTTTACCTAGTGACAGTCAATGCATGTTGGAATATTCTTGGAAACAATTGTTTAAATTTCTATTGTAAAGTTATTTTATTTTTAAAAGCCTCTTCTGGAAAGTACATGTATAGAAGTATAATTTCTGGTCTGATAATTATGATGATATACTAATTACATATGGGAAATTCAAAGGAATAGTAGATAAATTACTACTGTATTGGTAGCACTTAGAATCTGTATATGTATGCTGAGATGAAATGATTTGGATTTTTTAAAATTCCATGTTTGTGGAATTTTATTTGTTGTTTTTCATGGATAAAGTAGGATTTCTTTGTATTCATGTTTATACCTATTTTAATTTATCTTACTTGTTTTAATTTCTCTTTGATGCCTTTTATTTTTGGAGTGCCGTTGATGTCTTATAGTGATATTTAAGCATTCTGATAATAATAAGCTAATGTTCCAGAATTTAATAAAAAGGGTAATACTTTGCCAATTCTTATTTCATTGAGGACTTGATTAAAGACTTAGGAACTTATTTGGGAAGATGCATTTCCTCAACTTTGTGCTAAAACTTAGTGACTTTCAAATGGGCGTTGATTGAAGTATTGATTTTTCTGCTGCTATCTACTTTTTGTGTTTTATTTCTTACTAAAGTTTGAATAGAGTATTTGAAATTTATTTATATGGACAGACTGCAATATTAGTTCAGACAGGACAGTTTAATCATATAAATGGTTTACAGTTTATTCTTAGAAGAATTGTCAAGCTTCTTCTAAGGAAATGTAACTCCAGTTTTTGGCTAGAATTTCTTATCTTCCTCTAATTTACACTAATTTATTCCAACTATGAGCACAGATCTAATCATATTAATTACCAGGTTAACTTACCAGTGCCTATTCCCCTTTCTAATGCAGTAAAGATGAGCTCCTAAACCTTACATATAATCTTTGTGCATTGTGATCCCACATGCGTTTATTTCCATTGTCTTCTCTGTTTATAGTGAGTTTTTGCATGAGTAATATAAAACTACTTTTGAATCTCCCTGCAATGCACTTTTACGTGTATGCCTTTACTTGTTTGGGTTCCTCTTCATGTGATGCCTTTTCTTCTATCAGTACTTTCAGAAGCCATTCAAAGTGATGGCCTTTCCCTTGCTTTCATAACCTTTCTACCTATTTCTAGTTTAGTGTGTACTATGACAAACCAAAGTTATGTTTGTTTTTCCCTTGTCTTGCTATAGCCCCATGCTGCCCAATACCATAGGGACTAGCCCCATAAGTGGTATTTAAATTCATGTAAATAAAATAAAATAATTTGAATTCTTAGTTATGTCAGCCATGTTGCAAATGCTCAATAGTTGCATGCTATTAATGGCTGCCATATTGAACAGTGCAGATATAGAACTTTTCCATTATTGTAGAAAGTTGTATTGGACAGTGTTTCTATGTTAAGCTTCTTGAAAACTGGAGCCATATTTATTGATATTTTGGTATTGCCAGTACCAAATGGTTTCAGTTACATAATAGGTGTTCAAAGGCATATTGTTGTAATAAAAATAAACAAAGAAGTTACAGAAATTGCACACGTGCTGAGGGAAATGCTACATATATATATCCAGTATTTTTAGGATATTACCTTTTTTAATTTGAGCTTACTGATCATGTTATATGTTGGCTAGTTCAATGTATATTATCTATAAACTGGATCTAATGCATCCCAGTCTCTGTGTCCCTTAAGAATACCTCATAATCTAAAATACCACATTAACTTTGTGAAATATATCATGTTAGAGAACAAACAATGGCAGTGATTGTATTGCTGTTTCCTCCTCTCTCCTCCTCCCACTAAATATTTTATTTCCATTCTATTCTTTTTTAATTACAGAGCTATAGAATGTATAAGTTTGTAATTTTACTGTTAACAATTTAGTGTGTCTTTTTTTTCTAGTAATTATATAAGTGCAAATGTGGTGTGTTATTGTTTTTAACAAATACACATATTTCAGCAGCTTGCGTATTGTACCTAATGTAGATGTTTCCATGCCCACCCTTCAAATTGCTTCCTTCCCCGTAAGTACTTACTAGTTTGAATTTTGTTTCATTGTTTGTGTTTTTATATTTTTGTTACATACATAGTTCAGTATACAGGTGCATCTTTATTGTGTGTCAGGTTTTTAGGAAGTGGTACCCTATATTCTGTACTGTAAAATTCAAAATTTTAGAATTTTGAATAGAAAAAAAATAATAAATTTCCAGCCCACCTCAAACCATAAACAATTTCCCAGATGTTGTGAAAACACTCAACACCTATCTGACAGTTCAGATCAGCATTTCAGATACCTGACAATTCTGCGAGGGGGGCCGAGAGGAGCTACTCCACGTTCAAGGTCAGCAGGGGCGGCCGTGAGGAGATACCCCTCATCCAAGGTAAGGAGCAGCGGCTGCGCAGAAAGAATGAACAGATGGAGGCAAAGCAAAAACAGTACCCAGTTGTGGATGGTACTGGTGATAGAAGCAAGGTCCAATGCTGTAAAGAGCAATATTGCATAGGAACCTGGAATATTAGGTCCATGAATCACGGCAAATTGGAAGTGGTCAAACAGCAGATGACAAGAGTGAATGTTGACATTCCAGGAATCAGCAAACTAAAATGGACTGGAATGGGTGAATTTAAGTCAGATGATCATTATATCTGCTACTGTGGGCAGGAATCCCTTAGAAGAAATGGAGTAGCCATCATGGTCGACAAAAGAGTCCTAAATGCAGTACTTGGATGCAATCCCAAAAACGACAGAATCATCTCTGTTCGTTTCCAAGGCAAACCATTCAATATCACAGTAGTCCAAGCCTATGCCCCAGCCAGTAATGCTGAAGAAGCTGAAGTTGAACGGTTCTATGAAGACCTACAAGACCTTTTAGAACTAACACCCAAAATAGATGCCCTTTTCATTATAGGAGATTGTAATACAGAAGTAGGAAGTCAAGAAACACCTGGAGTAACAGGCAAATTTGACCTTGGAATACGGAATGAAGCAGGGCAAAGGCTAATAGAGCTTTGCCAGAGAACGCACTGGTCATAGCAAACACCCTTTTCCAACAACACAAGAGAAGACTCTACACATGGACATCACCAGATGGTCAGTACCGAAATCATGTTGATTGTATTCTTTGCAGACAAAGATGGAGAAGCTCTATACAGTCAGCAAAAACAAGACCAGGAGCTGACTGTGGCTCAGACCATGAACTCCTTATTGCCAAATTCAGACTTAAACTGAAGAAAGTAGGGATAACCACTAGACCATTCAGGTATCTCCTAAATCAAATCCCTTATGACTATACAGTGGAAGTGAAAAATAGATTTAAGGGACTAGATCTGATGGAAAGCCTGATGAACTATGGACAGAGGTTCGTAACATTGTACAGGAGACAGGGATCAAGACCATCCCCATGAAAAGAAATGCAAAAAGGCAAAATGGTTGTCTGAGGAGGGCTTACAAATAGCTGTGAAATGAAGAGAAGTGAAAAGCAAAGGAGAAAAGGAAAGATATTCCCATTTGAATGCAAAGTTCCAAAGAATAGCCAGGAGAGATAAGAAAGCCTTCCTCAGTGATCAATGCAAAGAAATAGAGGAAAACAACAGAATGGGAAAGACTAGAGATTTCTTCAAGAAAATTAGAGATACCAAGGGAACATTTCATGTAAAAATGGGCTCAATAAAGGACAAAAATGGTATGGACCTAACAGAAGCAGAAGATATTAAGAAGAGGTGGCAAGAACAGATGGAAGAACTATACAAAAAAGATCTTCACAACCCAGATAATCATGATGGTACGATCACTCACCTAGAGTCAGACATCCTGAAATGTGAAGTCAATTGGGCCTTAGGAAGCATCACTATGAACAAAGCTAGTGGAGGTCATGGAATTCCGGTTGAGCTATTTCAAATCCTAAAAGATGATGCTGTGAAAGTGCTGCACTCAAAATGCCAGCATATTTGGAAAACTCATCAGTGGCCACAGGACTGGAAAAGGTCAGTTTTCATTTCAGTCCCAAAGAAATGTAATACCAAAGAATGCTCAAACTACTGCACAATTGCACTCATCTCACATGCTAGCAAAGTAATGCTCAGAATTCTCCAAGCCAGTCTTCAACAGTACATGAACTGTGAACTTCCAGATGTTCAAGCTGGTTTTAGAAAAGGCAGAGGAACCAGAGATCAAATTGCCAGTATCCACTGGATCATCAAAAAAGCAAGAGAGTTCCAGAAAAGCATCTATTTCTGCTTTATTGACTACTCCAAAATTGACTGTGTGGATCACAATAAAACTGTGGAAAATTCTGAAAGAGATGGGAATACCACACCACCTGACGTGCCTCTTGAGAAACCTGTATGCAGGTCAGGAAGCAACAGTTAAAACTGGACATGGAACAACAGACTGTTTCCAAATAGGAAAAGCAGTATGTCAAGGCTATATATTGTCACCCTGCTTATTTAACTTATATGCAGAGTACATCATGAGAAACGCTGGGCTGGAAGATGCACACCTGGAATTAAGATTGCCAGGAGAAATATCAATAACCTCAGTTACGCAGATGACACCACCCTTATGGCAGAAAGTGAAGAGAAACTAAAAAGCCTCTTGATGGAAGTGAAAGAGGAGAGTGAAAAATTTGGCTTAAAGCTCAACATTCACAAAACTAAGATCATGGCATCTGGTCCCATCACCTCATGGGAAATAGATGGGGAGACAGTGGAAACAGTATCAGACTTTATTTTTTGGGGCTCCAAAATCACTACAGATGGTGATTGCAGCCATGAAATTAAAAGACTCCTTGGAAGGAAAGTTATGACCAACCTAGATAGCATATTAAAAAGCAGAGACATTACTTTGCCAACAAAGGTCCGTCTGGTCAAGGCTATGGTTTTTCCAGTGGTCATGTATGGATGTGAGAGTTGGACTGTGAAGAAAGCTGAGCGCTGAAGAATTGATGCTTTTGAAGTGTCATGTTGGAGAGGACT
This sequence comes from Muntiacus reevesi, assembly GCF_963930625.1. Classification (NCBI taxonomy): domain Eukaryota; kingdom Metazoa; phylum Chordata; class Mammalia; order Artiodactyla; family Cervidae; genus Muntiacus; species Muntiacus reevesi. The sequence continues at coordinate 158,288,488 of NC_089252.1, read as the reverse complement.
CTTGAGAGTCCCTTGGACTGCAAGGAGATCCAACCAGTCCATCCTAAAGGAGATCAGTCCTGGGTGTTCATTGGAAGGACTGGCGCTGAACCTGAAACGCCAGTACTTTGGCCACCTCATGCAAAGAGTTGACTTGTTGGAAAAGACCTTGATCCTGGGAGGGATTGGGAGCAGGAGGAGAAGGGGATGACAAAGGATGAGATGGCTGGATGGCATCACCGACTCGATGGGCATGAGGTTGAATAATCTCCGGGAGTTTGTGATGGACAGGAAGGCCTGGCGTGCTGCGATTCATGGGGTCGTAAATAGTCGGACAAGACTGAGCGATTGAACTGACAATTCTGCATAAGGAAAGCATTTAAAACACAAGTTACCTAATTATTTAACAATTGATGGTGCATATACAAATGCATCTAATAGATGATCTTTCCATTCAGTATTTGAGAGTATTGTACAATACTGAATACAAATTAATTTTTTTCTTTTTATTTACTGCAATGAAAATGTAAGTAAGCAGTGGTGTACTCCATTTCTTCTATTGTAAGTTATCAGGATGCATCTTACAATGGATGGTGTCTTAGAGCCATCCAGTAGCTTATAACCTTTTCTTGATAAGTTCTTATATGATTGAAAACAGCACTAACACCAAAGCATTTTAGAATCTGATATGTTAATGTTACAGATACATAATATAAAGAACACTTAAAATGAAAAAGAATTTTTGGAAAATGAATATACTTAGCGAAGAATTGTCAGAATAGATATAGTGCATAGAGCAGAACAATGAAGGTTTCAGTCATTGTTGCTCTTTGGCATTGGGTTGAGGTGAGCAAGAGTGAGCTGAGGAAGGAATTCATTCAAAAATAAATAAAATACCTGAAGCCAGTGAACTGGTTCATAGTTCATTGCTCTCGAAAATCTTAGAAATGAATGGCTGTAGCCACAGATGAAGGAATGGGAGTAAAAAGCCTCAAATTGCAGGACTGTTTAAGTTCTCTTCATTTGCAGTTACATAATTCCTGCTAAAATGAGATGGATTTCAAAGTTGCATTTAAAATGCAATGCTTCTGTTCATTTCATTATCATATTAACAGCCATAAAAGTTATTTTGACTCCATGACCTAAATATTTGTTTAAAATAAATGTTTGACATTTATTTGTCATTTATGGCTCCCCTTCTTCCTCTAGCCAACCAAAAACATCAAATTAAATGAATTCCCACGTTCCTCATTGGTTGGTTTATTACATGATGCTAACAGTGTTGTTCTTTCTTTGAATGTGTATATTCTTATACTCTTTTACTCATCTTATGAAATCATCAAATGAGGTGAAATTTGCTTTCCAAAAGGCAAGTTTCATTAAGATACATGGTTTTATGGCACCTGTGGTATCTTAGTAATTTTTTCACAGTGACCCTCGGCCAACAGAAATGTTAAAAGTTTCATTAAATTAAATAAGTAGGTTTAACCACTTTCATAGTTCATATGGTATCTGGCAGCATCCCCATGTGTTCACTGTGGTGCTCCTTTGGGAACTTAGTTCTAGGCTTTTGCATATGAAATAATTGTGTTCTCTTTCAGAAATATATTTTACATTTAAGTGATTTGCCCCAATCATGGATATGGAATGTGTTCATGATTAAATAGCAAGTTAAAACATTAATGTAGATATTTCCGTCAATCAGAGAAAATATAGAAGCAGTTGCCTTTTTTAAACTGAAGTATAAACATAGCTGATTTACAGCATTTTGTTAATTATTGCTGAGCAGCAGAGTGATTCAGTTATACATATATTCATTCTTTTTTAAAATATTCTTTTTAATTGTGGTTTATCATAGGAGATCGAATATAGTTCTCTGCTATACAGTAGGATCTTCTTTATCCATTCTTTAGACAAACGCTTACATCTCCCAATTCCAGCCTCCCCTTCCATCCCTCCCCTAACCCCTCCATCCCTCCACTAACCCCCTCCCATTGGCAGCCACCAGTCTGTTCTCTGTATCTGTGATTCTGTTTCATAGGTAGGTTCATTTGTGTCATATTTTAGATTACATGTATAAGTAATACCTTGTAGTGTTTGTCTTGCTCTTTCTGATTTATTTAGTTTGATAATCTGTAGTTACATCCTTGTTGCTGCAAATTGTATTATTTCATTTTTTTAATGGCCTATTAGTATTCCTTTATGTGTATGTACCCCATCTTTATCCATTTATCTGTTGATAGACAGATGTTTCCATGTCTTGGCTATTGTAAATAGTGCTTCTGTGAACATGGGGGTGCGTGTATCTTTTTGAATTGCAGTTTTGTCTGGATATATGCCCAGGAGTAGGATTCCTGGGTGTCCATTGGAAGGACTGATGTTGAAGCTGAAACCTCCAATACTTTGGCCACCTCATGCAAAGAGTTGACTCATTGGAAAAGACCCTGATGCTGGGAGGGATTGGGAGCAGGAGGAGAAGGGGACGACAGAGGATGAGATGGCTGGATGGCATCACTGACTCGATAGGTATGAGTTTGAGTACTCCGGGAGTTTGTGATGGACAGGGAGGCCTGGCATGCTGCGATTCATGGGGTCGCAAAGAGTCGGACACGACTGAGCGACTGAACTGATCTGAGGATTCCTGGATCACATGGCAACTGTAGTTTTAGTTTTTTGACGAATGTCTATAGTGTTTTCCATTGTGAGTACACGACTTTATATTTTCACCAACAGTGTGAGAGGGTTGGTTCCGTTTTCTCTGCACCCTCTTCAGCATTTATTATTTTTGTTTTTAGAGTTTGCAGACTCTTTCATATATGTATATGCACACACACTCACATATACATATAATTTTATTCATTTATGGGTGTGCTAGGTCTTCGTTGCTGCATGGTTTTTCTTAGGTCTCAGGCTAGACTGTGGCGAACAGGGGCTACTCTCTAGTCGCAGTGGTGGCTTCTCATTGTGGTGGCTCCTCTTGTTGTGGAGCTCAGGTTCTAGGGCCCGTAGGCTTCAGTAGTTGCACATGTCTGCTCAGTGGTTGTGGCTCACGGGCTTAGTTGTTCCACCACATGTGGGATCTTTCCAAATCAAGGATTGAACCTATGTCTCCTGCATTGGCAGGCGGATTCTTTACCACTGAACCACCAGGGAATCCCTATCATTTATTTGTAGGCTTTTAACATTTGGCATTCTGACTGGAGTGACACAGTACCTTATTGTGATAATTAGCGATGTTGACCATCTTTTCATGTGCCTGTTGCCCATCTGTATGTCTTCTTTGGAGAAGTGTCTGTCTAGTTCTTATGCCCATTTTTTGATTGGATTGTTTTGTTGAATTTTATGAGCTTTTTGTATATTTTGGAAGTTAAGCCCTTGTTGGTTGTATCATTTGCAAATACCTTCTCCCAGCCCCTAGCTTGTCTTTTTGTTTTGTTTATGGTTTCCTTTGCTGTGTAAAAGATTATAAGCTTGACTGGGTCTCATTTTGCTTTGGGAAACTGACCTAAGAAAACATTGGTGCAGAGTTACTTTTTAAAATATAGTCTCAGCAAGGATTGAGTAGATGCAAGAAAAATTTAACAAGGACCTAGAAGAAATAAAAAAGAGTCAATCAGTAATGAATAATGCAATAACTGGGATCAAAGGCACTCTGGAGGGAACCAACAGTAGAATAACTGAGGCAGAAGATAGGATAAGTGAGGTGCAAGATAGAATGGTGGAAATAATGAAGCAGAAAGGAAAAAAGAATTAAAAGAAATGAGGACAACCTCAGAGACCTCTGGGACAATGTTAAACACCCCAACATTCAAATCATAGGCGTCCCAGAAGAAGAAGACAAAAAGAAAGGCCATGAGAAAATACTTGAGGAGATAATAGTTGAAAACTTCCTAAAATGGGGAAGGAAATAGCCACCCAAGTCCAAGAAACCCAGAGAGTCCCAAACAGGATAAACCCAAGGCGAAACACCCCAAGATACATATTAATCAAATTAATGAAGATCAAGCACAAAGAACAGATATTAAAAGTCACAAGGGAAAAACAATAAATAACCCACAAGGGTATCCCCTAAGGATAACAGCTGATCTTTCAATAGAAACTCTTCAGGCCAGAAGGGAATGGCAGGACATACTTAGAGTAAGAAAGAGAAAAACGTACAACCCAGATTACTGTACCCAGCAAGGATCTCATTCAAATATGAAGGAGAAATCAAAAGCTTTACAGACAAGTAAAAGCTGAGAAAATTCAGCACCACCAAACCAGCTCTTCAACAAATGCTAAAGGATCTTCTCTAGGCAGGAAACACAGAAAAGATTTATAAACTCGAACCCAAAACAACAAAGTAAATGGCAATGGGAGCATACTTATCAGTAATTACCTTAAATGTATATGGGTTGAATGCCCCAACCGAAGACAAAGACTGAAAGGATACAAAAACAAGACCACTGTATATGCTCTCTACAAGAGACCCACCTCAAACCTAGGGACACATACAGACTGAAAGTGAAGGGTTGGAAAAAGATATTTCACACAAATGGAGACCAAAAGAAAGCAGGAGTAGCAATACTCATATCAGATAGAATAGACTTTGAAATAAAAGCCGTGAAAAGAAACAAAGAAGGGCACTACATAATGATCAAAGGATCAATCTAAGAAGAAGATATAACAATTATAAATATTTATGTACCCAACATAGGAGCACCAGAATATGTAAGGCAAATGCTAACAAGTATGAAAGGGGAAATTAACAGTAACACAGTAATAGTGGGAGACTTTAATACCCCACTCACCCCTATGAATAGATCAACTAAACAGAAAATTAGCAAGGAAACACAAACTTTAAATGGTACAATGAACCAGTTAGACGTAATTGATATATTTGGGACATTTCACCCTAAAACATTGAATTTCACCTTTTTCTCAAGTGTGCACGGAACCGTCTACCAGGATAGATCACATCCTGGGCCATAAATCAAGCCTTGGTAAATTTTAAAAAAATGGAATCATCTCAAGCATCTTTTTTGATCACAATGCAGTAAGATTATATGTCAACTACAGGAAAAAAAAAATTATTAAAAATACAAACATATGGAGGCTAAACAACCCACTTCTGAGTAACCAACAAATCACAGAAGAAATCAAAATATGCATAGAAATGAATGAAAATGGAAACACAACAACCCAAACAAAACCTATGGGATTCAGAAAAAGCAGTGCTAAGGGGAAGGTTCATAGCAATACAATCCTGTCTCAAGAAACAGGAGAGAAATCAAATAAATAACCTAACTCTACACTTAAAGCAACTAGAAAAGGAAGAAATGAAGAACCCCAGGGTGAGTAGAAGGAAAGAAATCATAAAAATTCAGGCAGAAATAAATGCAAAAGAAACAAAAGAGACCATAGCAAAAATCAACAAAGCTAGAAGTTGGTTCTTCAAGATGATAAACAAAATGGACAAACCATTAGCCAGCCTCATCCAGAAAAAACGGGAGAAGAGTCAAATCAACAAAATTAGAAATGAAAATGGAGAAATCACAACAGATAGCACATAAATGCTAAGGATTATAAGACTCCCAGCAGCAGCTCTTGCCAATGAAATGGACAGCTTGGAAGAAGTGGGTGAATTCTTAGAAAAGTATAACTTTCCAAAACTGAACCATGAAGAAATAGAAAATCTTAGCAGACCCATAACAAGCACAGAAATCGAAACCATAATCAGAAATCTTCCAACAAACAAAAGCCCAGGACGAGATGGCTTCACAGCTGAATTCTACCAAAAATTTAGAGAAGCGCTAACACCTATTCTCCTCAAACTCTTCCAGAAAATTGCAGAGGAAGGTAAACTTCTAAACTCATTCTATGAGGCCACCGTCATCCTAATACCAAACCAAGACAAAGATGCCACAAGAAAAGAAAACTACAGACTAATATCACTGATGAACATAGATGCAAAAATCCTTAACAAAATTCTGGCAAACAGAATCCAACAACGTATTAAAAAGATCATACATCATGACCAAGTGGGCTTTATCCCACGGATGCAAGGATTCTTCAATATTTGCAAATCAATCAATGTGATATACCACATTAACAAATTAAAAGATAATAACCACATGATTATCTCAATAGATGCAGAGAAAGCCTTTGACAAAATTCAACATCCATTTATGATAAAAACCCTCCAAGAAGCAGGCATAGAAGGAACATACCTCAACATAATAAAAGCCATATATGATAAACCCCCAGCAAACATTATCCTCAATGTTGAAAAAGTGAAATCATTTCCCCTGAAGTCAGGAACAAGACAAGGATGCCCACTCTCACTACTGCTATTCAACATAGTTTTGGAAGTTTTGGCCGCAGCAATCAGAGCAAAAAAAGAAATAAAAGGAATCCAGATTGGAAAAGAAGAAGTAAAACTCTCACTGTTGCAGATGACATGATCGTCTACATAGAAAACCCTAAAGACTCCACCAGAAAATTACTAGAGCTAATCAGTGAATACAGTAAAGTTGCAGAATATAAAATTAACACACAGAAATCCCTTGCATTCCTATACACTAGCAATGAGAAAACAGAGAAATTAAGGAAACAATACCATTTACCATTGCAACAAAAAGAACAAAATATTTAGGAATAAATCTACCTAAAGAAATAAAAGATAGAAAACTATAAAACACTGATGAAGGAAATCAAAGGTGACACAAATAGATGGAGAAATATACCATGTTCATGGATCAGAAGAATCAATATAGTGAAAATGTGTATACTACCCAAAGCAATCTATAGAGTCAATGCAATCCCTATCAAGCTACCAACGGTATTTTTCAGAGAATTAGAACAAATAATTTCACAATTTGTATGGAATTACAAAAAACCTCGAATAGCCAAAGCAGTCTTGAGAAAGAAGAATGGAACTGGAGGAATCAACCTGCCTGACTCAGGCTCTACTACAAAGCCACAGTCATCAAGACAGTATGGTACTGGCACAAAGACAGAAACATAGATCAATGGAACACAATAGAAATCTCAGAGATAAATCCACACACCTATGGACACCTTATCTTTGACAAAGGAGGCAAGAATATACAATGGAGAAAACACAATCTCTTTAACAAGTGGTGCTGGGAAAACTGGTCAACCACTTGTAAAAGAATGAAACTAGAACACTTTCTAACACCATACACAAAAATAGACTCAAAATGGATTAGAGATCTAAATGTAAGACCAGAAACTATAAAACTCCTAGAGGAAAACATAGGCAGAATACTCTCTGACATAAATCATAGTAGGATTCTCTATGATCCACCTCCCATCGTAAAGGAAATAAAAGCAAAAATAAACAAATGGGACCTAATTAAAGGCTTTTGCACAATGAAGGAAACAATAAGCAAGGTAAAAAGACAGCATTCAGAATGGGAGAAAATAATAGCAAATGAAGCAACTGACAAAGATTTAATCTCAAAAAAAAAAAAAAAAAAAAAGACAAGCTCAATTCCAGAAAAATAAACAGCCCAATCAAAAAATGACCAAAGAACTAAACAGACATTTCTCCAAAGATGACATACAGATGGCTAACAAACACATGAAAAGATGCTCAACATCACTCATCATCAGAGAAATGCAAATCAAAACCACAATGAGGTACCATTTCACACCGGTCAGAATGGCTGCTATCCAAAAGTCTACCAACAGTAAATGCTGGAGAGGGTGCGGAGAAAAAGGAACCCTCTTACACTGTTGGTGGGAATGCAAACTATTACAGCCACTATGGAGAACAGTGTGGAGATTCCTTAAAAAACTGGAAATAGAACTGCCATACGGCCCAGCAATCCCACTGCGGGGCATACACACCAAGGAAATCAGAACTGAAAGAGACACGTGTGCCCCAATGTTCATCGCAGCACTGTTTATAATATCCAGGACATGGAAGCAACCTAGATGTCCATCACCAGACGAATGGATAAGAAAGCTGAGGTACATGTACACAATGGAAACTTACTCAGCTATTAAAAAGAATGCATTTGAATCAGTTCTAATGAGGTGGATGAAACTGGAGCCTATTATACAGAATGAAGTAAGTCAGAAAAACACCAATACAATATATTAATGCATATGTATGGAATTTAGAAAGACAGTAACGATGACCCTATATGCGAGACAGTAGAAGAGACACAGATGTAAAGAACAGACTGTTGGATTCTCTGGGAGAAGGTGGAGATGGGATGACCTGAGAGAATAGCATTGAAACATGTATATTATTATATGTGAAATAGATGACCAGTCCAGGTTTGATGCATGAAGCAGGGTGCTCAGGGCTGGTGCACTGGGATGACCCTGAGGGATGGAATGGGGAGGGAGGTAGGAGGAAGGGTCAGGATGGGGAGCACATGTACACCCATGACTGATTCATGTGAATGTATGGCAAAAACCACCACAATATTGTAAAGTAATTAGCCTCCAATTAAAATAAAAAATAAATAAATAAAATATAGTCTCAGACCTTTCTTAGGTTCTGAAGTGATTGCACTGAGGGTGAAACTTAGTTTTTTGCTTTTTATCTTTCCGAATTTCCACATAAAAATAGAACAACTAGATAGAAAATCAAAACCCATGAAAACATTTGTAACAAAAGCTAGAGATGAAGTATCTCCATGAACCTCAAAATACAAGCAGATGAAAGATTAACAAAAGACTTAAATTTATCAGTTTTTATGCATAAGAAAGTAGAAGCATTGGGGTGTCTGAACCTGAGCATAGAAACACCTCAAAGTGGTGAACAACCCGTTTGAAAATGTAATTAGACTCTTTGAAATTGGGGAGTTTTTGCCTGCTTGATTGGATCAGTGTAAAGGACCTGTGCTGAGGCCTGCAGTGACTTAAGTTGCCCACCTCTGAACTCTCAAGACTTACCCACTAATGCTCGCTTCTGGGACCCATTGAGAAGTTTCTGGGAGCAGAACCAAAATTGAGGAGCATAGGGGCAACAGAGACAGAGGAAAGAGAAAGAGGAGATGAAAGTGGGAGAGGGGAACAGAGTGGGAGAGGGAGATAAAAGAAAACCTTACAAGACATACCGTTGTACTTTTAGAGACTGCATAAAAATAGAAGGAGCTTTATGAAGTTAGAGAAGTTTTCTGAACCATGTCATAGTCTTGAATTTTATGAAAATTAGATTCACAAAAAATCTTCTAGGAATATGTTTAGGTGTGCTTATACCAACTTTGAATCCCATCAACAGTGTTTATATTGATCTGACATTTAATAATGTCAAATTTTAAAGTTTTCAAATTTATTGAGATTGTGTTGGAGACATATTTCCTTATTGAAATTAAGTAAATGAAGATATTGTCATATCTTTTAAAGATTTTTAGTTTTGTCTTCCATATTCTTCTGAGATTGATTTTTTTTTGTATGGTGTGAGACCAAATTCCTTTTGTTAGCATAAAGATAATCAGTTATATTAACATCATGTATTGATCTTGTTCTGCCTTCCTCCTAATCAGCAGTGCTTTGCTATAAATCAGTTTGATTATATTCATGGATCTGTTTCTTATGTCTTTATTTGGTTGCTTTCGTGTGTTTGTCTCTGCCTATACCGGTATCCCATTTTGTTTTACTATAGCTTTACATCAAATTTTCATGTCTGTCTCTCCACTTTGGTTTTTATTATTGTCTTAACTTTCTTGGCCTTTGTTCAATGACCAATTTAGAATTGAAAAGAAAACTATTGTGTTTACAAGTAAAATTTTATTACCTTCATTTTTATTTGGGGAAAAATTGATATATTTATGATATTCTTCCTCTCTGAATTCATACACTGAAATCTTCTATATTTTCTCTCAGTAAATTTTTATTTCTCTCAAAAGAATTTTTTTAAGCAATGGACTTATAAATCTTTAGTTCGGGTTATATGTAAGTACTTTTTGGTTTTTTTGTAAATTGTATTTTTCAAATTATGTTTTACAGATGTTACTGTTATATATTGTATCCATTAGTTAATGTTACTGAAATTTTATTCTTATAATTTATCTGTAGGTTCTTTGGGGGGCTTTTATGTAAATAAATATGTTATCTGTAGGTTCCAGTTTTGATACTTTATACTTTTTATGACTTGGATATCTTTTCAGAACTCACTTGTATTTCTGATACAGTATTGAATAGGTGTTAACAGTAGAACTCTTTTCTCTTGTTACTTGTCCTACAAGCTTTAAGTTATTAGTAAATCAGATATTTGGTGCAGGATTTTTTTTTTTTTTTGTAGATACGCTTTATTAGGATTAAGAAATTATAATGCTACCTTCTTATTTATATTTTTTCTCTTTAGAACCTTTTTTATCCTTAAGATTTTTTCTTGTGTGCCTTTTCCTCTTAATTTGTCACCCTTGCTAAGGATTTGTAACTTTGAAATCAACTTCTAGCTTCATTTACCTATTTTTTAAATTTATTTTTTGTTTTATATTCATCAGTTTATGCTCTTTACTCAGTTATTTCTTTTTATTCTTTTTGGGCTTGTTTTACTGTTCTTTAATCTTAAGTGTTTTTAATTTTCCAAACTTACAAGGTTTTTCTTATTATCTTCCTATTGCTGATTTCTCATGTATTCCACTGTAGCTAGAGAATGTGGTCAGTATGATATCAATCATTTTTATATACTTGAACAAAATGCATATTGACCAGTTGGCAGGTATATTGCTCAGTTTCCATAAAACCAACTTTGTTAATCTTGTCCGTATCTTTTGTACCTGCATATTTATCATCATTATTCACATTTTTACCATTATGTATTTTTTTGGTTTAGATTTTGACTCCAGCGTTGAAAGTTGACACAGATCACTCTAATGTTTCTTGTTTCTGCTGGTTCTCACTTATGGTACCTTGATTCTTTGTATTTTTGTGTAAGTTATCATTTTATGTTTCTTAAAAATCTGTGGGATTTTTTTGAGGAATGGGTGAAAAGACATTTTTCCCAAAGGGATTTGCATTTGCTTCTGCCAGTACCTAAGGCACTACCAAATCCAGGCCCAATTCAAAATAAAATGTTGGTTTGAAGTTGTAGTCCATACAGGTAATGTGAATTTGGGCTGCTTTGGCTATAGATTCTCAGAAGAGATTGCTTTACCTGCTTCTGCCAGCATCAAATTTAGGGCCATCAAGAATTTTTGATGAATTCTTCAGTAATGGGTTTTAAGTTACCTGCTTTATGAGAAGTCTTTTAATAGCTTTCTACCTTGAGCAAATTCCTGCTTGGAAATGTAAGCATTTTGTTTTGGGGTGCTTCCCCATCTTCCACATTGAACGTTCAGTTAAAAATCAGAATGTAATCTCTGTTTTAGATTTCACTAATATTTTCTTCACACTGTATCCCTACCTGAGAAGAATGCTTGATATATGCTTAATAAATATTTGTTGTTGGCTGAGTGTTTTGTGGAGCATTTTTAGTTGGTTTTGAATGGAGCATTTTTTTAATAGTCTGCTAGACTGCCAGAAGCATATTTCTTTACCATTCTCAAGGTCTCAGTGGAAATTTCACTTCTTAAGAGAAACAATTCTTGTTTCAATTTCTGTGACATATTCTCACATTGTTTACTGTAATTTGGTGGGGAGGGGTTAGCGTTACTTCTGCTTTTTATTATTACCAGTAATTGAAAATGTTTGGTGATCCATTTTCATGGTATTATTTCTCTTTCCATTTCTTCTCATTTTTTTTTAAACTTCCCTCTGCTTTTCCTTCCAGTTACTTCCCTTGTTTGCCTCTGTCCTTCACTCCTCTTCTTTTCTTTTTCCTTCCTTCACTTCCTTATAGTATCATTTTCCTTCTAATTGAAGGACTTAAAAATTTTTTTAAGCTTTTTAAGTTATGTGTGACACAGACAAAATTAAAGTCGTTAAACTTTTGTTTTTAAGGATTTTGCATGTTGTGATTCCTTCTACTGCTTTTCACCTTACCTTAAGTTCCTTGAGAGTTTTCATTTTAAAAGAACCTAACCTTACCTTACCTTACTTTACCTTAGTTCCTTGAGAGTTTGCATTTTAAAAGAACCTAGCCCACAGTTGTCCTGTCAGCTCACAGTTCTTTCAGTTGAGCTTCTTTGATCTCCACTTGAATATTAACATACTGATGACTTCAAAAATTCCCTACCTATAATCTTTATGATCTGATTTCTTCAAAAAGTTTGTTATTGTTCAGTCGCTAAGTTATGTCCTGCTGTTTGTGACCCCATGAACATGCCAGGCTTTCCTGTCCTTCACTATCTCCTACAGTTTGCTCAAACTCATGTCTATTGAGTCAATGACGACCATTCAACCATCTCATCCTCTGTTGCCCCCATCTCCTCCTGCCATCAGTCTTTCTCAGAAGCAGGGTCTTTTCCAGTGAGCCAGCTCCTTGCATCAGGTGACCAAAGTATTGGAGCTTCAGCATCAGTCCTTCCAGTGAATATTCGGGGTTGATTTCCTTTAGGATTGACTGATTTGATCTCCTTGTTGTGCAAGGGACTCTTAAGCAGTTTACTTTAGGGCAACTTTTAGGGTCGGAATTGATGAATCTACCTGGTTCTTAATTTCACATGCCCTCTAAGTATAAATTCAAGTCATATTCACCCTCATCACATCCTATCATAGGATAGACCTTTGGAATATTCCAATATCTAAGATAAAAAAATTTAACTACTAGATCTTTCATGCTTTTAGTAGCATCTCGTCTTATAATTCTTTCCTAGAAACAGTAAAACAACCCACATAATTATACAATGAGGATGTTCCAGCAATGTGAATCTATAGAAAAAGCTCCATTGGGATAGACTTTGACCTAAAAACGTCAGAGTCTATCCCAATGGACAGACTTTGTAATACATTTCTGATGGTGATGAATTCTTTTAGGTTTCATTTATCTGAAAAAATTTTTATTTCACTTTTATTTTTGATAAAGTTTTTGCTGAATGTGGAATTCAAAGTTGACAGATTTTTGTTTTAATGCTTTGAAGATTTTGCTCCACCGTTTTCTAATTTAGACCATTTCTGCAAAAAACCTGCTGCTGTTTTGTCTTTGGCCCTCTTTGCATACTGTAACTTTTTCTCTGGCTACTGTTAACATTTTTTGGTCATTGGTTTTGCACATTTAACTATGATGTATCTTGGTGTAGTTTCATGTCTCATGCTTGAGATACATTCAACCTTTTAAATTTGTGAATTTATAAGTCTTTGAATCAAATTTGGAATTTTGATTAAGAATTTTTATTGGAGTATAATTGACTTTCAGTGTTGTGTTAGTTTCAGGTATATGGCAAAGTGAATCAGTTGAGATTTTTATTCTACTATTTTTGTAAATATTTACTCTGTTCCTATTCAATCTTGGGGAATCCAATTATACATATATTAAATCATGCGAAGTCCCACAGGTTACTGTTGCTCTCTTCAGTTTTTGAAGTTTTTTTCCTCCATGTATTTAGGATGGTTTTTTATATCTGTGTTTTTAAAAGTTCACCAGTTTTTTTTTTCATCATGCCAGTTATTCTTCCCTTTACACACAAAACATAACAGCTCTATAATGTCATTGTTAATTCTGTCACCTGTATCATTTCTGGGTCTGTTCTCTTGTTGGTTCCCCATTATGTATTTTATTATTTTTTTGCATGGCCAGGAAACTTCTGCTTGGATGCCAGTTCTTAGAATTTTTAATCTGTTCAACAGTGTTATACTTTTTTTTTTTTTTTTTTTTTTTTTTTTGTATTTCTGTTAGTGTTCTTGAGCTTTCTTAGTTACTTAGAAGTTTTTTGAGCCCTTGGAGACATTCTTCCTCTCTCCCCTCCACTCCCCTCCCCCTTTTAATTGTAAGTTTTGTTACAAAGGACCACAGTAGCTTTTAGTCTAGGCTAATTGTTCCCACATACTGAGACTGTATTCTTCTGAGTACTCTATCTGATGCCCCGTGAATTATGTTTTTCTGTTTTGACTTAGGGAGTAGTTGTGTGAGCCTGAAGATTATTTGTGCTGTCTCTTTTCCCAGCCTCTGCATACATGCATATGCACAGGTGACCAGAGAGGAACCCTCTCCAGATTTCTCTAATGCTGTCTCTTTGCAGCTCTCTCTTACTTGGGGCTCTAGCTGCCTTCTCAGCTACACTTCCTCAATTCACAGAAATTTCTGGCCTTCACCACGCCTCCCTCTCCTTGTATTGCAACTTGGTATTATAACTTGGAAACTCCCCCATTCAATAAGCAGGGGCAGTTGTAGGGCTCATATCAGTTCTTTCTCTTCTCTTAGGGGTTCTCATTTTATACCGCTTTATGTCCTGTGTCTGAAAACCATTGGCAAATATATTTTACCCATTTTTTAAAATCCATTTTAAAAGTTATTTCAGGTGACATGGGAGGAAGGGGAGCCCTACTCCTCCATCTTGGCTGGAAGTAGAAATAAGTCCTACTAAATCTTAAAAGGTTTCATCTTTAAAAAATTTTTATTTTGGTTGAAAAGATGGATGAAAAATCATTCTTGAGACTGAGAAAATAAGCTTTTAAGTTAGTGTTCAGTCAAGGCTTGAATACTTTTTATTGTGTAAGACACTATGTGAAATGCAATCCAAAGAAAGATCAGACTTGTTCTCAGCACTTAGCGTCATTTGTGAAGAAACATCAAACAGTTCAAGTCAGTAAATAACTTCCAATTCATACATGGAGTCATCAGAGCTGCTATTCTGTTTTACCTAAATCTAAAAATTGAACGATTTCCCCATCAGGTCCTTCCCTTAAGATTCCCTGGAATCTAGTAGACTTCTAAATATTGTTGTTGTGTTTAGTCTCACAGTCTTGTCCGACTGTTTGCAAATCCCATGGACCATAGCCCGTCAGGCTCTTCTGTCCATGGAATTTTCCAGGCAAGAATACTGGAGTGGTTGCCATTTTCTACTTCAGGAGATCTTCCTGACCCAGGGGTCAAACTCAAGTCTCTTGCATCTCCTGCATTAGCAGGTGAATTCTTTACCACTGAGCCACCAGGGAAGCCCAGTAGACTTGTAAATACAATGACCATTTATCTTCTCAACTGAGGTAATAATTTTACTAATTAGTATTCTTTATTCTGTCACATAGAATATTACATTATCTCTTCATTGTTTAACCTGCCTCAGTAGATTAAATATTATAGTAAATATGTATAATGATGTATAGTAATGAAAATAGGGTGATTTTTTTTCTTAGGAAAAAGAAAAGATCGTTCTTATTTAGGGCTGGAAGTACTGATAGAGACTGCTTGGGGCATATGAAATTTTAAAAGTGCTCTTTTCTACTGGGATAAGAGTAGTGTAATGAAACTGAAAGAATGTATTGTTATAGATTAAAAGACTTTTGGTTTTAAGACATTATTTTTGACTTTTTGTCTATATCACTTTGAGTCAGTTAGGTTACATCTTTGATACTTTTATTCATGTTTGAGAATGAGATCTTTAAAAGATGATTTGTCTACTTACAGAAACATTTTGATGAACAAGTACAGTGTAAAAGAAATGAAGAAAATAGAAATCATCATTAAACCATCATAGTAATAAGTGCTGTAGGCAGTATCCATGGATGAATGCTCAAATTAGTGAGCCAGAAATTTAAGGACAGATATTTGCATGCTCTAAAAGTACTTTTTTCAGAATATTTACTGTTTTAAAAAGGAAAATAATGAGTTCCAATGGAGAAAACTGGCAGATACACCATTTTAACCAAGATCAAGTTTAGTATCACTTGTAATAAGACATTTTATCATCACATGCATGCATATATTGGACTATATCCATCATATAAGTTGCACTTGAGGACATGTCACATTTGTGGTGATGTGACTTTAAAAATGTATGACGTCAATCTAGTCATGACAAAACCTCAGACCCACCCAAGTTGCAGGACATTGTGTAGTGTAGCTACACTGGTATGACTGAAGACGTCAGTGTTGTGAAAGACGGACGTAAAGTCTGAGGTTGCAGAAGACTAAGGAAGCATAAAGCGAAATATAGTGTCTACCGTGGTACAGAAAAAGGAAGTTAGTGGCAAACTGGTGAAATCTGTGTGAAGTTAGTTAATAGCTAATTTCTTAGTTTTGATACTTGTCCTAACAAGATGTTACCACTGGAAGAAAATGGGGCATATGGGAACTCTGTCCAATTTTTACAGCTCTTTTGTGAGTCTAAAATTATTTCTAAAAAAGTAAAGTGATTATGGTGTTTGTGGACAGTGTGTTAACATGTAGTTGAAAAAAAAAAAACACACGTAGTTGAGTTAGCCTTTTCATTGAGAAGGACCTCACTTTGTTAGTGTGTGACATTTGTTTCTCTGCAGCAGTTCAGTTTCTTCACAGGTAGTATCAAGGTGCAGTGCACGGGATGATTCTTATATCTGACAGTGTTCTGAAGCAAGTCAAGGAAAGAAAGCTGAGGATCCCACAGTTCAGAATGTGGGTCTTCATCTCTCAGTTTTCAAGCCAGTGCCTCACCCTTACCTATACTTTGGCTAACTTCTAAAATTTGGAGTCTCTCCACTTGGGTTTTTCTGGTAAATAAGCCTTTCATATCTTATTGGGGTTGTAAGAACTGGGTATTCATAATAACTGTTGTAGAGAAATATTTTCAGTCTGATGAGAGTATGTAGTCCCTGCCCTTCTGTGCCTCAATATGAGGTAAAAGTACATCTTACAGAGGTTTTGTTATGATTAAGTGAGGTAGTATGTATGAAGTGCTTTGAGCAGTTCTTACTGTTTAGTAAACACTCAGTACATGTTAGTGCATGTCTGTACCAAGCCCACTGAGTTAGACTGTTCTGGCAGTAAATGGTTCAGCTGACTTTAAGAGAGTATACATTCCCATGGACTACAGTGCAACCCAGTGGCTCTGAGTAGTATAATTCTTCTAGGGGGATTTTTTTTTTTTTTTTTTTTTGCTAGAAAAGAGATGTGTATTATCTCATCGTATTAAACTGATAAATCTGAAATACTCATGAAGCAACTTTTTTTTAAGACAATCTAACTTGAGAAAAAATTT
Organism: Muntiacus reevesi; assembly: GCF_963930625.1. Taxonomy (NCBI): domain Eukaryota; kingdom Metazoa; phylum Chordata; class Mammalia; order Artiodactyla; family Cervidae; genus Muntiacus; species Muntiacus reevesi. The sequence continues at coordinate 158,271,491 of NC_089252.1, read as the reverse complement.
AAGAAATAGAAAAATAATTTTAAATCCTGAAATTTTTATTTACTTCTCATGGTATGGCATTCTAACCACTGAAGGTGTCTATTAGGTATTTTGGAAGTGGTTGTCAGTTTCAGTGGAAAAACGCATATAACAGTTTTATTCATATGTTTCAGAAATATAAAAATTAATTTTTTACATAATTCCATTACTTTTTAAAATAATTGTTGTCCTCATAAAATTTTCACATGTGCTGTAAGCACTGCATTGATGGGTTCCTGTCAAATAACACAGGTAACACCATGTGTGGAGTAAGAGGAGGACACGTGCATGTTAAAGGCCTATTCAGTGCCAGGCACCGTCAGATTCTGTGGAGACAGAGGTGAACAAAGAGACAAAAATAAATTCTGTTCTCGGGGAGCTAATGTTTTAGAGCATAGGAAGACATTAAACAAAATAGGTAAAATGCATTGTATGTTATATGTTGACACATATAGGAAAAGGGGTAAAGGGTGCTAAGGGATTAGGGCAAGGGATAGTATAATCTAAAATAGAATAGACAGTGAAGTCCTCACTAGGATGGCTCAGTATCCGTAGTAAAATGAGCCGAAGCCATGTAGCTACCTAAGAAGAAAGCTTTCCTGGAGTATACAAATGCAAAAGCCTGAAGTCAGGAGTATGCCCTTTGAGTTTGAGAAATATCAAGGGGAGCAGGGCAGTGTGGCAGGAATGGTGGGAGGTTAGAGGTGATGAAGGGCAAGTTCATTTAAGGCCTGGAGGCCAGAGTAGTAGAGGAACACTATAAATGTGTTTTCTTCTTTACTCACTTTGATTTATGATGTTCTCTGTTCTGAGCATCTAATGGATAAAGTATATAAGGGTATAAACGTAAATATTTAGCACATAGTAGATGTTTACTGGATAATGTTTACTGAATTAATTTATATGGCAAGCTGTTTAGAAGTATTTTAAAGGCCCTGTGTTCCCTTGCTAAAGGGATACTTTTCATTTTTAATTGCTTCATATAAAATAATTTGGGATTCTGATACTTCAGTGAATTTAGTCTACAGTTTTGGTTTGTTTCTTTGTTTGTTTGTTTGTTTTATCCCCCAGGCTCTTTTGTCCATGGTGTTCTCTAGGCAAAAATACTGGAGTGTGTTGCCATTTCCTAGTTTACGGTTTTATAGTATTTGCCACCTTCAGTAATATTTATGTTACTAAATAGATGTTATCTTTCAATAACTGAAATGAACATCTTTTATTAGCTTTATTAGTCATAGTAATCAGAATCTAGTTTCCTTTGAATTGATAGTTTGCTTTCTATATTATAAAATGAGGATTCATATTCTCATAAAGTCACATTTAAGTCCTATATTTAGATTTATTTCTCTAAAAGTCTAATTTTTTATCATTTAGTCTGATTAGAGTTATATTAGTTAAGGGGGGTCCTTATTTGCTTTTATCAGAGTGGAACACTTTTAACAACTTAGTGTCCTCCCAGGAATTTTTTTTTTTTTTTTGCCACTCTGCACAACTTGTAAAATCTTAGTTCTACAACTGGAGATAGAACTGGGGCTCCAGCAGTCAAAGTCAGACTCCTTAAACACTGGACTGCCAGGAAATACCTCCAAGGAATATCCTTATACCAAAAGTTATCCTTGGGTTTTAAAAAGGTCACTAGACTACTTATAGGAATTTAAATACATCTAAATAGCCCAGCTGTCATTTTGCTGGTTGATGGTGTTAATATTAATGTGTTTGGGAGCCTTAAATGTTAAGCGTTTAGGAGAGCAAGAAAGTATTCAAGGGGCAGGTAGGCAGAATATTTTAACATATTGTCTTAGACGTTTTTATGCTGGCCAGGTAAGCCCTATCCTCATTGTCTGTGTACAAGTTTGTAGGACTTTGCCTTCCACCCTGTTTTGATGAGCACTTTGAATCAGTCTGAGAGTTGACTCTGGGGTTGGGGAATAATGAAGATGTGAACAGGGAGTCATAATGTTGAAACTGGACATTCAGATCTTTATAGCATGATTTCCTTATTTTTCAAAGAGCAGAAGAACCCCATCGTTTATCATGTTCTGGTTGGACTCCTTTCTTATCGTTTGCTGGAGTTTGAGCTTCAGAGCTATGGTGTCAACCCTGCTGTAGTGTCTCAGGGGAGCTCCTAGTGTGGGGCTGGCGCCGTGGCTCACCCTCCAACCTTTCCTTCTTCACTTCAGCCTCCGGCTCTGAGCTTTCAATCCCCAGAGTAGCAAATGTTGAAAGAAGTTGCACAGGTAAGTATGTGGTGGGAAAGGCTGGGGGAAAAATGGTACTGTCAGCAGTATTTTAGGGGTGGGTATTGGGCCATCTTACCAGTGAGTCATTTTGTTAGTTTAAAAATACGATGCTTCTTATGAATTATTTTTCATAAAATTACCTCATAAATTGTTAAATAAAATCCTAATGTGTTCTAAGAAATAATAATTTTTTCTTATTGGATGTGAAAGAGGGAAAACCTTAAAACTGAATAAATCATAAATATTATAATGCAAAGGGAGGGTGTTAGATTGTTTTAAACTTCATATTCTCCACAAAGTATTGCAGGACCAAAAAAACTGGTTTTCAGAAAAGAAGCTAAGAGAAGTCAGGGAAAGCATAAATCCACAGAGTTAAAATTTTGCCATGTTTAGCTTGGTATCAGAAGGAGGCAAATTTTAGTTTCCTTCTGGTAGCTGTAGGCATGCTGTCCTTCCCTTTCCCAAAGTTTTAGTCAGGTAGCTATATATTTTTAAAATTTGCAGGAATAGAAACTTGAAACATCTTTTTTCCTTGAAATCTAGACAGGAAAACTGAAACTTTTCTACCCATCTCTAGGTTTGAGGTTAATAAGTATAGAAGCAGCACAATACTTGGTACAAAGTTTAGCCAACACTTGAGTGAGCAAGTTCACCAAATTGTGTGTGTGTGTGTGTGTGTGTATAAAATGCCAACACTCCTGACATTCTCTACTTGTCTGTCTTGTATCTAAAATCATGATCTAACAATGCAGGTTTTTTTCTTAATGCATACTTTTTAGAAATAGTTCTGTGGCAGTATAGCCCTGGGTCTGCACTTTATTATCATTTTAGGCTTTTGCTTCTCAGAAAACCTTCAAAAATTGTTCTTTAGTTCTCTCATGTCTATACCACATGATTTTTATTCACGTGATTTCTAAATTCTTTTGCACATACTAAGACGTGCAAAATTATACTCAGGAAAAATAGAATTAATTTGGCCTGTGATTGCTAACATTTCTTCAAAGAAAGTGTGTCAGGTTTAAAAAGGGTGGAGCACCAAATATTTGGCATTTCGCATCTCAGAGCAGGGTCTTGAAATACAGAATCCTCAACAGTTTATCTCAAGTTCCAGGGTTTCTTAAATCTGCTAGGAGGCTTATAGACATCCATATCTCCCAGCAAAGCAAACCATATGTCCAGTATCTTTTGAATTCTCTTCCTCTTCCCTTTATTAGAGCTCCCTACCTCTGACCCCATGTTTAACATTGGTTTAAGATATCTACCTTCATTTGGAAATTTTCCTACATATTTGTTTTATATTCTGAACTTAACAGGGTTACTGTTATATGTTCTTCCAGTTGTATTCAAGGATAAAATAATGTTTATTTTAATTTTAGTCCATATTGTGTGAGTTCTCAAATCTTACTGCTGGTAAGGCATCCCAGTTATAGTTGATTCTTTAGTTAATATATGATTGTGTGGGTTTTTTTAATTGGTTAGCACTTTTTGAGTAATTGAAGAGTTTTGATTTTAGGATGATACAATTATCTTTTAAAGCTTATATGTTGATGGTTTGAATCTGTATGAGGCATATTGATACAAGCGACTAAGATTTTGGAAAACCACAAAATCTGTTTTTCTTCAAGTTGAAACATGCACAGCATATCCACCCTAGATCAAAGTCAGACTGATAGGAGTGTTTATAGACTTTTTGGTAATACTCTACAGAGTTTGTAGGTCTGGGGGAGGGGTGCATCTTAAGGTATGGTGTGCATACCAGACATGGGAATGTCATCTCAGTAAGGCAGCTTCAGATACCCAATTTCAGTAACAGGTGTTGGATTAGGAAGAGTGATGTGTTTTCATCTCCCCTTGATGCCCTCTCTGTGTTTCTATGAAATGTGAGCTACCCTGTTTTGTGGGGTGATGGCACCTCTTACAAAGTATTCCTGTAACCCCTGTAAAAAATCTTGTGCCAGAATATTTAACACTCTCCAAGATAATGATTGTGGATATGTTCATATAAGTCTCTGATTTTCTGCTGAATCACATTTCCAGCCAGTTTCCTGTGCTGCCTTTTCAGAATTCATTAAGGCTTTTATTGCTCATTTATCAGGCCTTTTGCATTTACTAAAACTGTGAAGTGAATTGCTTTTATTTATTTCCATATCAGTTTAAGTTGATGATTTTAGAAATTATCAATTTAAAATGTATTTAAATCTTCACTTTTCTTGACTACATCCTGAGCAGATTATTAAACTATTCATTATACGTTATTTATATTATAGTATCAAGTCACAGTGTTCTAGAGCTAGTAGGACGTTGAGAGTAGTTTAGTTTTTTAATAGAAGGAAAGATCATTTGTTTTTTTTCCTAAAGACTTCCAGATTTTAAATTCTTTGTTCTTTGAGAAGCTAGATTTTTTTCCCCAATGTTAGTGCCTCTCTCTCCTTTTATCTAATCCCATTTCAGTTTTTTTTTAGTGTTCTCTAGGAATGAAAATTAGTATTATTTACTACAGTTGTGAAGTAGGATTGGCAGCTCAGAATCCTATTACCAAGAACTACCACTAGAACAGAAGTTTCTTGGGTTATAAATATTTCTAGGTGGTAGTATATATTTGATATAGGTGCACAGTATTGTGGTTTCATAGAATTTGGACAGTGTCTTAATGGATTTGACCTGGCAACTTTTCCTGAAGGCCAGTATTGAAGATAAGTAGATTTCAGATATCTTAGCTTCTTGTGATTGGTTCAGTTTGGTTTACTACATGTTGGTAAAGGCAGATAAATGTTAATTGCAATTGACTGTGTTTTTTTAAATTAATTTTCTGCCTACTTTATAGATAACAAAGAACTTCAGTGTATATGCATGTGTGTGAAATGTTTTCTGATAGTGAATATGAAATTGGGAGGGCAAAATAGACTAGAAGTCAAATTCTGTGTTCAGCAATCAGACTGAATTAGTAAAGTCTCCATTATGGAAGCAGGAGTGGAAAACAGTCTTGTTACTCACACCCACTACCTTTACTTGGCTCTCTTTATCCTTTATAATATGAGTACAAACTCTGTTGCTAAAGGTGAAAATTTGTTGTCTATAGAAAAGTCTTCATACTTTAATATTGTTAAATAGTTAATTTTGTGATGGGTCACAGGTATCAGCATGTTAACAGTAAAACTCCTAGCTGCTTTAGAAATGCAATCCCCAAGAAAATGTTGCCTTTAGGTATTTGTTCTTATTTTAATCTAGTCGGTAAATGTATTCCACTTGTTTAATGCTACAGTGTCTGTTTCAGTAGCTTATAGTAAAAATATAGTTTTATAATGACCATTTTAATTCCTTGAATGAATCAGTTATGTTCATTGTATTTTGAAAGTAAGTAAAAATACTAATTTGGAATATAAAACAGTAATTACTTTTTAATTGGTGTAGTAATGTTCTCAAGCATAATTTTATTTTAAACTTGTCTCTTTCTCTAAAGGAGATGAGGTCAGTCTGATAGAGACTAGCTTTTGTCCCGCACGCCTCCGGTCAGTTCATTCTCGCTCTTCTGATAAAGGGGCCTTTTGACTTACATGCACATTTGATGTGGCGCCCTCTGCTTACCGCTGTTTACTGCGGAGGGAGTCCCTCGCCCTCTTTTGCCCTTTACTGCTTCTCCCATAATGAAGCTTATGGTTTTGGGAGAGTACACACATTAAATTATTAGTTGTATGTCTGAGGGTCAGTGTACTATCATGGTTAAAATGGGGGACTCTGGCAAATTGTATGGGTTCATGGCCCTTCTTTGTTACTTATCAGATATAAAACCTTGGACACATCAGATATGTGACCTTGGGCAAATTACCCAACTTCTGCAGTTCTCAGTTTCCTCATCTAAAAATGAAGACTAAATAAGTGAATACATGAGGATTACATGCATGTTACATAATTACTACTAAATAAACTATGAAGATTATATAAATACATTTTAAAGCATTTAGAATATATTTCCTGGCATATAGTAAGTGGTCAATAAAAGTTATGTAATTATAGTTATGATAAAGTATTTTCAGTGACTGTGTAAACCAAGGGTCCTGATTTGGTGTGAGAGTTTCAAAGAATGGGAGAAAGAGCATTCTAAGCAGGGGTATCCTCCTATGCAGAAGTCCAGAGGTGGAACCATCCCAAAGAAAAAGAAAAGCAAGAAGGCAAAGTGGTCATCTGAAGAGGCTTTACAAATAGCGGAAGAATAAAGAGAAGCAAAAAGCAAGGGAGAGAGGGAAAGCTACATCCAATTAAACGCAGGGTTCCAAAAATAGCCAGAAGAGACAAGAAAGCCTTCCTCAATGAACAATGCTTAATAATAGAAGAAAACAACACAAGGGGAAAGACTAGAGAGCTCTTAAGGAAAATTGGAACATCAAGGAAGCATTCCGCCCAAAGATGGGCACAGTAAAGGATAAAAATGGCAGAGAACTAATAGACACTGAAGTGATCAAGAAGAGATGGAAAGAATACACAGAAGATCTGTATAAAAAAGATTTAATGGTTAGTTACCCAGAGTCAGACATTTTGGAGGGCCTTAAGAAGCATTGCTACTAGTAAAACTAGTTTGGTTGTGACGAAATCGCAGCAGAACTATTCAGATCCCTCAAGGATGATGCCATCAAGGTTTTTTCTTTCATTATGTCAGCAAATTTGGAAGACCCAGCAGTAGCGACAGGATTGGAAAAGGGCAATCCTCATCCCAATCCCCGAGAAAAGTAGTACCAAAGAATGTACTAACCATTGGACAGTTGCACTCGTCTCCCATGCTAGTAAAGCCATGCTTAAAATCTTACATGCTAGGCTTCAGCATTATACGAACCAAGAACTTCCAGATGTCCAAGCTGGGTTTAGAAAAGGAAGAGGAACCAGAGATCAATTTGCCAACATTCACTGGATTATAGAGAAAGCAAGGGAATTTCAGAAAAACATCTATCTCTGTTTCATCAATTACGCTAGAGCCTTTGTGTGGATCCTGACAAACTCTGGGAAGTTCTTAGAGAGATGGGAATACCAGACCATCTTACCTATCTCCTGAGAAACCTGTCTGCAGGTCAAGAAGCAACAGTTAGAACCCTGTGTGGAACAACTGATTAGTTCAAGATTGAGGAAGGAATACAGGGGGGCTGTCTGCTGTCACCCTGTTTGTTTAACCAAATGCTGAGCACATTATGAGAAATGCTGGGCTGGATGAATTACAAGCTGAAATCAAGATAAGTGGGAGAAACATCAACAACCTCAGATATGCAGATGATACCACTCTAATGGCAGAAAGCAAAGAGAAACCAAAATAAGCTGAGGCATAAGGTTTGTGTTGAATTTTGAGATAATTACTACAGCAGAATTATGTGTTAAGGTCATAATCTCTGGAATCTTGGTCTGTATCCTTTAGGGAAAATTAAAAAGAGATATGAGAGTAAGAAAGTAACAAATTCAGTGTAGTGATTATGAATGTGACATCATAGTAAAATATTGGTTGAGGGGAGTCTTCACCTAGATTTTTATACCTGATTTTCCTGTCTGTATACTTGCCCTATTAACCTGACAATGGAATTTAACTTACTTTTCTTTACCACCTGTCATTGTCCTTCCAGGCATCCTCCTTGTTAACTATATTAAAAGTTTTTCGTTTCTTGGGCTTTCTCTTATTTCCGAGCACTTATCCATGATGTCTCTGATGCCAGAGTTTGCTGCATCACCCACCCCACACACTCTGTGTTTTTTGTAATAAAAAAAAAAATTAACAAATTTAAATATATGTTCACATGTTACTTTATAATAAGATCTTTCAATCTGTTTCCCTCAGTTAAAGTTAGATAGTTCCTTATTTGTGGTCCCAAAGCACCTATATAGGTTTTCATAGAACAATTTTTTGTTTACAGGTATTTTTCCTAGCTAGACTGTAAGCTTGTTCAAGACTTGGAGCTGTTACTCAGTTTTTGTGTTCATTATCACAATTTTTGACATAATTCATATAGTAAACCCTTAGCATGTTCATTGAAATGTAAAGAGAGATCAGTCAGAAGCCTAAAAAAACTAGTCCAGAGCTTAAACTAAGAAGATGATAGGAAGAACAGCAAAAAACATGAAAACCATGTAAAGAATGGGTAGAAAGTGATGATATGCAGAACAAAGAAGAGAACAACTTGGAAAGTCAGTTTTAAATATTACTGATTAAGTTGATTAAAATGTGCTTCTGCTCAGATAGAAATGTCCTAGCAGCACTTTAAAATATGCTGCTGGAACCTTGGGAGATAGATTTCAAAATCAAACTACATTTGTTTGCTATCAGGAAAAGGACCACTCTGCCATGGATTGTGTTTCTGGTCCCTGGGAATAGGATTCCATGCCTGAGCCAGCATTTCCAGCGTTATAGACAGGAAATGATTTTAGAGTAAGTTCCTTCCAGAGGTCTTGGTGAAAGAAAACTGTGCAAGATTAAATATCATCTGTCCTGCCTTGGATATGGTCTGTTTTTTACTGCTTCTTGTCTGTAATTTTATTTTTAAAGTTTCACTTGTAGATTGTCCTAGTGTTGTTTCTGGGACCGTTTAAAAAGCTCCAAGCCTTTTCTCTTATTCCTTCCCTTTTGTAATTACCATTCATCCCACCTGGATCAGGGTCCACTTCACCAGTCTTTGAAGTTGTATGTTGGTTAAGATTGTCTCGAGTTTGAGGTTTTGTGAATTCTTCTGTGATTATTTTGACTTACTGTGTTTGGCTTTGAAATATTATAGTTAGATGTAAGGAATGTTAGACCTTAGGAATTCTTGGCTAGTCCTAGTTAAGTAATGAAGATGTTTACTGGGAAGATCCAGCCAACTTGGTGCTTCTATTCTGCTTCTCAGTTTAATTCCTGTCACTACATTCTGAGGCCAACTCGCTCTCTCTTTTTCTTTTGCAATGGGGGGAGTGTCAGGCTGATAGAATTAGTGTATGCTAACCTATGTAATATATATATGTATGTATGTGTGTATATTTATATATATTCTGATTTGTGGTTATGGAGTCAAAGCAAATAAAAAGTGTCTTAGTTACCTGTTTTAGATCTGTGTTCAAAAAGACTTAAGAAACATTGCTTTTGGTAGATACATATTTCATGTATTTTTTCTTGGTGAAATCTCGACTTTTGCTTTTCCTTTGTTAAAATATCTGTTATGAGAGTTGAGGAAGAAGGTGGTCAGTTAAAATGGATGTAAACCCTTTGTATGTTTGCTTGAAAAAAGCTGAAAATTATATGTATCATATCTTTGAACAAATTTTATATGTAATGTAGAGTGAAGCATGATTTTGTTTTTAAATTAGTTTTAAAAATTTTTGTTTACTGAGTTGGCTTCAATATATATGGTATAACCAGTAATTTTAATACATTTTGGCCAAATGTTGACATATCCCCTTTGATAAAAAGTAGATTTCTAGGTTCCTTTGATTCTTAATTATTCTCTTCCAGGGGGTAATGTGAATATCTTACCCTTTCATATCCATCCATTCTTATATTCATTAGTGTCAGCACTCTCTCAGAATATACCCTTTAACTACTTCTCCATCACTTCTACCATATCACTGTATTCTGAGCCACCGTCATCTCTCACCAACCTGTTTCCCTGTTTCCACTCTTGTCCCCTCTTGTCCATTCCTTACAGCTTACCTGCAGTCGTATTAAATGTATACTTACAGGAAATATACCAAATTATGTCACTCTTAAACTGCCCCCCAAATCCTCCTCTTCTTTTTTTTTTTTTTTAAAGCCATACTGTGCGGCTTGCAGGATTTTAGTTCCCCAACCAGGGACTGAATCTGGGTTTCAAATCCAATTCAGATGAGTAGTCAGTGGGAGCTAATTATAAACAATGATAGTTCCTAGTATTATAGTTGATAAAATAATGATAAAGATGATTGGGTTTATTAGTTGGGGAAGGACATGAACCAACATTTTTGGGGTACAGGCTTAATAGCTTAATTAGCTGACGTTACTATTTCCTGTTAAAGTCTGAGCAACAGCTACTCAGCTAAATATGAACTACAGTCTGAAGACAACTTCTGCTTTGTTGTATGCTTTTAGGCTATAAATCTCTTTAGGTGTGAAATATAGAAAGATATTTTTAAAGGAACTATTAATTTGTTAGAACATACTTAATCTTCTTTGGGCAGCAGACTCCCTGGTGAAGGTATTCTGTAACTCTGAAAGTAATTTTAGGGGCTAGAATCCCACACACCTATCCACCATCTGCCTAAGTAGCCCCTAACAGGGAAAAGAACTTTTTTTTTTTTAATGATTTTTGTTTCAGCAAAGTGACAGTGGAAGAAAACACTTTATAATCTGCAAATTAAGACTCTTTACACATGAGATTAAAAAGGTTTGGTTTGAAAAACTTAAGGATACATTTAATTCCCTTTACTACTACATTTAATTCACAGTTACTACTGAGTTCTAATTCTAAAAAAGGAAAAACACAGGAAAATGGCATGAAACTTACAGAATTCAAAAAAATTTCAGGAGAGTACCAGGATATCTCTCATCAATTTTATATACATAAGTTAACTCAAATGGAGTAAAGTGAACTCTTCTTTTGACAGTTCTGATATAACATTTATCATAAAAGCCAATTAATAGACTCAGAATTCTGAAATTAATTGTACAGAATAAAAAACTTCATTCTACAATAGACTGATTCCAAATTGTAAACGGAGTACATCAAGGCTGTATATTGTCACCCTGCTTATTTAACTTATGTGTAGAGTAATCATGTGAAATGCCAGGCTGGATGAAGCAGAAGCTGGAATCAAGATTGCTGGGAGAAATACCAATAACCTCAGATATGCAGGTAACACCACCCTTATGGCAGAAAGTGAAGAGGAGCTAAAGAGCCTCTTGATGAAAGTGAAAGAAGAGAGTGAAAAAGCTGGCTTAAAACTCCACATTCAAAAAACAAAGATCATGGCATCAAGTCCCACCACTTCATGGCAACTAGATGGGGAAACAATGGAAATTTAGTGACAGACTTTATTTTCTTGGGCTCCAAAATCACTGCAGACGGTGACTGCAGCCAAGAAATTAAAAGACACTTGCTTCTTGGAAGAAAAGCTCTGACCAACCTAGACAGCATATTAAAAAGCAGAGACATTACTTTGCCAACAAAAGTCTGTCTAGTCAAAGCTATGGTTTTTCCAGTAGTCATGTATGGATGTGAGAGTTGGACCATAAACATGTCTGAGTGCTGAAGAATTGATGCTTTTGAATTGTGGTGTTGGAGAAGACATTTGAGAGTCCCTTGGGCTGCAAGGAGATCAAACCAGTCAATCCTAAAGGAAGTCAATTCTGAATGTTCGTTGGAAGGACTGAAGCTGAAGCTGAAGCTCCAGTACTTTGGCCACCTGATGCAAAGAACTGACTCATTGGAAAAGACCCTGATGCTGAGAAAGATTGAAGGCAGGATGAGAAGGGGATGACAGAGGATGAGATGATTGGATGGCATCACCGAGTCAATGGACATGAGTTTGAGCAAGATCCAGGAGTTGGTGATGGCATGCTGCAGTCCATGGGGTTGCAGAGTCGGACACGACTGAGCGACTGAACTGAACCTAACTGAACTGAATATTGTGCAAAGAGGTTTTACTTTTTTGAAAGCAAAACTAAACATGTAAAATGCCTAGACAGAGGAAGACAAAAATGTTCCTCTTCCATCAATACCAAATTTGCCCAGACTCCCTGGGTGTTTGCTAGAGGGAGAGAAAACACAAATATAATAGCATCTCAGTTTCCTACAAATTTAACAAGGAACTTCCGGTATTAAGTGATTATTAAATAGCTTGGGTGATTTCAACAGACTTGCACATCACATTTGGGCTTTAAAGCCTGTAGTCTCTCAGTTTACCATATCTACCGGTAAATGGTAGTAACTACAGTGTTAATTTTGAAATGAGAGGAAATTGTTTATTCTTACAGTGGCAAAAAAATATACTTATTCATAGTGTACCAGATGGATGTCAAATTTGATTAATTTTTCCCCCCAGTTTTTTTGTGAAAGCATGTAGTTACTTTGTGTTCAAGTCTTTACAAATCTCTCCTGTCATGACATTTCAGTTGACTTTGAATTGCAAAGTGTATTACTAGGGATAGACACATTGACCTTAAGTAAATAACCTGTCAGTTTTGGAATTTTTATGGAGGTCATGTTGGGGGAAAACAGATTTAGCAGTTACCTTGATGAATGCTCAGAATTGCTAGTGTTGGATGTGATAAAGACTTAAAACACAAGAGTAAGCAGGTTATTTAGTGACGATCATAAATTTACACCAGGATGATGAATGAAAAATTTATCCTACTGTTAACATGAGCGAGAGCTTGTGACTTGAGATAAAATTTCCAGTATGCTATTCATGGGCTCAAAAAGTGCTTTATCTCAATAAACTTAGCTTATCAGTGAAGATAATATACTCTGCAAAACAGCTAGTTTAGAAAGTAGATATAGTGATGTCAGAGACACTCCTGGATATGAATAAGAATCCTCAGATACTTGAGGATTATTTGTACTGAATAATAATTATTCATATTGAATAATATTGAAGATGCATGTGAAGATTTTGAATAGTTAAACCCAAACATGTTTTGAAAAATCTTTGTATGGGAAAATATTTTGGGTTGCCATTTTTCAAGAATAGTGATCCTTTTTTCTTTTAAAGGAACTGGAATCTTTGCATACAGCAGAGCTTTAAGTTTCTCCTCTTACTCTCAGGTCCTGCAAGTAAACATTTATGCTACACTGTCACGAGTTTCTCACCTGTCCCGTTAATCTTGAGTTGACCTGTTTCTTTATCTTAGCAATACTTCATTTTATGTTTGTTACATAGGAGTAAGGTAAAGCTTGACATTTTCCAAAATATTATTCTTGATGAAAGTAATATTTTTGTTTAGGTGACAAACAGCATGTTTGGTGCTTCAAGAAAGAAGTTTGTAGAGGGGGTCGACAGTGACTACCATGACGAAAACATGTACTACAGCCAGTCTTCTATGTTTCCACATCGGTCAGAAAAAGATGTAAGTTAACCGGTTAAGCTGTATTTACATAGTGTATGTCTGTTTCTTTCTGATTCCTGGAAAGCAGTATATGAACTGCAGAGTACCACCTTTGGTTGAGTGACTCTGTTTTAGGCACAGTGGTAGGCCCTTGGGATATCAAAATGATGAACTTTCTAACATTCTAATTGGAGACAAAGTGTCGTATGATTCTCAAGTTGGGATATGGTAATACTGTGCTAGGAAGTATTCAAGACATGAGGTAAACATGATATTACTTCTAGATCATTGATTTTTAAAATTTGTGAAGTAACTTTTCTTATTAAAACAGCACTTTTATAAAGAGCAGAAAGCTGATTTGTACAGATTTAAAACTTTAATGGCAGGCATCAGTGAAACTTGCTTTGCTTTGTAATATTCTGGTTATAATCCTAGACCTCAGATAGGAAGACATCTCTTCTCTGTTGGCTATAGGGATGCTGCAGTAGAAAAATATTGAAGAGCTGTATTCACAACATGGAAGATTATATATTAAAGAAGTATGGATTAAATGCTTTGGCAGGTTATTAGTTCAGTAATCTCATTTGAAATGAAAGGATTTAGAACACAGCCAAGCCATAATTAGCAAGTTGATAAAGTATTTTAAAATAAATTCCATTGTTATTTTCAGTTTCTGGTAAGCTACTTTAACTTATACACTATATACTGTAGTCAAAGCAGTTGCATTCTTGTATTTTGTACTTGGCAAACTTTTTCCTCCCCTTTCAAACTTTTATAAACTTGTTATTCCTAATTTCCCTATCTGTATAGCAATTTAGTCTAGGTATTAACCTAATGAGGTTCTTACTGATGTTTTAAAACACTTACAAAATTTTAAGATATATAACAAATGCCCTCATTTTTCATTAAAGTTAATCATTAGTAAATTACTTCCTATATCTTTTAGAATTTTACAAATAGGCTTACTCAAGTTTTAAGCTAGAATTTTGATGGGTTTGTTTTTTTTCTTTTTTTCCCCTATCTTGATGTTATTCCTTTTTGTTTATTTGACAGTTGTATCATTTTGGCAGCTAACTATTAAACACATTATTAGGACTCTTCAAATTCAGTGTTTGGTAGTTTTCTTTGTGCAATTGAGTAGCTCACAGAATAGTGTCATCTGATTAATTTTCTGTTATTTTCCTGCCTTTCTAGCTATTTGCTATTTGATGTAAATTATAATTGAAATTTTTTTACATAAAATTCTAAGGTTAAGTTTTGATATTACTGTTAATAGTTTGGGATGTCTTTCTGGTAGCATCATTGCAGAAACTGATTTGTGTGGTGTTACTGTGATTGTATAGTACAAGTTAAGATTGATGCAAAAATATAGTGCACTATTGCTTATTGATGAAAAGCATTCATTCTGATGAGGAAGATAAGAAGCTGTCTAACTGAAATTCTTTTTTTTTTTTCATTTATTTTTATTAGTTGGAGGCTAATTATTTTACAGTATAGTAGTGGTTTTTAGAAAGATGGTAACGATAACTGAAATTCTTAAAGCATTTGCAGAGAATGAATGACAGAGATGTCTGTCTTCTAAGGAACAGATATATTGTATGTCAAAACTTTTTAGTCAGAATTATTATATACATGCATATGCATATGTTGGTTACTGCTCCAGAATAGTTGTTTGTCACAGAAATAACAGAATGATTTGCTTCAGAAAAACTTCTTTTTAAAAACTAATTAAGAAGGTAGTAAGGCATAGGGATTAAGGATTTGGGCTCTGACACAGTACAGACATGGGTTTGGATCTTGGCTTTGCCTATTAGTTTTCTCATCTGAAAATGGAAATAATAATACTGTAGGCTCCTTATGAATTTCTGCTATTGCTGAATCTTTTTTCATTACAAAGCAGTACAGAGATACTGCACAAATTTTAGAAAATATGCATGGAGCAAAGAGAGGAAAAATTACCTGTAATGGTGCCAGTTGGGAGTAATTTACTGCTAAACTTTTTGATTTTATACTTCAAATATTTTTATTTAAAAATATATTTAGTGGAATCTCTGAGCCATATTGACATATTTTTCACTAGAAAGTTTGTACCAATTTTTTGCTATCATCAGCACTCTCTGTGCCCTTAAGAATACCACCTATTACTTTTAAATTTTGCCAGTAGACAAAAGAAACT
This sequence comes from Muntiacus reevesi, assembly GCF_963930625.1. Taxonomy (NCBI): domain Eukaryota; kingdom Metazoa; phylum Chordata; class Mammalia; order Artiodactyla; family Cervidae; genus Muntiacus; species Muntiacus reevesi. Next base: position 158,256,034 of record NC_089252.1, on the reverse strand, counting down.
TATTGTTTTAACATAATGTGCATTAAAATATTGTTGAATTTACACACACACACACACAGCAGTGATATTTTTTTCTGTGTAATTGGCCATTTTCATTTCTTCCTTTGTGGATTACTGCTTTTATGCCATTTTCTATTTCTCTGTTGAAATGATAGGTCTTATTTATTTGTTAGTGTTTCCCATATATTAAGATTGTAACCTTCTGTTATTTGTCACAATTTTTTTTTTTCAGTTTTTTGCTTTCAGGCTGTTTTTTACTTTTTAATATAAGAATATTTATCATTTTTATTGCATTTGACTCATACATTTTGTGTGACTTTATGGTTTTAACAATTTCTGTATTTGAGGTCATACCTCCGGAAGACTTTTCCCAATGACTTTCTTCTACCACTTTTGTACTTAATTCTTCACCTATAACTTCATTAGAAATGTATTTTGGATAGAGGTGTGAATTTGTGATGACTTTCTTGCTGCCCATACCCACTAAGGCTATCTGGTATTCAGTTGTCCCAAAACATTTTTTTATAGTTTAGGTCACAGGTTAGAAGACTTTTCCATAAAGAGCCAGACAGTAAACACTTCAGGCTTTGTGGGCCTGCTGCTGCTGCTGCTAAGTCACGTCAGTCGTGTCCGACTCTGTGCAACCCCATAGACAGCGCCCCACCAGGCTCCTCCGTCCCTGGGATTCTCCAGGCAAGAACACTGGAGTGGGTTGCCATTTCCTTCTCCAATGCATGCATGCTAAGTCGCTTCAGGCGTGCCCGACTCTGTGCGACCCCATGGACAGCACCCCACCAGGCTCCTCTCTCCATGGGGTTCTCCAGGCAAGAATACTGGAGTGGATTGCCAGTTCCTTCTCCTAGAGGGTAAATAAAGGATAATATGTAGGTATTTATATAACCATTTAAAACATGGAAAACCATTCTTAATTTATGCATCCTACAAATATAAGCACTGTACTGGATTTGGCCTGCATTCAGTAAATTGCCCACCCCTGAGTTAGACTATTCATTTAAGCTAATTGGAATTCTCCCTTAATATATACTAAGATCTGATGTGTTTGGCCTATTCCTAAACTCTTGTTCTATTTATCACACTGATTCTGTGGAAGAACTGCAACATAGTTGAACTGCTATAGCTTTATAGGCAATTTTCATGTCTTTAGGTAAGATCTTTCACATCCTTCACAACAATGTTTTTGACTATTACACATTTATACTGTTAGTTACCTTATTTCAGAAGTGTGTGTTTCTTTTATTTCTGCTCTTTATGCCCTTTAGTAAGTAGAGTTTTATGGTAGCCATTTTCATTTTTCTAATTGCTTTTTACTGATGTATGGAATAGATGGTATGTATATATATTTAATTTATAACCAGCTACCTGCCAAAACTCTTTTATTATTTTTCGATTGAGACTATGGACTCTGGAAATTCTATCATGAATTTATATCTCAGTCACATGGTTTACTAGCTGTGTCCTTAGGCAGGTTGCTCAGTCTCTGTGTCTGAGTTTTCTCAGTAATACATGACTCATGGGTGTTTTTAAGGACTGAATGAAAAGCTATATGCAAAACTTAAAGACCAAATAGTAAATATTAAATGTGGCTGCTGATATGAATAAGTATGACATTCCATTTAATTCTTTTTGGTTTTTTTCAGTAGTTATGTATATCATCTGCAGATAATGATTATTTTGTGCTTTATAAAGCTTTTGAAGAGAAAAAAATTTTAACATAATTACTGGGACATTTTTGTAATTTTTTTTTCCCCCTGGTGAGAAAATAATTTTAAATTGTAATTTATGATAAAGGAAAACTGGCCAATAGTTGAGTGAATCTTTAATCCAACTATCCAAAAAAAAAAAATCTCAGACGCAAAAAGACCCCCAAAACCTAATTCATTCCTATCTGCCCAAACTGTAGAGCATGAAACTTGTTTTTTCATCATATGCATGATTGTAGAAGTATTTGGGAAACTGTTCTTTGTAAGATTGTGTGCTGATTAAATTGCTAAATGTTTCTTTAGGACTACTTCATATTTTCCAAGATCATTTATTTCAAGAGATGCCTGTACATGTCCTTTTATAAAATGCTGAGTTTCCTGGTTTTAAGGTATAAAAGTAATTTTATAAATACTGCAGACACATTACTTAAATGTTTTCACAAGATTAAGTAAATCACAGGCAGATGTGAGCTTGATTTTTCCCTTTGCATTTTTTGAATCTTAGTGCTACCATTTATTAGCTCTGAGGCTTTGGGCAGTTCTGGCAGGGGAATTTTACAGAAAATGAAAAAATATTCATATAAGACATAATAGACAACTCTTTGTGGACAATATAATCTAAGCAATTTAGGGTTTTCTTTAAAAATATATCTGTAATAAATGTAATAAATTGCTCACATTTTCTAATCTAAGTCTTTGTTGTACTCATTTGATAACTTACTTAAGCTTAAATAAGCATTTTGGAAGCACAAACTTGTGGGAATCCCCTTTTCCTTGTTTTAATAGGTGCTGTAAAGACATACAAAATGTTGCACCTATCCATCCTTACTTTTAAAAAAGTAACTCTTAAAACCTATTAGAGTAAGCTACTTCCCATTTTGACAAATAACAACCATTTTGAACTCCTACCTTTCATACTTGTGTTCAGTTCAGTCGCTCAGTTGTGTCCGACTCTTTGCGATCCCATGAATCGCAGCACACCAGGCATCCCTGTCCATCACAAACTCCTGGAGTTTACTCAAACTCATCCCCATCAAGTCAGTGATGCCATCCAGCCATCTCATCCTCTGTCGTCCCCTTCTCCTCCTGCCCCCAATCCCTCCCAGCATCAGGGTCTTTTCCAATGAGTCAACTCTTCGCATGAGGTGGCCAAAGTGTTGGAGTTTCAGCTTCAGCATCAGTCCTTCCAATGAACACCCAGGACTGATCTCCTTTAGGATGGACTGGTTGGATCTCCTTGCAGTCCAAGGGACTCTCAAGAGTCTTCTCCAACATACTTGTGTTAGCCTATAGAAATTATGGCAACTAGGATTTCTCCCAGGCCAATTAATAATCGATTGTTTATTAAAACCTAGTCTAAAATAAGGATACGATCTATCACCATTATTGTTGTCATCTTCATGATTAGTATTTCATTACATATGGAGGCATGCTGGCTGACTCTCCAGCTCTTTGAATTTGTTTCTGTCGCAGGAGCTTGCACTTTTCACATAGTTTTTTCTCACTCCATCCATGTACCTGCTGAAATATTTCATGTGAGAAGCCTCTCTGATCACTCTTTTCCTAAGTAGTCTTGTATATAATTTCAGTACTACTTTTGCTGTACCTTCTAACTTCTTTCTTGCTTTTTAGCAGTTATAACACCAAGCTCTACCTGATATATATATTTATTAATTATTTGTTATCCTGTCTACTGCAGTAGAATTTGTTTAACAAAGGCAAGGACTTTCCCTCTCTAGTTTACTGCTCTGTTCTTAGAACTTAACAATAGGTGTAGGAGATAACAGACTCTTACTGAGTCTTTGTTAGAGAAAGGAAAGGAAATGAGTTGATATTGAAAATAACAAAGTTAACGTTATTTGCAGATGATATGATTGTTTACCTAAAAATCTTTCAAAATAACCTTTAAATTTTTAATAGAAAATTTGAATGTGTATAAATATTTCAAAATTTTATGACAGCAGTAACCTAATAGAGTTAAATGTAAATAAATCAGACTCTAAAGAAATTAGAATTAAATATCAAATCATTTGAAGGGAATGTTTTAAAATCTCAATTTCATTGACAAATAATCTTCAGACTGTATTTTTAAAGATAAAGTTCTGTTTATAAAAGGAAGTTAAAAAGATACACTTAAAAGGTATAACAAATTTTGATATATCTGCAAAAATAATTGCAATATGTTTATTCATTAATAACAATCATAAAAATCCATAGTCAGAAAATACCATTTCATTCTATCAGTGGTAGAGAGGGTCTTTTGTTGTTTTTTAATTTTTTGTTTGCTTTTAAGTGGAAGAGTAGTCATTGTCTGTAAGGGAACATTGAAGTATCTTGCTGTGGAAGTATAATTAATACAAACTTTGTAGGAAATGGTTTAGTGGTACATATTAAGAGCCTTTACCATGCCTTTCTATAAATTTGTGCTTTGACTCTGACCTAAAATTTAGATAATATAAAGATGTTCATTGCCATACTCTTTTTAGTAAAGATTTTGAGTGTTAAATGTTCCAATGGAATGCATTACATTGACTATTTCAGCATATATTATATTTTTTTAAAATGTTATTCTTGAAAACAATGTTTTAATCAAAATTGCTTAAAATGCCTGGTAAACTCATAATTTGTTATTGATTTGTGATTTAGAAACTACCGAGGCCCTATGACTTAATGACTGTTTTGTTTTTCTGCCTGCATCCTCCTTTGTCTCATTTTTCTTTTTGCCTTTTTAATATATTATTTTCTCATAGTCTTTCCTTTTGTTTGCTAGATTTCATTATGACTTCACTGGTTTCTTATTTTTTTAACCATACTATTTTTAATTTTTAAATATTTTTCAGATTCTTTCTAGATTTAAAACTTTCTTTCCCTTTGTTTCTTTTTCTGTTTGTAGATATTATATAGTCAGAGTCATATATCTTTGCTGTTTTTGTCCTAGAAAAAAATGACAATGCTAGGAATTACATTGTCACCATACCTTTTAAGTTTATTGTACAATGGATTTTTAAGGAACACTTAAAAATTTATTTCACTTTTAAACTTTGTTGTATTTTGAACTCATTTGTTATGGAGAAAACTATTTCTTGACCAAATTGATTTTAATGTTTCTTAAAATAGGTTTTGTGACTGAAGGTACATTTATTGGAGGGAATATTTGTGAGAGGTGGTCACTGTTGGGAAGCATAAAGGGGACAGAATAATTAACAGTTCTTTGCTGTTATGGATTGCTGGAGCAGTTTGCCTATTATTAGGCAAAGGAGCCAGATTTGCCTATTATAAAGTTTTCAAATACACATTATGTAAAACAAAATAATCTTAGACTTTTTTGGTCATGATTTTCAGAATTATATCTAGTAACAGTGGAAATGACTTAAAAACACAGTTTCTAACTTGTTGATTTCCTTGGCTTTCTGTATATCGAGCAAAAGGATAAAAGAGCTTTTTGTTGAGTGAGGAAAATGACTTGAATTACATTACTATTTCCTTTAGTTGTTCCTGGTTTTTAGTGTTGTTTTTTGACTGAAATGTGTGTTGTAGACTGAGAAATGAAGAAGAATATAATTGTTATGATGGTTTTAGACTGGAAACACAGTAACCTACTTACTGGTTGATTATGTGACATTTTACCTAGAATTAGTTTGATAAACTTCTTCTTAGGCAAAAATGAATATAAAAAAGTAGGGTACTAGTGATTGCTCAGTGGCACAAAATCTGCCTGCTAATGCAGGAGGCGCACGTTCAATTCCTGGGTCAGAAAGATCCCCTGGAGAAGGAAATGGCAATCCACTTCAATATTCTTGCCTGGGAAATCCCCTGGACAGAGGAGCCTGGCGGGCTTCAGTATATGAGGTCGCAAGAGTCGGACTCAACTTAGCAACTAAACAACAACAAAGTGTGTCTCTTGATCTAAAGTTCTATATTTTTCTAAGACATTTATCTGTATATAGTTAACTTTCAACATTTAAAAAATTATGTAAATTTTCTGTTGTCTGCTATAGTTATTTCTGTGCCAGTGTACATTTCTTGAACATTTTTTTGTTCTTAGAAATACCATTTCTACCCCATATTCCTTCATTGTGTGTTAAATCTATTTTAAAATATGTTTTTACCACTAATATATTTAATGAAGCATGCTTTCAGAGTTTAAAAATACATGCTTACAGAGTTTAAAAACACTTGGGCTTCCCTGGTGTCTCAGACAGTACGGAACCTGCCTGCAATGAAGGAGATCTGGGTTTGATCCCTGGATTGGGAAGATCCCCTGGAGAAGGGAATGGCTGCCCACTCCAGTATTCTTGTCTGGAGAACTCCATGGACAGAGGGGCCTGGCGGGCCATAGCCCATGGGATCGCAAAGAGTCGGATACAACCAAGCGACTAACACAGACCAATAGGATTGATTTCATAAGAAGTTATATATTTGCATTTTTGACACATTTTGAAGTCATTTTAATATATGTTTAGCTGATCAATGCTTATTTTACTTGGATGATTGTAAGGCTATAAACTATTAAACTGCTTTCGTATTTCTGTAAAGCAGCATTTACTAACCTTCCCCATGTAGTCATGCATAGAGAAAGTTAGAATATTTAATGTGGCACACTGGTGGTTGGGCCCCCCCACTGCTCTCTGACTCCAGGGATCCATTTCTTCCTTTACCTCCGTGGTGTGTCTCCTCTGTGTTCTCTCTCAGTGCTGAGAAGGGTGATACCTGTAACTCACTTGTGAATGTATAGCCTTTGTGAGAAAGTAGATAAAATGTCTGTTCTCTGGAGTTATGTACACAGTAAGCATATAATTTCTGGGAAAAATAAAATTTCAGTGGTCCATTCTAGAATATTTACGTTATGTATCATTCCAAGACATGGGTTCATGTTGGCCAGCATCTTATATGTGAAGCCTGCAGAAACTATTCTCTTTTACTTTTGTTTATAGATTATAATGATAACAGAAAATCATGATTATTAAGGCCTTCTGTCACCAACTAAAGCTTCAGTATACATTTTCTTTGATCTTTTTCTTGCAAGTTGGAAACGAACTTTTAATGTGCTTAAAATATTTGTGGTTATGTAATAGTAATGATAACTGTACATAACAGAAGAACTTGGTCAGGCATAAAATGCATACTCTTTTAGTTTAATTGTTTGTATTGTTTACCCTTCAGATTTCAGAAGGAATATTTATAAGGTTTGATGCTTCTTCAGAAAATGTGTTGCTGTATTTAAATATAGTGTTTAGTGTGAACTTAGCTATACCCCAGAAGAGTCTGCTGTGTGTCATTAGTTTAAAACTACTGTTGTATAAAAACTTTCCTCAATTTCATAATAATTAAAACAATTCAGAATTTCAGCATGAAGATAGCAGGAAATATATATTGTATAAGACTCTACTGTTAAAATATTTCTCCTCCTGGCTTCTTAATGTGGTCAATGTCAACCCAATTCTTACATTGGAAACCAGAGTGGATGGGTCTCCCTTTACCTCAGCCATTTCAGTAGGGCTCCTTTTTAGTCCCACTTCTGTTCTAGCTTAATATCTTACCATTTCCATCTAGTTATGCTATTGGAATTATCTTCCCAAAGCACACAGTTTGATCATGTCACTTCCCAGCTTAAAATTATTTTTTCTGGGATATCTCTGGTAGGTCAGTGGTTAAGACTCCGGGCTTCTAAAGCAGGGAGCCTGGGTTTGATCCTTGCTCTAGGAAGTAGGGTCCTACATGCCACGCAATGTGGCTCCCGAAGAAAGAGTTAAAAATTATTTTTTCTCTTTATTGCCATAGTTAGTAGCCATCTTTGCATAGCATTTAAGAAGACCGTTTACATCTGGCCCCATCATACTCTTTTTATTTCCCATTCTTCTGTGCCCCGGTGTGCATAGGGTGGGCCTTATCTCCTTTCCCTAATTACTCTATTGTTCGGTCACTGTTGTTTCTTGTATTTTGTTTTCTAACCATGTCACTAGCTTTTATCACACTCGCTGCATATTCTTTCCCTGGAAGACCTACATCAGATGTTAATACTCTGGGAAGTATTCGACCCTTTTTTAGAAATACTTTCCTCCAGTGTTGCTTTATACTTCCTTTAGACCATTTACCACACTATGCCTTGGAACATAATTAGTTGTATTAATATAATTCATTCTGTTCTTTCACTAGATTATAACCCTTTTGATGACATGACTCATATGTTATTTAATTAAGGTGTTTTGATGGTTGCTTAATATAAGACAGGGAATACACAAACATACACTTACACATACACATTTTCATTTACTCAGTTTAAACATCTAGCTTTTTTATAGCACTGCTACATGGAGTGCTACTCTCTATGAGGAAATAAAAAATGAATATGACATGTTCCATGAATATAACATGCCTTCAAAGAATTTTATTCTGAGGGGTGGGAAATGATGCAGTAGATTGAAGGGCATTGTGTACCAATGCCATGCATGTACATACAATGTACATTATATACCACATATAAATATTTTTGTAAGTATTTTGGGTTTGTCCTTTGGTGTTGTACCATGTCCCCATGTATATGGTTGTGTGTATATGTCTGTTAGATTTTTCTACCCACTTAATACACATCAATTATTTCTATATAAAAATCAGTAGCTATTATAAAATACAGAGCTTTTCTATTTAGGTAATTTCATTTTCAATAAATAAAATAATAAACTTTAATAAACTGAACTTAGAACTTAGCTTAAATATTATTTAAGAATCAAGTAATTTTAGTTAAATTTATAGAGACTGACTTGAGGTACTGTCTTCATGATTTTATTAGCCTAGTTTGCTTTTTTTTTTTTTTAAGTAAAGTAATGATGCTGTCATAGTTTTATTTAGAGTAATTTGGAGAAAAAACACTTTGTAGTGATCAAAAGTTGATTTTATTTGCATAGTTGGATGTCATCCAGTGTGTTATGCTCTTAATTAATGTGGAATTCACTATGCAATGTTTATGTTTTTCTGAAGATTGAGAAGAAATGTGGATTTGACTCACATACTATGATATGTTGTATGTAAAGTGTCAATGCAATGTTCTGTGTACTTTCTTTATGCTCTAATATAATTAATTTGTTTCTAGATGCTGGCATCACCATCTACATCAGGTCAGCTGTCTCAGTTTGGGGCAAGTTTATACGGGCAACAAAGTAAGAATTTTGTATTTATTCTGGGATACTTTATTTAAAGAAAAAATAACTATCAAATAAAGAATAATGCTGCCCTTGTGGGTTTATTCTAGGATTTAAAAGGAAGGATATTTAATTTTCAGTTTTCCTTATTTTACTTAGTTAGCAAAACCTCATTATTTCAGACCTTTCTAATTCAAAATTATTTGGATATAGGGTAGATCAAAATTTATTTCTGCATCTTTCGTATCTGTATGTTCCTTTGCAGTAGTTTTGGAGAAGATTTGCTAAACAAATCAAAAATAGACATCCTCTGTGTTTTCAATTAGAGGAGGTTAAAGGATTTTTGATTGGCCAGTTAGGTGGGTTGTTTTGCTTATGTTTTTTGGCCTTATTATTATTGTAAGCCCATACCTAGCAGTTTGTGAAATGCTCTCTTTGTTTAGCAAATACTTCTTTACTGTAGCTCAGTCTGGGTATGTAATCTCTGTTTTTGACTCATAGTTCAATGCTTTTTCCATATACAAGATTTTATTTCTTATTTTGTGTTGTATTAACTTTTATAGCGCTTAGCACAGTGCCTAGCGCATAGTAAGCGCTCAATAAATGTTAACTATTATTTTGACAAAATTTTTATAAAACTAAATTTAAAATTTTCGCCAATTTTTCAAATTAATTTTCCAAACTGTTATATATTAATAAGGTATATAATCTCTCTTAATGTCAGAGACTACTGATTTCTCATCTCTTTAGTGGGAGGGAGTGTTAAAAGGGATATAAATTCCCATGAGAAATTACAGAATAATAGAGTAACTGAAGCAGATAATATGATGACCAAGTAATTTAACCAGCTTCAAATAAAACTCAGATATTTCATTTTGAACTCTTTCCCAATAAAAGGCAAATTTTGATAGATGTCAGAGTAGTTTGTCATACTACTTTACCCTTCAATTTTATGTTGAAATTCAGTAGGGGGGAATAGCGTATTTTGTTACAAAAATACAATTTCCATCTTATTTTTTTCTCTCCATCTTTTGTTTCATAGCCCTATTTTTGTTAATACAGAATTAGTAAGGAAAATTATTAATCACTTACTGGTATTAACAGTTTTCCTCTAGTTAAGTAGAAAATATTTTTAAAGCCTTTTATTACACAAAAAAGATGTTGCTTATTTATCGGCAAATATTCATTCTCATTATTAAGGGAATGTTATTAGCTAGCTGTTTGTTTTGTTTGGGCTGTTTTTGTTTGAAATCTACTACTTTCACTCTTCTGGTAGCCCTTACATTGGAAATATCTAGTTATTTTAAAGCTCCCCTTTATTTCTATAGAATCACTACAAAGAACTTAAACCCACAGTTTATCACAGCAGAAAGTAGATAATGGAAAGGAAAAAGTTAAATTTGAGAAGCCAAGATTATTTAATGAAGGAGACTGTCAGCTATTTTACAGCGTTATCAGCTGTATCAACTTTGAAAATCTGACCTAACTTTTTTAACCTGCAAATTTGAAATTGTAGCTGAGCTAAGTTAGAGCCTGGACCAGGTTTGGAATCTAGCTGTCTCATTGGTAGGATAAACATTTATTGACTTCTTAATTTGTGTACATGATTGTGCTGATAGTTAAAGTTTTACAGAGATTAATAAATGTGGAAAGTTATTTTCATTAGGAAAGTATTTTAAGGTACTTATTAATTTAAAAAGAAGTCATATATGACAAGTATTTCCTGTTGGAGTTTAAAATAATAAATGGCTCTATTACTGTAGCAATGAAGAACTAGCATTTTCAATGCATGACTTATTCTTTTAACTGACATTGTAGGTATTAGCTTATAAAAAAGTGAACCACGGGTCACCTGGAACTGAAATGTCTCGAGTCAGGGTACAGTTATTTCTTTCTATTGCACAGGCCTGGAAACTACAACTGGTAAAGTAAAATAAAACAGAGCCTGAATTCCTGGGCTTTGTCTGTCAAGATAGACCTAGCAGGGCCAAAGTAGTTTGAACATACACCTTGTCAGAGAGAACATCAGCTACCATTTAGGACTTCAGGATCACAGCTTCAGTAGTACAAGTAAGTCAGAAAGAGGAAACTTGAGGGGCTGACCTTAATAAAGGATGGGGAGATAGAATAAGTAGGTGGGGATAGATTGATGATGCTGTTCTTATGGCAGCTAATTTTAATTGTGCATTGGACTTGATACAACAAAGTTCTTTTGCCTCCCAAGTGGATTGAGTACCACTATTAACTCTTTATTCAGATGGGCAAAGTTCAGTAGGAACTTGAGCCATTAAAATGAAGGTCTATTGTCTGTTTTTGTTCTTGGTAATTAGAGAGATGAGAGGTAGAGAAGGTGGAGTGCCCTCTCCAAACCTCAGACTTACTGAGTTTAAACACCGGAAGGAGTGTCTCCTGGAATGGATACAGAGCTGCTTAAAGGTGCATTTTGCCAGATTTGGGTGGAAGTGATTGTGTAGTACATAACGGTACCCAGAAAACGCTGGACTTGGAGCTAGTGAGATCCTGGGTTCTAGTATCGTATAATTGTATACAGATATGTAATTAACACTCATCCAAGGGTTTGTGTGACTGCTGTGCATCAAGTGGTAACTGTAGGAGCTGGGGAATGGGGTCTTGTGTTAAAGTTACATGATGTTCTCTACTCGGGTGTGATGCTTTAGGTACATTGTCTAGGTTTAAAGACCCCTGGACTCCCTGAAGCTGTGTGCCGGATTGGAATGAACAGGGAACCAGAAATTAATTTCCTTACTTTAAGACATTCAGTAACCCTGTTAAAGGTTAAGGGACTTGCCTAAGATAGTAAGTAATAGAGCCAAGATTGCCTTACTTTATAAGTTTAACTTTTCGAGCATGAGTTTCTTTGAAACGTGGGTGCCACATATTACTTACTGAATGTCATGACCTTGGAAGGCAATTTACACATAGTAGAAACTATAAATGTTAAATCCACAGACTCCAAGAGTCCACTGACTAAGGAATTATGATAGCAGTTATTTATTTATTGTGTTATACCATGAGTGAACAATTATCCCAGGATTGAAGAGTGGCAAATAACAAAGTTGCTGCTTTCATGGAGCTTTTATTTTAATGAAGGAAGACATAGAATCAGCATGCAGACATTTAGGAAACAAATAATATTCTGGTAGTAAGTACTATAAAAATTACCATATTAGTGGATTAGTAGATGGGATTAACAGTTTTCAAGTAGGCAAAGAGTGTCTCTGACAAGGTAATACTTGAATACAAACCACACTGTTGAGAAGTGGAAGTCTTTGGAAAGATCTGGGTAAGAGATTTTTCAGGTACAGATAACTGAATGCAAGTGTTCTTAATTCATGACAGTGTAAGAATGAACCTCATGTGTTAAAGGATGAATGAGAGGGCCAGTATAATGAACAAAGAAAGTGGAAGGTTAATGGGTAGCAGATGTCAGATCATGGAGTCTTGTGAAGTTTTGATAAAAAATTTGGATTTTATTCTAAGTTTAGTGGGAGGGAATTTAAGATACAGTTTCCTTTTTAAAAGATCACCTTGCTATGTAGAAAATGGACCAACTGGAAGTGGGCCAAGTGATAAGAAAAAAGAAAGGGCAATTACTGCAGCAGTCCAGGCAAGAAAATAGGGTGGCTTGGATTAGTGATGGGGATGTTGAGACGCGGTTAGATTTGGGATATTTTGGACATACAGCTAATATGATTTGGGGATGTGGAGTATGAACGGAAGAGAAGGATCAAGGGTGGCCTCTAAGGTTTAAGACCTGCAAAACTTTGTGAAAACATGCCACTAATCTGTTGTGCAAACTTGGAGGAGTGTAAGGTATCTGTAGGAGATTGACACAGTTTATTCCACCAATAGAGTGCCACCTGCTGTGAAGATGCAGACAAATATTGTTCGGGAATTGTGGCTGGGTTCTCATAGTGGAGGATGTTGAAGCCAGGTTAACTTCATCCATGCTTCTCTCATATATCCTTAGTGCTCAGAAGCAAGCCCACTCTTCCACCAGGCACATAACTCTTGTCCTCACCTTCACACATCTTGCAGTTTTCTCGGATTGAACTGCAGTGACTTGTTTATATCACCCCCCACCCCACCCCAACTCCCAGCACCACTACCAAATGCCTGACTAGGGCTCTTCCTTTATTCAGCTAATGTACAGTTTTCTCTAGCAAACATTTGCTGATCCCAGATTCATTCTGCTTTCCTGTCTTGACTTAGAGGTGCCTTCCGTATACATCCAAGTACGCTACACATACACTGCACGTAAACACCTTGATCATAGCAGTTTGGGTTTTGGTTTTTTTATTTAAATAGTCTTTTATCTCCGTAAAACAATAGGAGGGAAAGAATTCTAGGTGGGGAGAAGGATATGAGTAAAAATATGGGGGTATATTTTGGGAAGAAGATAGGGAAATAATGAAGGACAGTGTAAGTCAAGTATGTGGTGTCTAGAAACCAGAGTTTGTATTGGGTGAGTAAAATATTAAGTTGATTGGAAAACTATTATGTCAGTTGTATCTCAGTAAAGCTGGGAAAAATAAAGACTAGAAGAATTTTTTTTGGTCTTAACAGAGCACTTTAAAGAGTAAACAAACTGAGATTGGATTTAACTATACAACAGTGTTTCTCAACCCTTACTGCTGCCCCCCCCCCCCCCGAAACACCCACAGAGTTAAAAAAAAAAATCCCACTGCCTATGAATTGCTGGACCCAGACTAAGTCACAGTTTCTGGGCAGGGACCCAGATGTTAAAGTTTCCCATATGATGCAAAGGTTAGCAACTACTATAGGAAGCAGAAAGTGTGATTGGTTGAAATTAGAGACAAGAAATTGAATCAGTGTATTTATTCTTCATTGTTTGTGATCTTGGGCAAGTCACTTAATGCCTAATGTTAGTTCCTCTATAAATTAAGTTGAATGACCTTCATCTGTAATTTGATTGCAAACTCTGGAGTCTTTTGGAAAAGTCTTTGGAGACTTTTCTTTCTCTAAAATTCTTTGATTTTCATGAAGGAAATGGCATAATGAAATAGTATACAGAGACGATTAACCAGCTAAGTGCAGGACAAGTTGGAGGTAAGAGGATATGGGGACAGGTAGGAGGTAAGAAGATAGTTGCCCTTTATGTGTGGGCAGGACAGTGAGTTAAGGGAGCCAGTTGCTTTGGGAATGGAAAGAGGATACTTGAAGACCTCGTGCATCAATTAAGTTTTCTCCCTTCTCTTTAAAGATTTCAGGAGACTATTTAAGTATGAGTATTCAAGAATTTGGTTGCTATTACCTTTTTTCTTATTACTTATGTCATTAATATTATTAATTTTTAGCAAAAGATTGAATAAAGTGTGACATATCATGCCATAACTGTTTAAGAAATATGCTATTAACCAGTTTGTGCAATGGTAGTTCATGGAAACATTTCTTAGGTGATATTTTGGATTTCTGAAAAATGATCAATAAAGAATTCAATTCGTTTTTTGTTTAGCACTCTGCCAAATAGTAGGAGTCTACTTAGAATATGTTCATGTATTTCTTCTAATACAGTATTATACTTTATTATCTCTTTGTCAGATTAAAGAAAAATTTGCTTCAGATCTATAAACTTTTAAACTGCTTTTTAACCTGGTATTCTTTTTTGGGGAGCGGGGAGTTTGTTCTTTTATTTCTTGTCTGTAAAAAAGGGATAAATACCTTCTCTATAATACTTTATAAGGAGATGAAGCAGCATAGTGCTTCACGTAGTTCTTAGGTGCTTGATATATTTTATTTAATTCTGCTGTCCTTCCAATACACAAGCTTATGTGTACATATTTAACATTTTCTACTTGTAGTTATTTCATATCAGATTTTTTTTTTTTTAATGAACTGGATATTTTATTCCCCTTTCAGCTTATATGTCTTCTGGTATAATATTTTGGTCTTCCCTGGTGGCTCAGTTCATAAAGAATCTGCCTGCAATGCGGGAGACCTCGATCCCTGGTGGGCAAGATCCCCTGGAGAAGGGAGTGGCTACCCACTCCAATGTTCTGGCCTGGAGATTCATGGACAGAGATGATTTTTTGTGATGTTTCTAATTTTACTAGTAAAACTAAAATTTTCCCTCCCTTGACCCTACCCCGTTGTAATATTAATAGTTTGACTCAAGCAACTCAAATTCAACGATTGTGTATTTCATTCCTAAAAATAAATCTGTTTCTAGTAAGTGATATTAATTCTGTGTGTTTTAAAGGAATTCAGTTGAATTTAAAGTAACTCAGTTATTAAGTATTCAGAGGTTATTGATCCAGTTTGAAATTGATGCATTCCTTTCTTTTCTTTTGATTTCTTCCCCTACCCACCTGGCTCAATAAAATGCAGCTCAGATCATTTGAATTTATTAGCTGTTTTCATGAAATCAAAATGTTAAAGGAAAAAATAAAATTAAATGCTAATCTTTGAGTTCTTTATTTCATACTGTCTTCCTCTGCTCTCCTCACTGTAGGTTAATTCAAATGTGCCTATCTAAAATTAGTTAAATAAATTACCTGACCCATTCTTGTTTCCTTCTCGAGTTATTTTGATAGTGGTCAGATAATCTGCAGTCTCTACAGTATTTCTCAAGTTACAGATTTTCATAGTACAACATAGTATATGAAAGGTTGAAGTAAACAAAGCTCATGAGTCTTTAGAAGATCTTACTGAGGAGCCAGAAGGGTGCAGTCCTTTTGAACATGAATGTTTGTTTATAATGTTGAAGGTATAGAGAGAATGAGATGGGAAGGGAAAGTAAATCTAGAGGAAAAGGAAACTTGACAGAGACAGAGAAGATGAGGAAGCAAATGGAGGGGAAAGACAAGATACGTTGGTTTAGAAAAAGTTTGAAGAGAAGTAAACATGTTCAGGAAAAGAAAGCAAGAGAAAAAGAATGGATAACGGGTGTTACAAGTCAGTGAGTACTCACGAGGGTGCTCATTTACTGTTTAATTGCGTTCCCATAGGGTTGCAGTTAAGAGCACCAGGAGCTAAGAAATCTAAATTCTAATCTTGGTTCTTTGAGTCACCTTGGAGAAGTCAGTTAACTTATCGGAGGCTCAGGTTCCTCATCTGTAAAATGTGAACATTGGATTAGGTGATCTCTAAGGTCCCTTCATGTTCTAAAATTGTATGTTTGTTTGTGGTCAGTAACTGTGAGAAACATTCCAGTGGGAAATTTGCAACTATAGCTGACTTTAGGACAGCATATTTAGGGAAAAGGATGTGAGCTTTTTTGCCTTGTTCACTGCCATATCCCCAGCAGCTCACACAGTGCTTGACACATTAGGCACTCAATAGATGGTTGTTCAGTAAGTGATGTGAAAAGTGTCATGTTGGTGGTTCATTATGGGAGAAGCATCTAGAGGGGCTAGAGGAAAGCTAGTGTGCTTGAGAAAAGGCAAAGACTTACGACTTCTGAAGAAATCTTGTGTATGCTGGTTTTTAATCTCTTGTTCCTCCTTATTTTATCCTAAATTCAGAGGAAGTGGCTATAGCTAGTGGTATACTCCAGATCACAAAACTTGTAGTGATAGACATACATATAATGACTAAACCAACACACAATCTAGTTCAGTTCACTTTATGTATGTGACTTAAAGAATAATAGAGTCAAGCTCAGATCTTCATGGAATATAAATATACATAGAATGTAGGAGTTACAGTAAGTTGGGTTTGTTGGCTTCATTCAGCTGAGAAGCAGTTAGGCTACCGGCTGAGAACTGAAGCTGACGGATTCCAGCTGAATCTTGGGGATTCACTGGTGTCCCACATTACAGAGTGGTAGAAAATGCCCGAAAATAAATTTGCAATATTTGAAGGAAAATATTCAGAACATACACAATATATTCCAATTTTTTGTAAGTCATAGTTTCGAAGTATTCAGGTCTTTGAAATTCTTGAACCCAAAGTTAGACCAGAAAGAGGGGGAGGGAGTCTAATGCTTTGTGCTAAAATCCTCTTATGCATTAACTTTCATTCTATCTAGCCATTTTTATTTAATCCCCAGTTCGGAATAAGTGTGGTTGACTAATACGTCATTCCACAATAGACTAGAAACAGGAGGCATCAAAAAGTATGAGGATAGAGGAAAGGAAGCATATTGACATTCATAGGCAGGTGTGATGACAACATAAATGATAGCTGAACATCCTTACTTTTGAGGGATAAAAGGGGAGGAAAGCATCTAGGACATTAAATATCTATGATGATTGTTCTGAATTATTCAGAAAATAATAATTGATATCATTTTATATTAACACAAGGCAGGAAATGATTTATCCCAATTGGTTTATTTTTATTTTAATGTTTTGTTTCTGAGTGGTAAACTCACTAGTTTTTTAAAAGTACACATATTTGAACACGTCTAACCTCACATCTGGCCCCATAAATGGTAGATAAATAGGTCACTGTACTTTGAAATCTTTTGAAATATTATGCATTCTTGTCTCATAGCTATATCAGGTTGAGTTTTTAACAGTTGCTGACATATTGTGTTTATAAAAATTGTTATGTTGAGAAATATGTATGTGTAAATAGTAGTAAATAAACTATTTCTTAAATGCATTTAGAAAGGATCAATTAAAAATTTAAACTACTTCAGCAAAGTGGGGATTAAATGTCTGTGTAACTCAGTTATGATTTAAAATATAAAAACACAAGATTGCAAATTTCTTAAAGGCATATTTATGCAAAATGTTTTTATTGAAACAAGTCATCTAATTTGTTATTGGCAGACATAGTTTATTGTAAAATAGAAATATGAAAAGAAGATAGATAAAAGCATAGAAGAAAAAATAGAAAAATGGAAGCAATATGAAAATTCATAGTATTAAATTTCAGACAAACATTTTTGTTAAAATCAGATTAGAGTCCATTTGGAGTGAATTGAATATTTCCATTTAAAATTTGCATATTATTTTACGTTAGGTCATTTTTCAATGTTTTAAATTACCAACTCCAGAAGATGGATAGCAATTTCATTCCTGATGGCAATGAATTTCCTTCTTCTGAATTTTTTTAATAGGTGCACTAGGCCTTCCAATGAGGGGGATGAGCAACAATACCCCTCAGTTAAATCGCAGCTTATCACAAGGCACTCAGTTACCGAGCCACGTCACGCCAACAACAGGGGTACCAACAATGTCACTTCACACGCCTCCATCTCCAAGCAGGTATTTATATTGATGGACCAGAATATTTCTCAAAATGTATCTTTGTAGAGTAAGCAAGCTTTTTAATTTTTTAATAAAGTAACTATTTATTTGATTTTCTGGTTCAGTGCCTGAGAAAAAGAAAGTTGATACCCTATGCTCATTTAATTTCATTGCAAATTGATAAGTATAGTGTAAGATGCTTTTATCTTGCAGCTAGCGTACTGGTTATCAGCTGGGATGGGTATCAAGGATTAATCACCACCTGGGGATCTTTTTTCAAAAAAGCAAACTCTTTTCTTCAAAGGAGAATGTGCAATTTCAAATCACTCCTCAGATGATTCTATTTATTGCTCCCTCACCACACATCCATTGTTCTAGTGAGAATAAAATAAAGCAGGTCACAAAAAATGATGCATCTTAGTATTAAGAAGATAGAATGACATACATTTGGAATGAAATTATTCAAAATATATATGTGAAATATGTTTGTATTTTATGTGATATTCACACCAATAGTTCTCTCATCTTTGCTATCACCATATATTCTTCTAAAATTTGCCCTTTCTTGTTGGTTTGTTTACTTTGACTTTCAGAGAGCTTTTTCTCTTTTCAAATGACTAGACAAGAGAATTAAATGAATAAAAATTTACAATGCAATTTGAAAGTGTATCTGAAATTTTAGGGTTAGGTCGATTGATTATTTACAGAGAATTTTAATGAGTGCTTATAGAGAGCTTATTTAGTGTACTGGACTTCTTTTTCAGGGGCATTTTGCCTATGAACCCTAGGAATATGATGAACCACTCCCAGGTTGGTCAGGGCATTGGAATTCCTAGCAGGACAAATAGCATGAGCAGTTCAGGGTTAGGTAGCCCCAGCAGAAGCTCGCCAAGCATAATATGTATGCCAAAGCAGCAGCCTTCTCGACAACCTTTTACTGTGAACAGGTAAGATATTTATTGATACTGTGTATAATTGTTCTTTCTGGGTATTTTCAAATTTGCCTTTTCATATTCAACGTTCTGTTCTTGAGTCTTGGCTTCTGTTTCATAAGTGTGTTTCATCATATATTTTGTCCAAAGCTTCTCTTTTTGTTACACATAGCAATTTAAACTCCCAAACTTAAAGACATACTCTTTTGAGAATCAGTTTGCTTTTTCTTGCTGTTGTTAGAAAAGGATTGTTGTTAGTTTGCCAACCAGAAAAAATTTTGTTGAAAAGTCCTTCTTCTATTAAATGAGGCTGGTCGCCTGTGTGGTAAGAGCTCCATATTTATGAATAGCACTGGAAATATGATTATTATTGCCTTGCTTCATTTATCCTTTGGTTAAGTTCCTTTTCAACCGAACTTCTGTTTTGTTCTTTGGAGACTTACTGACCAAAGACCTTTTGAAGACTACATCTGTAGTATTTGAGATAGTGTCATGTCCTGGGATTTAAAACAAAAGAAGAGTTTGTGCTTTTCACTCCTTTTTTTGCACTGTTACACTACTATGCAAATAATAGTTAACAATATGAAAACGTTACATGTTTTGTTAGGACTTTAAAGCTGTTCAGATAATCTGTATGAGAGTTATGTCTGTAATACAGGGCTTTCTTTATTGTGAAAGTGATATTTTAGTTTGATCTTTTTTTTAATGGGCAGCATAGTGGGTAAAGGATATAGGTGCTATCATGGTACCCGTTTAATTTACCTTCTCTTATTTAGTACTTGTAAATTCTGAATAAAAGTAGGTTATTAGCACATTTCCCATTTAATGTTCATCCCATAACCTCCAGTTCTTACTTTAAGACTTATATGAGCATTTCTTTTATAATTTTGACTGCTCTTTAATTTTTACCAAAGTTATTTCTGTAAAGGGGTTCTCAAGACTCATCTCCTTGACAGTTTCCTAATCATGTAATACTTCTTGGACTTGAACACATCTTTCTGCATTCTTGTAGTATGTCATTGAATGTATATTTGAATTTTTGCTTTCCCATGTTTTTTCACATTCTAGTTGTAAATACTTTGCTTGTAAATATTCTTATAAATTGTCAATGAAGTGTGGGTCTCTAAAGCCCTGCTTAGTACTGTTGATAAGATGTATGTATTTTGGAATGTTTTCATCTCTTACTGCTTATTCAATGTTTGAGGGTACCTCTGTTGTCAGCAGTTCTAACGCACTGTTAAACAAAACTTTTTGTTGACTTTTCTGCTCTTCTCTAGAGTATTGTTTCACCAGCTGCATTATTTTATGAAAATACTGTTTGGCTTTGGCTATAGTTAGTTTTCCAAATCTAGGCAAAAAGAAAACCCTGTCATCTTCGATTTAACCTTACTCATAACACTAATACAACTGTCTTTTCTCAGACTATTTGATGTTAAAAATGCATTCTTTCATTGTAGAACTTGCGTTAACAGTTCTTTTTGACGTGTTTAATTACTCTGACCTCACTTTAAATTCAGCCTTATTTTTTGTTTGTTTGTTTTCCCATCTTTACACTTGTGCAGAAAAGGGAGGCTTTGGTAACTATTTACCAAGTACTTAATTTAGAATTAAGGGAACTATGGAGAGATTTTTTAAAAAATAACTAAAAGATACACTTGATAAGAATGATGTGTTTTAGAACACTGAATTCAGTTAAAGAAAAACACCATTTAATTCAGGTCAACAAAACATTTATTGAGTGCCTTTTGTATCCTCCTGAATGCTAAGAGCAGAGAGATGCAAAGGTATGTCTGACATGAACTCTGTCCATTCTAGTTGGGAAAAGACAGACTATATGAATGAAGATCTTTTATGAAAAGTAATAATAGCACATTTTACCAGTAGTAAAAGAAAAACAAATATTCAAGAATAGTCTTAAACTAAATCACCTATTTTTGAATTTAGTTACGTCTTTCAGTATATTCAGTAGGTTGACTCGCCAAGTACACAGAATGCTACCCTTAATCTGTTTTCCTCAAGCCTTATATAAATTCTTTGCTTTTTGTTTTTTAACTGATCGTTTTGGTTCTCAGTTGTTCATGGAAGGATTTTAGGGAACCTTTAAATAAAAATATTCAACTCAAAAATAAAATTAGTGTTTGTTTTTAGACATGTTGTTTTATATGAGGAGATCAAAAGTAAACACTTTTGTTTTTCTTCATCTGAAAGTTAGTGTTCTTACTGTATATCTAAAATTATTTTCTATGTACCCAGTATGTCTGGATTTGGAATGAACAGGAATCAGGCATTTGGAATGAATAACTCCTTATCAAGTAACATTTTTAATGGAACAGGTAAGCTTATTCTGGAGCTAGTACCCTATAAAAATATGATAGATCTTGAAATATAAAGCAGTTCAACATACTGGTCTTAAAATAATTAAAGAAATTTTTGTGTTTAAATGATAGAACTTAATTTAGGGGAGAATTTGACAGGAAATAGAATTTAATTCAGTCAGTAGTTAAAAGATAGTTAAATATATTTTTTCACTTGGCATGGTAATAGCAGTGTTATAACCTCAGATTTGTTTTCTTAACACCTGGAGAAAGCATGAACGTTAACTTAGTCTATATTTGTGCCTCAGAATCTTTTTGCTTCAAGAGCTTTTCTTATCCTCAGTCCTTTCACTGTAGTCTAAACTAGGTTGAGCATTGTGGCATTCTGGCTATAGAGACCCAGATTGAAGAAACCTTTAAAACTATATGGAGCACTTAACAGTTTTTTCTTAATAGTTTTAATAATACTAATTTTTGCATTTAACTCATAAATTTTTAATCCAGTTTTAAGTGTAAAATTCAAAATTTAAATACATAGAAAGCCAATTCTGATTTTGACAGTAACAAATTTTTGCAGTCTATTGGTTTCTTTTATCAGCTGACTTCAGACAGAACAGAACAGGAGGCTTTGTTATTGTTCTGCTTCAGGTTTTACTTTCTTCCACCCTTGCCTCCAGACCCTTTCCTGAGAAAGCAAATGAAGGATGTTGTTATAGTCATAGGAGCAAAAATGAGTATGATTGTTGAGAGAAATATAGTAAAGGAAGTGGAAGGTGGAAGAATGATCAGCGAAACGGGGTGTATGTGGAAGCATGAGAAGATTAGCAATTGAAATGATAGTTCTGGCTATCGGCTTTTAATTTTTCAACATTATTGTATGTTTAGTAGCAGCCTGGATTGCCCAAGTGACACTTCAGAATTTTAGTTTTTTGCATTTAAAGTTTTGTGTTCTGATATGAAGTACCATATTCCATTGTTTCTCAGATGCACATTTTTTTCATATTTAAATATCTCTGAAATTAGGATGCATATCATAATTTAATTAGTGAGGTTTTTTTCCCTTCCTAAATGAACTGTGAAGTGACAGTGTGCCTCAGTGCCATCTTGTATTCTGAAATATGGTTTATACACTTCCGTAAATTTTACAATTATTTTTTAAGTCATTTTTAAATAAGTATATTTTACACTAGGAAAGTTGTTTCCAAGTCTTACCCTAAAAATAAAAATTTGTGAGTTAATACTATTTTTAGGTATTCTTAAATAATACATGCCAATTTTAAACTCCATCTTAGAGGACCTGAAGAAGTGTATTCAAGGTTAACGCTTACTGTAAGTTTATAGTTAGAATTCATAATCAAGTAATTCAAGAGAGATTACTTTTTAAAGTACGATATAAGCTATTGATATGTATTGTTGTCTTTTTATATAATGCCTATTTAGAATTCAGTGTTCATAAGCTGCAGTTTCTTTAAAAGCAATGGGTTTGAATTATTTTATCTTTTACCCTTCATAATTTTAAACTGTCACCTGACTTGGAATGTAACTGTTTTCTATGAACAGAGTTCTTGAGTTGTTTCTTTCTGAGATCCTTCTAGTTATGAATATTAAGAGGAAAATTAAACTGAAAGAGGAGGCAAATAAATTGAAAATGGTTATAATACACTAGATGAGACAAATCAAAGAAAAACTATAGTGCATACTAACAGTAAGGTAGAAAATAAATTCTTCAAAAATTAAGAATATAAGATTGTTAGAGTATTAGCATAATTAACACATTGAGAAGAGATCAAAGTAATGATTAAAATAGGCAAAGTAGAAATGTTGGATTAAATTTTAGTTTTTAAAAGGAAAGGAACTGATATTTTAAAATTCAAAATGAACAGATATTTTATTTATTCAATTTATTGAGCGCCTACTGTGTAATAGGTAATATAAACTTCTGGGCTTTGTGTCATATTCTCATACATTTCACTCACCAGACATGGGAGCTCTACATGTATCCTCCGTTCTCCACCCTACTTACACTCTAAACTGCAAAACACACACACTCACATGCTCACATGTGTACACATTTGTGTATGGAATAGGCCAAATAGGCCAAAAGTATCCGTAGGGGTTCTGTTTCCATCGCTTGTGCCTCCAGTACGATTCAGACCATTTGCAGGAGGCAGTCATTATCATACCAGTGTTATAAGTGAAGTTCCAAGCATTCCAGATACAACCTCTGTTTTTGAATATAGTGAAAAGAGCAATTTTATCACAACAGTCTCCCCTCTTATTAGTCAGCAACATATAATTTGAGTACCATCTTTCACAGGAGAAATAACGTACAACCTTACTCCTTATTATCTATCTTAAGCCTCTAGGATTTGGGATTTTTATTATATAGTAGGTACATACTGCTTTACTGAGTTGTTCATAAGTTCTTTCACACGAAGTCAATCCACAAATATTTATTGTACATTTACATATACCAAGTACAGTGCTGTACATTGTTTGGGAAGAAGACACTGTCATTTCAAATTTTATTATAGTTAGTAATAATCTCTCTAAAATGTTTGTAGAGCAATAACTAGTTTGTCTCTTCTTATTTAGATGGAAGTGAAAATGTGACAGGATTGGACCTTTCAGATTTTCCAGCATTAGCAGACCGAAACAGAAGGGAAGGAAGTGGTAACCCAACTCCATTAATAAACCCCTTGGCTGGAAGAGCTCCTTATGGTAATTAATTAAGCTTTTTATTGATGGCTAGTGAAAATTTTCTGTTATACACACACACATATATGTGTATATTTGCTTGCCTTTGTGTGTACACACATGTATTTTCTAGTCAGAGTAATGTAATTTTGTCAGAGTCGATAAATGCAAAGTGCTTTTTCTTCCCAGAATACCATGATAGCAGAGTTAAATGGGAAAACTTAATTTGTATAGAAACCCCAAAAGGAAGTCTTCATTGGTATCCAGACGTTATTTTCTTCTGGCATTTCTGCCTTAGTATACCTTAATTATCTATGGTTTGCTTTGTTCAGTTCGTCGCACTTTTTTTTTTAAAGAATACATGCTCATATTCCTAGTAGTTAATAAGGACTAACCATACACTGATGATTTTTGCTAAGCCAGTTTCTCAACCTCCACACTACTGACATATGAATAGATAGTTGTAAATGAGAGACTGTCCTGTGCATTACAGAATGTTTACCAGCATTCTTGCCCTTTGCCTACTCAATGCCCAGTAGCACCCCCACCCCTACTCCCACCCTTTCTGCACGCCCCCCACCCACCGCACCCCCGGCCATTGTGACAACCACAGATGTTGACACATGTCTCATGGGAACAAAAAATCGCCTCCTCTTGAGAACTACTTATGGGTCATGTATATATAGTTTATGTAGACTCTTGGTCACCACTGTACCCTTTTTCACTATCTTTAATAAATGAGAGATTTGGCTAACAGAGGCTAAATGAACTAGACATGGAAATTATGTAACAATAATGTAACCATATCTTTTTGTATCCTTTGCACATAATTTGTAGAATGTGATAAAGACTAATAGCAAAAACACTGAACTTAAAGGGATCATTTCATCGGTTCTAAGATACTGATTTTCCCATTTTCAACCAACATGGGTTTATGTTACTTTCAGAATATGAATACAAATAATAATATGTGAAGAAGGGAAAACTTTATTATTCACTTTCAAATGTTTCCTAATTAGCTTTCCTCCCCACCAAAAAAGCAAAAATGATCTGCCCTGGAAGTTGAGTACCTAGCTACTTGATTCTCAGTTCAGACTCTAATGTTTTTAACCTTTCCTCATAGGTCCATTTTTTCATCCCTTTAATCATTCCCGTTGCTCTCCTTGGACCATCTCTAGTTTCTCCATATCGTTCTTGAATTGTGGAGCCCCAAACTGGATATTGTTCTCCAATAAGGGCCTGACTAATGCCAAGTATAGTGGGAGGATTACTTCCCAGTTCTTGCATGTTTTACATCTATTACATGGAGTCCAAGAAAATCTGAAATAATATGGAGTTGTTTTATAATTGATTGCAATTTGCTCACTCTGTAAGTCACTTTCAAGTAGAATACTGACATTTTCTTTAAAATTTATTCTGTTCATTTGCTATTTGACAATTAACTGATATTTATAGTAACTAGTCAAATATTTAAAGCAAGCTTTTAAACAAAAAATTTTAATAATTGTTACCAGTATCAGACTGTGTTTTTTCAGCATCTGTGTGTGACATTAGATTAGAATTATGGCATTACCACTTATTTCCCTTGTATTATTTTGTATATTTTAGTTATTAATCAATTATATAAGAATTTAGTTATTCATTGTTATCCAAAAATACTAATTTTTTGAAGTGTGTTTTCATAGCATAATAAAAAAATTCCTTTTGGTATATTATCATGAGGAAAGTTAACTTTTTATAATTTGTAGCAAAATTTCATAAATATCAATTGCAATTCTCTGGATTATTTTCATTATATAGTTGGAATGGTAACAAAACCAGCAAATGAGCAATCCCAGGACTTCTCAATACACAATGAAGATTTTCCAGCATTACCTGGTTCCAGTTATAAAGATCCAACATCAAGTAATGATGACAGTAAATCTGTAAGTAACTGAGAATTATCTATGTGAGTTGCATAGTTTTTTCCCTTCAGATTTCTCTTATATTAATAGTTTTATAGTCTATATTAAGGACATATTAAATGCTATTAGAAAATTATTTATTTTGAATATCTGTAGTAATCTAACTTCTGAAAACTGTGGAAAACCTTTGTAACTTAGAAGATAGCCTATTTTTCTCCTATTTCATATAGGTTTGCAAATTTCTGTTGAACTTCTCAGAGTTAATGTAGACTTTTATTGTAGTCCCTGTCAGCTGGATCCCATGAAGTTTGATATTATAGCCTTCTAAGGAGCTGTGTTTTTCTTGAGTAAGTTTTCTCCTTGAAGAATCTTTATACACATTTTTATTCCTGTGTTGATTCAACCAACTCAGCTTCCTGTTTCTGACTTAACAATTGTGTTTATTTCTTCCACATTTCAATGAAAATAGTGCTTTTTTTGTGTGTGTGTGATGGAAGGTGTATATTGTTAAAATAATTGATACAGAAGATTATTGGGTAAGAATTAAAATAGATATGAATTGTAAAGATTCATATATTCTGATTTACCTTGGAGGGTTTTTTGGTGCTATTTTAGGTAATATACTGTGTTTAGTTTGTCTTCTAAATGAAGGTATTGAGAAATATGACTTCAAGTGTATCCTGTAACAAACAGTTCTAAGATAACAGAGATGGATTTTTTGGTCTGTGACTGAAGATCTGAGATAAATAAAAATATTTTCCATATATTTCTTGTCCTTTAAATACTCAAAGGTGTATAATACAGGGTTTATTTGTATACCATGGGACAGTTGTGGAGACAAAAAGTTTCATGTAGAACTTGAAAAACTGCCAACTTAAATATAATAAAAAATGAGTAAAAAAGTATTAGTTTATGAACTTGAAATTTTTACACTTAACAGATTTTAATGTCACATTTAATTTTTTTTTTCATGTTAGAATTTGAATACATCTGGCAAGACAACTTCAAGTACAGATGGACCCAAATTCCCTGGAGATAAAAGTTCAACGACACAAAATAATAACCAGCAGAAAAAAGGGATCCAGGTGTTACCTGATGGTGAGGCTCTGTAGAATATATCAAAGATATTATAGAATTTATTTATTTATTTCCTTTTTTCTAAAAGATAGAAATGACTATGTTTTTCTTATCCAGGTCGGGTTACTAACATTCCCCAAGGGATGGTGACGGACCAATTTGGAATGATCGGCCTGTTAACATTTATCAGGGCAGCAGAGACAGACCCAGGAATGGTACATCTTGCTTTAGGAAGTGACTTAACAACATTAGGCCTCAATCTGAACTCCCCCGAGTAAGTTTTTTTCTTTTCTTCTTTATTTGTGTATAATACCTTGCTACAGTTTTTAATGTATGTGTTCAAATTGTATCATCTTCTACCACTCATAGTTGCTGGTATCTGCTGACTCTGGGTCATCCCCTCTTAGGTTAGTTGCTGGATCACTCTTACTTTATAGTAATATTCCTCTTGAAATTTGGCAGTTTCTATATACACATATATAGTCTTTCCTAAACCCTGAAATCCCAGCTTCTTGAATTTCTCTCCTCCAGAAATTTTACCCTTCATGATCCCTCAGCTGCTCACCTCTAGTCACCCCTTTGACTTTGTTTGGTAACCTCTGTTTGTCTGTAAGATGGTCTGTGACGCCATGCCACTTCCTGTTTTCCATTTTCTGAGTTGTTTTTGTCTGTCTCCTTCCCAATCCACCATCCTCAATCAGAAAGTAAGTTTCATGTTGTTGATGATCTTTGTTATGCTTGCTAATGTATAAGCACCTAGTGCCAGGTATATAATAATAGATACTTTATAAATGTTTGCTGAATTTGAACTTTTGTTTATAATAATTACTTTTTTATTGGCTATAAAAATGGGCAAGTAATTTTACTTGAAGACATAGTATTAATGAGCTTAAAGCATTCTGAGTTTGAAGTAGTAATTTATATATACAAATGTGCATATATGGATGTATATTTTTTAACCTTGTTTCTGTTTCCTGCTGTGTAAGTCATAGTAAAACCAAGAAAAGAAATTGGAAGTTTGAGGATGCGCATCTTAATATATTAAATCATTGTTTTTCTTGATTTCCTAAAATAAAATTAGAAGTCTCTTTTTCTACTTTGGACTTCAGAATGATTTTTTTTCTCCTTATTCAGAAATCTCTACCCCAAATTTGCATCACCCTGGGCATCTTCACCTTGTCGACCTCAAGACATAGGTAGGATAACCTGTTTTTGTTTAGACCTTTCAAAAATGTATTTGTAACTGAGAATCAGTTAATAAGGCTTTTTTCATTTTATTATCCAGACTTCCATGTTCCATCTGAGTACTTAACGAACATTCACATTAGGGATAAGGTGAGTGTAGTTTATTATTCTACTCAGTCAGCATGAATTTTTCTGTTTTAGGTGCTGTTTTTCAATTCTGACAGCATAGTTTTTGAAATAATTAGCAGTGGTCTCAGGGGTATGTTTTTCTATGTCCATTTTGTTGTATGTAACAATTTAATTTCTATTTTTGTTTATAATCTTGTGTTTTGATGAGGTCTGGGTTATATTTTTTAAATATTTTAAAAACAATGTTAGGACCAGTAAAATCTTTTTTATAATTGTTAATAACAGGGTGTAACCATAACCACAGTTGATGGGAATAAAGTAACATGGAAATTTTGATAAATTTCCTCCTGATATTTTTATTTTATGTATGTATCAATGAGAAAGATTTTTCTTTATGAATACTACAGATACAATGTTTTTAACGAAAAAAATACATTTTAAAGCTATTATCTTTGACTTTTTTTGGTTCATTTTCTATTTTTAATTACCTAAATTTCTAGTTATAGGTAACTGTTAAGAGTTTACAGCTTTAATCTTTTTATTATTATTCTAAGAAAGAAAACACTTCTGCCTTAGGAGACTAGATTTTGGTCATGTGAAAGGATACGTATAGTTTGTTAAAAATTATACATTTGTGTTATGTGTATAAATATGTATAATATAAATATAGTGTCCTGCATCTGTACCATGCAGTTGTGTAGTCAGATGGATGTTGATGTTGCAGATAGGCAAGTAAAGAGAAACATGTATTTGTCAATGTCTTTTAATACTTGAGTAGATGGAAGACAAGTATGAGATAGAGCTAGTTTTTTTCTGTTTATGGATTATGTGATTTGCTGCCACTTCGACGATAACACTCATTTATTGCTCCAATTACTTGAGGGTTGCAGAGCCTTTTCTCGTAACAATTTAAGAAATAATGCTTTAGGATAATTTGTCACATTGAAGACTGTTGCTTGAATGGGGATAATATGAAAAGAGAGACAAATGACATTCAAAGAATGTGTAACAATAACTAAACAAACATTTAAATACAAGTGTAGATAAAGAGATAAAAAAATATTTCTTTTAATGTGAAAATTTGAAACTATTGAACTTGTGTTTGATAGTTTGTTAGGCAGTTGTTTCTCCTCTATGGAGTGACATGTAGAGTAGCCATCTTTTGGTCATCCATTTAAACAAAATAAAGAATGTATCCCGTTGTGATTTTTATACTTATCTATCTATGTTGTGCTAAAAGTACATAACCATTTTGTGAATCACTGTCAGATGTAAATTCAGTTAATATTTAAGGCTTGTATGTATCAGGCACTCTACAAAGTGCATTCACATTATCACTTAATTTCAGTTACATTTTTAGTAATCCTTGTTGGTATCGTTAGCTACGTTTTATAATTGAAAGGTCAGAGACATTAAAGAACTTGGATATGGTCATACTAGTAAGTAATGATACTAAGACTTGAATGTAAGTCCTTTTTTTCTGAACACAGTGTTCCACTATTATTGCCACATTGATTATTAACAGACCCTTGAGTAAGACAGCATTAGAGCTTGCTCAGAAAGTTTTATTTAGCTTTTTCCTCCTGTTAATACACAAAATAGATATATCAGAAATAATTGTTCAATGAGTTTAGTCATTCAGATGATGAAACTCCCCTTTAAAATTGTATAGCTTAGCTCTGTAATCATGTAATGGCAGTTATCTGCTGCAAAGAGGAGTTTCTGTTTTAACTTTACATTTTTACTGTAGTGGAATCAGTTATATGTTAGGATTTTGAAACTCACTTTACATTTCAGAATAATTTGTCTTTTCCAGCTGGCTGCAATAAAGCTTGGCCGATACGGAGAAGACCTCCTTTTCTATCTCTATTACATGAACGGGGGCGACGTGTTACAGCTTTTAGCTGCGGTAGAGCTGTACGTTCAAAGCATTTTTAAAGCTTTTGTGTTATGATAGATCTTGTTTATTTTAAATATTTTTTTATGACAATGGCTGTAGTTTTTATCTTTGTTTTTAGAACAGAAATATTCATCAAGAAATTTAAGTTGTTTTGCTTTTAGCTGTATACATAAAAAGCATTTTCAAACTTAAATAACCCTAAATTTGTAAGAAGTCAGGATCAGCTTGATTCGTGCATTTGGTAATTCTGATTTTTATAAATAAATGAAGTATAAGATATGGTTCATAACTGTGGGTCATCTTTCTCCTTGTGGAACCACTTAATGCTAATGACAGTGAATTTCATCATTTATTATATATATTGAGCATTATAGGGGCAAGGAACTGTGCATATTTCTTGTGTATTTTGAAGTACTGATAAAATGAACTCCATAGTTATTACCAGAAGCCTATTGCCAACTTAAATAAACTAGTATTAAGAAATTGGTCCATTGAATATATTGTTTTTCTGAGCATTTCTGTTTTTACCTGATGCTCTAAGAATAAAAATTTTGTGTCATTTTTTTATGTCCAGTTGGTAACATTTTGTTAGCAATAGACTATTCTATTAATCGTGTTTACTATAAAGTGAATTGTTACCAAAAACTTATGACGTAATGATTGGGAGACCTTTTTGTAGAGTTAAGTATTTTATATTATTAACATTTCTACAAATGGCATTGGATCAGATACTTTTAAAATGTAAAATTCACTGTGTTGGTAATAAATTGTTT
This sequence comes from Muntiacus reevesi, assembly GCF_963930625.1. Lineage (NCBI taxonomy): Eukaryota > Metazoa > Chordata > Mammalia > Artiodactyla > Cervidae > Muntiacus > Muntiacus reevesi. The sequence continues at coordinate 158,225,083 of NC_089252.1, read as the reverse complement.
TTAATTTCTCAATTGAGAATTTGGTTTTTTCCATGTTTTCCCTCATTTTTTGTAAGATAGCATTTGTTACTTGTTCCTTTTGATTTACTCCATACGTAAATAAATTCATCAGTCATTCATTCATCCATCACTGGCAGTTCTGTCTCATATCTTATTTATGTCTAAAAATATATAAACATATATAAAATATATGTCTAAAGTAACTCCTCATTGTATTGATAAGAAGGAATTTGTTTGCATGGAGGTTTGTTCTACCAGAGACATTTTTTGTGGTACATTTGCCTCCTTTGGCTGTTACTTCCCTGGTTTTACAGGCGGTGTAAACTGTCATTGATTCTTATGTGAATATTAATGGATATCCTTTGGGCTATTGAGAATTTAGGATCAATGAGATCTGAATAAAAAATAAAAATAATAGACTTATTAAGAATTCTCTAAATATTTTTTAATTTGAAATTAGTTACAAATTTTATGTGAATTTAAGTAATTCAAATAGGCTTTACATTTAGTTTCTTACAAAATAACACAAATAGTTGAGATTTTTGTTTGTTTAAATAGATATCTCATTTTTTATTGAATATTAAGAACAAAAAAGGAGTGAAGTTTCTGGAACACTGGATCTTTTTTTGGTCTGCCAAAGTTTTTATCACATTGCTCACAGAGCTTTTAAGATCTCGTTTTGTTTGCATAAAAAATTTCTTCAGTTAAATAAAGATGTGTGTATTGAAGAGTGCGGTTTTGGGATAAATTTTAAAAGTCTTTTCCTATATTTATTTTACTAGGTTTGTATTTAATAACAATAAAAATCAGGGTAAAGAAGCATCAATATTCATATAGTTATTGTATTGATTATTTTCTGAAAAGTGTTTTACAGGATGTAGAAAATGTTTGATGTGAGCCAAAGGGAAAAATTAATTGTCTTTTTCTCTTAAAAATTGAAGTTTTAACCGTGACTGGAGATACCACAAGGAAGAGCGAGTATGGATAACCAGGGCACCCGGCATGGAGCCAACAATGAAAACCAACACGTATGAGAGGGGAACATATTACTTCTTTGACTGTCTTAACTGGAGGAAAGTAGCTAAGGTATATTTTTTTCCGTGTGCAAATGTGTAAATGTATAAATCTAAATTTTAATAAGAAGTGTCCTCTTTTATCTGTTTATATGTACATCCATTTTGATAATGTGCCAGATATTTGCTGAGTCCATTGTCTCCACCTCCTTGGCTTGTTTTAAATTCTCCGAGAGTATCTGGAAGCAGTTCATTTTACCTGTAGTTTAGGAAAATGATTGAACTTGGTAAGAAATTTTGTAATTTTTCACAAGCCTTGGTGACATTTGAAATATTTTTGTGTCTGCTCAGTTGTTAAATAAAGATACCCTCTTGCAATCCCGGTCATGTATTCTTATATTATTATTACTTTAAGCAAATGTGAGATTTTTTTCCTAAAACCAGTATATAAATAGACGTAGACTTTATAAACACTTGCACTCATTGCAGGAAATATGGTTGAGTTTTTATTTGCAAGTAAATATAAAGAAAGAAAATTGCAAGCACGAATCATGATTGTTCCTTTGACTAGGATGTGAAATAACCGAGGGGAAGAGGCCAGTGGAGAAGTTTTGGTTTGCAACTTTTCCTCACAAAAACACCTTTCTAACTGTCCCACATGCAGTTTTCATCAGTGCTGTAGCATATTACACTTTTGTGTTTAGTTCCTTATGTATGTACGTACTCTACCTAGTAGAAAGGGTCGTTCACAGTGTCTTGTTTCATAACTTCAGGATTTCTCTGAATGCTCTTTCCACTAACAAATCTAGGGATTAAAAATTAGAGTTAGTTTTGTTGGTTTTGTTAAATTTAAACAGAAAAAACTATTTCTTGACTGTTCATTGGATACTTTTTTAGTGTTTTTTTTAATCAGCTTTACTAAACTGAAGAGTAAAACATTTTTAAAAGATAGTATAAGATGCTTACCAGATAATTATTACAAAATTTTACATCACTAAAAGACTTCATATAAAACGTGAAAAAAAAAAAAATAGAAAAAGTGAGCTCCCCCCACCAAAAAAGATGACGACAACACATGTGAAAGGTTAAACCTTTTCTCATTATTATTATTTTTGGGTATTTCTCTAATGATAAATGTCATTGCTTCTCAATCCAAGTCTAGATACCACTCTACACTGTACTTGAGTTATTTTAACAATTCTAATATGCACCTCTTGACTTTAAAAGGTAGATTCATGACCTATCCTTTTAGTTAAATACAAATAGTTAATTACAAATAGTATACAGGACATTGTGTATATTACCTGTTCTTTAATAAATATAGTGAAGTAGAAAACCGTAACTCTTGTATCAGGATTTGAATTTAACTCTTGTTTCTGCTGTTTATACTTTGACCTTGTACCAGTTTCCTTTCCAAACCTGCTTCCTTTCCCTGGTGGCTCAGACGGTAAAGCGTCTGCCTGCAATGTGGGAGACCTGGGTTCGATGCCTGGGTCGGGAAGATCCCCTGGAGAAGGAAATGGCAGCCCACTTCAGTACTCTTGCCTGAAAAATCCCATGGACGGAGGAGCCTGGTAGGCTACAGTCCATGGGGTCGCAGTCAGACATGACTGAGCGACTTCTCTCTCTCTCCCCTTCTCTTTTAAATCAAAATGATTTTTGTCTCTTATCATCATGTAGATTAATTGAGATTACACAGGCACACATGTACACTGAGTGCACTGCTTGGCATACATTAGGTATTTGATAGAGGAGAGTAGTTTTGGTAGTTTGTTGTTGTTTTTATCAGTGTTATTATTACAAATTATTACCGTAAATCCAAGATGGAGAAATTCTGATTGTTGTTAGGTCAGCGGTTCTAGCTTGCTTCAGAATTATCTGGAGGCCTTGTTTTATCATCTGGCAGGTTGCTGGGCCAACCTGCTTTGTTTCTGGTTCAAGTAGGTCTGTGGGTGGGACGTGAGAAGTTGCTTTGCTAACAAATTCCCAAGTGATGCCAATGATAGTGCTGGTCCTTGGCACCATAGTTAGAGAACCTGGTTCTTTGGGAGGAGTACCTTTGGAAGGGAAAAATTCTAATAGTAAATAACTGAAGTTTGTTCTATTCATTGAAACTTTTTGCTCAAGATCATAAACTATTCCAAACATATGCAAAAAGAAATAGATATTTGCATCAGTAGATGTGTAATTTTAGTTGAATTTTAGTTTGAAATCTGTGAGGAAATCAACTTACATGAAAAAAAAAATCAGTTTTCCAGAAAGAGAAATATTCAGAAACAACTTGAACATTAGTAAGTCCCCTAATTTCCTCAGGTAAATGTCATTTTAAAGAAAATTATATGTGTGTGTGTATATGTAAAGTAATAATTTTACCCAGCTTTGTCTGATCTCTCCTGTGTAAGTTGAGCATTTGCCTTAACTTTTACCTTTAAAAGTTTTAGCCGTGAAGTTGAAAAATAGAACTTGAGAAATATCATTATTAAACTATCTTGAGAACTCTTTCTTAAAGTAATTTGTTGGCCACTTGCACTGATATTCTTCAACAAAATTATTTTCATAGTGATGAAAATAAGCAGAAATACTGGTTTCTATCAAATATTAATATGCAGCTCTCTTCTTTTTATTCTATTTTAAAAATTCATGGACTTAAAACTTTTATGTTATATTCACAGAATAAACTTTTCACAAAGGCTTCTGGGTTTTTTTTTTTTTTTAAGGATGTTTTCACTGTTTTTCTAGAAATTGGATTAGGAATTAAGAATCCCATAGTATATTTATTAACAGACTTCATCACACTACAGAAAGTCCATTGATGTGCCATGTCCCAAGTCAAAGTCCCCATCTGTGAAGTGGTTGTGGTTTATTATTCACAGGTAAAGAACATGAATTTAATAGCATCAACTGATAAGAAGCCTTCTGTATGAATTAGTATTATAAGTTAATAGCTTGATGTTATCATGGTATTATTGAAAAGTATTGACCTGATCGAGACCATAGTCAGGTTTTCAGTCATACTTAATGAGGTTCTCTCTTTCACTTCTGCAAATCACTTAATATTTTCAGAGAACTGAAGAACTATAATTTCAAGTAAGGGATTAGATTATTTAAATCAGCAGTATACTTTCTCCCATAAAATTTTCTGCGAGCTCTAGGATACAGCCCCATTATTTATATAAAGAATTTTCTATATGTCAATAATTATTTTCATAAAAATTTTGACACTATAACCAAAAAAACACACACAAAAAAGATTTGACATCATATTTGTTTATTCTTTTCTAGATAATCTATTTGTTGACACTGTGTGATCTGTCCTATGTAATTAAGTTGGAATTATTAAATATCCTATTTATTTAAAAATTTGTTACAGTATATATAGTCTTAATGAGTAAGATTTTTAAAATAATTTTATCCACATAAAATTTTTAGGTGAAAATCGCTTTCTCAAACTATAAAGACTGAAAGTGTCAGAATTCTTTCAGGCTGACTTTACCTTATGGATCCAACACTAAGTAGGATTTTAAATGTTTAGGATCCTTTAGCATATCATAACCTACTATAAATGTGATTTTTAGTACCTAGAACTCTTTCTAGTCTTAAAACCATTTAACTGTCATCTGCAATTCTTTTTTTCCATTAGAGCAATTATATGCATAGACCTTTGAATACCTAATCTTTGAATATTTATTTTAAGTGTTCTGTTTCTAAAATGAATGAAAATTTATGTTCATTTATTCACTAGCCATTAATTATACCCCTGCTGGGAGCCTGGCAACTCAGTAGTATTCTCAGTATTCTGGGCAGTAGATAGTGATACACAAAACAGACACACTTCTTGCCCCTACAGATTATACAAAAGTGTGTGTGTGTGGTGTGTGGTACATGTGTACATGTAAGATAGACATGTAAAAAAGATACGATCAGTAAAGTTAGGGAACAAAGAAAAAGTGTGAATTTTATGTCTTTTAAGAAAAATAAAAAGACATAGAAGATGAAAAGATTTTAAAAATGAGACCAAATTTGATCTCTTTCATTTCTGAATCTCTGATATATAAAGTCTTTGAGATTTTAATTATCATATTTACTCCCTAGGTTTAGACTGATCTTCTAATCTGATGAAGTTACTCTAGTTTAAATTCTGATAATACAGTGTAATTCACTAGTGTACAATGATGAGGACAGGACAATGGAACAAAATTTTAATTTCTGTATCTTAGATAGTGGAGTATATGATTTGTCAGCTACAAATACACTTTTTACCCAATAACTACACATATTTTGGAGCTAGTTAGCCAATTTTAATTTCTAAAGAATGATACAACAGGAAGATACTTTCTCTACTAATTTAGATACTTACCTTTCGCCAGGTAATAAATTCTTTTAAAACCTAGACAGGGCATCCAGAGAGGGAGAGGTGCCTACACAAAACATTAGGGAGTGTGATGCTACTGCTGGTGTTTGCTAAAGTTTTACTGATAAGCAAATAAGCTCTGTGCCTTAGTTAACTCTAAAGTGAACTTTTTAAAAGTCATCACCGTGTGCCTTCCTTTCAGACATTTGTCACTGGACTGATTTTTTTCAACATTATTTCTGGATAGGAGTGTAATTAAGTAGTTTTGGATCTTGGGCTAAAAATAATGTGTTATACTGGAAAAATTATGGACTTCGGTGTCCTACAGGTGTGGATCCTAATCCTTGATCTGCCAGTTATTGTGTGACTTGGGCAGGTTACTTATGAGCTTCATTTTCCTCCAGTGCAAAAATGAAAATAGTGATGTCTACTTTACAGTTATGAAGATGAGAACAAAATTAGTTCTGCCTCTAATTTTGACACATACTAGGCTTCTGATACCTGCTATTTCTATAATTCTTATTGTAATATCCTAAAATTTTAAATCTTTGGTTTTATAACTCATGACCTAGGTTTTCATTGTAATAATGAAATTTTCAGTTAATAATGGAAATATCTATCGTGGAATTAATTTGAAATAAAACAGGTAAAATATATTAAGCCATGGTACTGACTTTACTTGACTTTCTCTAGTGTGTAGTACATATAATGGTTCATAATGTTTTAAATGGAATTAACCAAGATGGTTTGTGCTACCTGAGTTCAGGTTGTAGAATTAATAATTTTAGAACCTCTGACCTTTTGGTCTTAAAAAGGTGTTTTTTTGTTTTGTTTTGTTTTTTAATATACAAAGTTATATTCTTCATCTCCCTTCTTGATCTTGGGGAAGTATGAAGAATTTGCTTTATCATTCTTAAATTTTAAAGCTCATGTAGTGTTTTGAAAGTTTAATTAAAATGAGCTATATATAGTTCATCTTCAAATGTGCCTGTAGCAAAAGCACTGTCAGTTTTGGGGTGGCATTTGCATCTTTTCAGGATTTGAGGATTGTGAAATGAAAAGTCTGGAGAGGTGTGAGTTTTCCCCAGTTAATGAGCTTAAAATAACTTTAAAGTTTGTTTTTTTAAAAACATGCGATAAGACAAATTGAGAAATCCTTTATTTCTAAACTTTTTTCATAAAAAAAAAAAGGTTTTTGTTTTATACTTCACTGAAGGTAGCTTTACTTTAAATTATAATTTTTAATAGTTTTTATTAGCAATACAGTAATTGCTCCCTTCAAACTTATTTTTGAGGAAAAAATGCATAAAATTTCTGTGTCATAAAATAGATGCTTATGACTAGTCTCTGACTTTTATGTAGAAAGTCTACATTTTTGTATATATCAGATAGAAACTACAGCACATTATTTTTCTTCAAGCTATATTTTACTTAGTGGGGAAAAAAGAGTTGGTATCTCTCTTCATTCGCATACGTTGTAGGTATTTTATTTGCTCATATAGTAAATAAAATATATTTTGACAAAAATCTGAGATCAGAGGGAGAGGAAATCATCTAAATTTTTAAATTTGGTTTTATAGGAGTTCCATCTGGAATATGACAAATTAGAAGAACGGCCTCACCTGCCATCCACCTTCAACTACAACCCTGCTCAGCAAGCCTTCTAAAAAAAGACTTCCCTTTTCTTGGGGTATGGCTGTCTCAGCACAATACTCAACAGAACTGCAGAACTGATGTGGCTCAGGCACCCTGGTTTTAAGTCCTTGAGGATCTGGCAATTGGCTTACGCAAAGGGTCACCATTTGAGGTCCTGCCTTACTAATTATGTGCTGCCCAACAACTAAATTTGTAATTTGTTTTTCTCTAGTTCGAGCAGGGTCTGAATTTTTTTTCATTTATTTTCTTTTTTTTTTTTTTTTTTTTGCCAGCAGACAGACTTGGGTCTGTAAAGACAAGCAAGTACACTGACAGAAGTTTACCATTTAGTTTCTAAAATGTAAAAAAAAAAAGAAAACCCACAAGAGACTCAACAGAATTAGACCACAAAATTTGCATTGTTCATTGTAGCACTATTGGTAATAAAATAACAAATGTTTGTGCATTTTTATGTGAAGATCCTTCTCGTATTTCATTTGGAAAGATGAGCAAGGTCTGCTTCCTTCATTTTACTTCCCCTTCTGTTTTTGAAAGGCAGTTTCGCCAAGCTTAACGCAAGAATATCTGACTGTTTAGAAGAAAGATATTGCCACAATCTCTGGATGGTTTCCAGGGTTGTGTTATTACTGAGCTTCATCTTTCCAGAATGAGCAAAACACTGTCCAGTCTTTGTTACGATTTTGTAATAAATGTGTACATTTTTTTTAAATTTTTGGACATCACATGAATAAAGGTATGTATGTACGAATGTGTATATATTATATATATGACATCTATTTTGGAAAATGTTTGCCCTGCTGTACCTCATTTTTAGGAGGTGTGCATGGATGCAATATATGAAAATGGGACATTCTGGAACTGCTGGTCAGGGGACTTTGTCGCCCTGTGCACTAAAGGGCCAGATTTTCAGCAGCCAAGGACATCCATACCCAAGTGAATGTGATGGGACTTAAAGAAGTGAACTGAGACAATTCACTCTGGCTGTTTGAACAGCAGCGTTTCATAGGAAGAGAAAAAAAAAAGATCAATCTTGTATTTTCTGACCACATAAAGGCTTCTTCTCTTTGTAATAAAGTAGAAAAGCTCTCCTCACTGCAGTGTTGACTTTGATTTGAAATTGTGAACTTATTTCTTCAACATGAAAAAATAGAGAAGAAAAAGTTTTAGACAACTGAATGGTATGACTGAAAAATTAAAATGCAGTCTTTTTTTTTTTTTTTTTTTTTTTTTTTGCTTTTGACAGCTCATTTAATGGAACCATACCCCATTTCATTTGCAGGTTGAAAATTTAGACATTCTTAGTGTTAACCAAGTCTAAACAAAACTATTTTTTAACTGAATAATAACAGCATTAGAAATGAAACTTCTGAACACTCCGTACACCCAATCAAAACACTGCTTTTGTGAGTAGTATATAAGAAATTTAATAGACCTTTGAGATATATCTTAAATAATGTACAAATTAAGCCAAAGAGGAGTGGAATCATCTTTCCCTTCAGTTTGCTTGCCTGGTTATTTCACATACACGTTGGTGGATTCTTTTCCATTTAAAGATAAATATTGAAGTTATGAAAGCGGAACTAGAGATGGAAATTTTTTTTAAGCAATGAGTTTTTATTCTTTAAAATTTTCATTTTTAAGCTATTTTTGTCTATGAAGAATGAATGTTTATTGACATTTACTAAATCATGTTTGAAAATGAAACATATACAATCTTATTTGTATATCAGGAATATAAAATGACTCAAGATTTACCTTTTCCTATATATTTTGAGATATAAGAAACTGACATAAAAATATCAAGATTTTATAATCTTTGGATTTAAACCAAAGCATTTGTTCTGTAGGAAAATGGTACTTATGTAATTTAACTTTTGCACACACAAAAAAACTTCACAGAACACATACCTAATTTGACATAAATAAGAATTAAATCCAGAAATCAATTTTTTAAAAGCAGATTACATTTTTTTCATAATAATATACTATGTAAAATGTAACTTTTCCTATATAATCAAAAGAAACAGAAAGAAAAAAATGGAAGGGGATCTTTATTCTTGGAAGTATAAACAAGTGTTACCACTATCACGATTGGGACTCTGAATAACTCACAAAAACAAGATAGCTCATCAAGTGGCTCTCTACTTGTTTATTTTAACTGCCACATGCAAAGTTTTAAGTGCATATTTTTCCAGTTTTCTGAGTTCCTTTTTACTCTGAATCATCAACATGAGAAAATTCTTACATGTAAACAAACTTTTTATAACTTGTTGATAGCAGAAATTACCATGTTCTTGACTTCAAATCCAAGTTTTAAAATTCTATCTGAAATCTTTAAAATACTATATTAAATTCTTTAATATAATACACTGTTATTTCCTTGGTTTTATAATTCATGTTTACATATGGACGGAAGTTGACCTAAATTAATATTTCCAGTTGCCTTAGATTTAATTCTATTAACTTTTCCCTCTATAACTAGTGACACATACATTTGTTAAGTAAGTTTTGTGATTATACTATAATTGGCTTTCTGAAACAAAAGCTACTTAATAGTTGCAAAGAAAGTCCTTTCAGCTGTTTACTTTCAGATATATTCCGTGCTACTTGTGGTGATGCTGCTTGTGGTGTGTAATATGATAAATTTCACCTTTAGGGATTTTTCACTGCACAGATAGTTTTCACTGGATACAACATTTTAATTAAGATGAAATTTTAAATTCTCACAGTATGTACATTTTTCCAATTTCCATTTATCTGGTCTTTTTTTGCCACTGAACTTGGGACACAGTAGGTGCTTGATAAATACATGTTGATTGGTATAAATCGATAGTTCCAATTTGAAAATGAAACAAAGCAGTGGGCTTTGAAATAACTTTTCTACCGTAGTTCCATTTTTAAAAGAATCTTTTTAGGCATTTTCAATTAATTCTCAAACTTTCAAACTCTAGCTAATCCTTCTGAATCTTCATTCCGAAACCATAGATCTTCCATTCTCTTGCATCTGTGCATGACTGTGAAGCACTCACTTATTTTAACTTAAATTTGCTTAATAGCATCAATCTTGCAAAAAAAATTGCTGAAAAACTAAATGTGTATATGTGTAAAGAAAGAGGATGTCCGTCTTTAATGTTCTCTTAACCATGGTTTGTCTGTGAGTTAACAGAAAAGATACAGGAATACCTGGTCACTGGTTCTAAAACAGTCTCTGGAAAATAATATAAGCCAGACATATCTCAGTGTCTTTAAAACGTAGATCATAATGGCATGTCAAGTTTCTCTCTTTGCTGCTAGTGTTACAGCATCACTGATGAATTAGATCATACCATGAATAAATGACAAATCTAGGAGATGAAGCAAATAAACACATTAAAAGTCAAAATTGGAACCTCAATCCAACCCAGTAATCTTTTAAAATTACATCAAATAGGATACATTGCACCAGAAAAATTACTTAGTTTTGCACTTTGGTTGCTATTAAAAGAATAAAGGCTGGTGGGATATACATACCATGGCTTAAAAGTTGTTCATATGTAGATCAAATTGTTATTTTATTGCCAAAAATACTAATGTAGTCTTCAACTACATTAACACAACTACAGCGCTCAGAATAAGATAGGAAAGTTTGATGTATTTTAAGAGCTACCATGACTAGGGAAGGCAGTAGAAAATGTGACATGCCTTCTAGCTACCAAGCAACACACTAAGTGTTTTACATGGATTAATATGTTCTGTCTTAAGCATAGCATCAGAGGTAAGGTTTTTGAGTATCCTCATTATATGTTAAAATATCATTAGAAAAAAAAAAAAAAACCCACCAGGAAGAAGGAATGTTTAGCATTAGAGAATAAACTTTGGAACCAATAATCTGTCTTCAGGTATCTAACTTGAGCTGTCAGTGAAAGACAAATTTCACTTGTGTAGCTGAAGGGCAGAACTACAACTGATAAGAAAGATTTCAGCACAATATTAAAATGTAACTGAGATGAGATTTTGAAGAGTTGATTTGTAAGGCATTAAATTCAACTTCACATGATGTAACCCAGGAGAGACTGGCTGGACAGTGTTCCGTGTATAAGGTAAGGAATTGAACTGGATGACTGAGTTTCTGTCATTGATTGAAAGCGTGTTTAAGTGGGATAATTACTGTATTTCAGCAAACCTAATTGCCAACAATTTTAAGATACCATTATGTTGTATTCACAAAGGAACCAAAGTAGTTCAATTAGAGAAATCAAAAATTTCAAAATGCCTAGCAGTTTCAAAGATGTCATGTATGGGAAGAATTGAGTTGATCAGATGCACCCCTCGGAGGAGAGACAACAGACAACTATGGGGAGACATGATAGCTGTCTTCAAATACAAGGAGGATTTAAATGAAGAAAAGGGCAAGTCTCAAACCAGCAGGTGGAAGTTGAGACAAATTTTTGTTCTCTATATTAAGGTGCCTATCCCACAGTATTAAATGCTTCATGAAGTGAGGCTTCAGTAGAAACCTTGAAGCAGAAACTAGATGACTGTCAGAATTGCTATTGAGGCAACTGTCTTTTTGAGTAAAATGTTGGATTTGACAACTTCAGCTCTTTTCATATGCTGATACTCTTCTTGATCTGAAGTCAAAGAACATGATGTCATCAGGGCTAAAAATTACATACTGAAAACACTGATCTAGTCGAAAATGTGCTCTTCTCTTAATCATAGGTAAGGTTTACTGTAAATTACTGCAATATCTTTGGAAAGATTTAATCAAAAAGACACTTTCTTAGTTTTGGAGTAGGAACATGAAACAGTAAAGCCCAAGAACTAGTAAATCACGTGTATGTGTATATTCCCCACATTTATGTTTGTATTTAGTTCTACATTCAAAGGAGAAAAGAGTTTTAAATTTTTGAGGTGAATTTCAGCCTGTAACTATATATTGTATTAGTGTACAGTCTCCTGTTTTCTGTCACACTGGTGATCACAGAAATTCGAGTAAGCAATAATCCTATTTTTTATTAATAAAGAAAACTGATCATTAAATTTGATCATAGAAAGCTAAATTTGGATTGAGACAGCTTCAGGAGCTCACCAGTTATCCTCTAGTTAGGTAATTCTCAAACCGGATGTGCACAAGAATCAAGTGGGGGACACATGAAAAATATATTTTAGGTCTCATGTTTACATACTCTTGATTTTTAATATCTACAGAGAGGCCAAGAATATAAAATTTAGTTAAGTACCACAAGTCATTTCTGAAGTTAGTGAACTACCACTTATACTATACTATGCCTACTGTGTAAGTATTAACTAGAATAAAATCCTCAGATCCTGGTGAAACAAACCGAGTTGATCTTGGGATAATGCATTACTGTGTATCTGGGGCATCAACCAGTGTTCTAGTACAGACACTGCATTGTTAACAAGAGTATTTATTAGAGCAGAATACGGGGGGATTTAAATCCATCTCCAAGTACAACACAGTAAAGATGCTTTTTCTCTTTTTTTTAACCTTAGCTATTTCCTAGGGATATTTTTGCTGGACATTAGATTGCCACTTCAACTTCTATGTGTGAAAACTGCTAAGGGCAGTTAGGTGCACTCTCAACTCTTATGTCCATCAGCTGAAAAGCTTTTTTTAACTCAGTCATTTAGATAACATCTTGAAAATGCCAAGAAGTCAATGGTAGTTTTCACCATCATAATTTCCTATCTGTCAAAAACCCAAATTATTGCATAGTCTTAAAAACTTATTATGGCCACCACTTGGCATTTGCCAAAATATTTAATACTTTAGCTAATAAACTACTTATCTTCTCTATAGCGAAACTAGGTTTTCATTTCTAAGGCCTGAGTAGGCATCTACCACACCACAAATATATTTTGACATTTTTGTTAGAGAAGGTGAGATAAAATAGCCTGTGACCCACATGGTAGTTCCTTTAAGCAACAACTGAGGATACTAGCTGAGGAAAACAAATTTTTACTATGAATCAGAGCTAGTCTCTGAATTTTCATAAGCATACCCTGAAACATAATGTTCTGCTAACATGCATTTGTATTTAGCCTAAGTTACATTTTGACCACGTAATTTAATTTTTAAAACTTTTTAACAGGTGATATTTTTCTTCCAGACCAATCTATTCTCTAGTATAAACTGAAGATAATTTTGGGAATAATACTTGAGAGTTCTTTAAACATTTTGGAAGAAATGCATCAAATTTCAATGAGTGTTATGATGTCAAACGGCTGGGTGTGCGGGATTATTTTTAGGACCAGCTCTATGGTTACTCATTTGTAATGAAAAGACTTTTAAATTGAACTTTGAAATTGATGATTATTCAAAAATACACAGCTCAATGAGAAAAAATTACATGCAGGAATGGTATAAATAGTTTCATCCTTTGTATAAAAATAAAGATTTAGGGCAGCCAGAATGTTTTGAAGCTACCTTTAAATCTGTTACATACTGAACATTTATTTTAAGATGTAATTACCATATGTAACAGTTGCATGAAAAAATGGTCTGTTTTAAGAAAAAATTTGAGCTGTTAAATATTTTTCCTCTTAGGAGTCAGACATTTTTATTTTTAATGTTTTAGGTTATAATCTTCAAACGGTTAATAGTCTTCAAATATAAAACAAGTTATGTCCCTTTATTGAGTGGAAACTTATACCTGTTTTTAAAAATAATTTTTTTCAGCTCACTGTAAATGATTTAATATTTGAATGTTACATGAGTTGACTTGCATATCACTGTTTGGAATCCCAATTCTGTCTAATGAATAGAGCCAAAATCTTTTTGCAGTGACATTGTTAATTAGTGAACAGCAATGTCCTCTGTCCTAGGAGTGTTTGTCGGCAAAAACATGGAAAAGAAAGGTGCAGACTTTTGTTTTAGAGAATGTTTTCAACCCCCAGTTATCTATTTTTCTTAGCATTTTGGTTTAGTTTTCTAAACCATATCAAAAGAGAATACTGAAGAAATTTAAGACTAGCCTAAGAAGAAAGGGCCTAAGGACATGACAGTTGTCTTGCCATATCTTAAATTGGTAAGGCAGATTATCCTTTGTGAGACAGACTACCTTTAACTTATGTAACACCAGAGGGCAGAATAAGGATATTTACATGGCTGTTGTGGCAAGGCAGATTTCAACTTATGAGAAAATACTACGCCATAAATTTTTTAAATGTCCAAAAATCAAATGAATAGCATTAGGAGTTAATGATTTTTTCATCACTAGAAGTGTCCAAGCAAAAGCAAGGAAGCTATTATTAGAAGTATTAGGTGATTCCCTGCATTAAGAGGAAGATAGTCTTTTCTTCTGGGGCTTCTCTGATAGTTCAGTTGGTAAAGAATCTGCCTGCAACGCAGGAGACCCCAGTTTGATTCCTGGGTCAGGAAGATCCGCTGGAGAACAGATATGCTACCCACTCCAGTATTCTTGGGTTTCCTTGATGGCTCAGCTGGTAATGAATCTGCCTACAATGTGGGAGACCTGGGTTGGGAAGATCCACTGGAGAAGGGAACAGCTACGCACTCCAGTATTCTGGCCTGGAGAATTCCATAGACTGTATAGTCCATGGGGTCGCAAAGAGTCGGACACGACTGAGCAACTCTCATTCACTCACTTGGGCTTTTCTTCTACCCTAAAATGATTTAATGATTTGTGTTAACATCTCATTCCCTGTGTTTACTTCTACAGTAATAGAAGCTTTGAATAGCTTGAGTTTAGTTCTAACAAGTCTCTCTGAAACCTGAAAACTACACTTAATCTCTCTTTCCTGCATAACACAGTACTACTTATATTTGCTATGCATCTAAAAACGAGCTATTTTCTACACAAGTGTTTCAGGGTAAAATTGAACAGGAGGACCAGATTAAGTCATCACTCCTGCATTCTCTACCCACTGCCCTCCTGCCACATCCACTTCATAGTCAGGTTTCACAATATGGATTTTGATCAAGGCTAACCATACTTGAATATAAATATATAGAGTGAGTGAAGTGAGTGAAGTCACTCAGTCGTGTCCGACTCTTTGTGACCCCATGGACTGTAGCCTACCTACCAGGATCCTCAGTCCATGGGATTTTCCAGGCAAGAATACTGGAGTGGGTTGCCATTTCCTTTTCCAGGGGATCTTCCCAACCTAGGGATCGAACCCAGGTCTCCCTCATTGTAGGCAGACGCTTTACTGTCTGAGCTACCAAGGAAGCCCATAAGTATATAAGCACATTTTAAATCCACTTGTATCACCTACACTTCTTTTGTATTGTACAGTAATTCCTTAGCAATGGTGTAGTACAGTAGAAGGGATTTCCCTTGTAGCTCAGTTGGTAAAGAGTCTGCCTGCTACACAGGAGACCCGTGTTCGATCCCTGGGTGGGACAAGATCCCCTGGAGAAGGAAATGGCAACCCACTCCAGTATTCTTGCCTGGATAATCGCATGGACAGAGGAGCCTGGCGGGCTACAGTCCATGAGGTCACAAGAGTTGCACATGACTTACCGACTAAACCACTGCCAGTAGAGTAAAAACAGAATGGGCCGTGTAATATGCCATAATAAACACATGCATAATCTTGGAAAAGATATTTAATTTTGTTCCTCTTCATCTCATGGTAAGATTAAATTAGAGCATTTGCTTATAATAGGTGTTCAATAGATGCTGGTCCATTTCTCCAAAGACAGACACTCCCCCTGTTAGTCACTGTACTAGGAGGCACTTTCCATATTTTGGAATTATTAAATGACTTTTTAACAGAACAGGGAACTGTTAAGAGAGTAATACCTAAGTTTCTGAAGAACATGGGAAGAGCAAAATCAACTTGGAATAAAAATCATGTAATGTTCCAGTCTGAAACATCAGTTATGTCAAACTATTTATTCTTAAAGTTAAAACCAAAACTTCTTGCTTTCTAATGTCAAAGTTGATTTCCCTTTTGCTACATTTGTATTTATATGCATAGAAGTTCACTTCCATTAACATGAAAGACTGACAGGTGGCAAGAATTTAGGAAATCCAACCAGCACATCCAGTACAGTATTATGAATTTATTAATATGAAGTGATTATCTCTGCTTTTTGCTTTTCTTTTTCAATTGCAAAGATAAAGGCTGTATGCAAATAAATTTCAACTTTGAAAAAATATTTTTAATAATCATTATTTACTATTTAAAACAAAATGCAAACTCTTTGAGAGCTTTCTTTCCTAATTAATATTTAACTAAGTAATATTTAAGATCCCTTCCTGTTCTAACATGATTATAACTATCTAAAAATAGTAAGTCGTGTTCTCAATAATAATTATGTGCTGAATATCATAGGTAAAATTTATAGACAGGAAAAAATAAAAGCAATTAGAAAAGAGAGTGGCCACACAGGAAATTTATTTAGAATGTAAAATTCTGACGCTAATAGCAAATATTTTATTTTCACAATGAAGCTTGGCAAGAAAGTTAATATTAGCAAGCTGGAAATGATTTATTACAACTTTATAAGCATTTTTAAAGTTAAGACCAAACAGAAAGGAAACTTAATTTTCTGACAATAACAAAATCTAAATTTACATAACTAAATGAAAAAGCTTGATAAGTTTTTTCTATATATTTTTTGTTTTTGGATCACTCATGCTTTCATTCATATTTACTCTTCTCTAATTGCAAATGTCTAAAAGCTATTCAGCATGTGAATTTTAATGAGAAAAGGTGATGATACAATATTACTTTTCTACCCTATATTTTAGCTATCCAAGTGTGTAGTATCAGTTTGAAAAACTTCACAATATGCAAATTTTGAAAATCATGTATAAACATTTTCCCAACATATTCCAAGTTCCCTTCTGTCCCTAGGTTATCATAGGTTTACTTATGATCATTCTTTTTACAATGTTTTAATAAAGGTATATATACGTATGAAATTGTATATTGCAACTGTAACATCAGTCACAGGAATACTGTGGAATACTTGAGGAATACTGATCTTGAGGAATACTTATCATGAGAACAAACTATAAATAACAGTGATTTTAAAGTCTTTGTTTAGATATGCTTTATTTTTCTTTTAAAAAGAACCTCATCAAGGCTTGACCATGATTCTCCTGAAAACATTGTGTAAACAAAGAAGTGCATCAAGTAAGTTAGTCTGGTCCTGAGTACTGCAGTTTTCATCTCAATTTTAGTTGGTGGACAACTATGCAAAGAGAAGACTAGCTTTTTCTTTTCCTGAGTTGCCTCTGCCCTCCACAGGAAACAAGATGCTCGGTGGCCTCAGAGCTCAGAATCTCTGATGCCCTAAGTGTTCTTACTACTCTTCTAACTTAAAGAGAATCAATGGTGATCTGTTTTCAGAAATTGAGGGGCTAACATATCCAACCTTTCTTGGAAATGTGAAAAGGCAGCCCCAGTTCAAATAAAGGAAACTGGTAACACACAGTGTTCCATTAAGGATTAAAGTATGGAAAGTCTTATTGATATGTTGGACTTTTAGTGAGAAACACATGAAATAATGAAAGGTTCAGAAGAGAAGCAAGCTAATTTAAATGGGAATTAAGAGGAGTAAGTTCAGCTCAGTCGCTCAGTCATGTCCGACTCTTTGCGACCCCATGGACTACAGCACCCCAGGCTTCCCTATCCATTACCAACTCCCGGAGCCTACTCAAACTCATGTCCATCACGTCGGTGATGCCATCCAACCGTCTCAGCCTCTGTCATCCCCTTCTCCTCCTGCCTTCAATCTCTCCCAGCATCAGGGTCTTTTCTAATGAGTCAGCTCTTCGCATCAGGTGGCCAAAGTATTGGAGTTTCAGCTTTAGCATCAGTCTTTCTAATGAATATTCAGGACTGATTTCCTTTAGGATGGACTGGTTGGATCTCCTTGCAGTCCAAGAGACTCTCAAGAGTCTTCTCCAAAAAAAAAAAAAAAAGTCTTCTCCAACACCACAGTTCAAAAGCATCAATTCTTTGGTGCTCAGCTTTCTTTATAGTCCAACTCTCACATCCATACATGACTACTGGAAAAACCATAGCTTTGACTAGATGGATCTTTGTTGGTAAAGTAATGTCTCTGCTTTTTAATATGCTGTCTAGGCTGGTCATAGCTTTTCTTCCAAGGAGCAAGCGTCTTTGAATTTCATGGCTGCAGTTACCATCTCCAGTGATTTTAGAGCCCAAGAAAATAAAGTCCGTCACTAAATTTCCATTGTTTCCCCATCTATTTGCCATGAAGTGATGTGACCAGATGCCATGATTTTAGTTTTTTCAATGTTGCGTTTAAGCCAGCTTTATCACTCTCCTCTTTCACTTTCATCAAGAGGTTCTTCAGTTTGTTTTCTGCCATAAGGGTCGTGTCATCTGAGTATCTGCTGTTATTGATATTTCTCCAGAAAATCTTGATTCCAGCTTGTGCTTATCTAGCCCGGCATTCCGCATGATGTACTCTGCATATAAGTTAAATAAGCAGGGTGACAATATACAGCTTTGACAAACTCCTTTCCCAATTTGGAATTAGTCTGTTGTTCCATGTCCAGTTCTAACTGTTGTTTCTTGACCATACAGATTTCTCATGCGGCAGGTCAGGTGGTCTGGTATTTCCATCTCTTAAAAGAATTTTCCACAGTTTGTTGTGATCCACACAGTCAAAGGCTTTGGCATAGTCAATAAAGCAAAAGTAGATGTTTTTCTGGAACTCTCTTGCTTCTTTGATGATCCAGCGGATGTTGGCAATTTGATCTCTGGTTCCTCTGCCTTTTTGAAACCTAGCTTGAACATCTGGAAGTTCACAGTTCATGCACTGTTGAAGCCTGGCTTGGAGAATTTTGAGCATTACTTTACTAGCATGTGAGATGAGTGCAGTTGTGCAGTAGTTTGAATATTATTTGGCATTGCCTTTCTTTGGGATTGGAACGAAAACGGACCTTTTCCAGTCCTGTGGCCACTGCTGAGTTTTCCAGATTTGCTGGCATATTGAGTGCAGCACTTTAACAGCATCATCTTGTAGGATTTGAAATAGCTCAGCTGGAATTCCATCACCTCCACTAGCTTTGTTCGTAGTGATGCTTCCTAAGGCCCACTTGACTTTGCATTCCAGGATGTCTGACTCTAGGTGCTTGATCACACCACTGTGGTTATCTGGGTCATGAAGATCTTTTCTGTATAGTTCTTCTGTGTATTCTTGCCACCTCTTAATATCTTCTGCTTCTGTTAGGTCCATACCGTTTCTGTCCTTTATTATGCTCATCTCTGCATGGAATGTAGATGCCGTGTAGGGCCACCCAAGACGGACGGGCCATGGCCGAGAGTTCTGACAAAACGTGGTTCACTGGAGAAGGGAATGGCAAACCACTTTAGTATTCTTGCATTGAGAACCCCATGAATAGTGTGAAAAGGCAAAAAAAGTATGAAAAAAGGAGTAAAGAGCAGAAGGCTAGGTGGCAACAGTTTCTTCAAATACTTTTAGAATAATTATAAAGAAGGAAAGTGACTAAATACAGAACTTGGAAAAAAATGGATTTAAAAGCCTTTGAGAATAAATTTAGGTTAAGCCAATATTTTCTGTTGTTTGTTCTCTAGATTTACTTGGAAGACCATCTTGCCTTGTAACCTTTGAGGCAAAGGTTACATTCACACAACTCTCTGAGCTGTAGAATCATTGAAAAGTGAATCATATTCATTAAATGATTTTTAGACAACCCCATCCCTGTGTTTTATGAAAGGCTATAGGAATTAATTCTGCCTCAAGGTTAAGTTGCTCACCATATCAGAGCTATGAGATCCAAAAAATCTTATCTGTTCACCGCTGCCTCAGATCTAGATTGGCTTTAGCCCTCTTGAAAAGGAAAATAATTTTAACCCACTGTAGGAAAGAGATTCACACTGAAAATCTGTAATCTTGGGTTAATATGCTTCAACTAATAAACTCACTTTTCCTTTCAGGTAGCGTGTGTAATCACTAACAATTGTCTTTATTTCAACAGAAAGGGAAGAAAATAATAAAATAGTCTCTCAAAACTTGAAAGGTATTAAAGTACAGAGTCTTCCTGACTTGGAAAATTTCCAAACCCTGTATCTTCTTAATTTATTCAGAAAAACACCTGGAGTCTTCCTATAATTAAACTTGCTTTACCCCTTGCTTGGAAATACCACATGAAGGAGTACTTCAAAGTAATAGATAAGGACCTCAGTTGAAAAGTACTATACCAGTAAACTAACATTTGAAATCCAAGAAAGAGAAGTCAAGAATTCTATGATTCGGTGTTTCCGTATTCATCAGGAACTGAATATGAATATATGACTGAATTTAATTAAGAGTATATTCATTTGGGACTTGCAAGTCAAGAAAAAGACATGTTTATATGTTTTGCCAAGTGAATACTCTGATGCTTCAAAATGTAGGTCGAAACAGTTCTCCAAGTTTGATATTTTGATAGCAGTATGACTTTAAAAAGGTAATCTTTTTAAAGGTCAGGAAAAGAACAGAGACTGAGGTCTGCACAGGCGAGGTGGGGAGGCGGCGTGGAGGGAGCAGCAGAAAGATTAGGAGAGCAGGACGCAGCTCTAGAAACGGTACCTGTCCCAGAGTGGGTCGGCACGCCGCGGTCGCTCGCACAGCGCTCCTGGAAAGCTCATCTACAAATTCCGAGATGGGCCAACGGTGGCAAGACTCCTGAGGAGGGAGCCAGAACAGAGAGGATTCTGCTCTCGGTTTGGAGCGAGAGGACGGTCCTGATGGGGAGTAAGGTGTCTCCTTCCAGGGCTGTAAGCCTCTGCACTCGCTCCCCTGGGTCCCTGGTCAGCCCCAGCCTTGGGCACAGAGACTTGGGGTCGGCCCGGCCGCCCTTAGACCTGCGTTGCCGCGCGGTCCACCCAGGACCTGAGAAGCGAGTTTCCTGGGTCTGGGGTGGGGGGCGTCGCAGGCGCCTGCCCCCCACGCGCGTTGCCTCCACCGCAAACTCCGTCTGACTCAGCCTGTTTCACTTCTGACCTGCTGCCCTCCAGGCCCGGCTGGGGCCGGCGAGGGTGGGCGGTGTCGGGGGTGGGGGTGATGGAGGGCTGCTCCCGGGCAGTTGGGAGCGCCGGGACCCCGAGGCCGGACGGTTACCGGCTCGCCCGAGTGGGGGGGCGGCGGCAGGTCACGCCTCCCGCCCTGCGGCGCGCGCCCGCCCCAAGCGTGGGAACCGGCGGCCGGGTGGCTCTGGGGCACACGCCCGGGCGCCCGCCGCTCGCCCCGGGGGCTTCCATCCCCATCCGCCTGGTGCCGGCGGCCAGTCTCCCCGAGAGCGCACGCCTCCGCTGGCTGACCAGTCCCCGTTTGCAGTTCAAAATTCCCGCCGCTCCACTTGCACGACACCCTCTCCCTCGTTTGTTTTCTGTTTTGTTTTTTAAACTTTCACTCCGTTAAGTTATATTGATCCTAACCTCTTATCGCGGATGTCCCTTCCCGAGGAATGTAACGAGAATCCCCGGCGCCAGCGCCGCGATCCCCAGCGCCTGCCCGCCCCTCGCCCACGGGAAACGCCCCGGGGCGGGGCGGGAGGACCCGGGTCGGCGGCGGGCGGGGCCGGGCGGAGCTGCCTCCCGCGCGGGGGAGCCCCGGGGCTCGCCTCAGCCCGGCAGCGTCTGCCCTCGGGGCAGCGGCCAGGCGAGTCCGCGGAGCGGCGGCCGGCGGGCGATGGAGACTGGGAGCGGCCGGGCGAGAGGAGGCGGGGTGGGGGAGGCGGGGAAAGCGCGGGGGCGGAGGCTGGCAGGGGGCGCTGGAGGCAGGAGCCGCCCGTGCGCTCCACGCGCCCGGGGGTGCAGGCGGCTCTGAAACCTCGGCCGCGCGGCGAGCCTCTGGGGCTCGGGCGGCGGCGGCGGGGCGGTGGAGGTGGGGGGCGCTGCCGCCGCCGGGGGGCGTCGCCGGCCTCGGCCCCTTTGTTCTCGCGCGCTCCCCCTGGCCGCCCACTCCCCTGCTGTCGCGCGGCGGCGGCTCTTCCCGCCGAGGCAGTCGGGCTCGGCGCCGGGGGCGGGAGGGGGCGGGGGGAGCGCGCCCGCCGCCGGGAGTGGGGGGCGATGGCGAAGCTCCGGGTGGCTTACGAGTACACGGAAGCCGAGGACAAGAGCATCCGGCTCGGCTTGTTTCTCATCATCTCCGGCGTCGTGTCGCTCTTTATCTTCGGCTTCTGCTGGCTCAGTCCTGCGCTGCAGGATCTGCAAGCCACGGCGGCCAATTGCACGGTGCTGTCGGTGCAGCAGATCGGCGAGGTGTTCGAGTGCACCTTCACCTGTGGCGCCGACTGCAGGGGCACCTCGCAGTACCCCTGCGTCCAGGTCTACGTGAACAACTCCGAGTCCAACTCCAGGGCGCTGCTGCACAGCGACGAGCACCAGCTCCTGACCAACCCCAAGGTAAGGACGCCCCGGGAGGGCTGCCTCGCTCCTGCGGAGATGCTGAGGTTCGGGGGAGCGTCAGTGTTAAACCCTGCGCGGGGTGGCTCGGAGCGTGCAAGCGTTACCAGGAGGCGACAGGGCGTCGCGGACGATGCTTAAACCGGGAGTGAGTACCTCGGGGAGCCCGGGGCGCCCCCCGGTGCTTCCGGAGGGTTTGTGTGCGGCGACCGGTGGTACCCGGAGGCTTTCCTTACACACCTGGCTTGCCGGGTCTCAGATATTGAGGCCTTGGCCCAGCTTCGGTTCGGGCCCTACCGGACCGGCTTTGCAGAAATGCGAAGAGCCGAAAGTTAACTTTTCCTCGGATTAAATCCAGTGCGTAGCGGGGATGCCACCAACTCCGGCGTATGGTCAAGGTCCGAAGTCCCACTGGCCGCGTCCAGAACTCGCCTTGGGGGGCTGCAGGGGGTCCTTTAGCCCTTTGAGAGGTGTTAGCGGTTTCCTTACCTTTCCACTCTAGACACATGTTTTTAACTTGGGGTACAAAGATGAGCTTTCGTGGGTCGACA
The DNA here is from genome assembly GCF_963930625.1 of Muntiacus reevesi. Taxonomy (NCBI): domain Eukaryota; kingdom Metazoa; phylum Chordata; class Mammalia; order Artiodactyla; family Cervidae; genus Muntiacus; species Muntiacus reevesi. The sequence goes on along the minus strand of NC_089252.1, from coordinate 158,202,149 downwards.
AACGCCGTGGAATCAAATGCGAAATTCTGTGGAGATCCATCTTGGGCGGGTACGGTGGACTCCTGGTTGTCACGAAATAGCTTCTCAGAAGGGTCTAGAGGAAGCCTAGATTCTCCGTGTGTCTAAGAACAATTGGGAGCCATCTGGGGAACGGTAAAACTTTCTGAAAATAGAAAAGCCTCCGTGAAATGTACCGAATATGCCTGCCTTGGCAATTTTTTCCGTTCTCGCAAGCAAAAAAGAAAAAAAAAAAAAAACCTGGTTAGGACTCGAGGGGTGGAAAGCAGAGAAAGGGAGAACTCAGAAGACCGTTCCCAGTGGAGAAAAAGCTTATAAAAAGCAGTGTCCTCTGTCTGTGAACTAGTTGAGCTTTGTAGTACACCTGCTTTTGCAAGAAGGCTTTTCTTTCTTTTGTTTTTTCTTCTCTTGGCCTTTTTTACTCTTCTGATTACTTAACTATCAAAGAAAATGTATGTTTTCTTCTTTAAAGTTACTGACACCCTCCCTGTTTGTTAGAGCAGTGCTTGAAGATCAAGAAAACTCTCCAAAACGGAATGAGTCTTGTGTACACAGGGAAACTTTCCTTACATGTGACAGGATATAATTATAACAATCCAAAAGAAGAATTGTCTATCAATATTTTTTAAAATATTTAAAGATAAGCTTATCATTTCTCTGCAGCAAAACTCCTGTTCTTGTCTCCTATAGAGTTAATTCTTGAATTTGGGAAATTTTTAAAAGAGAATTCCTTTTTTAAAAAAAGAATGACTTCTCTTAAAGATGCTCTTGATGACAAAGGAAGAGTATCTTTAAAATGAAGATAATAGATGAGTAATAAGTATAGAAATACAGAATTTAGAGTATAAACTTCAAAGTCTCGAAGAAGCAATAAAGTCTCAAGACAGATGTTGTAAGTTAAGCAGCTCAGTGCTCAGGAATTTCAAAACAAATTGCAAGGCTTTAGGAACATCACTTTTTTTTTCAAGATTAAGCCATTAATATAAAAGCAAGATGTGGCACAGTAGTAGTAATTTAGAAATTATATGATAGTTTATCATTTAAAAGGTGTTATAATTGGTGAAACATTGCAATTAGTTTAAGATTGTGGTTCAGGCACTAATAAATTAAATGTACATATTCCAGTAAGTGCCTAATACCTAATCAAAACATTGAGAAGACAGAATTTACTACACAAAGACTGCTTCACAGTTTCCAGGTAATTTTGTAGCATCTGGCGGAAAAATTAATTGGGATCCTTAGGACATAGATTTCTGAATCACTTGGAAAGAGTGGTAATGGCTTATGTGTAATCCTAAGATTTGATCTCTTTTTATTGCAAATAAACAGTTTCCTTCCAGTGCCAGTTTGGATCCTGGCAACAATTGCTTTGAAGAAATATCTGAACAAAGTAAGATTTTTTAAAGTTCATCATTAAAGAAATGACAGAACTGGAGAAAGATACATTAATGTTACAGAAAATGATGAACAGCATCCCATTCTATTTAGTCAAGGTTTCCTCAGCCAAAGCAGTGTATATCTCTTTATCCAAATTATGATTGCATTGGACCATTTAAAGAACATTAGACGTGTTCTTTTGCAGTCACCTTTCCACTTTTGAGCAATGAAATGCTCAATTTGGAAATTCTTGTAAGCAATTAGTGATGGAAAAATTCAGTGTAACCAAAATATTGTGCCAGAGCCCATCACATAAGCAGAATGTTTCCACAGTGCGCTTGCAGTTACGCAGTACCCACCACCAAGTGCTGTTTCATCTAGGCTACCCAGAACTTACCTCTTTGTTGAAAGCCTGGGTTCCCCACCCATTCTCTTTGCAGAATGTCTAGATTCCCTACAGTGTATTGAATCCTGATCACCTCCAACCTTCTCTGCTTTATGACCCACTGCCGCAAGAAGCCATTTGGAGATCTCTTCTTAGAAAAGAGAACAAGGGCTTTCTCCTCTCCCGTGAGTTTACTACATTAGTTATAGTAAAAAGCAGGGAAGGGGAAAGAATAATGCAAATATATAACTTCTTATGCTTCAGACTACTAAAGAGATAGTGTGAATAAATTTGACCTTTGACTAATAATTTCTTTAAAATATCTTTAAGTCCTATTCAACTTATGTTTTGAAATGTATCCTTGTATCCAAAGCAGAAACTGTATCCAGTCATGTAATACAGTTCAGTTCAGTTCAGTCACTCAGTCATGTCCCACTCTTTGCGACCCCATGGACCACAGCACGCCAGGGTTTCCTGTCCACCACCAATTCCCGGAGCTTACTCAAACTCATATCCATTGCATCTGTGATCCATCCGACCATCTCATCCTCTGCCGTACCCTTCTCCTCCTGCCTTCAATCTTTCCCAGCATCAGGGTCTTTTCCAGTGAGTCAGTTCTTCACATCAGCTGGCCAAACTTTTGGAGTTTCAGTTTCAGCATCAGTCCTTCCAATTAATATTCAGAACTCATTTTTTTTAGGATGGACTGGTTGGATCTCCTTGCAGTCCAAGGGACTCTCAAGAGTCTTCTCCAACACCACAGTTAAAAAGCATCATTTCTTCGGCACTTAGCTTTCTTTATAGTCCAACTCTCACAATATGACTACTAGAAAAACCATAGCTTTGACTAGATGGATCTTTGTTGACAAAGTAATGTCTTTGCTTTTTAATATGCTGTCTAGGTTGGTCATAACTTTTCTTCCAAGGAGCAAGTGTCTTTTAATTTCATGGCTGTAGTCAGCATCTGCAATGATTTCGGAGCCCAATAAAATAAAATCTGTCACTGTTTCCGTTGTTTCCCCATCTATTTGCCATGAAGTAATGGGACCGGATGCCATGATCTTAGTTTTCCAAATATTGAATTTTAAGCCAACTTTTTCACTCTCCTCTTTCACTTTCATCAAGAGGCTGTTTAGTTCTTCTTTGCTTTCTGCCGTAAGGGTGGTGACATTTCATATCTAATGTTATAGATAATTCTCCCTGCAATCTTGATTCCAGCTTGTGCTTCATCCAGCCCAGCACTTTGCATGATGTACTCTGCATATAAGTTAAATAAGCTGGGTGACAATATACAGTCTTGACGTACTCCTTTCCTGATTTGGAGCCAGTCTGTTGTTCCATGTCCAGTTCTAACTGTTGCTTCTTGACCTACATACAGATTTCTCAGGAGGCAGAACAGGTGGTCTAGTATTCCCATTTCTTGAAGAATTTTCCACAGTTTGTTGTCATCCACACAGTCAAAGGCTTTGGCGTAGTCAATAAAGTAGAAGTAGATGTTTTTCTAGAACTCTCTTGCTTTTTCGATGATCCAACAAATATAGGCAGTTTGATCTCTGGTTCCTTCAAGTAGTGTAGTACTTCATGTAATGTAGTACTCAAGCCATTTATCCTAGTTTTCAAGTCAAGTCCTAATTATCCACAGGGCAGTGATCTGCTCTTTGAGTTGACCATTGCAAAAAAATCTAAATTTGGGGTCAGCTTCCTCTGACTACGGTTCTTATCACTGGATTATCTCTTTGTGACTAGCTGTTGTGTTTGCTAAGGGTTTTGGTTCTCAACCATGACAATCCATTAGAATCACTGGGGGAATTTTATTTATTTATTTAAGAATGCTTCTGATGTTTATTAGTACACTGAACACGGTTGAGGGAAAAAAATTCTCTGATTCTTGAGAATATATCGATTTGTTATTGTTGCTCAGTCACTAAGCCATGTCTGACTGTTTGCAGCCTGATGGACTGCAACATACCAGGCTTCCCTGTCCTTCACTATCTCCTGAAGTTTGCTTGAATTCATGTTTATTGAGTCGGGGTGGGGGAACTTTAAAAAGAAGTTCGGATGCCTGAGTCCAGCCTTTAGAGATTCACACTTGGTCTTGGGTGGGTCCTGGGCATTGGTAATTTTGAAAAAGTTCTACAAGTAATTCTAGTCTGTAGATGGAGTGAAAATAAACACTACCTTAGAAAATGTCTTCATCTGTTGTTCAAGAAAAATAAAATAAGAGCCCAAAGGATTCATCATGATTAATATTTGTGTGTTTAGGTTAAAAGATGGTACTGATGCTACCGAATGTAGAGAGTTGGTATGAGAGGAAGCACTCAAATTCTGAAGGAAAAGAAGAGAATCCTTTAAAATTAGTTCAATGTAAATGAAATGAACTTACGCAGTTCCAAACATTCGCCTTTACCTTATTGTAGACATTGGATGGCCAAGAAAAGATGAATGATTAAAACTGGCCTCTTGAGAGACCAGAGAAAGTAGGTGATTAGAGGCTGTATGTTTTATTTTTGAGTTTTCTTTCTCTGATAAGAAAAACCTAAAAAGAGTGGACAAATGTCTATTTCTAAGAAATCAGTACTACTAAAAACCTAAGAGAAACGCATTGAAGAGAAGAAAAACTTAGACCAGAACTGGAAGAGGCTTCAGGCATTAAGAATATCCCCTGAAATTGGATATAATTAACTACAGACCTTTGTGGCTTAGTCACCTTCTTGGTACCCTTCTTATCCATTCTAGTGTGCCCGTTCCCCCAACACACACACTCCCTGTATAGACTGTAAGGTCTGCTGGGGTTAATTTCTGAGCTCCATTCTTGAGTTAAATGTTCAACGTGATATACTTTGTGCTCTAGGGAGTCCATCATATCAAAATTAATAAAAGGCTAATCTGAATTGTGACAACTTATCTGTAGCCTTTATTTCTCCATGAAAAAGTGGCTTACTGTGGTGGTTTTTCCTCTGGTAATAATATGAAATAATATTGGGGATGTACATAAAATTTAAGTGCACAAATACTTCTTCAACATTGATTATGATCAAAGAACTGGGCAAGAAATGGGAGGATGTACAAAGATGAGTTCATTTAACAAATATTTATTAAATGCCTGCTTAGGTTCTAGGTGTGTTTCTAGGTTTTAGGACTGGAATAGAGATCAAAAGAAGATTTCTGGAGCTTACATTTTGGTGGAGTGACTGACAAGAAATCAATTCATAGTGTACTGTCATGTAATGATAGATGGGCAAAGAAAATTTAAGCAGCATAAAGGTACAGAAAGTTATGGAAGGAATGAGAGCTGTTCTTTTGCATAGGATGACCAGGGAAGGTGGCTCTGATGAAGTGATATTTCCACAGAGACCCAAAGGACATAAGAGGATTATCAGTGGCCTAAGGGACTTAGAGGAATGAGTTGTGTGGCTCTCCAGAGAAGCAAGTGCAGAGGCACTGGGGCAAATGTGAGGAATAGTGAGGATGACGGTGAGTGAATAGAGAACAGTGGGAAATGAGACGAGGGTCTCAGAAAACTTTATCAGGACTTTGGATTCTAGTCTAAGTGTGATGGTAAGTTATTTGACACTAGGCCGGACCCAGATATAATCAGACTTAGACTTCTAAAAAATTTGAATGATCCATCCGGATACTGAGATGAGGATAGAATTTGCATGGGGGGAGGAGTCTGTGTGTACACGCGCATGCTCACTTGTGCAAGGTGAGAGCGGCAGAGGCAAGATTGGAAACAAGGAGTCCAGTAGGCCAAACAAAGGTGGTGGTGACTTAGATCAGGGAGTAGCATTGATAAGGTCCGCTGATGGATTGGATGTGAGGAATGAGGGAGAAAAGAATGAAGATGACTCCAAGATTTGTGGCAGTCACAACTGAAAAGGGGAGATTGTTTTATTGTAAATAGGAAAATTGAAGGAGGAGCAATTTTGGAGGTCGGACACAACTGAGCACACACACAGAAACACACTGCATGAAAAGCGGGTGTTCAGTTTTAGGTATGCCTAAGTGACTTATGTGGAGAAGGCAATGGCACCCCACTCCAGTACTCTTGCCTGGAAAACCCCATGGATGGAGGGGCCTGGTAGGCTACACTCCATTGCAAAGAGTCGGAAACAGCTGAGCACCCTTGTAGGCAACTGAGATACAAATGAGGATAAAATCTTGAGTTTCTGCCCTCAAGAAGATCATTACTTAGCAGACAAGATAAGAACTCAATAACTATCAAACAAAGCAACACATCAAGTTCTTCTGGGAGGTGCAAACAATATGACAAACATCTAAAGGGGAATAACTAGGGGGAAAGCTTCCTGGAGGAGGAAGCATTTGCCATGAAACTTTTAGAATGAATAGAATTTTTATCTTGGGAGGAAAGATGAGGAGAAATGAAGAGAACATTAAGAAACAGAAAAATGCCAGGAGCAAGGCTCTGGGGCTGTGGAGTATGGGGTGTGTTGAGGAACCAGCAGAGAGACTGATGTGGCTGGAACCTAGGGGACAAAGAGCAGAGGTCTGGGGGAAAGGTGTGCATGCATGCTAAGTCACTTCAGTCATGTCTTTGCAATCCTATGGACCATATCCTGCCAGGCTCCTCTGTCCATGGGATTCTCCAGGCAAGAGTACTGGAGTGGGTTGCCTTGCCCTCCTCCAGGGGATCTTCCCAACCCAGGGATTGAACCCATGTCTCTTAGTCTCCTGCATTGGCAGGCAGGCTCTTAACCACTAGTCTCACCTGGGATAAAGCAGGAGAGTAAATTGGGGCCAGTAATGTAGAGGTCCTTGACAGACAGGGTGGGTTTAGTGAACATTGGGAACCCATAGTAGGAAGAATCTGTGCCCATTTACCAAAGATGGTCACATACTAATCCCTAGAATCCGTGAATATCTTATGTTATGCAGCAAAGGGGAGTCAAGGTTGCAGACGCAGTTAAATTTGCTAATCAGCTGACCTTAAAATAGGGAGATGTGCTGGTGGGCTCTGGAATCTCAAGCACCCTTAAAAGTGGAAGAGGAGGTCAGAGTGATGCAATTTGAAGACAACTCGACTGACTGTTGGCAGCTTTGAATACAGAAGAGGGACATGAGCCAAAGAATGCAGGCGGGAAAAGGCAAGAAAATGGATTCTTTCTTAGAGGCTTCAGAAAGAAGTATAGCCCAGCTGGTGTCTTGATTTTAGCTCAGTGAGACCTGTTTTGGAATTCTGTCCTCCAGAATTGCAAGTTAATACATTTGTTTTGAGCTAAGTTTCTGCTATAGCAGCAATGGGAAACTAACACAGAAGCAAAGTAAGGCTTTTGAGTAGGTGACCAATATGATTAGATATTTGAAAGCTTGGTCAGATTATATCCGCCTGTTACAGCTCTTTGCAAGCAATCTACTTTGCAGACTGCTAGGATCTTCCTGTCTGAGAGTATGTAACCATGAGCCACCTCTGGCTTCCATTTGTGGATGCTGTTTATGAATGTATTAATTATTTGTAAGAACTCTCAAAATTTTGTATCTCAAACTTAATCAGAAACTTTTTACTTTTACATGAGAGGTTTGTGATATTACAGTACATTTCAGTTAGTTTTGGGGGAAATGCATATATTTTCCATTATTACAAACTTACCTCAGAATTATAAAGCTTTTTATAAGTTGTCAGTTTTGTTTATCTGAAATATTTTTAATACTCATCTGTGAGTGAAGATGTCACTCATTTTATTTACCTTGGGTTTAAAATTTTTTTCTCTGTCTTTAGCAGAATTTCGTATTCGATTGAGTTCCTAGATAAACAGTACATTTATATTACAATTACCATTAATACTCACAGTATAATACTGAACAGAATGGTTTTCAATATTACATATGTTTCTAACGATTCCTCATGCTGTGCGTTTGGTAGTCTCTAGGACACATAAAAATAATGTGTAAAAATTTGTAATTTGAGTTGTGGTAATATCCTGTTTTCTTTTAAAATAATCAGTTATAAAATTGAAAACCGTATGTTTATTAAATTATTTAGATCTGTGACCATTTTGGTAAATAAACTAATCAAACAAATTTATTTCATGTATTTGCTTGGTTGGTTAGCAGAAGTCAGCAGATTTGGTCACTGAAAGTTCTCTGTACCTTGAAGCACATGTGAAGAAATATCCATTCATCTAACTGATGCAATAGACCAAATGGACTTTGAAACCTTATCTGATGTCCAATTTACTAGTTATAATTTAACAATATTGTAGAAGCACTTATTGATGTTGTATCTCCTTAGTGGAAATTATCAATCAGTTCAGTTCAGTTCAGTCGCTCAGTCGTGTCTGACTCTTTGCGACGCCATGAACTGCAGCACGCCAGGCTTCCCTGTCCATCCCCAACTCCCAGAGTTTACTCAGACTCATGTCCATCCTAATTTGTCTAAGTCGTGTCAGACTCTGAAACTTGCTGGACTGTAACCCACCAGGCTCCTCAATCCGTGGGATTTCCCAGCAAGAAACTGGAGTGGGTTGCCATTTCCTCCTCCAGGGGATCTTCCCAACCCAGGGATCAAACCCATGTCTCCTCCATCTAAGGAAGTACTGGGTTTTTTCTTTTGTAAACGTCTGAGCTTGTAAGCAGTCTATGGGGCTAAACCATTCTAATCTGGGAGGTCATTCAAACGCCCAGTTTCTTACTGTCTTCTTGCTCTCAACATGTCCCTTAACAGGTTTCTCCTAACTTGCATCACATCTGCCTTGTGGGCAGAAAGAAGCGTGAAAGAGGAAAAATAAAGGAAAGACAGCTTCCTGTAAAAAAGATATATTTCAAATATTGTAATGTTTGCCCTTTTAATGTGTACATTTTTTTGGTATATTCACAAAGTTGTGCAAACATCATTGCTAATTTCACAATATTTTCATTGCTCCCAAGGGAAATCTCATGCATATTATTTCTCACTCCCAATTCCCCCAACTTGGTTGTGATATATAATTCTTTTTATATATTCCAAAATTTGGTTTGCTAGCATTTTCTTGAAGATTTTTGCATCTATATTCATAAAGTATGTTGGTCTGTAGTTTTCTTATGATATCTTTGTCTGCTTTTTGGTATCATAATAACAGAGTGAATTGGGATGTATTCTCTCCTTTTTTTTTTTTTTTGAGAAGAGTTTATGATATTGCACCATGGTCAAGTGGGATTTATTTTAGGAATGCAAGCTTGGTTAAACATAATAAAATCAATACAGCATGTTAATAGAATAAATGACAGAAATCACATGCATATATATGCAGAAAAAAATTGACAAAATACTTTCATGACTTAAAACATCAACAAACTAGGAACTGAAGGGAACTTTGTCAGCCTGATAAGGGTTGAAAAACCCACAACTAGTATCATACTTAATGATGAAAGACTGAAAACTTTCCCTCTGAGATCAGAAACAAGATGAGCATGTCCATTCTTCCTTCTGCTGTTTGACATAGTACTGGAGGTTTTTGGTCAGGACAATTAGGTAAGAAAATAAAACAGAAGACATCCAGATTGGAAAGGAAGAAATAAAACTATCTCTATTCACAAATCACATGATCTTGTATATAGAAACTCCTGAAAACTCCAGCAAAAAAAAAGCTACTGAGCCAAATAAATTTGCAAGACTGCAGGATATAAAGTCAATGTGCAAAAATCAATTGTATTTTTATTTTTTAAAGCTTTGATTTGTAATAGCTTTATTGAGATCTTCATAAGGATATGTCCATTGTAAGTGTACAATGCCAGTATTTTTAGGAAATGTATAATTGTATTTTAGACAGTAACAATTAACAATCCAAAAGTGAAATTAAGACACAGTTCTACTTACAGTAGCATCAAAATAATAAAACAATTAGGAATATATTTGACAAGTTTAACAAAACAGTGTAAGACTTATATACCCTGAAAACTACAAAACACTTGAAAGAAAGAAATAAAGATACCTTTTGTTCATAAATTGGGAAACTTAATATTGTAATGATGGCAACACTTTCCAAATTGATCTATAGATTCATTACAATTCCTATATAAAATAACTCAGTTGGATTTTCTTTTTCAGAAATTGATAAGCTGATCCTGAAATTCAGATAAAAGTGCAAAGGACCCAGGATAGTCAAAACAGTGTTGAAAAACAAGAACAAAGTTGGACGGCTCACACTTTCCAATTTTAAAATTTACTTGAAAGCTACAGTAATCAAGACTGTATGGTACTGGCATAAGGAATAGATTCCAAATCTATGGAATAGAGTTGAGAGTCCAGAAATAAATGCATACATTTATAAGTAATTGATTTTGACAAGGGTGTCAAGAGTATTCAATAGGAAAAAAAACAAAGTATTTTCAACCAGTATGCTGGAACAATTGTATATGCACATGCAAAGGAGTGAAGTTGGACTTCTACTTCACATCATAATACAGAAATTAAGTCAAATCAATGAGCGACCTGAATGTAAGAGCAAAACTACAAAGCTATTGGAAGAAAACACAGTTGTCAATCTTTATGACTTTGAATTAGGCACAGTTTGTTCATATGATGCAAAAAGCACAAGCAACCAAAGGAAAAATAGATAATTGGACATAATAAAACTTTTAAAAATATTTGTGGTTTTGTGCTTTGAAGGATACTGTCAAGAAAGTGAAAAGATAACCACAAAATGAGAGGAAATATTTGCAAATTATGTATCAGGATTGAATATCCAGGATATATAAAGAACCTTTACAACTCAATAACAACAGTAACACAAAGACAACCCAATTTATAAACAGACAAAAGTTGGGAATGGGTATTTTTCCAAAGAAGTATACAAATGAGCAATAAGCCCATGAAAATATGCTCAGTATCATTAGTCATTGCATGCTTGTGTGCTAAGTCACTATGTCACGTCCAAAGTGTACACAGTTGTGTCCAACTCTTTGCAACCTCTTGGGCTGTAGCGACTAACCTCCTCTGTCCATAGGATTCTCCAGGCAAGAATACTGGAGTGGGTTGGCGTGCTGTCCTGTAGGGAATTTTCCCGACCCAGGGATGGAACCCTAGTCTCAGGTCTCCTGCATTGGCAAGAGGATACTTTCCCACTAGCACCACCTGGGAAGCCCTCATTAGTCATTGGTGGTGGTTTAGTTGCCAAGTTGTGTCTGACTTTTGCAACCCCATTGACTATAGCCTGCTAGGCTCCTCTGTCCATGGAATTCTCCAGGCAAGAATACTGGAGTGGGTTGCCATTTCCTTCTCCAGTGGATCTTCCTGACCCAGGGGTTAAACCCAGGTCTCCTGCATTGCAGGCAGATTCTTTACCATCTGAACTACAAGGGAAGCCCGCTTAGTCATTCAGTTCAGTTCCGTCCCTCAGTCGTGTCCGACTATTTGTGACCCCATGAACCGCAGCATGCCAGGCCTCCCTGTCCATCACCAACTCCCAGAGTTTACTGAAACTCATGTCCATCAAGTTGGTGATGCCATCCAGCCATCTCATCCTCTGTCGTCCCCTTCTCCTGCCCCCAATCCCTCCCAGCATCAGGGTCTTTTCAAATAAGTCAGCTCTTCACATCAGGTGACCAAAGTATTGGAATTTCAGCCCCAGGACTGATCTCCTTTAGGATGGACTGGTTGGATCTCCTGGCAGTCCAGGGAACTCTCAAGAGTCTTCTCCAACACCACAGTTCAAAAGCATCAATTTTTCAGCGCTCAGCTTTCTTTGCAGTCCAACTCTCACATCCATACATGACCACCGGAAAAACCATAGACTTGACTAGATGGACCTTTGTTGGTAAAGTAATGTCTCTGCTTTTTAATATGCTATCTAGGTTGGTCATAACTTTCCTTCCAAGGAGTAAGCGTCTTTTAATTTCATGGCTGCAATCACCATCTGCAGTGATTTTGGAGCCCAAAAAAATAAAGTCTGACACTGTTTCCACTGTTATCCCATCTATTTGCCATGAAGTGATGGGACCAGATGCCATGATCTTAGTTTTCTGAATGTTGAGCTTTAAGCCAACTTTTTCACTCTCCTCTTTCACTTTCATTAAGAGAGTTTTTAGTTCCTCTTCACTTTCTGCCTTAAGGGTGGTGTCATCTGCATATCTGAGGTTATTAATATTTCTTCCGGCAATCTTGATTCCAGCCTGTGCTTCCTCCAACCCAGCATTTCTCATAATGTACTCTGCATATAAGTTAAATAAGCAGGGTGACAATATACAGCCTTTACATACTCCTTTTCCTTTTTGGAACAAGTCTGTTGTTCCATGTCCAGTTTTAACTGTTGCTTCCTGACCTGCATACAGGTTTCTCAAGAGACAGGTCAGGTGGTCTGGTATTCCCATCTCTTTCAGAATTTTCCACAGTTTGTTGTGATCCACACAGTCAAAGGCTTTGGCATAGTCAATAAAGCAGAAATAGATGTTTTTCTGGAACTCTCTTACTTTTTCTATGCAAAGAGGAAAACGCAAATCAAAACTGCTATAAGATACTACTTTCAGCCCACTAAGTGACCATTAAAAATTAAAAGACAGTAACAAGTTGATGATGGTGTGGAGAAATTAGAATCCTCGTATACTGTTGATAAGAATGTAAAAGATTTGTAGCTGCTTTGGAAAACAGTTGACAGTTCCTCGAAAAGTTGAACAGAATTACCATTAGACCCAGCAGCTCCATTCCTAGGTATATACCCTAGAAAAATGAAATCACATGTCCACACAAAAACTTGTACATGACTACTCATAGTAGCATTATTCTTAATAGCCAAAAAGTATAAATAAATCATATATCCATCAACTGATGAATGGACAAATAAAATGTGCTGTATTCATGCAAGGAATTTTATTTGGCTATAAGAAGGACAGTAAAGAATATGCCTGCAATGCACAAGACCCAGGTTCAGTCCCTGGGTGGGGAACCCCTGGAGAGGTGAATGGCTACCCACGCCAGTATTCTTGCCTGGAGAATGCCCCGGACAGAGGAGAATGGCAGACCACAGTCCATAGGGTCAGACATGACTGAAGCAACTAAACACGCATGTGCAATGTTTGTCTGTTAATCCCAAATTCCTAATTTATCTTTCCCCGCTCCCTCTGAGGTAGGATTTCTACTCCTAAGAATCAATGCCAAATTTGTCAACAAAATTGACTGTGCACAATATTTAATGAGTGTTGTATATAGTGATTTTAAAAATGGAAGATGTCTATTGATTAAAGAAGGTGAAATAGATGAAGATGCAGCCAAGAAGCACTGCCATCAAAAAGGATAATGCAGGGTATACTCACTGATAGTCAATGAGAGAAGCAAATGCAAAATACAATGTTTACTTTGATTTAATTTGTGGGAAACTGACGGGGAGCGGGGCAAAGGAGAAAGTCCGGTGGTAGAAGTTCTGGGTGGTAGGAGTCCAGAGGATTTTTTGTTGTTGTTGTTGTTGTTTTAAATTAATTTTTATTGACGTATAGTTGCTTTACAGGACTTCAGCAGTAAAGAATCTGCCTGCAATGCAGGAGATGCAGGTTCGATCCCTGGGTCGGGAAGATCCGCTGGAGGAAGGCATGGCAGCTCACGCCAGTATTCTTGCCTGGAGAATTCCATGGATAGAGAAGCCTGGAGGGCTCCATACAGTCCATAGGGTCAAAAAGGGTTGGGCAACATTGAAGCGACTGAGCGCACACACATGCAGAGTTGCTTTATAATGTTGTGTTAGTTTCTGCAGAATCAGCTATACACGTACAGACGCCCCCTCTTTTTTTAGATTTCCTTCCCGCCCAGTTCTCCAGAGCACTGAGTTGAGTTGCCCATGCTAATATGGTGGGTTCTCATTACTTATCCATTTTATGCATAGTGGTCTATATATGTCAATCCCCGTCTCCCAATTCATCCGGCCCCTCCTTTGCCCTTTGTATCCATATGTTTGTTCTCTATGTCTGTATCTTTGTTTGTGCTTTGCAAATTAAGTTCATCTGTATCATTTTTCTGGATTCTACAAAGATAGGTGGTGCTATACGATATTTGTTTTTCTCTTTCTTACTTCACTCAGTATGACAGTCTCAATCTGCCCACATCTCTGCAGATGGCACAACGCATTGTTTCTGATGACTGGGTAATACAGTTCCAATGTGTATATGTACCTCATTATCTTCATCCGTTCCTCTGTTGATGAACATTTAGGTTGCTTTCACGTCCTGGCTATCATAAAGAGTGCCGCAGTCAACTTTGAAGTACACGTAGCTTTTTGACTTAGGGATTTTTCCCTAGGTTTATGTCCAGGAGTGGGTTTTCTAGGTCATACGGTAGTTCTGTTTGCCCTGGAGCTCGTGTAGGCAGTTCGCTGCCACCGATAGGCATGCAGAGAAAGCAGCTCGTGTGGCAGACCCCCTGTCTTCATGCACGGCCTCCAACAATGGCCCCTTGCCTCTCTAGTGAGAGGCTTCTTCCCAGACTGCCTCATTTGTGGGGCTCTACCACCTAGCCCCCTCTGGCCGTCTTCACCCAGTGAACCCCCGTCCTGCCCCTGGCATCTGAGCCTCGAGGTTGAGCCTCAGTAGTCAGCCCCACCTGCTCCATTGGGCGAGTGGACAAGCCTCGCAGGCTGGGAAGTGTGGGAAGTTTTTTTTTCTTTTGTCTTTTTTTTTTTTGTCTTTTGCCCAGTTACTTGGAGATTTTCTTGCTCTGTTGGGGGTCTAAGGACTTCTGCCAGTGTTCAGCAGATGTTCTCTGAGAGTCGCTACACACATAGGTATTTTTTGATGTATCTGTAGGGGAGATGCTGAGCTCCGTATCATACACCTCTGCTATTTTGATCTGATCTCTGAATGTTATGTATTTTAAAATAGTAATTTTCCAAATAAAATTTATTTGTAAAACACTCAAAATTATTCTGAAAATATTTAATTAAAATAAAATTATAATTTTGATGGAATGAACTTTTAATTTACAAAAAATAAACTGTGAAAATCCTGAAAATATAGGTATTTACATAAATTTGTCTGTGAACAAAGCCTTTTAAAGCAAAAGCAAATATTATAAAGTAATACACCTTTTTAATGACACAGTAAGAAAAAAGGTAACATGTTTTTCAAAAATATTAAAATTGAAGGAAAAAATGACCAATTTGGGAGAATATTTGCACCATGGTGGAGCAGTGATTCAAAAGTCATTACGTGAAGAGCTCTTGGCAATAAATGGCTTTTCTTCAGTTGGAAGACTTATACATGTGGTGGTTAATTTCCTGTGTCAACTTAACTGGGCTAAAGGATGTCCAGATATCTGTAAACCATTATTTCTGTAATGAGAGAAATTCCAGAAATATTACTATAAAATAAATTCTCTGAGGACTTCACTGGCAGTCCGTTGGTTAGGATTCCGGGCTTCCACTGCTAGAGGCACGGGTTTGATCCCTGGTGGACAAACTGAGATCCCGTATGCTGCATGGTATGGTTAAGAAACAAAAGCAAAAAAAAGTTGCCTGTTAGTCTATACTGATTCCTGAATGCCTGGATCAAATACTATGCTAGTAGATTTGAAACCATAGGATGATATGCTGATCCTCTAGGGTAATACAAACTTCCAAACTAAAACAATCTAGTAATGATTTTTTCTTTTTCAAAGTGGGCCGGTTGCTAGAGAGGAAATAGAGAAAGATTTCAATAGAACCACAATGAGGACCCCTCTGTCCCAATCCTTTTTGTCATCCAGAGACCACTATATTTCACTGTTTTTGTTTTCTCTTTTTCCATCGTTTAAATCCATGTTCAAACAGTAGGCTCTCCAATGTATATATTTTAGACAATCACCTGCCAATGGTTGAATCTGAGCATTTAACTTTCTTACACTATCCCATTCCATCTCAATTTTCGGCCGTTCATCCTTTAGATATCATAGTTTTGGGCCAAATTAACATGGAGTGCTTAACTTTATTTTAACTACATAATGTTCATTTTTATTGCCGCTTTTTCTTTGTGCAAATAATCATGCTCTTTTAATATTTTCTTACTTCCTTATGTACCTTTCTCTTACTTTTACAAAATTCTCCCACAGAATTGTAAGACTCCTTTGTATACTGTTTTTCATATATATGCTATGCTAAGTCACTTCATTCATGTCTGACTCTTTGCGACCCCGTGGACCATAGTCCACCAGGCTCCTCTGTCCATGGGGATTCTCCAGGCAAGAATACTGGAGTGGGTTGCCATTCCCTTCTCCAGGGGATCTGCCCGACCCAGGGATCGAACCCTCATCTCTTATGTTTCCTGAACTGGGAGGTGGGTTTTTTACCGCTAGTGCCAATACCTGGGGAGCCCCTATACTTATTCATAATGTATAACTGTTTCAGTCTACATTTTTCTCTTTTAAAAAACTTTCCTTTCTGAACTCCTTCAGCCTACTGCCCCAAACTGCGCTGGTTGCACCTTGGACCTGCTATGTCCCTCCTCTATTAGATATTTTGTTTCCTTGACCCTATGCTGTTGTCTATATACCTTTGCTTTGGTGAGATACATCTTCAAGTAGCTTCCTGAGAAAGGGTGCATGGGAAATACAACTTTTGAATGTTATGTATCAATCAGAGTTCTTTTTCTGAGGCTGTAACATACTCTAATCAGTTTACTCAAAATGCAATTTATTATTTGTTATCTGTTGCCAATAAATCAACATAGGCCTGTACGTCCAACATCATTCCTTCAAAGAGAAATAAACAGTTAGAAGTTCTGCTCAAAATTATGCTAAACTGAGTTCAAATGTTTTCTTGGACCAGAACTGGTCGCAGGCTTTAAGCACTCACGCACACTGCAGGCTGCTCCTAGAGGGATGAAAATCTTGTTGTTCAGCCACCTAGTCATGTCTGACTCTCCGCAACCCCATGCTCTGCCGCATGCCAGGCCTCCCTGAATATCTTAGTATGAGAAAAATAAGCCTAGGTTAACAACTGCACATTAGGATAAGTTGAGAAGGCCATGGTACAAGAGTGAAGATGTGTCAGGAATGCAAAGCATTTTCTTATGCATCTTGTTTGCCTGCAGGAGCTGCATTAGTTAGCCCTGAAAACCCCACCTCTTTGTCTAGGTGGGTTGAATAGAATGACATACAATGAATGACATGGTGACTGGATGTCCCATGCTTAGGCATCAGTAACAAACCAAGAGTTTCTTGAAAGGAGAATAGCAATTTGTCAAAGAAAGCATGGGTTTGATTTACACTATCAGAACTCCACAGGCTCCATCTATCCCTCCCATCCGGCACTCCTTGGATACCATTCGAGGTCCTGGGCCACAGAAGTCAGTGAAAAGAGCAGGTTCTTCTGCTCTGGCTGCCACTGAAAGGGGTCAGGTCTGTGGATTGCTCAGTAAGGGATTAGAGGTGCAGTCCCAAATATGGGTAAGTGTTTCCTCCAAAATGCCAAGGGTCCATCAAGCACTGTGCCTCTTAGTTTTAACAAGTGAAAGAAACAGCAATCTCTTTCAGTTTGGAGGAGATATCCAGAAATTCCCTGTGGCATGACACCCCCAGAAGCATCACCGAAATAACAGACCACTGCATTTCCCACCCTCTGGCACACCTTACTTTACCAAGGAATCTAGAGCACTTTGTACTACCCAATTTCTGATATCAGCAGTGTGTATCATCAGCCTGATATCATCCGCCTGCAGTGCAGGAAACACAGGAGACCTGGGTTCGATTCCTGGGTGGGGACGATCCCCTGGAGGAGGAAAATGGCAAACAACTCCAGTATTTTTCTTGAAAAAACCCATGGACAGAGGAGCCTGGCGGGCTACAGTCTAGTCACAAAAAGTCGGACACAGCTGAGCGACTACACACAAGTGTGTATCATTTTTATTATGATCACAAATTTTGTGGATCATAAATACAGACAGGGCATAATGGGGACAGTTTAGCTCTGCCCTGTGATGTCTGAGGTTCTAGTGAAATACTCGAAGCCAGGAGGCGAGAACCATCGGAAGG
The DNA here is from genome assembly GCF_963930625.1 of Muntiacus reevesi. NCBI lineage: Eukaryota > Metazoa > Chordata > Mammalia > Artiodactyla > Cervidae > Muntiacus > Muntiacus reevesi. Next base: position 158,184,447 of record NC_089252.1, on the reverse strand, counting down.
CTCATTCACTCACGATCAGAGAGTTGACGCTGGCCGTTGAGTGGGGGGCCTTGGTTCCTCTCCACCCAGGCCTCTCCGTGTGGTCTCTGCATGGACCACCCTGGGCTTTCTCACAGCACAGTGTCAGAACTCCGTGACAAGCATTCCCGAGAGAGAGATGCAGGCAGAAGCTACGTCCTCTTTTTCTGATTTAGCCTTGGAAGTCACACAGCGTTGCTTCCTCTGTAATCACAGACTCATCCATATTCTAGGCAAGGGAAACCCACAGCCCTGAGGAGAGGAGAGTCATGTCACATTGTAAGAGCATGTACAGTAGGATAGATGTTGGTGGAGCCATCTGTGGAAGAATACGTTCTGCCACAAATAGGAAGCATCAATTTTTCATCACCACTATCTCTCAATCCTGGTTCTAGGGGACTTAGCACAGACAGGACTTGTTTCCATTCATGCATAAATGATGGCTGTTAATATTTTATTTTATACACACACACAAACACACACACAATGAATCCCAGGTGGCTCAGTAGTAAAGTATCCATCTGCCAGTGTAGGAGATGCAGATGTGTGGGTTTGATCCCTGGGTTGGTAAGTTCCCCTGGAGGAGGAAATGGCAACTCATGCCAGTATTCTTGCCTGGAGATTCCCATGGACAGAGGAGCCTGGCAGTTGGCAGTCCGTGGGGTCACAAAGAGTTGGACATGACTGAGCGACCGAGCACACACATATACACATATTATGAGGCATTTCTGAAAGCAGTCAAGAGCATTTAAGATATTTTATTTCACTTCAGTGTTCTATATGGTCATAAGAGGATTGGCCATCTCCTCAAGGATTTTAAATTATCATCATAAGCCGTTGAGCACATCTTTACATATACTGCCATGCTTATTATAAATAATTATTGTTGAGCTTCTTCCAGATTAAAACTTCTTGTTTTGGTCTGACTTCTGTTGAGATTCAACCTCTATTTTTTGGCAAAGGCTCTGCATTTTTATTTTCTGACTTTCCAGCTGAATGAACTGTTTTCTCTTCAAAGTGGAATGTTCCAAATTTTATTCAGTTTTAATAATGTCACCAACTTTAGCAGTCTACTTGAATCCAGAAGTTAAATAAATAATGTTAAATTACAAAAATGCAGATGTCGTCTCAACACCTAATAATACAGTCCCACTAAAGGAGAGTTGGGGGCGGGTGGGAATAGTCTGGTGGGTAGTGAGCTGTTTTTCACAGAAACCGGTGAGGCTAGGAGAACAATTCTTCATGAGTAGTGAGTGGTTCAGATAATTGGAGCATTTTCCAATGTCTTCTTCCATGTCCCTCACCTTCAAGCACATTAGATGATTCAGTCTTTCTGGAACATCCATCACATTCCATTTCTTCTTCTTGGAATGTCCCCCTTCCCAACCCGTTCTCTGAGAAACAAACTCCCATTCAGCCTTAAAGACACAATCATGTTGTCTCTTTTGTGAAGCCTTCTATTTCCCCTCAAAGCCAAGGTTTTCACTCCCTCTTTCATAACTACATGTTCCTGGGAAGGGAGGAGGAAGAGGGCTAGGGAGTAATATCTAAGCTTTGTATCCTGTACTGAGCAATCAAGAATGGTTTAGTGCATAAATGATCAATTCCCCAAACCTGTCATTCCAAGGAAGAAAGAGAGCTGTTAAAAGTGCAGGTTCCTAGTGCCTCTGAATGAGACTCTCAGAAGGGTGGATCTTTTGACAGTCTAGGGGTCTGTGGACCATCCTTTGACGAACCCTATTCTAGGCTGGGCACTGCTCTGTACCTGTCCAGCTTGCTCTCTCTGAAGAGCTCATTTTAGCGCCCCTTTGTTCTTAGCCCTACTTTTCACATTTTCTAAGCCATTCATTTGGCCTTCGGATTCTTCCATAAGATTATTTCCATTTAGCTTTCAGATGTGGGTGTGCATACTGGAACCACTTGCCCTAGAATTTTAGCTTAGCTGACATATAATTCCGTATGTGTTTCTTCAGTTAACCCACATTCATAAGGAATATGTGTTTGCATACAGTGCACATGTTTGCAAACAGTTAATGAAGTCATGAGGCACGTGAAATATTGTAGGGTTTATAAATGACTCAGTTAAACTTTTTATTCTACAGAGCTTTTTTTTTTCTTTCTGACCGTATAGGATCTCAATTCCCTGACCAGGAGCTGAACCTGGGCCGTGGCAGTGAAAGCACTGAATTCTAACCACTAGACCACAAGGAATTCCACCGCTTTGTTTTAAGTGCTTTTCTGATTGTATGTTTATTTTGTCAGAAATGTCATTAAAATTATACACCAGAACTGACACAGGATTTCAGAAAATAGGAAAGTATGGTATAAAATATAATTAAATCTATGTTCCAGTAGATAATGTTTTAAGAATTCATTTTCTAACCCAATTTACTTTGGAAATTATTTAATCTACGAAACCCATGCCAATATTATGTCTTGCAATAATCACCTCCCTAACCAAGTCAAGTCAAGAAAGAAACTGGTACCAAAAAAAGTCTTCATTTCTCTTTCTTAGGTAATGCCTAACATAGAACCCAGCTCCCAGTGTTTAGTTAAATAGATGGAGTGTTTTGTGCAGTGGTTTTTTTAAAGTGACTCAGTAAAGGAAGAAAGTGAATTTTGCCTACTCTGCCCACATGATTGAAACGCAATCCTCAAGACACATCACAAAGAACCCACTCAAGAAGTGTTCTATTAAAATACAAATTCATTGTGGTAGGCTGAAAACGAATGCTGTTATGAATCTTGATAAGCCCTAAAATAAGATAATGTAAAATAAGTGATAATACATACATAATCAGATATTTCACGTCAAGTGATGATAGTTTCTTCCCTCCATAAACTCTCTGAACGTTTTTACATTAATACACTCAGAACAGTCCATTCAGTTCCATCAGTTTCCTTCATGAATGCAGAAGTCAAATTTCCTTTCTAAAAGGTAGGCATTAAACAAATATATTTTATCATGTGCCTCTTTTTCTCCTGACTTTTTAAAGAGAGTGATTTCATGCAATTTTAGGCAGCAAATGACACAGCCTCTAGTGAAGGTTATTCGGGTGATAATGGTATTAGAAGTTGGGAAATGCAGCCTTTGCAAATGAAAAACAAGAAAAGGTCAGAACGGCAGGAGCAAGTTTCTCCAAGGGAATGCTCCTTGTCCTCCATGACCGAAGACATCGTGTCTATAAATTCACCTAAGTGAAATTACATCTGTGGCACCAAAAACCAACCCCGAAGCCAAATTGAGACAGGAGGGAACAAGCAAAGACTTACAATACATTTCTCTGAGAAGGTACCGGGAAACCAAAGGGCTGCAACCGACAGCCTCAGCCCGCCAGTCCTCAGGAGGACTTCACAAAGTCGGTTCCCAAGAAAACACTACACTAGTTCTCCAAGAGAGGAGGGTGATGTCAGGCCATCTCCCTGACCACCAAATCAGGGGGCTCCAAAAAGGGAAAACTGGGAAGCCCTCAAGCGAGGTGCTGTGATGCTGCTGCTGCTGCCGCTAAGTCACTTCAGTCGTGTCCAACTCTGTTGGACCCCATAGACGGCAGCCCACTAGCCTCCTGTCCCTGGGATTCTCCAGGCAAGAACACTGGAGTGGGTTGCCGTTTCCTTCTCCAATGCATGAAAGTGAAACGTGAAAGTGAAGTCGCTTAGTCGTGTCCAGACTCTTCGCGACCCCATGGACTGCAGCCCACCAGGCTCCTCCATCCATGGGATTTTCCAGGCGAGAGGACTGGAGTGGGTCGCCAATGCCTTCTCCACATTGTGGTGCAGTGGTTAAGAATTCTCTGCAGGAACTTCCTCAGTGGTCCAGTGGTTAAGACTCTGCGCTCTCACTGCCACGGGTCCCGGTTCAATCCTTGGTCAGAGAACTAAGACCCCACAAGCAGCAAAAAATAAATAAAAAAATAAACTAAAAATAATAAAATAAAATAACTCAAGAAGCTCAGGAAAAAAAGAATTCTCTGCAGTTTGAATCCCAGCTGTTTCGTTTGCCATTGTAATCTAAGAAAAGATTTTTTTTTTAAATTATTTTTTGGCTGTGCTGGGTCTTGGTTGCTGCCCAGACTTTTCGCTAGTTGTGACAAGTGAGTGTCACTCTTCAGTTGCAGTGAGCAGGTGTCTCATTTCGGTGGCTCTAGGTGCATGGGCTCAGTAGTTGCTGCCCCTGGGCCCTAGGGCACAGCCTCAGTAGTTGTGGCACTCGGGTTTAGCTGCTCCATGGCATGTAGGACCGGGGATCGAACACGTGTCTCCTACATTGGCAGGCGGATTCTTTACCACTGAGCTACCAGGGAAGCTGGGCGGGATTGGGGGCAGGAGGAGAAGGGGACGACAGAGGATGAGATGGCTGGATGGCATCACCGACTCAATGGACGTGGTTTTGAGTAAACTCTGGGAGTTGGTGATGGACAGGAAGGCCTGGCGTGCTGCGGTTCATGGGGTCGCAAAGAGTCGGACACGACTGAGGGACGGAACTGTATTGTACCAGGGAAGCCTTAAGGAAAGTTTTCTGAAACTCCTCTGTCCCTTAGTTTCCTCATCTGTAAAATGAGGGTGGTTATAATATTTGCTCATTTGAATTAAATGATATTTGGATCAATGAGATGTTTGACATATAGTCAGTAAATGTTAACCATGCTGATGATAGAGATGATGATGGTGATAAGACACATATTGTTATTTGTGCCCCCCTCCCCCAAAGGAGAGAGATTTATGAGGGAGCTATTTGGTGCCAGGAAAACCTTGAACAACTTGAACAACACAGAAAAGCAAATCTCTATGACTGATTTTTGAATTCTTTTTTTCTGGAACACTGCTTTGAATTTTCACTTATACCTTATTTTAAAATTCTAACAATCTACACTGATCCACTAAATTAAGAAAGAATCTAGAGCAAATCTGAGTTAGGCTTCATAGAAATTTTAAAGACCAATTAAGTGGACAATCAAGGTGTAAAAAAATAGATAATAATGATTTTTAAGAGCCTTAATGTTTAGCCTTTTAACAATTTTCCCAAATTTCCTTTCAAGGAGATGTGCACTTTAGAAGTTGCTGGAGTATTGTAAACTCATTATTTAATCTATGATACTCTTTGGAAAGAATGCAGTCCATTGAAAAAATACTTAAATTTTGATCACAGGTTATTTTCCCCAATGTGAGAGAGTACTTTGCTTCCAAAAATCCATCTATACTAGCTCAAAGTCTCCTAGAGGCAATAAACATTTCTTTTATCCCACATAAAATCACAACATACAAAAATAAAAAATAAAAATCACAACATACCTAATATAAAACTTTATGCCCTCAGTGAAAGTTTTAGTCTGACTTTTTCAGAAATGTGTAGCTGTAATTCTCCTGATCAGACTATAGAGCTGTCATTCAATAGAGACATTTCTTTTAAATCCATTCATTTCCCCCTCCTCCCAAAACTGAATAGTTAAGTTTTCAAACTGAGATAATTACAGAATTTAAAAATCTGCTGTAATTACTTTTGGTTATTGGTTGTTATTCCCCAAAATGTTTAGCGTACTTCTTGTTTTGAGGATCAGTTGTTTTGTTGCTAAATCATGTCCGACTCTTGCAACCCCATGGACTGCAGCCCACCAGGTTCCTCTGTCCATGGGATTTCCCAGGTACGGTTACTGGAGTGGGTTGCCATTTCCTTCTCCAGGGCATCTTTCCAACCCAGGGATCGAAACTGTGTCTCCTGCATTGGCAGGCGGATACTTTATTGCCGAGTCACTAGGGAAGCCCTGTATTGAGTGTGCCTATTGCAAAAAGAGCTCTGATGAGTTTTTCAAGTTTCATACCTCATGGCTTCTACCTCCGGATCTAGAAATTTCTGCCCCCTACAAAGAGCACAGTCATTTGACACAACTACTCTCACTTTATAAGCTAGTTGACCGTGATACAGAAAAAGAATTTTTAATAGAAGGAAAGGAAACATCTGTCACATTATAGGAAATAAGCAACAGGAAAATCAGAAGTCCTTTATAAACATTTTCCTAATGCAAAATACATGTCTCCAAGTGAAGACTAACCACACTTGTCCTCCTCGCTGGCCGGAATGGTGGTTTCATCGGGCTTCCTGGCCATCTCCCCAGGGGTTGGGACCTCTTCTGGAGAAAAGACTCGACAGTGTTTGCAGTCCTGCCTTCTGCTGGGTCCTTTCTTGCTGTATCTCCAAGAAGAGAATCATAGAGATATAGAGCTAGAATTTATTTTGGAGACTTAGATTAGAAAAAGTGAAATTCAGAGAAAAAGTAATTTACCTCAAACCCGAACATGTAACAACTAATAAGACTGGAACCCAACCTAATGGTCTCCATTGCTTCTAAGCCCGACTGCTGCTTTGAAGAGCTCAGGATTCATAATTTCACAGAATTTTTTAGCTATATATTATTGTTATTAGTAGAAGTGAAACTATATATGCAGAGGGTAAATATGGATTGAGACAATGTTTGTATAATGTGAATTTGTTATATATAACGGAAAAATATTTTAAATTTAAATAAATAAAACTTAAAATTTTAATGTAAGAAATTTAAAATATTTTTGAATTAATTTAAATTTTAATTTTTAAAATTGAAAGTTTTAAATTTTTTAAATAAAAATATTTAAAATTTAAATGAAATAAAATTTAAAATGTGTTTATATATACTTTAAAATGTTTAACTGCTGTAAAAAAAAATCTTCCTCTTCTTGAATAAAGATGTATCCACATGTGTTATCATTATTTAATTTTACCAACATTTTTGAAGTGTCCATGTTAACCAGGTTTAGTCCTAGGTTTAAAGATACAGAAGAGAAAATAAAATAGCCCTTGTCCCAGCTTGCCAACAAATTGGAGAGGCTGACATAAAACAGACAAGTCTGATACTGTGTGATTCCACATGGCAGATTTGGGAACAAGAGTTTGTACATCCGCATCCCAGGCTTGAGCGAGAATGAGGACCAGGCAGGGACCAGATCATGGAGAGCTTTGTGCATCGTGCTAAAATGTTTGTATTTTACCCAAAAATGGCTAGAAGACATTAAGAAAGTAGATGCTCTAAAATCATGTGACTCAAATTATACTATAGAGCTAGTGGATTTTTTTTCTGCTCCTTAATACTGAACACCTTGATACAACATCTGAGAGTGGAATGGGATGAGTCAGCAGACTCTAGTTCCAGTTGTAGCACTGATGGAAATCTCAGTTTCTTCATCTGTAGGGTGGGGTTCATTATTGGATTGTTGTAAGAAGGACTGGAGGGAAGGCTATTAAACATTTATTACCATGTCTGGCATAGTAAGGGCTTCCCTGATGGCTCAGCTGATGAAGACTCCGCCTGCAATGTGGGAGACCTGGGTTTGATCCCTGGGTTGGGAAGATGCCCTGGAGAAAAGAAAGGCCACCTACTCCAGTATTCTGGCCTGGAGAATCCCATGGACTGTATGGAGTTGGACATGACTGAGGGACTTCCACTTCACTGGCATAGTAAACACTCAATAGCTGTAAACTGGCATCATCTTCATCATGATCATCATCGTAAAAGACTGAAATGGAAAAACTGGATTAGCATGCTAAGGGTTAATTGTAACATCTAGGGTTAAGGGCAGTGTTCTAACTCTGCTGAGTACATCGCTTCAAGTAATGAAGTCCCTTCACAGAGAACTACTTTGTCAGAGGCATAGCTAGAAAGGGGCAACAGTTAGCAAAATGCATTGATTATGTAACTGAGATGAACTTTCCCTTTGATTTTGCTGTTCAAGAACATGTAAGAAAAGAAAACGAGTTTCAGCGGCTGAGATCAGTATCAGAGGAGAGCTGTGTGCTTGCTTTGTTAGTTAAAAGGAGAAGAGGAAAACATCAAAGTCTGCTGGAGACGGGATAAAAATCAACTTTTGTGTTACCTCCCTTTGTTGATCAGCAGGCCCATATTATGCTTTCAACCCACTAGTAGGTTGTAACTAATTGTTTATAAAGTATCTTTATAGTGTAATGACTGAGAGTTATTTTTGGTTGTATTTTTATTATTGGAATACTTCCTGTAATTGAGCCAAATTCAAAGTTTGAAATATAGTTTAGCAATTCCAGTTTGGTTAAATTGAAAATTAAGTAGGTCAGAATTAGATTTACCATAATGCATAATGCCATCTATCTATTAGAAACGGCCTATATTCAGTATTCTATAGAATAATAGGTTTACTTTCTGTGTTCTCTTTTGTTAGTGCTCCTATATTCCTCCCTGTAAGAGAGAAAATCAGAAGAACTTGGAAAGTGTCATGAATTGGCAACAGTACTGGAAAGATGAGATTGGTTCCCAGCCATTTACTTGCTATTTTAATCAATTTCAAAGGTAAGCAAATATTTACATGTGCATATTAAAGTTGTTTGTAGCCTCGGTAGCTAATTATATTAATAAATCATAGATTGCGCTCACTTGACAAAATATACAACATGAAGATAGAGTCTCGACTCTTCCTAGCATGTAGTTAGGGTAGCCCTTTCTTACTCTATAGGATGGGGGGGCATGTATAACTAGCCAAAAAACGTGTATAGCATGTATATGCTAGCCAAAAAAGGTGAGAACTGTATCATGCATCATAGAGTTTACCCTCTGGATACACTAAGAAAGTGCCTTTGGGTAGGAGGACTGTATATTAGGAGTGTTCTCCCGAATCATTTGTGATTAATGATCACAAACTGAACAGTGTTCAGATTTATCATCATTTTGGTCTATATCAAATCTTATCTTTTTCCTTTCAATTCTGACCAGGTATCTTCAAATGTTTCCATCATTAAAACTTTACTTGACCTAGAGAGAACTCAAGTTATAGCATACAGCAACAGTTCCTTGAATTAGAATAGTTCAGTATCCTCCCAGATTAATCATAGTAATTTGTTCATCAAATGTTGAGTATTCTCAGCTCTTTGCTGTCACTCTCCATTTGCGTGTTCCACACTTAGGTCAGACTTTCTCTTCCTCCCATAACCCCTCTCTTAGTGAATGGCACCGTAGTCTACTCACTTACTGAGTCTGGAAACTTTGAGTAATTCTTAACTCACTTTTCCCCTTTGTGCTCTATAACCTATATTTATCATCCTGTTGATTTTATCCTATACTAACTCTTCTGTGCCTTCCCTCTGCCACTGTTTTAGTTCAGATTCATGTTATTTCTCATGAATCTGAGAACACAATAGTCTTCTAACTATTAACACAACAATCAATAGTCTTCTAACCAGCCCTTCTACTTCCACCCTTTGCCCCGCTCTAAGACATTCTCCACGTTGCTGCCAAGACTGTCTTTCTTAAACTTGAAAGCAAGAATAAGCAGGATCTACCTCTGAGTCAGGGATATGGCAGAGTCTCCTAGTTCATGTAGAGGAAGGAGGTACATAAGAGGGGCAATTTGTAGAACATCCCAAAGTGCCAGCTACAAGATATACCTCTGTGTGCCGTGTGGAGCTCTTTCTCAGGTTTGCAGTCCTCACTGTCCTAACTATACCGGAAGAACTTTAAAAAAAAAAAATGCATCACAGATGAATTAACTTAGAATTTTTGGTGGTTGAACCTAGGCATTAGCACTTAAAAAATCAATTCTAGGGATTCTAATATACAGTCAGGACTGAGAGCCTCTGCTCTGTCCTCTCACCCATAACCCTCTACTGGAATTGTTTGTATGCCCATCTTCCCAACCAGACTGCCTACTGGTTAATGGTATGGATCATCTCTTCTTTGGCTTTGTATCTCTAGTACTTAGCGCAGTGGCTGATTCTCAGTTAAGAAATGTTTGGTGAATGAATGAATCAATGAATGTAATGTGCCAGAATAATAACGAGGGTTCTTTGCTTCCAAGGAATTAGACTTTCTTGGGGGAAACAGAGCTTATGCAATGTAAGGGCACAATAAAGGACAGAAATGGTTTACCTATCAGAAGCAGAAGATATTAAGAAGAGGTGGCAAGAATTTCACGCAAAGAATGATTTCATTGGTTAGAAATGAAAGAGAGGAAGACTTTAAAGATGGGGTGGCTGTGAAAAAAAAAGAACAAGTTTGGCAATATAAGTAACATTAGGTACATAGGTTATGGAGTGGTGAATTTGTAAGCTGGAAATGTAGCTTAGGGTTAGATTTCCAAAGGGTCGTAAATGCCATGTTAAGGAGAATGTTCTTTGTCATTTGGGCAATGAAAATTTATGAAAAGGTTTTCTTTTTTTTTAACCAAAAACTCACTTGAGTAGATCTCTGATATAGAAAGTAAGGGGTGTGAGAGTTGGATGTGTTTTGGAGAGGAAAGATGGGAGCTCCAGCTCAGCAATGTGGGGGAGGTAAAGAGAGTCCTGAGTGAAAAGCATGGAGTTTCTGAGTGGTGACCTGTGCCAATCAATGTGAATAACAGTTTGGTTAGATCGCTATATCTCTTATAAGAGTTCTAAATACTGGCCCCACTTGACAGGTGGGAAAACTGAGTCTTAAAGACTCCAGCTGAAGTCTTTGAGTGAAAAAAACAGAATGCAGCTCGAAACCAGCTCATCTGATTCCCTGAGCTCCTTCTATTAGCCATCTTCTTATCCCAGTAAAGCAGTCTGAGAGTAGTTGTAATGGCAGTAACCCATGGAGGGGTACATCAGAGCGACATTTAGAATCACAGTCAACAGAACTTAGCAGCCTTGAGAGTGATGCGGAAAAGGGAGGTGTCACATTTGACTGAGTGTGAGAAAACGATTGTCTAGCTCTGACTGTGCTGAATTTGAGAGTCTCAAAATAGCCAAAAGAAAGAGATAGAAGGGGAGGGAGGTGGGAGGGGGGTCCAGGATGGGGAACACGTGTAAATCCATGGCTGATTCATGTCAATGTATGGCAAAAATTTTACAATATTGTAAAGTAATTAGCCTCCAACTAATAAAAATTAAAAAAATTTAAAAAAAGAGGTAGAAGTACAAACTTTCAGCTCAAGAGCAAGAAGCTGGGGTCAGTGTTATACGGATCTGGGAATCTTTGGCACCCAAGCCATAGTTGAAGCAAAGAGAAAGAACACACACTGGGAAAGAATGCACCCTGGAGTGAGGAGAGAAATGTTGACAGAATCTTGGGATCCGCTGTGTTGATGTATGAGGGGGAGGAGATGGAGAGAGAGTGGCCAGATGTTGAGAGGAAAGTGAAAAGACTTGGAAGCGCGAGTGTTTTAAGGGGAAAAGAATAATCAAGATGCGCTACCGAGAAGTCGTCAATTGTGTGTGTGTGTGTAAGTGCTCCGAGTGTGTAAGTGATCTTCGTGAACACAGCTTAGGTACTGCCGTAAAGCAAAGGGTTTGAAATCATTTTGTCTTAGGCTAAGATGAGCCTGTGAAGGCTTTACCAAGTGCAGACTACTTGTTCAAGAAGTTTGCCGTGACTGGAAAAAGAATTTGAGGGAGGAGATGAGTAATTGAGAAGGAAATAGGAATGGATACAGAGAAATGAGACGGGATATGGACTAAAACTGCTGAGGAAGAAGGAAATATTGACTACACATAGTAAACAAGGAAAAAAGGGAACATTCCCTGAGGAAAACAGGGGAGGATGAAATACAGAGGTGAAGTGGGGATATGTTTTTCAGTGAGACAGGGAGCCCAGCCACAGGAAATAGGCATTAGCAGTCAAGACAGTTTGATACCGAACCCACCACGGTCTGCACGAGGTGATCCTTCAGGCTCCCAACCCCTGGACCAGGAGCTGGTTTCCGAATGTGCATGACCTTGAGCTTGCATGAGGAAGCAGATAGGCACCCCCTCTCACGGGCTCTGCTCCCCAGCTGCCGGTCATCTTGGTAACTTGCCCTCACTCCCCACTCAGGTACCAAGCTTTCTAAAGGCTGCCTCCTCCAAATAGGGCTGCCTTCTGCTAGGGCACGAACTCTGAATATCCGCAGTACCAAATCACACAGGACCATTCCCTGGCATGCTGAGAATTGTCTGTAAAGAACTCACCCTGCATTATGCTGGGTTGGCCAAAAAGTTTTTGGGGTTTTTCTGTAACATCTAATGGAAAAACTTGAATGAACTTTTTGGCCAACACAGTATATCAACTTTAGTAGTGGTACATTTAAGCTCATCATTCCTTCTTCAGAACAGATACCCATTCCCCATCCATCATCTCACTGTCTCATTTTGAAACTGTTGGGGTATAGACAGAAGTAGGGGTGGTCTGTCACAACTCAGAAGCACTCCAGACATGATTTTAAGTGACTTCGAGAAAACAGAAGTTTGAAGTTTGGCTCTTTCATCATGACATTTGCAAGAGGAAACAAGAGTGCTGGTTGGAGGTGTGAAAAATGGCAGCTCCTTGGTGCCATCTACTCTTAGTACACTTTTTACTACTGCTAAATATGAAATAAAAATAGACTCACTGTAAAGACTCCCAGATGCTCTTGATAAGATGAACTTTATATTTAAAGTAACCTTTAGATTTCACTCAAATGCAGGATTGGGGAGAAAAGTTCTCAAGAAGTTTCCGTTTTCAAGAAAAGGATGTTATTTTAAAGATCTAAGACAAAGATGATTGGAGTCTTAGCTTTCCATTGTTGAAGGCTTGTTTAGATGAGTTACACTCAGACATAGAATCTGCAGTGGCCAGAGCAGCCATCAGTAGCCAGGCCTGCCCTGGAAGGATGGTCCCCATGCAATCATCCCTTCCTTCTGTGCCCCCCAGGAAGCACACCGTGGTGTAGTAACTTCATGCCCAGGGCTCGTGGAACCAGGAGGAACCAGAGGAACCTAGCTGCCTCTATTCATGATCTTCCCACACAGCCTTTTGGCTCTCTGTCTCCTTCAACCTTGAAGCATCGCGTCTCCATACAATGGGTAGATTTTTATTTTACACTCTTTGGTATGGGTAAGATCACACTTCCTTTCCCTATATATTTTTGTCTCCTGTTAGCCTTTCCTTGGCTTATCTTTTCTCAGCAAAACCCCAGCAATGCCCACTTCTCTTTCTCACTCAAAGTCTCTCAGTAATGTCCAACTCTCTGCACCCTATGGACTGTAGCCCACCCGGCTCCATGCCCCCTGATGAGTTTTTTTTCTTTTTGTGGCTGTGCCGGGTCTTTGCTGCCATGCAGACTTTTCTCTAGTTGCAGCAAGTGAGGGCTACTCTTCAGTTGCAGAGTGCAGGCTTCTCATCACCGTGGCTTCTCCTGTTGCGGAGCGTGGGCTCTAAGAGCTCCGGCTTCAGTAGTGTGGCTCCCGGTTCTGGAGCACAGGCTCAGTAGTTATGGCACACAGGCTTAGCTGCTCCAAGGTACGTGGGATCTTCCCGGACCAGGAATGGAACCCGTGTCTCCTGCATTGCCAGGTGGATTCTTTACCACTGAGCCGCCAGGGAGGCCCACCAAGTTTGTTTTAAAATCTTCACTCGGTTGCTCAAAAACATCTCTTAGTCTTTCCATACAATTTTCCTCCCTCATCTCTGCCTTCACCAGCTTCCCCTTGATGAGGGCGTGTCCCTGGAAAATGGATACTCATTCCTTAATTCCCTTTGGATCTCAGGACAAGGAAGCATGATCTGTCCTTAGTTTTTGAACTTTTCCTCTTAAGGAAAGCATTGTATTTCTCTATATGGGTTTACTTTTTAATACTTAATTTTTTTGTCCTAAGTGGATAATAGTTCACAGAGGGCACAGAACAGGCTTACACATGCACATGTGTGCACACCCACACACACACCCACACCGACACACACACACACAATTGAACAAATCCAGCCACTTCACCTGTGAAGCCTTGAATTTATTCCCTCAGTTGAGGCCCTCACTGTTTTTCATCTAGATTGTTGAAGTGCCCCTCAACTGGTCTTTTAGGCTTGGCCTTTCTTTCATCAGTCATCTACACTAGACGAAGTATTGCTGTACTTCATTTAAGTCTTATTTGATTTTGTCACAGTCCTTGATTAAAATTTTCTGCCTTCTTATTGTTCATTGGATGAAGAATTCCAGGTTCCAATTCCAGGTTCAATTCCAGGTTCAATTCCAATTCCAGGTTCAACTTCTGCTGTTTACCCACATGTCCATAAGCTGGAAAAAGAAAAACAGATGTGATTCATGCCTTCATGAAGCTTATAGCCTATCATCACATTAGATAGATAATTACAAAGTGGAGTAAACACCATGAAGGAAAACCAGGGGTGCTGCTATGAGATATTATAACAAGGTGGGGAATTTGAAAGGCCTGTATGCATAAATCATAATTAGGTGGAGACCAGAAGATGGTCAAGAGGTAGGTAGGCAAAAAGCAAGGGGAACAGTGTTTCAGAATGAGACACCACTGTGTGCAGAGGTTCTGAGGCAAGAAAGTTTGGTGAGTTTTAGGACCCAAAAGGCCCGCATGACAGAGGAGCTGCTGGGGAGAAGAAAGTGGTGAGTGTTGATTCTGGAGAGAATAGGCAGGGTTTGAAGTGAAGTCAAGTCGCTCAGTCGTGTCCGGCTCTTTGCGACCCCATGGCTGTAGCCCACCAGGCTCCTCTCATGGGATTTTCTAGGCAAGCGTACTGCAGTGGGTTGCCATTGCCTTCTCCAGAGGATCTTCCCCACCCAGAGATTGAACCTGGGTCGCCCACATTGTAGGCAGGCACTTAACCATCTGAGCCACACATTTCTCTTAAACTCAGTGAGTAGCCAGTGATGGGGAGTGGTGACATGACCTGATTTAAAGGTTTTCACATTCATCCCACCTAGTCCAGTCACCTGAGTATGCCCTGTTTCACACACACGCTCATGTCTCTCTCTCCTTCCTTCTCCTTCTCCCTTTTGTAGGAATTAGCATACTACAGTGGTAGGAAGCCTGAAACTAGCCACTTTCTAACACGTGGTATATTACTCTGACCTATGTATGCCCCCATCCCCTTTGTAGAAAGGAGAAATAACAAGGTTATTGTGAGGTTATCAATGAGGTGGCACATGCCTAACCCTGAGTAATTCCTATGAAAGTGTTTGCCATTATTATTTTTGTTACTATTAAGACTTGCCTCAAAGGCCACTGTGTAAACTTCTCTCACCTTTTCAGGTATAATCAGTCACTCCCTCTTCTGAGTTCCTGCAGGGCTATGATTGCTTTTATCACACTGTTAGAGAGTTGGCTGAGTATGTATCTTTCTCCTTGGATAGGTTATGACTTCCTCAGTGCAGCAGCCATGTGGCCTTAGGTGTCTGGTTTACATTTCTTCTCTACCACTTAATAACTATGTGACCGAGGGTAAATTATGGAACTTCTTGATCTTGATTTTGTCATCTGTAAAATGAGACAACATTGTCTATCTTAAGGATTTTACTTTTTATTTGTTTATTCTGGTAGTGATCATATCTGCACAAGAATGAGTACTTAGTATATGTATGTGCTTTTCTTTCCTTGTCCTGTAAATTTGTAGCATCAATGATGGAAGCAACTAATCAGAGCATAGCCTAGGTATTCACTGATTAGACGCTGAGTGAGATCTTGAATGAATACATAATAGAAATTTGATTAATGAGTAAAGTGATGGAACACACAAAAATAACTCAAAGGAAAGAATTCTATTGTGAAATAAATATGTTGTACTTCTGATCCTGAACAGATATATCCTAATTTTTAAGTTCACCCAGAGTATGTTTGTCCTATGATATATATTTTCCAAATTAAATTTGTCCTTAGCATTTTAGAGAAAGATGAACATAATGGTCTGAGCTAAAATTGAATAGAATGCTCTTTAGAGTACAGTTTGAAAGTCATAGAAAAGGAATGCTCACTTACTTAGGACTTAGTTTTCTTACCTACAAAATTTCATAGATTAAATGATCTCTAAGAATCCTCTAAGTTCTTAAGTTTTATGATTTTGTAATTCCCTGATTCTGAAGGTGTGTACAATTGCAATAGCTTAAGATGTTGGATCAAATCCTAATGGTGAAAGAGAAAGAAAATTAGCAAAGAACTAAATAGTTAACAGTCTGGAGCCATTAAGTGGAGGAGCAGAGAGTCCTACCTCAGCAGTAATTGAGTTCATAATGATGACACTGAGTCATCAAAAAAGTTAAATTTGGTTCAATATACTGTCTTTAAAAGGTAAGAAAATGTGTAGTGCATTTTTAGAACGATGTTACCAATTATATTTTAATATTTGTATTGGTTTTTATTCAACTTAAAAGGTTAAACTTCAATTATTTGGAAGAATCACTTATGTGAATACCTACCTCCTTCCCTTGAAATAAACAATGTTGTTTTAGGGAGTCCAAAATCTTCCTGCCACAAAATAGCTAATGACTCTTCTATCATGGTATTACCCTTCCCAGCATCCTGGATTTCATCCATCGATTTACCACTATTTCAGTCGTTTACTCTTAAAAAAAATATTTTTTTTAATTGGAGGATAATTGGTTTACAATATTGTGTTGGCTTCTGCCACAGATGACAAATAAACATGTGAAAAGATGCTCAACATTGCTCATTACTAGAGAAATGCAAATCAAAATTACAAAAAAAAAAAAAAAAAATTACAATGAGGTATCATCTCACTCCAGTCAGAATGGCCATCATTTAAAAATCTACAAGCAATAAATATTGGAGAGTATGTGGAGAAACAGAAATCCTCTTGCACTGTTGATGGGAATGTAAATTGATACAGCCACTATGGAGAACAGTATGGAAATTCCTTAAAAATCTAGGAATTAGAACTACCCCCGTGGCTCAGTGATAAAGAATCTGCCTGCCAACGTAGGAGACTTGCAGGAGACCAGGATTCTGTCCCTGGGTCAGGAAGATCCCCTGGAGGAGGAAATGGCAACCCACTCCAATATTCTTGCCTGGAAAATCCCATGGACTGAGGAATTCAGTGGGCTACAGTCCACGGGATCACAAAGAGTTGGACACGACTGAACACCTGAGCACACATACCCTATTACTCTTTTATTCAAGTGTTTGTTAATGACTAGCCTTACACCAGGTGATGGTAATCAGAGATAATAAGACTTAGTTTCTGTCTTCAGGGAAGTCACTGAGTACTATGAAAGACCAACATGTAAACAAACAATTGGGATGTAATTTATTCAGTGGTAAGTGCCGTAATTACACACACACACACACACACACACACACACACACACACACACAGTATAGTGCTTGGACCTACTTGAATGGAGAAAAGGAGTGGAGAGAGAAAAGCCTTCAGAGAGGAAAGTCTGAATTGCATTTTCTTTAAAAATGAGTAGGAATTTTCCAGATAAATGAGTAGGAATTTTCCAGGTAAATGAAGGCTAAGGAAATCGGTCATGAATATTCCTAAAGGAAATCAGTCCTGAATGTTCATTGGAAGGACTGATGCTGAAGCTGAAACTCTGATACTTTGGCCACCTGATGCGAAGAACTGACTCAGTTGAAAAGACCCTGATGCTGGGAAAGATTGAAGGTGGGAGGAGAAGGGGATGACAGAGGATGAGATGGTTGGATGGCATCACCGACTCGATGGACATGAGTTTGAGTAAGCTCCGGGAATTGGTGTTAGACAGAGAGGCCTGGTGTGCTGCAGTCCATGGGGTCACAAAGAGTTGGACACGCTTGAGTGAATGAACTGAACTGAAGGAAAGAGATTTCGGGTAAAATAAAGAATATTCAGAGGCATGAAGATTTGAAATGTCATAGGCAACTGAATGAAATGTAAGGCTCTACATATTCTTGGAGAGTACTTTTAAGGGAAAAGTGTTAGATGAACTCGAAGAGGGTGAATCAGATAATGCTTTGCTTTTATGGTATGCTGAGGTTTTAGACTTTACTCTGTATGCGGTGGAGGAGCAACATTCACGTTTGTGATTTAGGGAGACCAGTCTTGTGACTGCATGGAAGGTAGACAGGATATAAGGTTAAACAATTTGGAAATTATTGAGTCAGTCTAAACAAGGGATTAAAAGAGCTTGGGCAAAGGCAGAATTAGTGGAGAAGTGAAGGAGGGACTGGGTATAATGGAAGTGGAGCTCACAGACTTAGAGATCCACCTGTGCATGACTGGGAGTCAGATTCAGAGGAGGATGGATTGCACTACTCTGGTTTGCTGTCCTGGGTATTGGAGGCAACATCAATTAGGGGTCTCTGGGAAGACTTTTGCTTTCCTAATATAAGTACCATCCCCTCCTGTTTCTACTACTTTTGTCCTGGCAGAGAAGTGGATGGAAGTGGCTTGATGGCAGAAATGCAGGAAGCCATATTGCAGCTTTGGATGATATGCATCAAGGTGGGCATGCATGCGTTATGAAGGGTAGAGCAGAAAGATAGAAAAGGCCAGCTTTCCCACACCATCCTTGAGTAGCTGCCCCTGCCCTGGTCCACCTACCTCTGGGTTTCTTATTATGTGAGATTAATAATACATGCTTATATATATGTCTCTGAATGCATTTATAACCAGTATGGTGAAAAATGGTTGGTCAGTTATAGTTGATTTTGGCTATGTCTTTGCATCTGTTTTTGACTTATGAAACTCTAAAATCGGATTTCTTTTTTTTGGCAATGCCTCTCGTCTTGCACGATCTTAGTTCCCCAGTCAAGGATTGAATTTTGGCCCCCACAGTGAAAGAATCAAGTCCTAACCATTGAATTGGCAGATAATCTGCCAGATTTCTTTTTAATATATTTATAGTTGAATTTAATTGTTCCAATGGCTTCTAAGCTTTCCTTTCATTTTTTTATAGGACAAATTAATAAAGAAATAAACTTGTTTTTACTGGTAGACCCCTCAGGATACAAATGGGGAGACATGTGCATATAAATGTGGAAAAGGATATTTTGAATAAATTCTATAGGGAAATTTTATTGACTTTTGGATAAATTACTAAATACTAGACTTATTTAACAAAAATTTCATTTTTAGTAGATCTTTTTACTTTTGTTTTCTGTTTACTCTGAAAAATGTTTCTTATAATCTTTCATTAAATAGGAGACTGATTCGAAAGTTTTTTTTTTTTTTTTAAGGAATATGGCTTTCTTTTAAGACATTAAGTCCAATGATATATCTTGAGTTTTAAAAAGCAAAGCAATGAATCTGGATTCTTACCCACATTGAGTCTTTTCTGTGTACATTTGTGTCTGGTTCCATATTAAGAGAGATTACATCAGAATTGAAAGCTCTGGTCTCAAAATCTGTACTTTTTTAAAAACAAGCAATGATTTCTGTGGCTTCTCCAGCATGCTATAGAATATGTATGGAATTCATTTCAGTGTTCTTCCAAAATCTGACATCCAAATGGCCGTACATTACTTAGGATATAAATTTGAGAGTCTGTTTTCTGATGGTTATTCAAAGTGTTCTTAATGCTTGCAAATTCATCTCCTAACAGTTTTTATCATCATGGCAGTAAAGTCAAGAATTTGATGTTATTAAATCACTTTTCATTTAAGATAGTTTATGCAGCTATTAAACAAAGCCCTGAGGGTGTTTGGGAGGAAAACTACAGGAACCAAAGGACAAGTGGGTCACAGAGTGCAGTGCCGTCAGAGGGCGGAATGCAGGGCAGGGCTGGGCGTCAGGAGACTTGCGTTCTATCCATAGCTCTCTTTCTGACTCGGCGGATGACCTTGGGCTACTTACTGAAGAGCTCTTGCCTCAGTTTCATCTTGGACAAAATGGGGGCAGAATAAGCCTCTTACTAACAGAAGCAGAAGATCTTAAGAAGAGGTGGCAAGAATACACAGAACTATACAGAAAAGATCTTCATGACCCAGATAACTACAATGGTGTGATCACTCACCTAGAGCCAGACATCCTGGAGTGTGAAGTCAGGTGGGCCTTAGGAAGCATCACTACAAACAAAGCTAGTGGAGGTGATGGAATTCCAGTTGAGCTATTTCAAATCCTCAAAGATGATGCTGTGAAAGTGCTGCACTCAATATGCCAGCAAATTTGGAAAACTCAGCAGTGGCCACAGGACTGGAAAAGGTCAGTTTTCATTCCAATCCCAAAGAAAGGCAACACCAAAGAATGTTCAATCTACCGCACAGTTGCACTCTTCTCATATGCCAACAAAGTAATGCTCAAAATTCTCTAAGCAAGGCTTCGACAGTACATGAACGGTGAACTTCCAGATGTTCAAGCTGGATTTAGAAAAAGGAGAGATCAAATTGCCAGCATCGAAAAAGCAAGAGAGTTCCAGAAAAACATCTGCTTCTGCTTTATTGACTACGCCAAAGCCTTTGACTGTGTGGATCACAACAAACGGTGGGAAATTCTTCAAGAGGTGAGAATACCAGATCACCTGACCTGCCTCCTGAGAAATCTGTATGCAGGTCAAGAAGCAACAGTTAGAACTGGACATGGAACAACAGACAGGCTCCAGATCAGGAAAGGAGTATGTCAAGGCTGTATATTGTCACCCTGCTTATTTAATTTATATGCCAAAATGCCAGGCTGGATGAAGCACAAGCTGAAATCAAGAGTGTCGGGAGAAATATCGATAACCTTAAATATGCAGATGACACCACCCTTATAGCAGAAAGCGAAGAGGAACTGAAGAGCCTCTTGATGAAAGTGAAAGAGGAGAGTGACAAAGTTGGCTTAAAACTCAACATTCAGAAAACTAAGATAATGGCATCCAGTCCCATCACTTCTTGACAAATAGATGGGGAAACAGCGGAAACAGTGAGAGACCTTGTTTTTTAGGCTCCAAAATCAGTGCAGATGGTGCCTGCAGCCATGAAATTAAAAGGCGCTTTCTCCTTGGAAGAAAAGCTATGACCAACCTAGACAGCATATTAAAAACAGAGACATTACTTTGCCAATAAAGGTCCATCTAGTCAAAGCTATGTTTTTTCCATTAGTCATGTATGGATGTGAGAGTTGGACTATAAAGAAAGCTGAGCGCTGAAGAATTGATGCTTTTGAACTATGGTGTTGGAGAAGCCTCTTGAGAGTCCCTTGGACTGCAAGGAGATCCATCCAGTCCATCCTAAAGGAAATCAGTCCTGAATATTCATTGCAAGGACTGATGCTGAAGCTGAAGCTCCAATCCTTTGGCCACCCGATGTGAAGAGGTGACTTATTTGAAAAGACCCTGATGCTGGGAAAGATTGAAAGTAGGAGGAGAAGGGGATGACAGAGGATGAGATGGTTGGATGGCATCACCGACTCAATGGACATGAGTTTGAGAAAGATCTGGCAATTGGTGATGGACAGGAAAGCCTGGTGTGCTGCAGTCCATGGGCTCACAAAGAGTGGAACATGACTGAGAAACTGACCTGAGCTGAACATGTAGAGGGTATCAAATCTAGGCGACATCTTCTAGCCATTTATTACAACCCAGAGTGGCTCCCTGGCCCATTTTTTTGTAGGTATTAATATTTTCCATTCTCTAACAACTCGGTGATAGTATATGTCACCTCCCCTGAAGCAACCCATTCCATTTCCCAATGTCTTTAGTTGTCCATAATTCATTTAAGGAAATACCTAGAATAGGCACATAAGCAGAGATGGATAGGTTAGAGTTTATCAAGGACTGGGTGGAAGAGGAAAAAGGGAGTCACTGCTTAATGGTTACAGAGCTTCTGTTTGGAAATAGATAATGGTGATGATTGTACAGCATTGTCAATTTAATTAATGCCACTAAATTGTATACTTAAAATGGCAAATTTTATCATGTGTGTATATATGTGCTCAGTCACTCAGTTGCCTCAGACTCTTTGCAACCGCATGGACTGCAGTCCACCAGGCTCCTCCTTCCATGAGGATTCTCCAGGCAAGAATAGTGGAGTGGGTTGCCATGCCCTCTTCCAGGGGATCTTCCTAATCCAGGGATTGAACCCAGTTCTCCCGTGTTGCAGGCAGATTGTGTGTGTGTATATGTATATATTGTGTGTATATATATATATAAAACACACATATATATGTGTGTGTATATAAAATAAAGTGTTAGTCACTCAGTCGTGTCCAACTCTATGCGACCCCATGGACTGTAGCCCACCAGGCTCCTCTGTCCATGGGCTTCTCCAGGCAAGAATACTGGAGTGGGTTGCCATGTGCTCCTCCAGGGAATCTTCCCGACCCAGGGATTGAACCCGTGTCTCTTTATGTCTCCTGCATTGGCAGGTGGGTTCATCACCACTAATACCCCCTGGGAAACCCCCATATATATATGTGTGTATATATGTATGTTTTAACCGCACACACACAAACTTCATCTTGGTTAGCACTGTGGTCTCGGAAGGAACGTAGGCCCTACTATCTGAATTTTACAGAAGAAGAAACAGCCTTTAAGGTCATACTGCCTGGAAGGAGCAGAGTAAGGATCTGAACCCGCATCCTTGACCCTCAGACCGAAGGCGTCCTCCATTCCACACTGCCATGCTGACGTGTTTTCACTGCCTGTGATGCTGTTCTTACTATTGCTTTGAGCTGGCCTGTATGGAGGAAGGCAAAACATTTCTGCCCCCATTGTTCAATCTAGAAACTCAAACTCAGTTAATGAGGCCTGACGTGGCAATATTATTATTTTGGCAGCAACGACACACTGTTGATTCATACAGAGCTTATGATTAATCAACTTACTTGACCCACATCTGTTTTATACACGGTACTCTTGAAGTCTCTCCCTATCCCCATTTCTAACATTTCTCTGTAAGAATGATGTTCTGAATTTCAGTGCAAGAATTTTATACCTATATAAATACATACCAATGCTGTTTTCCCTTTTGTTCCATTCTTTTATGATTATTTTGAATCTTGATTCTGGAATACAGGTATTGTTTCTTCCATTGAAAAATGTTATTCTAATTGTAAATCTAAATGACTTCAATTTCCTTATGCAAGTTATTGATTAAAATGCTGGACAATACTGAGTCACAGGCAGAGATGGGACTATTTCCCTGATAATCTGGCCCTCTGGCCTTACCTAGTAGTAGCCAACGCCTTTATATAGTGCTTACTGTGTTCCAGAAAGAGTTTAGGTGCTTTACACATTGAATCTCATTAAATCTGCACAGCATCCATATAAAGCGTTATTGTCATAGTTCTCATATTCTGCATAAAGGAATGAAACAGAGAGAGGTGAGGCCATTTGCACGGATCACACAGCTGACAAGTAGCAGAACTAGGATCCAAACCTATGCAGTCTACCTCTGTGGCCCAGGCTCTTACGCACTCTGCTATACAGCTGCTGACATCAGCCACGATTCTAGCCCATACTGAGGTCAGATAACATCAGGGACTCCATGGAATCTTATCAGTGACATTGCAATTATACCATTCTTTAATTGCACCCTTGGTGGCAAAATGATCTGAAATGGCAGACAAAGGAACTTGTGCCTTTGTATGTGTTGGGTCCTCTGCCAAGAAACTTGCACTCCATACTCCTCTTCTACTTTTGGGTTTGCTCAAAAGATACTTCTGTTTTATTTCCCCAGACACGTGGAAGTACTTCTTCCCTTTTATCACCTCTGCATTTGTACAAATGCACTTTGAAATATATCTCAACAGTAAACCAACAACAAACATTTACGGAGCACCTGCAGTATGTGCCCGGCATTGGCCGATGAGGATGCAGGAGCAGCCAGTGTTCTGCCCACAGGCTTACCACTGACTCGTGAGAACCAACACACAGGCGCCGCCCTGGGGCTGGCCGCGCTGTGGGTGCTGCAACTGTTGTTGAATGGCTGAATGGAAGGGAACAGAGTGCCGAGAAATTCATTTAAGATACTCAGATGTGCACCTGCGAACTGTGTTTGAGATTAACAGAGGGCTAGTTTACTTGGTGAAATTTTAGGATCCCCAGCCTGTACCTGTGCGATTCAGTCAGCTGAGGCTGAATTGTGCTGGGATAGCAACCTGAAAATCTCAGTAGCTTATAACAATGAGAGTTTATTTTCTGCTTACAGTACCTGTCTGTCTGGGGCCCCATGCAGCTTCAACCTCTGCCTTTATCACTGCAGGACCCCCAGCTGAAGGGGTGGCACCTCTCCTGTTGTTTGTTTGTGGCACCTCTCCGTAAATGTTTGTTGCTTGTTTACTGTTGAGATATATTTCAAAGTGCATTTGTACAAATGCAGAGGTGATAAAATGGAAGGAGTACTTCCACGTGTCTGGGGAAATAAAACAGAAGTATCTTTTGAGCAAACCCAAAATGGGATGTTAATATTAGTCTTGTGGCAGAAGAAAAGAAAACAGATTTCCTTAGGAAATTTTTAGTGGTTGGAAATTTTTAGTGATTTTCAAACTCTTTATCACTTTCAGTCCAACAGTCTGATGGCTATGTATGCGTACTTTCTTGAATCTTGAATATCGCCTGCTACCAAGGTAAAGTTAAGTTACTGGCACATTCAAGAGAGACTTTATGATTGCCTGATAGGGTCTTTTTAATTTCTCAAGTTTAAAAAATTCTATGATTGTACTGTAAGTCATCACTTTCATTGTTATACACACTTCTTTATAAAGCTTTTGTCCTCCAAACATATATATATAATAAGCAATTTACTAGTTAGGAAACGAGCTTGACAATTAATTTAGCTAATTTTACTGGGTTGAAGTATTACAATATCTGTTCAGTGCACTTTTACCAAGAAAAATAACTACATTACAGACTGCAACAAAACAGAATGTAAAGCTATTATTCATGAATTCTTTACTGTATAATTTAGGGGTTAGGTTGAATGATTCATTGCTAGCCTTGATAGAAATGCTAGCCTGTTTCTGTTTTCCTACATGCAGCAGCAAAGTATAGATCATCTGTGAATTTTTCAATTAAAAAAATAACTGTTTAGTGCATAATATGTTTTAA
Source organism: Muntiacus reevesi (assembly GCF_963930625.1). Taxonomy (NCBI): domain Eukaryota; kingdom Metazoa; phylum Chordata; class Mammalia; order Artiodactyla; family Cervidae; genus Muntiacus; species Muntiacus reevesi. The sequence goes on along the minus strand of NC_089252.1, from coordinate 158,159,682 downwards.
TGAAATGGGTTTTTAACAATTGGGAAGCTTCTAGAATGACAATATTATAATAGGCAGTAACTCTGTTTCCTTCGAGCTTTCGTAATAATCAGAAAGACATGCAGTTCACTCTTCCCCCACCCAGGATGTATTTTTCAGATCCTCTCTTCAAAGCTGCCAAAATAATGAAGCCGGGCTGATGGGAGAGGGGTGGAAAGGAAAAGAAATTGTGATGACTGGCTGATTTTTCTTCATTGAGGATCTAATTACAGGGAATTGGACTTCACCTAATCAGACATTAGCAGTGATTTCCTGAGGGTAAGTTGTGAAATGAGTTACAGGATCTTTCTCCAAGGTTTGGAAAAAGTAGAGTTGTCTGTTCAGCTGCTTGGGCTCATCTGGTATTGGCTTTATTAGGTCCTGGCAGCATTTCCAAGCATGCTAGTCCTGAAGCAGCGTCCTAGGAACAACAGCACTGGTAGGCTTCTCAGGAAGGGTAATGCGACCAAGCAAGCCTGGGGCAGATGAGTCGAAGGAAAAGGAACCCCTAGTGACAGGAGTTACATGCACGTGTATTGGTTGGACAGGCTAGAGATAGATTTTTAAATAACCAAGCACGAAGAGAAGAAAGGAAATTTTGTGATGACAAAAGCGTAGTATACACGATCACTCTTGGAAATTATCTGAAAATAGTTGGCACAATTGGTAAAAACACAAGCAAAAACAAAAATAGACTTGACTGTTTATGCAACTACATCGATGGTATTTATAATTCCAAACAAATATACATGACCTTTGAAAGAATTCCCATGAAGTCTAGGATCCCGCCCCCCATCCCCCCATCCCCCTCATTCCCTCCATCCCCCCAGATTTGCTTAACTGAAACTGTGTTCCTGGCTTTTCACTCCCTTCTTATTCCACTGACATTTACCGAGCTTTCATTTCAAGCTTAGCTCAGTGTCACGCTCTTCTAGATGTGGGAACCACTGGAAGAAAATCCAGGCTTTGTTGAGTTGGGCAGACGCATTGAGATCACGCTTTGTGGGGGCATTCGCCTTCGAAGTGAAGGCGGGTGAGGGAGCCCTCATTGCTCTGCCTCTCCTTCAGTGTTGCTAGTTAAGGAACCCCTGCCATCTTGATTGTATATCAGAAATCATGGGGGCAATATTTCCCTACCTCCCTTGAAATGCCACAGTTCAAACTGTATACAATATGTCCAGCATTGTTCAGATGGTAAGAAGACACATTGACATTTGGGGAGATTCCTTACCTGCCTCATTTCCTTGAGAACCAAATTCTGAAGCTCTTGCCAACCTCACAAATACTCGATGGAATCCCTGCTTATATGCATATCTCGGGTGCATCAGAATGTTTGTCATCTTCTCCCTGGAAACGGTTTCTCACACCCACGTTGCAAGTGTGTGATCTGTGATTCTATCTCCTGCTACTTTTCATGTCCTCTTTGCCTGGAGGGAGGGCTGTGAATATGATTCAGCTTAGGGAAATCATACAAAGTATGGCTGTTAAAGTGATCTTTCAAAAGAGTCCTTTTTCTATGTGCAGTTACTATGCTGGGTGCAATCAAGTCTTCCTTCACCTGAAACAATGGAGTAAGTTTGAATATGAGGATCTCAGAATCACGAAATCAGATGGCCTGGAAGACACTAGCTCAACTGTAGGCCTTTGGATATCATTTTATTTCATTTCAAAGGAGAGCCTCTACCCTGTTTTTGAAGATTTTGAGAAAAAGGCACTTAATAAAGTCTGTGATTTTTTTTTTTTTAATATAGTATTTGCAGCCTTTTCTATAAAGAGAGCTTCTCTTTCTACTTTGGTATTGGCTTCACAAAGTGACTAAAGAGTCCTGTTACCTCTCAGCAGGAGGAATATTGAGAGATCCCGGTTGATCAGTACTGTTGTTTTTAGTCCCTCCCAGTCCCTGGCTTGCTAGGAAGTCTTGTTTGTTTCACTGAATGCTCAGGCATGCTGGATCACAACAAGCATCTTTTGATGTTTAAGAATTAGTTACTCTAGGCATTTCCCTGGCAGTCCAGTGATTAAAACTTCATCTTCCAATGCAAGGGGTGTGGGTTTGATCCCTCGTGAAGGAACTAAGATCCCACATGCCTCACGCCAAAAAACCAAAACATAAAACAATCTATATTGTAACAAATTCAATAAAGATTTTAAAAATAGTCCACATGAAAAAATTTATTTAAAAAAAGTATTAGTTACTCTAAATAAGGAATTGAAACGCCAAAGAGCATTTTAAGCATTGGCATCATAAATCAACATTTCTAATTTCTAAGGATTTATCTCCAGGAGTAGGCATTGCTGAAATGGAAAACAGGTTCTAAGAGACTTCCTTTGGGAACATAAAGACCCATTCTTCAACTTCCCCATTTCTGATTAAAATCTGTTTAATATGAGATTAAATCATTAAATATGAGAAAAATAATTCTATAGAAGAATGCATGCTTTTAAATGGTAGAATGGGTGGGATAGAAATTATGAAACTGTTTTTATAAACTAGAGGTAAAAGGACCAGAAATCAACAATATTAATATGACATAATCAAAGTTATGCACTTTTTATCTCTGAATTTCTCTGTGTGGAAATTTACCCCGGTTTTAAAATTCAGAGCTTTGAAAAGATTTGAAGGAAAAATAATGGAGAAAAAGTTCAAGAGGGTCAAATTTATAATGTGGTATGGCACTGTAGTTAAAATTAATACAGAGAATTACTCATGACATTGTTTCATGAAACAATGAGTAAAGAAGAATCAAGAATCTTTGGACACATTTGATAAAGTGTAAAGTTGAAAGGAAAACAGAAAAGATGTATTATTTTATTATTATTAATGTATTAGTTAATGTAATATTATATGAATGTATTATTAAGACAAAATAAAGTTTGTGAAAAATAAGGAGGCAGTTCCTTAGGGAGGATTAAAGTGGAAGATTGAAATTTTTGGAGCTCTATTAATGATGTGATTAGGAACAGCAGGTATTGGGGGATGTGGTGGAACTCTAGGAGGAAACAGTACAGGAAAATGGTGTGGATGAAGGAAAGAGAAGTGTTTTGTAATATCTTTGGTCATGTGTGTTTTGTATGTAAATGCCTTTGTATAAAAGAGCAAATGTTGAAAAAAATGAAAAAGCTAGATTTTTTTAATAATTCAAGTTGGGATATTAGAAAAGAATTTATTCTGTAGTTTTTTTTGTCTTGTTTTTAATTTTTGTGTTTTGACTGCGCCACATGGCACATGGGATCCTAGTTCGCCGACCAGGAATCGAACCCACGCTCCCTGCATTGGAGTCTTAACCACTGAACCTCCAGGGAAGTACTCCCCTGCCTTTTTAAAAACTTCCATCTGTTAATGATTTAATTCTGAATGACTCATTGGGGAAAGGAATAGGAAACTTATACAATTGTCTAAATAATGGCCCCCGAAGATGTCCACAGTGCTTCCCAGGTGGCACTGGTGGTAAAGAACCCGCCTTCCCGTGCAGGAGGCATAAGAGATGTGGGTTCTATCCCTGGATCGGGAAGATTCCCTGGAGGAGGACATAGGAACCCATCCCAGTATTCTTGCCTGGAGAATGCCATGGACAGAGGGGTCTTACGGGTTACAGTCCATGGGGTCACAGAGAGTTGGACATGATTGAAGTGACTTAGCACATATACATGTGAAGATGTCCACATCCTAGTCTCCATGGATTTATGGTACCTTACCTTCTTACCTTATGTTACCTTGTATAGTAAAAGGGACTTCACAGATGCAGTTAAGTAAAGGATCTTGAGATGAAAGGTTTCTTTGCATTATCTGGGTCAATCTGAATTGACAGAGTCTTTATAAGAGAGAGACGGAAGATCCGAGGAGTAACATAAGATGTGACAATTGGAAGCAAGAGATTGGAATGATGCTGAGAAGGGGCCAGAAGCCAAGGAATGCGGGGAACCTCTAGAAGCTGGAAAAGGCAAAGAAACAGATTCACCCGAGAGCCTTCAGAAGGAACAGCTCTGCTAACACCTCCATTTCAGCACAGTGAATCAGAGTTCAAACTTCTAGCCTGCAGAACTAACTAGAAGAGAATGAATTTGCATTGTTTAAAGCTGCTAAATTTGTTAGAACAGCAATAGGAAACATACTGGTGGTAATCTGTAGATGATATTAAGTGTAATTACCTTTTACAGTGAATGGCTGTGAGCGTGTCTTCAATTCTAAGGCTTTTAAATTGCCACAGTTTCTAAAGATTTTGATTCTGTGTTGTGTTGTGTGGATTGACGAATTCATTTCTCCAAGTTAGGAAACTTGGGTATGGCCTTGGTTTGAGGCTTTAATAGAAAATCTCAGTTCAGTCTCATTCCTGTGTGTCTCCTTTATTCTTCGTACAGAAATTTCATTTCTGACCACTAAATGTATGTGGGTTTTTCCCCACATCAAGCAATTTTCCACCATACCAGCTGGTGTCCTACAATTTATTAATTACTCAGTTCTGACACTATATACTTGGAGATAGAGTCAGAGCCCAAAGGTTAAGGGCTCAATTGCACCAGATTGCTTCTATACCGTTTCAGATACCAATTATTAGTAGGTCTTACTAGGTTACCCACAGTTTCTGTGTGTGCCATGCTAAGTCGCTTTAGTCGTGTCCAACTCTTTGCGACACTGTGGACCATAGCCCGCCAGGCTCCTCTGTTCATGGAATTCTCCAAGCAAAAATACTGGAGTAGGTTGCTATGCCTTCTTTCAGGGGACCTTCTGAACCCAAGGGTTGAACCCACGTTTCTTAAGCCTCCTGCGTTGACAGGCAGGTTCTTTGCCACTAGCGCTAGCTGGGTACTGATGTTATTCAGTCTGTCAGTCAACCCCGTGAACTGCAGCACTCCAGGCTTCCCTGTCCTTCACTATCTCCTGGAGTTTGCTCAAACTCATGTCCATTGAGTCAGTGATGCCATCCACCCATCCTATTGTCTGTCACCCCCTTCTCCTCCTGCCCTCAATCTTTCCCAGTATCAGGGTCTTTTCCAGTGAGTTGGCTCTTTGCATCAGGTGGCCAAAGTATTGGAGCTTCAGCTTCAGCATCAGTTCTTCCAGTGAATATTCAGGGTTGATTTCCTTTGGGATTGGCTGGTTTGATCTCCTTGCTGTCCAAAGGGACTCTCCAGTTCCACAATTTCAGCCTTCTTTATGCTCCAACTCTCACATCCATACATAACTACTGGAAAAATCATAGCTTTAGCTATACCTGGGATCTGACTTGGCTACAAATCAGGTTTCTATGACCTCCACGTAAGGCTTGATTTCCTAGAGTGGCTCACAGAACTCAGGGAAGCATTTACTTAGATTAACCAAGGTGACATCTCAGTGTGGTTTTGGTTTGCATCTCCCTGATGATTAGTGATGTCAAGCATCTTTTCATGTGCCATGTTTTCTTTGGAAAAGTGTGTGTTCAAGTCCTCTGCCTATTTTTTAATCAGGGTTGGTTTTGTTTTGTTTTGTTTTGATGTTGATCTGTAGGAGTTCTTTGTGTACTTTGGATATTAACCCCTTGTCAGATAGATCACTAGCAAATATCTTCCCCCATTTAGTAGGCTTTTGTTATGTTGTGCAAAAGCTTTTTAGTTTGGTGTAGTCCCATTTGTTAGTTTTTCTTTTGTTTCCCTTGCCCGAGAAGCCTTATCCAAAAGAAGTGTTGTTAAGATCCATGTCAAAGAGCATGCTGCCTGTGATTTCTTCTAGGAGTTCTAAGGTTTCAGGTCTTACGTTTTGAGTTTATGATGTGAGAAAGTTGTCTTTTAGCCATTTTAATTACCGTGTCTCTCAGTGTGAACTTCTTTGGATTCCTCTTGTTGGGACTTTGTGATTCTTATACTTAGATGTCTGTTTCCTTTTATAGTTAAGGATATTTTCAGTTAATATTTCTTCAAATAAGTTTGCCCCATTTCTCTCTTTCTTCTCCTTCAAAGAGAAATGTTAGTTTGCCTGATGTCCCAGAAGTCCCTTAAATTATCCTCTTTAAAAAAAATTTTTTTTTTCCTTCTTTTTTCTGTTCAGTTTGGGTGATTTTCACTACTCTGTCTTCCAGGTCACTCACTGATCTGTTCCTCTGTATCATTTTGTTGTTGTTTAGTCACTAAGTCATTTCCAACTCTTTGCAACTGCATGGATTGCAGCCCCGCCCTCCAGGCTCCTCTGTCCATGGGATTTCCCTGGCAGAATACTGGAGTGGGTTGCCATTTCCTTCTCCAGGGGATCTTTCCAAATCAGGGATCAAACCTCTGTCTCCTGCACTGCAGCTGTATTCTTCACTGCTAAACCACTAGGGGAAGTGTTCTGTATCGTCTGCCCTACGGTAGATTCCTTCTAGTGTGTTTTTTCTTTCAGCTATTGCATTCTTCAGCTTTGTTTGGTTCTTCATGTTTTCTAATCCTTTGTTAAAATTCTCACTTTGTTCATCCATGCTTCTCTTGAGTTTGTTGATCTCATGATCATTACCTTTAAATATTTGTAGCTTGCTTTTGCCACTTTTAAAAGTTCTTTTTCTGAGGTTATTTCTTATTCCTGCATTTGGAACATACTCCTCTGTTGCCTCATTTTACCTCATTCTTTGTGTTTGTTTGTATGTATTAGGTAGGTGGGTTGTTTCCTGATTGTGGCTCAGCTGGTAATGAACCCACCTGCAATGTGGGAGACCTGGGTTGGGAAGATCCCTTGGAGAAGGGAAAGGCTACCCACCCCAGTATTCCGGCCTGGAAAATTCCACGGACTGTATAGTCCATGGGGTTACAAAGAGTCGGACACGACTGAGTGACGTTCTCTTTTGGGTAGGTGGGTTGTTTCCTGATCTGGAAAAATGGCAGCATGTAAGAGATGTCCTCTGAGGTTCGATCCTCTGATCCTACGAAATTCTATCCTATGGAAGAGAGGTCTTAGGAGGTCCTAGCCACTAGAGCTATACTCTGGGCTACATCCATCCATCTGCTGTGATAGGGCCGACCACGGTGGATGCAGTGGTAAGTGGGGCTAGCCCCACCCCAGCTGGCTGTCAGACCCTGCCTTGTATGATAGCCACCCTGCTGTGGAGGACTCGGGGCTGGCCCTGGCCTGCCGGGGGCACATGCTCCCCTAGCAGTAACAGGCTAGGGCAGACTCCAGAACGGCAGTCACCCGCACCAGTGTCCTCGTGGGAGAATGAACTCCCCAAACGGCTCCTCCCAGTGTCGGTGTCCCCGGGGTGGTTCCAGTTGCTTTCTTCTTCTCCAGGAGGCTCTCCAGGACCAGCACGTGGGTTTTCTAGGCTCCTCTCAAAGCGCTGCCTCTGGGCTGGCACTCAGAGCACGATGTTTTTTTGTGCATCTTGAAGCACAGAGTCTGCGTTTCCTACAGTGCTCCAGCTCGCCTGTGGTCAGGCCCCACTGTCCTCACTGCCAGATGTTCTGGAAGCTTGTCTCCTCGGTGCAGGAGCCCCAGGCTGGGGAGCTCCGTGTGGCGCTCAGACCTCTCACTCTGGGAAGAGTCTCTGCAACTGTGATTATCCTTCTGTCTGTGAGTTGTCTACCCGAGCTTGTTGGAGAAGGCAATGGCTCCCCACTCCAGTCCTCTTGCCTGGAAAATCCCATGGATGGAAGAGCCTGGTGGGCTGCAGTCCCTGGGGTTGCTGGGAGTCAGACCCCACTGAGCCACTTCCCTTTCACTTTTCACTGTCATGCATTGGAGAAGGAAATGGCAACCCACTCCAGGGTTCTTGCCTGGAAAATCCCATGGACGGAGGAGCCTGGTAGGCTACAGTCCATGGGGTTGCAAAGAGTCGGACTTGACTGAGCGACTTCCCTTTCACTTTTCACTTTCATGCATTGGAGAAGGAAATGGCAGCCCACTCCAGGGTTCTTGCCTGGAGAATCCCAGGGACAGAGGGGCCTGGTGGGCTGCCATCTATGGGGTCGCACAGAGTCGGACACGACTGAAGCGACTTAGCAGCAGCAGCACCCGAGCTTGTGGATTCTGACTCTGTCAGCTCCATTCCTCCTACCCATCTTGTGTGGTTCCTTCTTTATATCTTTAGCTGTGGAAAATCATTTCTGCTTGTCTTCGCATTGTTCTCATGGATTGTTGCTCTGTAAATAGTTGTTATTTTGGATGCTTTTGGGAGAAGGTGAGTTCAGGTTCTTCCTACTCCACCATCTTGGCCACGGACACTACCCTGTTCTTTTGTTAAAGAACTGAGTATCTTTTTCATATGAAAAGTGATTTATTTTTATTAGCTAGTTGTTTTTATTTAACCTATGGGTCTTTGTGGAGTTTTTTGGCTGTGCAAAAATGTATACATTTCTATAATTGGATCATCCATATTTTCTCTATAGTTTCTATATTTCATGTCTTAGAAATTAGGGTTGCTAAATTTAGTGAACTGAAATACAAGAAACCCAGTTAAATTTTAATTTCTGATAAACAATTAGTAACTTCTTAGTATAAGTAAGTCCAGTAGAATACTTGGGACATATTTGTATTAAAGAAAACTCCATTACAAAGACCTTTTGTTTTTCTCATTCCAATGTTATTTTTAAACATTCAGGTGTTTTTCTCGAGCATTCATGGTTTTCAATCCATCTGGAACTTTTCTTTTCTTTTTTTGGTAAAGAATAAGATGGAGAACCAATGCCTTTTCCCCCAAATGGTCAGTATTGTCCCAACACAATTTATTGAATAACCCATCTTTTCCACACTGATTTTTTTTTTTTAAATGGTATTAGATTTTCACTTTAAAATTGGAACTACAAAGTAGGGTACAGAGGTAAGAACTATTATGGGAACAGTTTGTCTTAAATAGAATATAGATGTCTTCCTTTCTCTAGTTTATTTCTGTTTAAATCTTAAATTTAAGCACTCTGGCCAGAAAACACAGCTCTGTGTGAAATAAATAGCTTACCTGGTAATTCAGAGGCCCACAAGCCAAATTGCCCCCAAAGAATGGCTCTTTTTAGGAAAAGCTCAGAGGAAGTACTGGGCCAACACCGTCCTCCACTTTACAGACGCGTCCTCTTCTTTGATGCTGTCAGGGAGCTGAAAGTCATGCTCTCCAGCAGCACAGACACAGATACAGGTGACTCTTCCTGAGCGATTCACAGAGGTGGGTGGAAAAGGAAAGGATTTCATGCAGATTTAATGCAGTCTTAGGTTTCTGCCTTAGAGACTAGATAGTTTAAGTTATTTTTCCATTTTTTAAATGGAACAAAACAAAGGATTTAAACACAGACCTATTGCATACATAACACGTGGAACTCTGCTCAAGTTTATATGGCAGCCTGGATGGGAGGGGAATTTGGGGGAAGAATGAATACATGTATATATATGCCTGAGTCATACCTCGCTGTTCATGTGAAACTGTCACAATATTGTCAATCGGCTATACCCCAAAACAAAACAAAAAGTTTTTTATAAAAAAGAAAACAAACAGCAAAAGCAGAGGATTTATAATTATGCCAAGCTGAATGTAGGATAAAATCGATTCATTGATTTGCCCTTTTTAAAGGCAAAAAGTGATAAGCATCCTCTTTGGTTTGCAAGTCTTGACCAATAATCCCTCCTTTTTTTCTTGAAGATGCAGGAGAGATTTTCTCAGGCAAGGATTACCCCTAATGACTTCAGGGTTCTTAGACTCAGGCTGGGAAAACAGACAGATGTATTAAAAATAATTACTACCTACAGTGAATAAAAACTTAAAAGAAGTTTTTTACTCTGGGAGCACAAGATTGCTATGGTTTTCCTAGGCCTCTGCCTTAGAAGAGCTGGATTGAGACAGTTACTTGTCTGGGCTGCATCTGTAGGGACAGTCATCCTAATGAGTAGGAAAATGTTTGCTAAATAAGCCCAACCACTATAATAATTTAATGTTGCTAAATGATGGCTTGGGATACATTTAGGGGATAACTTCCATTTGTGTTCCTAATCAAGCAAGTAGTATTACTGATTTTTTTCCCTTGCATATCTCTATTCAAGATACGTATACCAGAATGGAAAGTATAGTTAACCCTGGACAACACAGGTCTGAACTGCACAGGTCCACTTATACATGGATTTTATTTCAATAAATACTGTGGTATCTGCAGTTGGCTGAATCCATGGATGAGCAACTTGGGATAGAAAAGTTATATAGGGATTTTTGACTATATGGATGTTAGTACCCCTAACCCCTGAGCTTTTGGGGGGCAACTGTAATCACTAGCTTGTTAAACGAATTCTCTTTTCTTTCTTTTTTAAAAAATTGCTTTGGCCTCACTGTATGGCATGCAGGATTTCAGTTCCCCCACCAGAGACTGAAACCATGCCCCCTGCAGTGGAATCACAGAGTCTTAACCACTGGACCTCCAGGGAAGTCTTCCTCTATCCTCTTTCTTCACACTGCTGCCTTAAACCTGTGTGTGTAGGACTGGAGTGATGACTCCAAGAGGCAAAGAAACCTGATGGAAATGAGGGTATCTATACCAAAAGGAGTTCTAATTTGATTTAAAGAGTTTGCTATGACTTCAGCCTGGGAGTCTTAGACTGAAGAAGATATTTGTGGAAGATATGTTACTGCCAACATTTTAATATCATTTTCTGAGTTGTGTGCCCCAAATTTGTAATGACAGTCATTAACGATACCACCTCTTATGGAATGTCAAATGCTCACTATTAGGCAGCCATCTGCCTACATACCTCGTGTGCATTATCTCATTTACTCCTCAGGAGAACCCTTTACGGTACATATCATTATACCCATTTTACAGGTGAAAAAATTAAGACTCAAAGGTATTAAGTATTTTTCTTCAGGCCATGTAGTTAGCAATCTGTAAAGCCCACATTTAAGCCCAGGTTTTTCTAACTCAAATTCGTATGCTGAAAGATGGTGCTATACTTGCAGCATTACTTAGAACTCTCCATCAGGGTGGACTTAAAGTGTAATCTTTCCTATTTATAATTAATGTAACCCTTTATTGCTCCAAAATATCACACCTGCCAGTTTGCTGTATATCCTGCCAAGGCTCGGTGCAGATTTTTTTTTCTGGAAAATGCAGGTTTGGGTCTTGATGTAATTTCCTGCATGAAGAACAGGCAAGCTGAGGAACAACTTGTATACAATTAAACATTACTATTGGACTTCCCTGCTGGTCCAGTGACTAAGACTCCAAGCTCCCAATGAAGGGAGCCCAGGTTCAATCCCTGGTCAGGGAACTAGATCCCACATGCTGCACCTAAAAATCCCATATGCTGCAGTGAAGACTGATGATCCCTCATGCCACATCTAAGACCCCATGCAGTCAAATAAATATTTTTTTAAAAAAACATTACTACTCCAGACAACCTGGAAGGGTGTGATGGGGTGGGAGGGAGGATCAAGAGGGAGGGGACATATGTATACCTGTGGCTGATTCGTGTTGATGTATGGCAGAAACTAAGACAATATTGTAAAGCAATTATCCTCTGATTATAAGTAAAGAAAACATTTATGTCTCTAAGTTCATCTAATTGGAGAAAACAGCTAAGAAAATGTAAGGATGTTTATAACATTTATAGACCTATAATCGACCTTTCACCCTAATAGATGCCATCTTTGGAGTAAGCCATGATGTCAGTAGAATACCTCTCAAGCTTTTAAAAGCCCCAATCACAGGACTTCCCTGGTAGCACCGTGGATGAGGATGCACTTGCCAGGATAGGGGAGGTGGGTTTGATCCCTGGGCTGGAAAGCTTCCACATGCCATGAAGCGACAAAGCCCGTGCACCTCAACTGTTGAGCCTATGCTCGAGAGCCCGGACACTGTAAGTACTGAAGCCCATGCTCCACCCTCAACGGGAGAAGCCACTGCAATGAGAAACCTGGGCACCACAACTAGAAAGTGTTCCCTGCTCACTGTGACCAGAGAAAGCCCACATTCTGGAAGGAAGATGCAGAACAACCAAAAAAAAAAAAAAAACAAGCCCATATCACAATATCATAGCTGAACGCAAGTGGACAAAAATGGGCTCACCACACAGCAGATCACCATAAAGAATACTATAAAGGCTCTGTATTCTGGTCCCCATTCCCTACTGTAATTTATAGCAATAACTTCATACAGCTTCTGGATCAGCTGTTCAGGTGCCCTCCTGTGATTGTATAAGAAGATATACAATCCTGTATAAGAGAAGACAATTAACATGCTTTCATCCTCTTTTGCCAAGTTCTTATAATTGCTTCAGACAGTAACTAAATAAACACATTGGTTAATTACTCTTAGTAAGGACAGCTCAATTACGCCAAAACCAAATTCAGTGTTTTTATTGGCTAATCTTCAACATCTATAAGTAGCAAACAATTTTTTAAAAAATCACTGATCAGTGGATCAAGTCAGTTTCTTCATGGGGTGCATTTTAATTTGGTCTTCTAGAGAAGGAAATGGCAACCCACTCCAGTGTTCTTGCCTGGAGAATCCCAGGGATGGGGGAGCCTGGTGGGCTGCCGTCTCTGGGGTCACACAGAGTCGGACACGACTGAAGTGACTTAGCAGCAGCAGCAGAAAGCACATGGGTAGAGACATGTGCTCTGAAACTTGAAACATTTAAGTTTCAATGTTGCTGAAAACACAAACATTTAAGAATACCCACATCAAAGTTTTACAGATTGGGTATCAATGATTAAGTAAGAGTTCCTACCTGAAAATCTTGTGTGCCATAGCCACCTCGCACCTGTGGCAATTCAACTGAATGTTTGGATTGTTTTTATTTTATTCGTTTATTTATTTTTGGCCATGCTGCGCAGCTTGTGGGATCTTAATTCCCCAACCAGGAATCAGACGCAGGGCCCACGGCAGTGAGAGCACCAAGTCTTAACCACGGAACTGCCAGGGATTTATATCAACTGAATATTTGTCTATACATTAGAGACTTTTATAGAAAACTTTCAAACCCTGTCTGAAGCCCAACTCCATGTAGACAAAGCTCTCTGGGAATGAATACATGTCAGGTTCTTCAGTATTCAATATAAAATATGTTGTCACTTCAATGGCAGGAGTCTAACCTGGCAGAAGACGCTCCTTTCAACCCGTAACTGAGACTGCTTTCCAGTGATCACAGTCTTGAACGACTTGCTCTTGTTATTGTGAAAAACCAGATGGATACATTTGATATTTAAAAAGCATTGTTGGTAGGAGGTGTGGGTGAGTGACAGGGAGGGCTTATCAGAGGGTGCAAAGAAACTTTGGCGACAGGGGATACATCTACCAGCTTGATTTTGGTGTTGGTTCACAGGTGTATACTGTGGAACTCGTCAGATTGTATACTTCAAGTGTGTGCAGTTTGTTGAATGTATATTATACTACAGTAAAACTGGAAGTAAAATAATGTTTAGGTCAGGTATTACCAAATGTGAGTAATCATCAGCCTCACCTGGAAGCTTATTTAAAACCTCAGGAGAACTGAGACCCTGAAATCAGTGTTTGAAAACCCCTAACATGGTTTCATTAACCAGCTTTGTAAACCTTCTGTTAAGGGCCTTTAAATGTGTTATACAAATTGCTTCATGTAAAAATGCACACAACCTAATTTATGGCAGTTAGCCCTAGCAAAAAAGTTCAATCTGGTGAACTGACAGACTTCCTTTTTTTATATAATGACAATGTGTATCTCTGTTCCTTTTTCCTTGGGCACTGGGATGCTCGAGAGGTAAGTTCCACTTCTCCTTTAAGGCAGGAGTTTTTCTTAGCCTGGGATTTCTGTTTTATTTCCATCCTAATCACATTTTACTTCTTTACTGTCAGTTTAAAGATTTTATTGTATTTAAGTTTTTTGTTTTTATTTTTATCTGTTTCAGATTTTTTTTTCAGATTTTTTTTTTTAAGTAGGTCATGTTACCAATAATAAACAAGATTTAGAGCAGGAATAGATAGAACCTCTTTAAAAGGTTCAAAAGATGAAATCATGACCTTTTTTATGTCATTTGGCTATGCCGCTATACCAGAGGCCTGGCATATATGAACTGACATTATGCCTGCAGAATTATTGTGATTGTGATAATGATGAGGCATTTGTAGACTTTGAAATGAGATTTCATCAAAATGCTTAAGTGCAATTTTCAGTAGTGAGGTAGCATATTCTTTCTCATAGAAGTATGGGTAAAGCTTGGCAACTAACATAATTTCCAATGTTTCTTGTATACCTGATGTATAAATGTACATAATTGACACACACCTATTCTAAGAAAGGTTCAATGAGTGCTCTAAAGATTCACAGAATTTTGTAAGGTAAAATAAATTAGACAAGTGTGAAGAAAATAAGACAAAGCATGAAAGGTCTGATTGGCACAAAAAAAGTCAACATAGTCTTGCTGGAGATGGGAAAATTTTAACTTTCTAGCGGCCCATATGAAAAGTTTCTCTGCTCAGATAAGAAGTACGTGTGATCGTAAATCTAGAAAGATCTCTGTTTCCTATAAGATCTTCATGGAGAAAGCACTTTGAAGGGCATCATCTTGTCTTTCAGTGGGGACTGTTACCATCATGTGATGCTAGTAAATTATAATGCAGTTCAGATTTTTATGTGAACTGGTTAAGATGAGTTTAAGAAATTTTCCAGTCCATTAAAAAAAGAGATTGTCAACATTTTTTCTCCTTGTTAGCCAACAGAACAAGCATTGTGGGGTGGAAGAAATCTCCTTTGGTGATACACAGTCAAAGGGAATCAGTTTTTTTTATTGAGGATGATACACACCAAATCTTTGTCTTCCTGTCTGGTATCGCTAGGTCAGTTTCTAGGCTGTAGGGTGCTTTTTTACCAATTAGAACAAAGGACCACCACCCCCCAACCCTAGGCAAATCTAGCATTCAGATCTAGATTTCCACCCCTATCTCTCCTCCCATTACCAGCCCACCTGCTCCCCTCCTGTCTTATGTCAGGGCACCTTTATTTTATTTTAAAAAAATTTTTTTTAATGTGACCACTTTAAAAATCTTTATTGACTTTGTTACAGTATTGCTTCTGTTTTGTGTTTTGGTTTTTTGGCGGCAAGGCATCTGGGATCTCAGCTCCCTGATCAGGGATCGAACCTGCAATCCCTGCGTTGGAAGGCAAAGTCTTAATCTCTGGACAACCAGGGAAGTCCTCCAGGGCACATTTTGTGCAGTGCACATGCGTAAAAGTATGTGGCGGTCATGAAAATGAACTGAAGGATCAATTAGGCAGTTTCAGAAATAGCCAGCTAAACAGCCTCATGTTTCAGCCTCATTTTTTTTTAACTAGTAGAATTTTTCACAAGGCTTATTAAACTTTATTAGGTATTCGAATCACACAGGAACTTCTTAAAAATGCATATTTCTGGATACTGCAACCTCCAATTCTGATATAGTAAACCAGGGATTGAAACCCAGGAAGCTACATTTTAACAAAAAGCAAGGTGATTCCAATTTGAGAAAAGCTGACCAAGGAATAAATAGTACAGGTTTAAAAATCATACTGATAGAATTTCAAATTGTTGTGTCATTATAAGTTGTGTAAACTTGGGAAAACTAACCTTTCTTTCTTTATTTTTATTTTAATATTTTTTTATTTGGCTGTACCAGGCCTTAGCTGCAGCATGTGAACTCTCAGTTGCGGCACATAGGATCTAGTTCCCTGAACAGGGATCGAATCTGAGCCCCCTCCCTGTATTGGGAGTGTGGAGTCTTAGCCATTGGACCGCCAGGGAAGTCTGGGAAAACCAACTTTTCCTTGCCTCAGTTTCTTTGATTGTAAAGTGCCAATTAAAAATTCTTCCAGCACAGGGTTATTTTAAGGATGAAGTCAGATTAAATATTCTACCAGAGTACCTGGAGGGTAGTAAGCACATAATAAATGCTGGTTACTGTTTTCACAGTATACTTTCAAAGCTCTATTCAGGGTAAGTCCAACCCTTAGGAAAGTATTTTTAAGTGAACGCACAGACAGCACTTTACTCTCATTTTATGATATTTGTCTGCACCTCCTCAGGGCATAGAAGTGCTTCCATTAGCATATCTATACAACCCCAAAGAAATCTCTTGCTTACTTCTTTGAAGTCTTCAGATATAAAGTAGTCATCCTTTTTTATTTTTGATTTTGCTTATTGCCTACATCCTCATCACCATGCTTATTTTAATACATAATATTCAGATCTCATCAAGCCATTTATCTAGTTTGCAAATGCTGAAAACAGTGATTCTTTTTTTTTTTCAATGTTTCCCTTTAATGTCACTATTATGGAATTATGGAAAGCTGAATTCTAAGCCCAAATCCCCTTGGGAATAATTTTAACTAACTCATCTGAAGTCTGCCTCATAAAATTGCAGGAAGCTGGGGCAGAGTTGGGGGTTCCCTTCCATTTAGGCACTAACTGCCCAGTTTGAAAGAGCCAGACTTTATATCACAAAGACAATTTAGAGATAATCTCAGTAAAACCTATAACTGAATGTGGACTTAAGCATTACTCTACAAAGAAATAAGTTTTTCCTATAGTGGAGGAAAAGCTGTTTTTCCTTCTACCCAGCTCAGGTTCATTTCTTGTGTATGTGTGCATGCCCAGACTGTCTGACTCTTTGAGACCCCATAGACTAGAGCCCACCAGGCTCCTCTGTCCATGGAATCTTCTAGGCAAGAGTACTGGATGGAGTGGGTTGCCATTTCCTACTCCAGAGGTTCATTGCCTGGGGCCTTGTAAATCAGACTGAAAAAAGACTGATTAAACAGAGAAGTCTATTGACATGTACACCTCTGTATACAAGGGAGCACTCAGTGATGAGATTCAAAGAGGTGGTTAGAACTTGGGCTTATGGCATCTTTTAAAAAAAAGAAAGCGATAAATGATTAGAGAAGAGGCAAGATGAAAGATAAGGACCTTGAGTTTCTAGGGCAGCATATTGTAGGGAGGTAAATATTTTAGGAGCTAATAGAAGATAAGTGCTGAGTTAATAAAGTTCATTTTATAGATTTCGTTGGTGCCATCCCTGGGCCATTAGGGTCTAAACTTGTCTCCAGTGATTAACTTCTGTCCTTCCAGGAAGAGAAAGGAGGGGGATACCTTTACAAATTTATGTCCTCCTTTCAGGCAAACAGGGAAAGTGTGGAGAGCTTTCCTTGAATATGATTCTTCTCAGTTGCCTTCATTTCAAAATAATCCTTATGCTAAAGTAGGATATTCTGTACGCTTCATTCCCATTGAAGGAGACCGTGGAGCATTTTAGGACTGTGTGAAGCGGAAACAGACACTAGTTATTTTAGAAACCAGGTACATTTTTATATAATATTTCTACCTCAAAGAAGGCTTTTGAAGCATTTACAAATTCAGCATAGCTAACTCAAGTGAATGATGTTGTTTTGTCATTTGAAATATTAAAATCAAATTTTCCCCCAATGGCTTTAGTAGGTGTGGAAGCTAAACAGTTTTTAGATAAAGCAAATATCTGGGTCCAGCAATTTCCAGTTATTATTTCTTTCCTGCTTTTATTCATTCTTTTTAGTAAATGTTCCTCAAACCGTGTTTCAGAAATGTTTAATGGTTCCAACCACCTTCATCTGGGACAGTTTTCCTGACTCAGTTTTACGGTACAGTGGTGCCTCTTACCTGCAGGTGGGGGGTATATTCCAAACCCCGAGTGGGGAGTACTTCTAACTGAACCCTATACAGGTATGTTCCAAACTCCTAGGGAACCGGTGGCCATTGGGAGAGCATTAAACTGAAGATCAAACTCCTAGGGAGTGGAGTACTTCTAACTGAACCCTATATATACTATGTTTTTTCCTATACATAATACCTATGACAAATTTATAGATTAGACATAGTAAGAGAATATCTGAATTGCCAGCATCACTACTCTTGTGCTTTGGGGTTAATATTAAGTAAAATAAGAGTGACTTGAATACAGGCACTGCAATATCGTGACAGTGGGTCTGATAACCGTGATAGCTACTAAGTGACTGTCAGGTAGGATATTCTGGACAGAGGGATGATTTACATCACGGGTCGGACAGAGCAGGGTGACAAGAGATTCTACCGTGACTCTCAGCACGACACACAATTTAAAGCTTATGGATTGTTTATTTCTGGAACTTTCCATTTAATATTTCACATCTCAGTTGATTCAAGGTAACTGAAACTATGGAAAGCAAAACTACAGGTAAGGGGAGGGGATGCCTGTATTGTGGTAAAGGATTCAACCTCAAGAATTATGTCTAGAAAAAGGATAGAAGATACTCACTCAATTATTTTACTAGAAAATTAGCTGCAAAACACATCAATTATGGAAATCACATGCAAATTACTTAAATAACATTAAAAATCCAAGTCCCCTTCCACCAACCTCCCGCCTTTTTTAACTATTTCAGCCATGTATAATTACATAGTCCATGGTATTAAGTACATTCACATTACTATACACTCACCTTTTGATGAAGAATCTAGATTATCTTCGTACAAATCAGGAGTGGAACAGTTCAAGAAAGAAGGGGAGGGAAGGAGAGGGGAAAGGAAAGTAAGGCAGGGAGGTAGGAATAAAGGTAAGAAGGAAGGGAAGGGACTTCTCTGCATGGTCAGTGGTTAAGAATCTGCCTGCCAGTGCAGGGGACGTGGATGGTTCAATCCCCTGGTCCGGGACTGAACATGCTGCAGAGCAATTCAGCCCGTGCACCACAACTGTTGAAGCCTGCGTGCTCTGGAGCCCCTCTGCCACAACTGCTGAGTCCGTCTGCTGCAGTTACTGAGCCTATGTGCCTAGAGCTTGTGCTCAACAACAGGAGAAGCCACCACAATCAGAAGCCCGCACACTGCAACTAGAGACTAGCCCCAATTCGCCACAACTAGAGAAAGCCCACGTGCAGCAATCAAGACCCAGTGCAGCCGTAAATAAATCAAAAAGAAGGAAGGGAAGAAGGAGGGTCATCCCAAGATAGTTTTAGCTTTCACTTGCCTTACACACTTAGAGAGTTTGGCAGCTGTGAGCTCTCATAGCTGAAAAAAGAACCATGGCAGTGCTACAGGTGGGATTTCAAAGACTGTAAAATATGCGGCGAACTGTGTTGCTCCCTATTTATGGACCCAGGTCTCTACTTTTTTACATTCAAGGCTTGAAGTTTGTTGAAATTTTGCATGGATAACAAGATGGGATGCAGTTGGGATGGTTTTCCCTTGATCAGTGGGAAGCACCTTCTATGTGCAGAATAGCAGACAATGACACAGTCAAGGGTCTTAAAGGAGCAAAGGATATGCACATTAATATAAATCACAGATCAGTGGTAGCAGAAGTCTGTTTTTAAAAAAACTTTTTATTTTATGTTGGAGTATAGCAGATTAACAGTGTTGTGATAGTTTCTGGTGGAGAGCAAAGGGGACTCAGCCAGACATAGAGGTGTATTCATTCTCTCCCAAACTCCTCTCCTATCCATGCTGCCACGTAATACTGAGCAGACTTCTCCGAATGATAGCACAGGTCTTGAAGACAATGTTTTGGTACAGGAATTCAGAAAAAGGAGTAACTTCTGCAAGCTGGAATGATTTTTGCTTAATTGTTACAATGACTGCATTCACTTAGTTCAAATTCTAATTGAAATCAAATGTCAATAAAAATCTCACTTTGTTTACAGAATTTGAAACACTATGCACAAAAAAGGGCAAGAATTATGTAATTTCAAAGCCAATCTGCCAAACCATTTTTATTAATGCTTCATGATGACTGTATTGTAGATAGAAGAGACATACCCAGCATTCTTTGTCAGCCTTCTGGGAAACTAGGTCTTGAATTTTGAGAACTGTGATTAGTGAGAGCGCCTCAGGAATGCCTTCCTCTGTTAAATGCATTGCTTTTGTACTCTAAAGCTTCTGATGTTCTTGAGGGCAATTGGACTGATTTTACTGCATTATTTTATTTTCTAGTGGAAGCATTACTACTCCAGTATAATGGAACAAACTTTTCTGTGGATGAAATGGAAATATTAGGTTGGCCAAAAAGTTCCCTCAGGCGTTTATGTACCATTTTATGGAAAAATATGAACGAACTTTTTGGTCAACCCAATACCTTGAACATGTAAACCTCTTGTATGAAAGCAAAATTGCCCGTATCTAAGTGGCCAAAGATGACATGTCATGGTTTGTGGACGATATTGTTACTTCCTATGAATGAGACCAATGTTGAAATTGCAAATAGAACCCTCACGTTTTAAGCTATGTTGCTAAGACTTTGCAGAATTTATCAAGAAAGTGGTCAGTGGTTTCAAATGATGGCTAATCCTACCCAGAAGCATGGGAAAATGCATTAAATCCAACTATTCACTGTCTGTTCATGGTAAAGCTGACCCGAAGACTACGCCACAGGTCTTCATGACTAAATGCAAATAGTGACTTTAGTTGGCTTTTTTAAAATCTGTGTGAAATTTTTGTTAGAAGATATAAGTGTTGATGCATAATTATTGCTTCTAATCTTTGATTCTAACACACTTACTCAAGTGTTTCTTTTTTTAATTAATTAATTTATCTTAATTGGAGGATCATTAATTTACAATATTGTGGTGGTTTTTGCCATTCATCGATATGAATCAGCTGTGGGTACACCCGTGTCCCCCCATCCCGAACCCCCCACCCACCTCCCTCCCTACCCTATCCCTCTGGGTTGCCCCAGAGCACTGGCTTTGGGTGTTCTGCCTCATGCATCCAACTTGCACTGGTCATGTTTTACATATGGTAATATACATGTTTCAGTGCTGTTCTCTCTAATCATCCCACCCTCGCCTTCTCCCAGAGAGTCCAAAAGTCTGTCCTTGACATCTGTGTCTCTTTTGCTGCCCTGCATATAAAATCGTTGTTACTGTCTTTCTAAATTCCATATATATGCATTAATATACAGTATTTCCCTGGAGGAGGGCATGGCAACCCACTCCTGTATTCTTGTCTGGAAAAACCCCGAGGACAAAGGAGTCTGCGGAGTTCAGTCCATCGATTGCAAAGAATCAGACATGACTGAAGTGACTGAGCACATACAGTATTTGTCTTTCTCTTTCTGACTTGTGAGCTTAGTGAAGTCGCTCAGTCATGTCCGACTCTTTGGACTGTAGCCTACCAGGCTCCTCCATCCATGGGATTTTCCAGGCAATAGTACTGGAGTGGGTTGCCATTTCCTTCTCCAGGGGATCTTCCTGATCCAGGGTTCGAACCCGGGTCTCCCGCGTTGTACGCAGACACTTTACCATCTGAGCCACCCTGGAAGTCCTTTCTGACTTACTTCACTCTCTATAATAGGATCCAGTTTCATCCACCTCATTAGAACTGACTCAAATGTGTTCCTTTTTATTAGCTGACTTTTTGTCTAAATTAAGATCATTTGGCAGGTACATGGAAAGATGCTCAGCATCACTCATCATCAGGGAAATACAAATCAAAAGCACAGTGAAATATCACCTCATACCTGTCAGAATAAATCAAAGAGACAAAAATAATAAGTATTGGTGAAGATGTGGAGAAGGGGAAGGTTCACATACTGTTGAAGCCTTGCTTGGAGAATTTTGAACATTACTTTGCTAGCGTGTGAGATGAGTGCAGTTGTGCAATAGTTTGAGCACTCTTTGACATTGCCTTCTTTGGAATTGGAACAAAAACTGTTTGTGTACCATTGAGGGGAGTATAAATTAGTGCAACCACTGTGGAAACAGTATGAGGCCACTATGGAAATAGTATGGAAATATTTCCTCAAAAAACTAAAATTAGAACAATCATATGATCCAACAGTTTCACTCCTGGGTATTTATCTGATGAAAATGAAGACACTAATTTGAAAAGATGTATGCACCTGCATGTTTATTACAGCATTATTTATAATAGCCAAGACATGGCAGCAGCCTGTGTCCAACAATTGGAGTAGCTAAAGAAAATGTGATTTTATACACACAAATATATATATATATATATATATATATATATATATATATATATAAGTTATATAGTATATATAGTGGAACATTATTCAACCATAAAAAAAACACAAAATCTTGCCTTTTTTGACAGCATGAATGGACCTTGAGGGTATTATGCTAAGTGAACTAAGTCAGATAGAGAAAAACAAATGTCTTTATATGTGTCATATGATTTCACTTACATGTGGAATTGCATCTAAACATATGAACACATATAAACAATGAACACAACAGACAACCGAGTGTATAGATGTAGAGATTAGATTGTGGTTGCCAGAGGTGGAGTGTTGGGACGGTGGGCAAAATGTGTGAAAGGGTAAAATGCCAGCTATCATTTGGGTCTGGTTTTGTTTGACAGCGCCAGCTCATAAGTCATGTTTAGACTGAGTCAGCAGATGTTAAAGGATGAGGGAGTGGATGGAATATGTTAAGCAATCAGAATGGGGGAAAATAATGGAATAAGAGATCGCTGCACTTTTGACATTTCACATGTAAATGGCATTATAAATAATATGCACCAGTTACTTGATTCAGGACCTCAGACCTTTCTGTAATGGATTTGAAGCACAAAGTACAGTATTTATAGCCAGCGTGGAGTCTTCACTTTCAAGGATGGTTATACTCTGGGGGCTAGAAAGCCAGCTGAGCTCCACTCGTGAAGAGTTCTGCCATGCCAAGGCAGTTGACCGCTCTCTCTTCCCTCTTCTCCACTGTCCTGCAGACCAGACGATGTGCTCCTGCATCGCACGCATGACGAGATAGTCCTTCTGCACTGCTTCCTGTGGCCCCTGGTGACGTTCGTGGTGGGTGTTCTCATTGTGGTCCTGACCATCTGCGCCAAGAGCCTAGCAGTCAAGGCAGAAGCCATGAAGAAGCGCAAGTTCTCTTAAGGGGAGTCGGCTCGTGGGAAGTGAAGCCCAGCAGCTGCTCTCGTCTGCACACATCTACCTGCAGAGCCTGCTTCCCGGCCCAGGAGATGGAAGGGGCTGTGAGGGGTCTCCGAGAGGCTCCCCCTCAATGACAGCAGAGGCAGGCACAACCCGAAGACCTGGAACCTCACCGATTATTTTCCATGTGTTGTAGCAATAGCTGCAGGGGCAAGCTCTGAGCTGTATGGAGTTATCCGTTTCAGAAAATCCTATAGAAGTTAATTTTCTTCGGGGAAATAACTATATAATTGTACAGTGTAGAATACAAACTATTATGATTTATGCTACCTAAAAATATTAAAATAGAGTGGTCTGTGTTCTTTTCTATTTCCTTTTTTATGCTTTGAACACCAGGGTTTTAAAAAAGGGTCTTATGGGTTTCATTTGATTTTGCTAGGTGAAACTTTGACCTGGACACAGGGATTCCTGCACAAATCTTGACCTCACCATGTAACCCCCAGTCTCTGGTATGAAGGAGTACGTTAGACTCCTCTTTGAAAAGGAAAAACTGCCACTGTTAACTCAGTCTCCAGTCACTTCTGTGACTCTCCAGCAAGGAACCCTCAAAGAGGAAAACATTCTCCCAACACTCCGTTGTTTCTCACCAGATTATTTCTTAAGAGAGGGAGGAGATTCTGAACAAGGTCTGTCCTAGCTCTAAGAGCACTGTGCCTCATTATTCATCGTTCAGGTAATTTTTGATGGGTTTTTGTCTCTCTGCAATAGAATGTACATGATGTGAAGGACACATTTCAGCTTAGTTAAATGCGGTTTTCATTTTTCTTTTAGGTCAGGGTAAAAATGATCAAAATCAGTTAATTTTATTTTCTTTGTCCTTGCCTTGATGTTTTCAGTTTTAAAATGAGACTATTGCTGCAGTTGTTAATGGTTGCCTAGACAAGCCTGGAGACGCAAGCCAGCTCACATCACTCTGCCGCTGAGCTCTCTGCGCCTTTATCAGAAGTTCATGGACGAGACAGTACTTCTTTGCATCTGTTCATAAACTCAGATTCCAAATATCAATCATATCTAAGTGACTATCTAAGCTCCTCTATTTATTTACCATGTAGAATCAAACCTTTGCTTACAAGAGATGTACAAATTTTTGGTTGAGGAAAAACTGACAACACACACTTTATTTGCTTTTTCTTATTCTTCAGACGTGTTTCTGTTAGAATGATGACAAATTGGACTGTAAGGACAAGCTGCCCTCATTTATTTTGCTCAGCATTCTAAGAAAGATACATATTAGTGGCTTGATGACTTCCTGACTTTGGGTCCACATAGCAATGTTTTCTTAAATTTGAAACTCAAGTAACTGAAAGAACCATTGTCATCTGTGGAAGACTAGGGTGTTGGATGAGTAAGATATTTTTCTTCCAATTCAAGTGTTACAGATTTCACTGTGAAAAAGGCCTTGAACACACTATTTATGACATCCTTTGAGGCAGCTACAGTGCCTTGACTTCAATCCCAGGTTTCTGTTGCAGCATCCCTGTTGTCTCAGCAACAAAGTGAACCATTCTGAAGCAGAGAGTAACATGAAAATGCGGCTCAGAGAAAGTCAACGTCATTGCATTACATTGTGGGAGATGTATTGTGTAGATGAAGTCTCTTTATCCATTTTATCTAAATCCAATAATCTGTGATTAATTGATTACAGGGAGTTGATAAAAACAGTGCGTGAACATACATGTTGGTAAAAAGGGAAGTTGATATATATTGATGTGAGTTTTTATTTACCAGTTTTTAACCATTTATATTAAATTAAATAAATGCTTCTATTTAGGCTCAAAGAGTATACCTGGTTATATTCTGTAGGTTGATTTTTGGAAAGAAGAAGCACGCTGAATTACTGAGGTCACATATAATTTTAAAATCTTCCTTGCTAGTAGCCAGTTAAATTTGAGGTACTTTATTTATACTTATCATTAAAGATAAAATGCAATGGAACAACATTTTTAAGATCACAGAAGACAAAGAAGCTTAACTACTTAATATTTCAATTCTCTTTTTTCTAAATATAAATGAGGAAATGGTATAAGCTGCTGAAACAGAAACCCCCCAATATGATGACTCATGTAAGACAGAAGTTTCTTTCTTTCTCTTATGGCAATCTGGAGGTACCTGAGAAGTCATCCAGGTCAGGGAGGGCAGGTCTGTTTCTTAAGGTAATCAAGGAACCCAAGCTTGTCTACCTTGTCCTCTCATTATCAAAGGTGTTATTCATCCCATGGTCAAAGTGGGCTCAAAAATACACCACATTCTGCAGCCCGTGAAAAGAGAGCGATTTGGGAGCCAGCTATTGGGTTGACCAAAAGTTCGTTCTGGTTTTTTCATAAGGTGTTAACCTTTTGGAAAAGTCTGTACAAGCTTTTTCAGCCAACCCAATGCTTCCTTTTAAGGAAGTTCCAGCCATCACCCTGCTCATAGTCCATCCGTGAATACCGATTACATAAGTATACCTAGCTTCAAGGAAGACTGGGACCTGTTGTCTCCAGCTAGATGGACGTATGTCCTATTAAAGCTCCAGGATAAAAGGAAAAGGGGAGAATGATACTAGAGTTAAAGACAGGAATGATGGGCAGCTGTCAGTGGCCCATGCTACGATGAAAATCTGGGCAGGGATGACAAAGATCTGTTGGCCCTGGCAGGATGTACAGGCCTTGGTTAGACCGTGAATCTTCTCTCTGGGAGAAACTCCCTTGTCCTCTGTTCTCTCTGGCCTCTACTTTGACTTCTAGGAGATTCTTGCTCCTCAGACTTCTTAGCCACATCTGAAGCTTTTGGGAGGCATCACAGCTTTTGCAGGCCCCCACCTGCTGGTGCAGATTTGTAGAGGAGACCTAGATTTCCTTAGAGACTGAACAAATGTAGATTTTTCAAGTTTATAGGGTGGTTGTTTAATTGACTGCAGTAGGGAGTTTGACTATTTTTGATGTTGGGGTGCTAACATCTTTCCCTTTCTGCTCCCCTTTTCCTTTCCCCTTCTGCTCCACATCTGGGCAAGCTGATTAGTGAGCCTGGGTACCCCCTCCTTTGGACTGGGTGGGAAGTTCAAATCATACAAGCCCTAGCCTGCTTGCAGGAACCCACTCCCTGCCCCACATCCTAAGAATAATAAAGTCAAACCAGTCAAGTCATTTTTGGATCTGCTTGGGAACTGCTCCACTCTCCTAGAAAGTCTCATTCATTATGTGAATAATAAACCTTTTCATACCCTCTTGATGTGTGTATGGTTATTAGTCTCAACATCCAAACCAAATTTGGGGTAATGGGTTTTCATGTGGCCTCTGAAGGGGTGCTTACAACATTGGTAATGAAGTTTCATCAAAACATGGTTTTCGGTGTTTTTGCTTTTAGTTTTGTTAGTTCACACAAAAGTATTCACAGCCAAAGAGCTACTCTTGTTATACTTCTTAAGGCAGCGGCATCTTCTTTACTAGTCTCTGTGCTTGGCCTGTGTCTCCATCCCTCAGTTGAGTGGCAGCCACTTTGAAGCCTTCTGGAAAACCGGGTTTAAGTGAGAATGCTTCACCCTTTAGCTGGTCTTTTCTGCTCAACTGACTTCCGTTGTCTGGTCAGTAATATTGGGATACTCAGTGGAGACTTTCAGAGAGACTGCATAATAATTTGCTTTTTGGTGCATAGAAATGGTCGGGCTGCAGGATATAGTCTTAGTTCCTGAAACAAGGCTGAATTACCTACTTGTAAATAGTTTTTCTTGTTTCACTATTTTTCATAGTTCCTTGCCAAAAAAACAGCAATAAAGCAGCCAATACACATCATCACTCTGCTTTTTTTTTTTAATTAACTGTTGTTTTAAATGTTTATTTATTGATTTATTTTTGGCTGTACTGGATCTTTGTTGCTGCACACAGAGTTTCTCTAGTTGTGGAGAGCAGGGGCTAGCCTAGTGGTGATGTGAGGGCTTCGGTAGTTGTGGCTTGAGGGCTCCAGAGCATCAGCTCAGCAGTTACGGGGCCCAGACTTACTTGCCCTGCGGCATGTGGGATCTTCCCTGACCAGGGATCAAACCCTCATCCCCTGCATCGCAAGGTGGATTCTCAACCACTGGACTCCCAGGGAAGCCCCACTCTGCTTTTTTCTAATTACTTGCCACAAAGCCATAGGTTTGCCTGTCAAGTCGTTACAAGTGCCAGTTTTATCTAGTGGTTAGCCAAAGCACAAGGGTCTCTAGTTTTCCATCCTGTAATATCTATTTCCTCGCTGCCTGGCAACAATACATAGCCACATATTTTGTTATGACAGGGATATAATTTACATGGCCCTTCTCTCTTTTTTGTGGAGTATGGTTGCGGTACATTGTTGCCTTAGTTTCCGCCGTACAAGGAAGTGAATCAGCCACGGGATAGTATACCCCTTCCCTCTTGAGCCTCCTTCCCACCCCGCCATCCCACCCCTCTAGGCCATCACAGAGCCCTGAGCTGAGCTCCCTGGGCTACACGGCAGCTTCCCACTAGCTAGCTATCTTTCACATATGGTAGTCTATACATGTCAAGCCTAATCTCCCAATTCATTTCTCCCTCCCCTGCCATCAATGTGTCGACACATCTGTTCTCTCCTAGAGTCTGTCACACAGAGCGAAGTAAGTCAGAAAGAGAAAAAACAAGTATCATATATTAACGCATGTATGTGGACTCTAGGAAAATGGTACAGATAAACCTAGTTCCAAGACAGGAATAGACATGCAGACATACACTGTCTTTTTCTGAATGGTCTCATCTGATGATCTCAGCTGGTGATTCCCACATCTATTCTCTCCTGTTTTGAGCTCTGAATGTATTTGCAATAGCTCCAATGAATTCTTTAATAAGCATAGTGATGGGTAGACAGTGCAATGATGACAAGTAATGCTGGTGGCTCAGATGGTAAAGAATCTGCCTGCAATATAAGAGACCCAGGTTTGATCCCTGGGTCAGGAAGATCCCCTGGAGAAGGAAATGGCAACACACTCCAGTATTCTTACGTGGAGAATCCCATGGACAGAGGAGCCTGGTGGGCTACAGTCCACGGGGTCACAAGGAGTCAGACACAACTGAGCAACTAACACTTTCAATGCAACAAAATAGTACCAAACAAAATGGATAAGGAAACATTTCCCGGCTCAAATAATTTGTCCTGAGAATTTATTGAAATAAACCGATTCATTGTAACATTTTCCTAACATCTCAATGTTCCTAGCACATACTCTATAGTTCAGATGTACTGGTCCTGTCCCATGGCTTAGACCTTGCTTTTCACCACGTTTGTAAATCTGGTTCTTACTCATCAGATCTGAGCTTAAATATTGACTTTTCCTAGAAGCCTTCCCTGAATCCTATTTAAGTAGATTTCTCGTGTCATCGTCTTCCTCTCCGTCCTTCTTTCTTCCTTTGTAGTACCTATTACTGCTTATACTTATCTGTTTACTTATCTATTATTTCTCTCTTCCATTAGATGATACGATCCATAAGAACAGTGTTGGTGGCATATTTTTCCCCATGACTGGCATAGTGCCTGACACATTAAGATGCTAAATAAATGAATAAGTGCTCCCCAGATCCATTATGTCCTTTGTACATATTGTTTCCATGTCCTTTCCAACAAGAAACTTATTGATCTTTCTATCCATAATGACAATGACAATAATGCCCAATTAACTCTTATTAAGTGGTTTCCAAGTGCGTCTAAATGCCTTATCTAACATCTTTCTAAGTTCTTCATCAGAGCTGCGCAGAGTAAGACACTTAGCATAGTACCCAGGGCATACTAAACCCTGGAAAAAATTAAAATTAATGAATAGACAAATACATGTTGCAATTTTAGCCTTTAAATGAAAAGCTATAAGACAGATACACTAACGTTTTTGTATATAAATATTATATGCAGTCTGTTAAACAAATGAAAAGAATAATAATCACTCCATTCATTATCAAATTATCCTAAAACTGAAGAAGCTTATTACAACAAGTATTTATTATCTCATATCATTCCTGAAAGTTAGGAATCAGGAAGTAGCTTGACTATAATTCTAAATTATTCCTGGTGAAATCTCACCACTTAGAAAGATAAGTGCATGGATTAGGGTTATAGTGGAATAAATTCAGTAACAGAGATCCAGCAATATGATAGTGGGGAGCTTCTGATAAGAACACAATTGTCCATTAGACAGGAACCTTAAAACAAAAAGTGAGCAAAGTTCAATCATCTCTGTTTTTGATTAGCGTGAAGAAGCTTCCAAAGAAGTCATTGGAACGGATTTTTAAATTTTATTATTATTAAAAAAATTTTGGCCTCACTCTGCAGCATGTTGGACCTTATTTCCCAGACCAGGGATCAAACCGGCACCCTCTGCATTGGAAGGTGGAGTTTTAACCACTGGACCGCCAGGGAGAGGCTTCCCCGGTGGCTCAGTGGTAAAGAATCCACCTGCAATGCAGGAGATGCTGGTTCAATCCCTCGGTCAGGAAGATTTCCTGGAGGAGGAGATGGCAACCCACTCCAGTGTTCTTGCCTGGAGAATCCCTTGGACAGAGGAGCCTAGATGGCTACAGTCCATGGAATCACAAAGAGTTGGACATGACTGAAGTGACAGCACACACCACCAAGTCCCAGGAATAAACTTTTTGATGGTGCTCAGTTCAGTTCAGCTGTGTCCGACACTTTGCGACCCCACGGACTGCAGCACGCCAGGCCTCCCTGTCCATCACTAGCTCCCAGAGTTTACCCAGACTCATGTCCATTGAATTGGTGATGCCACCTAACCATCTCATTCTCTGTCATCCCCTTCTCCTCTTGCCTTCAATCTTTCCCAACATCAGAGTCTTTTCAAATAAGTCAGCTCTTCACATCAGGTGGCCAAACTATTGGAGTTTCAGCTTCAACATCAGTCCTTCCAATGAACACCCAGGACTGATCTCCTTTAGGATGGACTAGTTGGATCTCCTTGCAGTCTAAGGGACTCTCAAGAGTCTTCTCCAACACCACAGTTCAAAAGCATCAATTCTTCAGCACTCAGCTTTCTTTATAGTCCAACTCTCACATCCATACATGACTACTGGAAAAACCATAGCCTTGATTATATAGACCTTTGTTGACAACATAATGTCTCTGCTTTTTAATATGCTATCTAGGTTGGTCATAACTTTCCTTTCAAGAAGTAAGCATCTTTTAATTTCATGGCTGCAGTCACCATCTGCAGTGGTTTTGGAACCCCCCAAAATAAAGTCATCCACTGTTTCCACTGTTTCCCCATCTATTTGCCATGAAGTGATGGGACTGGATGCCATGATCTTAGTTTTCTGAATGTTGAGCTTCAAGCCAACTTTTTCACTCTCCTCTTTCACTTTCATCAAGAGGCTGTTTAGTTCTTCTTCACTCTCTGCCATAAGGGTGGTGGCATCTGCATATCTGAGGTTATTGATATTTCTCCCAACATTCTTGATTCCAGCTTGTGCATCATCCAGTCCAGCATTTCTCATGATGTACTCTGCATATAAGTTAAATAAGCAGGGTGACAATATATAGCCTTGATGTACTCCTTTCCTTATTCGGAACCAGTCTGTTGTTCCATGTCCAGTTCTAACTTTTGCTTCCTGACCTGCATACAGGTTTCTCAAGAGGTAATAAAAATGCTCTGAGCATGTTAGTCACTAAGTCGGGTCTGATTCTTTGTGACCCCATGGACTGTAGCCTACCAGGCTCCTCTGTCCATGGAATTCTCCAGGCAAGAATACTGGAGTGGGTAGCCATTCCCTTCTCCAGGGGATCGTCCCAACCCAGGGATAGAGCCCAGGTCTCCTGCATTGCAGGCAGATTCTTTACCGTCTGAGCCACCAGAGATGCCCAAAAAATGCTCTGAAGGGGGAGCCAAGTATCCACTTAGCCCTCTACTCTGAAATTCACAGGTTGAAATTTAACTATTGATGACAGTTTTGCAAAGACATTTTTGATAATGGACGGTAGGAGAAGAAAGCTTTTCTACACACTATTAGGGTCCCTGGTTGGGTCTGAAAATTAAACTGACAAGACAGATTAACACTTTTTATCAAATTTTTACATGTACCTGAGAGCCTTCACAGAGGAATGAAGGCCTGAGAGGTGACTAGATCAAGAAACTTTTACAGAAGAGACAATTCATTTGTGAAGAGTTGACAAGACAAGGGGATTTGGGCTAAATGTAGTAAATGATGAATGATAACTAGGAAGATAAGGGTTAGCTTAACAAAGTTTGTTGGTGCAGATTTCTTTTCCCCAAATGTCTTCCTTCTTCCTGGTACAGGGAGGGTACCTTTTATAAGGGAAATTTATATCTTGCTTTTAGGGGAGAAGGACAAGTGAAGGGGAGGTCAGAGTGACCTTCTTGCTTCTACTGTTTTCTCAGACTCTTCCAGCTCAAGACACTTAATATGCCAAGGTGCCAGAGTACATCCTGAACATCAGCTGGATGCTACAATACCAGCCTGAAATTCAGTGGGTGAGGATATAGACCTGCTTAGGACCTCAGAGTCATAAATAAAATAGCCTTTCCTTACTTCCCTGTGATACTCAACCAAAGTGCTGTTTTATCATGGGTTTACATTATTTTAGACTCATAAATCTGTGTTATGAGTATAAATCTGCTTTCTTTAGTAGTTCCTTAGTTTAGATTGTAATAGTTAATCCTACTCACCCTTTCCTGGAAAACTCAGCAATATGTCTTGACAGTTTTGCTTCAGTGATTTAATGAAGTAGCTTCCTGCTTTTTTTTTTTTTTTTTTTTTTTATACGACCCTGCCTAGGACATTTTGGATCTTAACTTTCCTTGCAATTCTATTACTCAATACGTGGATGACCTCTTAACCTCTTATTAGATTCTGAAGATGCGTTGAGCTCTCTCAACTAATTTCATTAATCTTCTGAAGAGTTTTAACTTAGAAAGGGCTTTAAGTTAGAAGGAATGTTATAATTTTGTCAAAACAAAATATATCACCCAAGACAAAATCTATCCTAATGCAGATTTACTGAGTTACCCTCATTTTGGACAGACTAAAAACCATTCAAAAATTTTCCAGGCCAATTATTCAGACTTAATTCAGAGTAAACTAAGAGGATTTCTGAGGTCTGATAGCTACTGCAGGCAGCTAGTTACCAGCTGTTCCTAAATCACAAGATCTCTTTGTGATTTAATCAAGTTATTGGGAATCAAATCTCTGCCTTGGAACCTCAATGTGAGCTGGCATTTTGTGATTTTAAAATTAGCGTTTCAGATGCAAACTATTATATATAGGATGGGTAAACAAGGTCCTACTGTATTGTACAGGGAACTATATTCAATATCCTGTGGTAAATGATAATGGAAAAGAATAAGAAAAAGAATATGTGTATACACACACACACACACGTATACAACTCAATTGCTTTACAGAAATTAACACAGCATTGTAAATCAAGTATACTTCAATAAAATAAATTTTAGAAAAATAAAGTGATTAGCTTTTTGGCATCTTCTTACCCTGGGCCAGCTTAATATCTTAAACCTTTCTACATAACCGTGCAAAACAATCTGGACAAACCCTTATCATTTTGACACAGATTCATGGTCTTTACAGAGAAAAGTTTGCTATAGTTTTTCTCTTGACCCTATGTTAAAAGTTCTACTTCCTGGTTGCAGGTTAATAGTCACTGCAGCTAAATTGGTAAGAAAGTGAAGTCACTCAGTCATGCCTGAATTTTTGCAACCCCATGGACTGTAGCCTACCAGGCTTCTCCATCCATGGGCTTTTCCAGGCAAGAGTACTGGAGTGGGTTGCCATTTCCTTCTCCAGGGGATCTCCCTGACCCAGGGATTGAACCCAGGTCTCCCGCATTGCTGGCAGATGCTTTTACTGTCTGAGCCACCAGAGAAGAAAATGGTAAAGGCTACTGCTAACTAAGTCCTCATTCCTTCTCACGATATACAATCATTGTCGCCTACTAAAAAGACGCTCTATTTCTTAGCAGGTAGACTTACCTCACATGAAATTCTATTATTTTTTCCTTCACTCATTTTCTTCCTTGATGGTAGTACTTGAAATCCTGCTAATTTCCTTCTTCTGTCAGAAGGAATAATTTAGGGCTATCTAACTTCTGTCCCTGGAGAAGGAAATAGCAACCCACTCCAGTCCTCTTGCCTGGAAAATCCCATGGATAGAGGAGCCTGGTAGGCTACAGTCCATGGGGTTGCAAAGAGTCGGACACGACTGAGCGACTTCACTTTGACTTTCACTTTCAACCTCTGTCCAAGACCGGTCCATGCCCTGAACAAATAAATTAGAAACTCATCTAGAAAACTCAGAGTTAATCTTGTTTCTTGACAAGTCATACCTTCCAAAAGAAAAGAAAAGAAAATTATTAAGCTGGATATGTCAAAACAGATTTCAACTCACTCCTAAAAATAATGGCCCTTTGTGCTCAGTCTCAGTTGACTCTTTTCAGCCCCATGGACTGCAGCCAGCCAGGCTCCTCTGTCCATGAAATTTTCCAGGCAAGAATCCTGGAGTGGGGTGCCATTTCCTTTTCCAGGGGATTTTCCCAACTCAGGGATCAAAGTCACATCTCCTGGGTCTCCTGCACTGGTGGGTGAATTCTTTACCACTAGCGCCACCTGGGAAGCCCAATGACCTTTTACTGGAACTAAAGTCGCAGAGAAGGTGGAACTCGTACCCACCAGGACTTGTCAACTGAGCAGAAAAAGGAGAGCTAAGTTAATAGCAATGGCAGGAGATGTAGAATGTTTTGAAAATAACAAAACAAAATGGTGGGAAAAGCAAACAAAAATGGTTAAAAGACTAAGAAATTCTAAAGTGTTCTAATGTTTCTTAAGGAGGTAGAATGCCATATAAAAAGAGGTAATTTGAAGGTTAATAGAAATGTGCTACCAGGTTATTATGAGAGACAGACATCTTCTAAGAATCCTGTTTCCATAATGCACTACAAGGCCAAATCTTTGGAGAACTTTTATTGGCAAAACAAACAAACAAAACCCCAAAAAACAAATCTATTACAAAATACCAGGGATAGGCTCCAAAATTGGGGAAAAGGCTCCCTTATTTAGAGCACTAATCAAGATTTATCTCATGAACTTCACCTTCAGTTCAGTTCAGTCGCTCAGCCATATCTGACTATTTTCAACCCCATGGACTGCAGCACGCCAGGCCTCCCTGTCCATCACCAATTCCCAGAGCTTACTCAAACTCATGTCCATTGAGTCGGTGAAGCCATCCAACCATCTTATCCTCTGTCATCCCCTTCTCCCACCTTCATTCCTTCCCAGCATCAGGGTCTTTTCAAATGAGTCAGTTCTTCGCATCAGGTGGCTAAAGGATTGGACTTTCAACAGTTGCATCAGTCCTTCCAATGAACATTCAGGACTGATCTCCTTTAGGATGGACTGGTTGGATCGCCTTGCAGTCCAAGGGACTCTCAAGATTCTTCTCCAACACCACAGTTCAGAAGCATCAGTTCTTCGGCGCTCAGCTTTCTTCAGAGTCCAACTCTCACATACATACATGACTACTGGAAAAACCAGAGCTTTGACTACACAGACCTTTGTTGGCAAAGTAATGTCTCTGCTTTTTAATAATGTCTAGGTTGGTCATAACTTTTCTTTCAGGGAGCAAACATCTTTTAATTTCATGGCTGCCGTCACCATCTGCAATGATTTTTGAGTCCCCCAAAATAAAGTCTGTCACTGTTTCCATTGCTTTCCCATTTATTTGCCATGAGGTGATGGGACCAGATGCCATGATCTTGGTTTTCTGAATGCTGAGTTTTAAGCAACTTTTTCACTCTCCTCTTTCACTTTCATCAAGAGTCTCTGTAGTTCTTCTACACTTTCTGTCATAAGGGTGGTCTCATATGCATGTCTGAGGTTATTGATATTTCTCCTGGCAATCTTGATTCCAGCTTGTGCTCCATCCAGCCCAGCATTTCTCATGATGTACTCTGCATATAAGTTAAGTAAGCAGGGTGACAATATACAGCCTTGACGTACTCCTTCCCGATTTGGAACCAGTCTGTTGCTCCATGTCCAATTCTAACTGTTGCTTCTTGACCTGCATACAGACTTCTCAGGTGGCAGGTCAGGTGGTCTGGTATTCCCATCTCTTGAAGAATTTCCCACCATTTGTTGTGATCCACACAGTCAAAGGCTTTGGCACAGTCAATAAAGCAGAAGTAGATCTTTTTCTGGAACTCTCTTGCTTTTTCAATGATCCATCGGATGTTGGCAATTTGATCTCTGGTTCCTCTGCCTTTTCTAAATCCAACATTAACATCTGGAAGTTCATGGTTCACGTACTGTTGAAGCCTGACTTGGAGAATCTTAAGCATTACTTTGCTAGAGTGTGAGTTGAGTGCAATTGTGTGGTAGTTTGAGCATTCTTTGGCATTGCCTTTCTTTGGGATTGGAATGAAAACTGAACTTTTCCAGTCCTGTGGCCACTGCTGAGTTTTCCAGATTTGCTGGCATATTGAGTGCAGCACTTTCACAGCATCATCTTTTAGGATTTGAAACAGCTCACCTGGAATTCCATCACCTCCACTAGCTTTGTTCATAGTGATGCTTCCTAAGGCCCACTTGACTTTGCATTCCAGGGTGTCTGGCTCTAGGTGAGTGATCACACCATCGTGATTATCTGGGTCATGAAGATCTTTTTTGTATAGTTCTTCTGTGTATTCTTGCCACCTCTTCTTAATATCTTTTGCTTTTGTTAGGTCCATACCATTTCTGTCCTTTATTGTGCCCATCTTTGCATGAAATATTCCCTTCGTATCTCTAATTTTCTTGAAGGGATCTCTAGTCTTTCCCATTGTATTGTTTTCCTCTATTCCTTTGCATTGCTTACTTTGCATTTTCTCTCCTTGCTCTTCTTTGGAACTCTGCATTCAAATGGGTATATCTTTCCCTTTCTCCTTTGCCTTCTTCTTTTCTTTTTTTCACAGCTATTTGTAAGACCTCCTCAGACAACCATTTTGCCTTTTCGCATTTCTTTTTTTGGGGGATGGTCTTGATCCCTGTCTCCTGTACAATGTCATGAACTTCCGTCCATAGTTCATCAGGCACTCTGTCTATCAGATCTGATCCCTTGAATCTATTGGTCACTTCCACTGCATAATTGTAAGGGATTTGATTTAGGTCATACCTGAATGGTCAAGTGGTTTTCCCTACTTTCTTCAGTTTAAGTCTGAATTGGGCAATAAGGAGTTCATGATCTGAGCCACAGTCAGCTACCGGTCTTGTTTTTGCTGACTGCATAGAGCTTCTGCATCTTTGGCTGTGAAGAATATAATCAATCTGATTTTGGTATTGACCGTCTGATGATGTCCATGTGTAGTCTTCTCTTGTGTTGTTGTAAGAGAGTGTTTGACCAGTGTGTATGACCAGTGTGTTCTCTTGGCAAAACTTATTTTACTGATTCATTATCTTATTAATTTGGCTCACTCTCAATAAGCTCTGCACCTTAAAGAACTGCCTTAAACTGCTTGAATTCATATTCCAAAAGCCTACAAATACTTTTCTTACACTCACTTTTTGTGTGACTACCAAGACTTTGTCAATAAGGTCTCCCTTGCTGCTGTAAATTTAATAAACTCACCTCTGTTGCTCAGCAGCTTTTTCTGTGATTTCAACAAAATTCATCTTGTTGAAGCCTTGAAGTAGCATGTGGTTTTTTAAAACCCGATTTACTATTATTTAACAGATTGTCTGAATCTCTGTTTTGGAAGTGTGTAAAGACATTTTAAGAAGAGTGTTTTCTCTTCTGGGCCATTTAGTTAAGGGTAATTGGTAAAATGATGCATGGAAAGATAACATACACAAAATGCTTTATACTTAATAGTGATCCTGACTCAGTATGTTCAAGTGTTCAGTGAATGTTTAGTTATATTATAATCCCCTTACTCCCTAACTCTTCCTTACTTGGACCTCCAAGCAGCCTGAAAACTCCTGGTTAATTTCTCTGATTAGAGTTCCAGTCATAGGTCGTCACTGGTTTCTCGTGATTGGCAGTGACCGTCTGGTCCCCCTCCCTCCTCGTGCTGGTGTTTTGACTCTGTTCCCCTTCCGACCCAGCAACAGGCTGAGGGGGGAGTTCAGTTCTTCACATTTCCCCTCCTTAGTCTCCTTCAGGTGACCTTTTCTTGGCAAGCACTGCCTGAGTGGAGGTTTCTCTGCTCAGTGACATTTTATTTTAATAATGAAAAGTGAAAAGTATTTTGCCCTGATTGTTGAGAAGATTTTTCTGCCACTTTTTCCAAATAAACAAACAAACAAACCTCACAACCTCTTTAAAGTGTTTTGGATGAGGTTGTGTCTAAACAAGGAAACCTTGATTAAGTTATAAAGTTAATGAAATTGGGATTCTTGAGAAAACCTAGGTATAGGAGTATTTTTAATAAAAGTGCCCAGTACTATGGGCAGAAAAACTACAAAAAAGATCTTCATGACCCAGATAATCACGATGGTGTGATCACTCACCTAGAGCCAGACACCCTGGAATGCAAAGTCAAGTGGGCCTTAGGAAGCATCACTATGAACAAAGCTAGTGGAGGTGATGGAATTCCAGGTGAGCTGTTTCAAATCCTAAAAGATGATGCTGTGAAAGTGCTGCACTCAATATGCCAGCAAATCTGGAAAACTCAGCAGTGGCCACAGGACTGGAAAAGTTCAGTTTTCATTCCAATCCCAAAGAAAGGCAATGCCAAAGAATGCTCAAACTACCACACAATTGCACTCATCTCACACTCTAGCAAAGTAATGCTCAAGATTCTCCAAGTCAGGCTTCAACAGTACGTGAACTGTGGACTTCCATATGTTAATGTTGGATTTAGAAAAGGTGGAGGAACCAGAGATCAAATTGCCAACATCCGATGGATCATTGAAAAAGCAAGAGAGTTCCAGAAAAAGATCTACTTCTGCTTTATTGACTGTGCCAAAGCCTTTGACTGTGTGGATCACAACAAATGGTGGGAAATTCTTCAAGAGATGGGAATACCAGACCACCTGACCTGCCACCTGAGAAGTCTGTATGCAGGTCAAGAAGCAACATTAGAATTGGACATGGAGCAACAGACTGGTTCCAAATCGGGAAGGAGTATGTCAAAGCTGTATATCGTCACCCTGCTTACTTAACTTATATGCAGAGTACATCATGAGAAATGCTGGACTGGATGGAGCACAAGCTGGAATCAAGATTGCCAGGAGAAATATCAATAACCTCAGATATGCAGATGACAGCACCCTTATGTCAGAAAGTGAAGAGGAACTAAAGAGAGTTTTGATGAAAGTGAAAGAGGAGAGTGAAAAAGTTGGCTTAAAACTCAACATTTAGGAAACTAAGATCATGGCATACAGTCCCACTACTCCATGGAAAATAGATGGGGAAACGATGGAAACAGTGAGAGACTTTATTTTGGAGGTCTCCAAAATCACTGCAGATGGTGATGGCAGCCATGAAATTAAAAGACGCTTGCTCCTTGAAAGAAAAATTATGACTAACCTAGACATTATTAAAAAGCAGAGACATTACTTTGCCAACAAAGGTCCATGTAGTCAAAGCTCTGGTTTTTCCAATAGTCATATACGGATGTGAGAGTTGGACTCTAAAGAAAGCTGAGTACCGAAGAACTGATGCTTCTGAACTGTGGTGTTGGAGAAGAATCTTGAGAGTCCCTTGGACTGCAAGGCGATCCAACCAGTCCATCCTAAAGGAGATCAGTCCTGAATATTCATTGGAAGGACTGATGCAACTGTTGAAACTCCAATCCTTTAGCCACCTGATGCGAAGAACTGACTCATTTGAAAAGACCCTGATGCTGAGAAAGATTGAAGGTGGGAGAAGGGGATGACAGAGGATAAGATGGTTGGATGGCTTCACCGACTCAATGGACATGCGTTTGAGTAAGCTCTGGGAATTGGTGATGGACAGGGAGGCCTGGCGTGCTGCAGTCCATGGGGTTGAAAATAGTCAGACAAGGCTGAGCGATTGAACTGAACTGAACAGTGGAAATAAAAGGTAATATAGAAAGGAGGATACTCAAGGAGGTCTCCATACTGTCCCATACATCATAGACCAAGAGACACCAAAAACACTGTAGAATTCTCATTAGTTCCTATAATTCTCCTTTGTGAGATAGCATACCTTAAATGCTAACTCCATGTTATAAAATCCAAAGTTACTCTGAAATTTAAAGAGGAAACAGATGATGTATAAATGTGTGAATAAACCTTCCAAACCAAAAAATAAGAAAAAATGTTTAAAGAAAAAAAAATCCTAGAGCGGTTTACTTTGCCCTTTATAATTATTGGAGGAAATGAAGTGGCTGATGCCTTCATGTCTTCCCAAGGTGAGCGGGTTGCAATGTTTTGTGTCGTGCAGGGTGGAAAGATGTACTGATGGGAAGTGATGTCCTGGTAAATGTTTGACACTCAGCCAGGGGTGAAATAGATGACCTCATTTACAGGATTTACTGACATCTGTGGAATAAATTCACCCACCATGGCTGATTGTAAAGCCATCAATGTGACATTGCTGAACTCAGGATCTGAGAGAGCTATTCAGTGGCGCACTGTTATAGTTTTTCAATCGCATAGATCTAGCAACAGAAATAACCTCAAGAGAGGGGATAATGGTAAAAGGTGGTAAAATAATGAGGAAGTAACGAGCTTTGAGTGTTTCTTGCTTTTGTTTTTAATATGATTTATAAAGTTGCGAACTTATATAATTTTTAATAATGGTTGTGTTTAACAGCTGGTTCAGAACTTTACATTTGGCTCCTGTGGACTCAAGCTAAGCACCTCTATGGGAGATGAGTGAGTCCCTTTATCTATGCTTCCCCAGCTGTGAGGTATTGGTAGTTCTTATTGACCCTGTTGGTTATTTCAGAGCTGAAGACTCAATCTTCCTCCCACTTTTTCTTATAGGATGGATCTTACAGAGACAGGACAGACTTTATCTCTAATACAAACATGTGGTACTATTGAATCTCAGTTGCAGGCAAAACTTAATGTCTCTAGGTGGGGCAGAGGAGGCAAGGTGGACTCTCAAATGCACTCTTCTAAAAGGTGTTATTACCTCCAGCATCTGAGGTTTCAGGTGGGAGGGCAAGAAGGAAGCCTGGACTATTACTACCATAGTCAGGTATTGGGGCCGTTACGGGATGATCTGTGTAGGGACAGAGCAATGGCATTTTCTCAGAGTGATGTGGACCCAGCTGCTCAAATAAATTAATGTTCCAATTCAAATGACTCATTTTTTAGGAACATTAAGTTCACAGCCAATTTGTCAATAAAAGAAAACTACCGCCTCATTTTTTTTTTTAACTCAAAGAGTCATGCTTAAATTTTATGAGTTATAAATGCCACTTTTCAAAGGACGAATTGAAACATAGAAAGGCGGTGCTGGAGCCTCACTGGCGCCTTGTTCGACTTGGCTGCCATATTTTCCAGGAGGGTCAGGGTACCTCCAACTGTCACCTGAGGCTTACAGAAACTTTTGGTTTTCCTAGGGAAGACTAAGGGAAGACATGGTATCTACTTACAAATATTTGAAAAGTTATCATGTAAAAGAAGAGATTAGAATTTGTTTTACAAATTATCATAGTAGTACAAACAGGGGCTCTGAATATAGAGGCTTGAGTTTCAGGTTTAGTTTCATTATTTACTGTTTGTATGACCTGGGACAAATTTTACAAACTCTCTAAATCTCAGATCCATTATCTGTAAAATAGAGTATGTTAGTTTCCCATCACTATTGTAACAAGTTTTCATGAATTCAGTGGCTTTGTTGCTCTTGTTCAGTCACTCAGCCCTGTCCAACTCTTTGCAACCCCATGGTCGGCAGCACACCAGGCTTCCCTGTCCTTCACTCTCTCCCAGAGTTTGCTCAAACTCATACCCATTGAGTTGGTGATGCCAACCAACCATCTCACCCTCTGTTGCTCCATTCTCCTCCTGTTCTCAATTTTTCCTAGCATTGGGGTCTTTTCCAATGAGTTGGCTCTTTGCATCAGGTGGCCAAAGTACTGGAGCTTCAAATTCAACATCAATGCTTCCAATGAATATTTAGTTTTGATTTCCTTTAGGATTGACAGGTTTGGTCTCCTTGCAGTCCAAGGGACTCTCAAGAGTTTCCTCCAACCCCACAGTTTGAAAACATCAATTATTTGGCACTCAACCTTCATGGTCTATCTCTCACATCCATACATGACTACTGGAAAACTGGTTTAAAACAACCTAAGTTTATTATCTTACAGTTCTTGAGGTCAAATTCCACAGAATGGGCTTCATTGTGCTAAAATCAAAATGTCAGCACGGCTGCATTCCTTCTGGAAGCTCTAGGAAATAATCCATTTCTTTTTTCAGCTTCTGGAGCTCACCTGCATTCCTTGGCTCATGGCCCTTTTCTTTCATCTTCAAAATCAAAAATATTAGGCCAACTTCTCACACTGCTGTCTCTGGTTCTCTTTCTCTTGCCTCCATCTTCAATTTATAAGAACTCTTGTAGTTGGGCCCACCCAAAGAATCCAAGACAATCTCTCTATCTCAAGGTTAGCTGATTAGAAGCTTAATTCCACTGGCAACTTTGATTCCCCCTTGCCATGAAAATTAAATTGAAATAATGTGCTCAGTCACATCTGATTCTTTGCAGTCTCAAGGATGGTGGTCCACCAGGCTCCTCTGTCCATGGAATTTTCCAGGCAAGAATACTGGAATGCATTGCCATTTCTTCCTCCCTGGATCTTCCCGACCCAGGGATTGAACTCCCATCTCTTGCATCTCCTGCACTGGCAGGCGGGTTCTTTATCAGTAGTGCCACCTGGGAAGCCCCGCCTTTGCCATGTAACCTAACATACTCATATTCACAGGTTTCAGGGGTTAGAAAGTGGATATTTCCGTATCCATTATTCTTTCTACTAAATGAGGATAAAAATATCATGAATGTGGATCTAAGATTGCATACAGGTGAGAAATCATACACATTTTGAAGCAAACCCAGACTGGTATCAAGTTCAAAAGAAATCCATACTTAGGTAAGGAGATACTCTATTTGAGAAAAAAATATTGCCAGTGGTGAGTGGGGTGGGAGAGAGATGGTTATAATGGGAGAAGTGGACCATTGCAAGAGGATTTCCATCCATCAGATTTGCAAGCATACACAAATGCCAGGCAGCAAAGGACTTTTCTTTTTACAGAGGAATAAACCAGGCTAGAAAGAACTGGGTGTGGGGAAGTGGGCTGAGCTGGTGATGGTGTGACTAGACGGTTGATCGGAGAATGTTCTGTCCTGAGCTCAGCCTGTTCTCAGGGCAGCCGCTCTGGAAGGGTTGTTTGTTGGCTCAGCAACTTGAGGCAGTTATTTATTTCTCTAAACTCATTTCCTCATTGTGAAGTTGTGCAAATGCAGAGCTTGTCAGCAGGCATTCTTGAACCCAGTTGGTCTCAAAATTCTGTGCTCTTCCAGAGACCAATGACTACAAATGAACACTCAATCTTTGCAAAATTCTCTTTAAAGTTGAATTCTGTTAAAAAGCTACAAACTTATTTTCTGAAATATCATTATCTACTTAATGAGATGAAACCATCCTCAGAGAATTATATGAAATAGCTTTCAAATTTTTACTTCACTATTTTTCATAACACCAGAGCATAATATGAATGCATTGATTTAGAAGCTCTATTAATGGGGCCTAGTTAAACTGTGCTTTATTAATATTTCTCCAGGTGATTCTGGTGGTGGTTTAGTTGCTAAGTCATTTCTGATTCTTTTGCGACCCCGTGGACTGTATCTCGTCAGGTTCCAGGGTCCATGGGATTTCCTAGGCAAGAAGACTGGAGTGGGTTGCCATTTCCTTCTCCAGGGGATCTTCCCGACCCAGGGATCATACCCATGTCTTTTGCTTGACAGGTGGATTCTTTACCACAGAGTCAGCACTCCAAAGTTTGAGAACTGC
Organism: Muntiacus reevesi; assembly: GCF_963930625.1. Classification (NCBI taxonomy): domain Eukaryota; kingdom Metazoa; phylum Chordata; class Mammalia; order Artiodactyla; family Cervidae; genus Muntiacus; species Muntiacus reevesi. Next base: position 158,116,872 of record NC_089252.1, on the reverse strand, counting down.
TGGTAGAGTGGTAGACACCGGCTTTGAAGCCGGATTGTCAGGGCTTGAATCCTGGTTGTGTTGCTAATTGGCTGTGTTATTAAGGCTCGATTTCTCATCTCACAGGGTCTTTGGGGAAGACTTGACTCAGTGAAAATGTGTGAGGAAGCAATGACTGATCCCCAGTAATTGTTGAAATGCATCTCTTTCTATTATATAACTATTCTATGCTCATGCTTAGTCATCTTCAACTATTTGCGACACTGTGGGTTGTAGCCCACCAGACTCTTATGTCCATGGGGTTTTCCAGGCAAGAATACTGGAGTGGGTTGCCATTTCCTCTTCAAGGCACCTTTCCGACCCAGGGAATGAACTTGCATCTCCTGCATTGTAGGTAGATTCTTTACCTGTTGAACCATATTGCTATTATAATAACATCTGAAGTCAATCTCAGATGCCTTGGAGAACCTGTTCTGGAAACTATGAAGTTTCAGGGGGAAGACAGAACAAATTATTTCAGCATAATATGCCAATGTGCATGAAAAATGGAAAATGTTTCTGTGGGTACAGAAGTAACCCTGAGTTGCAGCTGAGTTTCAGGAGACAAGTTTGGGAACTGGTCAACAACCATCTTGGGGTCAAGAGAAGGTCACTGCCAGTTTTTGAGACTTCTGGTACAGTAAAAAAAGAAAATTTAAGTTTTAAAAAATGTCTAAAGAGGGTTATAGAAATTGCTTAAATCACAAAATAATGAAAGCACTTCTTTAAAAATATTTCTTTATAAAATACTCTAGGCAGATTGATCTAGTAACAGGCCTGAGTTGAAAGTTATCTGAAGCTTGTCTTCATCTCTCATACCTGTCTGCATCTCTGTGACTACATTTAACTTTGTGTGTAGATAAGTCAGATGACTTCCCCAGTGGCCCAGAGGTAAACAATCCGCCTGCCACGAAGGAGACATAAGAGATGCAAGTTTGATCCCTGGATTAGGAAGATCCCCTGGAGGAGGGCATGGCAACCCACTCTAGTATTCTTGCCTGGAGAATCCCATGGACAGAGGAGCCTGGTGAGCTACAGTCCATAGGGTAACAAAGAGTCAGATATGACTGAAGCAACTCATACACACACATACACACACACACACAGGCACATAGATAAATCAAAGGGCTATGTTTGCTACCCTTTGTGAGGGTGAGGCCTGAGCTAATGACCTTCCTGCCCCCTGTGCTGGGTTCTGGGTTTCAGAGAAGAGGTAAGAACTATTTCAGGGAGGATAAAAAGGAATATATCAGAGCAAAAATGTGTAGAACAGCAGCATGCACCCTAGAAACCACAAGGGTTTGAATGATGACTTGTAAATTGCAGGGAGAAGAGGGGCTACAGCTGCAGTTGGGGAAGAAGCCAGTGGTGAAGTCATCAAAGACTTTCTAGGGCCTCCAAGGAGCCTGCATCTTGTGGATAATCAGGAGTCGCTGGTCAATTTCAGGAGGACCATGGTCAGTTTCAGGTTTTCCTGGTGGCTCAGCTGGTAAAGAATCTGCTTGCAATACAGGATACCTGGGTTCGATCCCTGGGTTGGGAAGATTCCCTGGAGAAGGGAACGGCTACACACTCCAGTATTCTGGCCTGGAGAATTCCATGGACTGGACCATGGGGTCACAAAGATTCGGACATGACTAAATGACTTTCATATCACATCACATGGTCAGTTTCATATTTTAGATCAGTCACTCAGATGGCAGTGTAGAAGGGGGATTGGAGTGCCAGACGGAGGCATAGGGACAACACAGAGGACTTCTGCATTTGCTGGGGTGATGAGCTATGAAGCCAGGAAGACAGTGATCAAGAGAAGGGCAAGCTATCCTCTATATAGAAGGTTAAGAGAAACAATAACTCACGGAGAAACTGCTGATGACTTCCTGTCCTGGAGGTGTAGATGGAGAAGACAAATGGTCTTTGAAGCTTAATAAAGTCACACAGCTTTTAAGTGGGTCTCAATGTCCTGCTCTACCCCCAAACCCTTGCCATGTTGTCCTACCAAGTGTGTTCATGGCCTTGAGTGCTGAGGCCCTGGGAAATTCCAGTGAAGCCAGGAAGACTGACCACTTCTTGAGCATTGGTTCTTTGTTGAGCTCTGCTCATACTCTTTTGAGTATGCCTTCCATTTCCTGCCAGACCTCTGTCCGGTGGACTGATGCTATCTTTACCCAAGTGAAGGTGATGAGTGAACATTCAGTCCCACCTTCCTTGCTCATGGCTAGGGCTTGGGGGACAGAGCCGAAGTGGCACCTTTGAGGTCTTCGCTTCCCTGTTCTTCATTCCTTCTCACTCCTCACATGCTTGCTTTCTCAGTCTTGCTTATTCTAAATAGTATCATAGGTGGTTCAGTGGTTAAGAATCCGCCTTTCAATGCAGGGGATGTGGGTTCAGTCCTGGATTGGGGAACTAAGATCCTACATGCCATGGGGGAACTAAGCCTCCATGAAGCAACTAGAGAAGCCCAGCACCGACAAAAACTAAATAAATTTAAAAAATAAATAAATAAATAAACAGTGTCATAGAGGCCTGCTCCTGTTCTCCTTTCTCCACTGGTTTAGCAATCATCTGGAGCTGAACTTTGTAGCCTCTGGTTGTTAGCATCTTTGAGAGCTTGCAGCTGCCTTTTAGGGCATCTTCCCTTTTCTCCCACCTTATTTGGGGATTCCTCCCTGGGGTGGCTTCCTGTTCTCGCCTCTGTGTTGACCTGCCATTTCTGCATGGGACAAGCCAGTATCTCTTTGCCCTAAGAATTTACTGCCATCCTGAGAATTGTTTGCTAGCTTTCCCTGGGCCCCAGAGGGAACAGAAAGGATGGCATTTAGAGTCCATGATGGTGCTATTGTTTTCAGTCTACAAAGCTGGGAGGGACATAAATGTCAAGGCTAACGGCCTCATAGTCCTTTGAGCAAGAGTCAGCAGGCTCAGGCTGGAGGAAAGTGACATGCAGCACATAAATGAGTCTTTGAAGCTGAAGTGAGAGCTGGAAGCTCAAAGTTGAATTTGAGCTGTGGAGCTTAATCAGCCTTTTCTCCAACCTGTGGTATAGGAGGAAGTGGTTATGAACAAAGGCTTCAGAATTACTCTGTCCCTGCTGAGTGTTGGGCTCTGACATTTGCCAGCTCTGTGACCTAGGTCCAGGTATTTACTCTGAGTATCTCACACTCTGTGTGCCTCAGTTTCTATACCTGTAGAATGGGAATAATTGTCAGTTCAGTCAGTCAGTTCAGTCACTCAGTCGTGTCCGACTCTTGCGACCCCATGAATTGCAGCATGCCAGGCCTCCCTGTCCATCACCAACTCCCGGAGTTTACTCAAACTCATGCCCATCGAGTCGGTGATGCCATCCAGCCATCTCATCCTCTGCCACCCTCTTCTCCTCCTGCCTCCAGTCCCTCCCAGCATCAGGGTCTTTTCCAGTGAGTCAACTCTTCGCCTGAGGTGACCAAAGTATTGGAGTTTCAGCTTCAGCATCAGTCCTTCCAATGAACACCCAGGACGGATCTCCTTTAGGATGGACTGGTTGGATCTCCTTGCAGTCCAAGGGACTCTCAAGAGTCTTCTCCAACACCACAGTTCAAAAGCATCAAGTCTTCGGTGTTCAGCTTTCTTCACAGTCTAACTCTCACATCCATACACGACCACTGGAAAAACCATAGCCTTGACCAGATGGACCTTTGTTGGCAAAGTAATGTCTCTGCTTTTTAATAATTGTAGTCCCTACCTTATTTTTTTTTTTTTTCAAGAATTAAATGAGATAACACAGGTAAGGCTGTAGAGAGTGCTACCTGGGACACAATAGTAATAGTTGCTAACATTTATTAAGTACTTTTTATGTGCTAGGGGTCAAAAACATTACACATTATTATTCTTCTTTGTCATATAGGATTTGACAAAATGTCATCTCAAGGAATTAGATTTGATTAACAAGAAGCTGCAAAGCAAGGAGGCTCCACACAGAACAGCACGTGTCCAATCACCTGGGGGGCTTGTTATGCACACGTTGCTGGGCTTCAACCCCAGAGTTTCAGATTCAGTAGAATTACAGGGGCGTGAGTCTGAGAATTTGCATTTGTAGCCAGCTGATATCAGTGCTGCTGGTCCGGGAACCAAACTTTGGAATACTCTGGCAGAGAGGTTTGTTGTTTAGTCACCAAGTCATATCCTACTCTTTGTGACCCATGGACTGTAGCCGCCAGGCTCCTCTGTCCATGGGATTTCTCAGGCAAGAATACTGGAGTGGGCTGCTGTTTCCTTCTTCAGGGGGTACTCCTGACCCAGGTATGGAACCCCAGTCTCCTGCTTGGCAGATGGAATTTTTACCACTGACCCATCAGGGCACAGAGGTTAAGTGGCCACATTTTGAAGTCAGGAAGATTCAGATTGGAAGCTAAGCAGCTGGTAGTGTGGGGCCTTGGGCCAATTACTCTCTCTTTAAACTTCAGCTTCCTTATCTCCAATGTTAGTGTGAGAACTAGACTGCGTGAAGAGTTAAATTAGATGATACTACAGTTAGGGCATCATATGCATTATTGTTCCTATTCTTCTGCTAAATTTCAGGCAGTATCTTGGTCTTCTCTGTGTCTCTGCTTTCTAATCTACAAAGTGGAAACAATCATTGATTGATAGTATATGATGGGCAAAGGCACTCACTAAGATAATAGCCTGGAGTCAGACTTTTAAGTGACATCCTAAAGATTAAACATGCAGCTCCTGGGACTTCCCTGATGGTCCAGTGACTAAGAATTCACCTTCTAACTCAGGGAATGTGGGTTCCATCCCTGGTCCGACTCATTGGAAAAGACTCTGATGCTGGAAAAGACTGAAGGCAAGAGGAGAAGGGGATGACAGAGGATGAGATGGTTGGAAGGCATCACCGACTCAATGGACATGAGTTTGAGCAAACTCTGGGAGGTGGTGAAGGGTAGGGAAACCTGGGGTGCTGCAGCCAATGGGACCGCAAAGAATCAGACATAACCGAGCCACTGACAACAGGGAACTAAGATCCCCCATGCCCTAGAGCAACTAAGCCCAGCACACCACAACCAAGACCCAGCATAGCAAAAAACCACAAAAAAGCGAAAGAAATGAAGGACCCATCTGTAGCACTTTTTTTTTTCATCTGTAGCACTTTAAACAGAACTTAGAATGTCTTCCTCTTAAATGAGAAAATCCTCTGTTACTGCAAGGGGTCTAAGACTCCCAATGGCACCTTCATAGCTCTCATCTTTCACTGTATTTTTGCCTTCTTCCTCCCAGATTTCCACCAGCGTGGGATCACTCATGTCACTTCTCTTCTCTCCTGGTTCATCTTTGTTTACTGCTGATGCGGTGTTCTTTGCAGGTAGACGGTTGCTGACCCCTCACCCTCACCCCTGCCCCCGCTCCCTGCCCTGTCATCTGTCATGAGTGGAGAAGGAGTACCTACTTGGGTGAAGACTGGATCAGGGGTCATTGGAAAGTTCTTTAGGAATGAAATCTGGCTTGAATCTTTAATTTATGACTTTTACAAATTGTATTTTCTGATGGAGGTTAGATTTAGGAATGTTCCCAAACTTCTGAACTTTTCCTCTTTTAACGCCTATGTTTCTATAGTTGTCTTGTCAGCTTTTTGTTTTATTTTGTTGTTGTTTTTATTTGCCTTAGCTCCCCGGCAAATCCTAAGACACAGAAACTTCTTGGCCACCGACAAGCTTGCAGCAGGGTCACAGAGACAGGAAACATATTTCATTGTTAGTTCTTTCTTAAAGACTGAAATAGATGCCAAGTTTCTTCCTGGGGTCAAGAGCTCCAAGAGCAAAGTAATTTAATATTAAGATACTCTACACAAAGGTTCTTGTATCATTACAATAAACCCCAGGATAAAAAGGGCAAACCTTATTTAGATCAACAGTTCTCTAAAATAATGGTACAATATTCTTTGGGAGATGCTGGGTTGGGGAGATATTTTAGTTAAGCCTGGCCTTTGGCAAGTGTTAACTCCTACACAGAACCATCCCTGCATGGTTTTCTCTATTACTCAAGCCTGAATTTTACCAGTTAATTTTTATCCTTGTATTATGAATGCTCTTTTTACTGGCAACATCAAAAGCTTTGCCAATTCTTTCCAAATCTAGTGGTAGAAATTTTTTGGGTTTTGGGTGGTTTGATTTAATCAGCTTTAATAAAAAATGTTTTATAATAGTATTATGTTTTTTAAAAAATCATGTTTTCTCCTTTTCTGTTCAATAGTACTTCAGCTCTAAGATGGTGATGACTTTTGTTAAGGTATGACTCTAAAATATAGTCTGAGATTTGTTTGGCAAATGAATGTCTCCAAACATACAAAATTAAAGGAATAATCACATAAAATGTTGAAAGTTCCACTCAGGGTTCTTTCTGTCTCAGTGTGCAAGATGCCAATTACATGTCCTGGATCTGAGAATCATTCTTCCTCATTTCTTCTAGATTTACATGTAGGCAGATCCACCCCCACAAGTGATAGGAAGATAGGGTTTGGTTCTAGCATTGTCCTATTTTGCTCTATAATCTTAATCTTGGTCTTGGTTTCCATCATTGTCCATCATAAAGAGGCCCTTTCAGTTCTAACACTTCATGATTCTGGAGGATACTCCAGTAGAATTACTAAGTGATTATTTCATATTGTCATATTCCCTTTTCCTTTAGGAGTAAATTCCATCAAACAAACAGTTACTTTGGGCAAAACAGGGTCAAGCTTCAGAGGTCAAATTATTTTGCCAACTCAGTTTGAATCCAGAAATTATTTCAAAATGAAGGATGGCTTTGATTTAATGGTTTTACATGTAAATCTGTTATGGTACTTTTTTTAAAAAAAAATGAAGATTTCTGTAAGTAAGTTGTAGAAAAATGAAACACTGGAGTTGTGAAGGACAGTGAGTTTTTTCAACTGAAATGAAAAAGTAAAGAAAAGGCAAAATAATGATTCTGGAAATAGACACAGCAGCTCTTAACCAAATGTCACACCACCCGCTTATGTGTGAAGTGCCTCTGAAGGGCTCAGGGATCCAGCTGGGGCAGTGCCTCTGAGAATACACAGACACTGTTGGTGATAGATGACATTTTGGTTACCAACGAATTAGAGAACTGAAACCAAGAATTTAGCTGGAGACAGTCAACCAGAGAGTCTATTATATGTTCGTGATACCCTAGGTGACCAACTAGGCATTCACAGGAGCAAAGGTTAAAACAACCAAGTGCTTCATGATAATGGTTTGCAAGATTTTTCTCATTTAGAAGCAGTCACTTCTGACCTTTCTCCCGAGCAGTCAGATGACAGAAATTGATAAATGAGATACAGGCAAATAGAAGACAGAACACTTTCCTTCAACAAATAGCAGTTTTATTCACTAGTGGGAAGGTGTGTATGACACTATATAGATTGTTTTTGACCACAGTTACAGTATGAAAATATATTAAGCAAATACATAAATTAAATACAAAGACTATGGAAGTGCTTTCTTTAAATAGAGTTGGTTAGAAAACACAAACATGTGGAGAGGTACTATCATAAGAAAAAAACAGAACCATCGACTGCCATTTTAAATGACCAGATTTGCAGAGAAAGAATACATAATATAAAAAACATAAAAAGAGCTCTATTAAAAAACATAACACATTCAGTTGCTAGATGTATTTGCCTTATTTATTTAAGCTTCACACAAATCAAGGAACAGCCAGATGAGCCTCCATGAACACATGGAGTATATCTAGCATTATTAGATACTGACTACCTAATACCCAAAGTATTGGGCCAGGAGCAATTTCCACTCAAAAGGTATATGTTGAATGTCTATGAGTTGTGTACTAATTTCTATTAGGTGGGAGTATAAAAGAGATCAAAGACTTGGTTCTTATCCTTGCAGAATTTATAAGCCTGATGGGTCCTACCTAGGAAACTAGAGATTAAGGACTCTTCAGGTAAGAACTTTGGTGCACCTGGTTGTTAAGGTGGTTGAAATTAGGAGATTTCATGAAGGCCACTGTAGGCTCTCACTTCCGCTTGCAGGGGAAAGCCACCCAACTCTATGACACACTCCGAAAGCCACAACTGCATATGCTCCTTTCTGTGGGGAGGCTTACTTGCTCACTCACAAGATGTTATGAAAACACAACATCTCCAACATAACAAAAAGCTTACTCTTAGGATGAAGATAGTTTTCCTTAAAAGAAATTACTTACTGCAGAAAACAGCCATAACTAACCTTTCTTGTGAATATTCTAGAAGAAACATACTACTTTTGTCGGACATTGTTCACCATTTTCAACAGCTTATTTTGATATCTTACATAAGATCATGTACATTGGCATATAGGTTACAAAAATCATTTTTGGTAGGTCTGTTAATAGAGCTTCTTATTTCCATTACATAAGCCTTTATTTTAGGAGCATTCACCAACCATTTTCTTATGTCATGAATGCATCTATATAGACAATCTTTAAAAAAAATAAAATGCCTTATTTTTGTGGCATATATTTATTCCTAGGGAGCCTCCCTACAAGTCAAGAGTAGTCTTTTAGTCCAAAATATTTCCGTTGCTAGAAACATTTTTAGAACAGAACAGATTTTTGCTATTATCATGGCTGCATTAAATGTTACCCTGCATTTTAACTAAAATGGCCAAACATTTTCAAAAGCACCATCCACTAAAAGAATCTAAGGTAGTGTGTTCAGAATTCCAAACTCAGTTTCGTCAAACACCTGGTCAATTCACAAAACTAAATGAATCAATTCAATTGCTTAATCAGCTACATCATCTGGCCAACATAGTCAAAGTGAACCATTCAAAGGATAATGCGTCTTAACAGAAACATATGACACCCCCAAGAAACAGTCTGGATACAGAAGGAATGCTGTTTCTTCTTTCTGATGATGTCTGCTTAGATTCCCTCTTTTCAAATATTTTTCCTTTTTTGTATTATTTCACTCATTTTCTGCAGTCATGGTTTATAGATTTTCCCTTGAGTGAAACAATCTTTGAATACTTGATATGATTTGAAATCTCAAGTTAAAAATACCCTGAACGTTAACAGAACATTTGGGCTGATAACAGCCTTTTCCAATCTGTCTCTTCTGGAGTGAGGTACCATTGAAGCCTTGCTCACAGCCACTTCCAGGAGGATCAGCCATTCCTTTTTGCCGCTCTGTTGTGAGTCATCAATTACTTCCATTTCCTCAATGAAATGGAACGTGGAAAGTCCTTGAGCTGCTACATCAAACAAGCAGCTTATTACCTTTTTTTTTTTTTTTTTTTTCCCTAATCAGGTCAGATTTGGCCTGGCTCATGTGTGTGAACTAAACCTCTAGAGCACCCCAGAGTTGGTGCTTAGATTCTGCTACTTGCTGTTACTCAGATCTGGCAGGTGTATGACTTTAGAGACCCAGAAGCCTAAGTGAATGAGAATTTAGTGCATAATCAACAATTTTCTTTCAAGAGGGAAGGCGAGTGTTTAAATACAAGAACCTGGATCCTGAGACACTAGAAGAATCACAGTGTGAACTATAAGATGTGAAGTCTATTTTTGTATTGCTGGACATCTGCTTAGTGCTTTCATATTATTTTCAAATATCATTTTGGGCTTTCTTCCGAGAGATAATAAAATTAATTAAAGACCCTACCAAATTAAACTGTCCCCAGTATAATGTGTGCTGTGGCCATTTTAGTGTTCAAAAGTGAATCATTATCATCTCTTCTAAAATGTGGAGCCAAAAAGGACTATGACATACCAATGGGTATGAGGAGATAAGATGAACAGAAAATAAAATCACCTTCTACTGGGAAAGCAACCACATCCAAAAAGGAGAAGGGGAAGTGTAGTGAAAAAGAGGGGCTTGGAAGTGTTAAGTGCTGCTGAATTTCTTAGGACAAGTGCAGACCCAGACAGGGAGAGGAGCCTTAGAAAAATCTGACTCAAGAGCTGAAAAATTGGCTGCTATCCAGAGAAGACAGAATAGTACAAAATTGATTTAATGAGTAGAGATTAAAGGAGTTAATTATAAAGGACTTGGATAAATAATTATTAAGATGCAAGACAGGAACCTTCCAAGATTTGATAGCTCAAAAGCACTATGAAGGCTTGATGATTAAAGTGTACTGCACAGGTGCACAGCCAGGATGCCCAGCGCGACAGGAAGTGGAGTGTTTACCAAGACATAACACATGATGGGATTAAATTAATTGAGCTGAATGTCAAGGAAACCTGTTTTTCCTCCTCTTAAATTTAATAAATAGATCAACTAGATTATGTATTTAGTCTTTGATGGTGGTGGGAGGGAAGACAGTGAAATATTTGTTGCTAAGGAGATTTAAAATTAGACAGGTGGAGAGTAGAAATAAATTTGTCCTGCATTAGACTAAAAGAACATACAGTTTTCCCTTGTCATGTCCATTTCCATAACTCTGATTCCACCCCAGATATGCCAGGGTATGTACTGTGACAGCCGTGTAGGTTTGTTATGGTTTTAATTCTTGATTTGTGCAATTAATTGCTTTCTTTCTCTTTTTTGTCCAGAGATTTGCTAGAGAAGCAGCATCAGCCAATTTGTGGCCCAAAGAAGGCTGCCACTCCCTGCTGCAGGGTGATGTTGCTGCCTTGCTGAGGCCCTCTTTCAGGTTTAATTGAAAATAGTAACAACAATCCCACCATTATCACCGTGCTGTATTCTCTTTATTGAATAGAAATGTGTGGTTCCTAGGACAGTGCCTAGCAAGTTGCAGGCACTTAAACTTTTCTAAATGAGTGAGAAGCCGAAAATGAATTTCTTTCCATGTATAAATGTGCTTCGTACCCAGTGACGTCGGCTTCAAATTCTGGTTTTTTAAAATTTATTGCTTTTTCTTATTGATACAGGGAAAGTTGTTCCTAATAGACATATCATCTCATACATCTCTGATCTTTATTTTCTCCCCAGTGGTACCTCTGCCACACTTACATGTATGTTGTTCCTTTTCATTTCAAGAAGAGCCATCTGGTTTCCTGAAACAGGATCAGACCCTAACAGTGTCATTTCACAAGGCATTGAGCGTGATAACACTGTGAAGATTTGGAATCCTCTTCCCATTCATTCTTATAAAGGATTTTCCTGTTCCCACAAACTTCAAGAAGCCCTGGAAAATTTTCCAGTTTGGGTGTGGCCTTAATTTACTACAACTATATTAGGTATATTTAATGATTTTTCCACTTACTATGGCAATTACACCCATTATAGTACTTATGGGGTTCTACAGTTTGTAGCAAAAAATATACATTTTGAAAAGAAATGTAGTCTTTCTGCAAATGAAGCGATGAGACCAACAACCTGGCTCTCTAAATCTTAAATTTATTACAGAGGAATCTGTAGTGAGAGAAAGGCAAACATTCCCGACTCATCTCTCAGGAGGCCACGATGATACCATACAGATGTGTTTCAAATTTTCTCCAGGAAGACCCTTGGAACTGGACCTTGGAGAGGGCAGTGCTCACTTTTTGACTCACTGAAATTTGTGATGGTCAAAATCGGTCAACTTGGCAGATATGAGTGCCTTTCATATTAAATGCAACTGAAGGTGACTACTTGATATTTTGACCTCAATGATTTACTAAAAAGAGGTGTCTGGAAAATTTTATAGTAGGCACCACTGAACTTTTGTTTCAGCATTTTTTAAATTAGTGATATGTGATGTTTGTGGATATTTCTCTAGAGGTATTAATATTAGGCCCTTTGATCAGTAGCATAATATGTCACCACAATCTTCTTTTAATGGGAAATCCAAGTATGACCAGTGTGATTTTGACTTTTCCAGGAGTGCAGCCTCCTAGCAATCAGACAGAGATGAGTGTGTGTCCATTGGCCAAAACACACATCCCAGTGCGGGACGCATGCTCACACACGGCACACGGTGGATGCAGTGGGACAGTCTCCCACGGCTGCGGGTGGCGCTTTGCATGTTGACTGTTTCCAGTCAGGGGAGCAGGTGGCACGCTTCTGGATAAGAGGAGTTCATCACTTCTGTTTTGGTCATTCTCTCTCAGAACCCTCAGCCCGGCAGCCTGGACTTGCCTTGCAAGTTACGTGGCCCCTGAGCTGACCACGTTGGCTTGGAGCTCTGGCAGGACAAAGGGGAGACACTAACCATGTGATGCACAAACACCTCCTTCAGCTTTGGTGCTTCATCTCATCTCTTCGATCCTTTCTTTTGATTGTTGTATTATTACATTGTTACACACATGAATTGCTTCTGGATCATCTTTGGGTCCCAGCAATGCCCTCAAGCCAGCTGTACTCTCTGCTATCTCCAGCCCTGCCCTGCATCCTGCCCAGTGGGTATCAAAAATGGTAAAAGCCCTGGCCGAGGGGATCACCCCTGCAACCACCTCCGTACACTTCTTACCACTTGTCCTGTTATGCAGGTTGAATTAGTTTAGGTAGAACAAGCCATGAACACTTTGGTGTGGAAAAATAGTATTATATAAAGCTTAATATTAAACATTATGAAAAATACATATTTACAGAAGAAACTACAAATTACAACTATGTACAATAATATCTGTTACCTTTAAATTACATAAAATCTTTAAAATTCTTCAGATTAATAAATTATACATAATATCAACAGAAATAGCTGGCACCTCTGTAGGGCATGAAGCATGTTTTTTTTTGTTTTTTTTTTTTTAAATAAAATCACACAGTGAGTAGTTCTGATCCAGGAGATCTTCGGGTACATTCTCAGTGCCTTGAATAGCCCGAATCTGAAAGGAAAGACACTGGAATTAGAGGCTGTAGTGGGGTGTGTCACAATTGTTTGTTCTATTTATGAAAATGACGAATGCAAAGACCAGCAGAAATGACGGAAACTCTATATGGTTTAGGATGAGACCATCCCTGTGGGGACCAGGTCACTGCATTCAGGATTGTAGATTACTAGAACTGGAAAAGACTAGTGATTCCAGTATAACCTTCTGGTTTTCCAGATAAGCCCACAGGCTCAGAGTGGTACAGAAATTCACTCAGGGTTATATGGCTTGTGAATGCTAGCTAGTTCCAGAGCTAGGACCTGAATCCTAACTTTCAGATGCCTGAAGCTAACCATACAATTAGCTTCTTTTAAGAGCACCCAAGATCACACTAAAAAAAGACCTTTAAACAAGCCAAAACAAGACAAGGAAACTCCAAGATCCTCCAGAGATTCCTCCATCCTGGGCCTCTTAAAGAATCTCACATGCAAAACCTATTAATTTACTCTCCTGATAAATTAGGGGGTAATTATTTACAAAACAAAAGGATTATCTGATTTACAAAGAACTCCTTTAAATAGAAGTCCTCTCATGTATGGGTGCTTTACAGATTACTAACTATTTAATATACTGGCTAGGTGGGTTGGTACAGAGGGTACAGAGAACTAAATAAAACTGAAGAGCATTTTGAAATGGAGATAAAAGAGCTCTGAAATAATGTTTGTCCAAAAGAAAAAAAAAGATCTATGGGTGGACATGTGGCAAGAAGCTGAAACTTACGCTAACAACCACGTGAATGAACAATCTTGAAGTGAACACTCCAGCCCCAGTCAAGCCTTCAGATGACTGCAGTCCTGGCCAATGTCTTGACTTATGAGAGATCCAGGACCAGACCACTCAGCTAAGCCCCTTCCAAATTCCTGATCTACAGAAACTATGACATACTAAATGTAGAGGTCAGCTGATAAGTTTTGAGGTAATTTGTTAGCTGGAAATAAATTACAATGTAACTTCAAATTTGCAATTAGCCAGTGTGATAAAATAGATTTTAAGGATGGTCCTGAGTAGGAAAAAGCAGACCCTTCACATGTCAATTAATTATTGTCTGATCAAAGCAGTGCCTTACAAAGTTTATACATTTTCTTCTACTGATTTTTTTCATTCAAAAATTACATGTTACATGCTTGTTCTATAACATTTAGAAAAAACATAAAATGGAAGAAAAATGATATGTTATTTTACGGCTCAGAGAAATCTGATTTACTACTGTGATATATTTCTTTATTTTCTCTCTGGCTTTCTGGGTGGCTCAGTGGTAAACAATCTGTCTACCAATGCAGGAGACACAGGAGACATCAGTTTGATCCTTGCATCAGGAAATCTCCTAGAGGAGAAAATGGCAATCCACCTCCAGCATTCCTGCCTGAAAAATCCCACGGACAGAGGAGCCTGGTGGGCTGCAGTCCACAAGGTCACAAAGAGTCGGACACAGTTGAGTGACTGAGCATGCAAATTTCTCTCCAGTCTTTTTTTTCCCCCTTATGTGCTGTTTTTGTTTGTTTAACATTCTAGTTTTCTCATTTATTTATGAGAAAATCTATACTATTATAATATCCTTAAAAATATCATTCTTAATGATTGCATTTGGTTCTACTCAGTGAATACACCATGGTATGCTTAGACCTCCACTGTTGAACATTTATGTTTTTTCACTCAGACCTTTAACTATGAAAAGCTTCACACATAAAGCTTTTTCAGTACTTAGGGTGGTAGTAGAAATACTGGGTGACAAGAACATATTAAGGACCTTCATACATATGGCCAAGTTCTTCTCCAATGGGATTTTACAATTTGAATTCCCAGTTGCTATTTCAAAGCATCCTCTTTAGTAGTAAGCCTCATTCCTTAGAAATATTAAGCCAAGTCCTGAACAGAGGGCACCCCAAGCCTGGGAGGAGACACCACGTGAAACCTGTGCTCCACTGTGGGGGTTCCCTCCGCACTCAGCCTCTCATCCTTGTTGCCACTTTTTGAGGGCCTTTCCCTCAAACCTTTGGGGAGAAGAAGAGATGATCAGTGCGTGTTGGGAAAGCTTGAGGTTTTTAATGGCTTCCAGATAGACTGTATTTTGCTAAATAAACTTATAAAGAAGTGCAGTAAGCTCCTACCTCTGTGATACTCTGGATTCACATTTTCGTAGATTGGAAACAAAGGGTTTTCTTGTTCACTCCGTAGCTTCCTTGCTCTGAGAACATCTCTTACACACTGGTGTAGGTATACATACTGACACTATGAAAAAGCAGAAGACATGTCAGAGGGAGGCAAACTCTCAGAGGAAAGCATAAGAAAGTTGAGGGACACTATTATATATATATAAAACAGATAACTGATAAGGACCTACTGTATTAAGCACAGGGATCTCTTCCCAATACTCTGTAATGGCCTATATGAGAAGGAATCTAAAAAACAGTGGATACATGTATACATATAACTGATTTGCTTTGCGGTACACCTGAAATTAATACAACAGTTGTAAATCAACTGTACTCCAATAAAATTGCTTAAAAAAAATTTTTTTTAAAGACAAGATACTTATAAAAAAGAAAGACAAGGGACTCTCACCAAACCTCAACAGTAATGGGATTCTATAATGGTTAGCAAATTTCATGATAACGCTTCACTAGTGGCTTTTAGTATGTAGAAAGGTAACTACTTTCTATTACCACAGAGAAGAGAATGATGGAAAAGGGCAGAAAGGCAGTGTTTATTCATCTTTTTTAGGTACATGCATATTTAGAATATGTCCTATGAGGGCCAACAACTATGTCTGACCATAGTAGGTCCTCCACAAATAGTTATTAAATATACAAAATAAATGCCACTGTGCTATGCATTTTATATGAATTATCTCATTTAATTATTTTGACAACCTCATATAGTAGATATAATCACCCATATGAATAGAAACTAAGAGAAAATAAGTAACTTCTCCAAGGTCACACAGCTAAGACATGAGATCCTAGGATTTAATCCGGGTGTGTGAGCCCAAACTTCATGCTTTTTTCATTACATCAATTTTCTTAGATGATTGCATTAAAATCATTGCATTATTGAATGTGAAAATAATGTCACTGCATACTGTGTTGTTTCATTCTTTTTAGGTGGGGGTGGTATGGTGAGAAAAAAAGAGGTTGTACAATAGATGTGCGTATCTTGGTTCTCAGTATCTGAGTCTGACTCATTAAAGAATCTCAAAGATGTTGGCTTACTGCAGAAAACCGTAGAGGCTTTGTGGTTGCTCAGGTGCTACGTCATGTCCAACTCTTTGTCACCTTCTGAACTGTAGCACGCCAGGCTTCCCTGTCCTTCACCATCTCCTGGAGTTTGCTCAAACTCATGTCCATTGAGTCAGTGATGCCATCCAACCTTCTCATCTTCTGCTGCCCACTTCTCCTCCTGCCCTAAGTCTTTCCCAGCATCAGGATCTTTTCCAGTGAGTTAAGTCTTAGCACCAGGTGACCAAAGTTTTGGAGCTTCAGGTTCAGCATCAGTCATCCCAATGAATATTCAGGGTTGATTTCCTTTAGGGTTGACTGGTTTGATCTCCTTGCTGTCCAAGGGACTCTCAAAAGTCTTCTCCAGCACCACAATTTGAAAACATCATTTCTTCAGTGCTCAGCCTTTGTTATGGTCCAGCTCTCACATCCATACATGACTACTGGAAAAACCATAGCTTTGACTATATGGACTTTTGTCAGCAAAATAATGTCTCTGTTTCTTAATACACTATCTAGGTTTGTCATAGCTTTTCTTTCAAGGAACAAGTGTCTTAATGTCGTGGCTGCAGTACCATTCACAGTGATTTTGGAGCCCAAGGAAATGAAATCTGTCACTGCTTCCACTTTTTCCCTATTTGCCAGGAAGTGATGGAACTGGATGCCATGATCTTTGTTTTTTGAATGTTGAATTTTAAGCCAGCTTTTTCACTTCCTTCTTTGAACTTCATTAAGAAGGTTTACACAGTGAGAATAGCCCCACCTGTCAGCTATCTGGGAACTACTTTTTTTTTTTGCTCTCCCTTTGGAGAAGTTGTGTTCTCCTTTGTGCAGTTTTTCTTAAAATTTTAGATGTTGGAAAAGCTTAAATTCTTTACAAATAGAGTGACATTTTGAAATACTTTTATTCACAGTCTGTGGATAATGGTTGTTTAAAGAGATAAGAATTCTTATAGTTCAAATTTCTAATCTGCTTTGACAAGTTTCCTTGCATGAGAATTTGAGCAAGAAGTTAACCAAATGTAATGTTTAAGGTGAGTTATAAAGAACAAGACAAAATTAGATTTCAGCCAAATTTTAAGCCATGAAATTTGGTCATATATCAGATTATTTTCATAAAAAGAGTCATGGAGCAATTCAGTACATTGTCATTTCAACCTGTATGAAAGCACATAAAACCTTTTGGGTTGACCAAAATGTTTGTTTGGGTTTTCCATAAAATCTTATGAAAAAACCCAAATGAACTTTTTGGCCAACCCAATGGTTATGTTTGTGTGAGAAAGTGACAGACTTTGTGTTGCTCTGAAGCCTAATCAGACTCTTCTAGGCTGGAAAAGCAACTGGTCTCCTCTGGATGTCTGTCTGTACCGTTCACCAGGGCACAATGATATGGGTTGGTTGTTACTGCCCTAAATCACCATTTGGGTGCAGGAGCGTGGTGTATCTTGTCTGTGGTTTAGAAACGACCTTTGACTCAGAAACAAATATGGAAGAGTCAGTGTTTTGGGGGCCAAAAGGACACCATAGAGACCTTCGCTGACCATAGAAGCTCAGCCACAGGCAGCTAAAAGTGTGCACTGGGCTCCTCTCCTTACGACCAGCCAGGCTGTCTGATAAGGGAATGAACGTGTAATGTTAGTGCTCAGCCTTGGGCTCTCCTCAGATGAGGACTCTGGGCTCTCGGTCTGCCACCAGCTGGCCTAGATAGGGATCTCAGTTTCTGCATCTGTAAAACAAGGAGGCAAGGGTCTCTTCTACAGCTAACTTCTTGTGACCATTAAAGATTTGTATTAGATTTTGTGTTGCTGTCAATTAGATGGATATCAAAAAACATTCCTAGGCTCTATGTTTAAGGTGATCCATGTGGTCAGTTTTAGAGTATTTTTAAGGTTTGAGACACACAGGGAGACTATAAATCTGTCTTCATCAATGATCTTTAAAAGTGGATAGGTATTTATTTTTATGTGTTGGCACTAGGCATTGTCCCTGGGTGCATGGTCATCTACTCAAAGGAACTCATCATGTAGGTTTGGTATAATCATTAGATTAGAACATTTCAAAAAAACAAACCAATCATAAGTGATGTCTGTGTTAATATTGATAACTATTCTCTGCAATTCTGCTCACAAACTCAGCTTACTTGCTATGAGTATCTTATGATCTTGAAAACTCGAGAAGGGTCCTCTCCTGAAAATGGTTGTTTGTATAGGGAGTCATTTTCCTTACCGTGAAAACTACCAAATTAGAGGCTGACACTTCCCTCGTTTCTCCCATCCAAAGCATAAATCACATTTTCAATTCTACTGGGATATTAGAGTTTGGGACGTTGGAGTTTGGCTATGAATGAGCTCTCATATGCTATGCATTATTAGTAAGTTCTTCAACAATAATCTACTCTGGGCTTTGAAACCAGTTAATATTCATTAATTTGCCTTGTCTTAAATATAAATGCTCCTTTTCCCAACAGAATACCCCTTTGAAAATGATTACTCCTAAAACCTTTCAGATTATTAATGTGCTCCACACTTTATTCTTAATGAAAAGTAGACAAAGTTTAATGTATGAATTTCACATCATAAAAGCTCATTTTTTCCCCTCTGTCTAGCGAGCTGGTGAAGCCTTAGTTCCATTCAATTTCACCAATATCTGTAGTATGAGATAATATTTATAGGATTGTACCTAGAGCCTTTCATGGCCTCTGAGTGCACAGTTTAGCAGAGGGGCAGGTATGTGAACAAGTAAGGTGATAAACACAAGACAGAATTGTATATAAAGCTTCATACATGAGAAGACGCCATCAGGTTCACTTTTGGAGGAGGAAAATACAGAGCTAGAGAGAAAAGGTGACATTTGTTAAGAATTTGAGCAAAGAAATAGGACATTCTAAATGATATAAATAACAGAAGAGTGTACGTATATTCTGGAAACTGTGAACAGTCTAGTGTAGTTAAAAGGTAGGGTGCATAAGTCACGGGAAACTCCCAGGAGAATCCCCCAAATGTGCACTGAGTCCATAACATCCCACCGTTTCCTCCTCACGGGAAGCAGAGGACATTGACAGATGGTGACTATCAGCTCTTTTTCTTTAACAAGTGCGTTTGAGTGTCTCTCTCAGAATCAGGCAGGAAACATGCCCCAAGTTAGGCTAAAAGGAGGAGGGTCACACTCACAAATCCCTTATCTAATGTCTCTTGTTTAGAGGCCTTTGCTCTTTAATATACTGATCAAAAGTTGGGAAGGCCCACCACCCCTTTGTCTCCCAAATAAAGCAGAATAAAGTTGATGCTGACTCTCTCTGTGGACCCAGAAAAGAAATACAAGGGATGTCAGAATGCCCTTTTTCTTTGGCTGGAATCATCACCCACAGGGGCTCAGCTGTGGCTTGCACCCCTCTGCCCTCACGTTCAGGTCCGAGTGAGCAGTATTGGGTCTGACTGTCTGAGAATGTAGAAGGAGCCCACCTTCAGCAGAGCCTTAAAGCAAGACAGATAACATCTGGATACTGTTTGGGATTTCGTTGATAGAGAAAAAAGGAAAGAGAAAATTTCTATCTTATTGAAATCTTCATTCAACATGATCAAAAGAATCACTGATTCTGGACCAGAGAGTAAAAACTTCCTTAATTTTGGCAGACCCTAAAAGATTGGGGGTGGGTGGCATTATGACATGAAACTGGGGAAGTAACTTGGAGCCAGGTTCTGGAGAACTTGAAAATCATTTCAAAGCAATGAAGAGTTTTCCACAACTTCTATGCAGGGAGCTGATAGTGACAGAGCACTTTGTGGGTGGCAGTGGTGATAAAGAACTGTGAGGGCAGAAGCGGGGGCGGGAGACCCACGAGCAGGCTACTGCGAAGGCTCTCTGAGAGGTGATGAACGGCCAGGCAAGGGCAGAGAGTCTAGAACAAAGAGAAGGATGCTGGGGAGAATGGACAGGGCTTAATGATTGCTTGAACGTGTCTGTGGGAACAGTCAGATCCCAGCCTGGGCAAACAAATGAAGGTCAAGATGAATGGCAACACCATCACCTGAAGCTTAAAGAAGAAAGGGCAGAAGTGCTTCTGTTGTTTGTTTTTTAAAGAAATGAATAATGAATTTAGTTTTGAGTTGGAGGTGTGATGACTGTAAGACTTCCTGGTGGAACGGTCCATGAAGCAGCTATCATGGGGAAGGAGAATGAGATCTGAGAGAACTGAGCAGGTATGTGGTTCCTGAAGCCATGGGAATGGAAGAAATATGAAGAATGAAGATGGGGAGAAACAAGAGTAGTGCCTCGAGTAGAGACTCTTGGGAACTTGAACACTGAAAAGTCAGACTTTAGAATAAGAACCACAGAATCCCCAGAGAGGTTAGGAGGAGGAAGGGGGAAAGAATAGGTGAAAGAGGAGTTATGTCCAAGGGGGAAGAGGGAGAGCTTTGGTACATTATGATGCCCCTGCCCTGGATGTCAGCCAGTGATATTTACAGTGGGGTGGGGTTGCCTGTTCTTTGCCAAAATGCATCTCCAGAGTTCTGGGCAGGTGTACAGAAGTGATACATGCCCAGGAAGCCTCTAAAAATAGGTATGGAGCCTGAGGCCCCTACCCCCAGCACCTCTTATTTATAAAGTGATGATCTCCTCCTCCCCAAATCACAATTAAGTATGGCTTGAGTTTGTGAAAATGAAAACAAATTTGTAATGGAACATTGATGCCTTGACTTTTTAGCAACATGACTGTAGGCTATTTGTTCATTTAATAGATTTAAAAAGAATATTGAGGCTAGAGCAAAGGAAACAAGTTCCTAACCTCTAGGAACTTGTAGTCTTGTACAAAAAGTTGAGGGAAAACAATTATTACATAATGTGATATAATTCTACAACACAATGAAAGAACAGAATTAGTGGTCATCAGTGGCTGCCCAAACCATTAAGTGAAGGGCTGACTGGAAAAGTTATAGTGGATGGCCATTGTCAGTTTCATCAGTATCGGGAAGAGACACAAACAGGAAGTGCCTCCTGACGGGATGCAACAGGAAGTACTCAGACGGGATGCAACAGGAAGTACTCAGTACCACCCAGGAAGCAGGTGGTGGTAAAAAAGGAACTTAGACTTAATTAAGCCTCTAGAGCCAATGAACTGCTGACGAAAATTATGGAAAATAGAGGATTATATCACCTTACATTATGAAAAATAGAACACATTATGAAAAAGCAGTCAGCCACATTTAGAAAGTAGGAAAATCTATGGAACAAATGAACTGATTTCTTTAACAAATAAATGGCGCAGGAAACAAATCAGAGGGAGGGTTATTATAGATTAAAAGAAATTTACAAGAGACTTCAACTAAATGCAATGTATGGACTTTGTATTCTAATGCAAACCAAGTGTAAAAAGCAATTTTTGAGATAATTAGGGATATTTAAACACTGACTAAATATTGGATGATATTAAGGGATTATGATTAAAATTGTCATGCATGATAATGGTATTGTGGTCATGATTTTTGAACAAGTCTTTAACTTAAAATATATATATAACTGTAAAATATATAGGGAATAAAATATATAATATTATTAATAATATGTAGAATATATAATATTAAATATGTATGTTTTAAGATACACAGTATTTAAGAATGAAATGATGTGATAAGTAGGAGTACCTTTAAAACAGTCCAGTAAGTCATGGGATAGGGGAACAGTATATGTGGGCTATAATTACTGGATGACTACAGAAACTGGGGCTTGGGTATGGAAATTCATTATACTATTTTCCCTACTTTCATGTATTTTTTTTAAAGTACTTAATAAAATATTTAAAATATAGTGCAATAATTGTTACAATGAAAGGACAGTGGGGATAGAAGATCCTGGGTGTGGGTGCTGTCCATAGGAGGCAATGATGACAGTGTTCTCCCAAATGTGTTACATAACATGAGGGTCTGCAGGATATGAATATGCTCTGCACAAGAAGAGGATCTGGGGGTCAAAGTGGTTTTGGGAATAGTGGGCTCAAAGAGCTCGAGGGGCGCCTTTGCTATGGCACATCTCCATTTCGTGGATCACGGCCACCTGCACAGTTTTCACGTGTCCCAGGACTCTACCAGAGTCGCACACAGAAGTCTTCACCTTTCTGAGCACAGGCATTTTTTAAAAATAGAAGATTTTGCACAGTTACTTGGGAAACAGAAGGGCAAGCGAACGTGGAATTGGTAAGAAGAGAACTGGTAAGGCAATGATGCAGGGGAGGGACGGGTTTGGTCTGTGTGGGGACACAGATTTGACTCTGAGGCTGTGGGCCAGGGGACTTGGGAATTAGGACTTGGGACTTGTGATTCTCTAGAACAGGGTTTAAGTCCCAGCTCAGCTACTTCATAGCTGTGCAAAGTCCTTTAGCCTCTGAACTTATTTTCTATTCTGGAAATGGAAAATAATTCTCTCTTATCTATGTTTGTGTGTGTGTGTGTGTGAGAAAATCTAATGAGATGACCTGTTTAGAAATACCTTGTAAATGTCAAAGGACTATATAAATGGAAGCATTTATCCTCCACAGTTAATGGCAAAGGACTATATAAATGCAAGCATTTATCCTCCACAATTAATGTAGAGAGCACAATTAATGTGGAGACTCTTTAGTGTCTCCAGAGATGGGGGTGCAGCTGGGGTGCGCTGGAGGAGACAAGAGATTAGAATCTGTTTCCTTTTTACTAATTGAAGTTCTTGTGCTCAACCACCAGCCTATCTTAAAATGATCTTCAAGATGAACTAGCTGGTTTGCCCCCATGTTCATATATGGATTTAAAAAAAAATTCATCTTTCTTCCTACCGACCTAAAGAAGATGGACAACTAGTTCAGTAAAGATAAGGATACACATCATCCTCAAGGTCACTGAAATTTCTTTTAAAATAAAGTCTTAGAAAACATCAACATTCAATTCTCTTTCTCCTCTTAATGAGTCATAGTTCTTTCCCTTTATCAGATTAAAGCCCTGAACATTTGTGGGGGGAGGGAGACAGACAGGGTGATGTGTGTCCTTCAGCTGAACTCTTACCTCGGTCTGGACCATGTGAACCCTGTGAAGTCTTAGGTCATGCACAGCTCCATAAATGTCCACAGAATCTTTGGAGTCTAATTGCTGGAGGATTCGATCCAATGCAATAAAGGTTCCAGTCCTACCCACACCAGCACTAGAAAAGAGAGTGAAGAAAGACCACTTTTTTCATTAAACTGGACTTTCTGGTCTGTATCCAATGACTCTAGCACAATCTTCCCTTTCCCTTCCCTTCCAAGTTAGAGAAGAATATAGGATACTTCTTTCTCTCAATGTGCTCTCTCAAAGAAATAAAACCCAGGGTTCTGAACTTCCATCCTTTCCTCCTTCCCTCCTCCACCTCTCCACCCCATCAAGGGTAAGGATTTGCTGTGTATCATTTTCAAGCATGCTTTCATACTCTTCCTACATTCATGTAAATCTATACACAATATACTCATTTAATGTGTTTCCAAAATTTACTAAAATGGTACTAAAGAAGGTTTATGTATTCTTATGTCAACTTTTCTACTCAATATTGTTTTTGAGATTTGTCTACATTTGTTACATGTAGACATAATTTCTTTTACAGAGTTCATAAGCCACCATTCCCTACTGATAGACAATGAGATTGTTTTTAGTTTTTCTCTATTACAAATTGCATTGCAGTGAGCATCATTGTGCACACGTGTGGGGTTTCTCGAGGATTGATATCTAGAAGAAGAACTGCTGGGTTATAGTGTATGAACACCTTCAGCTTCACCAGGAATTGTCAAATTGCTCCCTAAAGTGATGGCATAACCTGGGGTTTTTTGATGCATGTATTTATAAGATAAAGAAAAACAGGTTTTGGGTGTTATTGGGTGAATATGCCTGCCATTTTCAGAAGGCAGGAAACTCTTGAAAGTCTCACATTCCTATAAAAAGCATCCTGGTTCCGATGACATATAAAAGCAGGGCTCCTAGGGTGCTGGGCAGATTGGGAGAAAACAAGAACACGTGACATTTCTCTTACTGTAGCAATTCCCTGCTGTTTATTAGTGCCATTCAGTTAGGGCTATCCAAGTGTTTCTGCAAACATTAATTAGCTAAACACTAGGCTCCCCAGGGAGAAAGAGAGTGAGCGCCTGCTTGTTAGGTTGATTTTATGGTTGTACAGGCTGAAGCAAAGAGAAGTCAAGAGAGAACAGAAATTTAAGAGCAAAATTGGGTTGCCACAGATGGCAATGCTACTCTGTGGGAAGTTGAGAGCTGTGATCTTAAAGGCTGGTTATGGTTTATACAGGTGGAGGACAGAGAGGGGGCCATTCCAAGCAGAAAGAATGGCAGGCGGCAAGGATGAGCTTGAGCAGTCTCCTCCCCAGCTAGAGAGGGAGGTGAGTTTCTGAGAACTTGGATTGAGGGGTGAGATGGGGCCCAATGATGAGGGACCTGGAAGTCACATAAGGGCTTTGCACTGGATACAGTAGGAAAAAAAGCACGAGGGAGAGAAGGATGGAGAGCCAGGGAGAGAAATGGGAGGTGAAGAGACTGCGAAGGAGTGAGGTTGGGGAGCAGCGGGGGAAGAGGGTGGAAGAACACCCCCCGGCCCGAGCAGCCTGGTTGGGCACACAGACCCTCCACCCACCCCCTCCCCAGGCCTAGACGCCCGGCTGCCGGCCTGCTGGCTCCGGCGGGAGGTACCTGCAGTGCACCACAGTGGGCCCGGCCCCGGGGCTCCTGTTGATGTAGTCCCGGACGGTCCTCACAAACTGGATCAGGGACTGGGTGGTCTCCGGGACACCGTGGTCTGGCCACACCGTGTAGTGGAAGTGGCGGATGAGCCTGTGTGCGTCCAGCTGTTCCTCCTGGAAGAGCAGAGTGGTAAGAAGTGGGACGGCTCAAGGCAAACCTTCAAAGCTGACAACCGCGCCCAGGCAGGGATTCCTAGGAGCCAAACTGCAGGAGAGGGAACCAGCAGAAATGGGATTCACAGGCGTTCTCCATCTTCCCGCACGGCGCGAGTGGGAAAGAACCCACCTGCCAAAGCAGGAGACAGAAGAGACGTGGGTTCGATCCCTGGATCAGGAAGATCCCCTGGAGGAGGGCATGGCAACCCACTCCAGTGTTCTTGCCTGGAGAATCCCATGGACAGAGGAGCCTGGCGGGCTACAGTCCCTGGGGTCGCAGAGTCGGACACG
Organism: Muntiacus reevesi; assembly: GCF_963930625.1. Classification (NCBI taxonomy): domain Eukaryota; kingdom Metazoa; phylum Chordata; class Mammalia; order Artiodactyla; family Cervidae; genus Muntiacus; species Muntiacus reevesi. Next base: position 158,091,660 of record NC_089252.1, on the reverse strand, counting down.
ACTGAAGCGACTTTAGCACGCACTTCATCTTTCCAGCTTTGTTAGTCAATGAAGTCAAACGAACAAACATACGCTGCATATCCGAAATTCCCGGATGGTCCACTCGGGCAGCACAGATTCCGACAGCATCTGCAGAATGAGGTCCCCATAGTAGAGGGAATCTTGGTCTGCTGGCCAATAATGGTCACACTTTACCTAGAGGAAGACAGCAGAAAAAAAAAGTGAGTCTGGAAACATGCTTCTACCATGAACCTGAACTTTCCCTCCTGGAAATGTCTTCCTGAGTTGGAATCCAGGGTCAGCTGCTAAAGCAATCTGACGATCTGCTTTGCCTTAACCTACTCATGGGCAGGACTGAAGCTGGGCTTCTGCTCCCAGTGAGGGAGAGGCATCGTCAAGGGGCAAATCCCACACCTTTAGATTCATTTCCCTTTCAGGTTCGTGTTCTGTGGCTTCAGTTTTTGTTGATTTCCTCAGCCTTTCAATTTCATGGGCACATAAACCATGTCTTACAGTTTCTTGTGCTCTTTTATTGTTTGCTTTTGCTTTGTTTTGTTTTCTTTCTTAAGAAAGATCTAGCTGGGAAGATGAAGGCACCATCTCCCTGGCCCTTTTTTGTCCATGTTTTTATGTTGTTCCAACCTGGATCCAATGCCATGGGCCAGGCGATCTTTGAAAAGTCAGAACATTTAGCTAAGATCACATTCACAGGTGAAGACAGGAGAAAGAGTACTGTGAACATATATAATTATTGAGCACAGACACTGGGAACTTCATGTAATCTTTCTTTTTAACCAGCAACATGACCATATAAACCATTTAATCAGATAACTATTTTACTTTGTGTCTGCAGACACAGCCTAAAATTCATTACTCCTTACTTCCTGAAATCAGGGGTAGAGCCAGTGACTCTGCCAACATACCTCTTCTCCCCATACAACAGAGGATGGTGCTGACAAGAGCCCAGGTAATCCTTCTGTGTCCTGGACACTTCTGATGATCCCACTTGTTCAGCGGAACCATCTTTGACTGAAACTTCAGACCCAGCATCTGAACAGGGTATCACCTGGGTTTACTACAGAGCTTTCTATAATCGAGTGGCTTTAACTCAGTAACAGTGTTCTTGTATGATCCCTAGTTGGTTTTCATGGGGTTTTTTTTTTAAGATTTTTTTTTTTTTGATGAGGACCATTTTTAAAGTCTTTATTGAATTTGTTACAATATTGCTTCTGTTATATGTTTTGGTTTTTCGGGTGTTTGGTATGCGGGAGCTTAGCTTCCTGACCAGAGATTTTCCTACATTGGAAGGCGTGGTCTTAACCACTGGGCAGGCAGGAAAGTCCCTATGGGGTTTCATTTCTACGGGGCGGGGAGTCAAATTCCATCCAAGGGGTGGAAAGCAAGGTCAGTATGGCAGGAAGACCATGCACTCACTCGGCCCTTCTCCACACACTGCGTCACCATGACGATGTTGTGAACATTCTGTTCCCACGCCATTTTCCAGAAGTCATCCTTGGTGCCGGGAAGAGGTCCCTGAGTGGCGATGTATTCTCTCCTGAAGTTGTTGCCCTGCAATGAATTTACAATGTGGGGAGTCAGAAACAATGGGCCTCTTCAGAACTCTAAACAAAGGGCTTAGTGCTGTAGATTAGGTGAGACCTAAGTCTTTGCCAGGTCCCTGATTTGAAAAAGAGATACTAACACGTGGCAAGGCTTGGGAGCAGGAAGGACAAAGGCCGGAATGCTGACCTATTGTGAAGAGCCAAGGCCTTTTTTTATTAGGTTGGGTTTATTCTTAAAGGCAGCGGAGGACTTGGGCCATAATTTAGAAAACACTTCACCCTCAGTTATGTGTGTGTATACACATTGTGGATTGTCTGAGGAACTGACGTTGATGAGGCTCTTGCCCTATTTAACAAAGAAGAGTTTACTCATTTGGGATACTTGGCTTTGGGATGTTGGTAAGAGATATCATGCAAGGGAAACTGAGGGGAAGAGAACCCACTGTTTATTGGGCATCTACCCTATCACAAGCTCTGGTGGTGGTTTAGTCGCTAAGTCCTGTCTGACTCTTTGTGATCCCATGGACTACAGCCTGGCAGGCTCCTCTATCCATGGGAGTCCCCAGGCTAAGAATACTAGAATGGATTGCCATTTCCTTCTCCAGAGGATCTTCCCAACACAGGAATCGAACCCAGGTCTCCTGCATTGCAGGCAGATTCTTTACCAACTGGGCTACAAGGGAAACCCATGATAAGCTGTGGGTCAGGATTTTCACAGATCTTACTGAATCATAACCATAGCTCTATGAGCTAGGATATTTTCGCCCACACATTCTGCATTCTAGCAACACTACAGTATTACTTGCAGATCCCAGTTGAAGCTCTTTCTCCTCTTGTCATTCCTTCGGGCTTCTGCTCTGTCACCTCTGCTACCCCCACTCCCACCCTGCCCACCCAAACACAGCCGCTCGTCTGGCGAATCCTTATTTATCCTCCAAGTCTCAGCATGTTGCCTGCTCTGCTGAACTTTCCTTTATCTTCATCTCTGCTGGAGGATGTTTTCCCAGAAGCTCCTGTGGCAACCTCTAGCCTCTTGCTACTCAGAGAGGGATCCTCAGACCAGCAGCAGGGGCAGAGATGGGATTCAAACTGGGTCTACCTGACCTGAAGCTTTTTCCACTGGAGGTGTTGTAGGAAGCTGGTGAATTGCTAGCCAGAATCTGAGCCCAGAGGTTTGACACAACCTTTGAGTTGTGTCTGTGGTTTTTAAAAATCCAAATAACTTTGAATTAGCTTCCCTAGCTAGGCAGCCTTAGCTGTGGAGATTCAGCTTCCTTAGGGAGCTCTAATCTTGACTAAGGGCTGCAGAGAGGAAACGACCTTTGAAAATGCCTCCTGGGCCCGTAATAATCCTATGTGACTATAGCCATTGTGAAAGCTGGGCCTTAGCAGTGATTGACTAGGACAGCCTGCATTTTATGGCAATCAGACATGGCCTTTTTTTTTTTCTTCTAAAAAGTCCATGTTTCCGGACCTGAGAAGAGTGGGAGTGTGTTGGAGGAGAGGTGTCTCCAGCATAACTGCCTGTCAAAGTCTCATCCCAGTTGCTTTGGCCCCGGGTTCACTTACAGGGATGTAGCTGGCATTGATGTAGTCAGAGCACGGGTCATCATCCACGTTGGACAGCTTCACTCGAGAGGAATCATCTGGAAGGAAGTTTATTGAGAAAGATGTATCAGTGAGCCGTGGGGTGATTTTTCTACTGTTTACAGAATGCTTTGAATTTGACACGTGTTAGCTCTGACTCCCACCACAACCCCACATGGCAGACAGCCTCAGCTCCATTTTGCAGGTCAAGCTCACACAGAGCTGCACAAGTGGCCCAGAAACATACAAGCAAATGAGCCAAATGCTCTTCTAAGCCCATCTGTGCTTCCCTCTGTGACACTAACAACATTCATCTGATGGAGGGGCCAGCTCCTTTTCATTGTTGTAATGAATACAATTCAGAAAAGCCACCTTCAATTGCTTCACCCAATTGGGTAAGGATAATAAGAATAATATATGTAATATATATCTTTATCTATGCAATAATTGCTAACTAGAGATTTTAAGTAAACCAAGGGTGACCCTTACTGTTAACCCTGTCACAGCTCTTAACCCTCCAAGGAGAAGCATCAGGACCACGTGATGAAATGTCAACAGCATAAGAGGTCTTTCTCTCACAGCCAGAATTTCAGCTGGTTGCTACCCTCTGGAGAGAAGTCCAGTTATGTCCAAGTCATTTGTTTTTAAAGACATTTCGAGCCTCAGATCTCCCATATCCAGCTATAGCATGTTGCTGTAGCTCCATTTTTAACCATGGAAAAGGAAAGAAATGGTGAGAGGAAGACGGGATTACAGATTTCAACACGAAACTTACAGGGCAATATATTGTTGTATCGATTTTTCCCTCTGTTCTCTGGCAAGAGTGCAACGTCACATGACTGGTTTCGACCCACATCTTTTAAGTCCTGTTAGGTCAAAAATAAGTCTGCATGTGGATAATGTGAAATAGAATATGGCAAACTGGACAGTCCTTGAGATACATAATAATCTAACAGTATGCTACACTAGCTGCATTTGTGGAATGTCTCCTATTCGACCACAGGCATCGGCTGTCATCCCCACAACAGCCCCGGAGGAGGCAGTCTCATCTCCATTTTACAGATGAGGCTCAGGCAGGATAATTCACTTGCCCCAGGTCACACAGGTTGCAAAGCTGGGAACTGAATCCAAAGCCTGGGCACTTTTCACCCAACCACATTATCTCCCAAGCAAGCAAAAGGCCAGGTTAAATAACTGACAGCATCAGTTTGCATTTGAAGTCTGTTAATTCTCTCTTTCCATCTGATCTGGATAGCACTTTGTTGGTTATTCTGGAGATCAAACTGGCTTCTGAGACTAGGTGGTATATTGTGCAGGGAATGGATTCGGGCATAAAAGAACACTCGGTGAGACCCTATGTGCCATTCTAACTCCTGAGCCCAATTGGGCTGTGATTCCACAGTGAAGGCTGAAAGGAAATTCTGCTAAGGACCAGGGATGCTAAAACATCATTGCATCTGAGTTGTACCTCATATTCCTTGGATAGAAGATAGTTGGAGTCAGCCTGCAGCTTCATGAAGTGCCCTTCAAACTGATTTACTTTTATTGGGCTATGGTTAAAAACATAACAGAAAGAGAAGAAAATTACTGAAGAACAGGGGGAAATGCCTTACCCAGCCCCAGTTATATTTCAAAAGCAGACAATAGAGTAATTGATGAGTTCTTTCTTACCAAGAAGTTTTCCGGTTACTGTGAAGAGAAGCCGAAAGTAGAAAGATCTTGTTAGCAAATTTCATGTAAGACAATCAACTCTTCTTTCAATAAATAAAGTGAAGGAAAATGTGCTCACCCTTTTTGGCCCAAGTTTAAGTGGACAGACAGTGGTCGATCCCGACGAATGCTCAGACGAGCAGAGGGCCTTTCTCGACCGTGGCTGAGACACAAGGGAGAGGACTGATATTTTGATTATGAAATAATTTAAACAGATTTCTCTGTCTATGGTAAGGCTGGGCTTGCTTAGTCGTGTCCAACTCTTTGCAACCCTGTGGACTGTACTCTGCCAGGCTCCTCTGTCCATGGAATTTTTCAGGCGAGACTACTGGAGTGGATTACCATTCCCTTCTCCAGGGGAGCTTCCCAATCCAGGGATTGAACCCAAGTCTCCTGTATCTCCTGCCTTGCAAGCAGATTCTTTACCCGCTGAGCCATCAGGGAAGCCCAGATTTCTCCACTTATGGTAAGAGTGTGCATGTTTGTACAAATATGGATTTTTCAGTACATGTATATTTTACACTCAGCCAACATCCCTTTGAGGGAGGGAGCAGGGAGGAAGAACATAAGAAACAGATTTTCCCCACTCAGAAACAGATCTTTGCAATAGCTGAAGATGTGTCTTCTGTTTTTGGCTACAGGTCATAATCACTTCCCACACTCTCAATAAAGCTTTCCTTTAAAAAAAAAAAAAGACACACACACACAGTAAACCTTAGATGCAAGACACGACTGCAAGAGAGAGGACAATGTGCCAAAGAGAAGAAATTCCCTAAGGAAAGAGGGCATGGCATTGGGGCCACACATGTTTAGTTCTTTTGTTTCCTTCTTAGCTTACCATGGCATGTAGGAACCACAAAACTGAGATGGCACCCATACTTTTCAGAATAGTTCAGAAAAGCATTTGAAAACATAATTCATAGACATCTCAGTCTTCACAAGGTGACTGAATCACACACATACACATTTTTTCTTCTCTGTGCCAAAGGAGCTATTTCACATTCAAATGAGGATACAGATGGCCCCTCATTCCTTTGGTAAGGATAAGACTCAGCAATGGTATGCAAACAAGTGAGTCATGGTTTTAGGGTTTGACTCTTGTTTTTCTTAAGAGATAAAGTGACTTAACCTGGAGAAATTAAATGATTTCTCCCTTTTTAGTTTTCAGGCAAAAGAGCATTTTCAGTTGCGTCTTTAAAATTGTGAACCCAATCACCAAAGGGAACTTTGTACTCACCTGGCTTTCCGTCTGCAGATGAATAAGGCAACAACAGCGACGAGCATGCCAATTAAGAACAGACCAGCACTCACACCTTCAATAACTCCAAACAGAGGCTCTACAGGATCCAGAGCGCAACAAGAAAGCCAGGTGGGAAAATTAGTGTTATTAAAGAACCAATAAGAGAGCTATGGGAACCCGTCTCCCCAGTGATGTTAATATAGAAGAATCTGAATGATGCCCACATTAAGGTATTTACTGTCGTTCAGTCACTAAGTTGTATCCAACTCTTTTGGTGACCCCGTGGACTGTAACCCATCAGGCTCCTCTGTCCAGGCGATTTTCCAGGCAAGAATACAGGGGTGGGTTGTCTCCATGGTATCTTCCTGACCCAGGTATCAAACCCTCGTCTCCTGCGTTGTCAGATAGATTCTTTATCACTGAGCCATCAGGGAAGCCCAAGGCTTTTACTATCTAAAGCTTAGAAGTATACAGCTGAAAAGATGAACCATGAGCTACTGCTATGTAATGGTGGGTTGGTCATTATATTTTTGAAATTAATGATATTCAGCTTATAATTAATTGGGACTTCACTTGTGCTTGTATGCACAGTTTGGGGCACTTGAGGTCAAGGCCAGAAGTTTGCCAAGGTTAATATGCTATTTCATTTGTTACACAGCATCTGGGACATTGGCAAATCCAGTGAGTTGCTCAATTATTTTAATGAAATTCCATGTTTATTAAATGATCTGATATTGTCACTGGGAGTTTATAAGAAGGTAGCCCATTTTAAAAACAGGTTTTTTTTGAAATATAATTCACATACCAGACTATTCACCAATTTAAACTGTACAATTCAATTATTTTACATTCAATTTTGTAACATTTTAATCACCCCCTAAAAGAAGCCCCATGCCCCTTAGCAGTCATTCTCCATTCCCTCTCTCTAGACCCTGGCAACCACTAACCTACCTTGTCTTCATAGATTTGCCTTTTCTGGATATTTCGTATAAATTAAGCAATAAACATGTGCTTTTTGGAATTGGCTTCTTTCACTTAGCATGTTTTCAAGGTTCATCCATGTTGTGGCATGTATTTCATTCCTTTTTATGCTGAATAATATTCCATATTTTGTTTAGCTATCAGCCATTGATGGACATTTGGGGTATTTCTACTTTTTTTGGTCATTTTGAATAATGCTGCTATGAATCTCCATATACAAATTTTTGTTTCATTTTTCATGGGTATATACTAATGAGTGGAATTGCTGAGGAAGGTGTAACATTTTGAGAAGCTGCAAAATGTTTTCCATAGAAACTGCATCATTTTACATTCTACAAACAATGTATAAGGGTTTGGATTTCTTCATATCCTTGCTAACACTTGCTATTATCTTTTTGATGATAGCCATTCTAGTGGGTGTGAAGTGGTATCTTATTGTAGTTATGATAATGTCTAATGATGAGCATCTTTTCATGAGTTTATTGGACTTATGTGTATCTTTTTTGGCAAAATGTCTATTTGTATCCTTTGTCCATTTTTTAAATTGTGTTGTCTTTTTATTATTGAGTGGTAAGTGTTCTATATATTCTGGATACTTGACCTTTATCAGATACAGGATTTGCTAATAGTTTCTCCCATTCTGTGGGTTATCTTGTTTCACTTTATGGTGTCCTTTGAAGCTCAAGAGTTTTTAATTTTAATTAGGTCCCATTTATCTATTTTGTTGCTGCTTGGGCTTTTGGTGCTATAGCTAAGAAACCATTTCCTAACTCAAAGTCACAAAGACTTCCTCCTATGTTTTCTTTTAAAAGTTGGATCATTTTAGCTCTTACATTTAGGTCTATGGAGTAATCCATTTTTGAAGTTGCATTTTAAGCACTTGGATTTGTTTATTCAATGTTGATTTTCAAGATTTAACAAATCAACATAATCATCTTTCTTTTAAGGTGGTTAATATTCCTTTTTTTGGATGTATGTTTACTATCTTTACTGGACTACGTACAACTTTTGTTGTATAACAATAATTTAAATAGGGAAGAATAATGTTTACAAATCCCATTCTTAATATTAACTTGTAAGCAAACACATCTAAATTCTCTTAACTGTGTTCTGATTCCTTTTTGGTCTGAAAAGTGGGAGATTATCCTATATTTGGCATAAATAGATGGGAGTGTTTGTGAGGCTGAGTCATCTTTTGTCATGCAGCATGAGAGACTGTTTTAGCTCTAAAGAAGAACTTCCTGAGACCAAGCACTGTGAAAGGCTGGGTACAGAGGAAGGCTGGGCAGATAATGGTACCAAAGAACAATGTGCTAAAAAATAAATCTATTCTCAGCGTGTTGGAACTATTCCACATCAGTGCCGTGCAGAAGTTAAGAGGTCAGGCAGAAAGTGCTAGAACCCAGCTCTGCTATCTTAGGCAAGTTACATGAACTCTTGGTATCTCAAATCCTCACCTTTAAAACGGGGGATGGTAATAGTATCTACCACAAAAGGCCATAGTGAGGATTAGGTAAATTATTCTAAGCACAACGCTTAAAACTGCAGCTCCACAGAGAGGACAGAGAGTCAATATTAGCTACTATTATTATTCAGGGGCTTCCCTGGAGGCTATGTGGTAAATGCAGGAGACACAGGTTTGATTCCTGGGTCAGGAAGATCCCCTGGAGAAGAAAACGACAACCCACTCCAGCATTCTTGTCGGGGAAATCCCATGGACAGATGAGCCTAGTGGGTTATTGTGCATGAGATTGCAAAAGAGCTGGATACAGCTTAGCGACTAAAAAACAACGTTATTCAGGCTTTCCTTCTAGCACAGTTTAGAGAAGTTTCCTTCAGAAATTTATGTAAAGCCAAGTTAACACTTTTTTTTTTATCATGTAAAAGCAACATATAATAAACAAAAGGAAAAAAGTTCCTTCTAGTCTTCTTTTTTCCTATGCATTTCTATGTATATATTTCATATACACATTCCCATTTACAACTTGAAAGCGTTTTATACCTACTTTTGTTTTGGCCTGTGTCAGCTCTTGACTTGAAAGTTCTTCATCCACTATTTTTTTTTTTTAAATTCAATTTTAATAGATTAAAAAAAATCTGGTTCCTCTTTCTACCTTCTTTACAAGATAAATCTCCTTTCAGTCCACTCTGCTACAGAAGTTGTGCAATTTCTCTAATCCACATCAATTCATGATCATATAAAGGTTACATTCCAAGCAAAAATAAATGATCCTCCCACCATCAGCCAAGTCCCCTGATCTCTCCTGGGTTGGGAAGCAGGGAGTCTGAGGTCCAGCCTCTTACTAGAGGCTCTTGTAGGTGATGTGGTGGTTGGCAGACCATGTCAGATGGATGAAAAGGTTAGCCTTACCTGACTCAGTGGTGATGGGCAAAGAGAAAAATGTGTCTGAATAGAGTGGTTTTGTGAATTCCTTCAGGTCCTCATCAAATAGCTGGGTGAAAGCCCGAATGCTGATTCTGAAAAGAAAACCAATTTATTAAGCACAAATTAGTGACTGGCCACAGTAGGAGGATGTTTTCAAGGAGAAACAGGGTGGTCACCTGGTCGATATGCATGTAGGGGAGGGTATGAATTATGAAATCAGAAGGCCCTGGCTTCGTGCATTCATGCATCATTCATCAAATATTTATTGAGCCTCTACTGTGTGCCAGAACCTGTCCAGAAGCTAGATATACTGCAAAGAATAAGTCCCTATCATCTCAAGGTTTACATTCTTGAATATAGAACTGAGCTTAGTAGGCTGAAGTCACAGGGCAGCGTGGGAACAAAAAATCACTTTCTAACATCTAGAGTATGAGCTCCCACATAGGTAGCGAGCTCCCAGTCACTGAGGGGGTTTAAGCAGAGACTGGAGAACCAGCTCTCAGGGGACCTGTAGGACAGCAACCAGGCATGAAGTTAAAGATTGGCTTGGGCAACCTCTTGAGCCCATTCTATCCTAAAGTTTCCCAGATTGTAGGTTTACTGAGAGTAACAGGATTGGTTTAGATGGAAAAACTTTTTTAGGGTTAATTTAAATCATATAAGAATGAATGAATGACTCTTTTTTCCCTTAAAAAAGGAATCTAGATTTGCTTAACCCAGAAGTATCTGGGCACATCCTGTAATAATGCTGAAACAGTACCAGCATTAGCCAGCCGCGACAAACTGTTCTGACCTTTTCCCCTCTCCTTCTAACTCATGGCCAGGTCTAAGTATAATCTCCTCAATATCATCAAGATTGTATTGATCAACCACATCTATAATTTCCATGTCTAAAATACACCTTCCAAGCCAAAAGTGGTACTTCCAGGAATAACAGACTATTGGTGGAGGTATTATGCAATGTCCCCAGAGAGTAACAAGCAGTCAACATGTATTACGTGGAAGGGAAGGAGCTGGTGTGTGTTGCCAGTGTATTGTAGCTTTGGACATTGAAAAGAGTCTCTCCGATGAAGAGTTTTTTTAATTTGTATGGTGATTTGTAAGTGTGAGCAACTTTTACAAACATGATTCTATTTGACCATCTCTAACCTCTCCAGTATCAGAAACTTATGACACTACTTAGGGATTTGGAACCTGAAGCTTGGGGAGATACCATTTCTCACTCAAGATTATAGAGAAAGCTGGCGAAAGATAACCAAACTCAGGATTTTCTGACTCCTAGTCCAGATCTCTTTCTCTCGGCTTAATTTTGGTTTAACAGCAGTGACTTCTGTTGGAGGGCTGTAAAAAGGGCCTGGGCTGGGAAACTGGGGGTCTGAGGTCTCCTTCTCATTATCACTGATTAGGTGAATGGTTCCTAAAGTTCTTTATGATTCAGCTTTCTCATCTGTGAAAATAAAAGCACTGGGGGTGTAACAACCTTGACAGGTTCTGCTCCGGAATTCTAAGATTCAAAGGTGCAAATGCAAAACACAAAATGGATCCAGATGAATCAGGGCCTTTGGGAACCCAGGAAGGAGATACTGCAAGAGCTCACTGCATTTACTACAGCTCTTGCAGTTTTACTGTAGGGTTAGCTTAAAATTAGGCTGTCAGCAGGAACTCTGCCCTTAGAACCCCTCCAATAATGGATGTCACAGCCACATCCCCCAGCCCAGCACTTAGCACCCAATCTGGAATCCTGTCCCAGCCTCTCTTCCCATTTTTGTCTTCCTTACTACCCCCTCGATAGGACCCTCACTTTGAAACTGGACTATTTGGGTTTGTTCTTCTCTAAATAATTTGTGTATTTCTGCCTCTGCATTATGACTGTTTTCTGAACCGTGAATCTCCTTTTGCCCCTATATCCCCATTTTCAAACCCTTCCCTACTTTTCAGGAGCCAGCCAAAATGATACCTCCTTCAAGAAGACTTTTGGACCTTCAGAGCATTTATTGACCTACAGCCCTCTTAGGTCCTTCAACATTTCTGCTATATTTTACAGACAGGTCTTCTCTATATGCATATAAGATTATTTTAATGAACTGATATGTAATGGTAAGTTTTTCAACTTTAAATATGTCCAGAATCAGAATTCTACAAAGCTATAGATCATGTGGTTCAATTTCTTTCGTTTGAAGAAAGTGAGGTCAACAGAAGCAGATTATCTGATTGTGGTCACATTGCTATTCTATTTAGAATAGAAAACAAAGCCAGCTCAGCACTTCCTCAACCTCTGCACTGTTTCTCACCCATCATGATCTGCCCATTCTCCTTCCATATGGAACAACACTAATTATACACCTGGATAACAGGAACCCAACGGTGAATGGTAAAACGTTAAACATTTGTTGGTATAATAAACTTGCATATCAGCTAAACTTAGCATTTTCCATTTCTTGGCAATCCTAATTTTTTTTTTCCCATTTTCCTTCCTGTCTACCTATTCTCTCTGGGAAAAAGATTCTTGATAGCACTAAGGGTCACTATGGTGATTATCATTGTGAGACAGGCATAATTCTGCTTGCACGAAGCCTGGGTTCAGCAGCTACCACACAGGTGGCCACTTGGCATGTGGTTCTCCATGCTCATATCAGGTATTATCTGCCTGGCATGCTTTTCACAGGAGTGAACTAGATACAGAGAAATAGAGGAAAGCCGTATCCTAGAAAACACATTAATGCAGCAGGAGTTGATTAAGCTATAATCAGAATGTTTAACTTTTCATAGAACATCTTGGCTCATTCCCTATTTGCTAATAAACATTTAATGCCATCTCTTTTGTGGCAGGTACTTGCCATATCGTTCTGTAACCAATGTCATGTCTGTCTCCACAATTTAGTCTGTGAGCGTTTGTAGTCTAGTGAAGAAAGTGAAAGTGAAAGTATTACTCACACAATAATGTCCAACTCTTTGCGACCCCATGGACTGTAACCTGTTAGGTTCCTCTGTCCATGAGATTCTCCAGACAAGAATACTGGAGTGGGTTGCCATTCTCTTTTCCAGCAGATCATCCCAACCTAGGAATAGAACCTAGGGATTTCCTGAACTGCAGATGATTTCTTTACCATCTGAGCCACCTGCCATTGCAGGAGACGCAAGAGATGTGGGTCCCATCCCTGGGTTTCGAAGATCCCTTGGAGGATGGCATGGCAACCCACTCCAGTATTCTTGTCTGGAGATTCCCACGGACAGAGGAACCTGGCGGGCTATAGTCCATGGGATCGCACAGAGTCAGACATGACTGAAGTGACTTAGCATGCAGACACAGAGATTGGGCGCAGTGGAAGTGCAGCTGAGGGCCCCACTGCTCAGGTGCAAGTTAACAGGGCGGCTCAGGGCTAGTTGTGGTTGAGCTGGCTTTTGAAGAGTATGAAGGAATTCATCAGTCAGACAAGAGAGTGGAAAGCTTCCCAAACAGAGTGAAAAGAATGTGCAAAGGCTCAGAGGTATAAGAGAGACATGTCAGATTTCAGGGAACTCAGAGGAGGTGAGGAGTAGTAAATGGGTGGAGTGTATCAATACTTGGAGAGAATGGTGGGGGACAAAGCTGGTGGGCAGGTGAATGCAAGAAGGCTGGGGCTTTGTGTCCCCTACTCTGGGATCTTCACTTGCTCCTAGAAGTGAACGGGCACCACTGAAGGACCTTAATCTACAAGGGTCATGACTAGGTTTGATCTGTCATCCATATGACTCCTCAGGATAGTCCTGTGATGTTTTGCAGATGAGAAAAGTGAGGATCAGAGAACTGACATGCTGCTTACAAGATGACACAGCTAAACAGTGGCCACACTGGAACCTGAATGCAGGGGCTCTTCCTAGCACCTTGGCTGCCGTGATGGACAGGAAAGAGTGTGCTGGTTGACTGGGGCCCTGGTCCATGTGTGAATGCTCTCTAGCTTCTTATTCTCTTTCTTAAATGTGGTAATCACTCATCTCCTCTCCTCTCTCAAAAAGCAAACAAACAAAAACAGCTCAGCTTTCCAACTCACAAAGGGAAAACAGTCCTTGGGAGCCCTTAGGAGAAATTTCCTCAAATTTCCCAGAGCCCAACTGACCAAGGGGCTGAGGCATTTCTTGATTCTAATAAGAACTAAAGGATCCTGGATTTCTGATCTCTTGTATATTTCTCCTTTGCTCTGAGATCTCGTCTCCTTCAGGTAGGTTCATATAGCTTCTTCTTGAAGCAAACATCACTAATGAGTTTGTGTGTGTTCACTCTGGAGGCGCCAGCCTTGGTTGGGGGACGGTAGCACTTCTGTGGTGAGTCCTGGGTGGAGGTATCTATGAGGAATTCCTGTCCAAAGGGAGCCATCTTTTAGGGATGTTTTAGGGAAGCTGTCGGCTTGACCGTGTTGATGCAAGGGAGGGGTTAAGAATGCTCTCAGGTATGATGACATGTCACTGTCTCCTTTTGGAGCTGGCAGAAAGGTTTCTGCTGAAATTTAAAACGTGTAAGGGTTAATAAGACCTGGACACTGACCAACCAGAATGGACACTGGCCCATACAGAACCTGATTGGCTGCCATCTGGCTGGACATCAGGTCTGCCAACACCTAACAGAAGGCACATCCTCTGCAAAAACACTAATCCTGGATTCCTGCAGCCTTGATTCCAAGATGGCGGCCTAGGTTCTCTATCTCTTGGGGACCCAGGTTTGGGATGCTGTGTATTCTTATTCTGCTTTCCGGGAACACGATGAACATGAACGGGAATATGAAGGGCATGGCTAGTTCCTACACTGGAAGGGCCTGTTGGCTGCAGGAGTACTCCCTGGGGCCAAATCAATTAGCTGCTCCTTTTCACCTGCCATCTTACCGAGAGGAGAGGGTGCTTCCATTCATTAAGGGGTCTTTCCCTTCAACAGTTCTATCTGGACCAAAAAGAACATTCATCTTGTTATGCCTTAGCAGGCAAATAAATAAGTGTAATTCCAGTCCTCACTAAAAGTGGGAAAAAAACTCATATTTCTTGAGTTTCCCTAAACTTAGCCTTCTACTTGGACATTTTCACAGGTGTTAACATGGTAAATAAATCACCTGATCCATCCTAGAGAAGTTTTAGGAGAAAGAACCACCTATTAAGAATCTTCAATTCTTCACATAGTGAACTGGAGCTTTTGTACAAGGCCAAAGGCCCTCTTTAAGCCCATTCCCTGTGAACGGAGGCAGGAATACAACCTTTATAAATTAGCCAGTAAAACGCAGAGCACTCTTGTAATGTAGGTTATTAATCTACAGGAACTCATGTGCATCAGACGCCCCGACAGCTGAGCGCCAGGTGATGGAGCACGTCCCTCCTGGTGAAATGATGGTAATACATCTAACCTGTAGGCCGTGCGTGGCTTCAGCGGCCCGTCACAAAATTTTTGCTGATTGGGATCACATTTTCCACCCAGGCTCTCCATCTCTGCTCCAAGCTTAATGTTGAAACTCTTAGAGTTGCTCTCAGGACTTTCGGCACATCTGCTGGCAAAATAGTCAGTCTGATACACCCGAATGGAGGCGTTGTGCCTGTATTCCAGGTAGGAGGGCAGAGGGTGTTGCGGCTCTGGCTTCAGCTCGTCATTGCCTGGAGGAGGAAAACCCACAGTGAAGGACGGCCTTTCTTGTGACTTCAGGGGTTTCTAACCAGGTTTCTGAGGTTACCTTCCCCACCCACTATCCCTAGTCATCCCTGGAGTGCAGATGCTGTGATCCCGAAGGGTGTTGTGAAATTCTCCCAATGAAATTAATCTAATTCACTTTTTCTAAAATAAATAAAAAATTAAACATAAATAGTGTATATACAACATTTTATATATGCATACGCCAAACACGGGGGCTTCCTGGGTGGATCAGTGGTAAAGAATACCACTGCAGTGCAGGAGACACAGTTTCAATTCCTGGGTCAGGAAGACGCCCTGAAGGAGGAAATGGCAACCTACTCCAGTATTCTTGCCTGAAAAATCCCATGGACAGAGGAGCCTGGTGGGCTGCAGTCCATGGGGTCGCAAAAGAGTCAGACACAACTGAGCAACTCAACAGCAGCCGCAGTGGGAGCTACGCCAACACATAGACACACGCGCTATCATTTTTCTAGGAAATAAAATATGCACATATGAAAGGGTGGCTCATGCATCAGATGGTAACGTGCCACAACTCCAGAAAGTTGGGTACTCCCCATCGTGAAAGTCAATCCACTCAACAAGCTCTCTACTTGCCAATAACCACTGTAGCTGAGCGAATAAGGAAATCCCTGTGACCTGGGAAATGGGGAAAAGATAAGAGAAATCAGGTCTGAGGCCGGAGCAGTCGCCCCACATGCATGCTTCCTGCACCACGCCCAGTCTGATAACTACTCCTTGTCCTGCTCCGTTATCCTGAGTACAATTTAATCCTGGCTGAATCTGGGCCCTTGTGCAGAACACTTCCCAGAACTCTTCTCCTGTCCACCCAGCTGCTGTGTGTTTTGGCAGGGCAAACTCACTTTGATGTTGGCCAGAGGAAAGCATAATTAGGAAGAAAAATATCATAGAGATTGGATACCATGTACAGTAAACTTTAAGGAGTGATATGCTTGGGGGTTCTTTGCGTCCTGGACTCTTGTTTGATAAAACTTGCTCAAAATGAGTGGCTCCTGGAAATATTATCTTGTTGGCCGTAGTTAAAAGGAAGGTTGCCTTGAGGAAGAGTATATATGCTATAAATGACATTTGTGTGAGCTGGCTTGTTATCTCAGATCACCAGGTGAGCACAGCCCATCTCCATGGACATTAGTCATTGAAACCCACCTGGCTGAAGAACACAAGGCTAAATTCCAGGGTGTTATTTTTTTTGGCTGCTGACATATTTAGGTAGCAAAACACTATCTTCACTGCAACCTACTTAAATTTAAAGTCTCTTCACAGTTCACCTATTTATCTCCAACTACTATGTGTGAGGAAATCTGGGATGCAACACTGACCCTTGAAATTATTGAATTAATTATGCATAACCAGCTTTAGTACAATTAAATAAAATATAAAAGTACATGTGTACTGAATCACTTTAGTCGTGTCTGACTCTCTGCAACCCTAGGGACTGTAGCCCGCCCAGCTCCTCTGTTCATGGGATTCTCTAGACTGGAATGGGTTGCCACGCCCTCCTCAAGGGGATCTTCCCAACCCAGGGATCAAACCCGTGCCTCTTACATCTCCTGTCTTGGCAGGTCAGTTCTTTACCACTAGTGCCAACTGAGAAGCCCTAAAAGTACCTGGTGAGACTAAAATACCATTTAGCTCCAACATTTGTCATGGCAAGCTTAAACCTTCCCATTGCCCACCAATGAGTTAAAATAGTCAGGGATGCTTGAGAAACTCCAGTGCAGCATCTTAAACGATTTTGGAAAATATATGACATGCAGGATATATTAATATCATTCCAGACACAAACATCTGTTGTGGAGACATAACACACAGGACCTCAGTGGCAAAAACACATACGGACATGTGTGTCCCCAGATACAAACTCCTGAGGATAATCTGATAGATGTTGATGTCATAAGCACTAGAGATCTTACTTGGTTGAATGGAATGTTATTATAAGAATCACCTAGAATTTGCCTGTTACATAAGAGTTAGGTAACACTGAATAATTTAGTAGACTAGATAATGAAACATATTGAAAATTCAGTAGAGAAAGCAGGGATGATTTTCATGATCATTTTTTCCCTCTTTCAAGCATTTGAGCATTTTTGTGAATTGGTGAGTGGTTTGGGTGTATTTGATTGGTAGAAGTATTTGAGACAGGGAGTGGGGAAGACAGACAAAGCATGTTGCTGCTTAATGGCGGAATAATGGAGCTGAATGGGACTGAGTGAGTAGTAAAGACTGAATGAGTCAGCAAACGCAATGCATTTCCAACAGTGCCTGAAATAGCAATAAGTAAATGATGGTTATTGTGATTATTGACATAGTTGCTATTATTACCCATTTAATAATTAAATCCTGCATATAATAGGCTTCCAGTAGGTTTTCTTTTTCTTATTACATCTCACTGCAGCCAGCAGAGATACAGCGAAATGATATAAAAATTAAGTTTTCTTCTTTTAAAAACTTGTCACAGAAGGAGCCCCCACAGTTGACTTTCGAGAAAGTAATCCTGTGTCTTGGAGTTAATTCATGATCACTTACCATCAGCCTCTCTCACCACCACTGTGAAGTATTTCACAGCTCCATTGGTGTCGCTGAACCAGCTGCAGTTGAAAGTAAAGTTGATGGAAGATTTGCTAATTAGCACATCCTTTTTATTCACACGAATATGTGGAGGTGGAGGAGGGGGGCCTGGAAGAAGGATGGGAAACGAATCAAGAAGGGTCATAATTATGCTTTTGAATATAAAATATTAGTGAGATGAAGGTCTTCACTCACCTTCATCAGGCTGCACGTGTGTGTGTGTGTGTGTGTGTGTGTGTGTGTGTCTAATGCTTAGAATCAAAAAAACCACCTCCTCCTCTCCCGAAGGGAAGCCGGCAGAGGAAGTGACTTGCCGGTAGCACATTAAACATAAAGAGGCAGCTCCTCAGCAGGATTTCCTGAAGTTTTAGCATCAAATTGCTTAAAAGCTCTATTATGGCTCTTTCTACATCAGGCAAAGAGATGTATTTAAACACTAATTCATTCAGGTTCTTTAAGATCATTTAACTTGTTTGCTGCCAGGATGCTTTACACAGAGAAATGTTTATACTTCTCAGAGCCTTTTAGTTCTCTTCAAGTGACAACAGGACTCGCTAATGTGGAAATGAGCCATACACACGTGAACAAGGGTGATGGGAGCAGAGAGGGAGGCACACACCTCCAGGTACACTTACGGTCTATCATGGTGATGGTGCTGTCTTCAACTACCTCACTGGTCATGCCGGCCGACTGCACCTTGATGGACACCAGGTACCTCTTATGAGGCACCAACATCATGATGTTAAGCAGAGATTTTTCTTTCTCCAGCTTTCTGGAGAACTCAACTTCTTGAGTGTCCATCTTCCGGCACTCAATGCTGTACCCATCAAAGTCAGAATCAGGAGGGATCCAAGAACAGGCAATGGCTGTGGAGTTCTGAGGCCGGCAATGCAGGTTCTGTATTTTGTCTGGCTCTAAATAAAAGAGAGGAAGAGACACTTCACAACTCTGGGAGACACATTTTTAGTTCCTTTGACTCCAGCTAGCTCAGAGATCTAAATAAATAATTCTCGATCTTCATGTGAACTGCTTTTCATAGGTCTCCAAGGCAATTTCTGCCTACGAGGCCTCACTTTGAGAAACACTGCAAATTAAAATGCTGTCCCTTTAGGAAAAAACCCTCAGGTGCCAGTGTGATTGCAAACCCAAATGTAAACAGGGACACTGAAACCAAGTGTCAGACAGAAGGCAGGAGTCAGACAGAAGGTGGGGCAGAGTAGCCTAGAGGTTAATAGTGCAGCTCGATCTGCCTGAATCCAAATTCTGTTTATCAGCTCTGCAGTCCTGGGCAAGTGATTTAACATATCTGTGGCCCATCTGTAAGGTGGGAAAGTTAAGAATTATCTGCTTCATGTGGTTGAGCTTCCCTCGTGGCTCAGGGGTAAAGAACCTACTTGCCAATGCAGGAGATGCGCGTTCAACGCCTGAGTCGGGAAGCTCCCCTGGAGAAGGAAATGGCCACCACTCCAATATTCTTACTTGGGAAATCCCATGGATGGAGGAACCCGGTGGGCTACAGGCCATAGCGTCACAAAACAGTGGCTTAGCAACCGAACAACAAATACTTCATGTGCTTACTGGAATGACTCAATGAGTTGAAACACGCACAGCCACCTAGCACAGAGGCTTGCGTGGTAATTGCTCAATACATTTTAGTTCTTTTTTTTTTTTTAATTTGCTTTATTTTGGGCTGCACTGGCTTTTCTTTGCAGCAGACGGGTTTTCTCTAGTAGAAGCAAGTGAGGGCTACTTTCTAGTTGTGATGCACAGGCTTCTCATTGTGGTGGCTTTTCTTGCACTGGCTCAGTAGTCACGGTGCTCAGGCTTAGCTGCTCCACGTTGTGTGGGGTCTTCCCAGGTCAGGGATCAAACCCATGTGCCCTGCGTGGGCAGGTGGACTCCCAACCACTGGACCACCAGGGAGGTCCAAATGTTAGTCCTTACAACAAGGACAGTAAGAAATGGCATTGCTGCCTTGCTACCTTCTGTGTCTGGCTTCTGTCCCTCTATCCCATTTTTGCCTGCCCTTCCCCACTCACGTGCAGTACTCCAGGCACTGAAACACCTGTGGTTCCCGCATACACCAGACTCTTCCATGCCCCTGTTTCCTGGCCCTGTGCTTACGATCATTCACTTTCTTCTGCCTGACACAGTGCCTGACTCAGTGGGGACTTGAATGGCAGCTGATTTTATTTGTTCTTGTGAGTGACAGACCCATAAAGAAAGATTCAGTCTGAAAGAAAACCAGTCATGTGACTGTGTAGGTTAATAACCAAACTGTTATTAACAAAGCCTACCCCATTACATAAGATCTTCTGGGAACTATGTGTAGACCTATTTGGCACTCCCAGAGCCACCACCCATTGCTCTGATTTGGAGCACAGCCTACCTTCCCTGACCCCTAATTTGTTATAGAAGTTCTTGTCCTCAATAAACACATAGCATTGGTGTGCCACTGAGTGAAGTCCTGTTTCATATCAGGGCCTAGCTATTGATGCTTTTGAATTGTGGGGCTGGAGACTCTTGAGAGTCCCTTGGACAGCAAGGAGATCAAACCAGTCAATCCTAAAGGAAATCAACCCTGACTATTCACTGATGTTGAAGCTCCAATACTTTGGCCACCTGATACAAAGAGCTGACTCATTGGAAAAGACCCTGATGCTGGGAAATGTTGACGGCAAGAGAAAGGGGCAGCAGAGGATGAAATGGTTAGACAGCAACACCGACTCTATGGATGTGAGTCTGAGCAAACTCTGAGAGATAATGAAGGACAGAGGAGCTTAGCGTGCTGTAGTTCATGGGATCACAAAGAACTGGACACAACTCAGTGACTGAACAACAACGATCAAGGTCTACAAATGTGAGCTGAGTCACAGCAGGTCAGATGAGGATAATTTAGGGAAAAAACAATCAAGTCAAGAATTTTTCAGAATAGAGGAAGAATTGGCCTTTGAGGCAAATTTTGAACTCCCTTCAGACCAAGTCACAGCTGAGATCTAAAGACATCTCCTCTTTCAACTTTGGAGAAAGTCTTTTAAAACATCCTGCCTAATCTATCATCCTGATAATTTACACGAAGTATGGAAGTGTTTGGAAATTTGCTTCAATTCAATCTTTTCCTTCAGCTCCTTCTCTCTGCTTTTTACCTCTAAATCCTGCTTGTCTACCAAGACCCAGGTCAGGTCTCCAATTCACTAAGAAAGGAGTATTTACTGCATACAAAGTGCCCTTCTAGAGTCTGTGAACAGTATAGAAATGAGTAAGATATTAGCTGTAACCTCTTGGAAAGTGAGATGAGTCCTAAACATAATACGAGGTAGACATGAGCTGGGGAAGAGGATGCTCTATGGAATAAGAGACAACTTCCTGTTATGCCATCAGTGCTAGGCAGGACTTAGCAAAGCCTTTCTGGTACAGATGACACTTCATCAAGATACTGGGAAAGAGGCATTTCAGGTAGAGACAACCACGAACCTGGGCATGAAGGGTGGGGTCAGGAGGCATGGCTGGTGGAGCCATGCACAATGTTTATAACAGCTAGAATGTTTTTGCAAGAAATGGGGCACTGGAAAGATTTTACATGAGAATTCTCAACATCTGTTTTGTTTAATCCTCTGTTATCTTGGGTTTTCTGTTACCCACAGCCAAACCTGATCCTAACTAATGCAATCCTCAAAGTTCACTCCGCCATTCCCCAAAAAACTCATTATCAAGTCCCTCTTGGTGTCAGTTGCTCTCCTCTTGAGCAAGCCCCATTTGGTAAATGACTTGCTTACATTCTAGCATCTAGGATCGAATATAACTCTCCAGATGTGATCTGACCAGCCCAGCCTCAACTGAGTTCTCATACTGAACACCTGGGATTCAATTCCGCAGCCTACAGTAAGCCACTGAAAACTCCTCCTGATCTTGCTAAAAATGAAAAGTCTTAGTTCTTTTTCACATGTTTCTCTCGACACGCAGTTATCTGATTCCAAACTACTCTTCGGATAAAATATAAAACACAAGTTAAAACTCTTGTAGCATTAATGTTTGTTGAATTAATAAACCAGGTACTGGCTTAAATTTCTAATTTTCAGCTTTGTATTCTATCAATAACCAATAACTATCTGGCCTGATCTCCAAATCTACATTTACTGGGTATTATTGAGCAACAAATATTTGGATTGAGGTTCCTATACCAAAAACTTTTATTTCTTTGAGATTTGTGGTACTTATCTCAAAATGCCTTGGGGAAGAAACTGATACATATTTTATCACTGAGGTATTTTCATCCTTAGAATTTACAGCATTATGTTCTAACCAGTCGCTCTGCTTGTAGTTTGCCCCTTTCAACCCATTCTCTGTACCACCTCCATGGTGACTTTTATAAAATGCAAATCTATTATACCTAGGCCAAAAAGCCTTCAGTGGCTCCAATGGATTGGGGTTCAAAGTCATTATCATGGTTCACAAAACATTTCATGACCTGATTTTCCTAATCCTCACCTTTTATCCTCTGGTCAGCGGAACTCCTTTCTATTTCTGTCTCCTGCCTGGTTTTAGACTCTTTTATTCTCTCTACCTGGAATATTCTTTACTTCTTTCCTCATCTCCACCTGCATGTCTTACTCTTTCTTTGCGTTTTGATTTGGAAACTTCTCCTTCTAGGAAATTCCCTTGTATTGGGTCAGGTGTCTTTGCCATGTGTTTCTCTAGTGCCAAATACTTCATCACACCCAAAATGTCTTTTTAATGATAGGACCTCCCACTGAGTTGTAAGCTCCATGAAGGCAGAGATGATTTCTTCTTGTAAAAGCTGAATAAATGAATAAATCTATGTAGAACTTCTGTCTGAATTCAGATCTAACCAATTCCAGGTAAAAAGGCGGATTTAAACCAAGCCCCAATCCAGTAAGATGTTGCAACACATACTTCCTCCCCATTTCATCTGAGAACCAAGAGTAGCAAAACATGTCATACTTGTCCTCACAGATCCAAAAATTGGTTTGCTGTAGGTTTTCCAGGAATCACCACTGACGGTCCTGACACTGAATTGATAAGATCTCCCTGGACGAAGACCATGCACGATGCGTCCTTCTGATTTTCTGTTGCTGTAGGGATTGAAGACTGTGATGGCATCTCTGGGGAACCACTGCAGCTCAAAGTCATCATAGTCTGTCCAGTCTGGTGGCCCTTTCCAGGTGATGGCCAATGATGTGTTTGTAACATCGGCAAATGACATAAGACTGGGAGGACTTGGGGCTATATGTATGAGAAAGTGAAAAAAGCATGCAATTATTTCTGCACCATACACAAATAAGATAGCTAAGTGACATCAGACATACTTTTAATGTACTTTGTAGGAAGAGGTAATATGATACCATAATAGTAAGAGCTTCCATTTATGGTTTTTACTATGTGTAAAAAATTGTCCTCAAATGTTTTATGTACATTTTGTTTAATTTTTATAATCAGAGTTTTGTTTTTTGTTTAACCAGGGTGCTATGGAGCAAGAGTGTGCCCTGAATGGGTTATAAGTGTGAAAGTGAAAGTGAAGGCTCAAGTTAACAATTACATCCAATTGAGAGAGCCTTGTTCATTGACTCCAGGGTGGCTCACAGATGCCAGTGTTATCCGTGTGTGCCCAAGAAATATTTAGAAAGCTCTGCGGGACTTCCCTGGTTATTAAGAATCCACCTGCCAATGCAGGAGGACACAGGTTCAACCCCTGGTCAGCAAAGATTCCACATGCTGAGAAGCAACTAAGCCCTGAAGCCGGTGGGCCCTAGAGTCAGCGCTCTGCAACAAAAGAAGCCCCCGCAATGAGAAGCTGAGAAGCCTTCATACCACAAGCAGAGAAAGCCCAAGTGCAGCAACAAAGGCCGAGCACAGTCAAAAAAAAAAGAAAAAAAAAAACAACCCACTGCTCATAGAAATTTAATGATGATATATATGATCATCCCCATTTTACAGATAAGGAAGCTGAGGCTTAGAGGTGCTCAGTGACCTGCCCAGTTTCACATAGGTAAGTGGCAGAGCTAACTCAACCACCCAGCTGTTCTTTACCCAAAGTCTATCTCCTTCATCCACTCTGCCACAGACCCTTCCCAAGTTCAGGGGTGAGCACATGGCACACCGCTGATTTTATTTCTTATTAATAAGATCATAACTAAAACGTGCCAGTGGAAGCTACTTCCCGCCAGTGCTTGGCCACTGGTAACTGGGCTTCTTACCTGTTCTGCTCTCCCCCGTGGCCCTGTTGCTGAGATCTCCACTGTGAGTTACCACACATAGCGTGTACTTCCTTCCGGGAATGAGGCCATGGAAACGCCACTCGGTCAGATCCTTGTCTTTCCAGTTTTCCTTCTTTGTGCCATTGGGGTTATAGAGAATCAGTTCATAAAAGTCGAAGTCCCCGGAGGCTGGACTCCAGCTGAACCAGAGGCTGTCTGTCATGTTTTGATTGGATCCCTTGAGGTTACTCACAGTGGCTGGGACTTAAATAGAGGGAAAACCTTTACTTAAAACAAAACAGAGCGATTGGTGGAAAACTATATTTACCACTGTTATAGTTGCCTTGATAGTTCTGCTTTGTGGACCCTGAATTTTACAAGGTATTATGAACTTTGTAACCTGAAGGTTGATGTCATTCCCCCTAATTGGCAGTTGGAGAGCCAGGGTGCAATATATCCCTATGAATGATGCTCATAATATGAGTTAAGAGCATCAAGAGGGGGGAATGAAGAAGGAATTCATAGGGCCTGGACTCCATCTGAGGCCTGTCTGTGCTGATCGTGCTCGGCCACCTCTCCAGTGGACTCTGAACTCTCTGCTTAGTGCCTGTGGGAATGACAATGGAAGGATAAGACCCGCTCCAGACAGGGGAACCTTGAAGATCATATCCAGGTTACTCATCACCTAAGAGAAAACAGACACTAATCACCCCTGCCTCCGGACAGTATCTATCAGAATGTAAGCACAGGCTTATCGGTTATTAACTGGTTGGAATGTAACCGTGGGCTTATTGATTATTAACTGTTTGAACACATAATACGTGATTGATAGGGTTATTGTGATTGTATTTACCCTTCCTTTGTAAGCATCAAGGGATTGGGGTGGTGGGTTTGGACACGTACAGATGGGGTATAAAAGATTTTCACAAATGCTGGTCGGGGCCCTTGGCTAAGAGGAGACTCTGCCTTGGGCCCACCAGTGTAATAAACTGCACTCCACTAAAAAAAAAAACAGATGGAAACAAAAGCAACGGGCCCCACAGATGAACACATGAGCTACATTGGGTGTATGGATGAGCAGCACCTACTGTAGAGTCAGATCTTGCTTCTACTTCAGGTCACCTGAGTTTTTAAGACCATGTGGTCTAGGGACCTGGCACAAATTAAAATAAAATTTTAAAAAGCACAACAGGAGATGACTTCTATTAATATGTGCTTGCTACATGTTCTCTGATAAACATATTAAGTGAAATTTTCAGAAATGATTAATTAAGACAGGTCAAATAGCTTATAACTTAGCTCACCAAAAACCCTGAAAGCATTCATAAAAGGTTCCTGCCTCTTCCAGTCTGGCTCACCTTACTTGAGGCCACCATCCCATAATACCCTTCTCGGGGCCACTTTACTTCCTCTCCATCCTCCTTTAGGCTCTCAGTTCTTTCTTCCCCACAACCTATACTGACGGAACCTCAATTGGGAAACGAAGTGTCGACAGTCATTTCTACCACAGTATAAGTTAGTCAGACTGGTACCTGTCCCATGGGTATGTAAGTTTCATGATTCCTTGGAGAGCGAAGACTGTTGTTCCTTTTTGGAGGAACTTTAAACATTAATGGGCAGATCAGGGAACATGTGCATAGGCAGATGGCCCTGGAAACAGTAACACCTAGGCAATTCTACTTATGGCTCATCTGCTGCTATTTTTTAAAAGTTCTTTATTTATTTATTTATTCTTGGCTATGCTGGACTTTGTCGCTACACGTGGACTTTCTCTGCAGTGCTTGGGCTTCTCAGGCTGCGGCTTCTCTTGTTGCAGAGCACTGCTCTAGGGTGTGTGGGCTTCAGTAGTTGTGGTGCATGGGTTTAGTTGCCCCGCGGCACGTGGAATCTTCCCAGACCAGGGATCGAACCTATGTCCTCTGCACAGGCAGGCAGATTGCTAACCACTGGACCACCAGGAAATTTCTGCTGCTCTTTTTCATTCCCTCGGAAGACAAACTGAGAAATCCTGTTGCGTGCTTAGAATGAGCTCCCCCCAAGGTTCCTCCCACCTTGGGGTCTCAGCTGGAAGCCTTCTCTGTATAAAGTGGTCTCTAAGTCTAGTCTTATCAAGTCACTCTCCATCAAAATGTACTGCATATTTCCTTCAGAGGACTGAAGGCATTCCAAAATCATCTTCCTTTAAAATCTGCCATCCTGCCCCTTCTCCCTCTTTGGTAAGGAAGACCCCTGTGAAGTCAGGGACCCACGTAAGTCTTGTCCGCTGTCCTAGTCCAGAAGTGAGCTCAGTGCCTGGCACACAAGAGTGCTCAAAAATGATTATCAATTGAGAATGAGAGTTGAATAGAAAAATGAGATAATAGACTCAAAAGAGGTGGCAAGAATACACAGAACTATACAAAAAAGATCTTAATGACTAAGATAACCACGATGGTGTGATCACTCACCTAGAGCCAGACATCTTGGAGTGCAAAGTCAAGTGGGCCTTAGGAATCATCACTATTAACAAAGCTAGTGGAGGTGATGAAATTCCAGTTGAGCTATTTCAAATCCTAAAAGATGTTAAAGTGCTGCACTCAATATGTCAGCAAATTTGGAAAACTCATCAGTGGCCACAGGACTGGAAAAGATCAGTTTTTATTCCAATCCCCAAAAAGAGCAATGCCAAAGAATGTTCAAACTATTGCACAATTGCACTCGTTTCAACAAACGTAAGTGATGCTTACGTTCCAACAAAGCAGTGCTCAAAATTTTCCAAGCTAGGCTTCAACAATATGTGAACCACGAACATCCAGATGTTCAAGCTGGATTTAGAAAAGGCAGAGGAACCAGAGATCAAATTGCCAACATCTACTGGATCATAGAAAAAGCAAGAGAATTCCAGAAAAACATCTACTTCTGCTTCATTGATTATGCTAAAGCCTTTGACTATGTGGATCACAACAAACTGTGGAAAATTCTTAAAGAGATGGGAATATCAGATAACCTTACCTGCCTCCTTTGAAACTCATATACAGGTAAAGAAGCAACAGTTAGAACCGGACATGGGACAATGGACTGGTTCCAAATTCGGAAAGGAGTATGTCAAGGCTGTATATTGTCACCTTGCTTATTTAACTTATATGCAGAGTACTTCATGCGAAGTGCCAGGCTAGATGAAGCACAAGCTGGAATCAAGATTGCTGGGAGAAATATCAATAACCTCAGATATGCAGATGACACCACCCTTATGACAGAAAGTGAAGAGGAACTAAAGAGCCTCTTAATGAAGGTGAAAGAGGAGAGTGAAAAAGCTGGTTTAAAACTCAGCATTCAAAAAACCAAGATCATGGCATCCGGTCCCATCACTTCATGGCAAATAGATGGGGAAACCATGGAAACAGTGACAGACTTTATTTTCTTGGGCTCCAAAATCACTGCAGATGATGACTGCATCCATAAAATTAAAAGATGCTTACTTCTTGGAAGAAAAGCTGTGACAAACCTAGACAGCATATTAAAAAGTAGATACATTACTTTGCTGACAAAGATCAGTATAGCCAAAGCTATGGTTTTTCCAATAGTCATGTATAGATGTGAGCTGGATCATAAAGAAGACTGAGTGTGGAAGAATTGATGCTTTTTAACTGTGGTGTTGAAGAAGACACTTGAGAGTACCTTGGACTGCAAAGGAAATCAATCCTGAATATTCTTTGTAAGGACTGATGCTGAAGCTGAAGCTCCAGTACTTTGGCCACCTGATGCAAACAACCAAGTCATTAGAAAAGACCCCGATGCTGGGAAAGATTGAAGGAAGGAAGAGAAGGAGGACAACAGAGGATGAGATGGTTGGATGGCATCACCAACTTGATGGACGTGAGTTTGAGCAAGCTCTGGGAGACGGTGAAGGACAGGGAAGCCAGGTGTGCTGCGGTCCATGGAGTCACAAAGAGTTGGGGATGACTGAGCAACTGAACTGCAACAATGGAGAAAGAGTAGATTCAGTTTCTTATGTGAAACCCAGACATGCTTCTTTTGCATTTTCCTGGAACTCTTGTGTTCACTGCATCGAGTGCTGTGTTTCTGATTCACAGTGGTCATTGCTTTTTGTCCCATTTGCAGCTGCCCTCCTTTGCACCTGCTCTCCACTCCATCTACTTCTTGTACAAAGCTGAAAGGCACAGTTTGAATTGAACCCAATGTGTTATAACCCTCTTGTAGTGGTTTGCTGGCAAGTGGAGGAGCCAGATTCATTTTTCCACCAAACTCTTATGAGGTAAACACATGGTGGAAACAAAGCAGAAACTATTTTGACATATAAATCAAATGTCTGATTTAGGGTCAGAAATTTCATATAAAGGTCACAAATTTCAAATAAAGCTACACCCTGGGTAGAGTAGGAAACTAAAATCAAATGAAGGAAAAGCCAGTGAGTACCGTGACAATTTCCCTGCTGTTCATTACAGTTTGAGTCCAGGTCTTACCTGTTCTCCCAAATATGAAAGATTCATTCGACAGCTCCCCACTGTGAGTCACAATCACCATTCTGTACATTCGACCTTGTAGCAAGTTCTGGAAGGAGAAGCTCTGGACTTGCGGGTCAACCTGAGCTCGATCCTTAAGAGTTCGATCTGGGTTGTACAGAAAGATGTTGTAGGAGTTGAGCTCCCCCTCTGAGGGGGTCCAGCTAAAGGACAGGTGTCGGGTGGAGTTCTCTGTGATCCTCAGATTGGTGACAGCTGCTGGGACTGGAAAAATCAGGAAGCAGGAGAGAGAGATTGAGTTTTGGCACATTTCTGACACAGCCCCAGATTGACGCCTGGATGGCCACACTC
Organism: Muntiacus reevesi; assembly: GCF_963930625.1. Classification (NCBI taxonomy): domain Eukaryota; kingdom Metazoa; phylum Chordata; class Mammalia; order Artiodactyla; family Cervidae; genus Muntiacus; species Muntiacus reevesi. The sequence continues at coordinate 158,062,932 of NC_089252.1, read as the reverse complement.
CAACAAGAAGCTCAAAACACGTGGTGTCTGCTTTTGAAAATACTTGACTTCATGGAGACCCCCCAAAGCAAATAAATCTGAATATTGTGAATTATTGATGCTGGAACTGTTAATGTTAAAAAACAAAACCTCAAGAGAACAAAAAAAACCACTAATGGAATACTATATTCAAAGACATTTTTTGCATATAAAATAAATGTTAGTCTGACTTGTGTAACTAAATGTTTTTCCAATACTAAGAGCTAGTTCAGAGATTAAAAAAACAAACAAAAAAAACTATTTCTGAGTGCCATCTGAGAGCTAAAAAGTGACCATTGAAGGGAAGGGTAGAGTGGAGGAGTGAGTGGGCAAGGAAAGGAAAATCAAGCAGGAAGAAAATTCTATTAGGGATATAGGAAAGAGATAGAGGAGGACAGAGGAGCCTGCTGTGCTACAGTCCATGGGGTCACAAAGAGTTGGACGTGACTGAACAACAACAATTGGAAAGAGAAGGAAGAGCAAAAGCCAAAACTATATATATATATAAAAGATTTACATGAAGATTTTCCAACCCTTTTGCCCTTCCATGCTACCTGCTGGCAAGGTGATCAAGTGCCACCAGAAACAACCTGCTTCCAGACTACTGGCACAGATGCTGTCTGATACCCAAGAAGTCTTAAGATGCCAGTGGAAATAAGACAGGACATCTGTCTCAGTTTCTCTTGGGTTCTCCACTCCAAACACTTTTTTGGGCTGTTTTGCTTTTCCCCTCTCCTTATGCCAGATCCTTAAAAGCTGGTATTTCCCATGGTATCATTCTCTGTCCCCTTCATAATGCATAATATTAACTCAGCAATCAATTCCAGTCACTTTATAGATTGCTATGGTCTGCAAGTTTGTGCTCCTCCCTCCAGGCACCAAATTCATTCGTTGAAGCCTAGTGGGTGTAGCCAGTGGGAGATAATTAGGTCTTAAGGGTGGAGACCTTGTGAGTGGGATCAGTGCCTTATGAAAGAGACCACAGAGGGTGCTCCTGTCCTGCCCGAAAGCCAGAAAATGGGCCCTCACCAGACACCGAATCTGTTGGAGTCTTGACCTTGACGTTCCAGCCTCCAGAACTGTGAGCATTAATGTCTGTTTAATGTGCTGTTGTGGTCATGTATGGATGTGAGAGTTGGATTGTGAAGAAAGCTGAGCACCGAAAAATTGATGCTTTTGAATTATGGTGTTGGAGAAGACTCTTGAGAGTCCCTAGGACTGCAAGGAGATCCAACCAGTCCATCCTAAAGGAGATCAGTCCTGGGTGTTCATTGGAAGGACTGATGCTGAAGCTGAATCTCCAATACTTTGGCCACCTCATGCGAACAGTTGACTTATTGGAAAAGACCTTGGTTCTGGGAGGGATTGGGGGCAGGAGGAGAAGGGGACAACAGAGGATGAGATGGCTGGATGGCATCACCGACTCGATGGGCATAAGTTTGAGTAAACTCCGGGAGCTGGTGATGGACAGGGAGGCCTGGCGTGCTGCAATTCATGGGGTCGCAAAGAGTCGGACATGACTGAGTGACTGAATTGAACTGAACTGAATGTGTTGTTTAAACCATTTAGTTTATGGTATTCTCGGTACAGAATCCTGAAGAGACTAAAACATGGAGAATTTAACTAGAATTTTTATCCCAATCTCCATCCCCAGCTCACTTTTCTTTTCTCACTTTTCAATGACCTATCGTTCACCTCTCTCTCACATCATCCAGACAACTCAAACTCAGTCCGGGACTGAGCCCTGTGTCTTTTTCCTCAACCCTCTCTCTTCCTGCTTCTCTTATCTGAGTTAATAGAGTCATCTTCCACCAGATACCCCATGTAGAAACTCTAGAATCTTCTTCCATTCCTCCTCTTACACTCCACTCAGCCACTCAGCGCCATGTTATCTAACACAGGGCTATTTCTTCATTGTATCTACTATTCATCTGGCCCCCGAGTTAGTTTAGCTTTGGACCCTTATTGTTTCTATGACTGCCATCATCTTAGGATCCCTGTCATCGCTCTAACCACCTCCTCCCATTCTGTTGTCACTCACTGTGTCTGCCAACAGCAGCCCCATTACTGCTCCTCCAACTGGCCTCCACCCTCCCACCTCAGGATCTTCGCCTTGCTGTTTGCTCTACTTGGGGATGGGCTAAGTAGCTCAGCCATGTCCAACTCTGTGTGACTCCATGAACTAGAGCCTGCCAGGCTTCTCTGTCCATGGGATTCTCTAGGCAAAAATACTGGAGTGGATTGCCATTCCCTTCTCCAGGGGATCTTCCCAACTCAGGGATCGAACTGGCGTCTCTTACATCTAACTTGCATTGGCAGGTGGGTTCTTTACCTCTGCTTGCCAAGTGGTGCTAATTGGGGATACTCTTCCCTAAATATCTATACCATTCTCTTTCTCAAATTTTTTTTTAATTTTTACTCAACTGTCACCCTCTCAACAAAACCTTTCAGGACTGTACTATCTAAAATGTTAAGCTTCTAACACTTGCTAACCCACTTTCCTGCTTTAATTTTCTTCTCAGTGAAAAGCAAAAGTTGCTTAGTCATGTCCGACTCTTTGTGACCCCATGGACTATTCAGAGCATGGAATTCTCCAGACCAGAATACTGGAGTGGGTGGCCATTTCCTTCTCCAGGGGATCTTCCTGACCCAGGAATCAAACTGGGGTCTCCTGCATTGCAGGTGGATTCTTTACCAGCTGAGCTACCAGGGAAGTTCTCTCCTAAGTATTCATTACCATCTAACCTACTATATATTTCTTTTAGTTTTTAATTAGAGGATAATTACTTTATAGTGCTGTGTTGGTTTCTGCCATATAACAATGCAAATTATATATGTAAGTAATATACCCTCCCTCTTGAGTCTCCCTCCCCTTCTTATCATCACGGAGCACCAGGCTGGCCTCCCTGTGTTATACACAGCTTCCCACTAGCTATCTGTTTTACACCTGATAGTGTGCATATATCATGATATATATACACATGATAGTATATATATGTCGATGCTACTTTCTCAATTTGTCCTACCCTCTCCTTCCCACCGCTGTGTCCACAAGTATCCTATTCTACTTTTTACCTCTTTGTTTATTGCCTTTCTCCTCTGCTAGAAGATAGGCTTTATGACCATGAGGGTTTATTTTACTCATTTCTGTGTATCCAACATTTAAACAGTGCCTCACACACACAGTAGGTGCTTCATAACACATGCATTAATGAACTGGTCTTCTCACCTCTGGTCTCTCCTCCATTCAATCTATTCCTCACTGCCATTTGATTTATCTTTTTTTTTTTTTTAAGTACACATTTTTATTACAAAACATTCACTCTCTGGCTGAAAAACTTTTATTATTTTCTTTATTTTATAAGATGAAACATAAATTCCTGAGGAAGGCACACCAGGCACTCTCTAATTGGCCCCAACCTACCTTTCCAGCCTCACGTTGCCACCATGTCAGACACACTTCAGTTCCCACAAAACCTCACTGCTCCTCTCACACCTGCCTGTGGTGGCATCCAGTCATCTGTCTACACCGGTGTCCTTCTGGCTTTTCTCCACGTGGATAATTGTTTCATCCTTCATGGTGGTACTGAAAAGTCACTTTTAAAACTTCCCAATGCCCCCTCCTCCATGCTCCCCTTGGCGCTGGACCTTCCTGTCTTATATACAACCTTTATCACAACGTGTTGTCATTGTTTGTCCACATGTCTGTCTCCCCCAAGTGTTGGTCACCTCTTTCAGGATGAGAAGCATACATAATTTATGTTCCTATCAACATCAAACCCTTTCAGACCTAGTGAAAGTGTGTGTTAGCTGTTCAGTCGCCTGGCTTCCTAGGGGGCACTAGTGGTAAAGGACCCGCCTGCCAATGCAGCAGACTTAAGAGATGTGGGTTTGATCCCTGGGTTGGGAAGATCCCCTGGAGAAGAATATGGCAACCCACTCCAGTATTCTTGGCTGGTGAATCCCAAGGACAGAGGACCCTGGCAGGCTACATTCCAAGGGGGAACAAAGAGTCAGACATGACTGAAGTGACTTAGGAACACATACAGCTGCTCAGTCATGTCTGACTCTTTGTGACCCCATGGACTATGTGTCAAAACAGTCTGTGGCAAAACAGACTTTGCAAGTGTGATTGAGTCAAGGATCTTGAGGTGACAAGATTATTCGGGATTGTCCAGGTGGTGACCAATGGAATCACCACAGTCCATGAAAGATGGAAGGAGGAGGCGAAAGAGCAGAGAAGTTGGAGTGAAGTCACTCCTGGAAGAAACGTGAGTGACCTCTAGAACTGAAAAGGCAAGGAATAGATTCTCCCCGTAAAGTCTCTAGAATAGAAACACAGCCCTTCTGTGACCTGACACCTTGATTTTAACGCCACGAGGCTTATTTTCCGATTTTGATCTACAGAACTGTAAGATGATATATTTGTGTTGTTTGAGCTACAAAGTTAGTGACAATATATTACAGCAACAATAAGAAATGAGCAGAGCCAGTTTAATGAAGAATCTTGGGAGTGTGGCGAGCTGAAGGCTGTGTGAACAGGCCAGCTGGTGTGGGAGTGGCAGATCACCATGAATGTTCCTGCTGCATCAAGGAATAGACTTCATCTCCCAATACTGCTTCATCCCTTTGAGTCTGCGGTCCTTAGGCAATGGCAGACAAGGAGGTATCTTGCACAAAAGAGTAAGCTGTGCGAATTACCTGTTCGGCCTTCTGTTTGGGCTTCCTTGCTGAACAGGCCTCCGCTGACGGTCAGGATCTGTATCTTGTATTTCTTCCCTGGTGTTAGGTCTTCAAACTTGTGCTGCTTCGTGGCAGCCGCCTCTGATGTGTTACTCAGGAGCATCCCATTTTCACTCAGAAGTAGGATGTCATATCTTTCTGCTGTGCCAACAGCTTTTTGCCAACTTACTATTAAGGAATGACTACTGTATGCATTGTCTGCAGTTATTCCCTGGACAGATGCTGGGACTGCAAAAAAAAAAAAAAAAGAGAGAGAGAGAGAAGCAGGTTCCATCACTTAGGGCAAAATAATCAATTGAGAAAAACTTCCCTAAATCAACTGCAGATGGAAGGTGATGCCTCATGGTTGCATTGAGACTCTTCATGTTCCCTTCGGAGAAAGTACTGGTCTGGCAAAAAAGCTCGTTCAGATTTTTCTGTAACACCCAATGGAATGGACTTTTGGGGCCAACCCAGTACTTCTTGACCTGAGTTAGCCATATAACTGGTTAGATTCTCTATTTTCCCCCTCTGATTTAGAAAGGATCTTGAAGTCAAACAAGTAGAAAAATTAGTGAGAGTGACACTGATAGGCAGAGTGATACATATCTAAGTATTTACAAAGTGGAAGAATGCTGAACAAACTTACATTCAATGAATATAGTTTGGATGACTAAATTACGTTATTTAGACTTTCCTTCCCGAGATTAACTCAAATCAAACCTTCAAGCCTTGACCTAAGCACTAGCATGTAACAGTCTTTGTCCTACGACTTCTGATGTGAAAGGCCAGATGGTATTGTTTATTAATAATATTTAGTGTTCTATGCTTATATTTTTTCTCATTCTACCCAGTCTCCTCAAGAGATCATATATACACTCCCATAATTTGAATTGTCACCCATGTGGTGATGACCCCCAGATTTAAACTCAGTTCAGACCTCTCTTCTAGTTGTGCAAATGACATTCCTCTCTGGATGTTCCACAGACTCCCAGCTCTCAAGATGCCCAATCGAACTCCTCATCTCCCTTCCCCCACCTCCTTAGTGCTCGTTGTTTCTACGTCTTGGTCCAAGTCAGAAACTTGACTTGTCACCCTCACCCTTCTACATAATCAAGCATGAGTCCTGCCATTCCTGCATCTTAAGTCTTGCATCTCTTGGGTCTCTCCACTTCTCTGCTTCTCTACTGCACCAGCCTAGGACAGGCATTTCTCACCCACAGCACTGCAAGTGTCTCTTGACCAGAGTTTCCTCATGTTCCACTGCTCCAAACTGCAGTGTTTGGCAGATTCTCATAGCACACAGTGCTGACGGCCCTTCATCGCTCTCTGTAATTCTATAATTTTAACAATGAGGCCCTTGGCAATTAGGTCCATCTACCTACTTGGCCACATGGCTCACATCTTTATTCTAGAAATAATGGTGTGTGGCTCTTCAAAGGTGCCATGCAATCTCTTCCCTCCAGGCCCTCGCTTTTCTGCTTGAACCTGATCAACATATACTTCACCAGGATGATTTCCTAGTGTCTTTTTAAATGTTACTTTCTCCTGGAAGCCTTCCCTGACTCTTTTTTCCCCCCAAATATTTATTTATTTATTTGGCTGTGCCAGGTCCTAGTTGCAGAATGCAGGATCTTTAGCTGTGGCATGTAGGATCTAGTTCCCAGACCAGGAATTGAACCCAGGCCCCCTGTATTGGGAGCAGGGAGTCTTACCCATTGGACCACCAGGCAAGTCCCCCTGACTCTTTTTGCTTGCTTCTATAATATCCCTTTTTTACCTTTATTTTAACATGTATTGTGTTGTACTGTAATTGCCTTTTCACTTCTCTGCTTCCTTCTCTAGATTGTAGACTTCTTTGCTCAAGGGCTCTATCGTGGTGTTAACTTCCCATTTTCTAACATAGTGCTTGACATACAGTTGGAGATACATATGAAATAGAGGCAGGCAGGGCACAGCACAGAGGCCTGGGTCCCACAACTAAATAAACGGCTACGAGCGTAGAAGATATCTAGCACATATAGTGTCGTGGTAGAGAGACCATGAGGTTTGGAGTCAGAGCCACTTAGATGTGAATTATAGTTCTAGGCCTTGTATCCTTGATAATGTTTCATAAACTTTCTGAGCCTTACTTTCCTCATCTATAAAGTGAAGATAATGATCTCTATCTTGTAGTGTGGCTAAAGATCATTTTACTATTTTTTAAAGATTTTTTTTGATGTAGACTGGACCATTTTAAAAGTCTTTATTGAATTTGTTACAAGGTTGCTTCTGTTTTATGTTTTGGTTTTTTGGCTCTGAAGAATGTGGGATCTTAGCTCCCTGACCAGGGATCAAATCTGCACCCTTGCATTGGAAGGTGAAGTCTTAAACACTGGTCCACCAGGAAAGTTCCTAAGGATCATTTTAGATGCCTGGTATTTACAGGGTGCTTCTAGCTTATTTTTGTTTTGAAAGCACTATATGAATAGTGCTATTAATATAAATGCAGATGGTGACTGCAACCATGAAATTAAAAGATGCTTACTCCTTGGAAGAAAATCTATGACAAACCTAGACAGCATATTAAAAAGCAGAGACATTACTTTGGTGACAAAGTTCCGCCTGGTCAAAGCTATGGTTTTGACAGCAGTCATGTATGGATGTGAGAGTTGGACAATAAAGAAGGCTGAGTGCCAAAGAACTGATGCTTTTGAACTGTGGTGTTGGAGAAGACTCTTGAGAGTCCCTTGGACTGCAAGGACATCAAACCAGTCCATCCTAAAGGAAATCAGTCCTGAATATTCATTGGAAGGACTGATGCTGAAGCTGAAACTCCAATACTTTGACCACCTGATGTGAAGAACTGACTCATTGGAAAAGACCCTGATGCTGGGAAAGACTGAAGGCAAGAGGAGAAGGGGATGACAGAGTTGGGTTGGGTTGGGTTGCATCACCGACTTGATGGACATGAATTTGAGCAAGCTCCAGGAGTTGGTGATGACATGGAGGCCTGATGTGCTATAGCCCATGGCGTTGCAAGCAGTTGGACACGACTGAGTGACTGAACTGAACTGATTAATATATGAATAAATGGACTTCCCAGGTGGTGCTAGTGGTAAAGAACCTGCCTGCCAAGGCAGGAGATGTAAGAGACATGGGTTCAATCCCTGGGTCAGGAAGATCCCCTGGAGGAGGACATGGCAACCCACCCCAGTATTCTTGCCTGAGAATCCCATGGACAGAGGAGCCTAGCAGGCTATGGTTCATGGGGTCGCAAAGAATTGGACATGACTGAAGTGACTTAGCATGCATTAATATAAATAAACAGAATATTATTAATTTATCACAAATGAAATAGATGACATAAGTGTATTTTTCTTTAAATAATTGATAGAAAGAAGTAAACTTTTGAAAAATGCATATGTTAGAAAATCAGCTATTTATATTCCTTGAGTGAGAAAAAAATCTTCATATGATTTGGTTTCTAATTACCTTTCATTGCTTTGAACATCTCTATTAAAAAAGGAAAATGCAAGGAAAAAAATATGAGAAAAGCTCTTCAAACCACATTGAACTGTATAAAGTTAGTGGTTTTGAATTTGGATATTGTCCATTTGTGAATGGCCCTGGAGAACTATCTGGCTCTTTTCCAGATGGACACTTACTTGTCCGCCCAAGCGCGTCGATCTGGTTCTTCTGGGACCCACTGACAGAAGCGATCACGATCCGATACTGCTCGCCAGCCTCCAGCCTCTGGAACGTGTACTCAGAGACGTACTTGAGGACAGTCTGAGACTCGACCATTCGATTCTGCCTGAACGCTGACACCACGTAGGAATCCACATCACCCCCACCAGGGGTCCAGTTCACTGTCAGGCTATCTGTTGCCCCGCTGGGAGAAATGTGAATATTTTTGACCACACTAGGAACTAAGAAAAGACAGTAAATTTAAAAAAAAATCACTTGCAGGATGAGTTGTGGAAATTTTCAACTAAAATTTTCATACTTCCTACCTTTTGGCATCTACTGAAAGAATACATATGAAAAAATTGCTATCAGCCTACCATTTTTCTCTGACTTTTCTGCTTGAACTGAAGTTGATAGGGGAAATTTAGAGGGACATTAAGGCCAGTGAGTGGAAATGAAGAATGCCAGTTATACAGAGAGTGCTAATGGGACTGTCTTGGTCCAAGTCTTGTTTTCCTCATTTACTAGCTGTGGGACTATAGGCAAATTACTCAACCCCTGTAAGTTTCAATTTCCTCATCAGAAAAACAGCAGTGATAATAACAGTAACCAGTCCATGAAATTGTTAGGACTGAACAAAATTTCCACATAAAGTTCTTTGCTGTGGGTCCAGTTCACAGTAAACTCTTAATAAATGTTAGCTGTTATAGCAACATTCCCAATAGAGTTCCAAAGAAGGAATATACAACCAACCAACCAACCCAGTTATTTCTACTTAATTTGTATGACTCACAGGCAACAGCTATTCACATCTATTCAATGCTTTTTTTTCAGAAACTTTTTCTTCTTCCCTACATCATACTTCAGTTTTGTTAAACCAGCTTGGACAACATCATTGTCACTATCAAGATAAATTTCTCCTTTCTTCCCACTCCTCCCTCACCCCTTAGCCCTCAATCCTCAACCAAAACACTTGGCTACCCAACATGCTAAATACACCGCTCCATCTAGTCAGGTTCAAGAGCCGGATTTCCAATTACCTGTGAAGCCCTCAATGAAGGCTGACTGCTGGACATCTCCACTAATCGTCAAGACAAGAATTTTATACTTGCGCCCGGGGGTGAGGGAGGTGAATCGATACTCAGTTGCAGTACTGACAAGGTGAAAAGGAGGAAATACTTTCATATCGTTGAAGAGCAACTGGATCTCGTACTGGTCGACATCCCCATCAGCTCGCGTCCACGTCACCCAGAGGTCCTCGGTGCTCCTGTTCTGCAGTGTGAGATCCTTGACAGCCTCTGGGACTATAGGAAGACGTTTGAGAAAGTGACTGATTAGAGTTTACTCCACAATAATTTATGAATCACATTCACAGAACTGGCAAACATAGCTCTTCCCCAAATAAACCACATCAGCGACTTCACGCATAATTAAACAAGAAAAATTGGAAGCCACTATTAAAATTGTAATTTTTTTCCTTACATAAATCTTATATGCTAAGTGTTGGTAGACTATAATTATAAAATGAGTTATGATCTCAATCATAAGATAAAACGAGATGTCTAGAACTTTAAATGCATGATGCAGGAGGACAGGGAAGAAAAATGCGAAATTTGGCCTTCCTGCTTGTCCACTATGCTTGCTTTTATCTGTCAATAAATATTCTGTGATTACAAGGTCCTGGCTTGGCTGAATGATGTTAATTCCAAGTGAGACTAACTGGGAATATAATTTACTGATCAGTAAGTAGATAAAATTCAAGGTTCAGATAAATTATATATTCAATGACCTTTAAAGTCCCAACCAGCCATCAAATTTTGCAATCTTTCCACTTACTTGTTCTTCCATTCCCTTGTTCACTGGCTTCATACTGTCCACTTTTTGTACTAACAGTAACACTGTACAACCGTCCAGGGACGAGCTTAACAAATATACACTCGTTTTCAGACTTGGGAATGCTTTTTGTTTGAATGAAGTTGTTCTTGTTTTTAATGGTGACTTCATAGTGATCAAAGTCTCCAGAGGCATGTACCCAGGATACCTTTAAATAGTCACTTCTGGCCGAGTTGCTGATACTGACTCCCTGGACCTTGTTAGGCACTGAAAAAAGAGAACAGAAAACAGCTAGATATAGAATGATTCTGAGGGAGCCATTGACCACAGATGACAATCTCAGATGATAAAGGAAAGTGAGTAGATCTTTACTGTGTGCATTTAAAAAAAATCTTAGACCTTCAAATCACAAATTTCTGGAGAGGAAAGATGGTTATACTATTTGGAGTGATTAAATGGATCTTTTTTTAACAGAACCTGATGAATGAATTCTAATCCTATTGTTAGCCTATACAAAGTGTCAGTACAAGATGGAACATGAAATGTAATAACTGATGATTAATATGAATGATGGCAATGACATTAATAATTCCAGCATACCTTGGCAACTCAATATATGACAATAAGTTACCAACATGAGTATAAACAATCCAAAAGAAAATGGAAGAAGAGGAAGGACATGTGGTAATTGATACATGAAAATATGTTCAGCATCATTGGTGACCAAGGAAATGCTAGTTAGGGCCATGGTAAAATATGATTTTACATCCATGTGGTTGACAAAATTTAAAAACCTGATAAAACCCAGTGTGAGAGAGGGTGCTCATTCACAGAAGACTGAATGAATGAACTGGTAAATAAACACAGTGAAACAGTATATGGAAGTCATAATTAATTTTTCTTAACTCAAAACACAAAAATCCAGATTTCTTGTCCTTAACAGCAAAACACAAAATATGGATGAATTTAACATTAAGTGAAAAAAATCTAAGTTCCAGAAGATTACATATTGCATGAAAATACCTATTTTATATCAAAACAACTGAAAATTTAAAAATATATATAATTTTAGGATTACATAAATAATAAAAGTGCAACATGGAAGGCAAGAGAGAAAAATAGGAGTCAAGATGATGGCTATTGTGGGATGGATTAGTGAGGAGGGAATCTCATGATTTGATGTGGATTATTAAGTCCCTAGCTTTTGTTCTGGGTAGTGCTTTCTGATGTACATATAAAATTACTAAGAATTATTAATTAAATGCCTAAAAAACAAAACTGGCAAAGTGGCAACTGACACATAGGACCCTGAGCCAAGAATTATGATTAATTTAATTTTGTGCACCTGACATTCCCCATAACTATATAAATAAACAATTCTGTGAACCTATAGTTTTCCCCTCAGTTGATCAATCAATCCATGAATGCTTGTTAACAGGAGCACTGTAAAATAAGCCAATTCTGTATTTAGAGCATGATATCACAGATATTCTATTTTTTTATTTGGGGCTGTATTTTAATTCAAAAATAGATCCCAGATTAATTACTATTGGGCATAACTGGATTTTATAAATATTAATGAGAAGGAGAATTGAGACGAGATATGAACTCAGCCGGATCCAGGGTGCTAAACTCTATCTCAATGCCACCATGTTCTCTGGATCTGGGCAATCTCTGTGTTTGGTGTATGACAAGGGATTTCTGCTCTGATCACATGCTAAGCCTATGTCCGGGTTTTCTCTCCTACATTTCCCCAAGCATGAAATGATCCAGAAACTTTAATATTTTGGTATCTAAGCTACATTTTTCATGATGCTTCTCACACCTACAAGTTGTACTATTATCCTTTGTTGTCTTATGCGTGCTGGGCTTTATACGGGAATTTATCACACTCCAGATATGGAGAAAGAGCAGGTATGCTTTTTTTCCCAAGATGATTACCTGGAACCCATCAGCATGTTGCTAGAATTTAGTCATCACAGACTTACAGAGAATACATTCCAGAGTAATGCTGTTTGTATGGGCTAAGAAAGGTTGATGATCCAGGCAATTTACTGAAGACAAAGCAACTCTTCCAGGGAGAAAAACTAGGCTGAATACCACGCTAAGTCAATAAGGGGCTCTCCAGGTGGAACTGAGGGTAATTTGTGAGACTTGCCTTGATACACGGTGAGATGATGTGGTACAGAATTAGAAATACTGACATTATGACCAGAAATGTAGAACAAAAGCATTAGAAAATGAAAGGGGCATTGAGACAATCAGCCAAAATCAACAAGGCAACAGCTCAGACACGACACTCCAGTTAAACTGATTTGTCAGGGGCAATGGTCTGCCTTGATTAGTCATGCGCCAAATCCAAGTTCATGCTGGTAAAGAATCAAAAGGGTGCTTTGAATAAAGACTCACTTTTCTTGCATTTAAAAACAATCTGAGCACAAGACCTTGCAACATGAAAGTCATGTGGACATGGAACAGTCATGAACTGACACCAAGGGAAAGAAAAGGGTTGGTGACTGGATGACATATCCTTTAATTTCCGGCAATTTTTAGGCTCCAAGTTAAATCAACATAAAACGCTGACATGAGGCTGCTTTGTAAATAGAAATCTGCTTTTCAGATCTAAGACAGTATTGTGCTTATCAGCATAATTAAACTTTCAATCATTTGAGGGTAAGGACTATCTCTTTATATCTCCAACTAGCGCTTTCAGAGAGAACATTATGTAATGGAAACAGCCCTTGAGTATGGTTGAGCTTGGGTACTGGTCAGCCATGTGACCTTTAGGAAGCCACAGTTTCTTTCTGGGGCTTTATCTCAAATGAGATGGGATCAGACCACTCTACAGACACTTTCAATGTTAGCATGCTGCAGCAATGTGAATTGGTGGCTCTTAACTTTTTGAGGTTACAGAAACTGTGAGACTCTGATAAAAAGCCATCCACCCTCTTTCCAAAGGAATGCACATACTTCCCCTGTCCCCAACAACTTCACAGAAAATTTTGGGGGTACTGTTTTCCAAAAGTCTACCTAATGAAGCACTGGGTAAAAACCTCCAGTCTAACTGATTTCTGATTATTCATTCATCAAACATTCATTGAGTGCCTACTACTAGGCTCCAGATCTTGTGCTAGGGCATTAAATGATATTAGTTGTCCCAGATCCTCATGGAAAACTGACATTTTAAAATGTAAATATCAACCCATAGCTCAGCAGGAAAGATTTGACAAAACATTAACAGCACCATAAGCAGCAATCACAGATGTAAGCCCCAGGAGGTATAAGTAAATTGGGAAAATGGTAGCTGTCTAAATTTAGTTCTTTATACCACATTAAAGACCAAGCCTTCAATGCCTTTGCTAAGATTTTGCTCCTAGTCTCAGAACAATAAAGTTTCACATTTTCACCTTATCTAAAAAAAGGATGAACAGTGGTCTTGACCAACGGACATTTCAGGAAAAATTTTGGGACAGAGAACAATATAGGCTCCTGGGTCATTCAGAACTGAGTTTAAAATCCAGGATGTGAAATGCCCTGGCTGTTTAACAAGTTAAACAACTGGGCAAGTTACCTTGGACTTTGGTTCAACACTTACCACAACCTGTAAGATGGGAATAATAACAACCACCTCAATAAGGACTTTACAAGGATTAAATTAGTGAACATATATAAAGCCAGAGTCTAGCAGCCAAAAAGTACTCCCTAAACAGAAATACCTGATACTATATTTAAATATACTATGAACTCCAGCCACAAAAATTGTGTTCATCTTATTCTGAAGGTATTCTCACATAAGGAACTTGTTGGGTCAAAATATGAGGACTCTAGAACAGTGTTGTGACCTCAGCAGTCTTTAATCCCGTCCTTACAGAATTGCCACAAATCTATAATGTCCTCAGGAGCTTCCTAGGTGGCGCTAGAGGTAGAGAGCCCACCTGCCAGTGCAGGAGACATAAGAGATGTGGGTTCAATCCTGGGTCGGGAAGATGCCCTGGAAGAGGGCATGGCAACCCACTCCAGTATTCTTGCCTGGAGAATCCCATGGACAGAGGGGCCTGCTGGGCTACAGTCCATGGACTCACAAAGAGGCGGACAGGACTGAAGCGACTTAGCACACACACATGCGTGCCTGATGCCCTGAACCACGTAGGTGGCTGGTTCTCAGAGAGTCTGTATCTCATGAAAGCCTCACCTGTCCGCTCTTGGCTGAAGGAATGGCTTTCATATTTGCCACTCCTCGTAGTTATGGTCACGTTGTAGAGGCGGCCTGGGGTGAGGGAGCTGAAGGAACACTCGCCGACGGACTTGGCAATCACCAGGGCCTGAAGCACCCTGCCGTCATGGGAGAGTGTGACCACGTAATTATCCAGGTCTCCGGGCGCCGGCAGCCAGGATATGCTGAGGTAGTCACTGCGGCCAGAGTTGTTTACCGTTACTCCACTCACGCTGGAAGGGACTGGGATTTTAAAGAGGGGGGAACATTTAAAGAGAAAAGCACAGTCAGATTGTGAGTCATTTACTGCGGTCTGCACAAACGGCGTGGACTCAGAAGATCTGATTACCTAGGAAGTGTCGAGGAAGTGTAAGGATTTCACACTAGCTTTGGGAGCTGAGAGTTCTTACCTCAGAAGGCTAACCAAAATGAAAATGCAAGAAGTCTTTTGGATGCCTCTGCAATATAAGGGTGCTGCTACTGAATTTTCGTGGTGTGACTGTTTGCAGAGTATTGGAAGTGGAGGCATTTTTACGTGTGTCAGGAGGTTCCCTTTGCAGCACAGGGGACAAACATTAACATCCTAAATGTAAGAGCTTGAATCCCAACCCACTGATAAAGAAAGAAGCTTGAGGGGAAAGGTATTCAAGATACAATGGCTTTTCTAAAAGTCTTAGACATTGGGATAGCTTCGATCTTGTGATTAAGTTATTTATTTCTGGGGAGTCTAATCATAAACACAGGTGAAGGGGTTGTTATTTCCCTTTGCAAAGCATTTCCTGCCCTCTAGTGGTGAGAAATAAACTTAAATATCTATTCCGTAAGCAACTAGTCTGGGGACCAGACTTGTGGGCACAAAGCCCTGTCGTGGAGATAATGACTTTTCTGTTGTCCACCATAATCGTACAAAAATAGAAAAGATGCGGATGCCTTTCAGGAGTTCCCCGGCTACTAGTACAGTCTGAAAATTAATCATTGTGATGCTGAATAATAGTTATACCCTGTATTAGAAATAAGTGCACAACAAACAGTATCAGAATAAACAGTATCAGAATAAAATACTATAGTGTATATGAACTCCACTGCAGTTTTCATCATTGGTTGACTGACTTCAGGTAACTATTTTTATATAATTGTCAAAATCTGTACATCACATATAATTGATGGGATTTGACTAGATGACCTCTGAGAATCCTTCTTATCTAATATGCTCCGACTTCGTGATTTAAACCCTAAAAGTCTTTTTTACATCTATAAGCACTCATCCATCACTGAAGATATAAACAGCACTCTATTGAATAATTTTGCTAATGCTGTTCCATGTATATGGACATTTCCTGGATATAACATTGAACTTTTAGCCATATTATTTGTGTATTGATGGCTTCCTTTTTTATTCCCTTCCTTCTTTTCTGTCCTTCCTAGTATCTGTACGTCACATCCCTTGGTAGCTCTCAAAATAACTATGCTTGTTTTTTAAAACTCCTGGAAATATTTGCAACTACTAACATTTTATTAGAAAAGATACAATTATCAAAAATATTACCAAAATATAAACTCATGTTTAAAAAGACAGATATAAAATTAAAAGACAGATATAAAACTTATTTTTCTTTAGAATTAGCATTTTTTCAGCTTATAACTAGATTTGTTAAACACATTTGATATTTTAAATTTTAAATCTTTTGCCACCTTATCTAAACTGGGAGGTTTTATATATATATATGTTTAAAATCTGTATAAGTATAAATGAAATATTTCAACCTTGACTAATACTTCAGCAACTTGAGAAGATGGTAATGATCATCAAGGCTTTAGCCACTGAATTATTTTTACAATCTACCATGTTCAAAATATACTAAGCAAAGCACCTTTCAAAATTCTCAACATTGTGTCTCTATAGTAATATTCCATTTTTCTCCTTTTTCATTATAATGTCTGCAGTCAGTGTGTTTGAATAAAATAACTGATGCTTGTATTTATTCATATCTTGTCCTCTCCTCAAAACTTTATAATCATTCTTCTAAGAATTTCTTGTCTATTTCTTGCATACTTTTATTATATAATGTTGGTAAAATACTGATACCTCTGTTACCATTAAAATATAGTATAAAATAATTACAAGTCCCATTTATCAAGTGATCTCAGACACGAAGCTATTTTAGTATAGCACAATAAGCTGGGTAGCCCTTGGGGTATTTTAAGATGGGAATTAACCTATGTAGCAGAATCTGACTACTTGCTTACCAAACCACTTCCTTTCCTCTTGGACACACAGCTAGACTATACTGCCCAGCCAGTCCTGCAGCGCAGGGGAGTCACACAACTGTTCCCGTTAAAGGAATGTGGGTGGAAGTGATGTGTTTACTTCCAGCTTTGGTAGTCTTTCTCCTCCCCATAATCTCCATCCTCTGGAGAGATGAAGAGACCTCCGAGGATCTAGAGGAAGGAAGAACCACAGATGGTAGGACCCTGGGTCCCTAAATTGCTGCTTGGAGAAGAACCAACCAATAGAGTTGTCCAATCAGGAACACCTACATTGTACAGTTGTATAAGCAGGAAATAAGTCAGTGTAATCTGACTAATGCAACTGCAACTCAATGGGAAATGGATGCAAGTTCCTTCTCAACTCTTCTCTTCAACTTATTTCTCCTTCCCCACTCTGATACCTGGTGTTGGCATGGATTACCGGGGATGGAAGAGAAAATGAAGGCTTAGAGAGATAAGTTAATGGAAAGCTAGGGCCAGAATCTAGGCCTCTTGATCCCAAACTAAGCTTTTGGGACCCCCAATCCAATTATGCTACACGGATGGACAGTGCCAAAAATCACTAAAGGAGAAGAAGGAAGATATCGGGAAGAATAGCATCAGTTGCCACAGAAATGAGCAGACATCCGTGAATTTCTACCTAGACAAGAAATATCTTTTCAGCGACTTAGTTGATCTTTTGAAAGAGTTAATGAAGTTAATGGTCCTTAGATTCAATAAGCAGATGAGATTCGTGATTTTAGAAAAGGACATAACTGTGGATATAGGCTGCTGATACTCAGAATCTGAGCATTGAAAATATAGAGGGATGAGCCTGACATCCAACTTATTATAATCATATGAAATTAAATAGGCAAAGTCACTGACCTGATTCTGAGGTCACTAATAATTATTAAAGCTTCTATTGGATTTATTTAACTGTTTTCCTCTCTAAGAAACTGGAACATACATTTTTTATATTGTATTTAGATTCTTTCTTTGTGTTGTGTAGAAAATTATATTCCTTTCTTTGGTGCTGCACCTCTGTCGGACTCATATTGCCATAAGATATTTATTTGCTTACTTAGCTCTCTGCCCTATTTGAATATGAGCTCTTTAAGGTCAAGGAAGACTGTTTAGGTGGCATACAGTATTAAACACTGTTTAATGTTGCCCATGAAAATATATGGGATTAGGGAATTTTATTAACTTTCAACCATAGAAGTTGAAGATCATTGTTTTTTCTGTCTTGAAACAAAGAATAAGAAAGAGAATGGAAGATATGTTGTTTTTTTTTAAAAGTTCATGACTTGCTTACCTTAATCTGACATAAAAATTTCAAAGAAAACCAGCTGGATGAAGGAATAAACTTAGGCAGCAAATGACTATTGTGTCATCAGTAAGGTTTTCCAGGAGTTCTGACACAAGCATTGGAGATTTTAGAAAATTTAGTATTCATTCTTTCCTCTCTCACTCATCCTCCAATTTCCATTCCTGGGAGATCACCATGTACTATCTAAATAGTATTGAAACTTGGCTTTTAGGAAGGTCTGAGTTGGGCCTGTCTTTAGGATGTTTTAAGACTTCTGGGATATAGTCTGGAGGTTCCATGTGCTCAGATATCTGTAGGTCACACTCTTCTTACCTGTCCTTCCCTCCACCACCACTTGTCGGGAAGAGATCCCTCCGCTTACTGTTGTTACCACCACGGAGTAGAGGCTGCCTGACTTGAGGGAGTGGAAGCTGTATCTGCTGGTATCACTGGAGACACTTTCATTTTTGATGACCACGTTTTCATGGATCAGTAAGACTTGGTAGAAGTCGACGCCTCCCAAGGCCTGGGTCCAGTTAGTAAACAGACTGCTTGTTGCCCCTTGGTTGGCCACATGCAAACCAGTCACTTGGGCAGGCACTAAAATGGAGCAGAGAGGGAAGAAAAAACAGGTGATACTTCATTACCCTAAGGAAGTGTGACAAAAAGGAGTAAAAAGGGGGGCAGTTTTGAGCATGTAAAATATATACATATACTTTGATATAGACAGTCACCTTTATTTTCTGTGACATATGGAGAACTAGTCCCCTACAGAGACTCCATCATTCTGAAAAAGCTGCTTATGTGGAAAACCAAAATTATTTCATATCCAAGGATAAGATGTATGCCGATTAAGTATTTTTTATTTTAAATTTTATATAATAAAAGGGTGCTATTTTTGACAATTGCTTACCTAATGGGATTTCACCTGTCCCTACTCAATGAGAACTGAAAGTCACATTATTTACTGGATGGTTGTTATGGGGTGGTATTGGGAAATCCCTTCAACCTGATGATTAGATTGTAGTCTAGGAAACTAGTAATTCTTTACTGGCACATTCTCAAGAGGCCCATTCTTATTATACATATGTGAGTGAGTGAAGGTTGCTGAGTCGTGTCTGACTCTGCAACCCCATGGACTGTACAGTCCGTGGAATTCTCCAGGTCAGAATACTGGAGTGCATAGCCTTTCCCTTCTCCAGGGGATCTTCTCAACCTAGGGATCGAACCCAGGTCTCCCACATTACAGGTGGATTCTTTACCAGCTGAGCCACAAGGGAAAGCCCTATTCCACATGAAAATGCTACAATAATATACGTTATAGTATTAAATAATAATAATAATGATAACAACTGAATCAATTATCAAAAAATGTAATTGGCCTATACAACGGTGCTAGGAAAGAGTCATTCTGGGGTCCAAGGCCTGATCTGTCTCGCCTGTGAGCTACTGCCCTTTACCTAATTAATAGCCATTGTGATTTTTTTTTTTTTTTTTTTTTAAATATTTATTCATTTATTTGGCTGCACCAGGTCTTGGTTGCAGCATGTGGGATCTAGTTCCCTGACCAGGGATCAAACCTGGGCCCCCTGCATTGGGAACTCAGAGTCTTAACCACTGGGCCAGCAGGGAAGTCCCTGTGATTTTTAACATGTCTATTAACAAATCTTTTTACACAGATCTTGAAGTTGGCACTTGATCAACATTTCCTTTGTGCCTCTTCCCAGAATTAAGATAGATAATCAAAGGGATTAGAACCTTGGCACAACCTTTCTCAGAAATCACTGACTTTTTGATTAAAATATAAACATATTCATTAAAATATTTTACTGTACATGGATTGAAAGATTCAATCCTAATTCTAAATTACATGTGGAAAGCAGTGAAATTATATGCCAAAATAATTTTGAAAAACAAAAAGTGGAAGGACTAACATCACCTGATTTCAAGACTTCTAGAAAGCTACAGTAATGAAGACAGTGTGATGCTGGAAAAAAAGTAGACAGACTAACGGAAAAAAATTGAGGATTCAGAAATAGAACAACACGTTATAGTAGACTGACGTTTTTTTAAAGATGCAAGGGCAATTCAGTGAAGAAAGGAGAGTCTTTTCAACAAAGAGGATTAGAACTACTGGCTATCCATGTGCAAAGAAAGAAACCTTGCCTCATATCTCACATATATACAAAAATTCAAAATTGATAATACACCTAAATTTGTAACCTAAAACTACGAAACTTCTAGGAGAAAATTTTGATGACCTTGTGTTAGACAAAGATTTCTTAGATATGACACCAAAAGCATATTCATGAAAGAAAAAAATTGACAAATTGGACGTCAAAGTTAAAAACTTATGTTTTGCAAGACAAACTAATAATTAAGGAAAAGACAAGCCAGAGAAGGAGATCAACATGGTGGAACAAGAGGACAGAGAGCACAATGAAAAAGTAGAGGAACTACTCTCAATTGAAAAGAAAAAGTAAATCTCTAAAAAAATGAATGAAACAGAAATAAACAATTTACCAGGCAAAGAATTAAAAACATTGGTTAATAAAAATGTTAACTGAATTAGGGAAAAAAATTATCTAAACAGTGAACATTTTAACAAGGAACAAAAAAATATAAAATAGATCCAACCAGAAATGAATAACTCAATAGCTGAAATAAAAGAAAAAAAAAAAAACATTAAGAAGGAATGAGGGGCAGATTTAGTGGAACACATAAGTGATCTAGAAGGCAGAATAATGTAAACTACTCAATCAGAACAAAGAAAGAAAGAAAAACAAATTTAAAAAAATGAAAGCAATTTAAGAGATGTCTGGAATAACATTAAGTGTTCCAATACTTGCATTATAGGGGCCCCAGAGGTGAAGAGAGAGAAAAGAGGATTGAAAATGTATTTGATGAAATTACATCTGAAGACTTCTCAAGCATGAAGAAAGAAACAGATATGCAGGTTCAGGAAGCACAGAGGGTCCCAAATAAGATGAACCCAAATAGAGCCATTCCAAGACACAGCATAATTAAAAAGGCAAAAGCTAAAGAGAAAATTCTAAAGGCAACAAAAGAAAAACAAAGACTCATACACAATGGAATCCCTATAAGGCTGTCAGCTGATTTCTGTGCAGAAATATTCCAGGCCAGAAGGCAGAGGCATGATACGTTCAAAGTGCTGAAAGGGAAAAACATCCAACCTAAGATTGGATGATTATCAGTTAAAATACCCAACAAGATTATCAGTTAAAATAGAAGTAGAGATAAGCAAAAACTAAAGACAAGCAAAAACTAAAAGTTCATCAATACTACATATACCCTAAAAGAAAAGTTGAGGGGTCTTTTCTAAATAGAAAAGAAGAATCTATAGGAAATGAAAAACTCCCAATAGAAAAGGCAAATATATAATAAGAATGAAGGATCAGCCACTCAAATAAGCCAGTATGTACATTAAAAGACAAAAAATTGTAAATGCAACTACAATAACCATATACAATTAAGGGATAAGCAAAAGACGTAAAATAATGGTATCAAACCCACAAAATGTGGGGTAGGAAAGTAAAAAACGTAGGTCTTTCAGAATGCATGTGAACTTAAATGACTACCAGTCTAAACCAAGTAGATATAATTATAGGTCAGCAGCATATGTGAATCCCATGACAACCACAAAACAAAAAGGATAAAATATCAAAGAATAAACTTAATCAAGGATGTGAAATATAAAGTCTGAAAACTATAAAAACACTGATGAAGAAAACTGAAGATGATACAAAGAAATGGAAAGATATCCCATGCTCTTGGATTAGAAGAATTAATATTGCTTAAAATGGCCAAACTACCCAAAGTAATCTATGTATTTAATGCAATTACTACCAAAATATCCATGACAGTTTTTACAAAGCTGGAAAAAATAATCCTAAAATTCCCATGAAATCACAAAAACCATGAATTATCAAAGTAATCTTGAAAAAATAAAAGAAAACGTTGGAGATGCCAAGCTCCCAGAGTTCAGATTATACTACAAAGGTACAGTAATCAAAGCAATATGATACTGGCACAAAAAGAGACACACAGATCAATAAAACAGAACAGACAGCCCAGAGATAAATCCATACACGTATGGCTATTTAATCTATGGCAAAGGAGGCAAGACTATACAATGAAGAAAAGATATTCTTTTCAACAAGTGGTGCTGGGATAACTAGACAGCTACATGTACAAAAATGAGATTAGAACATTTCATCACACTACACACAAAATTAAAATTGATGAAAGACCTAAATGTAAGATTGGAAATTATAAAACTTCTAGAAGAGAACATAGGCAGAACACTCTTGACATAAATTGTAATAATATTTTTCTGGATTTGTCCCCTAAATGCAAGAGAAATAAAAGTAAAAACAAATGAGACGTGATTAAACTCAAAAGCTTTTGCACAAGGGAAATCACTATAAAAACACTTTCATTTCTGGCACAAACCATGAAAATCCCCTCAATAAACACAACTGCACATGCTGGACAAAACATAAAAATGTAAATATATGAATGAGTTGCCAAGAATGTAATGAATTCTCAGAAACCTATAATAAAGTGAGAGAGATAACTGGATAGCTGAAGTAGACTTTCACCATGAGGGCACCTTTCAAATATAAATCTAAGCTTTGATTTTATAGCTTTGCTGGAACTATGAATAGGACTTTCCCAGGGTGAGGGACCTCATAGGTGACTCTGCATAATACTGAATCCTGAAAGCTTACATTCTAAATGCAAGTGAAATAAATATTTCCTCCCTGTTCCCCATATACTTCAGCCTCCTTAGTATTGGGAGAAAAAAAAACATCCACTGAGAATTCATCACATTTTCAGTGAGTTTGCAACCCAAATTCATAAAACCTGGGTTATCAAAAACCTCAAGCTGATAATTTCAATTAAATGTCTGAGTTGCTAGAAATCCTGTGCACCTCAAAGAATCTCAAGAAAAGAAAATTCCTTCTGAAACCTCTCAAAGAATTCCCACAAAATAAAAATCTAAGATATATGATATGTGATAAAGCATCACAAACATTTGAGGAAGTAAAGCAGCATGGACAAAGGCAGACAAGTCAATAAACAATAGGACTGAACTCCTGATGATTTCAGATGTTGCACTGACCAGACATAGATTGAAAATAAAAGCCATTAATTTGCTTATAGTAATAGAGGGGGGAGAATGGAAAGAGCAACAGAATATAGAACAGATTTGAAAGACAACCAAAGAAAATATTTAAAAGTGAACATAACAAATTTTAAAACTCAATGGGTGGACTTTCAAACAGATGAGATAAAACTAAAAAAAAAGAATTAATAAACTAAAACTAAGATCTAGGAAATTATCCAGACTATAGCCCAGAAAGCAAATATATGGAAAAACATGAAACATGAATGTATATATATATATACAATGCCCAGTATGCCCTGTACTGAATAGGCTCTTAATGAACATTTATAAGATGAAATGTTACATAATTCAGCAAATAGGATACTTTTAAAGTCTAAAATTTATTTTAAAATATTACCTGTTCTTCCTTCTGTTAAAGATGAATTTTTGAGGTCTCCACTAATACTGGTGACTGTAGCTTTGTATTTTCGTCCAGGCACCAGGTCAGTAAAAGTGAATTCTTTGGCATCTCTGCGAAGCAACTTATTGATGAGTAAGAGGTCTCTGTCAACGAGTGAAATGATGTATTCATCCCATTCTGATGCAGGGGTCTGCCACATGATGCTCAGTGAGGTTTCATTGGCATGTTTGACACGAAGATGAAGGACAGCCAGGGGGACTGAGGAAAAAGCAGTAGACATCTGGGTCATTTGGGTGTTGGAGAAGACTCTTGAGAGTCCCTTAAACTGCAAGAAGATCAAACCAGTCAATTCTAAAGGCAATCAATCCTGAATATTCATTGGAGGGACTGGTGCTGAAGCTCCAATAGTTTGGCCACCTGATGTGAAGAACCGACTCATTAGAAAAGACCCTGATGCTGGGAAAGATGGAGGGCAGCAGGAGAAGGGGATGACAGAGGATGAGACAGTTAGATGGCATCACTGACTCAATGGACATGAGTCTGAGCAAGCTCTGGGAGATGATGAAGGACAGTGCATGGTGTGCTGCAGTCCATGGGGCAGAAAAGAGTCAGACACAACTGAGCAACTGAACAACAACGTCTGGGTCATTGATTTACTCGGATACATTTGAATATTCTTTACAGATCTGCTCCCTTCCATCCACAGGAGTGTTCTAGTTGAACATTTCTTTTCTGAATGCTTATAAGCATTTAGCAAAAAAAAAAAAAAAAAAAGCTAATCACAAAAAACTTTGTGTAATATAACCAGAAATAAGGATTCAAAAGAATACTCTTGGAAATTACTGGGTCATTTACTTTTGATCATCATCCAGGAGATATTAACAGTTGGAAAATGAAGAGATGACTGGAAGATACAGTTGGCAAGCTACCAAGACATGTCTTGGTCCTTTTCTTTGACATTCTTCTAAAAACACTGCATCAGTGTAGTTATTTCCTGATTATCAGGCAAGACTAAGAGAGAATATATTTGAATTTCACTCTAAGTGTGGCGTATTCCATGTCACAGGGATTTTTATAGAAATGTTGAGCTTAGAGGTCAACTCTCTTATTTGAAAATTGAGGAAATGGACTCAAAGAGGTTGTGACTTGGCCATGGAATTACAGTGTAATGGTGACAGCAAGAATACCGAAATCCATGTCTCAGAAACGTCACTCTCCTCTGCCCTAACGTCTGAGTATATCCCTCACTGCTTTAACAACTCTTTTGTTGTACCTGAAACTCCCCCATTAGTCAGAAGTGGGTCAAGGCAGTGGTTCTCTAACACTAACTACCAAGAAATAGTTATCAAATATCTACTTTGTGGGGAGGATTGGCCCAGATTGTTTCCTTATTCTTTTGATGTTATAAAAGGTCCTTCTTTGATACAACAATGGACTTACTAGCGGAAGTGATTTCTATTGTTCTAATTCGACAAAATAAATATTACCAACCTATTTCAGTCTACCAGTCTAAAATGTCTCAAATCCAGGGAATGCTGGGGTAAGACATTGATGGCTACCTAGGTTACTTGGATGAAGGTCCAAATTAAGGTTCTGTCCGTCATTAACACCATACTATTTGCTTACCTGTCCTGCCTTGGCAGCGCGTAGAATTCTTCAGATTTCCGCTCTCAACAGTGACTTCTATCTCATACGGTCTTCCCGGTATAAGCCCCACGTCATCTATGACATACTGCGTTTCCTCCTTTCCCACGGTGACGTTGAGCAACACCGAAGAATCATTCCAGAGCAGGATACGATACTGCTCCCAGTCTCCAGCAGGCGGCGACCAGTTTACTACCAGGGACTTCGTAGAACCATTGCTATTTGCCTCCAGGTCCCCAACTTCCTGTGGAACTAAACCGTGAAATGATGTCACAAGGAGACACGAAAATCCAAAGGTAAGGGTACTCGGTCACTTTTCATGGGCAACAGTAGATAAGAAATCTAATAGCAGCAATTCAAAACATTTCTATCTCCTCCTGATGTTTGTGAATTGCAAATGAGTAATTTGGAGCCATCTGACATGTGAGAAATGTTTGCTAAAATCATCTTAGCAATATATCAGTAATGTGATCTTCTGTAACACTATTAACCTGGTGATACGAACGCTGAGTTTTTTTAATTGCACACCAGCCCTAGAGACAATATTGATGTTGCTTCTAAGGACAGTGACATTGATGGATGTGGCATCTTTTGGAAGACAGTGGTCACAAAACCTTTCTTTTTTTTTTCCAACTGCAAAGATTAATCTTCTTGCAATATAACTCTGATCTTATTATTCCTTTGCTCAAAAACATTCAAGGTTTCTCCATTAACTACAGAAAAAAACATCAAGTCTTTGATGCAGAGTTTGTAGCTCTCCCAAATCAGAGCCCAGATCCTGCTAGTCTTCACTATGACTTCTCCCTGCAGGGCCCCTCCCTTATTCCCCACTCTTGAATGCTGGCCTCCAGTTTCTCATCCTTAGACCTTAGATCTCCTGGGCTCCTCTGCCACTGTGTCTTTGTTTTTATTATTTCCTATACCTCAAATGCTCTTCCCTCTTTTCCCTCTTAACTTGCTAAGAGCATCATATTTAAAAAATCCCAGTTAAAGGCCATTGCCTCCCCAAAATCTTTACTGATTTTCTGAAGGAGAGCTTCTCATTTCTTTCTGACCATATTTATGGCTCTTACCTGGCATCTCCAATAACACAGACAATGAACCCTGGAATCAGACAGCCTGGTTTAAATCCCACCACTTACTTGTTGAATGACTATGGACAAGTTATTTGACCTTTCTGAATTATCTATAAACTGGTGATAACAATAAGACCTCTAGTGATTTTGGTGAAAACTGAATGAAATAATGCTGTGAAGTGTTCAGTCAGTGCCTGATCCATGGAAACATCAATATAATTACATCATTAAATGTAATTTAATGTAATATCTTTAAAAATTGTGTGCATATTCTACATTTGTGTGATTAAAATGTAACCTCCATAAAAACAAGGGTTAGCAAAGTAAATATTGATTTTTCAGGCCATATATTTCTCTTATATTTTTCTTTTTTCTTTCTTTCTTTTTAAAGTCTCTTTAAAATGTAAGAACCACTCAGTTTGGGGTTACACAAAAACAGGTCACAGACCATATTTGGCTGAAGGGTGTAGTTTGCTGAACCCTACCATCTTAACAACTCTGAAAGTGCATGATACTATAACTTATACAAGGAAGGCAATGAATAAATGTTTGGTGGCATAATAAAATGACTTATGGAAAACATGGTTAAGATCCTGATGCTGGGGAAGAATGAAGGCAGGAGGAGAAGGGGACAACAGAGGACAAGATGGTTGGATGGTATCACCAGCTCAATGGACATGAGTTCGAGCAAGCTCCAGGATATAGCGAAGGTCAGGGAAGCCTGGTATGTATGGGGTCACAAAGAGTTGGACATAACTGAGTGACTGAACAACAAACAACAACAAAGCCCTCATGATAAGAGTTGATCAGGAATGTTTTCTTGATTAGTATCAGTTCTAATTCATTGATGCTACTTAAGTAGTGTGACATGACAGAGCACAGGGCAGAGCCAGTAATACAAATCGTTCAGAAATCAATCCAAATCCCCTTGCTGAAAAAACTCATATGAATGCAATGAACCCTCTGCTTGACTCTGCACAAGGGGTCCTCACTCATAGACACTCTCAGTCTACATAGGAATGATGTAGACTATACTTCCCAAGGTGGGAAAATTTTTTCCTTCTAACTTATTTTGAGAAATCTGTATGCAGGTCAGGAAGCAATAGTTAGAACTGGACATGGAACAACAGACTGGTTCCAAATAGGAAAAGGAGCACGTCAAGGCTGTATATTGTCACCATGTTTGTTTAATTTACATGCAGAGTACATCATGAGAAACGCTGGGCTGGCTGGATGAAGCACAAGCTGGAATCAAGATTGCTGGGGGAAATATCAATAACCTCAGATATGCAGATGATACCACCCTTATCACAGAAAGTGAAGAAGAACTAAAGAGCCTCTTGATGAAAGTGAAAGAAGAGAGTAAAAAGTTGGCTTAAAGCTCAACATTCAGAAAACTAAGATCATGGCATCCAGTCCCATCACTTCATGGCAAATAGATGAGGAAACAGTGGAAACACTGGCAGACTATCTTTCTGGAGATGGTGATTTCTAAATCACTGCAGATGGTGATTGCAGCTATGAAATAAAAAGATGCTTACTCCTTGGAAGAAAAGTTATGACCAACCTAGATAGCATATTAAAAAGCAGAGACATTACTTTGCCGACAAAGGTCCATCTAGTCAAGGCTATGGTTTTTCCAGTAGTCATGTATGGATGTGAGAGTTGGACTATAAAGAAAGTTGAGCACTGAAGAATTGATGCTTTTGAATTGTGGTGCTGAAGAGGACTCTTGAGAGTCCCTTGGGTTGCAAGGAGATCCAACCAGTCCATCCTAAAGGAAATCAGTCCTGAATGTTCACTGGAAGGACTGATGTTGAAGCTGAAACTCCAATACTTTGGCCACCTCATGCGAAGAGTTGACTCATTGAAAAAGACCCTGATGCTGGGAAAGATTGAGGGCAGGAGGAGAAGGGGATGACAGAGGATGAGATGGTTGGATGGCATCACCGACTCAAGGGACATGAGTTTGAGTAGACTCTGGGAGTTGGTGATGGACAGGGAGGCCTGGCGTGCTCACGACGGAGTGACTGAACTGAACTATTTTATCCCATTCTAAGATGGATCAGAGAGTGATTTGAGGAACTAAGGAATCTATGGAGACTTAGACTCACCTGTTCTGCCCACTGCTGTCTTGTGAGCAGATAATTCACCAGACACACAGCTGATGGTGACTTGATAAAGTCGTCCAGGGGCCAAGTCTTTAAATTGACTTTCAGTAATCTGGGATGCTAATGTTCTGGATTGTTGGATGGTCCCTTGGTAAGACAGGGTAATGTTGTAGAAATCCACATTTCCGGAAGGCCTTTGCCACTTGACTTTTAGAGAAGTCATAGAGCCTTCATTCATCACCTTCAGATTTGAGACTTCCATGGGGACTAATTAGGAAGAACCAGAAAGAGATTTTAATTCAGGATGTCATACCACTCTTATGGCCAAATTCTGACCTGTATTTTAATCTCTACAAGCCACAGTCTCTGCTCTGAAGAAAATGACTTCACAACATTAAAAAAAATACAAAACCAAAGAAAGGTTGTCTGGCTAGTGGAGAGAGCACAAATATGGCAGTCAGGAGTCTAGATTCTGGCTCAAATTTGGCCATGGGTTGGCTGGGCAACCCTAGACAGCTCTGTCTATCTCACTAAGCCTAAGGGCCCTTAGTTTATTTATTTATTTAATTTTTTTTTCATTTATTTTTATTAGTTGGAGGCTAATTACTTTACAATATTGTAGTGGTTTTTGCCATACATTGACATGAATCAGCCATGGATTTACATGTATTCCCCATCCTGAACCCCCCTCCCACCTCCCTCCCCATCCCATCCCTCTGGGTCTTCCCAGTGCACCAGCCCTGAGCACTTGTCTCATGCATCCAACCTGGACTGGTGATCTGTTTCACACTAGATAATATATATATTTCAATGCTATTCTCTCAGATCATCCCACCCTCGCCTTCTCCCATAGAGTCCAAAAGTCTGTTCTATACATCTGTGTCTCTTTTTCTGTCTTACATATAGGGTTACCATTACCATCTTTCTAAATTCCATATATATGTGTTAGTATACTGTATTGGTGTTTATCTTTCTGGCTTACTTCACTCTGTATAATGGGGCCCTTAGTTTAATGATGGCTTGGGTCAGAAAAACTTAAAATGGTCTTTTCCAGTTCTGAAATTCTTTAAGTGGACTCCTCAAAGAAGTTGGTCATCTGCCTAATTTCTACTCATCTTTTTTATGTATTTAGTAACAACAAGTACATAATAAATAGATTGGTTGATTGATTGGGTATCATAAATTTTTGTGCTAAAAGTACTTTCTTTTTCATATAAACTTACATAGCTTCCCAAAGGAGGTTATTT
The DNA here is from genome assembly GCF_963930625.1 of Muntiacus reevesi. Taxonomy (NCBI): domain Eukaryota; kingdom Metazoa; phylum Chordata; class Mammalia; order Artiodactyla; family Cervidae; genus Muntiacus; species Muntiacus reevesi. The sequence continues at coordinate 158,033,288 of NC_089252.1, read as the reverse complement.
ATTAACCCAGTAGACTGACTAGAAGCATTAGAATCCACTTGAATGGAAGCTCCATGAAGGCAAAGACATGCTCTTTCTTGGACACTGTTGTATCTACAATGTCGAGGATATTGTTTGCACCTTATAAATACTGATTAAAAGAACAAATGAATGAGTATGCGTGTATATACCCAATTCATTAAAAACTGAGCATAGCACAGATTAGCCTATGAGGACAACTATAGAATTGGGTCTCAGTAGATGCTTCATAGAAGAGAAGGTTTGGGAAATGGCTGGTTCACAGGAGTAGGTGTTTGTATAGCACTGAGAAGAGTAATCCTGGTTCATTGTGAGTGATGTCACAAAGGCAGTGGATGCTGGTTTAAGAGAAGGAAGTAACAATCCTTAAATAAAAAGAGAAGCTGAGACTATATCCATGATTAATTCTGCTATTTCCTAACACTGCCAAGGGCTAGCCTAAACTTTAGAATAAAAGGGAATTCCTCTAAGTAGAAATAGGGATACATACTAAGGTCTTTTATAATATATGGATTTTAATTTGCCCTAAACTGCCACTATTCAAATAATAGACCTTGTTTATTACACATTTCCTTGAATTGAGCTTATTACTGTACAGAAAAGCTGGGGAAACTTACTTGTCCTGGCTGATTTCCATCTGTAGCTTTGCAGCCCTGCAGCCTCACTAATAATGGTGACATTATAGAGGTGACCAGGTGTCAGTCCATGAAAAGTGTAGAAAGTGGTGTCCACAGCACTACTGTGAACTGGAACCCCTCTGTCCATTAGCATCAGCTGGTATCGTTCCACCTTCCCAGAGCCACGTGACCAGGAAATCAGGAGCGAATTAGTTTTTGCCAAAACACCAATATCTTTCACTGGGGATGGCACTAGTGGGATAAAATGCATTTCCAAAGTGTTATTCATAATTTCCTTATAAAATATATAAACACATTTAATTTGAAACCACACATTCACTTTTGCTTCTCTGTAATTTGTGTGATAACTAATGAAAATAGCACCCTTGACATTTTACTGGGACCTGGATTAACGCTCTTTTCAAATCCCACAGCCTAAAGCTAAATCATAGTTTACCTGTCTATCTCCCCCATTTAACAGGTATCAAGGTAGATTTTGCCCATGAAGTATGATGTAGCATAGCAATAAAAGAAAAAGAGAAAAGAAAGAATTACAGAAGATGAAAAATTGAAAGAGAGCAATAAAGCAGGAGAGAAAATGAGTGGAGAGTGAATGATAAGACAGTGCGTTATGGAAGGAAATGGTAATATGCCACTGATACTGGGATACATGGGTACAAGCAGAGACTTGCTAGGAAACATCTTCATTTTGGAGAAAGTTCCAGTCCCAGGGAAGTTCCATGACTTGTTCAAAATCACCCGGCAAGGTGGCAGCCCAATCCCACCTCCTCGTTTCCAGTCCAATCTTTCCTCTATATCAAACAGTTTCGTTGCCTGTCTGTCTATCTATCTATCTATCTGTTGTTGATCTCACAGCATTCTTACTCCTGAATCTAATATAATTTCAAAAGGTGTATAGACTGTTAAATACCCAACTACATGTAAACAAATCTTACCTGTTGATCCATTGGCATACATTGTAGAGGAACGTTTATCCCCAGAAACAGCTGTGATGGCAATATTATATTTATTACCAGCAGTGAGGTTGAAAAATGTGTATTCATTCCGTGAAGCTCTTTCTTGAATTTGGGCCATCTGTATCTTTCGATTATCATCAAGTAACTGTACCTCATACCAGGTGACTTTTCCCGAGGAAGGAGTCCACCAAACATGCAAACTGGTGGAAGTACTTTTCTCTTTACTGACTTCAAACCTAGCAGGAGGTAAAGGATCTACAGGGCAAAAACCAAAAAAGAGAAAGTGGCTTGAGGACTTTTGCAAATGCACTCTTACCTTGCTACAATTCAGACTCAGTTTCCTTCAACACTTTCAGAACTCTGCTGCCCATGATATGAATGGGCATTTTACACTACTTCCAAACCATTGTATTTAAGAAAGGAATCTACCTTAGTTAATAGTCATATAAACTCCTTTTTTTCTAATAAAACTTTTTTGTTACGACAGCTCTGAGCTTGGAGATCCAAGCAAGGTTACATTTTCTTTGGCTTGCAGATTTTGCATTTTTCAAACACTGACAAACATCCAGGCTCTTCCTGGATAAATACTGAAAATCTTAACAGAAAATACAGATATTAAGAAATAATTTTAAAATTTCTGCTAAATGTTCTCTTTTTTAGGTTGTGGGGCTTAGGGGCTTACGTTTACAGAACTTTGGGTTGTTCTTAGACATCAGAAAACCATAAAAGATACAAACCTGACAATGAAGCCAAGACTAGGTATGTTCACCAAAATGAATGCCCCCAACAACAGGGATTCCCTTGGACTTCCCTGGTAGTCCAGTGGTTAAGAATCTGCTTGTAATGCAGGGGATGTGGGTTTAATCCCTGGTTGGGGAACTAAGATCCCACATGTCTTAGACCAACTAAGTCCATGTACCACAACTACAGAGTCTGTGCACCTCAAGGAAAGATCCCGCATTATGCAGTGAAGATCCTGTGTGCTATAATTAAGACCCGACTCAGCCAAATAAATATTTTTAGAAATTGGGATTCCTTATGTCCCTAGATTTTTTTAAACTTGAGTTCTGGGACATCAGAACTTCATCAGTTCTTAGAGCTGCCAAAACTCTTAGAGCAAACGGGAATGGGTGAGTCCTGCACCTGGCCATGCACTTCTCAAAGCCATGGGTCAGTTTGAGGAGTCCTGTTTCCTCTGCACTGCATCTTCACTGTAGAAGCGGAAACAGGATGACTGGTACATCTCCAGGTTAGGGACTAACTCAATGAGATTTAGAGAGCAGGTGATGCTGTGGGGCCATCTGAGCAGAGGCTCTCCACACCCTGAATATGGGGAGAAGAAATGTTGACAGCGACATATACAGTTTTCAGAAGTCCTACCTGGCTTTTGTTTTAGGAAATGAGCTCAAGATCCTGGAGACTCAAAAACAAAAAAAGAAAAAAAAAAAGATACTGGAGACTAAATTTCAAGAGTCAGGTTAACTGTTTTAGTGGCATGGCATGGCGATCTCAGTTCTTATCTACCACCTGGTAAATTATATTTTACTCATGAAATAAGAAATTCTAGCATCTTCCTAGAACAGTATATGTTTTAAGAAAGTCTTCACTTGTTATTTGCATTAATACAAATAGGAACAAGGTAATCTTACTCTATATTCAAAAGGTATTTATAGCCAGACAGCTGAGTAGACGCCACACATAGGCTAAATACAGCCAAGTCAAGGCAGCAAACTTTGGGATTGCACAGCACAGGTGCGCTAGGAGGACAGGGTTCTGTGGTTTACGCCCTAGCAGCACAGGTTGACCTAAGCAGTGTAGACTCTAGAGTCTTGAATCGGGTCTCCCGCTTTAGAGCTGTGTAGCAACTCCTTACCCGCTCTCTGTCTCAGCTGTGTCCTCTATGCAATGCTGATAACAATACTATCTTTTCAGTAGATCTATTATGAAGATGAAATTGAGTATTTTATCTAGAGCGCTTAAAAAGGTGTCTGGCACATGGTGTTCAATTTTGCTATTATTACTATTACCATTATTCCTCTTCTAGGTGGGACAATCTTGTCACAGAAGTAGTGGCAGAGAGAGTGGGGCTTTGGAGTCAGAACTCAATTCAAATTTTGGCTCCCTCATGTATCAGTCATGAGACCCTTTGGAAGTTACTTAAACTTCTAAGTCTATTTCTCCCTCTGTCTGGGGAGCATAATAACAGTACCTATATTCTTAAATGTTTGGAGGACTAAAAAGATATACCAGAGACTTCATCTGGTATACAACGTATTCTGTCTGTGAGAAATTTCCTCCGAATCACTGACAGAATGGAGGCAAAACTGAAATACCATATTTTTTAGAGACTAAACTGATAATAGCATTAATCGCTTTTCTTAAGAAAAAAAAAAAAAACTTGGAAAAATCTTATCAATTTATTCTCATGAACTAACTTTCTAACCCTTAAGATTAAAAAAAAAATTTCCCAAGATGATTCTCATTTATGGGTTCTTGAGGAAAAACAGTATGGGTTTGTGTCTGTGTGTATGTGTGGCAATATTATTTAAATTTTCTATCCTACATAGCAGTCTACAATTAAAGACGCCATAATAAAAGGAAAAAACACAACTTCCCGTCACAAAAAGTTTTCTTGTTATCATGAGATTCTCATAGCCTGAGAAACTCAAGAGCAACCTTGTCATAGCCAACTGAGGTGATGCGTTTTTGCTGAAGAGGCATTTTAAGGACAAGAACGAGAGAAAGAGATGCTTTCCAGTGATTGTTCAAATGGGATCAATACTGTCACCTACATGCACAGCCCAGCCAGGTAAAGGTTAAAGAATATGATGTTATGATCCTTATGATCTAAACATATATAATTTGCAAAATAAAAGCTATAAAAAATGAATTTTAAGGTTGCGTGCCTAGAGGGTGAAGTTCAGAAATGCAGGCTTTATCTAATCTCTCTGAGCCAGAAAACAAAACAGTCAACCCTTTGTACATCCGCTAGAACAAAGGAACAATGAGATTGGGAAGTGCCTGGGCTGCAAGAACCTGCACTGGAAACAAACACTTAAAACCCCATTTACGCTGTGATAAAGGCCTTTGCTGGCAGAGGTCCACTATTACTATGCATGCAGCAGGAGTGCAATAGTTCTCGGACTTTTCAATCTAAGACCAAGGAAAACTCTGCTATATTAAATTTTTTAAGGTTTTCAATATTTTATTAGAAACAAATTAGATACTTCCATCAGGATGCTAATTTCATCTATCTCTCTATCTGTCCATCTACCTACCTATGCATCTATATATCATCTACCTATGCAGAGACATATCATCTATCTAGATAGATATATGAAAGAGAGTTTTAATGCCATTTGAAAATTTAGTCATATGTCTGTATGACATATGAAGATCATATGTAATTAGAAAACCCTACTTGACATATAATTTATGCTGATGGCTAAAAGTTATCAATGTACACATGTGTGCATTTATAGCCTTTCTGGTTTTTCCATCCACAGCTGTTATATATACTGTAACCAGTGAAGTATTATTAAGCCATGAGAACAATTGGAAACCATAAATCAATAGCTTAATCTCAATCAATATATCAAAATTTATCATTAGCCATAAAATTAAGACATCTTTCTTTGTATTTCTTGGTTCCGGACAGACCTGAAATGTGGAGTGCCAAATGCAAAATTCTGCAGTATTCAGCTGTGCAGCTTCACTGAATTTCATTATCAGGAAGCCCTAGAATTTCATAAGTAGGTTTGCTGTCGATCTGCTTTTTCTGATAAAGTTTAGTCAAATTCCTGAACCAAAACAGATTCTTCCTTTTTTTTCTTAAATTGACTTAAGGAGAGAGAAAACCCCATATGTATAAAATGGAAGTGATATTTAAAGAATTCTTTTGTATAGTCATTAAAGCATTATTATCTACTGCTATAAGAATTTGAGGAGTGTTTAGAATTCAAAATGTTAGTATGTATTTTGGAAATAAATTCAGCCTTACAACAAGAGAACAGAGAATTCATAAGTTAGTGTCAAAAGCTTTTTTTGAAATCCTATGGCACAGAGTATACATGCGTAGGGTCTGGTCATTTACAATGTACTTTGGAGAAGACGATGAGATGCATGAAGTGACTCATTTACATTACACAGGTAATTCAGCTGAGCTTCCAGTGAGTTCTTCTCTATCACACCCTAGTTGTCCCAGGGTGGAAAATGATGTCATGAGTCTCATAGTCAGTATAACAAAAAATCAAACCAGATGTCTAAGAAAAATAATAGACAAATTTACAGAAGCTTCATTTGATGAAGCTTTGATGATGGTTTGGATACTGTAATACAGATAAATGAATAACAATATTAATAAAAGCTAAATCTAATTCTACATCCGGGAACATTCTATCGATTTTTAAAAAACATTTTTCTTGTCTATTGCTTTTTCTCTCCTACTGCCTTAACCTGGTGTTCCTTGTGTTGTGTCGGATTACTCCAAGTGCCTTCCTTATTTTCTGTCTTTCTCCCACTGTTGCCAAATAATTGCTTTGTATATCTCTCCCATCTGCCATCCTGATCTCCTAGGAAGCACCAAGAATTCTTCATGGGATGAAGCCTGAATTTCCCCACAGAAACTCAAGGTCTCCTCAAGCAGGCTACTATCCTCCACCCACCTCTCCAAAACACACCTTATGTTTCAGCACTAACTCCAGTCCAAGAGTTCTATGTGATTTTATGTGATTACAGGGTTAACTTCTGTACCTTTACAGGAATTATACTATTCTAGTTAAAAGCAGGGTGCCTAGGAGACCAGAAGCTGCATTTAGTAGCCCTCTACATAAAATGGTGTGAACATCAACTATTCATATAAACTAACTGGGAATTTTATCATGGAAACAGAATAAAGGTGAGGCAAAAGCCACAAACCATTCCTCGGTACAGGTTTTTGAAAGTGGGCGGAAGAAGAAAACGAGAAAGCAACTGCTCTCACAATCTGTAGTTAATTAAATACATTTAGAAAGAGGAAGAGCTTCCCAGGCTGCACTAGTGGTAAAGATCCCAACTTCCAATGCAGGAGACATAAGAGACTCAGGTTTGACCCCTGGGTCAGGAAGATTCCCTGGAGGAGGGCATGGTAAGCCACTCCAGTATTCTTGCCTGGAGAATCCCGTGGACAAAGGAGTCTGGCGGGCTACCGTCCGTAGGGTCGTAAACAGTCTGACACGACCGAAGTGACTTAGCACGCATGCATAGAGAGAAAAATCTCTTTCAAAGGGCTTCCCTGTAGCTTTGTGGTAAAGAATCCGCCTGTCAGTGCAGGCAACACGGGTTTGATCCCTGGATCAGGAAGATCCCCTGGAGAGGGAAATGGAAACCCACTCCAGTGCTCTTGCCTGGGAAATCCCATGGACATGAGAGCCTGCTGGGCTACATACAGCACATGGGGTTGCAAAGGAGTGGACAAGACGTAGTGACTAAACAACAAGGACAATTTTATTTTACTTTGTTGCAGCTTGACTATAGTCAGCTTTCTGAATTATAGGATGATGTGTACCATATGGAGAAGGCGATGGCACCCCACTCCAGTACTCCTGCCTGGAAAATCCCATGGACGGAGGAGCCTGGTGGGCTGCAGTCCATGGGGTCGCTAAGTGTCAGGCACGACTGAGCGACTTCACTTTCACTTTTCACTTTCATGCGTTGGAGAAGGAAATGGCAATCACTCCAGTGTTCTTGCCTGGAGAATCCCAGGGACGGCGGAGCCTGGGGGGCTGCCGTCTGTGGGGTCGCACAGAGTCGGACACGACTGAAGCGACTTAGCAGCAGCAGCGGCATACCATATTATGCTAATGATACATTTTATTTATCACCTTTATACACTAGACATAAAGTTCAGGTAGCAGAGAACTTTCAAAGTTTTAACAGCCTTGAAATTAAATCAGGTTAGACAATCATCGCATCATGATTAACAGCGAGGAATACCATATTATTTCACAGGTCATCGTATTTGGCCTCTGAGGGTCTACAGCTTACTCAGGCATACAGGACATGTGAAAAAGGTAAACACAAATGTGACTTATCAGGGAGGCTGGCTTTGATGTCACACTACACCTGCGTTCAAATCCCAACAATGGCACTTCAAACAGTGACTTTAGGCAAGTCACTTAACTGCACAGAGGCTAAGTTTCCTCATCTGTAAAATGGGACACCTGCTTTACAGAGTTGCAGTGTTAAGAAGAAATGGAGGCAAAGTGTTAAGTACAGCCCAGGCATGTGGTGAGGCCCCAGAAAGTGGTACTTGGTGTGAGTACTGCTACTGTTCTTGTTCAGGGTAACACAGGTCAGGGTCAATGCTGAACATGCAAAAGGGGAATGACATTCAAGGATGGAGATCTCAGAGGTGGGCTTCATGAAGGAAATGAACGTGAGCAAGTTGGAAGGTCAAGCAGGACTTAGGAATCAGAGAGAAGAGAGGCCACTGCAGAGAGACAGGGCAGTTTAAGCTACAGCACTCAAAAGCTCACTTCCACCGAGCATTGGAGAACCGTGTCAACACTGCGGGGGCCCTGCCAGCTGATAGAGACTTTAATACCCTCAGGCCCCGGATATCCTTCGGCAGTCCCACTCTTCTCTTTGATATTAACAGTGGAGGTTTTCTTGGGAATTCCCTGCTGGCCCAATGGTTAAGAGTCAGTATTCTCATTGCTGGGGCCCCAGGTTTGATCCCTGGTCGGGGAACTAAGATCCCGCATGCCACGCAGTGTGACCAAAAAGCAAAACCAATTGAGATTTTCTCAATATTATATAAACGCAGTATAAAGGGAAGTCCTTTGGCTTCCTCTTCCAAAGAGATTGCCCAGAAGTCTCTCTTATGTAGAAATCCATGAGCTGTTGCTTGATGTGTGCTTCTGAACCTAGACATCTCAGTACCAAGGAATTACTGTTAATGTTAGGTACGATATTGATACTGTGGTTATGTTAAAAATAATGCTTATCATTCAGAAATGCATACTGAAATATTTATAAATGAAATTAAGCAATGACTTGGGCTGTGTTGATATGATACATGGTTAGGGAGTGGGTGGGGATACAGATGAAACAAAATGGTCTGTCAGTTGGTAACTGTTGACAGTAGGTGATGTGTAGGTACATGGTCGTTCATAATACTATTCTGCTTACTTTTTATGTATTTGGGTTCTTCTGTCTAGAAGGAAGAAGAACAAAATCAAAACCCCCAATCCCTGGAAATCTGTATGTATATCTACCATGTTAATTTCAGTTCCATAGATTCATCTTTGTTTATATACATTTCTACATATAGAATGGCCTTGACTTCTCTTGCAGGGTTAGAAAGTAGTCAGCATTATCCTCCATCCCCCAGGGGGATTCCAGGGAATTGGTGTCTGGGAATGGAAGCCATAATAAATTTTCTTCCATTCTGTCTGGGCAAATTAGATTTTATTTCTTGGTAATGTGTAGAATGCCATGCCCACCTACAGAGGTCAGACTAATGGCAGAAGCTTCCAAACACACAAAAAGTCACGTTCAGAGAACTAGGTTGGTCCATTTCATATATGGAACTCAACTTGACCTTAAAATTCCTGAAATAAATACATTGCAAATAGCTGATTCCTGAATACTGAAGCTCATCACCAGACGTACAACAAAATCAAAATCAATATTATTTCATCACGCTAACACACTTTTAATCATTATTCTACCCTTGAGTAAGGCTAAGTATCTATAGATTTAAAGCATTTTGTAATATATTTTCTTCTCTTTAAAAAAGTTGAGTTGAAAAGTAACAACAAACTATCACAGGTAATTTGAAAGAACAAAAGCCAACTTAAAAATTGTATCCATTCTACAGAGTAATAGAAAGAATAGGAGTAGGAGTTGGGGCCAGTAAGCCAGGGTTCAAGGTCTATGTTTGTTAACAGTATGGACTTGTGATTAGTTAATTCTTATGAATATCAATCTCATCTCTAACCTGAAAGTAATAACAGGAAACATTTCACACTTTGTATGTGACAAAAATGGTTGTAGAATTTATGTCTGAATCAAAACCTCAAAACAACCCTATGAAGTGAGCATTATTTTTATTATTGTCCCCATTTTAGAGATTAGAAAAGGTTAATAACTTGCCCAAGGCAACTTGGTTAGTAAGTAATGGAGGCAGCTGCTTTCAGAACTCATCTCTTAACCACTATGTAACCTGTGCCTCATGACACTCCCTCCACAGGATTGCCATGTGGATATAATTAAACAATATACGGTCAGTTAAATATATATATTTTATACTTTTACTTATGAAACAAGGTAGATGAAAGTATTTTAAATACTAGAGGAGTACAAGACAAATATTAGAGTATTATTTTCTTCTTGGGAAAGACAATAAATATTTCTAAACATTATAGAATTAACTAGGCATAAAAAGAAATGGTTATCAAAATCTTAATGCCAATGAATAACAGAAAAACTATATCATTATCTCTTGAACTTCAGTATGCAGTGATTCACTTTGATAGTTGTTTAAAATCAGATACCCTAGGCTCTAGTTTTAAATTCATTATGTATGAGGTAGAAGCCAACAATATGCTTTTATAACAAACCTTGCAACAGATTTTGATGCCATAAGTTACAGACAGTGCTGAGAAATAATGACTTGTGTTTAAAGTCATGTGAGTTTTATGAACTGAATTGCATCTCTCTAAAATCCATATGTTAAAGCCCTAACTACCAATACTTCATAATGTGACTGTATTTGGAGATAAGATCTCTAAAGGGGTAATTGAGCTAAAATGGGGTCTTTAAGGTGCTTCCTACTCTAATATGACCGGTGTCCTTACAAGAAGAGGAGATTAGATCACGGACAACACAGATGAAGGACCAAGTAAGGAAATAGTGAGGTGGTCATCCGCAAGACAGTCAGAGGAGCCTTAGAAGAAACCTGCTGACGACCTGATTTGGGACCTCTAGGCTCTAGAACCATGAGAAAATAAATTTGCTGTTAAAGCCACCCAGTCTGTGATATTTTGTTATGGAAACTCTGGTAAACTAATACAACATGTTGAGGTGGAAATAATATCTGATGTAGTAATTCGGTAATTAAAGCTCTTTTAAAAGTTAAAAACACAGGAGCTAATTTTAAAGAGCTATTTTTTTTTTTTGCCTTTTTGTTCTAGGCTGATTAGCAGGGCTTCCCAGGTGGCGTTAGTGGTAAAGAATCCACCTGCCAATGCAAGAGATGAAAGAGACTCAGGTTCAATCCCTGGGTCGGGAAGATCCCCTGGAGGAGGGCATGGAAACCCACTCCAGTATTCTTGCCAGGAGAATCCCACGGACAGAGGAGCCTGGTGGGCTACAGTCCATAAGGTTAAAACCACCTAATGGACTGTATGGTCGCAAAGAGTTGGACATGACTAAAGTGCACTAGGCTGATTGATAAGAACCTGACAGTGATTAACAAGAAAGTATATGCCACAAAGATATTCTTCCTACAGGTAAAGTTCCCTACCATCGAATTACTTCCCTGGGCTCCATAACTTACCCATAACCCAAGGAGAACAGACCATATTTTTACAGACAGTCAGCTTCCCTGGTGGTTCAGATGGTAAAGCCTCTGCCTGCAATGTGGGAAACCTGGGTTCAATCCCTGGGTTGGGAATATCCCCTGGAGAAGGAAGTAGCAACCCACTCCAGTATCCTTGCCTGGAAAATCCCATGGACGGAGGAGCCTGGTAGGATGGGGTCACAAAGGGTCGGACGCAACTTCACTTTCACTTTGTTTACATACAGTCTCCCCCTAAAGTATTAATTTCATTTATTAATGTTTGTCTATCATCTATTTATTCATTCATAGGTCCACCCATTCATCTCTCCATTCATCAATCCATCTTTCTATCCAGTTAATCAATATTTACTGAACACCTACCACAGGTTAGATGCCATTTTAGGTCCTGAAGAACTACTTCTTATTTGTGGAAAGATAAAAACTCCCCCAAATTTCTAAATGAAAACTCTACAGTTTCATGTAAGCAAACACAAATGTCCTTAGGATACTTTAAGGTAAGGAAATAAATAATCCCCGGTCCAGGGGATTCGGGGGAACTGATATCTGAAAGGAGAAAAGCCACAATTCAGCTTTAGAGAGTTCCAGGCAGAATGATCAAGTTTTGCCAAATCTTTCAATATTTTAAGGTAATCAATATGCCTGGTATTTATATGAATTTTCAGCTCAATGCTGGTGAAATAATCTGAATTTTTCACAAACATTACATGAACCAAACAAAATCTATTGAAATAAATTATGCAGATAACAAATATTGAAAACCTCCACACTTTTGTGAACACTGGGTCCTCAGAGTCTAGATCAGGGGCTGTGAACTGGTAGCCCCTGGGAGTGTCGAGATGCCTAAATAATAGATAGATTTTGTTTGGCTCACGTAATGTTTCGACACCCCAGGGGCTACCAGTTTGCAATCTCTGATCTATATTCCGAGGACAGAGTATTAACAGATGTGTTGAGGTTTTCAAATTTATAATCTGCTTCTAATAAATTTACAACAAGATAATTTGGCTTTCAAATTATTACAGTTCTTGCATTGATCGTTTATGACCAAATACATCTAAGAGAAGCAGAGCAGGGTCTTCAACGGGAAGAAGTGGTAAAGCTCTGTCACCACCCTTATCCTGAACTTCTCTCACCTCTGTAGAAGACTACAAGAACAGAGAACATGCTTTGTCATCTTTATTAATCACTACCTGGCCTAATTCCCTACAGTATCCATGCCTGATAAATGTTTGTTGAACTGAATTTGAATCCACATAGGTTTCCCAATTCTGATTTTAAATCTGAAGTGAAAACTGACTGTTGCTGGAATAGTTCCTATTTAGTTAAATTTTATTTTAAGGTCATGTCTCCATTACTAAAATAACTGTTTTTAGATAATTTACCAGGAAAAATAACCAGACAAATCCCACTTGGAATGACACAGAGATAATCTAAGCAACTGCTATATCTCCAGCCACATCATGCCTTGCTCTCACTCTATTTTACTCTATAATGATAAGACAGGCATAACGGAATAAGAAAAGGACAATATATCTGAATGACTTTTTTTGTCTGAAGTTATACCTCAGACTCAATATTATGCGACTAGTTGATCCTGCTTTTATAACAATAAAATATGATTTGTGGCATTCATCTCTGTAGCTTACCAGTTAATACTAGAGGGATACCAGCACTTTCTCTGAACTTAGAATAAAAACTCACATATGTCCTTAAAATATAGGAAGCACAGAAAGTGCTGACAAAAAATAAACAACAATCAACCAAAAATATTCTTTCTGAAACATTTGTAAAAATATCTTAATTAAAAAAATATTTAGTTAAGTAAATTATTTTTAAATATAGAGAATCCTAAGTAAGGTTATACCATCATACAAATAATTATGAAAAAATTATCATTATACAAACATCACCATTGATCAAATTTCATTCTTCACATTTAGCACGGCACTCATAAAATTTGTGGTGAAAAGTCTACTTGTGGTACTGTAAAAGGTGAATCCTTAAGGAAAATGATGAGACACTGAATGCTAACAACTGTGAATGCTGATTGTCTACTTTTAATTCAACATAGTCAATAAAATGCAAATATTTCTTACATTTCACAAATGTCTCTGGACTTGAAACACACGCACTAATTAAACTCTAAACATATTCTAACTAGTGACACCACTGTGAGTTCATTTTTATCAACTTTGTTTTTCCAAAAAAGCAAAACCTCTGGGTTAAATCAATGTATTCTTGCTTAATGTCTTCATCTTTTCTCCCTTAAGCTTCTGAAGGCTCACCTGTTTCTAAAAATCATCCTGCTCCATTCAATACAACACCTTATCAAATGTAAACGACATATCTAGAAGTTCTGTCATGAATTTCACAGTATTAGCAATCTGAGTGTTCATGGAACTACCTTCATATACCAAGCAATTAAGAACTTTATAACTAAAAAACCCTGCCACTTAAACTTCTGTAACCTGTTCTTATTATGTCAATGATTTTGGACTCTCTTTGATTCTATATAAAAACACAACCGTGTTCTTAACAAGTGGTGTCTCTTTTCAATTCAAGTTCCTGCAAATCTCAGAAATTATCTTTCATCTGAGGTAACTGGGCATTCTTAATAAGAGAGTAATTAATTGGCTTATCATATGAATCTGTTTACATTTCCTGACTCTCTTGTAACAGCCCTGATAACTTACCACTCTCACACCTCTCAAAGAACTATAGCTAAAGAAGTGATCTTTGCTCGGCTGAAAGTGAAAGACTAGTGAAGACAATACATTTCTAAATTTAACTTCTGGAATTTTTCAGTTAAATTTGACTTTTTGGATGAAAGTCAGGCTTCTCTATGGCAACAGATAAAGATAATGTTAAAAGGAAGACTAATAAGGTCATAAAACATGGAAGTCATTAGCGGATTTACAGCATATATAAGGGTGACTCTGGGGATTAATGAGGTAACATGCACAACAGCCCCCGCCTAAGTAAGCTCTTGGTTGGAACCTGGACTTCAATGACCAAGTCTAACACTCTCATTTTACAGATAAGAAAACTGAGGCCGGAAAGACACTCTTACCATGCATGGAAGGTTTTACCAAAAGCGAACAGAAAATGATTGATTTAACTTGCAGAGTAACCAAAAGATGTTCTTTGATATTGTATGGTTTTACTTACTCAAGTGATAAAAAATAAATAAATAAAATTTTCATATCCTCATTTCAAAGGACTTTTTCTAATTTCCCCCTAAGAATGATTCTATCCCTGATGATTTTAGGTCTTGGTTCCAAAAATAAAACTAAGTTGGGGAAAGTCATATCCCTAATCATTGCACTTCCGTTATTTATTCTAAAAACATTGACTGAAAATTATTCCAGGGCTTGACACTTCAACGTGTTGGAAGCTCAAACCCCATCACTTTAACAAACTCCCTCCACAGAGCACTCATTCTCTCTGCTGCTCTCCCTGTTTAAGTGGCTAGTCCGCTGTTTTCAGCACTAGGGACATCTCTGAAGGTCAGCCAAGCTGTTTCTTGCCAGATCTGAGGAGACTAGAAATCTTTGTCAGTAGTTATCTTACAGATGTTTTTACCTTTATAATCATTATTTTGTATGCCTGGAACTCAAAGGAAGTATTGGCTTGAAAAGGCAGGTCTCAGCAGGAGTGGCCTGGACTTCCAGCCGCACCTGTCACTTTTTACCTGTTTGCAAGACCACAGTTTTCTTTTCTCCATCCAGAGACATAATAGTGAAATTATAGATGGTTCCCGCTTGTAAATCCTTGGTGTTACATCCATAGGTGGTGTTGTCTATCCGCGCAGGGTGGCACCACGCGACCCCCGACGTGTCACTTCTGTAGCTGAGGTTAAAGTTACAGGGGAACGCCAAAGTTCTCCACTGCAGAGACACGGCCCGGCTGGAGACCCTGGCGTCTGTCAAGGTGAAGTTGCATCTCACTGGCTCCCCCAGTCCAGTCTGCAAAGGAACCAGAACAAAGCTGAAGCCCACCATCTATCCCTGCCCAGGGATGAGTCGGGAGCAAGCTCCCCAAGCTGCCTCCACTCACCCCTGGCCCCAGCCTCAGCCCCTGCATCCTTTCGCCCTCCAGTCAAGAGAAAAGAAGTGGGTGGCCACTCTCCCCCTAACTGCTTTTTTCTCCCGAGCAGCTGGAGAGAGAAGGTGGCTTTTTGCCTTCTGTGGCACGAGCTGTCAGTCTGGCTGGGGACTCAGAAGAGGATCACCGTTCCCCAAGGAGGGGGAGAAATTCTGCCACCTCCCTCTCCAAAAACGCAACCCAGGACACCAGAGAGCGGGGTGAGAATCTGGTCCCCGGCGGGGAGGGGCGCGTCCGCCCGCGGGGACCTCCTCTCGGCCCCTCACCTGCAGCAGGCTCAGCGCGGTCCACAGGGCCAGCCCGGCTCCATGGCTCCGCATGGCGCTCGGCGGTTCCCCCAAACTCTACTGCGGGGCTGGGACGCACGGCGCGGCCCGACGGCCGGCGGAGCCGGGACCACTTGTTGCGCGCGCTTAGCGCGCCCCGCGGGCGCAGAGCGCGGGCCTCCGGGCTGGGGACGCGCGGGGGCCGCCGCCGCCGCCGCTGCTGCTGCCGCCCCGGGCGGGCTGCGGACGCGAGAGGCGGCTGGGGCCGGCAGCGCGCCGCCCTTCCCACGCTGCCATTCTGACCCGCGCTGCCTCGCCCCGGGCCCCGGCCGCGGACTTCCGCAATCAAAAGGCAATTTCCTCGTCTCCCGGCAAAGGAACAATGCGCCGGCGAGGGAGGGAGCCCCGAGGAGCCAAGGCTTGAGGCTGCCAAGTGGGCACGAGGCGGGCCAAGCTGCCCCCGCCGCCCCGCGCCGCCGCCTCCCCGTCCGGGGGTCCCGGCCGCGGCCGCGGAGCTCTGCCTCCTTCTGCACCTCTCCGCCCGACTGTCACTTTGCCCCACTCTGTGGTCCTCAACCCCACCGGCTTCACCACGATCTGGACTCGCCCCCTCTCGCTTTCCAGCTCCCCACCCCGCCCTCTTCCTCCCCCCACACCCTGCGCCTCCCCCTCCCCGTCTTCCTTCCTATCTTCCTCATCTGCTTTCTCCAGGGTCCCTTTTCCCAGGATTAAACTTGACCACTGCAGATTTTCCTAGGTCGCCTCACTCTTTCCTAAAGCCTTTCATTAGGCTGCTTTGGCCTTTCTCACCTCAAAGCATTCATTTGTCTCAACGCATGCCCCCTGACACCACCGAGAGCAGAAGACTCTAAAATGGTGGTGTCCATCGTCAACCTGGCCTTCATTTTTTTCCTGCCATTCACTTTCCCCTTTCTCTTGTGTAGAGGTCTGTGCCCTCTCCAAATGTTATGCAAATAGTGCCAACCAAGGACATATATAATCACCACCATTTGTTCAGCCCACAAGCAAAGCAGGTTCATGACTGACGGTTCAGTAGTTAAAGTCGTTTTAGCTATAATTGTATATAAGAAAGCAATATAAACTCTGGTTTGAGGGAAATACCTTTAATGGCCCAGCTCCCCATATATTACAAAAAGGCAAAATTCACTTAGCTTCAAGCGCTAACTTTTTTGTGCTGACTTTTAGGAGTTGCCTCAATACCTGAGTGATCATGTATCTGAAAATTTAAAAAGTTCCCAATAAACGAAGAGCAAATGGCAGTCCATCCAGTATTCTTGCCTGGGAAATCCCATGGACAGAGGAGCCTGGGGATTTACAGTCCATGGCAAAGAGTTGGACAGGACTGATGGGCTAAACAGGTGATAGTAGCAAAGTATTGCAACAAGCTTCTAATGTTCGGTTACTTTTCTTTGGGTACCATCTCTGACAATTGCTAAGAGAGGAGATTTTCAAAACAGAATGGTAGAGCTATATTAATGGGAAAGATGCCATTCTTTTCTTTTTCAAATAGATTATACATAAAAGCATACTATTGACTACTATATCAAATGTATCTACTTTGAGAAAAAAAGGAAAAATGAAAATTATTTCAATTCTTTGAGAAATCATATTTTATTTTGTTTTTTTTTTAATTAACGAAAAAATGAAGTTTCTACTCCTTTGAAGATTCTATAGGTTGTTAATCTGCAGCTAGACTGCTATTGCTGCTAAGTCACTTCAGCCGTGTCTGTCTCTGTGTGACCCCATAGAGGGCAGCCCACCAGGATCCCCCGTCCCTGGGATTCTCCAGGCAAGAACACTGGAGTGGGTTGCCATTTCCTTCTCCAATGCATGAAAGTGAAAAGTGAAAGTGAAGTCGCGTCCGACTCTTCCCAACCCCATGGATTGTAGCCTACCAGGCTCCTCCATCCATGGGATTTTCCAGGCAAGAGTACTGGAGTGGGGTGCCATTGCCTTCTCCAGCAGCTAGGCTAGAGATCTCAAGTCTCCTTTTCAAGTCACAAATACTCAAAGAAGGTCAAACCTAAAATATGTGTGTATTTTTGGGAAAATGGAATCTTTCTTATTTATTTGCCCAGGTCATTGGTCTTAATAAAGAACCTTTACCCTCCATATTTTGCCCCTCAAATTCAATGGCTATTCACAGCCTAGCGTGCCTTTCAGCATCATCAGAGACACTCCTCTTCACATTAGATCCTGTAAACCTACAAGCTGCCTTTTGCCTTTACAGGAGTCTTTTTCAGCTTTATTCCTTTTTCACGTCACCATTTCCCTTTCTGGTGTATTCAGAAAGCAATGTGATTTCCTTGTCTGTAAAACGAATAATGCCTACTCTAAATACTTCCCAGAGATATTATGAAGAATAAGATCACATATGTTTAAGCACCTTTGCAAACTTTAATGTGTTGTCCAAGTGCCAGCTAACCTAATAATAGACTGCATCCAAATCACACACGTCAACTCTTTTTAAGTTCATCCATCACGTAGGATCCGCTTACCTAACTTCTGCTGCCCATCCTTCTTTGTCTTTTCCAATGAGGTTTTTGCATTTTTTTCTCATAGATTGGCCCCTCCCCCCCCCAGTTTGGAAACTTTCCACTCCAATTTACTAAATACTCCTCTTTCCTTTGCACAAAACTTCGCTAAATCTTATTTTTTCTAAGTTCTCCAAGCTTTCTCATCCTTTTTTTAAAAAAAATATTACATTACCAACCTACTGTACCCTATCAGTTAACTTCAAAATTATATTTTTTATATATAATATACTGTCTGAATATAATGCAATATACTGTCTTATAATAGAGGCAACTATACAAAAAAAGGTGAAGAGGACTAGTCAAGGCAATAACAAAATATCCCCACCACACTCTTCAAATGCTTCTAAATTCTATAATTAATAGTGACATGCTAATAATAACCCTGGGGATAGGAACTAGGAAAAGGAGGAGAAATTTCTTTAAGTACAATGATTTTATTATTGATCTATCAAAGAGAGATGTTGTACATTTAAGATTGTGTGTCTTTTATCTATTTTGATACCAGTGTGTATGGAGAATTATAGCAATCTATGAAGGAAAGCCCTAGGAGTCAGAGATATTTCTTTTCCAAAGATATGTAATTGCTGTTTTGTTTTGTTTTTTGGAGAATCTTAAGGCTCATGGCAAAGCCCCCAATTAATTAGTGGGTCCTAAATAACCCATAAGAATGAATATATTATGAAACAAGGAGAGAAAGTTTAAACTCAGGTTTTTACTGATTACATTTTAAAGGCTGAGTTTCCTTTCAGAAACACTTATATGAATATGAAAAATTAGAGAGATGTGTAGTAGATTCAAGGCAGTAAGGGACTGGGAAAATCTGCCAGATAACATCTTTTACAAAAGGAGTTTATTTGAAACTACTGTACAAAGTATAAATAAAATAATTCATTTTATTCTTTGTTCTCATCTTTGTTTGGAATTCCTCAACTTCTTTTGAACCTATTTATCCTGTTTAATTAGTGAAGGACAGAACCTGGCATGCTGCAAGTCCATAGGGTCACAAAGAATCAGACATGACTTAGCGACTAAACAACAACAAATCCTGTTTAATGCCACTGCATTTGCTTTATGAGTTACTGCATTCCAGAAATTTGGAGTCAGCCTCTCTGTAACTTTTCAGGGATAACTTCTCTTTGCCACTATGAAATCTTTCCCAGACTGCATGGGAAGGGTGGGGCTGTTTTTTGTATTAGATATGTGTCTAAAATCAAACTGTTGGTTAAACAGCTGCCTTTTAAACAAACAGTCATAACAGTTAATGAATAATTTCTCTAAGTGACATTCATTAATTATGAATTCATAGATGGTAGCATGATTCTTTTCATGTTATGAACATACATGTTGAATGATACAACTGATCATCAGGGGTCCTGGGGCCATGTTTTGAGAATTGTTACTTTACATCCAAGTTTGAGCAGGGTGCAGAGAAGCTTGAGGGGAGGTAGGGAGAGTGGATTGGTAAATCTGATTGGTTAATTCAAACTTCTCACTCATGACCTAAAAGGTCTTTCGTGACCTGGCCTCTGCTCACCGCATGCCTCTCTCTTGCTTGCCTGGGTCTAGCACCCTGGGTCTAATAATCCATTTACTCATTCATTTAGCAAATACTGACTGAGCACCTACTGTGTGCCAGGCCTTGGTTTAAGTTATGGAGACACCCTAAGGAGCTGACTCTTTTCTGCCCCAGGACCTTTGTGCTTGCAGTTTTCTCTTGGACCACTCCTGCCCACAGGCTCTGCTTAGCTATCTTCTCAATCTTTAGCTCTCAGCCTAAACACACCCCTGTGGGGCCAGACCCTTTCTGACCTCCTGGGGTTAAGTGTGCTGTTATCAGCCTTCATCTCAGCAACCCATTTATTTAATTCTGCACATTAATGACACTTGGTAGTAATCTAATTATTTATATATTTGTATACAAACTGCCTTCCCTGGCCATGCAGAGAATTCCTTGTGGGCAGAGTCTTTGTCTGTCTTGCTCCTCTGCACAGAACTTGGCAGTATGGTGGAGTTTCAACAGGTATTTTTTGAATGAGTAGATGAATGAATGAATGAGTGAGTCTTTGTAGCTGCTCAATAAATATTGTCCTCTGAATAAGTACTTTAAACAAGCCCTTCTAGACATGTTCCTGCTGTATACCTCAAAGATCATCTTGAAAGGGAGGGAGGGTGAGAGAAGAGAGAAGAGAAGATTGATTTTGAAGAGAAAGAGGTGGGGAAAGATGGGTGGGAGGAAAGATAAAGGGAGAAAAAGAAGAAAGGGGAGGGAAGGCGTAATCTTTAGGACAGTGGTTCTCAAAGACTAGAATCAGCATCATCTGAGAACTTTCTAGAAACATAAAATCTTAGGGCCCTACCACAATCTGAGGAATTTGAAATGAGCTCTGGTGGAGCTCAATAATATGTGCGTGGTGTTTAACAAGATTTTCTGCTTTAGTTGGTGAGAAAGAGCTATCCAAATTCCAATAAAAAGTTTTAGATTGTCAGTCCTGAACCAGATCATTTTATATTAAAGAAAGTTAATGATAATTCATTCTTTTAAATTTCACTGAGCTCTCTGGTTATAACAAATATATTGGCAATTTAAAAGGTCTTGAACAGTTTTAGAAGGTGTCAAGTAAAGTGGTGACATAATATATAATATAGTATATATTTTATATAGTATATTTACAGTGTGCATTATATGCACATTTTGATATTTAACACTTCTCCATAAAGTACAGATGCTAAAGGGAAAATGATCAACATGCAGCAAACAACAGATGACAGGCCAATTCTGATGCCTTTTTTATGCAGCTCTCATGTCTGTTTCCTCAGAGATTTTTAAAAAGAAGAAAGCCTAGCAATTAGGGAATGTGTCAATTAAAAACAATTACAAGATGACAAATCCTTTTCTTTGTTTAAATTTGAACTGGCTCTATAAGTCAATGATAGCAGAAGTGAATACAATTTTAACCTGCCACAGGTGTCATGCATTTAAAAAGGGATTTATTAAAATTTAAGGTAAGATATTTTGATAAGCAGTTTTCTAAAAAGGACCGTGACTTTTGGGTTTAGAGATACTATTTTGGGATACTTACATTTCAAGGAAGCTTTCTAGCTTCCTTAATTGTAACCTTACTAGGTCATAGGTCTCCAGGAAAATGGAAACAAATACAAACATTTGGGGGTGGTTTAATGAGGGGGTGGACTAAATGAGAAGGTACATGTTATATGAATAGCACTTCCCTGGCTAAAGGGCACAAGTGTTAGACAGTGTGAGTAGTAATAATATATAAAAGCAATAAATCATGGATGCTGAGCACCCAGCAATGCTAGAGAATGACAAAGTCCACGAATGAGAATGTCTTTCTGAGCACATCCAAATAATAATAAACTACCCTCTCTGTCAATCCCATACCCAAGAGTAATTCTTCAGTGGATCTGCACAAAAGACATTCACTGGCTGCTCTGACTGTTGGCCATGCCAAGATTTTTTTTTAAACCCTGGAAGGGAGGGGTGGGAGTGCCGGATGTGTCTCTAGCAGCAGCCCCACCATCTCTCCCAGACACATCTCTAAGGTTTCCTGGTATTTTTTTTTTCCTACATAAATTTCTCACCCTCTTCCCTTCCCCCACTTTTTAATTTTAATCTAGAGGAAATGGGCTTTGCATAGCTTTTGTCAGAGCTTTATAACTGTACTCAGAATGACTTAAAACCAGATGTGACTGTAAACGAATCACTTTTCCAATCTCAAGCGATTCTGTTGCATCTTCATTCCCACGTTTCACACGCTGTCACCCCACCCTCAGAAATGAGTTGGCTCACATATGCACCAAATCAAGAGGTTAATGTGGCCAGTGGGGATGTCTATATGGGTGTGACTGCTATACATTCCGCTGTCAGGAGCTAGGTCATGATTCTCACGACTATCCAAGCCCTAGGATAGTAAATAAACAAAACATGGCTAACACCAGCTTTAAGGAAAAGGAGAACAAAAACAAAAATCACACATCTCATCTCCCTTAGAAAGGGGTGATTGGAGGGTAAAGATTCTTTTTTTCTGTGCATCATATTAGACTGTTGACTAAGATCAAGTGTAGCATGGGGGCTTCCCAGGTGGCACAGTGGTAAAAAATCTGCCTGCCAATACAGGAGATGCAGGTTTGACCCCTGGGTCAGGAAGATCCCCTGGAGTAGGAAATGGCAACTTGCTCAAATGTTCTTGCCTGAAAAACTACATGGACAGAGGAGCCTGGTGGGCTGCAGTCCTTGAGGTTGCAGAGAGCTGGACACAACTGCGCAACTGAACACACATCATGTTAGAACATTATTTCCCAAGAATTCTCTGGAGGTTGTAAACAGAGGACTCTATTTGGTCAGCACATGTTCCTTCTCTGGCTTTTATAGTGTGATCTTAATATTGTTTTTAAAAAATGGAATAAGCAGGTAATTTTGAGAAAAATACGAGATTTCTCATGGTAAAAAGTCTGAATTTTGACTTTTCACTTAAAAAAAGTAAAAAATGGAGGTTTGCTGGGCCCCCATCCTGCTCACCTCTTCCATATAGCTTTCCCATTCCACCCTTTTCTATTGGATGAGGCAGACACAGGGCATCTCAGGATTCTCTGAATGTTGGAGCTGACAGTGACCAAAGTGAAAAATCAAAGGGGTCTTAACATGTTTTTCAAAAATACGATGATAAAACCATCAGCAACAATAGAAAACTTTTGAAGGAAGAAGTCTTGGCTCTTTGTTATATCCCCATGCCCATGTTGTAGAGACTCAATGACTGTACATCTGTCTAACAGAGTAAATATTCAAATCTCACCACTCAACAAGGACACGGCTAAGTATTGGGGAATCTTAAAATAATTGTATTCTTCAGTTGTTCCAGTGCAGATGTGGAACCCTCAGTTCAGTTCAGTTCAGTTCAGTTGCTCAGTTGTGTCTGACTCTTTGTGACCCCATGGACTGCAGCACGCCAGGCCTCCCTGTCCATCACCAACTTCCAGAGTTTACTCAAACTCATGTCCACTGAGTTGGTGATGCCATCCAACCATCCCATCCTCTGTCGTCCCTTTCTTCTCCCACCTTCAATCTTTCCCAGCATCAGAGTCTTTTCAGATGAGTCAGTTCTTCACATCAGGTGGCCTAAGTATTGGGATTTCAGCTTCAGCATCAATCCTTCCAATGAATATTCAGGGATGATTTCCTTAGGATGGACTGGTTGGATCTCCTTGCAGTCCAAAAGACTCTCAAGAGTCTTCTCCAACAAAACAGTTTAAAAGCATTAATTCTTCAGTGCTCAGCTTTCTTTCTAGTCCAACTCTCACATCCATACATGACTACTGGAAAAACCATAGCCTTGACTAGATGGGCCTTTGTTGGCAAAGTGATGTCTCTGCTTTTTAATATGCTCTCTAGGTTGGTCATAACTTTTCTTCCAAGGAGCAAGCGTCTTTTGATTTCCTGGCTGCAATCACCATCTGCAGTGATTTTGGAGCCCCCAAAAACAAAGTCTGTCACTATTTCCATTGTTTTCCCATTTATTTGCCATGAAGTGATGGAACTGGATGCCATGATCTTCATTTTTTGAATGTTGAGTTTTTAGCCAGCCTTTTCATTCTCCTCTTTCCCTTTCATCAAGAGGCTCTTTAGTTCTTTTTCACTTTCTGCCATAAGGGTGGTGTCATCTGCAAATCTGAGGTGATTGATGTTTCTCCCAGCAATCTTGATTCCAGCTTGTGCTTCATCCACCCAGCTTTTCTCATGATGTACTCTGCATATAAGTTAAATAAGCTGGGTGACAATATACAGCCTTGACGTGCTCCTTTCCCAATTTGGAACCAGTCTGTTGCTCCATGTCCAGCTCTAGCTGTTGCTTCCTGACCTGCATACAGATTTCTCAAGAGGCAGGTCAGATGGTCTGGTATCCCATCTCTTGAATAATTTTCCAGTTTGTTGTGATCCACACAGTCAAAGGCTTTGGCATGGTCAATAAAGCAGAAGTAGATGTTTTTCTGGAACTTTCTCACTTTTTAGATGATCCAATGGATGCTTGCAATTTGATCTCTGATTCCTCTGCCTTTTCTAAATCCAGCTTGAACATCTGGAAGCTCACGGTTCACGTATTGCTGAAGCCGAGCTTGGAGAATTTTGAGTATCACTTTGCTAGGATGTGAGATGAGTGCAATTGTGTGGTAGTTTGAGCATTCTTTGGCATTGCCTTTCTTTGGGATTGGAATGAAAACTGATCTTTTCCAGTCCTGTGGCCACTGCTGAGTTTCCCAAATTTGCTGGCATATTGAGTGCAGCACTTTCACAGCATCATCTTTTAGGATTTGAAATAGCTCAACTGGAATTCCATCACCTCCACTAGTTTTGTTCAGTGATGCTTCCTAAGGCCCACTTGACCTCACATTCCAGGATGTCTGTCTCTAGGTGAGTGGTCACACCATCGTGATTATCTGGGTCATGAAGATCTTTTTTGTATAGTTCTTCTGTGTGGTGGCTCAGATGGTAAATTGTCTGCTTACAATGTGGGAGACCCAGGTTTGATCTCTGGGTTGGGAAGATCCTCTGGAGAAGGAAATGGCAACCCACTTCAGTACTCTTGCCTGGAAAATCCCATGGATGGAGAAGCATGGTAGGCTACAGTCCATTGGGTCGCAAAGAGTTGGACTCTACTGAGTGACTTCACTTTCTGTGTATTCTTGCCACCACTTCTTAATATCTTATACTTCTGTTAGGTCCATACCATTTGTGTCCTTTATTGTGCCCACCTTTCCATGAAATATTCCCTTGGTATGCCTAATTTTCTTGAAGAGATGTCTAGTCTTTCCCATTCTATTGTTTTCCTCTATTCCTTTGCACTGATCACTGAGGAAGGCTTTCTTATCTCTCCTTGCTGTTCTTTGGAACTCTGCTATCAAATGGGTGTATCTTTCATTTCTCTTTTGCCTTTTGCTTCTCTTCTTTTCTTTTCTTTTTATTAAAAAAAATTTTTTTTATTAGTTGGAGGCTAATTACTTCACAGCATTTCAGTGGGTTTTGTCATACATTGACATGAATCAGCCATAGAGTTACACGTATTCCCCATCCTGACACCCCCTCCCACCTCCCTCTCCACTCGACTCCTCTGGGTCCTCGCAGTGCACCAGGCCTGAGCACTTGTCTCATGCATCCCACCTGGGCTGGTGATCTGCTTCACCATAGATAATATACATGCTGTTCTTTCGAAACATCCCACCCTCACCTTCTCCCACAGAGTCCAAAAGTCTGTTCTGTACTTCCGTGTCTCTTTTTCTGTTTTGCATATAGGGTTATCGCTACCATCTTTCTAAATTCCATATATATGTGTTAGTATGCTGTAATGTTCTTTATCTTTCTGGCTTACTTCACTCTGTATAATGGGCTCCAGTTTCATCCATCTCATTAGAACTGATTCAAATGGATTCTTTTTAATGGCTGAGTAATATTCCATGGTGTATATGTACCACAGCTTCCTAATCCATTCATCTGCTGATGGGCATCTAGGTTGCTTCCGTGTCCTGGCTATTATAAACAGTGCTGCAATGAACATTGGGGTGCACGTGTCTCTTTCAGATCTGGTTTCCTCAGTGTGTATGCCCAGAAGTGGTATTGCTGGGTCATATGGCAGTTCTATTTCCAGTTTTTTTAAGAAATCTCCACACTGTTTTCCATAGTGGCTGCACTAGTTTGCATTCCCACCAACAGCGTAAGAGGGTTCCCTTTTCTCCACACCCTCTCCAGCATTTATTGCTTGTAGACTTTTGGATAGCAGCCATCCTGACTGGCGTGTAATGGTACCTCATTGTGGTTTTGATTTGCATGTCTCTAATAATGAGTGATGTTGAGCATCTTTTCATGTGTTTGTTAGCCATCTGTATGTCTTCTTTGGAGAAATGTCTGTTTAGTTCTTTGGCCCATTTTTTGATTGGGTCATTTATTTTTCTGGAATTGAGCTGTAGGAGTTGCTTGTATATTTTTGAGATTAATCCTTTGTCTGTTTCTTCATTTGCTATTATTTTCTCCCAATCTGAGGGCTGTCTTTTCACCTTACTTATAGTTTCCTTTGTAGTGCAGAAGCTTTTAAGTTTCATTAGGTCCCATTTGTTTAGTTTTGCTTTTATTTCTAATATTCTGGGGGGTGGGTCATAGACGATCTTGCTGAGATTTATGTCGGAGAGTGTTTTGCCTATGTTCTCCTCAAGGAGTTTTATAGTTTCTGGTCTTACATTTAGATCTTTAATCCATTTTGAGTTTATTTTTGTGTATGGTGTTAGAAAGTGTTCTGGTTTCATTCTTTTACAAGTGGTTGACCAGTTTTCCCAGCACCACTTGTTAAAGAGGTTGTCTTTTTTCCATTGTATATCCTTGCCTCCTTTGTCAAAGATAAGGTGTCCATAGGTTCATGGATTTATCTCTGGGCTTTCTATTCTGTTCCATTGATCTATATTTCTGTCTTTGTGCCAGTACCATACTGTCTTGATGACTGTGGCTTTGTAGTAGAGTTTGAAGTCAGGCAGGTTGATTCCTCCAGTTCCATTCTTCTTTCTCAAGATTACTTTGGCTATTTGAGGTTTTTTGTATTTCCATACAAATTGTGAAATTATTTGTTCTAGTTCTGTGAAAAATACTGTTGGTAGCTTGATAGGGATTGCATTGAATCTATAGATTGCTTTGGGTAGAATAGCCATTTTGACAATATTGATTCTTCCAATCCATGAACACGGTATGTTTCTCCATCTGTTTGTGTCCTCTTTGATTTCTTTCATCAGTGTTTTATAGTTTTCTATGTACAGGTCTTTTGTTTCTTTAGGTAGATATACTCCTAAGTATTTTATTCTTTTTGTTGCAATGGTGAATGGTATTGTTTCCTTAATTTCTCTTTCTGTTTTTTCATTGTTAGTATATAGGAATGCAAGTGATTTCACTTCTCTTCTTTTCATAGCTATTTGTAAGACCTCCTCAGATAACCATTTTTACTTCCTGCATTTCTTTTTCTTTGGGATGATCTTGATCCCTGCCTCCTGTACAATGTCACGAACCTCTGTCCATAGTTCTTCAGGCACTCTATTTATCAGATCTATTCCCTTGAATCTATTTCTCACTTCCACTGTATAATTTCAAGGGATTTAATTTAGGCCATACCTGAATGGTCTAGTGGTTTTCCCTACTTTCTTCAATTTAAGTCTGAACTTGGCAATAAGGAGTTCATGATCTGAGCCACAGTCAGCTCCCGGTCTTGTTTTTGCTGACTGTATAGAACTCCTTCATCTTTGGCTGCAAAAAATATAATCAGTCTGATTTTGGTATTGACCATCTGGTGATGTCCCTGTGTAGAGTTTTCTCTTGTGTTGTTGGAAGAGTTGCTATGACCAGTGCGTTCTCTTGGCAAAACTCTCTTCACCTTTGCCCTGTTTCATTCCATACTCCGAGGCCAAATTTGCCTGTTACTCCAGGTGTTTCTTGACTTCCAACTTTTGCATTCCAGTCCCCTATAATGAAAAGGACATCTTTTTTTTTGGGGGGGGGGTGTTAGTTCTAGAAGGTCTTGTAGGTCTTCATAGAACTGTTCAACTTCACTTTCTTCAGCATTACTGGTAGAGGCATAGACTTAGATTACTGTGAGATTCAATGGTTTGCCTTGGAAATGAACAGAGATCATTTTGTCATTTTTGAGATTGCATCCAAATACTGCATGTCGGACTCTTCTGTTGAGGTTTTGTGGAACCCTCAGCATGACAGAATTGAAGAGTACCTAGTACTTAAGCCTTCAGATAAACTAGTGCCTAAGCAACCTCTGACTCCACAAAAGATCTAATCCTTCTGGAATTATTCAGAGGTCATTGGTTTCAGACCACCGAGATCAAAACTCTTAGCAAATCATCTATTGTGGCATTCTCTTGTCAACTCTGCTGTCCTGGGCTGGAATTACAGCCTTGTGCAAAGAGGCGCAAATGTAAATGTTCACGGATGCAGATGAAGGTTTAGCACCCTATAAAGCTGCACTGTCAGTGTGTGCTCATTGGCCCAGGTCTACCTGAGATCCAGATAAGGAGAGCTCTGATGATTAAACAGGTACCTCCTGTGTACTTCCCAAACAGACAATACCGCAGGAGTGACCGCATCTGGATTTAGCAGTGGTAGGATTCTGTTGCCAGCTCACCCAAAGAGTGGGAAGAATGAAAAAAATTTCCCTTCAGAGACATTCCCTAGAATTCATACAGTTTCCCCTTTCAGTGACTTTTCACCATATTTCATAATAACTGGTTTTCAAAGCTGTTATCCTGTGAGTGGACTATGTGAGTAAAACCAGTATGTAACAGGGGTAAATTGCAGAGATTTAAAGAATTTATCTGTCTTTTCCAGAGTATCTTTATCTTCATACTTATCAGCTGGCTCACCCACCAGTTCTGACCCCTGGATTTACTGTTCTTTCTTGCAAAATTCATCATCATTTATCATGATGCTTGCTATCCTCTCCCCCTCACCCAACCCTCTCTCCTCCTGGTCCTTGAAGAAGATGGACAGGTCTTCTTAGGTCTGAGCCACTGGTCTACCCCTCACTCAAGAGCACCCCTTGGATTCTGCCCTATACACGCCCTTAAGCAAATCATTGTTTTTATTTTTTTTAAGCTTTTTTGTTTTGAAATAATTTCAAACTTATGAATTATAACAGTGAGTGCTATGACATATCCTTACCAAGACCCATTAATCTTATTCTAACATTCTGCCACAGTTTCAGAGTAGAATGCATATCTCCTGAATGAATTGTTAAATATCAGTAAAGACAGCAAATTTAAGAAATGCAAAATCGATATAATGCTTTAATCCATAATCCATATTTCAATTTCATCAATTGACTCAAGCATTGTTTTTGGCATTTGTTGTTGCTGTTTTTTTTTCTAAGAAGGATCCCATCCAGGATTCTGTGTTTTATTTAGTTGTCAAATCTCTTAATCTGCCATAATCTGGAACATTTCCTGTCTTTAAAATCATCCTTATGTCATTGACCTTATTGAATGTTATGTCAGTTATCTTTATGCTATGTATTTCCCTCCATTTGCAATTATTTGATGTTTTCTTATGATTAGATTCAAGTTATAGGCACCTTGTCAACAGAACTGTTCCTCTTCTCTTGGGTTCAGTGTTTTTTCTCTAACAGATTAATTATTCAATTATTTCCCAGTGGATCACAAATATAACTGCACATTAGAATCCATGGGAAGATTTTTACACTCTGATGCTGAGGTCCTGTGTTGGCAAATTCTAATTCAATAGATCTGAGGGAAAATTTGAGAATCTAAAAAAGCTTCCTAGATGATTCTGATGTGTGTAAGACCAGGACTGAGAGCCACAGACTTCCTATCTCAATTTGCACATCCTGGCTTCTCCTTCAATCTCATTTTCCTTCATTGCTATATTCTCTCCCCTCTGCATCAACCTTCACCTGGGCTCCACCTCATCTGTCAAAGGGAACCCATATGCTAGACAAATACTGGCAGGTTAAAGAGCCCATGTCAATGCACATGCTTGATTTTATGGGTTGCGTTTTATGTGCATGTGACCCATATTGTGACAATATAAGAACACAGCCTTTTGGTGCACCAAATGGAGAGTCAGGCAAATCCCCTATAATTAATAGAAAATGAAAGAAAAGGAAAGTCCTAGAGATTTTAAAACCAGAGAGGGTCGAGTGAATCATAAGCCATATTATGCTATTAGCACATAATAGTCCACGTTAGCGGGCAATCTGAGAGAACTACAGTCCTTTGTCAGAATTAGGCTTAAATGGTGCACTTATAAATAAGGGTCGTCAGAGACACATCCCTCCCTCAATATTATACCCCCGGCATGAGCTCCCTGTGCTGTGAGCAGCCTCAGCATCTGTTTATCTTTTATCCTATGCACTCTAGACAACCTGAGAATCTTCTCTTGATCACAAGGAGTCATTAGGGGATGGTTTGGAATGTTTCTTTTTACTGTATGTTTGCACTTCTGCTGCTAAGTGTTTGTCTCAGAAAAGGGGAATGTTGTCCCATTTTTAGTTCTGGCCACAGAGCAGTGGGGCAGTGGGGAGATGCCCCTGTGTTTATGTAACGTGATAAAGGGGTTGACCCCAGACTTGCTGGGGGTGGGTTTTGTTTTGTTTGTTTTTTGCATTTGTCTCCTCAATTATTTGGAGACTCATGTTGGGCGGTGATGTCTCTAGGGCCAAATGAAAGGAAGCACAGAACCATTAAACCTGCACCAGCACCACAATGGCTATTCATGAACTGAGGAAATGCGGTCCCTCTCGCAGGCCTGGGCCAGGGCAGGATGGCGGTGGGGGGAAGAAGGGGGTGTGTCTCCAAACAAAACTGATGGGTGTTTATTAGAACCAGCCAGTAACATTTTTAATGCATGTTCAATACTTCATTCCTTTGAAAGCATTGTCATGTGATAATGCTAGCTCATCTGGTTCTTACAACAATCCTGTGACATAGGCAGGGTAGTGAAAAAGAGACAAAAACAAGAAGCTAGTGTTAATTTCTAAAGCAGTCAACATTACTGAATACTTATCGTGTATAGACAATGCACTAAACACTTCTTAATCAGATTGTAATCTTCACAGCTGTTTTATGTGGCAGATAGAGTACCTTAATTATCCTTATTTTAAAGAGGAAGCAAGTGTGACCTGAGTAACTACTAGTTGATAACACTTGGATTTAAACCAGGTTTCTCTGACATGAAAGCCCTGGCTCTTTACCACTTTATCAAACCATCTCCCCCAAGGTCACATGGCTGAGAGACGATCCAGATCAGTCCTTTCTTGAGAGCCCATGACTCAAATGATAAATGAACTCCGCTCAGAGTTTGAAGAGAAACACAATTCCGTGGCCTGTCTTCTCTTCCTTTGGAGGCCATTTAGGCACATGCAATTTCCTCCTGCACCCCATGCTCATGGCCCCAAAAGGTTGACTTCCTGCTACCTCCAGTCCTGCCTGTCTCTCCTTGCCCATAGGAAATGGCTAATACGTGAAAGGTGAACCTCTGACACCCACCTCTGGTCTGATCTACACCTGGGCTTGTGTACAAAGACAGAGTATATCTCTGTGGATGTGGCACACAGGGGTGCCTGGATGAGGGTATGTGCAGGGGCTGAAATCCAGCCGATGTTCCAACATGGAGCCTCGTGCATGCCTGCTAGAACCATGGCCTGGAAATGCCTTTTTCTCTAATGAACACAAAGAACCTGGAGGCCAGCAGCAGTTCAGTGTTTTTTCAGGCTCCACTTACCCACCCCGGGCCCCCTTCCGTCAAGATTGTACCTTTGCTAAAGTCACAGCAGACTGGAATTAGATGCATTAATTCTGCTACTTGATTATTTAGCTTTTATGGCACCATCCCCTCCCACCCACTGACTTCCCAGGTGGCTCAGATGGTTAAGAATCTGCCTACAATGCAGGAGACCCAGGTTCGATCCCTGGGTCAGGTTCAGTGGTTTGATCCCTGGATTGGGAAGATCCCCTGGAGAAGGGAATGGCTACCCACTCCATAGACATGTCTATAGACATGTCTGTCTATAGAATCCTACAGACAAAGGAGCCTTGGCGGGCTACAGTCCATAAGGTCACAAAAGTTCGGACACAACTGATCTACTAACACTTTACTTTCCCCCCTCATAACACATGCACAAAAGTGCCATCAATGGTGGGAAACTAAGGCATTTAGTGAGTCCATGAGAGAGATATTGTGAATGAAGGATGAGATTTATCTAGATCAGTTGTTCTGGAATTTAAAAGTGCATCCATGTGACTTGGAGGGTTTGCTAAAACAAAGATTGCTGGACCATACACTCAGAGATTCTGATTCAGTTGGTCTACGGTAGGGCCATAGTGGCTGCATGTCTAACAAATTCTGGATCTGGGGTCCATACTTTGCGTACCACTGAACTAGATATTTCTTGACTCATGCCATAGGCAAGCTTCTTATTCTACCAACTTTGTCCTTGTAAAGACACACACAAACACACATACACACAATCACATAATACTGTAATGGTAACAATAATAACAGCAACGCTGCTGCTGCTAAGTCGCTTCAGTCGTGTCCGACTCTGTGCGACACCATAGATGGCAGCCCACCAGGCTCGCCCGTCCCTGGGATTCTCCAGGCAAGAACAGCAATAGCTAATATTAATTAAACACTATTTTCTAGGCAATACTGTAGGCACGTAATACAGGTTGATTTACTTAATTCATGTCCTGGATGAGAGAAAGAGAGTCTTGAAGCCAAGTACTGGCTCAGGTTCACAAT
Organism: Muntiacus reevesi; assembly: GCF_963930625.1. Taxonomy (NCBI): domain Eukaryota; kingdom Metazoa; phylum Chordata; class Mammalia; order Artiodactyla; family Cervidae; genus Muntiacus; species Muntiacus reevesi. Next base: position 158,000,875 of record NC_089252.1, on the reverse strand, counting down.
CCTCCAAACTGACATAAGAGGATGTGAGGAAAGAGAAGAAAAAGGACAAAGGTAGGGAAAAATCTGCTCCGAAAAGGGTCAACTTAGGACAGTTTTGCAGGAGCATCAGTGAGTGACGTTGGGTTCCAAATCATTTCTTTCTTGGCCTTTGTCTTCATTAATAGGAGCTCTATGCAAGAGAATAAGGTGACTAGATGGGCGGGAGTGTATGTGTGTGTGTTTCCTCTCCTCTTTGCTCTGCTACTGTTTAACCATGTGACCTTGGGTGACTCCTTCTTGCCTCTTTAAGCTGCTGCTGCTGCTGCTAAGTCACTTCAGTCGTGTCCGACTCTGTGCGACCCCATAGACGGCAGCCCACCAGGCTCCCCCATCCCTGGGACTCTCCAGGCAAGAACACTGGAGTGGGTTGCCATTTCCTTCTCCAGTGCATAAAAGTGAAAGTGAAGTTGCTCAGTCGTGTTCGACTCTCTGCAATCCCATGGACCATAGCCCACCAGGCTCCCCCGTCCATAGAATTCTCCAGGAAAGACTATGAAATGGGTTGTCATTGCCTTCTCCAGGGGATCTTCCCTGGGGATTGAACCCGGGTCTCCTGCATTACAGGCAGATTCTTTACCATCTGAGCCACCAGGGAAGCCCAATAAATACTATGGTAGATTGTGGAATGACCACAGATTCATCTCACCCAATACATATGCCCCTTTTCAAGGAGACTTTGCAGCTCTTTCCCATTAAGAAGTGGATTCTACCCATCCACCTCCTCAGTCTGGCCTGGCTCAGAATTCCACTGACTGATTGAATGTGGCAAAAGTAATGTGTGGTCACAGAGCCTAGGCCTCAGTAGACTTGTAGCTTCCACCTTTCTTCTCTTGCAAAGCTTTCCAAAACCATCTGGTAAAGAACGTGGTATCATCTCATGGAGGCTGAGAGGCCAGGTAGAGAACCAAGCACGTAGCCAGTTCAAATGCTAGCCATGGAAGAGGCTACTGTGAAGCTTCCAGCTCATCTGAGCCCCCATGCTGAAGGCAACTTCAAGAGTGAGCCTGGGTGAAACCAGCAGAGGAGGCTCGCACTCTCACCCTCCAACTAACAAAACCATGAGAAATAGTAAGCTCTTATTGTTTTAAACTACTAAGTTTTGGGGTTGTTTGTTACACAGTGATGGAAAATAGATACAAGTACCCACCTCTCAGAATATATGAAAGTGCTTTATAGGCCTTGTCTCTCCCGGTCCTCACAATAGCCCTAAGAGGTAGAGGTTCATTTTAATAGATGAGGAAACTGAAGTTGGTCACCAGCTAGTAAGAGGAATTCAGGCCTTCGACTTCAAAGCCTGAGCTCTTAACTGCTGTGTTTTGATACTAGTTAAGTTCTCAAGAAATATTATTATTTGTTGAATGTATGAATATTTTCCAAAGTCACTGGACAGTTTTTTGTTTTTTTTTTTTGGTGGTTGAGGGTGAGGAATTGAAGAGTGATTAAGAGATGAAACAGGAGAAATTACAAAGGAGAAAGTGTGTATGTGTGTATAATTAGTTCCTCGATAAAATTCTCTATCTCTCTCTCTATATATATTTGATAATAGAAACATATTGAACACTAGATACACACAAATTTCAACAACTGGTGCTTCATCTGGGAGCTCATATAAACCTTAGCATGAATTTCCCCTTAGAAAAAATTAAAACTCGAAAGACAAAAAAAAACCCAACAGAGTATTTATCACAACCCAAGGCTGCAAACCCAGCTCTGGGCTGGATCACATGAGCTCTGTAACACAGGACCGGCTTGCTCCTGGAACTCTAGAGCTGGCCATCCTTGCCTCACCCCGGTAGAGACCAGCCACATCTAGGAGCTTCCTATATGTTTGTTTTACAGTGGTAAAACTTGGGCAAAAATGAGGCAATATTCTTTTTTGCTAAAATACAGCCTTATAGTGTTCAGGCAGATATGTCTCTATTGATTGTAGTTTTTATTTGGCATGTTTTTTATTTGATGCAGGGTTTTTTTTTTGTGTTTTTTTGGTACTGATTCTCTCTCTCTCTCTCTCCTTCTCTCTCTCTCTTTCTCTCTCTCTCTATATATATGCTTGCTGTTGTTGTTGTCTAGCCACTAAGCTGTGTCTGACTTGTTTGTAACCCCATGAACTTAGCCCTCTAGGCTCCTCTGTCCATGGAATTCTCCAGGCAAGAATACTGGATTAGGTTGCCATTCCCTTCACCAGGGGTTCTTCCTGACCCAGGGATTTAACCTGTGTCCCTTGTATTGCAGGCAGATTCTTTACCATTTGAGCCACCTGGGAAGCCTATAAGTCCTAAGTAAGTTCAGATACTCAGTCGTGTCTGACGCTTTGCGACCCCATGAACTGCAGCCGGCCAGGCTTCCCTGTCCATCACCAACTCCCAGAACTTGCTCAAACTCATGTCCATAGAGTTGGTGATGCCATTCAATCATCTCATCCTCTGTTGTTCCCTTCTCCTCCTGCCTTCAGTCCTTCCCAGAATCAGGGTCTTTTCCAATGAGCCAGTTCTTTGTATCAGGTGGCTAAAGTATTGGAGTTTCAGTCTCAGCATCAGTCCTTCCAATGAATATTCAGGACTGATTTCCTTTAGGATGGACTGGTTGGATCTCCTTGCAGTCCAAGGGACTCTCAAGAGTCCTCTCCAACACCACAGTTCAGAAGCATCAATTCTTTGGTGCTCAGCTTTATTTATAGTCCAACTCTCACAACCATACATGACTGCTGGAAAAAGCCTGTATATATACCGATAAAAATTAGTACATATATGCTGATATCAATACATACACACACAGAGCCTCCTGATGAGGGCGAAAGAAGAGAGTGAAAAAGCTGGCTTAAAACTCAACATTTAAAAAACTAAGATCATGGCATCTGGTCCTATCATTTCATGACCTATAGAAAGGGAAAAAAGTGGAAACAGTGACAGATTATATTTTCTTGGGCTCCAAAATCACTGTGGACAGTGACTGCAGCCTTGAAATTAAAAGACACTGTTCCTTGGAATGAAAGCTATGACAAACCTAGACAGTTTATTAAAAAGCAAAGACATCACTTTACTAACAAAGTTTTGTATAGTCAAAGCTATGGTTTTTCCAGTAGTCATGTATGGATGTGAGAGTTTGACCATAAAGAAAGGTAATCACTGAAGAATTGCTGTTTTCTTGATGTTTTCGAATTGTGGTGCTGAAGAAGACTCTAGAGAGTCCCTTGAACTGCAAAGAGATCAAACCAGTCAATCCTAAAGGAAATCAACCCTGAGTCTTCATTGGAGTGACTGATGCTGGAGCTGAAGCTCCAATACTTTGGCTACCTGATGTGAAGAACTGACTCATTGGAAAAAACCCTGATGCTAGGAAAGATTGAAGGCAGAAGAAGAAGTGGGTGGCAGATGATGAGATGGTTAGATAGCATCACTGACTCAGTGGACAGGAGTTTGAATGAACTCTGGGAGATGGAGAAGGACAGGGAAGCCTGGAGTGCCACAGTCCATGGGGTCTCAAAAGAGTCAGACATGACTTAGGGACTGAACAAAAGCAACATATACACAAAATACACACATAAGTACAGAAAAAAAGTAAACATAAATATTTAAGCTCAGCTATAAGAATCCTCTAATAAACTGGTGTTAGAATACAGCTTTAGTCAAGGCACATTCAGCCAGAATGAGAAGGTGTTCCACCAAGAAGTGTTCAATTCCACAAGCAAGTGGTGAAACTCTCACTGACATCAGTGGTTGAAAGGGCTCAGGACTTGGAGATTTAGGGAGACCACAGGGCCAGTTCATGATGGCATTCTTAAGTAACAGCGTTCCTGCTCCTTTTTCCTGTCTTTCCTTCCTACTTTCCAAGCCCAGATAAATCTGAAACCATGAAGATCAAGCTTGGAGAGGTGGGTATATAGCTGGTGAGATGTGAGAGAATTTGAACATACTCCCTTTCCCCTATTTCAAGACCAAGCTTGGTGGGGTGATGGAAGGGAGAAGCTAACATTTCAATTGAACTTAGAGTTTAGGTTATCTGTTGAAATAATATTTTTGCTAATAGGCTGACAGTGAATATTGAGCTTTAAACTGATTAAAAAGTGTCCAGAAAAGTCATGATGCCTTCTGAACTCTTCAGAGACAAGGCAAGAAATAGGTTGGAGGGCAGATTTATAGCACTGGCTCTATTTGTTTTGCAATCAATAATGAGGTATGGGTTCACTAGTGAGGAGTCGTGTGCAATTTTAATTTCTGCACAATGCAATGGAAAACAGCTCTAAAATGGTTAAGTCACATGCATAGTGTTGAGCTTTTACTTTCTTTAAATTACTTGGGTTGCTTTTGTGTGTGTGGATGTGTTCAGTCATGTCTGACTCTTTGTGACGCCACAGACTATTGGCAGCCAGCCTCCTCTGTCTATGGAATTTTCCAGGCAAGAGTACTAGAATGGGTTGCCATTTCCTCCTGCAGAGAGTCCTCCTGACCCAGGGATCGAACCCATGGTCTCTGCATCTCTTGCATTGACAGGTGGATTCTTTACTGTTGCACTGCCTGGGAAGCCCTCAGGTCGCTTATTATGAAACAGCTAAACACTGCCAAATGAAACCTTAGCTTTTAAAATGTGCTTTAATTACAGCTATTGTCTAAAATGATGGCCTAAAACCCTGAGTTCACCAAAGAGGTGAACACCTGAAATGGAAACGCTATGAGAACAGATTCTATAGCCGTGTACTGGCTGCTTCTCAGCCATTTACCTGTCCTCTTGTGGATGCTGAGATAGACTTGCTATATGACTCAGCTTATCCTTGTGCATCTTCACAAATCTAGTATAATGATTCCTGAATCTTCCATTGCTTTGTGACTCTCTCCCCTCCCTTATAAGCATAAATGATGGTGACCTATATGCAGGGGGACCTGCAAATTACTGATTGTAATTTTCATTTCCTGATTTTAATTCTTGTAAGACTATGAACCCTGACTTCAGTTCAGAAATGAGGCCTGTACAGGAGTTATAATTATCTTCAGCTTATAAAGGTGTAGCCATTTAAGTTCTACCTCCAAGATTTTCTCATTATGCAAAATGCCTTCATGTACAGTTAACAACAGAGACACAGAGTGCCTCATCACCCACTTGAGTAGCATTATTTCTGGCAAAGCCAGTCTTTGCAAACAACGGGCTTCCTGAGGCCTTCCCAAGACACACTCCACACACTGCCTTCTCCTCACTTACCTCTTCCGTGGTGCTGGAGAAGGGTGGAGTAGTCCAGGGAACCCAAGATGTCATTCCAGCCACCCACAGGCTGAGGTGCTGCCTCTGGCTAATGTTCTGGCTGTAGTTTTCCGGGGTACTTCTGGTGAAGACCTCGGTGGTGTTTCTAATAAGGTGTCCCGGGCTATATGGAAGTGCATTAAAAGTAGAGGGGGTCTGGGGAGGAGCTGTGTTTCTTACGCTCCTTACTGAGACTTCAGTTCCCGGGCCAGCTGAGTAAAGAAAGCACAGGTGCTAAAATTACCCTCGTGTTCGATACAGTCTTCATATAAAAACAGGTTTTCTTAGAAAAAGACCGCTTTAACAATGGGCATGTAGGTAAGTTTCAGTTCCACGAAAAATAGAAGATCGTTTGAGTGTGACCATACCCACTTGCCCTGTCTTGTTACCCATCTCTTATCCATCTATCCAGTTTAAAAGGTGCAGGGAGAATTATGGAAACTGTGCTATCAGGGAGAAGCCCAAAATGAGGCTCAAGATGGAAAAGGCCTTTTTATAATTTAGCAAGATGTAAATATCAGCTGTTCTCTTAAATGGTAATAAAATAACCAAGACCATTAAGCATCTTTTCCTTGAGATGTGAAGGATTGTTCAGGGTACCATGTATATGCAATTGCCAGATGTAGCAAATAAAAATATGTGATGCCCAGTTAAATTACTATTTCATATAAATAACCAAAGACTCAGTATATTTTAATATATCCCCAATATACAACATTCAAAGATTATATTATATTGTATGTTAGGAATATGCTTATACGAAAAACTGTCATTTATCTGAAATTCAAACGTAACTGGGTGTGGTGTATTTTATCCAGCAACCCTACCTGTACATCTACTAAAGCTTTGGTAAATGTTTGGACATTCTCCCTAGTTTCTATTTGTGTTTATCTTCCTGAATTCTGTGCCACTATTGCTATTGTGCCTGGTATATGTAGAGATGTACTCATTCCTGGGATGTCTTCTATAGGACAGATCCAACTGTACTATTAGTAATATGTCTTTACAACAGACCCCAAGAAGCAGTCTTAATTCTGCACTCTTAACTGATTTAGGTGATAGAATGTCCTTTTACACAGACACTAATCTATTGTTGGGATGCAAAAAATTCTATACGTGGAGATTAGTATTTTGGCTATTTCGAGCTTTGGCCAATGTCAATCCTCGGAGTTGATTACTACCTAAGACAATTTTAGCTCTCATATCCTCAGAAAAAAAAAGATTTAATGGTGAGGTGAGGGCAGAGACAAGCTTCCATATACCTAGCATGTAATTATGTGTCTTTGCATGTCGACCTATGTTTACTCTTCTTCACCAAGGAGCAGTTGGTATGTTCTCCTCTTGAGAACTATTTTTTTAAGTCAGTTTATAGAATTAATTCAATGGATGAAACAAGACTTTTACCAAGTTAGGTAAATGATCAAAGCACTCTTGAAATTTCTTTTGCAAATAACATAGCTTACCACCATTGCAAGTAGCTTTGGGATATCTTATGGAAAAAATTCTACTCTTTTATAACTGTCTTTAGTTAACCTTCTAAACGTATTTTTAAAACACGCCAAACCAAACAAGTTCATTTTCCAGTTTAGGACACCACCTTTTTTCCAAAGAAAGAACCTACAGAATATTCAAGTCTGGTACCCCTTCATTTTGTGTCTATGTTTTAACTTGTGCTATTTAAGAAACAGGAAGGAAACTTTAGTCTTAACATTTAACTTCCAAATTTTGTGAATTTCAAAACAAACTTTGCTAGGTATCACAATCTCCTTTGGAGCTTGTTGGAATGTTAAAGCCTTACTGCCCCACTCCCTACCCCCAAATTATGATCTAGTATATCTGGTGTGGGATCTAGCACCTGCATTTATATACATTTCTCTGGTGTAATATACTCTAAATATGTAACTTTATCCATATGTACAATATGAGCCAAAGCTAAACCCTAATCATGTCTAATGTGGGAATTGAAGAATTATGAAGTAGATGAAAAGAAAGAAAAATCCATCATAGAAATATATAAGGTGATTAAAATAATTTCACCTTTCCATTGCCTGAACTCTTTGTTGAAATGGGTGCTATGAAATTATACTAAAAATAGTATATCTCTGTGTGTTTTGGGTTCTATAAGTCTTCTGATGTTCTTTTAAAAGGTATATACCCTTTACAGTTCATGAAAGAACAAGATGTGTTTTGACAAATGCAAGGAAAAGTTCCTACACAATGGAACAATATGTTGAAGCTATTTTTAAAAAGCTTTATTGTACCATTGCTATTACATTGTTTCCACATTATACACAATTCCTCTTAGAACACAATTCAAAATAAGGTGGACCATCCTAAGTTCAATCTAAGAAGTTTAGTATTTAGTGTAGAAAAAATAAAGCTTAGCACTTAGAGCTCATCTATAAGATGATTTGCAATGACTGTGTCATATCAAGACCATATTTCAAATACATTTCTTTAAAAAGCAATAAGCATTTTAGTTTATTAATTCATTTATGATTGCCTCAGAAATAATCATAATAGAAATGGAATTTTTGTATAATGATAGTGGAGACAATGCACAATTTGTTAGTTTCCCTCTTTTAAATGATTAAAAAAATGTTCAAGCATATTGAAAGCAAGAACTTGAACAAAACTCATTTTGGATATATAAAATTTAAACTATATTGATACTTTCTATTCTGTAGGAAGATACCAAATGTAATGAGTCCTTTAAAAGTGGAAAAGCAATCTGGAAAAGAGATAAATGAAACAGAAGATACCTCAGAAAAATGATGATTTGTATATATACATTTGCACATAAATATTTAAGTTAATATACAAGATATATTAAATAAGATTTGACTAGAATAAAGTGAAAGGTCTGGGCATTATAATATTCTGAATAATTATTAGAAATGTTAAAATGAATAATTAAAATTTCAGAAAATGCAGTCAATGAAATAAAGAATACATTTAAAATTACACATGCCTAAAATTTGAAAAAGTGAGTTAGGAAGTTAAGCATTTTTGAAAAGAGTACCAAAGATGGAAACTTTACAAACAATAGGAGGCATAACAATCAAGAAAGCATAATCAGGGGTTAATTTTTTTTTAAAGAAACCTTAAAAAGATGCAAGATTAGGAAAAAGTAAAATTAATAAATGGAAATTGATACCAAGACATAGGATAGTAAAACATCAAAGCATAGCAAAGTAAAAAATTTAGATTAAAAAATAAAAGTTTAGCCAATCAAAGAAATGCTTTTCAATAGCTAATTACTACTCAACTACTGTACTATGGTTTGTTAGATGACGATGAGCCTGGTTTATCCTAATGTCCCACATTTTCTTTTGGGAAAATGCACACACAAACATTGGAAAAGGATGAAATGGTGGTGTAGAAGGATGGAGGGAGAAGAATGATTTATTAGTTCATGGCTACAAGGCTTTGGGGGAGACATGCTGAGCCAGAGCCTAAACAGGGTTAGGGCAAAAGCATGTGGAAAGCAGGTGAATTACTTGGTGTGCCCAGGGCTGGCTCTTCTGTTAGGCGCAACACAAACACTGCCTAGGGCTCTTGATTTCTAGGATCCATGAAATGGTTTACTTTCTTTGAAAATAATTTTTAACAAAGAACTTTCAGTGTCAAAAAAATGTTAATTTTTTTTCATAGGTTGTGAATAAATAAGAATGCTAGGACCCATGATAATTTTTTATTTTTTATTTTTTTTCCCAGTGGAGGAAGGAACTCACAAAGATATAAGAGCACAGAGCCCATGGAAGTCATATGCAGCCTTGGGTGTGTCCTGGTAAGTTCAGTGCTGTGTCACAGGCTGAAAATCGTTGAGCAACTCCGGATGCTATGTTAGATGTTTTTCAGTGATCATAGAAAGCATATATTAATACTCAATGACCGGATGATTTTCAATGATCATGTAAATAAATGGTTAATTGCAAAGTCCATGTTGTTATAATGATGCAAGGAGGGAAACTCTAAAATGTCAGTGACAGCCAATTTGGTCAGACTCTGTGTATACAAAGACACTTTCTGTTTTGCTTTGTTCATTTCCCATCAAGCTCTCTGTATTTACAAGCACTACTACCGATCACTAGAGGAAATAGCTGCTAAAACCCAGTCTCCCAAGAGCATATATGATTGCTTATCTATTACAATGCTTATGCATTTTATTCCCTCACCCATACGACTACAATGAAACAATTACTTTAACCAGCAGGTATATCAAGCCTGCCAACAATATGATTTACTTCAGCAGTGAGATCTCATAGTGATTTTACTAACTCAGCCATATCAGGGACACTTAAAAATATATCTGGAAAAATTTGCTTGTCCTCAGACAAAACTGAGATCTGAATGAATGAATCTGTAGCAGATGTGGAATAAATGTTGATTGGTTGGCTGACATATACAATGTTACTCTTCATACAATATGAAACATCTTAGTGAAAGTAACAATTTTAGACAGTCATCCTGGGTGTTTATACTTGTAAGGAGACTTGGAATTCCTTGGAATAGGTATCCAAACCACAGATGGAATTTTGTACTCTTCATTTGGAAGTCCTAGAACTATTTGGGTATGGTTTACTGTCAATAGATTGGTGCTGGTGTTGTGGAACCCCTTTTCAAGTTTAGAATGCTTTTATTTTTCTGTCTTAAGGATTATTTGCTTAGGTATGCTTGCAAATATGTAATATCCTTTGAGAAGATTTCTCTGTTTCTCATGTAAAAGAGGGGGCCCAATGAATGAGTTATTTTCCATATTGTGTAGGGCCATACAACTTCAATAATTCATTTAATGTGACACATTGGCAAGAATATATATTGGAGGAAGGGATATTTTTTCTACTCATACTCTATTATAACTAACTATTTACTTATTTGCCTTCTCATTATCCTAAGGAGCAAGACATATTTAGTGATTCTCAGGTTTGGCTGCATATTGGAAGTATTTAAAAAATATAATCCTTGAGTTAGTTGACCTAGAGGATGAAGCCAAGATATTAATACTATTTCACGTTCCCACTGTATTCTGATGTAAAACTTGGGTTGAGAATAACTGGTGTAGGGTACTTCAGTTACTAGCACAAGTTCTGGCACCTAGTAGGAAGTAGAGAAACATTATTTAACTACTTGAATGGCATTATGAATGTTTCTTCTATGAAACAAATATGAAATATATAGCCCAGGTTTTGACCTTCACAAGTATGCTTTTACTGATGAGCCTAATAAAAAAAAATACATCCTCTGAATGAACAGCATGCATATTTGTGCTACTTAAAAGTGTAGTATTTATTAATTCTTAAGAAAAGGCATTTGGAATTCATTCATTATAAACATCTACATGAAATTTAACATTTCACAATGAACTCTCTAGAAAATCAGTGAGTGTTCATGCTCTGGGTCAACCAATATCATTTTGTACAGTTGGAGAAGAAAAAAGTCTGTTGGTTTCTAACAGAAGGTAAAAGTATATGTTGCACCTATGTATATTCAAATATACTTTTTTTGTATTGGAATTGTTCAAATTTTAACTTTGCTTTTTCTAGAGGTCCATTTTCCCCCCAACACACATTATCAGGCATTTTGGATATGGCATGTTCAGAGGTTAACTGCCAGTGGTCTATTATATCTACTTTACTTTTGAAATAAAGTATATCATTAGACATGTTTTCTGTGAAGGTTGAAAGAAATAGTTTTTCCATGAATTATCTTCTATCTTGAATAACCCATATCTATTGAATTCATATGTGCTTTTTAAAAGTTCTAATGAAAGAATATTCTTCTAAGGTGTGATTGGGAGTTGGGGAGGAATCTCACTGCTTGGGTATAACCATACACCATACAACCAAAATATTTACAGTGTTCCTGTGTTGTTTAGGATGGACCTAGCTAGATGAACTACAGGGAAGGAACTGTATGGATGGTGCTATGTGATGTATTCTCCCTGATAAAGTTGAATTTCATAATTAAGCTTTATATTTCTTATCTTTTTCTCATATCAGAAGTTTTTATAAGAACAGAGACTCTTGTACTGTAGAAGAGCCCATTTAATTGGCACCTACTTAGATGTTTAATTTACTGAATGAGTGACTTAAAACTGTTCAAAGATCAGTGTGGTGAAAAAACTCATCTAAGTCTCAAAAATCAAAACCTAATTAAAATATTTAAATGTACAGTGCATGCTGATCCTGAAATGAGGTTATGAATCAAAATCATTTGGGGAACTTTTTAAAAAGAATCCAGTATCATGCCCAAACATAGATTTCTTGGAATCAAATCTTGGAGACAACAGTAAAGGAAGAAATGATGGCTATGACTCATTTTACGCCTTCTCTCCACCAGGTGATTCTGAATGTAGCCAACTGGGCAAGAATCCTATGGATAAGCATGTGGAAACTACTGTAAAATGGAACATATATTGGACAAGGAATCAAGAAACTTGGGTTCTCAACAAAGTCCTACTGTATAGCACATGGAACTCTGCTCAAAGTTATGTGGCAGTCTGGATGAAGGGGAGTTTGGGGGAGAATGGATACATGTGTATCTATGGCTGAGTCCCTTCACTGTTCAGCTGAAAGGATCACAATACTATTTGTTAATCGGCTATACTCTAATATAAAAAAAAGTTAAAAAAAAATAAACCTGGGTTCTAATCTATACCTCTGCTATTTAATTATTTGGGGCAATTCACTTTACCCTGACAAATTATAATCTTATGGAAGGGCTTCATTTCTAGATAATTCTCCAGTTATTTATAGCTAGTATGTAGCAATTCTTTTATCCTTCATGACTTCCTAAAGCAAACCTCTGATAAAGGAGTAAATAAGCAATAAGATGATTAAGTAAAACAGAAAATTAAGCTGTATTGACAAATAAAAATTCCTAGTCTAGGACTGAACTGTATGTTGTACCAGAAATTTATGCATGTGTATACAAGTTTTTATATGTCCATTATCTAGGTTCTATTCATCAATGATCAACAAAGTAGAAAATTCTGTGGCTGCACATTGGTTCTTAACATTTCAAAGATACTACCTCCAAAAAAATCTACCCCTAAACATTAGTACAAGAGATTTGCAAAAGCATAACTTACTATCTTCCCAGTCTTATCAAGCACCATTTTGATGTTCTAATAGCTCCTCATAATCAGAGAACAGAAGTGTCTACATCAGCAAAATTATTAACTTCCTTATCATTGCCTTTAGTCATTACCTGTGTACGCTATGCACAGATTTACATCCCCACATCTAGTAGTATTTAGCCAAAGTGCTTAATGTTTGACACAAAAGAGAAGCTCAAGAAATATTTGTTGAATTAATAAAATAAGCAAGAAAAAAAAAAAAGGAAGGAAGCATGAGAGACAGACAGAAAAAGGAACGATGGGCTTATTTTAACGAAGATAATGAAGTTTTCCAAGTTGGTGTGTACCACACAATCAATTTCCATTTGCTTATGAATCTTCAATTAGAATTTTGTTGGAGCATGTGGACGTCCCTTGAATGCAAAACAGCAAGATATTTAACAGAACTTTCAGAATCAATTCTGAAAGGAAGAACTCACCTTTTTTAGAGCAGAGGCTTTCATTGACTGGTTTTCCCTCCTGGTTGACATCTATTTTCATCCAGCTATGGAGGTACTTCCTGCCCTTCTTGACCACTACCCTGAAGCCTTGTTTCTTGAGAAAGAGAGAGGCATTTTCCACCTCAAGGAACCCTTCCTTCTCATAGCAAGTCCATCGAGGAGCCTGGGAGCAGGGGGCAAAGATGGCGGCTCGGCCAGGGCCACCAGAGGAATTGGAGATGCCCAGGCACAGAGCAGATTTAACATGAAGGAGCTTTCCATCCTCAGTCCACATCCACTGCTGGTTCTGGTTTGTCCTATTGCACAAGTCCATGACCACTCTCTCATTTTTGAGAAGACACTGTTGTTTCTGGACATGGACAATCTGAAACCCCTCTGGAAGATGAGAAGCTCATCAAGGGCTATGCAACAAACCATAAAGCCCACCAGAAAACAAAGCAACCCACCCGTAAATCAGCCTGGTCAAAATGCAAGGTTTACTTATCTTTTGCAATTGCTATCATTTAAAGTGAACAGTTCCAGATTCAACACATGTGATTTAAAAATCCCAAAACAGACAATGCAAAAATGTCACACTTAGCTTCTTTTCTTTTCCTTTCACATGGGTTAGGGAAGAAAATACACCCCCACTGAAATAATGAAAGGAAGCTTGGAAAAGAAACTAAACCATCCAAAGAATACGGTGAGCTACTTTAGCCCAAACATTTAATATGCTGAAGTCATATAAAATCCAACTCCCATTTTAACCATTTCACTCCTTCCCCCTCACCTCCATTCTCTACTCTAAAGAAACACTCCATTTTCCAGTTCTTAAGTTACCATTACTATAAGTGTTTATATACAAATGGATGAGTTTGAATACAATTTTTGAAAATTAGGTATATTTATCCCAAAATAAAACAAAATTTTCCATTCTTCTAAGCACATTCTCCTAGCTAATAGTAACTAATAAAAGTATTGATTATCACAAATTGAATTTTTATAATACTATAGAGAAGTATTTTTCTGTTTTGTGACAGTATCTATAATCTTCCCTCAAATGCTAATAAAAAAAAACTTAACACCCAATTGTTAAACATCAGATTAAAAAGTGAAATATTCAGGCTTAAGAACCATCTTCAAGGTGCTTTTACTTAATTTTCTCAGCTATTTCATTAAAATATTCAGACGTTCCGAAAACAACTTCCAAATAAAACCCAGCACAGTTCCTCAACTCTCTGTAATTATATTTCTTATACTTTCTTTCTTTAACACAAAGGAAACCAAACTATAACTTGACAGAGAAAAAGCAGAAAGATGCCACAGACAGTTACATAATGATACATTTTCCCCACCTTGGGGCTGCTTTAGTCTCTGCCATTCAGATGCCATTTCAGGAGCTGCCTGAGGCGTTTGGAGGACACCAGAGGAGGCCATTTATTTTCTTTTGGGGAGAAATCTCAACAAAATGTGGCCATCACAGGCTGTTTTTATCCCCCCTCCTCATCGTCTCTGGCTAAACTGCCATGGAGACCTGGCTCCATTTCCGCTTTGTTTCACAGACGTTTCAAAGGACTCCTCTGCTGGCTATTGAAGAAATGCCTCAGGGAACTTGAGCAGATCCACTCACCTGAGTTCACGAAGATGAAGCAGGTAAGAATCGCCATGTAAAATTCAGCCTCCATTTTCCACTTAACGACTGTTCATGCTTTGCTTGGGGGAAAAAAAATTCTCCCAGATAAGAGAAGCAAAGACTAGGAAGGAAATGTGCCTTCATGGTGGGGGGAAAAGTCAGTGACGAGCACTTCCTCCTATTGAATTGTTTGGGGGAAGTTTTACACCAGTTGTCCTTTTGTCTGTTTCCTTAGAAAGAAGGGATTATGATTACCTCTGTCTTTTTTTTATGTCAAAAAAATTCCAGCCCCCAGGAGCAGAATAAAATGTATACGTTTTCTTCTACCATCCCTTTGCCACACAACTAAGCTCAAGAGGGAAAAGAATTGTAATCTTAGGTAACTCAATGTTCCTACAGCATTACATCTCTTCAGGTGATGTGATTCTGCCGAACAAACACCAACCATGTAATTTATGAAGGCCTATGACAAGTGATATGAAGACATAAACATGTACTGTGTGTATAATGATAGCTGGAAGTCTATTGAGGAAAACCACATAATGATGGCACTTCTAGATCATTATCACTCAAGTGATGACAATACTACATTCTGAAATCATCATCTCTACTGGGGAGAGGCAGACTAAAATTACACCCATCACACTATTGACTTCAGGCTTTCCCTAAAAGATAATGGTCTCTCTCCAAATAAGGGAAAAAAAGTACATGCCTTACTCAACATTTAATATTAAGAGTAGTTTATTGGCAGTAGGAAACAAAATCAACATAGTTGCATTAAAAATTCATATGTGAGCAGAACATCTAGGGTTTGCTGAGTGTAGATTTTTTTTAACTTTGTCTCTTGAGGATTAAATCATTTCAGAGATTTAAGGATATCCACAGCAGCATCCTTTTAAAGAACCACTGGAAATGGGACAGGTTACATCAATTTCAAAGGCATCTGCCTTTTACTGGGAGAGAGATTTCAGGTAGACATTATATTCAAAAATTCTTTCTTAGTAAAAGAGAGATAAGTATTTAAAATTCTTAATACATCATAGTTGCTACAAATTTGTTTTTCCCTTTGAAGGTAAAATGACTCACAATGTATAAATACAGTGGATAGAATTCTGGAGCAGAAACCACCTCTATGCTCAATAGTAGAGAGTAAATACATATATACTCAATGACAATCATTGTGCTCTGTAATTGTTTGATAGGAGGTACTGATAAATACACACTTAGTAGGTAATATTTTCAAGACACATTTCCATATAAAATAGTTACTGCTTTTGATTTTTTTTTTTCAAAAACACAGACTTATTTGTTAAAAATCCATCATCGATCACTTTGCAACTTTAGCAGCAAGATTCTGGTAACTGAGAAGGATTAGCACTTAAAACAGGAACAGTTTAACAACTGACAGTCCATTCACAAGACAGATTTTGCAAACATTAAAGCATCTAAACACACAATAATAATTTCTTCAGCAGCTCTTCAAGGTATCATCTGATGACATATATTTCATACATATATTCTGTGTGGCAGATAGTCAATACAGACAAAACAAATTCCTCCTTAGCGGTGTGAGAAATTGACCGTACCTCCATCAGCAGAGGACCTTCAGAATAATTTAGGGGATGCTTACAAGTGCATTCATATACACAAGAGGCTGGAGGACTTGAATATGTTGCCATCTTCCACAATCCATGCCCCGACTTGGCTTCTTGGCTTCTCTTCCCTTCCACTGCGGGAAGCTCCTTCCAGAAGCCTTGAGTGGGTAATCAGCTAATCACCCCTAGAGATCAAAGGTCTGGTAAGTCTTCAGAGAATCACTGGACAGTTTCTGCTGAAAGTCTGCTCTCGTACAGGCACAGAGCGTGATGAACAAATTCATACTGCTCACTGGTTTGGACCATTCCACCCCTGCAAGGAAGAGATAATATAACTTATTGCTAACATCCCACCATCTCAAGTAATGCAGAGACCACACTCAAGTGAAAGTGCTATGCCAAAGACACACAGAACAGTTGACATGGTAATTCTTTTGTTGTCCCTCTTTCCTATGTCCAGATGACCCGAAAGATGATTTTAATATGCTAATATATATGAAGGGATTAACAGTGTCTGCTACATAGTAGGCATTTGATTAATCAACGTCATTACTGGGGAGGCAGTACAGCCTTATGGTTAAGTACTTGGACTTTGGAACCAGACTGAGTTCAAATCCCTCCGATGCCTAGTCTTAGCGAGGGCAAATTGATCTTGGGCAAGTTCCTTAAAATGCTTTTGTCTCAGTTTCATCTGCTATTAAAGTAGGAGAATAATGGGATTATTCTCACAGGATTATTGCTAGGGTTAAATAAATTCACTTCTATTTGGAGTGTTAATATTACTTCTAGGGTGCCTTATCATTCTTCTTATGTTATACGGATTTATGCACTTGGATTTGATTGATGTAGGTTTACTAAACAAAACTGAACTGTAAAATGTTGCTCTTTCTACAAGTTAAAAGAACTACCTTGCAATGGTTTATTTGAGCATGTTATGGGGAAACAATTTTGGGTGTGGTGTGCTGGGTATTTAAACACAGTAGCAGGAGATCCTTAAATGAGTTGGAAAAAGAGAATTGGTTCTTGCTTTTTCCCCCTTAGTTAATGTCATTAACATCACTAGTTATTCTGTGTACCATATGTTTTAGATTAGTGGAAGGTACCTAACTTCATGCTCAGATGATAAAGCATCTGCCTACAATGCAGGAGACCCGGGTTTGATCCCTGGGTCGGGAAGATCCCCTGGAGAAGGAAATGGCAACCCACTCCAGTATTCTTGCCTGGAAAATCCCATGGACTGAGGATCCTGGTAGGCTACAGTCCATGGGGTCACAAAGAGTCGGACACGACTGAGCGACTGCACTTCACCTAACTTCATAAGAAGTAATAACATTGCTCCTTATACATTTATACATAAAGGAGGTACATTGAATTTTTTTTTGATAATGGTTCCTTTACCTAGCAAAGCTACTATAGTTGTATAAATGTTATTTTTCCTGCTCACTGAGTAAATGCATCCCTATTAGTAACTATGTGAAGTCTTATAAAGTCTTCATAACTCTAAAACCAATACTACAACCAATTTTAAGCTTATTAGTTCTTCCTAGTGGCTGTTGTTACCATTCAAAATAATTGATTTTAGGACATTCAGCACTTCAACTTTAAAAATGAGATATATTACCTCACTATAATGTAACTTCTAGTTAATGGTAATAACTAAAATTGGGCTTATATATAGGTTTACTTGCCCACTTCTATAAATATAAGCTTACAAGGTAGTAAAGCAGTAAGATTTCACCCTCTTAAACAGCAGTGTTAAGTTAGAAACACTCATCCTTCAACTATACTAAACAGGCCAATCAATTCAGTTCAGTTCAGTCGCTCAGTCATGTCTGACTCTTTGAGACCCCCATGAACTGCAGCACGCCAGGCCTCCCTGTCCATCACCAACTCCCGGAGTTTACTCAAACTCATGTCCATTGAGTTGGTGATGCCATCCAACCATCTTATCTTCTGTCATTTCCTTCTCCTCCTGCCCTCAATCTTTCCCAGCACCAGGGTCTTTTCCAATGAGTCAGTTCTTCGCATCAGGTGGCCAAAGTATTGGAGTTTCAGCTTCAACACCAGTCCTTCCAATGAACACCCAGGACTGATCTCCTTTAGGATGGACTGGTTGGATCTCCTTACAGTCCAAGAGACTCTCAAGAGTCTTCTGCAACACCACAGTTCAAAAGCATTAATTCTTTGGTGCTCATCTTTCTTTATAGTCCAACTCTCACATCCATACATGACTACTGGAAAAACCATAGCCTTGACTAGACGGAGCTTTGTTGGCAAAGTAATGTCTCTGCTTTTTAATATGCTGTCTAGGTTGGTCATAACTTTTCTTCCAAGGAGCAAGCGTCTTTTAATTTCATGACTGCATTCACCATCTGCAGTGATTTCGGAGCCCAGAAAAATAAAGTCAGCCACTGTTTCCACTGTTTCCCCATCTATTTGCCATGAAGTGATGGGATCATATGCCATGATCTTAGTTTTCTGAATGTTGAGCTTTAAGCCAACTTTTTCACTCTCCTCTTTCACTTTCATCAAGAGGCTCTTTAGTTTTTCTTCACTTTCTGCCATAAGGGTGGTATCATCTGCATATCTGAGGTTATTGATATTTCTCCCAGCAATCTTAATTCCAGCTTGTGCTTCATCCACCCAGCGTTTCTCATGATGTACTCTGCATAGTAGTTAAATAAGCAGGGTGACAATATACAGCCTTGATGTACTCCTTTTCCTATTTGGAACCAGTCTGTTGGTCCATATCCAGTTCTAACTGTTGCTTCCTGACCTGCATATAGGTTTCTCAAGAGGCAGGTCAGGTGGTCTGGTATTCCCATCTCTTTCAGAATTTTCCACAGTTTATTGTGATCCACACAGTCAAAGGCTTTGGCATAGTCAATACCGCAGAAATAGATGTTTTTCTGGAACTCTCTTGCTTTTTCGATGGGATGCCCAAATGATGTACTTGGTAATAGAAAGGCAAATACATGACTGTTTTCATGACTGCAACTCATTGGCAGAAATATATCCTCATTCCTTTTCCATAGAAAACTGCACATTTTGTTGTACTAAAGGGCAGCTCTCTGGTCAAAGTGTTCCTTGATCGTAAGTCGACAACAGGAGTGGCCAGCTGAGGTGATGACTTTTCTCAGCTGGATGATGACATCTGGGCACACCTAAAAACAGCAGGTGTCCGGAAGATGCCGGCTTTGACTGTGAGGCTTGGGAGAGCCAGCCACAGGAAATATTGAGGCCACTCTAGGGAGCTGAGAGGTACCTCCCTTCCTTTGGCATCAGCACAGCTCATCAGGCTCCCTCCTTAAGCTACAGACAGTCTATGGAGCCTTACAAGTGCTCAGTCTCCTGGACTCTGGTCTGTGAATTTCCTCTCGCCATTTACTTCACTTTGAGACAAGATTTCCCCCTTCTTATATGTTCCAGTGAACATGTCCAACTGTTGAATGAATGAAGGTTCAGTCTAGGTTTAATCACCATCTTACCCCAGAAAGGTCAGCAGTGTAATTTTAATGCTTGGAGTATACTTACTATGATATTCTGTTAATAAGTCAAATGTTGTTTCTGCCAGTGAAGGTGGACAAGATGCGGAAACAAACTCATTAGCTGCAGACTAGCAAAACTCTTGTGGATATCAAGGCTTAAGGGAGGTGCATGAAAAGTGAGGTTACTTCTCACTTGTTTTGAAAAATAAAAGGGAAAGATTCGGCATCTGAGGGATCCTCAGAGGTCATGCATTCCAACTGCCAACAAAATGTTGCCTTTCCAGGAGGGAGAGGTCTACACGGTAGATGGTCAGCTAGTTTCTGCCGGGGGTAGTTAGCCTTTGCCAAGGTTGGCAGGAAAACTTTTGAAGACGTCAGAATGAGTCTGCTCCTCTTTAACTTTCACCCGCCCCATTGGTTAAACTGAAATAACCCTAAAAGCCTCAAGGTTCCTCTTAAGAGTCACACAATAGTTCTCTAAGTGTTGGAAAACAACCATCAAAGTCCCATAATCTTTTCTTCTCTAGACTAAACATCCTGTGGTCACTCAATATTTCTATGCAGCCTGGTTTCCCTGTCACTCCCCAGTCTAGCCTCCGCTTTCTATAGGCTGTTTTATCAAGTATGACCTTCTTAGAGTGTTGTGTCTACTCCCGATGAGATCAAGTCAGTGGGAATACTTCCCTCTCTAGCTGCATGTTATAAGTCAAAGGGTCTGCTTCTGCAGGTGCGCTGGGTGGAAAGATCCCGCAGTGGCTACCGAGTGCCTGGTGCTTGGCAAGTATTTTAGGATATTGAGTGAAGGTTTGGGATAAAGAAAAAGTCCACAGGATTATTTTTGAATGTGAAAATCACAGCTGTCTTCCACTTTTTTCAAACTAAGTACGGAACTTTCTGTTTATTCCTATTCAACTTGTTGGTTTCAGCACAAAGTCCTTATTTACTGACATCGCTATTCCTATCGTTCCGTATATTAGCCTTTACTTCTCACCCCCAGATTGGTGTCTCCCAGATAGTGAACAAGCATGCCTTGTGTCTTTTTATCTGTCATTTATAATGGAGTAGAAGAAGACAGGGCTAAGGCAGGATCTTGACTACAAGTAATTTGATATCATGTGATATACTGTCTAATTTCATTTCAAAATTATTTCTAACTAGGCTTTAGGTCCTTTAAGAGCAGGCATGATGTTACAGTTTGTGCATATTTGCAAAAGTGGAAAACATTTACTAGTCTGAAATAAATACTTGTCAAGTAGGTTATTGAGGCCAGGCTGTCTCATGTAGTATGAAAACATATAAGCTCTAGGCTAAAAGAAGGGAAGGGGCATCACAGAACGCATTAACTGGAAGTTGACTCAAAATCAGGAACTCATTACAATCATCTTTTAAAATATTATTTCAAATTACATATATTGGTATGTAGAACACTGCTGATCTTTGTAAGAACTTAAATTCTAATAATTTAACCTGCAGATTTTATTTATCCTGTTATAGGACAACTATAATCTTTTATAGGCTGACCATAGTGAAAAATACTCAAGAAGCTAATGTAGTGCCTAAAACAAATTATATTTATGGAATAAATGAACATAGCAAGATTAATCATGAGCCCTCAAGAGAGTTCCATGCTAATTCAGCCTCCAGGAGAACTCTGACTCAGATTGCAGGTACCTTTCGGGTCAGACAGGGCTCCAAGGACTTGCTGAGGTCTGGATCTATATTACTGATGTAAAGTTTCTGAGCAAGGTGGTCCTTAAAGGTAAGAAGCAAGAATTCTCTTTTTATTCCTTTAAAAGGCATCATCCAACATTTTCTTTTTAATACTTTAAAAGGCATCAGTCAGTTCAGTCGCTTAGTTATGTCTGACTCTGCGACCCCATGGACTGCAGCACGCCAGGTTTCCCTGTCCATCACCAACTCCTGGAGCCTACTCAAACTCGTGTCCATCGTGTCAGTGATGACATCCAACCATCCCATCCTCTGTCGTCCCCTTCTCCTCCTGCCTGCAATCTTTCCCAGCATCATGGTCTTTTCCAGTGAGTCGGTTCTTTACATCAGGTGGCCAAAGTATTGGGGTTTCAGCTTCAGCATCAGTCCTTCCAATGAATATTCAGGACTGAGTTCCTTTAGGATGGACTAGTTGAATCTCCTTGCAGTCCAAGGGACTCTCAAGAGTCTTCTCCAACACCACATAAAAGGCATAAGCCAACTCAATTATCAAGGCACTAAATAATCCTTGATCTCCAACAGATTATAGTTAAAAACTCAAACAAGGTTAAGATTTTAAGAGTTCCGTGGTGATCAAGATGATGCTTCAGTGGAAAAAGACTGTCATCAGTCAGGCAGCATGCCAAAATCACCACCATTACCCAACATACTGTATTTAAAGCACTGTCTCTCCTTGGAGAATCCTGTTTAGATACAAGTCTTTTCCTGGGGGTATAACACATTAAGGTACAATACCTATTGCCAAATGGGAATTAGATTATCAAAAATGAATAAGTCCATATAAAAGCAGGGCAAGGCAACCCAGTTAAACATGAGAGTCATTGTGAGTTTGAAAAATCTTGAGATGCCAAAGCATCAAGTTCATTACCAGTAGGGACCAAAGAGTGTTAAGAGGTAAAAAGACATCATACACTGTTTTCAAGACCAATTGTGTCTCCACCACTTATTAGCTGCTTTACACTTATTACATAATCTTTGCCATGCTGTTTTCTCATCTGCAAAATGATGAGGTAATCATCTAACTATACGTGCTTTATAGCATTGTTGTGAGATATAAATGAACAGTCCATTTAAAAATATTTATTACTACACAGCTAAGCACTTGCAGATACCATCGTGTTAGCTATTCTTTGGCGCTATCTGGTCAAACAGGGCTGGATGGTAGGCTCTGGAATGAGTCCTCTGAGGATCTTACAGGACTAAGAGCACATCTGGCAGAAGACTGCTCTGCCATACTGCTCGGGTTGGGCAGGACTAGATATGCTTGGTTGCTCAGTCATGTCCAATTCTTTGTGATCCTTTGGACTGTAGCCCACCAGGTCTGTCCATGGGATTTTTCTGGCAAGAATACTGGAGTGGGTAAGCCTAGATGGAAAAATTAAAATATGTTTTTAAATATGAACCAGCTTAGAAGTCACCTACTAGTGAAGAGTCACCTACAGTGGAGGTAGATGACCTAGTAGAAAGAATGAAGCTTGGAGTCAGACAGATTTAAGTTTGAATCCTTGCGTTTAAACCTACCAGCTACAGGCTTTTGAACAAATCACTTATGCTATCCCAGCTGAATTTTCCTGAACTGTAAAATGACAAACCTCATCAAGATCGTGAGGATCAAATGAGTCAGAGCCTGTCAACATCTAGCCAAAGGCTATTCACAGAATTCCCAGGAGCCCAGGGTTCTACCACAGTGTCTGTGTGGGAAAGGAGGGTGTCCTTAGACTGGTTTCTAATCCCAGTTTTGACCAAGGCATTTCTCTTTACTCTTTCTTCTTTTTTAAATTACTGTCATTGGTTTTCCATATCAGTGTATTGTGGAAGATTTTGTCTTCCCAATATTTTGTTTCTCCTCCAAAAGTTTAAAAACCACTGGCCTGGCAAAGAGTGTTTACCTAATAGGCTTTAAAATTTGCAAGGTTTAAATGAGATAATTCAGAGAATGCTTAGCTTAGCACAGTTGTGAAATGAAAACATCTCCTGCCATATCAATAAACAAGAAATATGATAGCCAACAGCAATTTCTAGCCTCCAAATGTGAATGAAATTGAAAGTGTTAGTTGATCTCATGGACTATAGTCCACCAGGCTCCTCTGTCCATGGAATTTTCCAGGCCAGAATACTGGATTAGGTTGCATTCCCTTCTCCAGGGGATCTTCCCAAACCAGAGATTGAACCAAATTCTTTACCTTCTGAGCCACCAAGGAAGCCATATGTGAATGAGGGCTCCTAAAACTGTGACCTAGCCAATCCGCCCACCTCACTCCCTGCCTCACTGAGGAGCTGGGGAGATTGCAAGAAGCAGCCATCTACCACTCTTTAAAATGAACAAGGAAACAGGATTTGGTCCCAGATAGCTGAGGTGCATAAGAAAGGAATGAATTCAGTGAGCCCAGAAGCTTGCAGGTAGACGTAAGAGATGTGGGTTCAATCCCTGGGTCAGGAAGATCCACTGGAGGACATGGCAACCCACTCCAGTATTCTTGCCTGGAGAATCCCAAGGACAGAGGGCCCTGGTGGGTTATGGTCCCCAGGGTCACAAAGAGTCAGACATGACTGAAGTAACTTAGCAGCAGAGGCTTGCATCTTCTCAAACATAGATCGCTAAATTCCTTAACTTGATATCTGATCTTTGATGTTCGGACTACCTGCTCCCTTTGTTGTAAACTTGTATATGGCCTAACTCCCCCTTCCACCTCTTTGGAAGTTTTCTCAGAGCTACTGAGATGTTGTCTCTGGGGGGCTGGGAGTCCTAAACATTTCTACCAAATAAAATAACTCTACTTTCAGGTTGTGACTATATTTTTTAGTGGACACAGTGACTGTCACTTAGCGAGTATTAAATAAATGTCACATATTCTATTTGTTATTCTTTTGGTAAACGCTTGGTTAATACAAACCCTTAGGGTGATCATGTACCTGGTTTGCTTGGGACAGAGCCAGTTTACTCCTGCTGTCCTGGTCTAATTATTAATACAGCCTCCTTTTTTCACTCTCAGAGGTGCATTGGTTTAGACAAACTATCTTTTCACCCTAATTATGCCCCATTTCACGCTTTGGAAGAAAGTCACTTCTTGTATTGCAAAAATAGTGTTGGGTGCAAGGCTCAGATTTCTTTGCAGCCACAGAATATGAACAGTGTGCTCAGCCAGGCCAGAAAGAACTCAGACCAACTGCCCTTCCAGAAATGTCAGATAACTCAAGTCACATCAGCCCCGCCAAACACAAAAAATCCATGTCATCTTGGTCTTCATGCAGAAGAGCACGTAGCCATGTCAGCAGAGTGTAATCTCAGGTTAGAAAGGAAAAAGTTATATTTTTTTTCCCCTTTGCTCCTGGGAGGGTGTGTTGAAAAAAAAAAAAAAAAACAAACCCTGCCAGATGCCCAGGAGAGAGATTTGGTTTTTAACATGTTAAAATTGTGACCTTTTGTGACTATTAACTCACACATACAAAGAGCAACAAGCCTTTCCTGCTGCACCGCCCAGCGAGTATCCGGTCTAATCAGTAGACAGAAGAAATTCTGCAGCAGTGACTCATTTCTGGGCTAACAATGGAACTGACGCTCCTTGGCTTTTTATTATTTTTGAATCTGGAATTCTTTTGGTAAAGTTTGGTACAGTAAATTTAGAACAAAAGGTGTGGATGATAATGTGCCTCCTGGGTAAAGCTCCGATAGCTTGGGCGTGAGTCAAACACAGCTAACGTTTGGAGCTGAACTTGGGGTATCTTGGACAGATGTTTTCTCCATGTCTAAACACCATGTCATTTCAAGGACTGAGAATGTAAACTAAATGTTTTGATTGATTCTGACCAGGTATTTTGAATGTGGACATTTTCTCTACAGAGTATTTGTAGGGCACAAAAGCCAACACAAATCAAATGATAATTTAATGCCCTAGCAGATCTTGAGTTCCCCATATTTTTTTTTCCCTTAAAGCTGGTCAATTTTCTTCTGAACATCCAGGTTAACACTCAATTGAATCCTAGCTGAGAAGAAGGAAAAGGTTGTCCTGACAACCACTTCAAAGATTTGGTTGGCATAATCTGTTTTACAAGAGGACATCTTGCTACGGCCTAGGAACTGTGATGTCAAGGAAATCCAAACCAATTTTTAAGCTTTATCTTCAAGTGTTCTTAAAATAAGTAAACTAAAGTGTTCAATTCCTGATCTTCCAATGAGATTGTTGAAATTCACTAATTAAGGGGATCTCTGTGATGAGTTGGGATTGCAAAAGGATATAGTTCAATGCAAGACAAAAGTTAATTTAAAAAAATATACCAAGAGGTGGAAATTTTAGCTTTGGAATTATTTTAACCAAGTTTTGGAAACAAAGAATTTTCTGGAGACACATGTTAGCTAAGGAAACTGATGGCATATGTATTCCTCCTCTTAGTTTGTTATAGTTTAAAAAAACCCATCAAACTAAAGTGATTAATCAAAACATTTAAACAATGATATGACGCACACTGGAAGCATTTTTCTATCCTGTCTGGGAAGCCACAAGTAAGGACTTTGGATGTCATTCCAATTTAAGGTCCCCAAGGTAAGGATGTACAAAGACAACTGCAGATTTCACTACTGACTCTCAAAAGGGAGGATTAGACAGATTGTTTCCTGTTTCTGGGGAAGGAAAAAAAAGGGGAGGGGGAAGAAGAAAAAAAAAGGCTTTGGGATCACAAATTATTTTATGTGTTTCACTTCCCAAACTCTGTTTTCAAGTTCTTCCAGAGTTCAGAGGTGCCAAGTGGGGTGAAAAGAAATACAATGAGGAAAAAATTGCCTGACGTCAGCCTGCAATGGAGCACATTCCTTCCCTCTCTGCCTAGATGTCTTTTGATGGTCACATATGGCTCCTTAGTCATTCTCCATATGCATATGAGGCAGTCTCTGAGTATTGTGGGCCATTTTATTGCTATGTATTACTATTTCTTTTAAAGGACAAGTATCTCTCATACTCAATGTGTAAATGACCTTCATCACTATCTCACATCAGAGAGACATCGTATGATGTGAAAGCTGTTCAGTCGTATCCGACTCTTTGTGACCTCATGGACTACACAGTCCATGGAATTCTCCAGGCCAGAATACTCGAGTGCGCAGCTCCTCCCTTCTTCACAGGATCTTCCCGACCCAGGAATAGAACCCAGGTCTCCTGCATTGCAGGCAGATTCTTTACGAGCCGAGCCACAAGGGAAGTCTAAGAATACTGGAGTGAGTAGCCTATCCCTTCTCCAGGGAATCTTCCCAACCCAGGAGCTGAACCAGGGTCTCCTGCATTGCAGGCAGATTCTTTACCAGTTGAGCTACCAGGGAAGCCCAAAACGTGGTATACACAAGCCTAAATGAATCTCTTATAGCAGGCCCTAAATATGGTGAAATCTGGTTGGTTTAGCTTTAATAGCGATTGGAATTCTTAATTAGGTGGTATTGTCACAACAATTTAGGGATATTTAAATAAGATAATAAGGGCTTTCTAAGTAATGAAACAGGATAATCTGTAAGCACTGTGGGATTCAAAGTATAACCATCAGTTTGAGGTCCATGAAATATTCTACTCTTAAAAAGAGATCTTTGGACCAGAAACAGGTTGGAGGCCTCTAAGTACCACTTCTCCTTCTACATATGGAGACTCAGAGGCCCAGAGTGACAAGTGGTCACACAGGGAATTAGGGGCAGAGCTAGGACAAGCTTCAGGTTCCTTGACATCTGCTCCAGCGATCCCTGCCACCTCTTTCTCTAGCTGTTGCCTGCTTCCCAGTCTCACCAGTGTGTGTGTATGCGTGTGTGTGTGTGTGCGTGTGTGTGTGTGTGTGTGTGTGTGCGGGCACGCGGAGCGTCAGCCATGCCTGACTCTTTGCAACCCCGTTGACTGTAGCCCATTAGCCTCTCCTGTCCATGGATTTCCCAGGCAAAAATCCTAGAGAGGGTTGCCATTTCCTACTATAGGGGATCTTCCCAAATCAGCGATAGAACCCTGTCTCTTGTGTTTTCCCGCGTTGGCAGGCGGATTCTTTACCACTGTGCTACCTGGGAAGCCCTGAGAGGCACCAGCCAGTGCTCTATCCCAATTGCCTGTTAGCAACTTCATCCTTTAATTAAAAATGACCACAGTGGCAACGAAGCAATGATCCATGAATGCACTTCTAAATAAAATACCTGTGGGTGCCCAGCACTGAATTTGAACTCCCATTTGGGAAAAAAAAAATCCTATTTTAGTTCAAAATATGCCCAAAAGTATTATTAACAGGAGAATCACAGACTCATGAATCTTCAGGGAGAACTATAGCATCTATTAATAGATGTTGCCCAAAAGCCAATAAAAATAATGTCTTGCCAGGGAATGAGGAATCCACCAAATGGCTTTGTCATTGTTGTTACACTGAAAGCATCCATTCAGCATAACATACTCATTTCTAAATCAGACCATTTGAATTTATTGCTAAAATGTAGACTTGTGATCTGAGTACAAATTGCCCAGTTTATGTTATGTTGAATAACAATGATCAAGCATTGTCATTTGTTTTTTGTTTTCTTTTGATTAGGTTTTTGATCCTACTCAATGCTCAGACTCTTGATTTATCAGTCATGTAACCCATTCCAGTATCCAAATCACTTTTTTTCTTTGCTGTTAGCCAGGCCTTGGACTTCTCAGAGGAGGCAGGTAAAAGTGGTGGGGGATAAATTATAAAGAGGTAGTGTCCAGCTTTGGATCACTAGTGGATAGAGGCTGTTGTTAAAAAAGGTATGAGAGGATAGGAACAATCTGGTGGAGCTTGAACTCTGAAGAGTTCAAAATATCAGCCTTATGATATATTGACTCCATCTTTCGTAGCCCTTATTATACTAAAGCTAGACGCTCCACTTAGTCAATCCTGCCCTTTCCCTTCACCTTTTTAATGGTCTCCTCCCAGGCTCACATTCCTCTGCCATCTCTAGTTTTCTCTTTGGCACCAAACATTGGAAAGAACAGCTTATATTTATTATTTTATAACATCTTTCCCTTTCATTTAGATAGTCTCTGAGGAAAGTGTTATGTGGTCAAATAAATGTGAAAGAGTGCTTCAAGTAAGTGGAATGGATTACCATGCTGGGGCATGCTTTGTATCCTTTAAACTTTAATACTTTTTGTGACTATCCAGGGGAGACAGGTTCTAAGAAACATAGCACACAGATTCTTTTTTCTCAAAATTGAGAAACTTTTTAATTTTAGAGGAGAGTGAAAAAGTTGGCTTAAAGTTCAATGTTCAGAAAACTAAGATCATGGCATCTGGTCCCATCACTTCATGGGAAATAGATGGGGACAGAGTGGCTGACTTTATTTTTTTAAGCTCCAAAATCACTGCATTTGGTGATTGCAGCCATGAAATTATAAGACGCTTACTCCTTGGAAGGAAAGTTATGACCAACCTAGACAGCATATTAAAAAGCAGAGACATTATGTTGTCAACAAAGGTTCATCTAGTCAAGGCTATGGTTTTTCCAGTGGTCATGTATAGATGTTAGAGTTGGACTATAAAGAAAACTGAGTGCCAAAGAATTGATGCTTTTGAACTGTGGTATTGCAGAAGACTCTTGAGAGTCCCTTGGACTGCAAGGAGATCCAGCCAGTCCATCCTAAAGGAGATCAGTCCTGGGTGTTCATTGGAGGGACTGATGTTGAAGCTGAAACTCCAATACTTTGGCCACCTCGTGCGAAGAGTTGACTCACTGGAAAAGACCCTGATGCTGGGAGGGATTGGGGGCAGGAGGAGAAGGGGACGACAGAGGATGAGATGGCTGGATGGCATAACCAACTCAATGGACATGAATTTGAGTAAACTCTGGGAGTTGGTGATGGACAGGGAGGCCTGGCGTGCTACGGTTCATGGGGTCGAAATGAGTCAGACACGACTGAGCGACTGAACTGAGGCTAATTTGTACTGTAGCTAATCTGACATGTAGCAGGTTCTCATAGTTTAACTAATCATTAAAATGTGCCCTGAGGGACTTTCCTCGTGGTCCAGTGGTGAAGAATCCTCCTGCCAATACAGAGGACGTGGTTCGATCCCTGGTCCAGAAAGACCCCACATGCCTCGGGGCAATGAAGCCTGCGCACCACAGCTGCTGAAGCCTGTGCTCTGTAAGAAGAGAAGTCACCGCGATGCGAAGCCCAAGCACCACAGCTAGAGAGAGTCTCCTGCAGCAGCAATGGAGACCAAGTGCAGCCAAAAATAAAATAAATAAAGAAGCAATTTTAAAAACCTTTACCTAAGAAAAGAGAGGCCCTGAGAAACACAGTCTGGAAAAGTCTGTTAAGAAATCCATCTTGCTCTACCCAAAGTGGGGGCTTCCCAGGTGATGCTAGTGGTAAAGAATCCACCTGCCAATGCAGGAGATGTAAGAGATACAGATTTGATCTCTGGGTGGGGAAGATCCCCTGGAGAAGGAAATGGCAACCCACTCTAGTATTTTTGCTGGGAGAATCCCATGGACAGGCAAGCAGAGCCTGGTGGGCTACAGTCCACAGGGTCACAAAGAGTTGGATACGACCGAGGCGACTCAGCATGCACGCAAGCTCCCCAGGAAACTGATGCGTATTCAGTAGTAATGTTCAGTAAACCTTTGTCAAATACATGAACGCATGTGTGATTCAGGGGGACTGCTCGGAGCAGAGATCTTGGGTGACTGTTTCCACAGCACACAGAATTCACACCCACTTACAAACACCCACCCTGCAATATCCCTCGACAGGAACGCCTCCATTGGTTTGACATGCTCGGTCAAACCAGCCTGTCTCCCTGTGCTGAGGAAGACTCTGTATTGGTTTCAGGCTCTGCTGTCACCATCTTGAAAGAGTTAATCACTTTTTAAAATGGGGCTCCACATTCTCATTTTTACTGGTCCCTGCAAATCAGGTAGCTGATCCTGCCAGAGGTGTCTTCTGCCTCTCACCTTTGCAGTGCACAGAGCTGTCTGGCCGTCTCCTCAATGGCAGAACCTCTGCTGAGGCCGTCTCCTCAATTCCCTTCATCAAAACCTCAGTTCTGAATGCCTTCCTGATGTGTGGACTTATACTCTCTTGCTGACATACCCTAAGCTGGAAAAGGCTAGGTCACCCTGTTTAATGTGTTAATACCCAGGAAGATATAGGGGCTTCCCTGGTGCCTCAGACGGTAAAGAATCTGCCTGCAATGCAGGAGACACAGGTTTAATCCTTGGATTGGGAAGATCCCTTGGAGAAGGGAATGGCTACTCACGTCAGTATTCTTGTCTGGAGAATCCCATGGACAGAGGAGGCTGGCAGGCTATAGTCCATGGGGTCTCAGAGAGTTGAATAGGACTGAGTGACTAATACATACACACTTCTCACCTCTCAACTCTAGGCTCAAGAAACTTTAAAAGAATAGCTCTTTAAACAAAAAGATTGGCTCTCTAATGGTAGTGTTTTAGGCATTCGCCACACAGAGATATTTTAGGCACCCTCTATAGATAGATATTTTGGAATGAGGCAACATCTCTATGTTCCTCAAATTATATTCTTAAGACAATTGCTGACAATATCACCTTATTCATGAAACAGCTGTCCTTCATGTTAACCATTGTTTTAAAAATTGTGGTGTCACTGCATTTTTCATTGACAAAGAATTTTCAAAGAGTTATGTTTTTGTCTAGCAATTTTGCAATAAACATATTCCAAAATCTTATTTACTTTTAATCAAGAGTCATACCTTGAGTTAGAAATCAGAAGTCCCAGATGCCAGAGTTCTACTTTGCCAGTTTTCTTAGCTAAATGTTATCAGACAAGACATTTGATATCTTGAATTCTTTGTTTACTTATTTTTTTAAAAATGAGGCTAAAGAATATCTCTTTTCTGACTCTTGGGTTCATTTTTGGAGTTAAATAAGATGTGCTTTGAAGACACACGGTGGAATGGCCATGCTTAAATCAATCTCTGTAATTAATAGCACACTTGGGAATGTCTGAAGACACATCCACAACTGAAGGTAAAGATGACCAGAGACCAGGATTGCAGACAGGTTTGAAGAACTGATGAAGAACAATAAGCTGCAAGAGCAGAAGGGCAGACATTCAGATTTTCTAAAGCCAGTTTTTCATTTATTGGCATAAGTTAAAACATGGTCAACAGCAGCAGTCACCTACAGATTGGGAATTTTGAAAATGAAATATGACAATAAATGAATGAAAAAATGAAGCAAGACACAAGAAGTATTGGAAGAAGCTGGATGGGGTCAAAGAAAGGAGTGAGGTTTTCTGTTTTGCTTTTTATAACAACTAAGGAAGTGCAAATTGTACTCATTTCACATGCTAGCAAAGTAATGCTAAAAATTTTCACAAGCTAACAAAGTAATGCTCAAAATTCTCCAAGCTAGGCTTCAACAGTATGTGAATCCGAGAACTTCCAGATGTTCAAGCTGGATTTAGAAAAGGCAGAGAACCAGAGAACAAATTGCCAACATCCATTGGGATATAGAAAAAGTAAGAAAATCCCAAAAAACATCTACTTCTGCTTCACTGACTTCTCTAAAGCCTTTGATTGTGTGTATCACAACAAACTGTAAAAAATTCTTCAAGAGATGGGAATATCTGACTACTTTACCTGCCTCCTGAGAAACATATATGCAGGTCAAGAAGCAACAGTTAGAACTGGACATGAAACAACAGACTGGTTCTAAATTGGGAAAGGAGTATGTCAAGGTTGTATATTGTCACCCTGCTTATTTAACTTATATGCAGAGCACATCATGTGAAATGCTGGGCTGGATGAAGTACAAACTGGAATCAAGATTGCCGGGAGACATATCAATAACCTTAGATATGCAGATGACACTACCCTTATGGCAGAAAGTGAAGAGGAACTAAAGAGCCTCTTGATGAAAGTGAAAGTGAAGTCGCTCAGTCATGTCAGACTCTTTGCAACCCCATGGACTGTAGCCTACCAGAATCCTCCGTCCATGGGATTTCCCAGGCAAGAGTACTGGAGTGGGTTGCCATTTCCTCCTCCAGGGGTTCCTCCCGACCCAGGGATTAAACCCAGGTCTCCTGCATTGAAGGCAGACGCTTTACTGTCTGAGCCACCAGGGAAATCCTGATGAAAGTGAAAGGAGAGTGAAAAAGCTGGCTTAAAACTCAACATTCAAAAAAGTAAGATTGTGACATCTAGTCCCAACACTTCAAGGTAAATAGATGGGAAAGCAATGGAAACAGTGACAGACTTCATTTTCTTGGGCTCCAAAATCACTGCAGATGGTTACTGCAGCCTTGAAATTAAAAGGTACTTGCTCCTTGGAAGAAAAGCTATGACCAACCTAGAAAGCATATTAAAAAGCAGAGGCATTACTTTGCCAACAAAGATCTGTCTAGTCAAAGCTATGGTTTTTCCAGTAGTCATGTATGGATGTGAGAGTTGGACCATAAAGAAGGCTGAGCACCGGAGAATTGATGCTTTTGAACTGTGCTGTTGGAGGAAACTCTTGAGAGTCCCTTGAACTGCAACGAGATCCAACCAGTCCATCCTAAAGGAGATCACTCCTGAATATTCATTGGAAGGACTGATGCTGAGACTGAAGCTCCAATACTTTGGCTACCTGATGTGAAGAACTGACTCATTTGAAAAGACCCTAATGCCAGGAAAGATTGAAGGCAGTAGGAGAAGGGAATGACAGAGGATGAGATGGTTGGATGGCATCACTGACTCAACTGACATGACTTTGAGTAAGCTTCAAGAGACGGTGAAGGACAGGGAAGCCTGGTGTGCTACAGTCCATGGGGTTTCAAAGAGTCGGACTCGACTGAGCAACTGGACAAAAGAAGTTCACAACAGAAGGAAGAAACAAGAAAAAAATCTATGTTAATCCAAAGAATGTTCAAACTACCACACAATTGCACTCATCTCACATGCTAGCAAAGTAATGCTCAAAATTTTCCAAACCAGGCTTCAATAGTACATGAACTGTGAACTTCCAGATGTTCAAGCTGGATTTATAAAAGGCAGAGGAACCAGAGATCAAATTGCCAACATCCACTGAATCATAGAAAAAGCAAGAGAATCCAGAAAAACATCTTCTTCTGTTTTATTGATTACTTCAAAGCCTTTGACTCTGTAGATCACAACAAACTGTGGAAAATTCAAGAGATGGGAATACCAGACCACTTTACCTGCCTCCTGAGAAATCTGTGTGCAGATCAAGAAGCAACAGTTAGAACCAGATATGGAACAGCAGACTGGTTCCAAATTGGGAAAGGAGGTATATTGTCAAGGCTGTATATTGTCACCCTATTTATTTAACTTATATGCAGAGTACATCATGAGATTGCTGGGAGAAATATCAATAACCTCAGATATGCAGATGACACCACCCTTATGGCAGAAAGTGAAGAGGAACTAAAGAGCCTCTTGATGAAAGGGAAAGAGGAGAATGAAAAGATGGCTTAAAACTCAACATTAAAAAAAGTAAGATCATGGCATCTGGTTCCATCACTTCATGGCAAATAGATGGGAAAGCAATGGAAACAGTGACAGATTTCATTTTCTTGGGCTCCAAAATCACTGCAGATGGTGGCTGCAGCCATAAAATTAAGACACTTGCTCCTTGGAAGAAAAGCTTTGAAAAACCTAGACGGCATATTAAAAAGCAGAGACATTACTTTTCCTACAAAGGTCCATCTAGTCAAAGCTATGGCTTTTCCATTAGTCATGTATGGATGTGAGAGTTGGACTATAAAAAAAGCTGAGTGCCAAGAATTGATGCTTCTGTATTGTGGTGTTGGAGAAGACTCTTGAGAGTTCCTTGGATTGCAAGGAGATCAAACCAGTCAATCTTAAAGGAAATCAGTCCTGAATAGTCATTGGAAGGACTGATGCTGAAGCTCAAACTCCAATACTTTGGCCACCTGATGTGAAGAACTGACTCACTGGAAAAGACTCTGATGCTGGGAAAGATTGAAGGCAGGGAGAGAAGGGGATGACAGAGGATGAGATGGTTGGATGGCATCGCCGACTCAATGGACGGGAGTTTGAGCAAGCTCTGGGAGTTGGTGATGGACAGGGAAGCCTGGCGTTCATGGGGTCTCGAAAAGTTGGACACGACTGAGCAACTGAACCAACTAATATTAATCCTGAGAAGGAAGGCAGGCAAGGAAAAGACTTTCCAAGGAAAATTTCAAGGAGATGATCTGCTTCATAAACAATAGAAGTGGCTGCTTAGGATTTCTGTAGTAGGGATCTTGATGAATAAATCAGTTAGTATGATTTCGAGACATGTATTGGCAGTAATTCAAATCCAGGGGGTAGAGAACCTATAGAACTTAGATCAGCAGAGAAGTGGAATATTTTGAAACTCCTACCCAGAGCAAAATGACAAGTCTTGTGGGAAGACCTTGGTATTGATGGTGGGCCAAGGCTAAATTTTCTGCCTATTTGCTTTAGGAAGGAAGGAATCGATGAAAGGAGGCATTGTGATATGGTTTTAAAAATGTATTTGTGATTTTCTTCGAAGTTAGAGGACAATTTGGTAGACTTGACAGAATAAAGTGACTGGGAAGTAGAAACCAAGGTGAATGTCAGGCTACAGAAGCAGGTAGGGGAGGAGGGATATAGGGGTGGGTGAATAGACAAGATCTAAGAGGCACAAGAGCCTATACAATGAACAAACTAAGCCTCCTTTTTTCAAGGTTTTGTTTCAAATAGGGTCAGATCAAGCCTCGTACATCAATTTGGAGTCCATTTAGATCTGCATACTAGGCATTCATGGAGTTCCGGCATTAGCTAATAAGAAAGAGCGTGCACGGATATGAACTGGATTCCCTAGGGATCTGTGGGTCCCATGAAGGAGCCTTGTTTACCGAAGCACAAAGCAGAAGAGATTGAGGTCACTGCAGGAGCAGCTCCAGGCTGAGTGGGTACTGTCCCTCCCTCTCTAATGTAGGATCCCTCTTCTTGGTCAAGGTAGGTCCCAGAGTCTGAAGTGAAACAAATGAATCCTACCCCAGTTGGGGTGGGTAGTAGTGGATAGATACAAGGCGGTTTCAGGAAACTGAGACAGTAAATATTAAAGGAAGGGACAGAGAGTTGGAGCTGATCTTCTCACGCACAAAAACATTTTTGGAAGCAGTTACATGTGGGGCTTCCCAGCTGGCACTAGTGGTAAAGAACCTGCCTGCTAATGCAGGAGACATAAGAGACTCGGGTTCTATCTCTGTGCTGGGAAGATCTCCTGGTGGAGGGCATGGCGACTCAACCCAGTACTCTTGCCTGAATCCCATGGACAGAGGAGCCCGGTGGGCTACAGTCCATGGGGTCACAAAGAGTCGGACACGACTGAAGCAACTCAGCACTCGTGGAAAGGCAGAAGTGGGGGGGAGGGTAGAGAGAGGGTAAGAAACTTGACTAGGGGACTTCCCTGGTGGCCTACTGGTTAAGACGTCACCTTCCAATGCAGAGTGTGTGGGTTCAAGCCCTGGTCACGGAGTTAGGATCCCATATGCCTCACAGCCAAAAAACCAGAACATAAATAACAGAAACAATATTGTAACAAATTCAGTAAGAATTCAAAGAAGAAAGAAACCTAGACTAAGTGTTCTCCTCAGTACATCACAGGCGTAATCTCATCTTACTGTTACCGCAACCCTCTGGGGTATATATTATTATTTCCATTTTACAGATGCATGCCCAGGTTCTTGCTATATCTATTGATAATAACTGTGGCTAACCTTGGTTACATGCGTATGTGCCAGCCACTTTACAGATTACCTCTTAATCCTTATAAGAACATAGGAATTAGATATCATTATTACCTCCATTTTCCAGATGAGAAAATCAAGGCAAGGAGAAGTCCTGTAACTTGCCCAAGGGCACACAGCCAGGCAATGGTGGGAGCCAGAATGCAAAACCAGGCAGTCTGTTTACAGAGTCCATAATTGAAATCACCATGGGTAACAGCCTCTAATAAGCCAGTCAAACTTAAGAGAAAAATAGAGGGAAGATACACTTACTAAGATGGAGAAATGATTATTTAAAAGGAAAGAAAGAAGGATAGCAATGAGGAGGGAAAACGTCATCCCGAAAGGGAATTTGAATGTTTAATTTTTAGAGATCGGAGAGGCTTTATTGATGATTTTAGTAATAATGAAGATGACAGTAACAAAGTGAACATTTATTGGAAGGCTTTCTATCTGCCTTTGTATCTATTTTCTCATTGAATTTTCAGAATAATTCTTTTGTCTGTATTGAAATTGCAGGACCTAAGTACAGAGTAGCAGCTCAATAAATATTTATTGCGTGACTCTTAAAATGTGACTTTTGTGGTTTCACTTTTAGGAAACTCTAGGTCATAGGGCTGAATTCTAGGAGGCTCAGCTTCTGTGATGCTAGCGTTTTATTACCTCACAGCATTTATTTGTCTGAAATTATCCTGTTTATTTCTTTGTGTTTATTATCTCTCACTGTTAGCATGTACACTCTAGGCGAGCAGCGTCTCACTCAAGCTCTTTCAGTACTTGCAGCATCCAGAACAATGCCTTGCAGTTGGAAGGCGGTTGATACACCCTCGCCGTGTGAATGAAGAGAACCCACAGCCGAGCTTTTGGGGCAACTCTTCTTCCACAACAGCGCAGTGGACTGCAGAGCAGGCAGTTCCTCTGCTCACGTGATTGCAAGCATCTTCCTCTCTGTGCCTGTTTTCAATGAGCATCTGTACACTTTCTCTGTCACTCAACTGTCATTCACTCAACTGTTCATTTCCCCAGGTTTAGCTTTGGAGCAAAGCAAGAAAAGAAACTGCTTGTTTGTTCTGTTTTCAGTGCGTAAACAGAGATCATCACAAAGGTTATCAAACCATCTATCCCTGAAAATGACTCTTTCACCACACACTGTTAGGATGACGACTACTACAAAAGAACAAGCAAACAAACACACACGTTGGAATCCCTGTATACTGTTGATGGGAGTGTAAATGGTGCAGCTGCTATGGAAACCAGTGTGGCATTCCTTGAAAAATTATGGCCATAAGCTCTAGCCATCTCATTTCTGAGTATATACCTTAAAGAATCTCAAGTAGCTATTTGTACACCCATGTTCATAGCACCATTATTCACAGCAGCCAAGAGGTGGCAGCAACTTAAGAGTCCATCAACAGATAGCTGGATAAACAAAATCTGGTATATACATACAGTGGAATATTATTCAGCCTTAAAAAGGAAGGAAATTATGACACATGCTACAATATGGATGAATCTTGGCGATACCATGCCAAGTGAAATAAGCCGCTAACAAACACACAAATACCGTATGATTCCACTTATATGAGGCCCCTAGAGTAGTCAAATTCAAAGAGTCAGAAGGTGAATGGTGGTTGCCAAGAAAATGGGTACAGAGCTTTGCAAGATGAAGAGTTTGGAGATTGGTTGCACAATAATATGAATATACCTAACACTCTGAACTGTACTATTAAAAATGGTTAAGATGGTAATTTTTGCCATGTGCATTTTTCACAATTAAAAAAGGATGAGTGGAGGAAAGGGAAGACTTTTGGTAGTATGGCATATGCCTCTCAAGGAGCAAGATCCTAAAGTGAAGGACTCAGTGAATTCAAATGAAAATGCAAAGTCCCTGTGAAGGAACAGAGGTGGAAGTCTAAGAAGAGCTACCACTATAAACAAACTGCATCAGAGACAAGGAGGGTTAAGCACAAGCTCTTGGTTTTGGGTTCCTGAGGGTCAGGGTTGCAAATAACACTTTCTTTAATGACTTTTTAGTATAATGTACATTCTTAAGCATTTTACACAAATCTTTATAGAGTCAGGCGTGTGATTAAATCAGGTTGTGATACTGCTGCTGCTCTGAAGTGTCTCTTGTTGCATCCCGCCAACACTCACCTGTCCACACGCAGCTGGCAGACGATGCTCAGCGCGTCCACCACGCCTTCTTCTCTCAACTGCCGACAGCCAATGGATGTAGCAATAAAACACCCGGTCCTGCCGATCCCTGCACTGCAAAGGACAGACAGTGAATTAAAAGGTGCAGGGAAAAGAGCAGAGATAAAATATATTCTTTTAACATTGAAAACAATCATTAGGATCAACAACAATAATTATGATAACAGCAGCTGCTCTCGTGTACTGAGTGTACAAACCAGGTCCTCTGCTCAGCGCTGCACCAGCATCCTTCCTTTTAGGTCTAAGAAATAGGATGAATGGGATGGAGGGAGGTGGTGGGTGGAAAGAATAGTGAAAAAGGTAGCAGTTGTTCTACAAAGAAGAATTAGGGCCTGAAATTCAGTAAGGTATGGACCGTAGAAAGGAGGGGAAAGATCTACATACATCACAGAAGTGAGCATGGAGGAGTGGAGGTGAACAGTGAGAAAAGCAAAAAGTCAAAGGTGACTCGCCCGGAGGACTTGAAGAATGGCAGCGTCATTGAGATGCAGTGGGAGGTCTGGAATGAGGTCTGATTTGAGGAAGAGAGTGGGGGCTTTGGTCCTGGATATAAAAATGTGGCTGGGGCTTTCCTGGTGCCTCAGATGGTAAAGAATCTGCCTGCAATGCGGGAGACCCAGGTTCGACACCTGGGTCAGGAAGATCCCCTGAAGAAGAGAATGGCAACCCACGCCAGTATTCTTGCCTGGCGAATTCCACAGAGGAGGCTGGTGAGCTATAGTCCATGGGGTTGCAAAGAGTTGGAAAAGACTGAGCAACTAGCACATACACATATACTGATGTAAAAGATGTTAGTGAATAGCTGAAGATTCAGTTCAGTTTAGGAGAGAGGATGTGACTAAAGGCACATATTTCCAAGTCTTTTTTTTTTTTCTTAATCAAGGTAACAGCTGAACAGAAATATTACCTGTCATGGAAGGTTTACTCATGAATCTCTTTAGATGGCAAATTATCAACTTTACAAACTTTCTCTGTCTTTCTCTCTTTCAGCAATTTCAACCATCTTTATGTAAATTTCTCCCAAATCTACACTTAAGTTCCCCAAGTTCCTCCTAAACTCTAGATTAGCATTCCACCTCCTAGCTGGCACTTCTGCTGTTGCTATTTTACACTTGCTTCAGTTCAGTGTCTCTAAATTCAATGTATCTAAAACAGAATTAATTATCTTTTTCCTCAATGGCATTACCAAGCAGCCACAAGTTTTCCAGCCTAGAAATCTTGGAGCCATCTTCAACATCTCCCCCTCTCTCACTTCCCACATCCAGTCTGTTACCAATTCTTATGTTTCCCACCTCCACTGAGCTTTCGGGATCTGTGCTTTTCTTTCTATAAACTGTGCTCACGTTTTTGAAATCTTACTTCATGATTAACGATGATCTCACCATGGTTTCCAAGTCTCAAGACTCTTCCTGGGCTAATTCATGATATACACAGTTGCTAGGCTCATCTTTTTGAAATAGGAACCTGATCATATTACTTGATACTCAAAAACCATAGGGCCTTCCCAGGTGGCTCCGTGGTAAAGAATCCACCTGCCAATGCAGGTGATGCAGGAGACACAGTTTTGATCCCTGGGTCAGGAAGATCCTCTGGAGCAGGAAATGGCAATCCACTCACTATTCTTTCCTGGAAAATTCCATGGACAGTGCAGTCTGGAGGGCTATAGCCCAAAGGGTCACAATGAGTTGGACATGACTGAACATGCATAAGCACCAGCAAAAACTGCAGGTGGTCACAGTACAATGTCTAAGCAAGCTTCCATGGTATTCACGCCTTACATAATATGACTGGACGAACTTTCAAGCTTTTTGTCTTTGAGCTGTTGACTTTGTACCCTTTATGCCATTGTTTTCATTTGAATCCTTGCAAAAAAAAAACTTTTCTTTTTGAATTTTCCTTTTTGAGTTAATGATATTTCTCCAGTCAGAAATGCCCACCCTACCAC
This sequence comes from Muntiacus reevesi, assembly GCF_963930625.1. Classification (NCBI taxonomy): domain Eukaryota; kingdom Metazoa; phylum Chordata; class Mammalia; order Artiodactyla; family Cervidae; genus Muntiacus; species Muntiacus reevesi. The sequence continues at coordinate 157,960,724 of NC_089252.1, read as the reverse complement.
CTTTTAAAACCACAAACATTGGTCCTTTTTCCAAGATCCTATTCAGCATTATTCCAACTTTTAGAGACTTTCTTCAAATCTCATAGTTTGAGTGAATAGCTCCCCTTTCAGCACTCAAATATGGGCTTCCCTGATGACTCAGTGATAAAGAATCCTCCTGCCAATGCAGGAGACGTGGGTTTGATTCCTGGGTTGGGGAGATGGCCTGGAGAAGGAAATGGCAACCCACTCGAGTGTTCTTGCCTGGGAAATCTCATTACAGAGGACCCTGGTGGGCTACAGTCCATGGGGTCACAAAGAGTTGGACACAACTTAGTGAATGAACAACAGCAGCAGCAGCAGTCAAATAGCACTTATTTCTCGGACTTGGCACTTGTTTCCTGTTGAATATGAGTGCAGAGGAATTCAGAGGAGGAATGCATCCCCTTTAGTGTAAGTGTCTACAGAGAGTTTCTGTCAATAAAGAGATAGTACTTGAACTGTACCTTGTGAATGGCACGCACTTTGGTTATCACCAATGTGAGAGAATGTTCCATAGGTGAGACTGGTATAGGGAAAAATTTGTAGAACAGAAAATAAGATGTGTGACAATGAGTAGACTTGTTTGGCTAGTAAAAGAAAGCTACGTTAGAGGAATAGTGGGAAAGAAGGCTGGGAAGGAACAGAGAGTCTATAAAGGATTATGGAAAGCTAAGAACTTTGGACTTCATCCTCTAAAAGAATGGTACTTTTTTTTTTTTTTTTTTTTTGAGAATATGTTGAAAACAATGAGCTTTCACTCCCCAGAAAATTCACTTAACTTAATGTACTCAAATCTATTCAAGTCATTTTAAGTTCACTGGCCCCTGTAGCCAACCCACAAATCCAAGATTAAGGAATTTTGCTCTAGGCAATGGGAAGCCTGTGTGAAGCTTTGAGCAGAGACTCCATGTGATGAAAGAGGGTTTTAGGCACATCATCCAAGAGAAGTGCACAGAATAGACTGTGGTGGGGGTGGAGCATGGGGAAGTGGGGTGTGTATGTGCAATTAGCTGACTTCTAAAATACATGGATGAGGTCATAAGGGCCTGAACTTGGGTGGTTGGGCAGGAAGTGATGATTATGGGAGAAGCTTTGAAGGGAAAGCCAATCTGGTGACTGATTAGATACTGAGGCTGGAATTGAGAAAAGGGCCAAAGATAACTGTCAACATTTGATGTTGAGTGGCTGGAAAAAAGACGGTCTCATTCTTAGAAATAGCAATCAGAAGGGGAGCTGGTTTTAGAGGGGAAATGGTTAGTTCATTTTAGATATCCTGACTGTTTTATGATTTTGGGTGGGGGACGGTTCCAGCTCTAGAGTATGGTCAGTTAGATATTTGTCTTCAGACCCAAGTTAAGTTTAGGATAAGGCCTAATGTTAGAAACTAGATAATGACACATTGGGCAAGTAGACATACAGTAAATTTTACTCTTAATTAAACCACAAATGTTCAAAAGAAAGCTAAAATCATAATTTAAAGTAATATACTTTGTTTATTAAAAATATCACCAAAATCTATCTTATAAGACTTAAGGGGATCAGTAAAATAATGCAAATTGTCTTGAGAAAATATGGAGAATAAATGACCAGTTACATAAATTACTTTAAAATTTGTACTTTGCTTTGGGCACACTAACAGGAAAACAGGGGGAAGAGGTATAAGTTAAAGGATAAGACCTTTAAACTGGACACGAGTCAAGGGAACCATTAGACATCGATCTGGCCTCTTGTCAGCCCAGCCTCCAGGACCCCATGTTCTGGTAAGAGCATTTTGTTTTCCTCTTGGTGAATTACCACTTGCCATTCACCATTTCATAAATTTATTTCCATCTGTTTTTCATGAGGTAACTTTTAGAACAGTTGACTGGCTTTCACCAAATTTGGCATAATAATAAAAAATGCTATCAAGACATAATCCTAGTAAAGTTTAGGGGCATCTCAAAACAAGAAAAAAGCTGTTGATAATTAAAAAATCATATGAGAATTAAAAAATCAGTCTCCTCATGAGACTGATGAGACTAAATGAATCCACCTACATTTCAAGGTAGAGGACCGAATGAATAAGAGCTCCTGTTCCCTGAGTGATTCATTAGGGAAATTTTCTTCACTGTATGACTGCTAAAAATACACTAGTAAAGGCACTTCATTTCTGACAAGTATCATTGTGGTCAAGAATCAAGGGGGAGGCTCATTAGTTTCAATATCTGTTCAATTTACCAGCAAAGTCAGAACCAGGGAGTCAAACCCAGCTTCCACCTGCTGCATGACTTTGCAAAGAATAGACGGTTGCTGAGGCAGAAAGGGCAGCTCACCCCTTACCTGCAGTGGACCACCACGGGCCCTCGGCCCGAGGAGGCCAGCCTGTCTTCTTCCACGTCCAGCATGAGCTGCAGAAGTGGCTGGGCGCTATCCGGAGTCTTGTGATCGGGCCATGAGGTGTACCAGTAGTGTTTCACACGCTGGGTGTGACTTCCTTGCTGAAAATAGAAACAGCCACCAAGCGCTTCGTTTACTTGTGGAACTAAGAGTCATCCAAACCACAATACTAAACGCTTTCTATCACTGCCATCTTGCTTGCTCCTCACTTGCAGGTGGCAATAAAATCTAGGAGACTTTTGACGAATATTCTTTCAACCTGAGAAAAATTTACTGTAAATATGCTGATGTCAAAATCTGACAGTCTTGCTTCAATTAAATGAGAAATATATATATATACACGATATATATTTAATATAGAAAACATACATATGTTTGTAATTTATGATCATGAACATAATGGTAGATGAATAAATGGCCAAGAAAGAATTGGGATATAGTGCGTTTCCTGTTCTTTGAATGCTCCTGACAGGTTATTATAAACATATTGACCAGTATAAGAATGCTTAATTTTATCCTCAGTCACTCTCATGACTCTACACTCACCCTAAATACCAGTGCTTAATAGCAGTGAGGAATCCCTGGAGGAAAGGAGGGTCCATGCAGTCATCTCAAAACCAAGCTGGGGCCCGGCATAGACTAGACACTAGAGAAGGCATGTTGAAGAACAGGTTTCTCCAAGTGCCTTCCTATCATGAATTTCCCACCAAAACCCATCAGTGAAGCTCTGTCTCTCTTTTTCTTTGTGATGATTCTGTCCCAGCAGTGGGGTTCTAGATAGAACTGGAATCTTTGGGATGATTGCTCTCTAGAAGTAAAAACAATACCAACAATACCATGGCAACATCCCTCAGCATTTGCTGTCCAAAATTTAAGTAAGATAAATTTTCTATGACATAATCTGGTCTGGGAAAGTCCCTATAAATGACTGTAACTCCAAGTTTTGGAAGATCTCAACAACACTTCAGGCTTTTCTTGCCTCCCACAACCACCCACGGGTACAGATTTTCCCTTTCACAGTTTCCAGGCCTTACTTAAATCTGGTGAGACAAAGTGACATTAAAAAAAGAAATCATGGTAACACCTCCAGCACAAGCCTTTAGTCCTTTAGTTAAAGGTGTTCAAAAGGTTAAATCAGAGGTGTTATATGAATGCAAATTAAAAGACCATAGTACCTTACTTAGTGGATTTCTTTAATGTCTACTTAATTATTCCAGAGTGACAGTAGCTGACAACAAAATACATAAGGGAGTGATTATAATTTCCCCTTGATCTTGACATTATTTAACTTGGTTAAATTGAATCTGCAGTTCTGAGGACAAAAAAGTTCAAAATAAAAATGCAGTCCTCCAAAACCTTCCACTCTGTAGACTGCTGCAGCTCCATATTCTTACCTTTAAGACAAGGTTTCGAACAGTATAGTTATCGCATTCATTTACACTGATAACCAGAACCTCAACTTTTCCATATATTCCTCTCTTTTCTGGCCAGTAAAGCACACATTTCTGGAGGAGGGGAAAGAAGAACACAGCAAATATTAATGGTTTTCATTGGCCTTGAAGCATTTTTCATTCAAGCATCTCAAAAGTTTCTATTTAGTTAAATAAAATAAATCAAGTATCAATTTTAAACATTCTGTAAATGAGCTAAAACCACCAAACTATACATTTTAAATGGGTAAACTTTATAGTATACATATATATGCATGTGGTGCTCAGTTGTGTTCAACTCTTTGCAGCCCCATGGACTGTAACCTACCAGGCTCCTCTGTCCATGGCATTTTCCAGGCAAGAATACTGAAGTGGGTGCCATTTCCTCCTCCAGGGGATCTTCCCGACCCAGGGATAGAACCCACATTTCTTCTGTCTCCTTCGTTGGCAGGAAGGTTTGTTTGTTTGTTCACCACGAGTGCCACCTGGGAAGCCCATACTATGTATAGTATAAATTACACGTCAATCAAGTTTTTTTTTTTTTTTAAACCAACACTATTGCTATTAATCTCATACAAAAAATAATTAAGGCAAAATTTCTCAAATCCCCACAGAGAAATTAAGGGCTAATTCAGAACTGAATTAAGAATTAGGAAACTAAGATCCAAATATTACAGTTCATCATGCAATGAACAAGGTGGAAAAAAAATGTTCTCCCACTATGATTGAGGCAAGTCACATTTGCTTGGGGCTTCCCTGGTGGCTCAGATGGTAAAGAATCTGCCTGCGGTACAGAAGACAAGGGTTCAATCCCTGGATTGAGAAGATCCCCTGAAGAAGGGAATGGCTACCCACTCCAGTATTCTTACCCGGAGAATCCCATGGACAGAGGAGCATGGCGGGCTACAGTCCATGGCGTCGCAACGAGTGGGACACAGCTGAGTGACTAACACTTTCTCATTTTCACACATTTCCTGCTTCATCAAACTAATGTCTCTAGTAAGAGTATCTGTAATGTATTAGATGCCACAGAATGCAGTCTCCCCTGTATGTAAAGTAGACATAATGGCCATTAATATATCTGTGGTACTGTATTTTCCAGGACTAATTTTCTTTTCACCTATGGGATCCATTGAAATAAATGTGTAGCAAAATTATTTTTAAAATTTTTATGAAGGATCCTCTTTGAAGGGTTTAATAGCAGTAATAACAATTATATTGCAAACAAGAAAACATGATATGATGGATAAGGTGCAAGCTTTGGAGTTAAAGAGCCTGGGACCAAATTTTGGTGCTACCATCTATCTGTGAGTCCATAAACAGGAAACATAAGCTCTCTCTGGCCTCAGTTTCCTCAAGATTTAATACATGGAAAGCACTTAGGACAAAACCAGGCATACAGTAAGCATTCAAAACTTGATATTATTATTATTGTTATTGTATTTTACAACTAATGGATTATGGGATGGGTTTTTGATCTACAGTGATTCGATCATTACTTAAATATGCATTAGATCATGCGTCAAATATATTATTTTTATGACATCATCACATTATTTAAAAAACTACAAAATGAGTTTCAAACATACATATAAACTCATATTATTTATTCTTTTGCCTTTTAAACAACCACAAAAGAATTATTACTTTTTTCACCACATATTTTAATGTCTAAGAATAAAAGTGTGAAAGTTAATGCTTTATTTTCAGTGCCCAGGGAAGTAATTTAATTTTAGAAATATTGTTTAAATAGAGTTCATCATTTTCTTTCAAACACACATGGATATTGATAAAGAAATTTTTTCACTTATTGCCTTCAGTTAGGGATCTTTCAGTCCTCAGGACACTTGTTTCTTTACATCTATGTCAAAGTCATATGACCACACTTAAAAATAATTAAGTTCTTATAGATTTAAAAGAGCAACAGCAAAAAAATTACAGAATTACAGAACTAAAGGAAAAGACATGTAACATATCAGAAACACACCTCTGGGGCTCTATCATGCTAAGTACCAAATGCTGTCTGTGACAGAGCCACAAGGAAGTCGCTTTATCTAGTGGAATCACTGTTTTTCATCCACTACAATAAAAACACATTTGCCTCCTCTACATTTTGGGCCTTTTCCAAACAAAGTAAATCATTTTCACCTCTATTTCCATGCCATTCCATCCCCAAGAGTATCAAGCTATAAGGCTATCAGGCTTAGTCTGGCTAATATAACATTAACATTTTAAAACAGAGAAACCTTCAGCAGAGGGAATTATACTCAAAATCTTGTAATACCCTCTAATGGAAAATAATCTAAAAAAGAATCATACATATATCTGTATAACTGAATCACCTTACTGTACATCTGGAACTAACACAGCAATATAAATCAACTATATTTTAATAATTTTTTTTAAAAAATAGCAATCTTTAAAAAAATAAAGCAATGTCTTTCCCTCCTCCTTTACAAATTGCCAAATGTCTGAAATTTCCCCGATTTGTTAAAGATAATCATACTAACCAAATTGCCTGGTTGCTTTCAATGGAGCATCAATTATTTCGCTGCAAGACCCGGGCTATTGTGTGACTTAAAGCCCATGCCTCCTGGATGAATCCAAGAAGAGTAACAAAGAATCTTGCAAAAGGTATTGGACAAAGGAAGAGGCATTCAGTGGCCCAGCAGTCAGGCATACGTGCCCCATTGTCCAGCATCGGGTCTGAGTAGCAGGCCCCTCAGCGAGAAGGTGGCTCTTGAAACTGGTAAGAAAAACTGCCAGGCAGGAGCTCTCAGCTTGCACCCTGACTCTTACCAATACAATCCAGGCTTGTGCACCTACTTGATAAATGGAAGCCCTGCTTGCTTCTCTCCGGAGCTTGCCGGGGCCCTCCTGAATGTTTTTCTTGACTCTTTACCAAAAATGCAATTGGCAGCCGGCTCCCAGTAGACAATGTAATGTGACTTGTTCATTCAAACAACCCTTAATTAGCATCCCATCTCCTTTCTGAGATACAATAGCTTATTTTTATACACTGAATACATTTTCCTCCTCTTTAAGGAGGATGTAGAAAAAGAGACCAGATAAGTGTGGGCGCTTTTGAATATGAGGTGAGCGAGAGCTGCAAATGTGGTTGTTTCTAAGGGCATCAGTTCACATTTGAATTATTTTTGTGAGCAGCTTTTTCGGGTTTTTTCATTGTGGTGTTAACAATGATATGAAAAAGGAAAATGCAAGGAAGGAAAATGCTCTCTTAAAGATAATATTGTGAAATCACACTAATTGTGGGTAATTCAAAATAGCACGCTATGTAGCAGAATATAACCCCAAATCATCACTATTCTGTTAGCTGGGCCGATTCTTTCAGTAAAATTATCTATTAATTCTAAGAATTCATAATTTGGAGGACAAAGAGGTTTCCAGAAGGTTATGTGTCTCTTGTACAAACAAGTAATTAGTGAACCTTGACTGTAAAGATCCTGGACATCAACCAATTTTTCATCATCAGTGGTTTACAGCAAAAATAGAATGCAGTGCAAAGCAATGCAAATCCATGTTTTTATAATCTATTTCTTTTTCTTTGATCATCCCTCTCACTCTCACCACATTAGGGTTATTTGTGTATAAAGAAGAAGCAAGTCTAGCTAGTATATTAGTTGCCCGAAAAGAAAATCTATTTTTCAGTCACTTTCTTTTTAAATTCTATGCATTTAAAATCAAAGAGATTTTTTGCTTTATGAGCGAAAGATGTATCATCACATAGGAAGTGGCTGTAAATAAACAAAGAGATACTTAGTTGCAGTTGGGTTATATTTGCATAAAAGAGAATGGATCAGATTGTCTAAAATTATTATGGTTTTAGTTACTCTAATTCTTAGTATTCCACCGAGTATTACTAACATAGATGCAACAATTTAATATTAAAAGCATCTTCACCAAAATATATCATTTAATCCCTTCCATGATCATTTATGTTAAGTAGAACAGAGAGTAGATATTGTTATTGTTATTATTTTTTTTAATAATGTTACAGCTAAGAATACTGAAGTTCAGGTGTTTTGGTAGGGAACATCCTCTTGGAGCCAAGACCCTTTGAGCAAATATCACTTTATAAACTCAAGCTTTTGTGTTTGGATTTCTGCTCCAATAACCAACTCTTTCTATACCATTAACCAATACTCTTCCTTCCCTCTGTAAAATATGCTGATAATGGAACACTGAATGCCCTCCATCCACTCTCTTACTAAGTCCAGTACTTCTGTCACTGTCTGCTGAGCTGTATGTTAGTACGTGGTATTTGTATCCAAACCTTTTAAGGACAGCTGCATTCATTTAATGAAACTTTACATAAATTCATGAAACATAAGGGTAATAAGAAAAAAAGAATTGTTTCATGAAATAATTGTGTGAGTTAATTAGGTTTTCATCCGGGGCGGGGAATTGAATCAGTAAAGAAAACAGCATGCAAATCAGGTAGAAACGAGACTTATGAAAGAGCAAAGTTTGGAAATATAGACAGAATTCTGCATTCGTATGGTTTTATAAACTTTTTTATGTTTTCTCATTTTAAAGAAACTGAAATGGGACATTTTAATGATATATAAAGGGCAGGAATTACACAAACTACATCACCTGGAGTCAATATTAAAAATAATAAAAGACTGTCCCATAATAAAATAATGAACAAGTCTGAATAGGAACAACTGCACCTGTTTTAGGACAAAATAAAAGAGCTTTTTGCTGTGTTTGCGTCTCTACTCTGACGTTTTTGGATTATATGTGTCAAATAAGAGGGCTTCTAACTATAGCTAGAAATAAAGCAAGTTACAGCAATTGAATGGAGAACAGCTGAATTAAAAATTAGGGTGCCAAATTTTATCTGGAATGTAAGCATGTTTAGAAGAACAGTGAGTAATTTTTCTTAGGGACTGTCAGCCTCAGAATTCCTGGCCACTCATAATTGCTTGTGCAGCGTAACTGTCCAGCCCCCGGTCATTCAGGAAATGAGCTGAGGCTGCTGGGCAGTGCTGGGCAGTGCTGGGTTAGGCTCTAGAAACCAAATATCTAATTCTGATCCTCCAGAACAGCTGAATACCAGTCAATGGGTCTCCACTCTCCTTCAACATGACCCTCCCTGACCTTGTTGACAGACACTCTGACTATGGGACTTTGCTCATTTATTTCCATGCTTGGTACAAAGAGTGAATCCTCTTGTCCACCCCACGCTTCACAGACTGACCTCTAACTTGAGCATGACTCCCCCAATCACAGCTCCAATCCACAATTTCAAATTGTCCACTACTTTGAATGAACAGACTTGGCACTTATTCTTTAAACTAAGTCAAAATGCTTATCCTTCTCCTCGTTCCTTCTTAGAATGGTTAGAGATTTTAAACCAGGGCTGTAAGCAATCCTACATACTGCTCTCTGGCCACAATCACTGCTTGGATTGGAACTTTCTCCCTTTTCACCCTAACTAGGAGGATGACTTGAGGAGGGTATGTAGAGAGGGGAGAGGGAGGAGTTGGGAGTCAGGCTGCTGGCCATTTAGCCTGGGCAGGTTGCTTAACTGCCCTGGACCTCAAGGTCTTCTTTCATTGAGTTTTACAAATAAGCTTACTGTAAAGATTGATTTCTAAGCACTCTGTTAGTGTTCAATAAACATTAGTTATTTGGAAGATCAAACAGCCCAGTTTCTAGAATTTCTAGGTATATTTGATGAACTTTCTAGATTATCTAACTTAAACTCTAATCTTTTTAGCTAATAATAGTTGAGAAGATATAGCTTTATTTCATGGATTTAGAATATAACATAGTATAATTAACATTTAATTACTAGTGTTTTATCAGGAAAATTTATTTTCTCTTTAAATGTACAGTTTAAAAAGATCTACTTTATTTTTAACTATAATTTACTTACAAACCGATCATTTCCATCTGAATACCCATCAGATTTCATGATGAAACTTAAGGTAAACATGGGATATACTTGATTAATATTTATATTGCAAAAAAACACACCTGTTTTGGATGTATTTAATTAAATAAAGTCATCTATAGTCGCTGTGATTTGACTTAAGCTATTACTTAACTTCTATAAATTCATAAGATTCTTATAGGCTGCCATATATCATTTTAAAATGATCTCCTGATCTTGGTATAAACTGTATTCCATCTCTCTTACTCTACCATATGTTTTCTCCACCCCTCATAAGACCTAACACTGTACCTATATCTAAGATTTTAAATTTTTGTTTCTTGTTTACTGTGTCTCCTCTTTTAGATTCTAACTCTATGAAAGAGGGATCTTTGACCATTTTGTCAATAAAGATATAATCCAAGTGCCTACACTGGTACTTGATGGTTGATAGTTGATAAATATCTGTTGAATGAATGTATACACACACACCACTGGATGTTTTATAAAGAAGAACTAAGTACTAAAAGTCATCAAGGTTAGCTGGAGAATTCTAGATGCTAAAGTTAATGGCAGTAGTGTAGTGATAGTTACTCAGTCATATCCGACTCTTCGTGACTCCATGGATTATAGCCCTCCAGGCTCCTCTGTCCATGGAATTTCCCAAGCAAAAATATTGGAGTGCTTAGTCACTTTAGTCATCTCCAACTCCTTACGACCCTATGGAACTTAGCCCTCCAGGCTCCTCCATACATGGGATTCTCCAGGCAAGAACACTGCAGTGGGTTGCCATTCCCTTCTCCATGGGATCTTCCCAATCCAGGGATCAAACCTGGGTCTCCTCATTGCAGGCATATTCCTTGCCAGCTGAGCCACAGGGAAGTCCAAAGATGATGATACAGTTAGATATATTTCTGGGAAACACATTGGGAATATATTTTTTCAAAAGTTCTTATCATTTAGTCAGGCTATTTCACAGCTAAAAATATAAATTAATAGTGAAAGATGTGGATAAAAAGACTAGAAATGACTTTATCTATTAATAAGGAAATTATTACATACATTTTAGCATCCATACGGTGAAATTCTAGCAGTCATTTAAAATCATGTTTTTGATGAGTTATTAATGATATGGAGAACACTCGTAATGTTAAAAGCAGAATATACAAAGAACCGTCTTTCATCCTCTGTATTCTTCAGCAAAATGTAACATTCCAGGCCCATCTCCCTTCACTCCCTACTATGCTCAAACCACACCAAACTGCCCAGCATGCTCTGTGGTGTCGTGTCTGCCTCTGTCTGCTATTGCTTTGCCAGATTTATGTTCCTTGTGCATCTACTTACTCTGTAGGTCCCTACTGAAAAACTGTAAGGCACCATAAGGGCTATTTGGACGAAGAAGTGTAGTTAAAATAATCTTATCCATAATTTTATCAGTTAGAGAAAGGAAGAGAATGAAATTGGGGAATACTTAAAATACGATTTCATTTTGCTTTTTGAGGTTAAACTGCTTGCAAAGCGCTGAATAGGTCAATGGCAAAATAGGGTTTTTAAGTATTTAAGTCACATAGCTGAACTCAGATGAAAGATGTAAGTATTAAGACAGAATATGGCAGCGTTAAGCACTCGAGAGAAGTATTTTGTTAGGCCAGATCGCCAAGTAATGCCCTCACTTCATGAAAGATAATTCGGTGTCTTACTCCTCCTTGAAGCCAACCGTGGCTACTTTGTCTTTTAATGTCTTGCGTCCTTATTTATGGGCTTCCCAGGTGGCTCAGATGGTAAAGTATCTGCCTGCAGTGTGGGAGACCTGGATTTGATCCCTGGGTTGGGAAGATCCCCTGGAGAAGGGCATGGCAACCCACTCCAGTATTCCCGCCTGGAGAATCCCATGGACAGAGGAGCCTGGTGGGCTACAGTTCACGGGGTCACAATGAGTCAGACACGACTGAGCAACTAACACTTTACTTTACATCCTTTATTTAGCCCATTTATTATGTTGGAGCATGATGAGTACATGAGCTTTGGAATCAAATAAACCTGGACTAAAATTGGGACTCCATCACTTACTAACTTTGAGACTATAGGCAAATGATTCAACCTCTGACCTTCCTTTCTCATCCATAACATAGGTAGAGTAAATCTTGCTTTGTAGAGATAGAGTGAAAATATACTGAATTAACATATGAACTGTGCTTACTATATGCATTCAACAAACGGCAGTCGGTGGAAAATATCTTCCACCATACGCATAATATGACCAACATTCATAGCCACTTCTTTCCTAGAGGAAAGTCTGAGCTAGTTGGAGGGCTTTGGAAACAGAAATGCTGTTTATACTGATCTAACTCTAGCTTTTCAGGTTTTAGCTGCTGTCTTCTCTAGTTAAGCAATAGTTCATGTTAAAAGCTTGAACACTGTGTTTTCAATGTTTTATTTCTTTCAAGAGGAATTCCTTCCTTGAGATTTACCTAAATGAAGAAATCAAACTTACCAGCAATAAAAATTGCTTCTCCTTTCTCACAATAGATGAGAACTGATTTGTCAGCTTTATTTTAAAATTTTTTTGTCTATTCTTATTTAATAAAGTAACTATGAGAACATTGTGATTATTGAATAAGAGCTGGCAATTCTTTTTTTCTTTTATTTGTTTATTAGAAAGTAGGAAGGTTCATGAAAATACAAAGCCTGGGAATTTCTAAAGATAACTCCACCCTCACATATTTTTGGAGGAAATGATTTTTGTCTATTTCAAACAATGACGCTTAACACAATTGAAAGTTGGCACATTTTTGGTAAACAGCATCTTCCTGGCAGTGTGAAGTCTACTGCCTATTTCTTTTGAGCCAGACTTTTCAGTATCATTTTGATTTGTAAAACATCAAAGTTTCTTTCACAGTGTTCTTTGTACATCTTTACAGAATCTGGATGGAAAGGAATTTTCATTTTAATTTAATGAGCAATCAATAATAACAGAAGTCAAAATCTTTATTGCAATATTTGGAATATGCCTGGCCACAGGAAAATACATGTAGCAAAGTACACACAGAAGTGTAACATAATGTATCAATATTTACTTTGATATTTCCAGAAGATATATCTCAGACATTTAAAAAGGCAGGAGGCTAAAAATGGTAAGAAAAAATAATACCTCTTCAATTTCTGAATTATGCAGCCAAAGTGAAAAATAAAAATCTCAGTCATCCTTTATGTGGCCATTATTTTTTCAAAAATTCTGGCTTTCAACAGATCTACTTGACTCTCCTCTGGAGAACAAGAACTCTGAGCATGGGACCAACAGGTCTGCGTGCTAAGTTGCTTCAGTCGTGTCTGACTCTTTGTGACCCTATGGACTGTAGCCCACCAGGCTCCTCTGTCCATGGGATTCTCCAGGCAAGAATACTGGAGTGGGTTGCCATTTCCTTCTCCAAGGGATCTTCTTGACCCAGGGAATCTTCCTGACCCAGAAATCCAACCCTGTCTATCTCCCGCATTGGCAGGTGGGTTCTTTACCGATGGTGTCACCTGGAAAACCCACAGGTTAGCTTCAGATTTAACGCACTTGAAAAGAAAAGAACAAGATGGGGTCTATTTCTTTGCACATTCACATTCAGAATGGAGATGTCTGAGCACTGTCAGTTAACCAACTCAAGTGTCACTTTGAAATACACATTTATCTCATGCAATGCAGTTCTCTTAGAATGACAAACTTTGATCTTGGGGACAGAAGGGAAGAATAGAACTGTCTCTTAGGGCTTTGGCATATTCGCCAATTATTCATATTATCTCTGTTGGCCTTTAAAGTATATCACATCCTACTTAACTTCTAGGGAGTTCTTACTTACTAACCAACAATCTTGGCTTCTTCTGTCCTGTCCTGATGAAACCTGACTCAAGAACAAGCTAAAGCGCCATTGACATATCTCTGTCTTTTTGTCTAAGGGAACAAATATATCATAACATTTGAGGAATGAAATGCTCAGGACAACAAAAATTATCTTACACAGTTACTAAGCCTATTCTCCAATCCTTGTGGGATATATGTTTTGCCAAGTATTAATCCTTAATAAATATGCAACAAATTATGTTTTCAGTGGAAAGAAAACTTGTTTCAAAACATTTACATCCTTATATTTATGTAATTGCATAAATCACAGTGCTTTTTCTATGTCAATTTTGCATGATTTTATTTTTAATAAAATAAATAGAATTAATAAAGGTATGCAGGTTCTTTGCGAAAACACATCATGACAATCTATTCAGAAAATGGTAATTCCAACCAAAGTGGGCAGGAGTAGTTCAGTCTATTCAGATCTAGGAAGCATTGCTAAATTTTGTGTGAGTTCTAAGGTGTCTGTGATTTCTTCTCATTCCTTTGTGGGTATTATTCCACTGATTTTTGGTTACTGTTGAGAAGCCAATTGTTAGTCATTCTGGTTGTTAAAACAATCTCTGCAGTGTTTTTCAATTCCACAGGTGTGTCTAGTTATAGATTTATTTTATTTATCCAGTCTAGGATTTACTGTGAGAGATCAAGTCTTTTACCAATTTTGGAAAATACCTAGACATTATTTCCTCAAATATTACTTCTTTTTTTATATTCTCCCTTTTCTTCTAAAATATCCACTAGACATATATTGGACATCTAAATACTGTCCTCTGAAACTCTATTTCACATTTTTGGTCATTTTGATCTTCTAGGTAATTTCCTTAGCTCTGCTTTTTAATCCAGGAATTATTTATTCAACTGTGTCCAGCCTGCCAATCAACTTTTCTCATGAAGTTTTTTCACTTTAATGTCTGTATAATATTTATTTCTAGGACTCTTTGGTTTGTTTTTAAATCTTCCTAGTGTTTTTTGATAGTAAATTGTTCTTTTGTCAAGTTTTTTAATTTTATATTTTGTATGTTTGATTATAAAAAAGCCTGTATTTATAGTTTATATTGTTTCAATTTCTAATAGGTCTATTTCTACTATTCGTTGTTTCTGCTTTTTACTTATGTTGGTTATTTACATGTGTGTCTCAGAAGTTTGACTTCTGAGTTTATATTTGCTGGGCTTTTTCCTTTGAAATTCTGTGTAGTGTTTGCTGTGCAGATAGCTGAAGATTTTGTTTTTGTAAAGTGCCATACCAATGCAGTATTACTTTTAATTTTTTAATCAAATGAATATAAACTAGTTTATAAATGATTTACATACATTAAAAATTACTATTTTATATTAATTACTTACCACTTGGTGCTTCCTGGTTTTTGAATTCTGAATACTCCAGAGTACCTTCCTACTGATCGCATGAGAAGGCCAGACTTTGATAGATTAATTTCCTGTTATAATCCTATTTTGGTAGGCAGGTTTATTTTTGTGGTTCACCCTTTCACTGAAGGTATAGCCCTTGCAGGTGTTCATTTCATGGAAGGTCTCAGTTCTAAGTCCTGGCTCCTGCAAGCCCAAGACTTTGTCTCCAGTTCTTGTATTATCATGAAAACACAAGTAACCTGTAATTCTCTGGTTTTATGCATTTTATTCAGTTTTTGACTACTTGAATTTACTTTCTCCCCCAAGCTCTGCTATGCATGCCATCTCATATTTCACTCAGTATGACTGGTTTTTCAGATTATCTAGCTTGCTATATTATATAAGTTCTATGTATATATACATGAGTATAAATACACAGAGAATATACCTTTAAAACTTGAAGAACTTTTTTCCTGCCATGAAGATAAATTGTCATAGATATTAAACAACTGTGCAGGACTTGTCAGCGGCTTATTATGTTGACAAATTGATATTGGGTGAAATAGCTAAGACTATTAGGGATTATTTTATTATGCCACTTTAGGTTTTCATATAAGATTCATAGAAATGCATTTATTTAGTAAGCATATAGCTAATGTAGTATATAACTTCATCTACTGGCCAAAAATATACTTTTTTTTTCCCCAGGATAAATTTCAGAAAAAGATTCTTTGTCTAGTGTAGCAAAAATGGAAGAAAACAACAAAACTTTAAAAGAACTTTAAGTTGCTCTTTGTGAATTCAAGTTTTCTGCATTAGTAGCATGGTTATACTATGGTCGGTGGTTGCAACTCACCAAAGGAGTAAAAGAGAAATTTCCATTTTCTTAAATTTTTATTGTCAGGGTGAGATGTGGGCTTAGTAATTTTGATCAGAAAACAAACACAAATGCTGGCTAAAATCAGACTGTAAATTATCTCAATAGGATGTCATGAAATGTAGGCAGTGCCTAGGATAGCACTCTTTGGGAATTACACAGTTTTATTTTTATGATGCAAAATACAGAAAGCATATTCTATAAGCTAGATCCTTAGAAAAGTTTACTAGTTTGGAGTGGGATCTAATTTTGTCTCTTTCTTGGATTTTGTTTTATGAAAATATTGAGAAAGCCGTTTGGTTTGGTTGACTTCAAATCTTTCTCCAAATTTCACTTTCTCAGTGAGATGTATCCCCCACCCCCTGTATAACATCACAGCTTACTCTTCTCCTACTGCTCCCTATGGCTCAGACACCCAGTCCCCTTATCCCACTCTACTGTTTTTCCTACAGCATTTATCCCATCTAATATGCTATATTCTTATGAAATTCTGCTTCTTGCTTTTCGTCTGTCTCCCCCTCACTAGAAAGTTAAAATCTACCAAGGGCAGGAATCTTTGTGTTTGTTTACTAATAAACTGCCAGCAACTAAAATAGTATCTGGGGCTTTCCTGGTGGCGAAGTGTAAAGAACTCACCTGCCAAATGTAGGAGATGTGGATTTAGTCCCTGGTCCAGGGAGATCCCCCATGCTGTGAAGCAACGAAGCCCATGTACCACAACTACTGAGTCTGCGCTCTTGAGCCCACAGGTTGCAGCTACTGAAGCCTGAGGCCCCTAGAGCCCGCGCTCCACCGCAAGAGAAGCCAGCACAGTGTGTGTGTGCGTGTTAGAAGCTCAGTCGTGTCCGACCCTGCGATCCCGTGGACTGCAGCCCGCCAGGCTCCTCTGTCCACGGTGAGAAGTCCGCAAACCGCAGCTAGAGAGTAGCGCCCGCTCTCCACAAGCAGAGAAAAGCCCGTGCGGCAATGAAGACCCAGCACAGCCGTAAATAAATACGTAAGTAAATAAAATAGTATCTGTCACTTAGAGGTGCTCAAAAATTGCTCATGATGTAAATGAACAATTTTTTATTTCCCTGTTATAAATCAGAGTGGTGATTCAGGGCCCTTCATTTTCTTACATAGATATATGGATACAAATGTGAACGGTGCATGCCAAGCACATTGATTTCACTGAAAGAAAGCTATCATTCATAGGACACCAGTTACTATTTTTTGGGAGCATAAACTGACCTAGCCTTTCAATGTCTTAACATCCTAAATTTGTTAGAAAGTATATGGTAATTTTCCTTAAACAATCTCTGTTCTAGAGCAACAGAAAAAATAACAATGTTCTGCACTTGGAAAAAGGTCATACCTCATTTTTTTCCTTGAGTTTTGTGATCATAACAATCACGGGACTGTCCTCCTGCCAAACCATCTGCCAGAAATCATTCACGGTGTTGATCATGGGGCCCTGTGTGGCGATGAATGCTTTCTCTTTGCCACTGTAGCCCTAGTTTGAGAAAAAAAGAAAAAATGTTGGTTTTGAAGTCCATGCCTTGCACTGAAAGTTTAGGTGAAAGATCTTCAAAACAAAGCAACTCTGCAGGTCCAAAAGCTACACAGACTTTTGAGGCTTCATTGATTCTAGCACCACCATTCTTGTGGTTGTTCTCTCAACAAGTCAAGCATAGCACACGGTACTGAGGGTTGTGAAGCTTAGTCCTCCCCGGAGCACCTCAGAGGGAGCACTGTGGCCACAGACACACAGGAAAGGAAGACCTACCAACATTGATTATGACCAAGCGAGCAAAACAAAACTTGCTAGTAACCAAGTTAAATCAAAATTAATCTATTCTGAGGGGTGAAAAAAAAAAACCCCCAACAATTCCAGATAGTGAATCGACATGCTTATCAGAAAGAAATTTAGGTTTATTTACTTACCCTAATATAATTAGCATTGATGTAAGTGCTCAATGAATCAGTTACATTTTTTGGTCTTAAACATACTCTACTGAGGGGATCTAATGAAGAAAACAAGAAAGAATAGGTTAACCAGATTTATTCTTTTAAGTTTCTTAGAATGTCAGTGGGGCTTCCCTAGTGGCTCAGATGGTAAAGAATCTGCCTGTAATGCAGGAGACCTATGTTCCACCCCTGGGTCAGTAAGATCCCCTGGAGAAGGGAAGGGCAACCCACTCCAGTATTCTTGCCTGGATAATCCCATGGACAGAGGAACCTGGCAGGTACAGTCCATAGGGCTACAAAGAGTCAGACATGACTGAGCATGCATGTATTTATCATCAATTTTCTGTGTGTACATAGAGTACATACTCTAGTCACAAGGGCCAAGGGCAATCTCCCAACTACTCCACATTCTTGCAGATTCTATGTTTTTGCGCATATTGTTTCCCTGCCGTCTCTGCATGGGCAAGTCGTCCTCATTCTTCAGGACTCAGTTCAAGAGATCCTTCCTTCCTTGTCTTCCTGGCAGAATTAGGCATTCCCTTCTTTGCTCAGGCTGCTTGAATTTTATTTTAGTATTTAATATCTTGTATTTTAAGTGCTTCTATTCTTGCTTACCCTCAATGGATTACTATGAGCCCCTTGAGAACAAAGACTGTCTTTAATTAACTTTTATATCTTTCGTGATTTCTACTTGATATGTGGCTCAGAGTGTGTTTAATATCAGAATTAATTTCAATTAGAAAGAGTTAAAAGAATGCTTTTCTTCTAGGTTTGTCTCTTTTCATAGCAAAGGGGACGAGAAAACTATTTCTTTTCAGTATGCACTGATTATTAAAAGTTTCCACAAATGGCCTAAACCACTCACACTTGAAAAGAAGCCCACTTCCTTCAGTTTTTATAATGCCTATGATGTATATGATTTACTGGGAACTCAACCCCAAAATTGCTTAGAAGCAGGTTCCTTGTCAAGCTAAACTAAATTTATGTTGAAAACTGGTAATTTACAGTATTTTCAAATATTTAGAGATTTTGAAATACTTAAAAAAATACAATATACAATACAATACAATATACAATGGAGTAGGAGAAAATGAAAATGAATTGAAGCCTTTTTAAAGCTAGTTTAGTCTAATAAAAAGCCAAATAATAAAAAACAGAATTTTGTCATTATTGCCATCATGTATTACTGTTTTCATCTTTACTGTTATAATTTTATTCATGCAGTGCATGAATTCAATGTTACATTGGACACTGATCACATTTGCCCCTCTCTCCTGCTCTTCTCTTTTTACTTCTTTTGCTTTCTTCCTTTCATTCTTTCTTCTCTTCCCTTCTTCCTTACATCCTTTTCCTTCCTCCATCCTTCGCTCTCTTCTTCTTTCCTTCTTGTTTCTCTTTTCCTCTCTACAAAGTATTACACAAACATGTAGGTCTGGTGTACAGAATACTTGAAAGTTTGCCCTCTTCTCCATCTCTTTAATATACCTCTGACAATCTTAAATCTTCTATTTAACAGACAGAATGATACCTGGATCCTGATATTTTGATTAGAATCATATCAGATTTTGTCAAAGGTTATACTGGGCTGACGCAGTGCCCATGAATTTGAGCAAACTCGAGGAGACAGATGACGGAGGAGCCTGGTGTGCTGCAGTTCTTGGAGCTGCAAAGAGTTGGACATGACAGCAACTGAACCCACATACTGGTCTGACGATTTCCTCTTCAGGAAGAAACGTGTTTAAGGTTTGAAGTCAGAGAGGAAGCTATTAGATAAGGAAAAAGCCTATCACTGCTAGTGATGGACAAAGGCAGAGATGAGAGGAATAGGATAGTTCTCAGAGATGAATTCAGGAGAAGAGGGAAATGGAAGGAAGGGCAGGGACTGGTCACACCTTCAAGGTGATTGGGAATCATCTTCAAATTTGTTGTGAAAGAGAGAGAAGAATCTAGGCCTGCTTTGTCCAATATGGTAGCCACTAGCCACGTGTAGGTAAATTTAAGTTAATTAAAACAAAGCAACATTTAAAAGTCAGTTCCTTGGGACTCCCCTGGTACTCCAGTGGCTAAGACTCCACGCTCCCAGTGCAGGCCGCCCAGGTTCTATCCTTGATCAAGGAACTAGATCCCATATCCTGCAACTAAAGAGCTCGCATGTCACAACCCAAGGTTCCACGTGCCACAACTAAGACACAGCACAGTCAAATAAAATAAGTAAATATTAAAAAAAATAAAAATAAGCTGCTTTCTTTAAAAAAAAGTCAGTTCTGTGGGTGCACTCACTTCACTTCAAGTGCTTATTGCCACATGCAGCTAATGACTATCTCATGGGAGATACAGGCTTCCCAGGTGGCGCTAGGGGTAAAGAACCCACCTGCCAGTGCAGGAGACCTAAGAGACAGATTCAATCCCTGGGTCAGGAAGATCCCCTGGAGAAGGAAATGGCAACCCACTGCAGTATTCTTGCCTGGAGAACCCCATGGACCGAGGAGCCTGGCAGGCTACAGTCCATGGGGCCACAGAAGAGTCAGAAGACTGAAGTGACTGAGCACTCAGCACACACGGGAGATAGAGAACATTTCCCTCATTGTACAGAGCTTTTGTGGACAGCGGTGATTTTGCCAGTGCAGTGATGGTTATTATGTGAAAACAGGGCTCTTCAGTACTCTTGTTTCTGAAACTGTAAATGTTCCCATAGTTAGTGTTCTTAATATCTGGAATTGTTTCTGGGATTAATGATGAATTCACTAGGAAGATAAAGAAAGGAGAAACTAACATTCGCTGAGGGTTTACTATTTCTTGGAACTTTCCAAGCCATTTTTCACATATGATTATGTAATTCTTTCAACAGCCTTATAGGGTAGTATGACTACTACTATTTTTAAGGGCAAAGAAAGGCTGGCACAGAAAGATGAAGTAGCCTGCCATAAATTGTAAATATTTTCGCCAGGATGGGAAATCAAGT
Organism: Muntiacus reevesi; assembly: GCF_963930625.1. Taxonomy (NCBI): domain Eukaryota; kingdom Metazoa; phylum Chordata; class Mammalia; order Artiodactyla; family Cervidae; genus Muntiacus; species Muntiacus reevesi. The sequence goes on along the minus strand of NC_089252.1, from coordinate 157,939,970 downwards.
CTAACTCCAATACTGTGCTTGAGTCATACAACTTGTTGCCTTAATGAGTGGTTCACTGATTTGCATATCTACTCTGTTCTAGGAACATAATATAATAAAACAGAAAACATACTGTAAGTAGGAAACATTACTAGACGTTACACTTCTAAATAAAAAGTGATGACCAGAGTAACTAAGATTTTAAAATTTGATTTATATTGTTTTATAGTTGTATAAACAAACTGAATGGAAGAAATATACATAAAAATTCTTTGTTGTACAAATAATTTCACACTGATACCAGTTTTTCCCATTGCTCTTGCGTTTAAGACATAAAGATATCCTCATCACAATATTTGTTTATATTGTAAAATAATTTGATATAAATTTGACATAAGCACTTTAATCTGCCACTTAAGAATGATCAGAGCCAGGCTGACATTGTAGATAGGAAAAAAAAAAGCTACAATTTAATTAGTTCTTGGCCATCCATATTTCTGCTGCAAAACATCCTCCAAATTACACAGTCTCACTAATATGCACAAGCTGGAAGCTTTTAAACTTAAGGGTTTATTGTAGGTTAAAAAATAAGAACAATTGTAATATTTAAAATCTTATTCATTTAAAAATTATTTTATGTACTATTTCAAACTTATCCCATCATACAGTCTAAAATAAACCATGAACAGCAGATTTTCATATTCATTCCCATCTTTTCTGATGGTTTTCCAACCAGTGATGTGACGTGTCCATGCTATATTTACTAGATTATATCTTGCATGACAGGGGGCTGGGTGGGGTATTCAGGCTACAGACATTTTCAACAGAAAATCCGTCATTTGCAACATCATTCGTCAGCACAGGTGCCCTGGTTCAAGTGACCCACCCAGTTCTGGGAATGGAAAAGCTGACACAGGACGATGAAGCAGTTGTCTGATAGCATCTGGGCAGGAAACAGAGAAGGCTGAACTTTAAAACAGTCCTAATAATTTCCAAATCCTTCTGAGATTAGGTGGGTAAGTATAATAATTGCAATGCATGTTCATGCCCTACTTACTTGTGTTTGGTAAATTTGAGATGAAAAAGCCTGAGAGAGAGAAATACCAGATGTAACACACAGCACTTTTATTCCCTTCAGTCAATTATTATTACAAAACATCTTTCAGCAATGACTGTATCTTAGGTAAACAGGTTTAACTATAAAGATCAGTTAAAAATATGTTACTGTGAAGTAACTATTACAATGTGCTTCCAACTCCAGCAGAAGGGGAAGCGCATGAACACTATTAATAGTAATTCTTGCTCTATTAGCATAAATATGGAGAATTTGGAGGTTTATGAATGAAATAATAAACTGAATTATGAAAACGCTACTATTTCAGTGTTAATACATTGAAACAAACCTTTGTGGCTCCATCTTTCCAGAGTTATTGCCCTGAGATGTTTATGGGTTTTGTCATGATCCCAACCACATCTGTTTGTTCAGTGATTGACAATATTGCTTCCTCTCCAAAGTATTTTTGCCTTTCTAGGCAGAATTGATTACTCCATCCTCCTACACCACTCGGGCAACATTTCTATTCTGGTTGTTATTGTTGTTCTTTAGTTGCTAAGTCATGTCCTTTGCAACCCCATGGACGCTCACATTGGACATAATTACTCATTACATGTATCTTCTCTGGTCCATGACCTCTTTGATATTATATGATCTTCCTTATTCTTTCCTGGTTCCTGGCATTTAGCTCACTGCTTGACATCGATAAATTTCACAGTTAAATTTGATTTTAAAATAGTCTAAGCAGTGTTTCTCAAAGTGTGGTCCTGGTATCACTTACATCAGAGTCACCTGTTTGCTAGAAGTACAGATTCTTGGGCCCAACAGAACCCACTTAAACAGAATCCTCAGGGTGGAGCACAAGATGCCACATTTCTAACAAAGACTCGGGTGATTGCTATGCATAATGAAGTCTTTCTGTAAAAGCATTTTTTGGAGACATAATTCATATACCATACAATTCACTTGTGTGAGGTGTACCATCACAGAGTTTATTTTTATTTGTTTAATTCACAGAGTTGTACAACCATCAGTGATGAAAGGCATGTGGGCAGTTGTGTTTGGGTTTGAATCTTGCTTCTTTAATATCTATAGATCTCAGTTTTCCTCCTCTGCAGCAAAGGAACAGTAATATCTTTCCGAGTTATGAGAGTGACCTGAGCACTTTATCACGTGCAAAGCCCTGGGCTTTACAACAGCCGTGTGACGGGGACACTACTACTTCTATCTCGCAGATGAAGTAAGGAATTTACCCAAGGCCATAGAGTAAGCACTCCAGCTGGATAGGAACCCCAGCTCTTTGGTTCTGTAGGCAGCCCTATAGACTCTTTTCTGTAAGGATGCGAGATAAATATTTCTAGCAAGGGCAACATTTTCATCATCCCCCAAACAAACTCCATACCCTTTTCTTTTCTTTTCTCATGCCTTCCAACACTTCTATCGCTACAGATTTGCCTAACTGGACACTTCATATGAATGGCCTCACGCAATATGAGGTTTTGATGGCTTCTTTCACTTAGCATAATGTGTTCAGGGTTCATCCGTGTCATGGTATGCATCAGTACCTCATTGCTTTTTATTACTGAATAATACTATATTATGTGAACATACAACATTTTATTTATCCATTCATTAGGTGATGAATATTTTGGTTGATTCTACCCTTCGAGCTATTATGAGTAATACTGTTACAAACATTTGTGTACAACTTTTGTGTGGACACATGTTTTTATTTTTCTTACATATATACCTAGGAGTAAAATATCTGAATCATATAGTAACTTTAGGTTTTACCTTTTGAGGAAATACCAGATTGTTCTTCAGTAGCTGTACCATATTATATCCCTACCATCAAAGTATGAAGTTTCCAATTTCTCTACATCCTTGCCAACACTTTCTACTATCTTTCTTTTAAATTATGATCATGTGGATATGAAGTGGTATCTCACCATGGTTTTGATTTCCCTGATGCCTAATGGTGTCAGGCATCTTTTCATATGTTTGTTGGCTATTTGTATATTCTTTTATGGAGAAATGGCTATTCAAGTCCTTTGCTCATTTCAAAATTGAGGTATTTGTCTTTATATAATTGAGTTATAAGAGAGTTCTTTATATATTATAGATACAAATCCTTTATTAGGTGTATAATTTATAAATTTTTCTCCCAATTTGTGTCAGTGTCATCTTTTTAGTTTTTTATGGGTTGGGAAGAGCCCCTGGAGAAGGAAATGGCAACCCACTCCAGTATTTTTGCCTGGAGAATCCCATGGATGGAAGAGCCTGGTGGGCTACAGTCCACAGGGTTGCAAAGAGTCATACATGACTGAGCGACTTCACTCACTTAGAAGCACAAAACTTTTTAATTTTGATCAAGTTCAACTTTTTTTCTTTTGTTTCTTATACTTTTGGTGTCATATCTAAGAAACTATTGATGAATTCAAGGTCATGAGGATTGACATCTGTTTTATGTGAAAAGTTTTATAGTTTTGGTTTTTACATTTAGAATATCCATTTTGATCTTATTTTGAATTAATTTTTGTATGTTGTGTGAGGCGTTATTTTATTTTTTGCTTGTGGCTATCCAGTTTCTCAGCATCATTTATTGAAAAGGTCATTCTTTTCCCCTGAATTATTTGACACCCTTAGTGAAAATTAATTGACCATAACGTGTGCTACAGTAAAGTTTAGAACCATAGGTCTACTGGAATTGTGAGCAGACCATTGTAACAAGAGTAATACAAGATAAAATTACTAACCTTTGCCCACTCTAACCGTTATTAGTTTTTTCTTCTTTTGGCCGCACCACTTGCAGGATCTTAGTTCCCCGACCAGGGATTGAACTTGGCCTTAGCATGAAAGCACTGACTCCTAACCACTCCACCGCCAGGGAATTCCACTTTAATGATTATTAGTCTTGAGCTGTGTTTGCAATTCCAAATTTGGTGTGTATATGGAAGTTGTGAGGATGGGAAATGTTGAGGGAGGGGTACGACACAAACTAGTTAATTCAAGAAACTTACTTGGCAAAATGGTCTTATAGCGATTTTTGGTTCCATGACGTGGGATGTCAATTTCTTTGGGATCCACAAAGTTCATTGGTATTTCCTGCAAAAATAAGTGATATAAAATACTGTATCTGATGCTGCCACAAAGAAAATCTTCATGGGGGGCCATCTGATCCAGAGCTTTATTGGACTTCAAAGTCATTTATGAAACAACAGACCACCGCCTCTGGTTTGCCAACACCCTTCCTTTCCCAAACACGTCAGCTTCACCCTGACAAGCTGACTCTAAGAAATGGCTTTGTGTGTTAGATAGTATTATTTGATATGTAGTTTTTAAGGAGACATAGAAAGGTTTGGTTAGGTTTTAAGAATCCTGTTCTGACATAATTGCTGGAAATTTATAAACAGGTGGCTGAAAAACTTTTTTTAAGTGTATTTAGATTTCTTCCAATCTTTGTGTAGATTTAATACTAAATTTTTTTATTATGACAGATTCTGTTTTAACATTAACTGTGACTCTTTTAGGATTATGAAAAACTTCCCCTCAAATGGTAAACATAAAGGGCATTTTTGTTGATTTAACTAATAATGATATGATGCATTTTTGTATTAAGGAATGGTTTTTAATTTTACTGTTCCATTTCTGGTTGTAAATGCAGTATTTGTAGTGAACGGCATTTATACACTGTCTTCTAGCAATTAACAAGAATACAAATATATTTATTAAGTCAGAATATATGCCAAATGATGGAGGAGGGAACATTTAGATCAGGAGTCACTCTACATGTTAGACCTAAAAGGTGAGCATCTGATTTTGACTGGAACAAAGGAAACAAGAAGCCAAAGTTTTCAAAAGGTTCTAAACAAATATTTAAGGAGTTGATTATACAAAGTGGTATGTTCTCTAACTTAAAACCCTGCAAAGGATTGCTTAGATAAATGTGAATTAAAATACCTTTTATCCCTGGATCACATAAAATAATATTTTTGTTACCTACACTTTCTCCAAAAGAAAATAAAACTTGACAGCCTAGTATTCATTGAAATGAAAGAACTTATCTACAAATTTATTTAAATTGTCCTTGTTTTCAGGCAATCTGAAAATTCAGGAAAAGCCTGACTATACTAAGAATTTAAGACTCGGTCCATAGAGAGGAGAAGCTTACTTTAAAAACATCATTTCTGAAACTTGCATTATTTTAGACATTTATAATTTATTCCTGTTCTTTTCTCCAACTAAATGTTAAAATTTCATATTTTCAAGTTACCAAAATAAGCAAAATTGTTGACTATTCAATAGAAACCACATGTTCATGCTTAGTAATTTCAAATAGGTTAGCCTGTTTTGGCAAAGTCATGATTAGCTTTATTCCTCCCATTCTTTCTTGTTTTCTGACACACACAGACAATTTATTATCTTCCAGCATTCTCTCTCTCTATTCATTGTTGGCCTCATCTTCACTTTCAAGGAAGTAGTCTATGTTAAAGGCTTACCTCACTGAACTATCTGCAGTTCAAGAAACATACCTTTGACCACTTACATGATCACTGATTGGTTTGTTTATCCCCCCCAGGTTTCATTTTTTTTCATACATAAAGAGATGACATGCTACAAAGTCTAATTTTTAAAACTACATGCTTGGTATTTTACTTTGGACACTTAATAGTTGATGAAGTAATAGATCAAACCTATGGCTGGCTCATGAAAGGGCAGTTGCAAACACCTGACTCACCCTAGAGTGTTCAATTTATCATACCCAACAGATATGCTTAAACTGTACAACTGCTTTAAGATGCAAGTGGTTCTAGAAAATGGATATTCCCCTGGAGAAACAGTTGGACCTAAGAAGGTCTAATGTGTCTCCATGCTCTCTGGATAAAATGTGTTTTATGCATTAAGTTGTTACCAGCAACAATGATAGGTCATCATCATTTTTAGCTGAATGAAACTCACCATTATCTTTAGCCCACATTTAGTCTTCATTTTGTGTTTCTTATTTCATTAAAAGGTGTTATATGCACCCTGTTGCTAAGTCTAAAAATGGGGATGTCTTTCCTAACCTCCCTTTTTCTTGACTGACTTACCTCATTAAGGCCACTGCTTGTAGACTCCTATAGACCCTTCCAATTTTCACTGCTACTTCTTTAGTTTTGACTAATCACAGCTTCATAGGATAATCTCTAGAGTCTCCAAAATACCTCTTTCCAATGCAGACTCTACTGCCGATAGTAATTTTAAAAAACTTTTTATTTTTTATTGGAGTATAGCCTATTAACAATGTTGTGATAGTTTCAGGTGGACAGAAAAGGGACTCAGTCATACATGCGATGTATCTGATCTCCCCTAAGTTCCCTCTCATCCGGGCTGCCACATAACATTGAGCAGAGTTCCCTGTGCTATGCAGTAGGTCTCTGCTTGTTGCTTCTCCATTTAAAATATAGCAGTGTGTACCTCTCGATCCCAAACTCCCTAACTGGATAGTAACCTTTTTTAAACACAAGATAAATCCAAACCCTCAGTAACATATTAAGTCTTAGATTTGTTTTATATCTGAAGCTCAATTTTTGTTACTTCCCACCTTAATTTTAATGCTCGTGTCAAATTGAACAATTTAATTTCCCAAATAGTGACAAGCAAGCCTGCTCTGTCATCCTGGAATGGTCAGCTCATTCTTGCCACTTCTTTGCCTGGCCAGCTTCTATACCCTCTGCCTTAATTTAGGTATCATCCTGGTTTGAACACTCACCAATAGTTGATGAGATGCAGGGTGGACCTGAAATCTTTGCAGTTAACCTACAGAACTGTAATCATTTTACTATGAGCTGACAGTGTCATTTTGGAATGTGCCTCTAGTGGCTAGAATATCAAAATGCCTCCTGAAGAGTGAATAACAAACAGTAAGCTTACCATGAATTCACTTTGGAGTAAATGTGAACTTGCCACGACGTCCCTCAGCTGCGACCTTGTGAGAATTCGGCTGGCTGACTGCAGGTACTCCATGGCTACCTTCTCCCGTGGGGTTGGTATGGCCACAAAGGGTTCAACATTGCCCAAGCTACTCATGTCCAATGTAAGAGATACGTTGGACCCTCGCCTACATTGGAGGAAAATGCTATTAGGTTTAAACACTGTATGGATTGTTTTCAGCAGATCAGTTTGTCTTCCTGTATATACACATAATTCAGTGAGAACTATTACAGAAATAAGGACCTTCTTTTAGGGTACCATAATTGATGATAGCAATTACTGTAGCTTCTCTACAGCAAACTGACAGTTTTGTTGTTGGAGAAACCACTCTGAACTGAGAAAATGAACTATAGTTTATTAAGGGAAATAGCTGCTATGGAAATAATAAGACGGCTAATAAATGAATAAGATGGCTAATAAATTAAGTGAAAAATTCAGGGAAAGTAAACAGCATTTGAATTGAGGAATAAGATGTAACACAAACCTACTTTATCTGTATATCTGACAGTCCAGTATAAAAATTCTGTATCCACCCTAGCTAATATTTTTGACATCAATATATTATACTTATGATTTTACTAAACTGAAGTTCAGAGGAGAAAAACAATCTATTTATTTTAGTTCAAGTGATTGCCATTGAAATAGAATTTAAAAGTTCAAAATGTATTTTTTTTATAGTTTCTGGTAAATTCCTAAAAGATAACTGTTTCATTCTGTATACATATGTATACATTTTGTCCTGTATATGTATGTATGCATATATGTATGTACTTGCATATGTATGTATTTAATTCTGTGATAAACTTACAACAGGAAGACCACAGACCCTCATACTAAATTACAATTGAGCCTCTCTCTGTGATTTCCCTCTTGTTGGGAGGCAAGGTGTGGTTCTTCCAACATATAAAGGCTCCCTGTGTCCTGAACAGAAGGTGTGAGTGCCTCTTACTAATAACATTAGGTGTATGGAATCAAGGAGTAACTATCAAATAGCATGTGTTGAGGGTCAAATAGTACATTAAAGTGCTGCACTCAATATGCCAACAAATTTGGAAAACTCAGCAGTGGCCACAGGACTGGGAAAGCTGAGTTTTCTTTCCAATCCCAAAGAAAGGCAATGCCAAAGAATGTTCAAACTACTGCACAACTGCACTCATCTCAGATGCTGGCAAAGTAATGCTCAAAATTCTCTAAGCCAGGCTTTAATAGTATGTGAACTGAGAACTTCCAGATGTTCAAGCTGGATTTAGAAAAGGCAGAGGGACCAGAGCTCAAATTGCCAACATCTGTTGGAACATAGGAAAGGCAAGAAAATTCCAGAAAAACATCTACTTCTGCTTTATTGACTATGCCAAAGCCTTTGACTGTGTGGATCACAACAAACAGTGGAAAATTCTTAAACAGATGCGAATACTAGACCACCTTACCTGCCTCCTGAGAAATCTGTATGCAGGTCAAGAAGTAACAGTTATTTGTTTCACCCTAGATAATATACATGTTTTGATGCTGTTCTCTCGAAACATCCCACTCTCGCCTTCTCCCAGAGTCCAAAATTCTGTTCTGTACACCTGTGTCTCTTTTTCTGTTTTGCATATAGGGTTATCGTTACCATCTTTCTAAATTCCATATATATGCATTAGTATACTGTATTGGTCTTTATCTTTCTGGCTTACTTCACCCAGGCTGGATGCATGAGACAAATGCTTGGGCCTGGTGCACTGGGAAGACCCAGAGGAATCGGGTGGAGAGGGAGGTGGGAGGGGGGGTCGGGATGGGGAATACATGTAAATCTATGGCTGATTCATGTCAATGTATGACAAAAACCACTAAAATATTGTAAAGTAATTAGCCCCCAACTAATAAAAATAAATGAAAAAAAAAAAGTAACAGTTAGAACCAGACACGGAACAATGGACTGGTTCCAAATTGAGAAAGGAGGTATACTGTCAAGGTTGTATATTGTCACCCTGATTATTTAACTTATATGTAGACTACATCATGCGAAATACTGGGCTGGATGAAGCAAAGGCTGGAATCAAGGTTGCTGGGAGAAATATCAATAACTTCAGATATGCAGATGACACCACCCTTATGGCAGAAAGTGAAGAGGAACTAAAGAGCCTCTTGATGAAGGTGAAAGAGGAGAGTGAAAAAGCTGGCTTAAAACTCAATATTCAAAAAATGAAGATTATGGCATCTGGTACCATCATTTCATGGCAAATAGATGGGGAAACAATGGAAACAGTGAGAGACTTTATTTTTGGGGTCTCCAAAATCACTGCAGATGGTGGCTGCAGCCATAAAATTAAAAGACGCTTGCTCTTTGGAATAAAAGTTATGACCAACCTAGACAACACGTTAAAAAGCAAAGACATTACTTTCCTGACAAAGGTCCGCCTAGTCCAAGCTATGGTTTTTCCAGTAGTCATGTATGGATGTGAGAGTTGGACTATAAAGAAAGCTGAGCACCGAAGAAGATTCTTTTGAACAGTAGTGTTGGAGATGACTCTTGAGAGTCTCTTGGACTGCAAGGAGATCAAACCAGTCAATCCTAAAGGAAATTAATCCTGAATATTTACTGGAAGGACTGATGCTGAAGCTGAAGCTCCAATACTTTGGCCTCCTGATGTGAAGAACTGACTCTTTGGAAAAGACCCTGATGCTGGAAAAGATTGAGGCAGGAGGAGAAGGGAACGACAGAGGATGAGATGGTTGGATGGCATCACCAACTTGATGGACATGAGTATGAGCAAGCTCTGGGGATTGGTGATGGCCAGGGAAGGCTTGCATGCTGCAGCCCACAGGATCACAAAGAGTTAGACATGAATGAGCAACTGAACTGACTGAGGGTCAAGGTCAGAGAGTGTATTTAAAGAATTTTTAAATTTAAAGGGGACTGAGGTGTGTGTCAGGTGATCAAATTTGGTGCCAAGTGGTTATTGTCCCAGGAAAATGGAGAGCTGGCATATACGAGCCAAAATGAATCCAAGTAGAGAATACAAGCAGATAGTTCAGTTCAGGTTCAGTTCAGTCGCTCAGTCATACCATTGTATTCAGTGCCCCTGGCCCCGCCGTAGGCCACTGTTGACCCATGCCTCCGCCAGAGACTCCTGGACACTCACAGGCAAGTCTGGCTCAGTGTAGCATATTACTTCCTTTAAATGGTGTTTAACATGTATGAAGTACTACATCAAGAAACGCTGAAGTGGTTAGAGCTTAATTTTAAGAAATAGAAAATGATTAGAACACACAGCAAAAAATTCATTAAATGAAAATATGTCAGTTCTTTCCTCTTACGAATCTGCTTCCAGTTGCAGCTTTGGTGTCATTCTACGTTTTGATATATAATGCTGTCATTTTCATTAATTTCTAAATGGTTTGTAGTTGTAGTTTAATTCTTGCTTTAACTCGAGGGTAATTTAGCTGTTTGCCCACTCATTTTCCTTATTAATATCTAGTACATGAAATGTACATAGAAACCAGGATGAATTAGATTTCTAATTATTGGAATTTCTTGATGTTTTCTTTGAGACAAAAGCTATAATAAAATTTTCTAAATATTTCATACATGCTTTTGTTAGCAGCTGGCTTGGCTATTAAACATGGATCTATTGATAAATATGTCTACATATCATATATATGTACATATATACATATCTATCACCTTATATATTATTTTCTGATATATTATTAAAAATACTATTCCAATCTATTTTCTTCTTACTTTTTTCCTACTGGATTTCTCATAGCCTGAAATATATATGTGAGTCTTCCATAGAATTGTGTCTGTTATTTCTCATTATATTTCTAATAATTTTTACTTTATATGTTTCAGCTATTATGCTGTTTGAAGAGATTCATAAATATAGTTTCACTGTAAGTTTATCAATATTAAATAAATAATTTCTCATTAATTTTATGTCTAGCCTCACATCTGACTTTCCCCCCCAGTTTTACTGAGACACAATTGATACATAGCATTGACTTAATAGAAGTTTAAGGCATATTGCATAATGATTTGACTTACATATATTATAAAATGATTAACAATAAGCTTAGTTAATACCCATTATCTAGAATAGACACCAAAAACAGTTTTCTCCTGGTGATGGGAACTCTTGGATCTACTCTTAAAAGCTTTCAAATATACCATGCTGCCGCTGCTGCTGCTGCTAAGTCGTTTCAGTTGCGTCCGACTCTGTGCGACCCCATAGACGTCAGCCCACCAGGCTCCCCCGTCCCTGGGATTCTCCAGGTAAGAACACTGGAGTGGGTTGCCATTTCCTTCTCCAATGCATGAAAGTGAAAAGTGAAAGTGAAGCCGCTCAGTCGTGTCTGACTCTTTGCGACCCCATGGACCGCAGCCCACCGGCTCCTCCGTCCATGGGATTTTCCAGGCAAGAGGACCGGAGTTGGGTACCATTGCCTTCTCCACAGATATACCACAGACCAGTGTTAATAGTCATCATATTTCACATCACATCCCTAGTACATGTTTAGGTTACAACTGAAAGGAGAAGGAGATGTCAGAGGATGAGGCGGTTGGATGGCATCACTGACTTGATGGACATGAGTTTGAACAAGCGCTGGGAGCTGATGATTGACAGGGAAGCCTGGCGTGCTGCGATCCATGAGGTCGCAGAGAGTCAGACACGACTGAGAGACTGAACTGAACTGATTCAATTCACACTCCCCTAACCTCCACATTCGACTTCAAAATTTAGTATTGACTATCTGCCTTTTTTGAGCATGTTCCTAAAAAAGCTTTCCAGTTCCCGTTATTATTTTTAACTCTTCTGAATCATTGTATTAGGGATTGGGGGATAGCATAATGGCCACCCCATAAAGTAATCACCTACCTGATAAGAGGGCTGGTTGCTCCCACCAGGTTTTCCTTCTTGGGGCCTGTCAGTGGTGACTGACAGAGCGCCTGTGTTTCTGAGCAGGAGATAAGTAGTTGAGGAGGAGCAAAGGGTGCTTCTACAATCACGCCAAGAATTTTAATCTATTTCTAGTGGGAAAGTGGTTTTTAAAGTTTCTCAGTCCAGTTCTCTTGACCTTTAAATTGCAGAAATTCCTAATTCTGATAATAGTTTGCCTATTGGCCTTAGATTTTTACTATATTTGTAAGAATTTGACTTTATTGGTTACATAGATACTTGAGTAAGGAGCTGGGAGAGGTGGCTTAAGGGACTTCTGATCAGATGCCATTTAAAACCATTATTCTGTTCAGTCCATTTTTAGCCCTAAAACATAGACGTATCTGCAACCTGCCAACTGAGGGACACTCAGTGCTATTAGGTGATGGTTTAGTAGAAAGCAAGGTCTCTTCCGTCAAGAGTGATCAGAGCAGATGCATGAACGAGAACGAATTGAGTTGGGTCTTGAAGATAAAAGATAAATTTTGAGTAGACAGTTATTTCAGAGACAGAGTCTGGCAGGAAAACAAAAATGTGGGAGCAGGAAATGATAAAGCATCTTTGAGAAATCACATATCAGCAGTCTGAGCTAGAGTTCTGTTGTGTAAGATGTATTTTGGAACTGGGGGGCAGGGTCATGTAGGAGAGCTGGAAAGAGAAGCAAGAGTCATAGAAACAAGAGTATTAAAAAACTGCCCGAATCCAGAAAAGAGAGAATTCAGAGCATCGCGTTATATCAGCTTCTATTTTGGCTTCTCGTGGCATACTCTGCCCAAACCTGGAGGATTAAAAGTCTTTGGGATCCTTGTCTTAGGTCCTTTTGATCTAATGTGTAAAATTTGTATACTACGGCTGATTCATGTTGATGTATGGCAGAAACCAACACAATATTGTAAACCAATCATCCTTCTATTAAAAATAAATAAATCAAAAAATTTTTTTGTCAGGATTCTGTGATAAACTGAGAGCCAAGAAAGCATTTTCATGCAAACTGACTTGGTCAGGAAGAATGACTTTTGTTTGGCAGGGGAAGGAAGAAAGGAAACAAATACTATTTATTAAACATCTACTACTTGCCAAGCACTGTTCTAAGCACTTTCACATATGATATCGCAACTTTCAGAGCAGCTCTCTGAGGCCTTATTTTCCCTCATTTCATAGGTGAAGAAATAACTAATAGGAACACGATCGCAGACTAAAGATTCAACCCATGTTAGAACATAGAACCCAAGCTCTTTCTGCTTTGCCACACAAAAGCAGGGTAAAGTGGGCAGGCCATGCTAGTCTGTGCAGGGCTCTATGTAGAGTTGGGGTCAGTGGTTGGAGTAAAGTTAGGATTGCTGCGGCTAAGTCGCTTTAGTGGTGTCCGACTCTTTGCGACCTTATGGACTGTAGCCAGCCAGACTCCTCTGTCCGTGGGATTCTCCAGGCAAAAATACGGGAGTGGGTTGCCCTGCCGTCCTCCAGGGGATCATCTTGACCCGGGGATCAAACCCACAACTCCTATGGCTCTTGCATTGCTGGTGGATTCTTTACTACTGAAACACCGGGGGAAGCCCAAAGTTAGGATTATTGAAGCATAACGTGGAAACAGTACAATTTTCAAGTCACAAATTTAATCTTTACAGTCATGCTTGCTTGGGCTCAAATCCTGCCTCTCGCATGAGCTTGTGACGGACTTTTTGGTCTGGCTAGACTTCGTACATCTCAATTTCCTTCTCTTTTGTGAATAAACAATTCAGTGTACTAACTTCAGAGGGTTATTATAAGAGTTAATCAGATAGTTTAAGTAAACTGCTTATAAAAGGAGATGCTTGGCCAGTGTTTAATTTGGGTCGTAATGAATAAAGTTCTATATAACTCTCACCTTCTAATACTTCTCTAAGGGATTCATTTTAAGTGATCACCACAAAAACTCAAAAATTGTTTAACTGAGATTAACTTTAACATTTTGAAACCAATGGATAGAATCTATACTTCGTCACTAAAGCAAAATACATCCTTCTTGATAATCTGTTTCTCTTTTTCATTTTATTATGGCAAATCCATGTCCCTGGAGCCCTAAGCAGTTCCAGAACACTTTACCTCAATATCTCAGACATGTCTCAAAGTTTAATTATGGAGTCAAGCTGGCACAGGTTGTTGACCTTATAGAAAACACTTTCCACAAAACACAGGCCTTAACATGAGGGCTCTTGTACCCTAACTATAAAATACTGCCATAGGATGTCATGAGCTTGGAAAAATCTCCACTTCGGTTAATTCTTATTTTTGAGGAATCAACAATATTTATGTCAACTGAAATATAGAGGAATTAGGAAATAAAATCAGTAGAATCAACTTACAAATGTGTACACTTCTTAGTCATGTCTTGAGTTGGAGAGAAGAGATTAAATATGCATACATATCTATTTTAAAGTATTAATTTTTCTATTATAAAAGTAACATATTCATTGTAGAAAATTTAAAACTTAGGGGTTTTAAAAAAAGAAACTAAAATGACTCAGTCACATAAATAATGTCACTAATATTTAAACTGATATTTCAATTTTGCAATTTTATGGGCAGTATGTGCAGTGACATTGTTTTAATTTTTACTTCTTTGGTTAAAGATGAGGATAAACACATTTTCATATGACTATTGTTCATTTATTGGTCCTTATCTTGGACAATTGTCCGTTCATGCTCTTTTTAAATTTATATTCTGGCATCAATGTACTTATAGATTTCTATGATATAAGATACTAATTATTTCTCAGACATATCTGCTGCATATACATAGCTTACTGTTATCATAAACTACAAAGGATTTTTTAAAAGTATGTTTACATCTAGTCAAGCATTAAATTTTATAAATTAAATATTAAAACAAATTAAAGAGGAAAAGATTCTACTCTTTTCTTTTGTATTTTCTTGCACTGATTTAAAATCCATAGAAATTCTTCTCCTGGGAGTTTGGATTGTTTTTTAAAGAGTTAATCTTTTAATCTATTTGTAATTGATTTTGAAGTGTGATAAAGGTGAGAGTAACCTAGGATTTCCACCCCTCAAATAGGTTACCAATGTTTCTAACAAAATTTACTAAACAATCTGGAGAAAGGATGTGCTTTATAAATATGCAAATATTAGGTTTTACCCAGCTGTGTGCTGAGTCCCTAAGTCATGTCCAGCTGTTTTGCGACTCCATGGACTGTAGCCTGCCAGGCTCCTCTGTCCATGGGATTTCCCAGGCGAGAGTACTGGAGTGGGCAGTCATCTTCTCCTCCACAGGGTCTTTCTGACCCAAGGACTGAACCTGCATCTCTTGTATCTCCTACATTGGCAGGTGGATTCCTTACCACTGAGCCACCTGGGAAGCCTTTTAACTAGCTATCCCTGACTAGTGGTCTAGAGGAGAGAGAAAATACCACTTTACTGAACTAGAGAATGTACATCTGTTCCACAGGACCCATAAGCCAAATGGTAAGACATAAGGCCAGAATCAGAAAGACATTTCAATAAGAAGACAAAACAGATACAAGATATTAAGAGAAAATTTAAACTAAGGGACAGGAAAAAAGTTTAAAGGATTTAGAGAAAAAAAATAAATAGAATCCATAGAAATAACTGAAGGAAATCTGGCCCTTTAATAAAAACTGATGCGGAAAACTAAGAACACAAAGTCTTATTAAAAACTTTGTCTCTTTTTTTGTAACATAATTCTTGACAAACCGTTTAGACCTTTTTTAGGTCTCATGATTGCTCTTAGACAAAAGGGAACATAATAAAAAGCTTTATCAAGCTCCCACTGTAGCACCAATTTTTATTTATGCCAAAAAATAAATAAGAGGGAGGAAATTCAAAAGATACCGATGCAAACAATTGAAGGAAAAAGCAAATTCTTAAGGAAAGGTAAAAGGAATGCAATAAACAGCATGTTAATTATAATTAAGTAAAAAGGAAAACTTGTATAAATATTATGGACCAGAGCTACACATTCATTTCAACAAGAGAACATAAACAACTCTGTTGAGATTTTTCAATTTTTGTCTTGCTGCTCCTAGTGACCAAGAGGTGAAAAGAAAATACAAGCTAAAAATACAAGAAGTTGAGTGTTGGAATAACTCAGAAACTAGGCATTTATTTTCCTGGTAGTTGGGGCAATATGCTGGATTTTAGAAGTTAAATTTAGGCAGAAAAGCTAATTTCCAGTATTGTGACCATGACTCTAACCCTCACGTATGGCTGCTATTTTTGTGGTATTGCTATCACCAAGAACACTAGACTTCAAGCATGGTCCCTCATTTCATACTCAGTAAAGAATGGAAATGGGAGTAAGAGAACAAAATGAGACAGTGATCCTTTTGCCTGGAGTCCAGGAAGATGTACTTCTGAAACTACTAGATTATGAAATTACGTTTCAGTGGGAAATGGTGGCAGCTGCTTATCTCAAAGTACTTGAAATGGGAACGGAAAAATATGCATCAAAAGATTATAAGAATTTAGTACAGAATGAAGGCAAACAGCTCTTTGAGAGCTTTCTCAATCTTATTTTTTTTTTTTCTTGGTCTTGTCAAAAATAAGCATGATTTTTTCAGAGCTGTCTTTATCAGTATACACATCTAATTCAACTTGGTGAGAAGCAAGAAGTTGAACAGTGAAGTCTTTTCCAAATCTGAAATGTTTCGCGTCTGAGACCTTCAGGCCAATCTGTTCATCATGTGTTTTGATCACAGTGGTCACAAATCTGATAAACTATGCTTGATTGTAAAGGTGACCTTAAGATCCATGACCACCAACTTGATTTTTCTTAGTTCATTTGCTCATCAAATTTGTCCACATATTTAGTTTTCAGGAAGATTTCTAATAAAGATGAAAAAAAAAAGAAGTTTTAACTCATTTGAATAACAAAGGAAAAACATGGAAATAGAGAAATAGAATTCCTTTAGATTGACTGGCCTCCACAGTTCTCTGAAACTCCAGATTCTATGATTTTTAAGTTCCAAGGGTTATGATATTAAATGAATAGTTTGCTGTTTCCCTCCATCTCTTTACCTTCAAATAAATTATATATAGTGCTAACCCCCATTCTGGATCACAAAGGCAATTAAAAACAAAAGAGGATATAGGATGCTAAGTTAAACTGTGAATTAAATTCAAAGCTCTTGGAAAGTTAAATGGTGACATAAATAAAGTATTACTAATATCTAGAAGCTGAAATGAATGACTAGGTATTGTGATTGTCTATAATAAAATTCCCCAAAGGAAAGACATATGTTAAGTATGAAAGACACCAGACCCAGGAAGATGACAAATCAATTTTTCTCTGAAGTAAGAAGAAAAATCTTATAATGTGAAGAATATTTTTTGGTGTGAGAAATGATTGATTTCCCTACTTGAAAGCACCTATTTCACTAGGTAGAACATTCTTGTTCCTTTTGAGGAATTAAATAAATATTTTTTTTTTAAATAAATATTTTTAATTCATACAATGATATCTGACCTTTTACATATGTACAGCATGAGGCAAACTTTACTACACCCTTTTTTATTATTATAAAAAGTAAAAATCAAAACAATCAGTAAAAAAAATAAATTGAACTCGTTACATTGTTCTTTGAGCATTGACCTTGGAATCTGAGTTTCAGTCAGCGCTTTGCACTTCACTTAAGCTTTTTCGGCCTCAGGTTCCTTCATTTGCAAATGGAGATAATAATAAAACATGTGGAATTGGTTCACAAGATAAAAGGTAAAGAAGCAAAAATAGACAAACATTTCTAGCCTACTAACTGACACATAATAAATGAATGACTATAACACTTAATAATGGTAACATGGGAATTCTTACTGCACTCCACGCCATGACTGTCTGGGAGCTATACGGCATACACTGATAAACGTTTGAAGAACGTAACCTCGGGAAGCTGCTTAGTGATGGAGAGTCAGTAGCAGCATTACATATGCAAAGTCAGTGGTCACCTCAGTTGGGACCATTTTTTATTCCACAAGCCCTTAAAATTCTTACTTCCTATCCTTAAAATTAAAATTAATAACTTTTTTCAGATTCAAAAATAATGCCTCAATACTATAAAAATTAAAAATATAGATATCAAAAAGAAAACTATCCTATAATACCAATGCTAAGAGTAATTGTTAATAACATTTTAACTATCTGTCCTTTAAGTATTATACCTGTAACATGCATGACAAAATCTAGATTTTTTTGTCTGCATATTCATTATGACTTGCTTTTCATTTAACTAAACATATTTTGAATGTTTTGTGTCTTCAAATTTATTAAAACCCTAATTGCAAACACTCCACAGTACTTCACTGGATGGATGTATCATAGTTTTCTTAACCAATACCAGAGGCTTCCCTGGTGGCTTGGACGGTAAAGTGTCTGCCTGCGATGTGGGAGACCTGGGTTTGATCCCTGGGTCGGGAAGATCCCCTGGAGAAGGAAATGGCAACCCACTTCAGTACTCTTGCCTGAAAAGTCCCATGGACGGAGGAGCCTGGTAGGCTACAGTCCACGGGGTCGCAAAGAGTCAGACATGACTGACGACTTCTCTCTTTCTAACCAATACCTTGTTTTTGGACAAGAAGTTGTTTTCAGTTTTTTACCATTATAGACTGGACTGCAAATGAACATCCTTAAATCGAATGTTTGCATATTTCCATGGGCTTCCCTGGTGGTTCAGCTGGTAAAGAATCCACCTGCAAGGTGGGAGACCTGGGTTTGATCCCTGGGTTGGGAAGATCCCCTGGAGAAGGGAATGGCTACCCACTCCAGTATTTTGGCCTAGAGAATCCCATAGGCTATACAGTCCATGGGGTCACAAAGAGTTGGACACGACTGAGCAACTTTCACTTCACTTCACTTCATGATTATTTTTTAGGTCAAGAAGTCTTAAAAACTAACTCAAAATCTCTGAGTTTGGATAAATCACTGGATGGAAGGAACATGGAAGAAGCATGAAGACTGACTCACGCTCACAGACATTGAGTTAGCTAAGACCCTCTTCACATCTTGCTCTGATCTATGTAGTAGATTCCTAGCAAACTTTCCTACCTCTAAAATCTCCTAGTCCAATAAATTTTCTTCTAGATTTCATCAATATGATGTTTGAGACACTGAAAATATGACAATAAAACCCACACATGGCTGCCCGTGGACATAAAATGCTTTCTCATTTATTCACTGTGCATTTCCCCAGCCTCATCTCCTCTGGCATCCTAACCTAGAACTGGGCTCCTGGCAGGTCAATCAACCTACAACTCTGCTTTCTATGCCTGAAATGGGTTTGCCCCAGCTCTTTCAGATCCAATTGCCCTACTGCTATGGTCTCTTTCCTTGGAATCCTCTTAACAATTTTTTCCCCCAAAATGTCTCTAGTAATACTATATTCACTAGAAAGGATGTACCCTAAAGTGTGAATTCATTGAGGGCAAAGAATTTGACTTTACTCTTCCCTCTCCATCTAGTCTTAAACACGTGGAAAGCAACATGTTTGTCATATGCATGGATAAATAGTTGCAAGTGAATTGGTGAGAGTAAGGCTATGTGTAGTTACTGTGCTCTGCTGGCTTTTCCAACTCCCTGAAAACAAAAGAAGCGGGAAATCATGTTAGACAGGAGTTTGAAAATTTAGAATGGAGAAGCCAAGCTTATCTAGGTACAGTAAACATTACAGTAGATATTTAGTTTGAGTCTTAATGAATACCAATGAAGTCTGAGCATTAATATCCTAAAGTGCTATGGTGATTTTGGTGGTAGAAAAGAAAAAAAAAAAAGTAGGGCTTTGTCTTATATCTGAGTATGATTAATTTTTTTACTCTTTTTTTGGCATTTGTTATTGTTTTGACTGTCACTCATGGTGAGGAGGCTGTTTCCCTCTAACAAAAGAACAAAATGATGGTAGCTCTAATTTTAGTTCCCAAGTTTAGTTTTTCCAAGCTCATACATTAAGAAAAAGATGATGCTGAGGAAACATTAATAAGCCTCAATGAATAAATCATCGTTTTCGAAGTGAAATATCTTTCCTTGAATTTTAGCAGATTTATATACAAAAACATACACACATGACACAGTCACACAATGATGGTTTCTCAGCAACATAGTACAATTAATAACTCTGTGTCACTTTAAAGCAACCAATTACCAAAGCACTCTTTTAGTAATGAACATTACAGCTGAATTAAACACATTCACTTTCTTTCAAGATCTGAAATGACACACGATTACAGTGACCTGTAGGGCCCAGCTGAAATGCCAATCATCAAAAACATACAACTTCTCGGTATCTTCAGCTTCTTTTTTAAACAACATCTGGTTGTTCAACCTAAGTTTTAAAATCCAAACTCTACAATCCTGATGGAAATTAGCTGCTTTCTAGTTTAAGACTACTTTTTAAGTTTTAACTAGCAATGAAGGTATAATTTTACACTTCAGTGGTACACTATGAAGTAAAACTATAAACCAACATATCTGACACTGCTAAGTCTGTATGTAAGAGACTCTAACTGCAAAAATGTAGCAAGACTGTATTTTCACCTCTGACTGCAGCTAGAATGAATGCTTTTTTTAAATGAAAAAAATAAATTTATTTATTTATTTTACTCTTGGCTGTTCTGGGTCTTTTTCTGCTGCATGGGCTTTTCTCTAGTTGCGAGAGCGAGGGCTACTCTCTAGTTGAGCATACTGGCTTCTCATTGCGGTGGCTTCTTTTGTTGTGGAGCATGGGCTCTAGGGCACTTGCGCTTCAGTAGTCATGGCACACGAGCTTAGCGCACAGTGGCATGTGGGATCTTCCTGGACCAGGGATCGAACCCATGTCTCCTGCATTGGCAGGCCAATTCTTTACCCTTGAGACACCATGGAAGTCCCCTAGAGTGAATGTTGATAGTACATCTTTGGAAAGAAACTTACATAGAATATTCAAATATTTTACTGTCTGTTATGGAATTGAATCATGCACAGGAAGTTTTAGGGGCAGAAAATATTTATTTTTCAGAACACATTACTTTATACCAAATCCTTGAAATTTTCTTTAGTCACTGGAGGAGAACATTTGTAAAATTCAAATTTCACAAAGAAAAGTTTCACATTTAAGGGAAGGAATTAGATAGCTTGAAAAAGTAATTAAATTTAAAGCCTATCTGAAAGCTTCCAGAAGTCCTTCTCAGTTATTTGATCTAAGAAGCAGATGTTTTAAACCATTCACTGGAGCCCATCATGATCTCTTTTTACCTAAAATGAACTTGGTCAAAATTATGAAAATCTACTGCCTCCAGAACTTCCCCAAATGTTTACCCAGGAACAGTAATTTATTTAAATATGCATTCCTGTGTTTGTTCAGTGTTCATTTAAAAGTGCACCACCCAGCAATGCAGTCATGGGCTTTGGTCAGTTCAAATGTTCTAGGAATAAACCAGGATGATGGTGGCCATCTAAAATCACTGGCCTTTCACCTTGGAATTTCGGAGTAGGGAGTTGTTTCCTCTTGGCCAGAGAAGAGTAAATGACTTTGCAGGGTTACTCTGGGGCTGTGGACTCTATCTAAAGTGTTATCACTTCTCAGGTGGAAGGAACACCTCAATTACCTAGAAGCATTGTGCTAGTGAGAAGTGAAGAGGAGTGGCACTTGATCATGATGGTCTCATTCTTGCCAATGTAAATACACGGTCATGTATCAGTCATGTCTAGTATAAGAATAGATGTTTAAACATAAATTATTGAACTGGGATTTCCCTGATAATCCAGTGGTTAAGACTTTGCCTTCCAATGCTGGGGGTGGAGGTTTGATCCCTGGTCAGGGAGCTAAGGTCCTGCAGGCCTCATGTCCAAAATACCAGAACATAAACAAGAGAACATAAACAACCATTGTAAGAACATAAACAACCATTGTAACAAATTCAATAAAGACTTTAAAAATGGTCCACATTAAAAAAAAACACACAACTAAAAAAAACCCTCTAAAATAAAATAAATTATAGAACAATGTTGCTAATTGCTCAATAAAAAACTATACAAAAAAGACCTTAATGACCCAGATAACCATGATGGTGTGATCACTCACCTAAAGCCAGACATCTTGAGTGTGAAGTCAAGTGGGCCTTAGGAACCGTCAATATGAACAAAGCTAGTGGAGGTGATGGAATTCCAACTGAGCTATTTAAAATCATAAAAAGGATGCTGTTAAAGTGCTGCACTCAATATGCCAGCAAATTTGGAAAATTCAGCAGCAGTCACAGGACTGGAAAAGGTGAGTTTTCATTCCAATCCCAAAGAAGGGCAATGCCAAAGAATGTGCAAACTTCCACACAATTTGCACTCATTTCACTTGCTACTAAAGTAATGCTCAAAATTCTCTAAGCTAAGCTTAAACAGTATGTGAACTGAGATGTTCAAACTGGATTTGGAGAAGGAAGAGGACCCAGAGATCAAATTGCCAACACCTGTTGGATCATAGAAAAAGCAGGAGAATTCCAGAAAAACATCTACTTCTGTTTTATTGACTACACCAAACCTTTGACTATGTGGATCACAACAAACTGGAAAATTCTTAAAGAGATGGAAATACCAGACCACCTTACCTGCGTCCTGAGAAATCTGTATGCAGGTTAAGAAGCAACAGTTAGAACTGGACATGGAACAATGGACTGGTTCCAAATTGGGAAAGGAGTATGTCAAGGCTGTATATTGTCACCCTGCTTATTTAACTTATATGTAGACTACATCATGCAAAATGCTGGACTGGATGAAGCACAAGCTGGAATCAAGATTGCCGGGAGAAATACCAATAACCTCAGATATGCAGATGACACCACCCTTATGGCAGAAGGTCAAGAGGAACTGAAGAGCCTCTTGATAAAAGTGAAGGAGGAGAGTGAAAAAGGTGACTTAAAACTCAACATTCAAAAAATGAGGATCATGGCATCTGGTCCCATCATTTCATGGCAAATGGATGGGGAAACAATGGAAACAGTGACAGACTTTATTTTGGGGGGCTCCAAAATCACTGCAGATGGTGACTGCCGCCATGAAATTAAAAGATGTTTGATCCTCGGAAGAAAAGCCATGACAAACCTAGAGCACATTTAAAAGCAGAGATGTTACTTTGCTGACAAAGGCCTGTCTACTCAAAGCTGTGGTTTTTCCAGTAGTCATGTATGGATGTGAGAGTTGGACCATAAAGAAGGCTGAGAGCCAAAGAATTTATGCTTTTGAACTGTGGTCTTGGAGAAGACTCTTGAAAGTCCCTTGGACTGCAAGGAGATCAAAACAGTCAATCTTAAAGGAAATCAGTCCTAAATATTCATTGGAAGGACTGATGCTGAAGTTGAAGCTCCAATACTTTGGCCACCTGATATGAAGAACTGACTCCCTGGAAAAGACCCTGATGCTGGGGAAGATTGAGGGCAGGAAGAGAAGGGGATGACAGAGGATGAGATGGTTGGATGGCATCACCAACTCAGTGGACATGAGTATGAGCAAGCTCTAGGATTTGGTGAAGAGGTCAGGGAAGCCTGGCATGCTGCAGACCACGGGATCGCAAAGAGTCAAACATGACTGAGGGACTGAAAAACAGTGATTGAACAATGTTGCTAAAACTTAAAATAAACCTTTCCCCCTCAAGTAACTGGGATTTGTTGATCTAATGCCACTAATAATAATTCATTTTTTATTTTTGGGCCTTCTCTTATCTACTGTGAGATGGAGTAAGCACAAGATAAGCCTAAAAACAGAATAGCCATTCACCCAAGAAGAGATATCACGCATATCAGATGAAGTAAAGAGTTCTTTGGATACTGTGCTTTATTATCTTTATGATGTTCAAGGAGCAGATGGACTGGTAAAAAATAAATATTTCTGGAATGCAAAATGCCATACACATTTTTAAGAGTGAACTGAAATTTGTCATGTAAAGGATACTTTTATACTTGTGGTAGGAAATACATCCCTTTCCTTTTCCATAAATAAAAATGTTCTAAATTAGCACATTTCAACCAATTCAAATAAAGTGGAAAAATGTCAGAAGCACCATCCAACTAATTTTCTAGAAATAACCAACACTTTGATATAAAATTAAAGTTATATATTTTCTCCTTTTTTATTGAGGTATACTTTACAAACTTCAAGTATGAAAGCTCGCTTGTTTAGTGTACAGTTCAGTAGTTTTTAGTATAGTCTGTGTGTTGTGTAAATAGCACAATAATCAATTTTTCAGCCATCCCTTGAACAACAAAGGAGAATCCGTGTATTTATTGAAAATAAAATTCATGTGTAAGTGGACCCATGCAATTGAAATCTGTGTTGTTCAATGGTCAAGTGTATAATGTTTTCCTTAGCCACAAAAGGACCTCCATGCACTAGCAGTTACTCCCCATTTCTCCTTTCCCAAGGTCCCTGGAAACCACGAATCTACTTTCTGTGTCTATGAAATTTGCCTATTTTGGACATTTCTTATAAATGGAATCATACAACATATGGACTTTTGTATCCGACTTTTTTCACTTAGCAAAATGTTTTTAAGGTTCATCCATGCTGTATTGATAGTAACTATCAGTACTTCATTACTTTTTATGGCACAGTATATTCTACTGTATGGCTACATGGCATTTATTTATTTATCAGTTGATGGACATTTGGATTGTTTCCACTTCTGGCTATTTTGGATAATTCTGCTAGGCACATTCAAATTTTTTTTTTTGGTGTGTGGCCATATGTTTTCATTTCTCCTGGGTATACATGTAGGAGTGGGATTTCTTGGTCATATGGTAACTCTAGGTTTAACTTTCTGAGAAACAGTCCAGTGTTTTTCCAAAGCGGCTGCATCATTTTACATTTCCACCAGCAATATATGAAGGTTCTAATTTGCCCACATCTTTTCCAATACTTGTTACTGTCCATAGTTTTGATTAAAGCCATCCTAGTGGGTATGTTAGCAACAGTTAGAAGTGGACATGGAACAACAGACTGGTTCCTAATAGGAAAAGGAGTATGTCAAGGCTGTATATTGTCACCCTGCTTATTTAACTTATATATGCAGATTACATCATGAGAAATGCTGGGCTGGAAGAAGCACAAGTTGGAATCAAGAATGCCGGGAGAAATATCAATAACCTCAGATAAGCAGATGACACCACCCTTATGGCAGAAAGTGAAGAAGAACCAAAGAGCCTCTTGAGGAAAGTGAAAGAGGAGAGTGAAAAAGTTGACTTAAAGCTCAACATTCAGAAAACTAAGATCATGGCATCTGGTCCCATCACTTCATGGCAAATAGATGGGAAAACAGTGGAAATAGTGGTTGACTTTATTTTTTTGGGCTCCAAAATCACTGCAGATGGTGACTATAGCCATGAAATTAAAAGACGCTTACTCCTTTGAAGGAAAGTTATGACCAACCTAGATAGCATATTAAAAAACAGAGACATTACTTTGTCAACAAAGGTCCATCTAGTCAAGGCTATGGTTTTTCCAGTAGTCATGTATGGATGTGAGAGTTGGACTATAAAGAAAGCTGAGTGCCAAAGAATTGCTGCTTTTGAACTGTGGTGTTGGAGAAGACTCTTGAGAGTCCCTTGGACTGCAAGGAGATCAAACCAGTCCATCCTAAAGATCAGTCCTGAGTATTCATTGGAAGGACTGATGTTAAAGCTGAAACTCCAATACTTTGGCCACCTTATGCAAAGAGTTGACTCACTTGAAAAGACCTTGATGCTGGGAAAGATTGAGGGCAGGAGGAAAAGGGGACAAGAGAGGCTGAGATGGTTGGATGGCATCACCGACTCAATGAACATGAGTTTGAGTAAACTCCAGGAGTTGGTGATGGACAGGGAGGCCTGGTGTGCTGCGGTTCATGGGGTCACAGTCGGACATGACTGAGCAACTGAACTGAACTGAAGTGGGTATGCAGTGGTCTCTCATTTGGTTTTAACTGCATTTCCTTAAAGACTAATGATACGGAGTATCTACTTAGGTGCTTATCAGTGATTTGCAAATCTTCTATGGAGAAATGTCTATTCAAATCCTTTGCCCATTTTAAAATTGGATTATGTTTTTAGTTTGGGGTTGAAAAGTTGTTTATGTATTTTACATATGAGACCCTTATCAGATATATGATTTGCAAATATTTTCTTCCATTTTTTGAATTGTCTTTTCACTTGCCTGACAGTATCTGCACTGGTTAATTTCATGTGCCAGCTTGACTGTGCCAAGTAAAGTCCAGATATTTGGTCAATCCCATTCTAAATGTTCTAGGGTAAGACTAACATTTAAATCAGTTAACTGAGTAAAGCAAATTGCCCTCCATAACCAAAGTGGGCCTCATCTAGTCAACTGAAGGTATGAATAAAACAAGCAGGTTATCTTCCCCAGTTAATAGAGAATTCTTCTTGTCTGACAGCCCTTGCACTAGAACGTCAATGTTTTCCTGCTTGCGAACTTGAACTGAAACCCCAACACTTCCTGGGTTGCAAATCTGCCAGCCTCCATACTGGAACTATGTCAGCTCTCTGGATCTGCAGTGTGACAGCTCACCCCACAGATCTCGGGACTTGCCAGCTTCTCTAATCACATGAGCCAATTCTTTTCAATAAATCTCTATATAAATACACATGTATGTGTGCATGCCTGTGTGCTAAGTTGCTTCAGCCATGTCCGACTCTTTGAGACCCCATGGACTGTAGCCCGCCAGGCTCCTCTGTCCATGGGATACTCCAGGCAAGAACACTGGAGTGGGTTGCCTTCCTCCAGGGGATCTGCCCAACCCAGGGATCAAACTCTCATCTCTTATGTCTCTTGCATTGTCAAGCGAGTTCCTCACCACTAGCACCACCTGGGAAGCCCACGTGCATATGCACACACACACACACACACACACACACACATCGTATTGGTTCTGTTTCTCTGGAGAACCCTGACTTATAAAGTCTCCTTTGAAATACAAGCATTTTTGTTTCGATGAAGTTCAAGCTACATATTCTTTTCCTTTGGTTGTTGTGTTTTTGGCATCATAACTGAGAAATCATTGCTTAATCCAAGATAATGAAGATTTACACCTCTGTTTTCTTCTAGGAGCTTTACAGTTTTAGTTCTTACATTTAGGTATTTGAGATGCAGTAAAGCAAAAGAATATATACTTAGGCATCATTTTATAGATGGAGTTTATGCAAAATTATACTACACATTGTTTATATATTTACATATTATCTATAATATATACTATACATTATGCTTTATATGAGGTATATATATACTAAGTAAAAGCATAAGAATAGCTACAGGAATGATTAAACACCAAGTCTAGAATACTGATTGTCTTTCAGGGATACAGAGAGGAGCTAGATAAGTTAAAAGCAACGAGCATTCCTAGATATTTATAATACAATGATTTATTAACTACGTTTAGTGTTCATATTGTCATACTGTATATATCTGTAAATGAAATATATCCTAATAAAGAAGCCAGTGTAATATCAAGGATCACATGAGGGATGCTAACTTATAACTATGTCTACATGGCATGGAGTTTCCCAGGTGGCAGAAGTGATAAAGAATCCACCTGCCAATGCTGGAGACATAAGAGACATGGGTTTGATCCCTGCGTCGGGAAGATCCCCTGGAGGAGGAAATGGCAACCCACTCCAGTATCTTTGCAGAAGAAATCCAGGGACAGAGGAGCCTGGCGGGCTACAGTTCATGGGTCTCAAAGAGTTAGACATGACTGAGCGTCTGAGCCACAAGCACTACGCGGCATAGATTGAAATTCATTTTGTCATTGCCTGGTTATTCTTAGGTAAACACTCTAAGCTATTTTCTTGGTCTTAAAGGCTGTGTCTACTTACATTACTATTCAAATAATGTGGTTACTGTTCTACTCACACTTCATTTTATGTTCAATTAGATTCCTGCCAGGAGAATCCCCATGGACAGGAGTCTGTCAGGCTGCAGTCGATGGGGTTGCAGAGGCAGACACGACTAAAACAACTTAGCATGCACAGACATATCTATGCTTTACGTATCTATTAATTCAAAGAAAGCAATAAGTTATTTGTTTTCATTTTAAAACATTAATAAAATTAATGTGTACTTACAGTAAAGTTTTCAAATAAGCAAAGAGGAAAAAAGTCCCTTCCTCCTTGGCTCCTCCCATCTCCTAATTTTTGGATCTACTTTCCAAAGCTCACCCCTATTCAGGCTCTTATACACAATTTCTGAAGCTATCAATGCATTTACAAAGATAAACACACGTATGGCTTTTAATATAAACTGGATCATAAAATTCCATATAGTTTTTCAACTTTTCTTCCATTTTCCATTATATATTAGAAAGCTTATCCAACTAGAGTAACAATGTGGATTTCACAAATAATAAATATATAATGGTATAGATTTATTGATGAATAATAATAGATATTTATCTCCAATTCTTTTTGCTATTAATAACAATATTACAATGGATAGTCTTGAACTATATTTTTGCTTATTTGTGCAAATGTGTTCGTAGGAACAATTATGAGAGGTATAACTAATATATGGCTGCTATAGATCAAGTATGGCAAAAGACTAGAATGACTTTAAATACCAATTAACTCTATCATCTGAGCATGCTAAATGGTTCTAAGCTAGACCAGTGACACTTTATTCTGAAAATGGTAATTTCTAATGGTTAGAGAGGACTTGAGAAACATATGAATGAGTCTACTTATTAAAGGATGCTTAGCAAGGGATAACAAGGTATAGAGTCACCAGATTTAGCAAATAAGAAAACACAGGATGCCCATTAGATTTGAAAAATAGCTCTAACTGTCAAATTTTTGTAGTTTAATGAAAAAAATTGAATACTGACATTTAGGGTGTCCTGACAAAATTAATACAAGACCCCAGAACAAAAACATTACAATATAGGACATATCTTATATATATAGAATGCCTGCCTATACTACCAGGGAAGAACATAATTTACCCAATTTCTGTTCCTTATCTGCAACCATTAATCTCTTTCTGTGTACGTCAGATCTATAGATGTGGGGAGGAAAGTAAGAATTAAGTACTGGGAGATTTTCAAGACTGGCTAGAAACAAATTGTTTCTTGTACTTATCATAATGTTTTTCACCGATTTCAAAGGGAAAAAAGTAGTATTTGCTTTTGCTGGTATTCTAAACAATTATAATATAAAATGTAATAATGGTAATTTAAAACTTATAACCTAATAATATAAAACTTGATTTGCCTGTAATAATGCTTCTTGATTTCTAATATAAATAGGGATCCATGCTAAGAAATGAAAAATAAAATCTTTTTAAAAATCCCACACAGCTACAAGTACTTGAAAGGTCTTGCAAATTATCTGACTTAAAATAGAATGAGTTCTAGAAAATCTGTTTTGTGACTCGAATTTATATTATTTGTAGTATTTGGAATTCTTGACTGTTGGACATTTGGAACTATAAAGTACCATAAGCCTTAACACTGGTAGTTATATTGCTAAGAAAGAGTTATATAAAAAAAGACAAATGGTCTGCTGCTTTATACACAAACATATACCTTTTTTGTATTTTACCATTTTGGGTTGAATATTTGGTAGAATATTTTGAAAAGTTGGATGGCACATTAATTCTTTGTACTTTATGAAAAGAAAATTTATTCACTCTAAAAATAGTCTTCAGCAATTTAAATATTTTGAGTTTGAATTTCAATATGATAGATGAAGTGAAATATTTATGAAATGTAAGAAATGCAATTATAATGGGGAAATAGAAGAATATATAATTTTGTAGATTAAAACATTTATAAGCAGTTTGCCTTTGTTTGATATATTGTTAAAAAATGTGAAGTCCTTTGAACTTTTTTTTAAACCATAATTTCTCTGAATTATCAATGCAAGCATTTTCCACCAATAATTCTCCATGTCAAATGAGGACAGAAAACCAGTCATGAGATAAAAATGAGGCACTTAAGACAATCTGTTCCTGGAGTTCAGGTCCACACCTAACAAATTCCAAAAGTTCTTCAGACCTCAGCAAGTCAAAATACACTACGGAAATCATTTGTGACAAGAACTCTTGGGCTAAGCTTTAAGTAATCAGTATCTGGTTAGGACAGGAATCACCCAGTATCCTGTGGAGGAAAACAGCTGACATGAAGGCCATCTCAGCTTTCCCTCTAATAATCATGCTTTCTAATGTACTGCCAATTCACTCCTGGGCTGCCCTCGATAAGGACTGTTGCATTACGGGAATCCAGTGTTCACAAATGCACACTTCTCAAGGCTCCCCACCCCCATCTTTTCCTGCAGATCATTTCTACAGTGAAATTGTGCCTTTATCACAGAAATCCCTTCTAAATGCAAATCCTAATGAATCATGAAAATCTCCCAGATTTAATGACACTACTGTTTTGTTGGATGGGTCGCATGAGAGAGCAACACATCCTCTTTTTTTTAAAATTGAGAACTCAAAGGCACAGGCACCCACGTTCTATTGCTTCCATACAACATGCATCTTTATCATTGCTAACGAAGAAGAAATAAAATCCCTCCCAGTTAATTCCAAACCAGAATTTTTTAAAGGTCATGGACACTGTATCTGGGCAACCCTATTGAGTGCATCTGCTGTCTGAGCAAATTCAGGGGCTGCCTTCTCCAGTCGGTGATAAGGTGCCTCTGACTGCGGAGACTCCATGAGCTTTAGGATCGAATGATCCTGAAGAGAGGATCTGGTCCTCTCCTTGTCTACTTAATTTGACTTTAAATCTTAAAATGGCAACACATATTGTAAATAAATTATACTTTAATAAGATAAAATAAATGCATAAAAAAATGCTACATATTCCTCAAGCAGGATTTTTGAAGAC
Organism: Muntiacus reevesi; assembly: GCF_963930625.1. NCBI lineage: Eukaryota > Metazoa > Chordata > Mammalia > Artiodactyla > Cervidae > Muntiacus > Muntiacus reevesi. The sequence continues at coordinate 157,909,203 of NC_089252.1, read as the reverse complement.
AGAGAAAAGATCTGCTTAAATGTCCTTTGAACAAAAGCAAGAGCAGGTCAACCTGCTCTTGACCCAGAATGTTCTTCTGTCTGTTGGTGGCACACAGGTGCCACCTAGGGGAGGAAAGAGGCATTACCGGCTCTTCTCCAAGTGGGATGGGCTTGTGAGGGCTGAGCGGAATAAATGATTCAGAATGTTTATGTTTCTCTACTGACAAAACTGAACACAGTCCAACCATGAATACAGAAAAGGCAAAACCAGAAGAATTATGGGATACCTGGAGCATCAGGGGAGGTAGGTGATGGAAAAGAGCATGAGCTTTGGTGGTGGTGCACAGACCTGGGCTCAGTCCCATTTCTGGAGCTTGTGGGCTCTGTGACATTTATTACGTGTCTGCATCTCAGGACTTTCTAAGTGTCACATGTGGTAAAGAACCCGCATGCCAATGCAGGAGATGCAAGAGACGCAGGTTTGATCCCTAGGTCAGGAAGATCCTCTGGAGGAGGGCATGGCAACCCACTCCATATTCTTGTCTGGAGAATCCCATGGATAGAGGAGCCTGGAGGGCTACAGCCCATATGGTCACAAAGAGTCGGACATGACTGAAGTGACTTAGCCTGCACACGCACACGTCTCAGTTAAAAGTGAGACCATAAACCCCCCCTCTCCAAGACAGTCATGAGGAGGAAATGATATTACATGGTTGAGAGGCATCCTATACATACATAGTACGGAGCAGCTGCTCAATAAATCTGAGGTACTGACAGAGCCATATCCAGGCTTTTCTAGTTTCTGGGACATTATTTTAATTGATATTAACATTAGGCCATGAAATGTTATCCTATATATAAATGTGCCCAATAAGTATCTTACTTCCCCCACCCCCTTACCTTTGCCACAACAACTTTTTCTATCTTGGTTCAGATGAAAGCTCAGTGTAGCATTTTTCACTAGATAGGGTTTGCCTATACAGATAGCCACTCCACAATAGGACTTGTATTCTAAGCAAGCCAAGAGAGATTTCGTTACTTAACGGAATGTGTTATGTAAACAGGATCATCCAGAAAAACACATTTGCCATAAGTTCCCAAAAGAAGTGCATGTGCAGATATTTACCCATCGCTATCTCTGTTGTTTGGATGCCCTACAAAAGCTGTTCCTTATGCACGCTACGCCAAACGTCCTAAAGCTCCCAGCTTAGTAGGTTAGAAATGATGCTGAAGAGCCAAGGGAACAGTTTCGATTATGGTCAAAGATCAGCTGGCATTGTACACGGTGATACTGCAGCCCAGGAGCAGACACTCCTCTATCCTGATCTAGCATCTGAGGAGGGGCACCCGACGCTATCGTGGGCAGCCACCCCCCACCCTTGGGCACACTCCTTTCCACTGCTGATGGAAATGCAGATGCAAAGAAGACCAGGTACACAGCAGATTGCTCCTGTTCAACTAGACTGTCATGCAAATCCAAAGGGAACCAATATGAGGGGGAGGAGAGAGAATTGCAAAGGCTTTTCAAATGCATTTTAGGTTTGCCACAGGATTCTATTAGGGGTCACTACCAGCTAGGGCTTCCTGGTGGCTCAGTGGTAAAAAAAAGAAAAAATCCACCTGCCAATGCAGGACACCTGGGTTTGATCCCCTGGAGAAGGAAATGGCAACCCACTCCAGTATTTTTGCCTGGAAGATCCCAAGGACAGAGGAGCCTGGCAGACTACAGTCCATGGGGTCACAAAGAGTCGACATGACTTACCAACTAAACAACAACCAAAACCAGCTTTCTTACCAGGACCTTGGCACGTGCTTAAAAATACTTAATTAATTTCTTGAGTTTTCCTTCTACTTGGTTATTGGTAAAAAACCCAGGATTATGGCTCTGCAAAATGGTTAGGATTCAAAACACTGCAAAATATTTCTAGCCCTTCAACTTTATTTCATAGACCTACCTTCTCTAAGGAAGATATTTTAATGAAAAAGTAAAACAAGTGGATCAAAACTCCTCCTGCTAATGCATCAAGAAAGTAATCTTTGGGAGGGGAGTGGGAAGACATTGAAGTGGCAGGATTAGGAAGGGAAGTGAACTCGAAATGGGCAGGTTTACCAATTCTGTGGTGACTCAACAGCTTGAATCAACCTCAATTTTAAAGGTATCCAATTTTTGGTATGGAAGTATTAGGGAAGAACAAACTAGCAGAATTTGTTTTCAAAGGAGACGTGGGTGTGTTTCTACCTTTGGGAACCTTGTCCTGGTTATGGACTTACCACGGACACTTCCTCTCCCACCCACTTCTTTCCTGCTTTCTTACCATCACAAGCCAGGGTACTTTTAGGTCTTGTGCCTAGGACTTGCAAATGCCTCGGGTGGATAAGAATGCTTTTCCTGTGTAAGAACACGAGACATTTTAGGAACAGGAAAAGCCTATCCGGTCCAACATACCTGCCCTTTTTAGGTTTATCTTAATCTCACCTTCCTGCATTTTACCTTCCTTCATTTTCCTGCACAGGAAAAAGAAAAAAAAAAAGAATTTCTTGTACATTTCTCATGAGAAACCTTTACTATCACTAGACATGATAACATCTGACATCCATTTTATTTTATTTTTTTTTTGACATCCATTTTAGTATCACCATCTTTAATGATTTCTAAAAAAACAGCTTGCAAAGCAAGTAGACAGTTGACAATTTTTATAGAATCATAAACTGTGAGTTTGAAAGAAAAAGTTGCAAAGAAGACTGGCTTTGAGTGATGGGAAGGTCATTGGGCTTGATTTTACACCTAGCTTCTAATTGTGAGTTCTGTTATTCGTCATGTTCTGGGTACCAACATTTACTTTCAGTGTACTTAGTGATAAGGGGTATGTTTATGTGGAACAGCACTTACTATGGAGAAAAGATGCGGGAGACTAAAGCTAATCATCAACAGCGGAGACCTGCTAAAAAGCTTAACATTCTCCGAGCCCTTCCTTGTTCCCTGTTCCACATTTCATCTCTGGAATTTACAATAGGGTGAGGTAAGCAACTGACCATCACAAAAAAGGTGATATATTTATTCAGCAGATGTTTCATTACTCGAGAAAATTCACATTTTCAATGAAAAAGCCCAAAGATGGGCCTTCTATGCAAGTCCTTTCAAGGGATTCTTGGCAGTATTTATTCTTGGAAGTCTGCAAGTTTTATGCACTGGATTTTTACTTTTTAACCATGCAGGTCAACAAATCACTGAGAAGACACCAAAACTGTCTGCCAGATGTTGAACGCTGATTAATTTGTCTTAAGTTCAGCCAAAAGGGAAGAAAATATGATGGGTGGAGCATGAACAGCAAGCACAATCAACATCTGACCAACCAGGGTTTCCTGTCACCTTGGGAACAAAATTGATTGGCACTGGTTTCCTGTGTACAAAGTTAAAAACCAGTAGCAACTGCAGTAACAAGAATAAACTACAGATAAGAGCCTTGGAAATTAAATCAAGTCATATCACTGAAACTTCAGCCTGAAACTCTGAGCCGAAAAGTCCTAAGATGACTTTTGAGGGGATTTTTTTTTTTTTTTCTTTTAAGTCACTTTATATTTAAAGTACAATGACTTCCAATTTTGCCCTTTCTGGCAGCCTGAAATTACTAAAAAGCCACAAAAATTAAAACTTATGTTAGGGGCCATATATTTTGCCCAAGATTAAATATTTCACATCATACAAAAGACACAATTTTACTAATGCACCAAAGTCAATTTTTGTTTCAGTTTTTACTCTATCTTGAATTATATTTATAGCTTTCAGGGAGCAGAGGAAATCTTTTCTATAAAGATGGTCCAGTGTACAGGCAGATTAAATATTAATACTATTTGTAACTTAAATGTTCAAAATCTGGAATTATGGAAGGTGAAATAGAGTCAATATAGAACCAAAGCATCAGCGTCATTCACCTTTTCTGTCGTGAGTAAGTTTTTCTTATTTCCTTGGTTGCTGCTGCCTTCAGCATTAAATAGCATTCTTACTGCAGTTGTATGCGTTTGGTCCAATAAGGTTCTGTTTGCCTTTAGTGTGGATTCTAAAATTTTATTTCTTTATTGCTTTATTCATTCACTCACAAATACTTATTAAACATAAATACTCCATATATCTAAATATATCTAAATAAACTGAGGATATGACAAATTAGGCAGTATGGTTCATTTACTTTCTATTTTTAAGAAATTTCAGTCAGAGACTCTAAAATGTTATACAAGCACCCAAAAAGATAGGCACAGATTGTTGAGGGCTAATGAAAAAGGGAGCAGAAATGTTTGCAAAATATATTATCTTTGAAAGACACTTTACTTTGAAAATTGTAAGAAATTATCATTTTAGTTGAAAGAGATGTTTTTGGGGAAGTTAGTTCATATCTTCCTCTTCAGTTTTTCCAATTTCAGGATCATTCTAATTCATCCATTCATTACATAGGTAAATTGTAAAATACTTCTCATACTATATCTCAGAATTCATATTATTACTACCAGCTTCCTGGTTAAAGTGGGTTACGGAGTCAGACTGGCGGGGGATCACATTCAGATCCCTTAAGACTGGGTGATCTTGATCGTTTCTCGGCCTTCTGGCTAAGATTAAATGAAGACTGTGTGGACTTGGCCAAGTTACTAACTGGGATGTACATCAGGTTTCTCATCTGTAAAGTGGGGATACAACTGATACATTTACTTCATCAGGTTGTTGTGGAAATAAATTGAGACAGTCTAAGTGAAACACCTAGAAGGGTGCTCAGTACATGGTAAGTGCTATGTAACTCTTAACTGGTATTATTAATATTATTACTGCTACGATGCTGCTGCTGCTGCCGCTTCTGTTGCCAAGACATCTGCTACACTCATCACAGCTTTCTCTGTAGCTACACCTACTGTGGTTATGGATTCTCTTGTTACTGATATTGCTAGCTCCCCTTTGGTAGCTAACACTGCTACCGCTACTGTTATAGCTACGGCTGATGCTTGCTCTTATTCCTGATGCAACCTCTGCTGTCACGGTTAGCAGCGATTGCGAGAGGTCTGGTGTGTATGAAGATGCGTATGCGTGTGCATGCAAGTCTAGAGGGATATACAAAAAGTGTTAATGGTGGTTCCCCCTGGTGGTGGAACTGACCCTGAAGTAACTTTTGCGCTTTTGTTTTGGCTTAAATATGCTTTCAACATTTCGGCAGTAACAACATATTATTTGTAAAATACATTAAAAATTGAAAAAAAAATTAATGAGTTGGATAAACATTGATTTCTCATATCTACCAATAGTTTGCACAGCCTCATGGTCAATATTACCTTTCTGAGAAAGGAAGGGTGTCAACTGTGTTCAAAAGGCATCTTATATATTATCCCATTATAAAGTCAGCATGAAGAGACTGGGAGACATAATGTCTTTGCCATCTAACTATGTCCTAAGATCACATAAGACATTTAGTCACTGATCTACTTTGCTTTTATCTTTATCTCATGTCAAACCTTTCCTCATTTATCTTTAAGGAGAGATAATTTTGATAAGAGGAGAGATCTTTTGTATGTTTTAGCTTAACTGCTCCCAGGAGAATGCCCTTGGGTTGGCCCATAGCTCAGTTTTGAACAATTATCCTGACTTATCCTGAAAACAATCCCCTCAAGTTATACTAAGAATAAATAAAGCACAATGGAGTAAAATTATCCACTAAATCTAGGAAAAGCTCTATATTTTAGTCAGGAAATCTACATCATTTCAATGTAATACATTTTTATGCTTCTGTCACTAAATATTTTCAGATTCCCCAGTTCTTGATTTGGGAACTGAATACTGGTTAAAAAAAAAAAGTGCCAACAGCCAAGTCGAGTGAGTTTATATAAACTGACAATTGTCCTTGTGGTACAAACCATTTTAATAGAATAGAGAAAATGCTGGGAAAGAATGGAAAACATTCAGAACAAAGTAATTTTTTTTAGACTAATGTCACAGCAATACTTAATTTATTTATTGCTTCCCTTACCAACTGTCCTGAAACTTTAAGTATTAAAGGGTTAAACATCTGACTCTGAGCCAAATGAGTCAAATGATGACTTTATTTCTGGACTATTTGTTAAGTTCTAGGATGAACGGATTCACCATCCAGGACTCCAACAAAACTCTGGTTGAAGGCAAACTCAATGAGTTTATCTCTCTTTGCTAAGGGAGGGTTTTGCAGGACCTTTCCAAGCCTACATAAGAAAATCATAATTAAATAGTGTTGCTTCTTGTGTAGACTCATATCAGAGACTGATCATGAACACAGGTGATATTTTCAATATAACTTTTAGACGTTGTCCAGGGGACCCACCCTGAAGCCCAGTAAGGAATGATGCCCCCACCCGTCCTCCTCCTCTTACTTCTCCTCCTTCCCCAACCCACTACCCTCCTCCCTTCCCTCTCCTCCTCCTCATCCTTCTACTTCTTTTTAAAAAAGTCTACTCTATCTTTTTGCTTGTACTTTGGTCAATTGAATTCAGGAACATTTCATCAGAAATCCAATTCGAGGCAACAAATATCTATTTGTTGTGTCTATTGTGAGTAAGACACTATAACACAAAAATCAGGCTTCAAATCTGGGTAGAAATTTAATGCCCTAGAAATGTATGTGCAATGGTTAACAGCTTGGAGTCTCAAGCCAGATCACCTATATTCTTTTTATGGTTCCCACGACCAGTTTGAGCAAGTGACAAAACTTCGTGGGGCCATGTTCCTCTTGTTAAACAGGGCTGATAACTGCAGGACTGTTTTGTATTTGAGCTATACACGTAAAGCATTTGCAACAGTGCCTGGAATGTAGTAAACACTCAATATAATGTTAACTGTTATTACTCTTGTCATCATGGGATAGCTTGCATTTCAAAAATCGGGTTCTTTCCTACTTATTTCCATTTCCTCTTTTCAAAAAAAATTTTTTTTTTTCAAAATTTTGGTACATATAGGGAAGATGATGGGGAAGAGTTGGCGGGGTGGGATGGGTTTTTGGTAAAAATAATATATATATTAAAATTCCTACCTAGTGTTAAAGATGCCACATGTTTATTGTTGTATATTTGATCATACAAAAGGTTTCAGATGGCAATATAGCAGAGAAGAAATCTTGAAATTGTCTCATAAACTTGTAAGGGCCCCATGCTAGATGATACTGAGTTCTGGGTCCCAGTCCTAATTTTTCCTTTCTCAGAAGATTAAAACACTCAGATATTTATTGATACAAAAGTCCTCCTGGAGAGGAGTTTTTGCTGAACATTAAAAAACTGAATTACTTTTGAGAAAAGGTGATTAAAGGCTTTAATTACAATGATAAGATAAAATGTCAACTTTAGAATGGGTTATAAGGGTAAAAAATCAGAATATTTAACTTCTAAGCATAAATGATACATAACATATTAAAATTAATCATAAAGAAGCATAAAAGAAAACTTCACAAAAGAACTTTTAAGAGAAATTATCACTTTTTTTTTTTTTTTTTTTTTTTTTACTGCAATCAGGCTTCCAAGTGGCCAATGAAGAATGTATCTGAGAGTCAGCAACAGCTTTTCTAGGAGCTATTTTTGGATTTATATTCATTATAAACAGCTCCTTGTGCATGCTGCATGCTCAGTCGCTTCAGTCGTGTCCGACTCTGTGTGACCCCATGGCCTGGAGCCTGCCAGCTCCTCTGTCCATGGGATTCTCCAGGCAAGAGTACTGGAGTGGGTTGCCTTTGCCTTTTCCAGGGGATCTTAGGGACTGTAGCCTGCAAGGCTCCTCTGTCCATGGGATTCTCCAGGCAAGAATACTAGAGTGCTTTGCCATACCCTCCTCCAGGGGATCTTCCCGACCCATGTCTCTATGTCCTCTGCATCAAGAGGCAGGTTTTTACCACTAGTGCCCCCTGGCAAGCCCTTAGGGGAATGTGATGTGGAATTATGTTTGGGAACCACTGCTCTGAGGTTTCTCTCACTCTAAAATGCGGTATTTTTGACTTTTCAAGAATGCCCTTGTTCTACTATTATCACCACCTACTTCCAGACTATCACCATGCCGACCACAGGACTACTGCCACCAGCAGCGAGTGGAAATGAGAGGGGGTACATTACCGTGCAGTGCGTGTGTGCTTAATCGTGTCGGATTCTGCAACCACATGGACTGTAGCCTGCCAGGCTCCCCATCCATGGAATTTACCAGGCAAGAATACTGGAGTGGGTTGCCATTTCCTTCTCCAGGTGATCTTCCCCAAGCAGGGATCGAACCCACATCTCCTACATCTCCCACACTGGCAGGGAGATTTTTACCAACTGCATCACCTGAGAGGGGGGAGTCAGCACTTATTAAGGTCTCATGTGCCCCAGGTACCTTGATAAGCAATACAAGTATTAATGGTGTAAGACATCATCCTTATCCCAAAGAGCCTACAGTTTTGTTCACTAAATGACACAGTGTAGTATTTTGAAGGATGATAATGTGTGGGGTCATATAATCATGTTTAAGCCATGTTTTATTATTTTACTTATTATTAATATTTTTAGGCTCCTGACTTTCTAATGCCATTTGACTTTGTGCATATGCTCCCACCTCAGGGCAGGATAACCCATAACAAACGTATTTTGGAATGACTCTTATTGACACCATATTCAAGATTTCATGAGACAACCTCCCCCCCCCTTGATCTTACTGGCATAGCGTGAGAATATTGCTTGGAAATTTCTGTCATACATGGAAGAGTACATTTTCACTTTCTAAGTATACTGTTGTTTCGGTGCTCCCCCTACAGGTCATATACGAAAGGATTTTTAAAACAGAAATTAGAAATTTGGGGGCATTACTCACACATTTGCTGAGAGCATGGCTCTCAAGGATTTCACGTTTGATGGGGGAACCAATCGCTCTAATAATATCTCTGTGTACATTCTTCCAGAATACTTACCAACCAAGCTCTTGGACTCAATCTGCCCAAGTCACAAAATACATAAAATCTGCCCGCATACCTTACATATGCATAAGGCTTTATCACTTGCATTCTTGAATTCTCACCCATTCAACTGGAAGGAAATTTACTCTGAACTGCTCCAGTACCTAAGTCCTTCTTTTGTACAAATTTTGGCTAAAATAAGAGCTTTTTCCTATTAGTTTCTGCCCATGATATATTTAACCCTCCATGAATTATGAGGATGGAGTGGGGAATAAAACACTTTTAAAGATAATACACTTTAAAGGCTGGTTCAAGAAATAAACTGTCTTCTACAAAACAGTGATGGCAAATCAAGCCATTATCACCATGGTTGAGATCATAAGGGTCACCTGGAACAAGAAGTTGGCTGAAAGTATCTTCCTTCTGCAAAATGTTTATGATTATTTTTAAAAAAGAAGGTTGACATTTTAAAATGTGTAATAAGAAAGTAAAGACAGGATAAGGATAGTCACCCATCCAAGCTCTACAGAATATTCAAAGATGAAGAAATCTTGCCTCTCCTGGAAAAACTTTCCATCTCATGATCTGAGACCTCATAGATTTCTAAACCATTACTTCACAAATGTGGACTCATTCAACTGCATGATGTTTCTTGTTCAAGTGTTTTAATGCATATTTGTGTGACAATAACAGGTTTGGGATAGAATCTCTTTAATTTTACAAGACTCTTCATTAAACAGGAACAGATAGGCCTAAAAAAAAAAAAAATTGAAAAAGCTCATCGGTCAGCATAAGTGTTGGAGAAAGTAAGCACCCAAGAATGAAATGGCAAGTGAGAAGCTTCCTCTGTGTTTGGGCTTTCTAGAGCTATAGGGACATTTTACGGCTGAAACATGAATAATGCTAACATTGGATCATGTAACCAATATTTAAAGAACGCCTACTGTGTGTGTGAAACTAGGAAGTAGGGAAACAGATGAATGAACTCTTAGGAGATTTGAGGTGTGCCTCTGTGTGTGTGTGTGTGTGGTGTGTTTAAAGATATTTTATTCCCAGAGGTCTTTATTTTTTTCTATGGATGGAGTGGGGGAAGAAGGAAGGGAATTTAAGGAGGACAGTACAGATCTATGAAAGGTGCCCTGGACAATGAGAAAGAGAATGATTGAAAAAAGGACAGACTGGAAAAAGGATGCAGTGTTGAGTGTCTGTCAGAGACCAATGTGGCCAAGGATACATGCTTGAGGTCTATTCCTTGGCTATACAGCAGGTTTTTGCTGTACTTTTAATATATTCACTCATAGGTCCTTTAGCACTTAATCATTTCTACTCACATTATTGCTTCAAGTGGGTTTAAAATTCCAATTAGTCTTTTAGAATCTGTAGGTAGACTAAAGATTCTATCAGGAGAAGAACATTATTTTGAATATTTAGTAACAAGATGCTAACTTAGGGACCAAAATTCAACAGCAAATAAAATATAGCAATAGTAAAACGAATGAGTCAGGAAACCATACTCAGAGCAGGAGAAGGAGGGTTTTTATAAGCGTCTGTTAGTTCCCTGTGATGCAGTGTGAGATCCAGGACAGACAAGGGGTCTCTCAGCCCCTGTGCTGGTTCATGAGGCCAGAAATCACAGAGGACTTCTGTCTGGAGGCAGTGCAGCGATGATGGGGATCATCTGTTATTATTATCTTTTTTAAATGTATTTCTTTCTATAGAATAAACCTAATTTCAAGAACTTGTTTCTTTTTCCACATTGTGCATGCATGCTCAGTTGTGTCCGACTCTTTGCGACCCTGTGGACTGTAGTCTGCTAGGCTCCTCAGTCCATGGAATTTTCCAGGCAAGAACACTGGAGTGGGTAGTCATTCCCTTCTCCAGGAGATCTTCCCGACCCAAGGACTGAACCCGAGTCTCTTGCGTCTCCTGTATTGGCAGACGGGTTCTTTACCAGCTGAGCCACCAGGAAAGTCCTTTTCATATTGAGACTTAACAAATATTTAAGGAACATAAAGTGTGTATCAGGCATTGTGCTATAGACACCACCAAGTGGGGAAATCAGAATCCAGAGGAAAAAGAGGGGAAATGAGGGGTAAGGCAGGCAGGGTGAAAAGGCTGGAAAAGGAAAGGAATATTGAGGCTTGTATTCAAACCTCTGATTTAGAGGAGGGACATGGCTCCTAAATATAAGAATTCATATATTATAAGACATAGTAGGCAATAATAATTCCATCTGACACATTGTCTTTAAAATTACTTGTGGATTTAATGAGAAATGAAAATGATTGGAAGCTAAGCATTTTTAGAAAGCACATCATATTTGAGAACGTTCACACCAATTTGTTATTTCTCAAGTTACAGCTCTTTCTCACTCGGCTGAGACCTTTTACTAAAGTATCTGTCAAAAAAGATTAGGCTTCATCTGACAGAGAGGACATTAAAGTCATTATGGATTTTTTTTTTTTTTTTTAACAAAAACAAGAGCCGGCTTCCTTTTCCCTAGATGAGGCTAGCTAATAATTGCTTCAAAATGCAGTTATCCACTGGAGGGCACTATTTCCCCATAGTACTATCAATACAATCAGATGGACTGGGCCGACTTCAGAACCTATCAGAAAATAAGGCCCTGCCACCCTGTTTAAATTACACCCAGATAATCCAGTAATCATGTACGGATGTGAGAGCTGGACCATAAAGCAGGCTGAGCACCGAAGAACTGATGCTTTTGAACTACAACGTTGGAGAAGACTCTTGAGAGTCCCTTGGATTACAAGGAGATCAAACCAGTCAATCCTAAATAAATCAACCCTGAATATTCATTGAAAGGACTGATGCTGAAGCTGAAGCTCCAATACCTTGGCCACCTGATGCAAAGAGCCAACTCATTGGAAAAGACCCTGATGCTGGGAAAGATTGAAGGCAGGAGGAGAAGGGGATGACAGAGGATGAAGTGGTTGGATGGCATTACTAACTTGATGGACATTAGTGTGACCAAGCTCTGGGAGATGAAACAGGACAGGGAAGCCTGGCATGCTGCAGTCCATGGGGTGGCAAAGAGTTGGATATGATTGAGCAAATGAACAACAAATCATGATGCACTGCTAAATGGAAATGACACTGTAATGTCTGTAGTACACTTACAGGTGAAAAACCAAACCAATCCTTCAGTTGAAAAATAATTTTGCTAAAGTCATCTCCTGTGAGTGATCTGTGATTTTTCAGTGTGTTTTGAAAAGAGGTCATGTATCAAGAGCTGGGAAAATCTGATGAGAACAGAGTAGAACATCACCTAACAGGAAAACAAATATTCATACAGTCCTTTAAATACAGAGAGTAGGACCCCGAGCTGTAGCTTTATGACACATTTAAAGTAATTCCAAAAGCAAAAGACTTTGCCTACAAGCTAAAATCTCCTGACACAGTAACCGAGACTCAGAGCTGGACTCTCTCAAAATAGGAAGCCAAATACTCTGGGAATTGTCTGTGCCTGCCCTGATTAAAACACTTCTTCAAAAAGGGCTATTTTACCTAATTTTGTCAACCTGTACACCAAGATCTGTAACATGATCTGCTAGCAAAGACTAGAAATCTGAGTTTAGAGAAAGACAGATATCATGTTATCACTTGTATGGGGAATCTAAAAAAATAAGACAAATGAACTTATTTACAAATCAGAAGCAGACTCACAGGCTTAGAGAACAAACTTACAGTTACCAAGGGAGAAAGGTAGGGGAAAGGGATAGATTGAGAGTTCTCTATACATAAATAGAGAAGCAACAAAGACCTACTGTATAGGACAGGGATCTCTGCTCAATATTCTGTAATCACCTACACGGAAAGCAATTTGCAAAGTAGTGGTGGTGGTTTAGTCACTGTCATGTCTGACTCTTGCGACCCCATGGACTGCAGCCTGCCAGGCTACTCTGTCCATGGAATATTCCGGCAAAGAATCCTGGAATGGGTTGCCATTTCCTTCTCCAGGGGATCTTCCTGACTCAAAGATGGGACCCATGTCTCCATCATTTCGGGCAGATTCTTTACCAATTGAATCATAAAGGAAGCTCTAAAGAGGGCTAAAAAGAATAGATACGTGTATATGTATAACTGAATCACTCTGCTGTATACCTGAAATTCACCAACATTGTTAATCAACTCTATTCCAATACAAAATAATTTTTTTTAAAGCAGTGCATTTAGAACTCTCCACAGTGAAACTCTAATTTAATCATGGAAAGAGGAATTGGTCAATATGAACCTCAAACCATTATACCACACAACCTCTTCTGGAAGGTCAGGACAAGAATTCTGTTGAGATGCTGTCGTCATGCTGCTTGGGGGAAGTACATAATTCTCTCTAAAAATAGGTCAGACCCTACAGAATAGCTTTAAAACTTCCCAGAAGCCTATTGGAATTTGTACCCCATAGTGTGGACGGACACAGGGATCACCTAGTAAAGCTGGAAGCCAGTGTCAGGATCAGGTTTCAAGTTCATAGATGTTGAAGAATGGGGTGGGATGGTGTTCTGAGAAGCCCTTTTTACTAGAATCTCAGGATGAGGCAGCCTGTGGGAAGGGTGGTCTGGTGGAAGAAATAGCAGTAAGAGGACCCAATGGGACTTAACTCTGTTACTCTGCCAAGGGCCCTGAGGGGGGAAGAAAGGAAGGGAGAGGGGAAAAGAGTTATTATAGTGATTGCTAGTAGAGTTACTTCCACGTCTGCACTCTTGGGACTTACTCACACAGGCTCAAACATTTCAGTCTGCTTGGAGAGAAGCTAGGTCTGTGCTTGCTATAAGTGATGGCCAATTTTTACCTTTTTAGGCAGAACGCTGCCACACTTAATTCCTTAAAAATATATCTTGATTTCTGTTCTACTCTTCCTGGGTTGTAGCCACTGTCATTTCTTTCATTTACCACTATTAAATTTTGCCTCATTTCCCATAAAAACTTAAGGCAGATTTAAAAACTTTTGCCTCCATCCTTTCCATTCCAGTGTTGTTTTTTTTTTTTTAAATAATAAAGAACCATATAAAGCTTTTTTCTAACCCTTCAGAACCTCATTCCCCCGTTAGAAAAATGTGATTGTGCCTGTCCTAGAAATAAAGAAAAAACCTGCTTGATGTTCCCTACTAATGAAGGGCTCAGCATGTTTCCAAAGCCTCCCCAAATATGGATATCCTCATAAAAACATTTTATAAGGATATGATTATAAAATAAGAGAAGTTTAAAATGTTATCATCTGCATCATCTAGGAGGATGTAGAACAGAGTGGATATGTGCAGATTTTGGAGCCAGACTGTTCAGGTTTAACCCTTCCACTCCATCTTTATTTCTTTGTGACACTGTGCATGATATTCAATCTCTCTCTGTTAGCTTACCTGCAGGAAGGAATAAAAATAGTACCTGCCTCATGAGATGCTGTGAAGAGTGGAGGAGATAAAATCAATACATTAGCCTGGTGGTAGGCAGCACGTGGTAGGTGAGGGGTCAGTATGCTACCTTGCATTATTCGACTTCTCCTCCCATGCAGGCACAGTGGCTGGTGACATGGACTTCATTATTATTCAGGCTGTTTGAACAATAGAGACCTCCCTGCCACAACCCTTGAGGGCAGTTTTTGACTTGAGTTTTGTGAGTTACTGCCTCATGTCTCCCTTTCAGACTGCCTTCTTTCTATGTTCGTGTTTGCCACCATCTCGATCCTTCATGTTGGATAATCACCAGGCTTCTGGAGTGGGAGCAACCAGATGCAAGAAAAACCTGCGGCTGACAGTGGGTTTCTAGACTGGCCAAGAAATCGTTATCTGCCTTGAATATATTGAAACTTAATCTCATGAAACTGAATTCTAGAGGAATTCCCTGGAGGTCTAGTGATTAGGTCCCATTTTTAAACTGCCAAGGCACAGCCAATACATACATACATACACACACAATAAAGCTGAATTCTACTAGAATTAGAAACCAAAAAGCATTCCAAAAGCCAAGCATGAAATTTGTTAGGAGGAATAACAGCATGACACTCCATAAACATACTGATTTATAATATATTTTTCACTTACTTTCCATAAAAGGTAGGAATGTGCCATATACCCCACACTTCTCCACCCCCCGCCACTCCCACAATATAGTACCAGTTAGAAGAACATTCTCTGGAGCCAGACTGCATGGGTTCGAATTCTGTTTGTCATTTTCTCATCCCCAGAAATTTACTATTCCGCTATTTTGGCAATAATGTAAACTCTGTTTCCTGTAAGGAGGGGCTAATAACTCCCTTGTGAAGATTAAATGAGAAAGTACAGATAAAGGGTCACTACATCTCACTGAGTTGTTAATTTCATTGACGTTACTTGGAGTTCAGTAGGATTGGTCTCTATACGGTTATTTGCTATGTTATTATCCTCATATTATCAGGCTGAACCAATGAGTTGTGGCTGATAGACTGTGTTCCACGGTGCCGGCTTCTAAATTCCACTAGAACAAATAGTGTTTATTTGAAGGAGGCTTTGTGGTATGTGCACAACAGCCTGGAAAGATCAAGGAAACCTGGAATATAAACTTGGCTCTATTATAACTGGTGTCATCAGCTTTGGTGAGTGGAGTAACGCTCTTGGTTCCCCACCCAGATCACCTTTACTAGACTGGTGCCTGCACCTTCTCCTCCCCAGCTGCTGGGAATATTGATGGAGGATGGCACATAGCTGCCACTTCTCTGGAGAATCGCCCCCGGCTGATGGGAGTGGCCTAGTCCAGCAGTACCTGGGGAGTGATGCCTCCACCATCCTCAGGTGGCCTGAAGTCAATGGCTGACTGACATGGGGTACAGATGCCCTCAAGGTGGGACGTCTCATGTTCCAGCTCTTCCTGTGTGATCAGGCTGAGGCCAGACATCAATGGAAATCATCTGTTTGCTTCCCCTATTTTCCTTTAGGCTTCTCCCAGAAGCTTTCTCTAAAACTTGGGACAAGAATCCTTAGATCAGTCTGCTTTTAGGGCATAGCTAAGTCATTTCAGTCCTGTTTGATTCTCTGCGACCCTACAGACCATAAAGCCTTCTAAGATCCTCCATCCACAGGGATTCTCCAGGCAAGAATACTGGAGTGGGTTGCTGTGCCCTCCTCCAGGGGATCTTCCCAACCCAGGGATTGAATCCGCGTTGCTTATGTCTCCTGCACTGGGTGGGCGGGTTCTTTACCACTAGCACTGCCTGGGAAGGAACCTCATCTAACACCTAAGAAACAACTAAGAAAGGAGACTCTGGGTCTCAGTTTCGCTAAACAGAAAATGAGGGAGTTCAACCCCTCTTTCACTCATGGGTTCATTTGGTGAATACAGATTTTAATTTCTAGAGTATTTTTAATGCTTTGTACCCTGATGCTCAGTTGTATACATTCTACACTATTTCCTTTACTTTATATCTCCAAAGGGAGATTGGTCAAGGAACAATTAAGTATGTATCTCATAAGTTAAGGGCTTCCCTGGTAGCTCAGCTGGTTAAAAATCCTCTGGCAATACAGAAGACCCAGGTTTGATTCCTGGGTCAGGAAGATCTGCTGGAGAAGGGATAGGCTACCCACTCCAGTATTCTTGGGCTTCCCTTGTGGCTCAGCTGGTGAAGAATCTGCCTGCAGTGTCAGAGACCTGAGTTCAGTCCCTGGGTTGGGAAGAACCCCTGAAGAAGGGCATGGATATCCACTCCAGTTTTCTTGGCCTGGAGAATCCCCATGACAGAGGAAACTGGCAGGTTACAGTCCTCATGGACTGGTCACAAAGAGTCGGCTGAGCAACTAAGCACTGCTCAGCATTCCTAAGTTAAAATTTTGAGCACTGAAATGTCTTTCTGTAAGGGAGGGCAAGGGTGGAAGTCAAGACATTTCCCTTGCCTCAGGGAAATGACAGTAAACAAAGGCTTTGAGTTTAGGTGTAGAATACTCACCAATCTCTTGTTGATACCTGCGTTTTCATGGCTTCCTCCACTGCAAAAAACATCTTTCTAGCTCTGAAAGAAATCTCCCAGGCTCAGCCAGGTTGCAACCCCTAACAAAACCTTTAAACTCACATACCCGGGTGCTTTTTCAGCATTTGCACAGTATTTATGGACACCAGAACAAATCATCCTGTGGTGCAGAGTAAGAAAAGTTAGAAAATGAATGTCATTGGGTATCAGCAACCCTAGGGCGTTTGGGGAGATTTTGATTATGATAGGAAGAAAACCTCCATTAATGCCATACACCTACTGGCACATTCACTCATTTCTGAGGCAAATTTAAGTCAGGAGTGAGAGTGCCTTGTTATAATGAGTCCATCCTTCCTTTCTGGACAGTTTTCTAATTGTCTTTGCTTGCTTTTTATTTCTAATAGAAAATCAGATGAGAAAAATGAGGAAATAATGTGAATCTACCTGTTGATTTCCTTCCCATAAAATTGACTGCATTAGTCACACAATAGCCTAAAGGGGAAAACTGCAGAAACTTCTATTTACAAGTTCTCTGTCGTCGTACAGAAGAAAGTGTACCATTCTAAGGTCTGCGTGTGATCTCTTATATACTGGGCATTTGGAAGCTGGCAAAAACCAACTATAAAATACAGTTTCCTTGAGAGGGACAAGAGAAGAATTTGAGGAGGACAGGAATGGGTCACAGGAAGAAGGAACAGGAGCTAACTGTGGCCTCTTGCTGTGCCAGCCATGTGACATTGGTTATCTGGCTTAACTGTCACAAGACCTTTGCAAGGCATGTGCTATTCCCCTCATCACTGGTGAACAAGCAAGTTATACATGCAGAAGTTGTGGAGCAAGTACCTGAATGTAGCTCTCAAATTCATGGACTCACGTGGGGAAAGAATTTCTTTGTTAGATGAGAATTCATTTAATTTGATATTAATGCCTATTAAATAATATTAAATAACCAAATTTATAAACAGGATGAGAAAACCTGTAAGTCAAGCAACAGTTAAAAATATTTATGATGTCGAACAGCAAGTTCAACCGTATCAATTCAGTTTAAAAGAAGTCTCAACATGCTTAAGTTCAAAAATATAACTGACTTAGTACAGGCTTATGGAATGAGATCAGAGAATGAAAAATGAAAACAGGACTAGATTTAATTTTCCTTCTTAAAAGAATAATATCATTTTGTATTGATTGGGTTTTTAAAATTTTATTCAAAAATTTTTTAAAAATTAAAAAAATAAATTGTCTTCACTACATTGCACATGGGATTTTAGTTCCCCAACCAGGGATTGAACCCATGTCCCCTGCAGTGGAAGCAGTTTAACTGCTGGACCACCAGGGAAGGTCCCTATATTGATTGTTAATTTTACGGTATCCTTTGAAAAAAGGTGGAACAGATACTATCATACCTATTTTGTAAATTGGGAAAACTGTACCAAAAGGACTTAATTAACCTTTTGAGTCACTTATTTAGTAAATGTCAAGCAGTATTAGCACGGAGACCCAGCTCAGTAGGTTGTCATTTGACTATCTGTTTTTATGGAATTTTTAAAAGAAATATTTGAGATCCTCATATGTAAAGGAGCATTACTTAATTAATTAACTCCATAATGGTTTTCATGTGTTTACAATATATGGCGCTCACAGGAACCATGGAACACACGGGAATATGAAACACACAGAAATACCTTGAGCCTGTACTTGATGCTAAGACTCTCACAAGCCGGTGAGGGGACAGGACAATCTATCAAAAACCCATTTCAGTCCCTTTCTAAATGATTCTTTAATTAAAATCACTGCTAGAAGTGTGGTACATGTGAGAAGGCAGAGGTGTTAAAACACTGTGGGCTTCAGTAGGGGTCATGGCCAAAGGTGGAAGGTAAGTTTTGTGTTGGGACCTGGAGGCTAGAGATGGCTGTCATGAGGACGAGGAGCAAGCAGGCGAACAAAGGTGCACACGCAGACAGGGGCATGACCCGCTGAGAACAGGCTGCAGGGCTTACTTGGGGGCATTGTGGTAAATGGAACATTCAGAGCCAGATAGTTCAGGACCTCTAAGGCTCACGGAGGTGGGCTGTGCCTGACCCTGCAGGCAAAGCGGAGCTACTGAGGATGCATACACAGCAATGTAACATAATGCAAGTATTGTTACAGCAAGATAAATCTGAAGAGTGTATAGTATGAACTGAGGGAGGGAAGAGAATTAGATCAGACAGAAATGATGGAATAAAATCATATATGTGAAATATATAATCCCATTAGTCCTAATGCCATTTTTATAATCATAGGACATAATAATGCTAATATAAAGTAGTAAGAGCTAGGTCCAGGGTGATGGCTACAAAGAGAAGAATTGAAAGTGATGAAATCCAAGTAGCAAGAATCAATATGACCTGGTGACTAATCGCAAATAGAGGAAAACAAGGGGACTGCTCTATCCCTCCCCTTATAATTCTTTAATCTGCATAATTTTCAGGGTATACCCTTTGTACTCAGTCAAGCATATTCAATTAGTCTCTATATTTTTCTTTATTTATTTTTAATTTAAAATTATATTCTATTATCAATTATGCCAGAGGAATAGATTCTCCCCTTCAGGGATGAGAGATTTATGTGGCATGACCCAAAAGATTTTGGGGGACAAATGACTCATAATGCAGCTTTTATGATCTCACGGTGATTTTAATGAAGCCAGACTTTCATGCAATAAACAGAGGATGATTATTTCACTCTGGGATCAGGAGATGGAAGGCTATAAAACACAAGGCTATTTTAAAGGCGCCATTAGAACATATAAACATAAATTATGTTTTAAGGCTTAAAACTCTCAGGAAAGTTTCTACTATATGGAACACTGTATATCTCTCATCTTTTATCACTCTTAAAACCCTCGTCACTATGACATCTTGGCAAGGGAAGTATGGTAGAGAAACAGGATGAGAATAGAGATGATGGAATAAATAAGGTGTTTCCCTACAAGAACTTGTTGTTAACCTGAGAATTATTCAATATAACATTCATACATTCATTACAGCATTTATTTACAGGAGCTCTTGCTTTTTAGGAATTATGTTCTATATGGAAGAGACAAATCATATACGTGCCCTAAAGAAGCTTAGAGTTTATGGGGTAAGACAAATGAAAAAATTTACCTAAGAAGTTTATAACTACTGTATGCACACAAGATTATGGGACTAGCATAGAGGGGCATGGGGGAGAGGGAACTGAATCCGGGTTGGAAGGTGGGTGAGAGGAAGAATTAGGAGGAGGTAATGACTTTCATGAGACAGTGACGCTTAAATTGCCTTCTCCATATTCCTTACCTATTCCTCACCTCCACTCCTCACCCCAGGACCACTTGTCTCTTTTTTGGGTAGTCCAACCACACACAGGTAATCCAAGACCATTTTCCTCTTTTTCTCTTACTACCTTTGACATGGTTGATTCCTAAAGAAGTATCTTCAGCTCAAGCTACCTCTCTGATGAAACTCTGAAGTTATGGGAGAAAGTTCATCAGTGCCTAAAAGTAGCCACTCAAGAACTAGAAAACCAAAGTCTTGGAAGCCAAAGGAAGAGAGAGTATCAAACAGGAAGTGGGCGTTAATGTTGGATGTAAAAAGAAACAAAACATAGGCTTTGACTTTGGTGGTTAGACCACTGACATACTTGGCAAGAAGATGTGAGAGAAACAGCGAGGATAGATGCTTAAAGAAGATCATAGACGCACCAAATAGACTGCTTATTTAAGACACATCTGAGAAAGGAAGAAAAGATAAAAATCAGAGGAGGGAGTGGAGGAAGGGAGTTTATTTGATACAAAAGAGAACCATTTTCATGCTGAGGGTATTGTATCAGCAAAAAGGTTGCAGTTGAACTTAGGCGAAGAAATTTGATACAGTAAGTTATCCGGGTGGGGAGGGAGGAGCTGGAGCCCTTGTGTAGAGAAGAGCTTTTTCCTGCTCAAGGCAGGAAGTGGAAGGCAATGGGTGGGGATGCAGGGAAGTCTGTAGACCAGGAGGCAGGGAATCCACAATGCTGATCACACACTTACTCTCCAGAGTTCCCCATGTAGACCACAAAGAGAAACAAGCCAGCATCCCTATGCAATCCTTTCTTAAACATTCACTTCACTTAAATGAATTAGTGGATACTTAACCTTCTGCCCCTTGAAATTCAAACATGCCCAGCAGTAGCCTACAAAGGGCAGGATGCTGGAAATAGATTCTCCCCAGAGGACTAAACGGCTGACCTTGCTCAGAAGTGGTGGTGCATGATGCTAATAAAAATTAGTCTGATTTTCAGTCAGTTTTATTATCAACTTTAAATCATCTTTGTGACTCCCTTACCAATTTCATCTGACCAGATCTTTTCTGCCACCCTGCCCTTGCTACACCACTGCTGCTCAGACACCTTCTTCAAGGTTTCTCTTTGAAGCAAACATAAAGGCATGAAACGAATTTGGGTGACAAGCATAAAAGAGCCTGAAGGAAGTGAAGAAGTCAAGTTTAGTTGCTTTGTATTGCAGAAGAAGAAAGCAAGACCCAGATAGGTAAAATGATTCATCTGAAATCACTCAATCCAGAAATGGCAGAGCTGGGTCTGGAGTCATTCTTCCGGTTGGCCTTAGGAAGAAAGTTCATCTTGTCTGCCTTTAAGATTGTAGCCCAGAAAGCAATTTGGTGGCATCTAAGTAAGAGAATGGTCCATGTAGACCCAAGTAGATTCATAAGGAAACTAAGTCTTCTGGGGGAGGAAGTAGGAAGAATGACTTGATTGTTCTCCATTTCCCTTCCATGATGGAGTCAAAGTATTCTTTTACTTTGGAGATCACTGCAACAAACTCCTTTCTTTTCACTTCATTCATTGTTCTTTGATAATACTTTTAAAGAAATCTGAATTACCCACTTTGTCTTTTGCAGTTCTTAAAGCCCCAAACTATATTTTCTGAAATATGGGGTGTATGTTTGTGCATGTGATAACAAATACAATCAAAATTTACATACATGCTCTAAGGCAACAACAAGGACAGTGATAGAAAAATGGAGACCCAGGGAAACAAGTAGAGGACAAACTTGGGAGAATGAACCTTGAAAAGCTCTCAGTTCCCCACTACCCTGATGTGCAGTGTTGGATATAATATCAATCACATTTCAAATGTAAGAGCAAAGCTTCTTATTTTAAGACATACCATGGGAAAGCTCTACTTAATATTTTGAGGAAGCAAAGAATTAGCCCCTCATTTAAATATTTTGCATATTCTAAAACAAAGAAAGAGACACAGATGTACAGAACAGACTTTTAGACTCTGTGGGAGAAGGCAAGGGTGGGATGTTCAGAGAGAACAGTATTGAAACAGGTATACTATCAAGGGTGAAACAGATCACCAGCCCAGGTTGGATGCATGAGACAAGTGCTCGGGCCTGGTGCACTGGGAAGACCCAGAGGGATCAGGTAGAGAGGGAGGCGGGAGGGGGGATCGGGATGGGGAACACATGTAAATCCATGGCTGATTCATGTCAATGTATGGCAAAAACCACTACAATAATAAATAAATAAATATTTTGCATATTCTAGTTTTCCTATTTAAATTTGCTTTAAATGGGAACATACCAGTACAAGTATATCACAAAGGCAGGTAAACAACAAAAATAATGTCATGAAGCTTGAGATATTTACTGTTTGGCTCAAAAGAAGCAGAGGGAAAACTTCATAAAAGCTATTTTGTGGTATAGACTCTTTCTACCTTCCTACAAGAATGTGGTCTTTGGTGGGAAATACTCTACTATAGTCAATAAATATTCTTATTCCCATACCTTCTATCTACCAGAGTTTTGATGACAATTAAACATGATAGTGTTATGTGTGAACAGTGGCCTTCAAAAGCGCTCAATAAATGATTATAGAAGCTGTCCTGTAGTTGAAGAAGACTTGACTTGGGTCTTCACCAGACCCAAGTCTTATCAAAATCAGATGTGACTAAAAGATTATTGATAACACAGCTAGTCTCTTTTAGGGGACAAGAAAAACCACTTCCTCCTAGTGTTCATCTGGTGGTGAACAATTCTACGCAGTATGCCAATCATCTCTAGTTCTATCCTTCTCAGTTAGGAATACTCTAAAAAGAAAAAAAAGCAACCTGTCGGGGGAATCTAGAAAAAGTTCTTACCTCTCCTGAAGTCCTATGGGCTTCATTTTGAAAGGAGAAGGGCAGACAGCGGTGGTAGCTTTGATCTCAGGAGTGTATTGGCCTTGAGGGTCCACAACCACACTCAGGACCTTTGGAGCCTGTTCAGGCTGGACCATGCTGTTGGCTGTCTTGTCCTCAGAGTGTGCAGGCTGTAACACAATGGGTGATAGGTGGATCTCCTGATTTTTCTCTTTATCTTGTCTCAGGGAAAGCTGAAATTTTTCTTTTAATCTGTAAAGAATCTATGGAAGGAGATACAAAGAATTTCCGTCACAGTTTTTCATGTTGAACAACAGAATATGATCTCCATCCCAACTTAGAAGACAAACCAAAGTAAGTGAGAAAAGCTTCCTAGGATGATTTCTCAGTTTTATACTATTGAGGGTTTTCCTTAAAAAGATACAGTTTGTTTCCAGTTATGGAGTGCAAAGGGCTTCTCCGGTGGCTCAGTGTTTACAAATCCACTTGCAATGCAGAAGACTTGAGTTCAGTTCCCGGGTCAGAAAGATTCCCTGGAGGAAGAAACGGCAGCCCACGCCAGTGTTCTTCCCTGGAGAATCCTATGGACAGTGGAGCCTGGCGGACTGCAGTCCACGGGGTTGCAAAGTGTTAGACACGATTGAAGTGACTGAGCAAACACTGCAGTCACAAGGAGTACAAACATATTAAACGTATATGTACATGAGTCTGCTTTTCAAATAGAACTCAAAAACAAATATGCCTAATTTTATAAAGGTATCAGATGTCAGTTTGATCACATGTAAGCTCTAATTTAAAATGACTGACATGGAAAATTTATAGAAAGAATAGCCATGATATAGAGACTTAAGACATTTATAGAAACAGAGATCTGCAACCACTACAATGTGTAAGAAAAAAGTCTCATAAAGTAGTAATTAGAGCATAGCAATGCTATAAGCCACAAGTTCTTAATGTAGGTAAGTATCCGCATTAGTCACATATTAATTTGAGTATCTAGTAAATACTTGAAAAAATTAAATTTTAGGGTACATGTTAAAGAATAATTTGGACAATCAGAATTTTCTTTTTTACTTCTTGCTCCTTTAAATTTTGAATGTGTGTTGAAAAAAAGTCAAAGTATCATGTTCCTTCATTCTCAGAGTTCTTTCTGGAATGGCTAACTCAATTCAGAAAGTTTTAAAACTTTTAAAAGAATGGGACTGACTTCGTTGGGACACTCTAGTGGACCAAACTGTGAAGTGAGCAAGGTATGTCCTTCCTGTCCTCAGGCTTTCCTTTTTATAAGCCCCTTCCCCCTTTTTTCTCTTCTCTTTTTAAAATACTAATTTTTATGTTTTATATATTTTAATATAGTTTTTTTCAGTTTAACTGAGATATAATTGACATAATATTGTATACGTTTAAAGTTTAAGATGTACAGTATAACGGCTTCATAGTTTTTTCTTCTTTCTTGATGATAACTCCTCTACTTCAATTATTAAAAAAAGAACCAGGATGAAACAAAACCACAACAATCTAAGATGAGAAGGTATTAGACTGAGATTAAGAAGAAAAGAATTCAAAGAACCGAAAACTCAGCAGCAGGGTGTAAATCTTCTTTTATAGAGAACAGAGCTGACAATGCAGAAAATACAATCAGTGGTAGATATGACAAAGCTGAGAGTCTGCCTGGAATCTATAGCAAAGGAGAAACAAATGAAGGTGAAAACAAGAGAAAAGATGGGATATGGACATCAGAGAAGAGTTATGGTAAATGATAAGCCAGAATAAAAGAGAGAAGCAAGTCATTCAAAACTATTTTTCAGTGCCTTGTGTGAAGTACCAAGTATTCCATCATGAACAAATAGACTGTATCCTGTTTCTATGGAATTTAGGGATATGGAATGAAAAAAATTCTTAGTTTTTTTTTTTAAGTATGTCGATTGAAAGAAGAGTAAATGTGAGAAGAAAATGGAGCAATTTTTATGACTTTGAGAAAAAAATGCATATTACAGAGTATATATGAATCCCATCCCTAGATAAACTGATATTCATGTGAATAAAGCCAGCAGGAGCAATTTCTCAAATACACAAAGTTTCATAAGACATATTACCTGTCTACCCTTCCCGAAAAAACTTTACTCAGCGTCATGAGAGAGATGACTCCAAATGAAGAACTGAAGAGATAGAAATTGTAATATGAAAGGGAGCCCTGGAATTATTTAAATGTAGAGTAAAAAATAAATTTATTTAGTTCCAACATCTCAGATTGTAATAACAAGAAATAAGTTGAAGGAGGGCAAAGAAATAAAAAAAATATGGATGAATATATGTTAAGTAACTTTTTAGTTAGGGATACAGAGGGAATGGAGGTCAGGGTGTTAGGAGGTTAGGAAAGAAGGACCTCCTTCTTTCTCTGGCTACAGGCTCCTCCAAGGAGTCCGGGACCTCAGCTGTCCCACCCACCTGTGTGCTTTGGGGCAAAAGGAAGAAAAGGTCACCACCGTCCCAAAATTATGGTAGAGATTCGCATCTAGAGAAGACCTCTATGATATCATAACCTGAGAAACTGGGACTCAAACATTTTACTCCCAAGTCACTACGTTAATTTGGAAGACTTACTTAAACTCCTTTTTCCTAATGTTTCTCTCTCTGTTGTATCCTGCAGCTGTATGTCATTGGGTACATTCATTTCTTGACCCCTCCCAACCTGAGGGTCATCACTCACTAACAAAATGAGGATTATAATAGCATCGCATAGAGCTTTGGTGAATATTAAGTGAGATAATTTACATGTTCACAATTTTCAGCTCTTAATAAATGCAACATTATCGGTGTGTTCAATAACATATATACAGGTTTTATATATTAAAAAAATAGAGGTCCTTCTGACCTAATTATACATGAAAGAAATTGAAGTTTAGCTAACTAATGTGGCTGCTCCAAAATCAGCAGTTAGTTGTGGGAAAGTCAAACTCAAGGCCCCTCTGCTTCGAAGGACTGATCACTTCCTACCCCTTATGTGCATGCTCTTTGCCACACCATCATTCTTAGAGATCGACTCTGAAATCCCATCTGTTGCCCATGTGATTCTAGCAACGGGTTTGAACATCACCAAATCTAAGAGTACATCTTTGTACGCTGAGAGTTCTCTCTGAGACTTCCCTGGTCATACAGTCACTAAGAATCCACACTCACAATGCCAGGGACCTAGGTTCGATCCTTAGTCAGGGAACTAGATCCCACATGCTGCACCTAAGAGTTCACAAGCTGCAACTAAAGATCCCGCATCCCACAGTGAAGACCCTGTACAGCCAAATAAATAAATAAAAATAAATAGATATTAAAAAAGAAAGTTCTTTTAGGGAAAAGGACTATGCACAGATGAGGTATAACTAGAAATATGTATTATAAATCAAACTGCCAGGAAATTAAGGAGAATCTTTCTTGCCTTTTATGTCAGTTCACTTTTGTATAACCTGGTAACTTTATACTGGTGGTATAAAAGTTGACTGTGGAAAGATAAAGCTAAATCTTGAATTTTTGAAACAATGGGTTCTAAATATTCCTGTGACAAATATGACTGCATAAGGAAAAAAGATGTCCAATATTAAGTGGCATGTAACTACTTTCTGTAGGATAGAAAATACTGAAGATAATGCCCAAGGATGGGGAGATGTTTTTGGACCTGCTCCTTCTTTTCATTTTCTATAACCTTCAAAAAGCACTTTGTCAACATTCTGCACAAACAAAATCCACAATAGAAAAATATCAATTAGATGACATGTATGTATTAAGATAAATACATAATTACTAAAATACGAGGAAATTAGAATTTAAGTTGAGACAGCTTTTTATTTTTTTTAATAGTATGTTATTTTCCTGAATGAGAAAAGAAAAAGACATATATTTACAAAAATCTATTTAATCAAGGATAATGCATATATTGTATATTCTAAGCTTTTTCACAGTCAACTATAATACATATTGGAGAAGGAAATGGAACCCACTCCAGTACTCTTGCCTGGAAAATCCCATGGATGGAGGAGCCCCTTGGAGGAGTCTGCAAACACTCCTCCCCTTGGAGGAGTCTGCAAAGAGTCAGACACGACTGAGCAACTTCACTTCACTTATAATATATAAATCAAAACATTCACTTGCCTGTTTACATTAGAGTTTTGGAGAAGTATATTTCAAAAATGGAAATGAGAGGGACTTCCCTGGTGGACCAGTGACTAAGACTCTGAGCTCCAAATGCAGGGAGCCCAGGTTCAATTCCTGGTCAGGGAACTAGACCTCATATGCCACAACTAAAGATCCCATGTGCTGCAACAAAGACTCAGCACAGGCAAATAAATAAATAAATATTTTAAAAATGGAAATGAGAAAGCCAAGAAAATGTCAGCCTTCTCCCTAGTTCCACTGACAGGTGTTAATGGAAAACTAGCTCTGGTTCAAAGTCCTTCTATACCATTCACGAGCTTATGTTCTTGGTGGTGAACCTTGCCACATATTTTACAATCATCTCCTTACTTCATCTCCGGTTAGAGGTCACTTTTTAAATCGATATCTATGTAGTATGTGTAAAAACTGACTTCTACATCTTTAATTAGGGGAAGCAAAACCTGGAGAATATACAATACTCTTAAGACACTATTTAAATATTCAACAGAGAGAGCTGGTCTATCTGACAAAATGAGAAAAGAATTGGAGAGGTTGGCACTTGGCAATAGAGCAGTTGTCATGGAATTAAGCTCTACAGAAGTGTTTCCCAACCAGCAGGAATTTGCCACATCTGGAAACCTCTTTTGGTCAAGGTACTGGGCCTTCCCAGATGGTGCTAGTGGTAAAGAACATGCCTGCCAATGCAGGAGACATGAGACACGGGTTTGATCCTTGGGTCAGAAAGATCCCCTGGAGGAGGGCATGGAAATCCACTCCAGTATTCTTGCCTGGAGAATCCCATGGACAGAGGACCCAGGTGGGCTGCAGTCAAGGGAGTTGCAAAAAGTCATACAGGACTGCAGTGACTTAGCATGCACATGCGTACAACGTGCACTGGGGTGTGTGCAGGGGGCCACCAGCCTGCAGTGGGCAGAGGCTGGACAGAATGCCAAGTACCCTACGATGAACAGGACAGCCCCCTGTCCTGATGGAATTATCCAGGCCAACATGTCAGCAGTGCTGCTATCAGGAAACTGGGATAAGGAACCTTAAAAATCACCTGGTGTAGTAAGTCACTTCACACTTAAATCCAGAGTGGTTGAGTGACTTATGGCACTCAACCATAAGTTGATTCTAAATGAAGTTTAGAATCCAGGCTTCCTGACATATGCCTATAATCATTCTCTGCTACAGTGTCTTCTAAATCCCCACAGATCTTCTTCCCCATCTTTTTCCCAAAGCCTCTGAAAAAGTGTTGTCAGAAATTTTTCTCTGCGCAGATCGAGATCTGGAATATACCATATGCATGTTTCTCTATATGAATGCACTTTGTTTCCAAACTCCACCTAAAAGCTTGCTGTAGGAATGGCAAGTCAATATAACTTTCCCTTTAAGAACTTGCTGTTTAAATCTTGGAATTATCAACACACACTCATTTGATCATTTGAAAAAAGAAAGAGAATGGAATATTGAATGAAAGAAACTGTAAAAGTCACAACTACTGCAGGAGAAAAAAAATAACAGGAGGAAGAGAACCAGAGAAACCAGAGAAACAAATGAGAGGAAGCTTAAAAAATCCTGTAAAGTTATTTTGGAGCTTATAATTTTCATTTAAAAATCTTATTCAGTTGTACAGCTTAAACTTATGCAATGTTAGATGTCAAATATATTTCAATAAAAAACACATAGGTGACTAACACACAAAACATCTGTTTGGATTAAAATATGTTCAGATCTCAAAGAGGATGCCACCAACTAACAGTCATAGCATTTCTCCTTTGCAATAGTTTACAGTTAGTTCTGAAACAGTTCATTCATTTCTTTTAGTTGAATAAAATGTGAATCAATTGTTACTACATTGTAAGAACAACACTGTGGGTGCAAAGATAGCACACAATCCTTGCTTCTGGGAATTCACAGGCTTCCAGAAGAGACAGATGTGTGAAAATGATGTCCGGTACCAGATACTAGGTGGAAAAATAGAGCTGGGTCGACAGCAGGTATGGTAGTACACATTTATTACGTCTGCGTGAGTTGAATGTCTCTAATTAACACAGGCATTGTCATTGATTTCTAGACTCCTTTGTGGCCAGAAATAGATGTTCACAAGACAGAGCGACAGGATCGGAAGAAATTACAGTGTGACCCCTTTACATATAAAATCACGGGAAGGAACCCAGACTTTTAATCCAGATAGACTTGGATTTGAATTCCAACCTCTCCTCTCAGACACCCACACACATAAACCCACATGCTGCTAGTTCTTGGTCAAGTCACTTATCCTCTCTGAATCTTGGTTTCCTTGTCAGTAAAATTAGGAAACTAAAATATACTGTGTTTATACAGAGAGTCTGTAATTAACGAATTATTGTATTGTATACTTGAAAATTTGCTAAGAGGATAGATATTGTGTTAAGTGTGCTTATCACAACACAAAATAACAATAAAGAGGAAAAGAGAAACTACTGGAGGCGATAGATACATTTATGACATAGATTATGGTGATGGTTTCATGGGGGTATGCTTACCTCCAAACTCATCAAGTTGTTTCCATTAAACATGTACAGCTCTTTGTATGTCAATGAAGTGTGTTAAAAATATATTGTTTAGTACCAGGCAGTACATTTAGTATTGTCTGGAAGAAACTGGTTATCATAGTTGTTATATTATTTTTGTTATTATTGAGAGGGTTGTATTTTGAGCTGAATGGTTTCTATTAATACAGAAAAAAAAAAAAACAAACCGAAAATTAGTTTGAGAGATATACCTACTTTGGAAAATGGTTCTGTAACCAAAGCATTCCAGCTCAGAATCTAGTCCCATTCCCTGAACCACTAGGAATTACATATAACATATTAGAAAAGTGTGGCTATGTATGTTCACCCTTGACATGTATTTTCTTTGTGATGCTCAGGCTATATTAGGTAGTCCAATAGAGAGTTTCGTTTGTTCACTACCAAGACCATGACTAGACAAACATTTTGAATGACATATGGATGGCTCTTCCATGGGGCTAAGAAGGCAGAGATTTTATTGACCCAAACACCTACTTTTTATGTGTTTTCTCAAATTGCTTTCCGGGACTTCCCTGGTGGCGCAGTGGACAGGTATCCCCCTGGGAACACAGGGGACATGGGTTCAATCTCTGGTCTGGGAAGATCCCACATGCTGCAGAGCAGCTAAGTCTGTGTGCCACAAATACTGACCATCTGCGCTGCAAGTACTGAAGCCCAAGCTCCTAGAGCCTGTGCTCTGCAACAAGAGAAGCCCCTGCAATGGAGAAGCCAGTGAACCAAAATGAAGAGCAGCCCCAGCTTGCCACAACTAGAGAAAGCCTTCGTGCAGCAAGAAAGATCCAGCACAGCCAAAAACAAATAAAATAAAATTGCTTTCCAGTAGCAATCTGGTCTGTAGACAGCTCTACCTAATTCCATAAATACTTCTGCACTTGTTAATAAACTTCTAGGTGCACTGGAGATGTAATGCAGGCGATGAACCACATTCTTTCTATTATTTATTCCAGTTTAAGAACTAATTCTTCTCAGTAATATATTCCTCCACCTAAAACAGACTGAATGGATTGGAAGTTGCCCACACGTTTTTCCCTGGAAAATTGTATTTGTCTATTTGCTGCGCCACCCACTCTGCATTCACATTTGAGAGGTGCTAAATAAGTCACACATTTGAAAATGTCATGCGTGTCTAATTTTATGCCTGGCAACATACATTTTTTTTTTTAAATTTTAACGAAAGTAAACAATATGCCATATTTCAAAAATTTTGCCAAGCCTTATGTTATTGTTACAAAGCATATAATCCTCTGTGACAGCGATTTACCTATATAATTTCATAATAAAACCACATGCTTTTCATTTCTATGATATGAGGAAGGCTTGGACACAAATAATGGCATTTGATCTTTTATAAATATAATTAACGCCAGAGGGAAATTTCTGAGTTATATCTTTTCCTTTGCCATGGAATCAACAAAATTATGGGAAACAGAAACCAAAGTATATTTGTTTGAAAGTCACAAGAGTGATAGTGTAACTATTACAAAGAGATCCAAGGGAAAAACTTACTTTAAATCAAGATCATTATCAAAAACACTTGAACATGTACAAAGATAAGCTTATTTTAGAGAATCACATTTGACCAGTCCTACATGTGAACTTGTCAGTGGTTAAGTTTTATCAGATAACCTTAACTTCATCTTATTCCTGTCTAACAGGTAGTATTTATTTTTCTACCAATATTAATTCCTTTCTATACTGCTGATTCCCCTGCTATTTTTTAAAGTGACGCTTTCACATTAAAATGGAAGATCCTGTTTGAAACATATCATTCGACTACTTTCTTTCATTTATTCAAAATCTATTGGAACACAAATCAAAAATGTTTCTTCTGATTCACTACTCCCCATCTTGAATAGATTCCTCTCCCAGGAAATGGAAACACAACCATCCGATTGTCAGTCAAATAACCTGGGAGTCATCCTTCATTTTTCTCTTTCTTCCTCCCAGAGAATCAGTACACAGCAAGTCTTTTCAACTCCACCTACAAATAAATCCCAATCCTTCACTCCTCTCCATTCTCCATCCCCACCCCCTACTCAGGGCCACCATCATATTTCTCATCAGGCTAATACAGTAGCTGCTCCAACACTTCACCCCAAGTTCTGTCCCCAGCCACTCCCCACCAACAGAGAGTCTGATCTTTTAAATCCACAAATCAGATCACATCAAAGCTCTGTCTGAAACAGCTTCTGCCCTTCTCCTGGAAGCCAGAGAGGACTCCTGCCTCAGCTTCACCTGCTCCATTCCACACACCATCTGTAACATCCTTTGCCAGGGAGGCCCTGTCCCTACTTTTTCAGATATCTCAGTTGCCTTTGATTACTCTGCTCCACTCACTCACTATTATCTCACCATAAGCTCTTCATGGCACTTGATGCTTTTTGATTCTTTACAAAATAAATAAACTTTATTTTTTTAGGAGCAGTGTTAGCTTTATTAGAAATTGAGCAGAGAGCAGAGCTCTCATATTGCCCCCTCCCCCACCTCCCTCAACAACTTCCCTTATTACTAACATCTTGCACTCGTGTGGCATACTTGTTACTAATTAAGTCAACACTGATATGTTATCATTAACTGAAGTCTAGAACGTAGATTAGGGCTCACTCACTCTTGATGCTGTACGTTCCATGGATTTGTTTTGACAAATCCATAATGTCAGTATGCACCTTTACACTATTGTACAGAAAAGTTTCACTGCCCCCAGCAACTTCTGACAACCACTGATCTTTTTACTTTTATC
Source organism: Muntiacus reevesi (assembly GCF_963930625.1). Lineage (NCBI taxonomy): Eukaryota > Metazoa > Chordata > Mammalia > Artiodactyla > Cervidae > Muntiacus > Muntiacus reevesi. The sequence goes on along the minus strand of NC_089252.1, from coordinate 157,876,731 downwards.
TATAGTTTTGCCTCTGCCAGAATGTCATATACTAGGAATCATAGAATATGAACACTATTTGATTTTTGAAAACAGTAACTTAATTATTGTCTCTGTCTTCTTCTGGAGAACAAGCACCGTGAGCACAGAGACCTTATCTATCTTGTTCCTTCCTTTGCCCAAAGGGCCAACAGGCTCACAGTGAACCCACTCCAGGAATTCCTGGATTGAATGAACTGATGAATCCACCTACCAGCACTGAAGGGAGCAATCGCCTACACACTCTTGAAACATTTCCTTCTTGGTTTCTTCTAGCAACGTTGGAGCAGACTTAGATTTTTGAATTTTACATGGATGCTTTGCAGCTATTGGGAAAAGAAGGGTCAGTTGTTCCCTGGCTCCAAGTAGTTTAACGTGTGGTGACTACAGGTTCTATTGCTACTGGAGACCAGTATGTAGGGTGGGAATTTATCCAATCACGTTGGATACATGGGGATCCACCCCGAGCTAGAGATACAGAATTTGGAGCATATCTAACAAGTTAACCTCTGTTCCGACTCCCTCAGCCCTCTAGAGCTCACGAGCTGCTCAGGACTCTGCTTTCCCACTTTCTTCCTTTCATCCTTGCCTTTGCTCTTCTGGATCTTAAGTATTTACTTCCTGAACAAGGCGGCTTCCCAGATGGCACAGTGGTCAAGAATCCGCCTGCCAGTGCAGGAGATGCAGGTTCGATCCCTGGGTAGGGAGGATCCTGGAGAAGGAAATGCCAACCCACTCCAGTATTCTTGCTTTAAAAATTCCATGGACAGAGGAACCTGATGGGCAGCAGTCCGAACTGAAGTGAAGTGAGTCAGTTGTGTCCAACTCTTTGTAACCCCAAGGGCTATACGGTCCACAGAATTCTCCAGGCCAGAATACTGGAGTGGATAACCTTTCCCTTCTCCAGGGGATCTTCCCAACCCAGGAATTGAACCCAGCTGGGTCTCTTGCAGTGCAAGCAGATTCTTTGCCAGCTGAGCCACAAGGGAAGCCCAAGAATACTGGAGTGGGTAGCCTATCCCTTCTCCGGGGATTCTTCCTCCTACATTGCAGGTGGATTCTTTACCAACTGAGTTATCAGAGCTACAGTCCATGGGGTCACAAAGAGTCAGACAAGATACAATCTCTACTTGAATCTCTCTACACCCGTTTCTATTTTCCTCTTCCTTCCAATGTTCCGAGCAGAAAAATACTGTAATTGTGACTTATAAGATAGAGGACAACACTTGAGATTTCCTCTATTAAAAAAAGGAAAAAAGAACCACATATTTTAAAACACAATTAACCATAACAAGAAACCATATCCTATACTACCTAAAAAATGTCCAGAGGTGTCTGTCAAAATTTCCATAGAATCTTCAAATTTCATTAAATTTTTTTACCCTTAACCTCCACTATTTAGCTATAAAAATCTGTGTTCCCAATCTTATTGTTTTTTTGATATTGTCACAATTTTTAGAAATCTTCTTTCTGAATGCCTGACCCATAGGAGATGCCTCTGAATTCATGGTGATGGAAACTTTAGGGCGACTGGACACTTGCAACTTTCTAAAGTTTAGATTCTAGGAAATATGCCAATCTTTAGTCTATTTAAAGCCTTAATTGTTTTATGTCCTTCAAGTTTAGATCCGCTCAGCCTCTATCTTTCCAAACTGAGCCCTAATCTTTCTAATATAAACCCCTTCCCTGGACAAGGAGCACAAATAAACAAAACCCATTAAGACACCCAGCCACACCGCTGACTGCCACAAGCATAACTGGAGTGATGTCTTTTGCAGGGGGCATTTAAAAACTAAGGAGGGAATGCTTTTACAAATGTGCAAAATTAAGAAGAAGATAGCACACAGGAAAAAAAGATACTAAAACCCATTTATAAACTTCAAATATTTTAAAGTCATATCACAGAATTTTCAAAACAATAGAAAATTTTATCATTCTATTAGAAAGGTAACTGTTAATTCATTCAACATCAAGAAGCACCGCCTATTTTAGTGTGTTTAAGTTTATCTGGAGTTCTACTTTTTTAAATTTGAAATATACTCTTAAAGGCTTCATATCTATAACTTGTCATTTACAGAGCCATCTGCAGTATATGCTTTTATACTTTTACATTATTCTTTCACCTAAGAATTAGTTGATTATGGATTGTTTAGCCTTTTAGCCTATAATCATCTCCTTTGCATGCCTGGAATTTCATAGAGTGCTTTCAAGGCCCGTTAAAAATAAGAAAACCTTATTTTTACTCATTAAGAAGTAAACTTACCCCTAAGACATATTTCTTTTAAAATTTTTTCCCAAGTTGCATAAAGATGATATAAACGAAGAAATAAAGTAATCCCAAAGTGCATTCATGAGATTTAAACGACTTTGAGGGTTTCAGTGACCTCGCTAAATCAGTTTCTGAAGCTTCATTCTCAGGGTTGATCAAGTTACTAAAAGCCTCAGTGCAATTATAGCCTTATTCTGCAGGTCAGAATCCATAATTCCATAGGTTTTCCTTTAGCTCTCACCCTGCTGTTAGATGTGAAATATTCCCAACCTAGCAGGATCAGAGCCTTGCTTCTGTTCCCAGTCTTTCCAATGAATGGCAGTGTGTCCAATAATATCAAACGGTGGGCTCAGTAAAAGAGAAAATATATAAAGAAACGAACTTACCATCAAACAGGTTACTATAATAACAAAGATGCTGAGAAAAATGACAACAGCATAAAATCCTTCTTTGCTCCAGATTTTGTCCGCTTCATGCTGCCCTTGTAAAACGTTTTTCTTTGAAAGCAAAACAGAAAGTCCGATGTTAAATGAGAGCTTGAGGAGACTGGCGTTCTTATCAGACACTAAACATATTTTTAGCTTGATTCCATCCAGTGTAGTAGAACACACCTACATCCCCCACTGCCAGAGCTGCTTCTCAAACTGATCTGAGACATCGGATTGCCGTCCTCAGACATTAAGACTATTTTATCTCCTGTATAGGAGCAAGCAAGCCCGACATGGCATCCTTGCCCCAGCCTTTGTTAATGTCCCTCGAGCTCTCTCTCAGCAACTACCTGCTTCGTAGGTGAGAGAGTTCTGCTCTGCTCTGGGTTGAGGAAATTGTTTCTGAAGCTTTCCTTACTCTTTCAGACTCCTCCCACAACACCAACACCCTGATTTACGGGCTGTAACACTGCTCTCAACTTTTAAACAAAAGTGAAACAGGTGCAGTCTCATGATGCATTAATAAACAGAGCAACAATGTCGAGATCATTTCCTTCCTTTTTTTATGAAATCTTTTTTTAAAAATCCAGTCTATTTTGTCAAAATCTGATGAATGTACCACTTTAGCCATATAAATTGTTAGGACTTTATATTTTACTGAAATCAACAGGGGGCATCAAAATATCTAAAATTATTTGGTAGGTAATAAAAGGAAAATAGTTTTATTTATTTGTTTATTAGCTTACTATTTGGGGGTTGAGAGGGTAGAGAAATAGCATGAATAAAATGTCAATGAATGATTTAGTTTAATTTTACCTATTCTTTTAAAAAAACGCATCTACTAAAATCACATCTTATAATGCAATGGAGCTTTATAATTTATATAAATTATAAGTTTACATAAGTTTTATAATTCAGTGAAATTTACAGATTTAGGTTAAAGAAAATTTAGCTGGAAACCAAATGGTCCACAAATAGGAAAAACATATAGGGCTAAATCAAGTTGAATGCTCCCACTCATCTAAAATTACATTTTGTTGAAGTCTGATTTTTCTTCCCTTTAGTTGAGCTGTCTCTAGTGATTAAGAAAGCCCTGAACAATAGGATAGTGAATGATGAAAAACGTCAAAGACAGTGGCTCTGGAGAGTGAGAGGTCATCCTGAGCATTCCAGAGGCAGGTAAATTCCCAACTTAATGTAACCGCTGGAATGACTTCAGCCTATACTATGTGGAAAAGAAGAACCACCCAGCTGATCCTAGTCAACCTATAGAATCCTGAAAAATAAATAGTAATTGTCTCAAAAAAAAAAGTCTTCAGCTAAACCTGTTCTTGTAGGTGTCTGAATTTTGAAATCATTGTTAGTTATTTGTCAAGACTTAAAAAATGCATTCCATGTTTGTAAATTAGACAAAAAGAAATATTTGCCTTTTGAAAAATATTTTATGAAAAATTTCTATCCTGAAACTCAAGTGAGTCTTGGTGGCGAGTTCAATAAAACAGAACCAAAAGGATCTCTGAGTTCAACTGTGGTTATAACTATGTGAGGAAGACTTCTGTTGCTTGAAGTAGCTGAATTTCCCTTTCTTTTGCTTGTAAAATATACTTAAATTCACTGTAATACCTTGCCTTCTTTAAGACAGAGACAAATTCATAGATGCAAGAAATGATTAATGCATGTTTTTAAAATACATGAGTGGTAAGTTGATGGAGAATCTGAAAACGCTTGCTTGTTAAATAAGTAGAAACTCATATGTCCTCCTAAAAAGGAAATCTTGGGTTCAAGTGACAACTTGTCTTAGCCAGACCATATTTTATTCCAATGTCTTTGTAAACATAGTTAGATACTAACAGAAGAGAAAACTCTTGTAGAAATCAAGTATAAATATGGAAATGAGCTTTTTTTTTTTTTTTTTTGCAGGCAACTAAATAGCATCTATTGCTTGCTATAAAAGCGAAGCACTTAAGCCTTCAAGTAGGCAGCATAAACTTGTCAAATTTAAGTGTGAGGATCTGAGCTTTAGTTCATATAAAATTTGGATTAAAAAGGAGTGATTAGGTGGGTGGAAAGAGATTTTGTGTTCCTAACCTGATTTGGTTCATTTTTTTTCCTGCTATAGTTCAACACCTCCTGAACATCAACATGTTCCTTTCTGCTTAAGACAAATCAATTATGATTTCCCTTTTAAGCAAAGCAGTAATGATGGAGGAATGAACTTCCCACCTCCCATCCCCCTACCCCTAGTTAGAAAGACACATGTTTTGAACTCCTAGAACTTAGTCACTGCACTTTCTTGGTAAACAGATTTCCTTTGAGTCATGCTGGTCCTACTGAGCACTACTATATTTGTACAGAGATCTAAAAACCTTGATAAGAGCAGGGTAGTAAGTGAAAAGGTTTGTAGTTAGGATCCCACAAGTCATAAGATTGTAATTCACAAAATCTCCAGTCTAACCTTTGTATAAGGTTACTGTGATGCCTTTTACATTTTGACAGGGGGTTGAGGGTTTAATGATTCAGAGGCTCCCTGGCGAGGTCACACCAATGTACAGTATTATCTTTACATCTCATTTCACAACCATATCACTTTCCCTTTAACTCTGTGGCAGTGGAAGAAGCTGCTGGGTTTTGTTCAGTTTGATTATTTAAAAAGTGGGTGGTTTCCTATACTGATAGCAATGACTTCTCTACATCCTGTTTAATAATTTGATGCATTATAATTTCCTTTTTTTTAAAAAAAAGCCAATTCTGACCCCAAATGCTGGGAAAGATCTCCATTGCTAGGAAAGATAATACAAAGACTTTAAGAGCTATATCTTTTTAGAAAGGTGAAGCACACAGAATAAGAATAAAATGGAAATGTTACAAATTAGCTGGTTAATTAATTGACTTAGGCAGATTAATGAGATGTATCATATAACACTTCATCACTTCTGGCAAACAGATGGGGAAATAATGGAAACAGTGATAGACTTCATTTTCTTGGGCTCCAAAATCACTACAGATAGTGACTGCAGCCTTGAAATTAAAAGATGCTTGCTCCTTGGAAGAAAAGCTGTGACCAACCTAGACAGTGTATTAAAAAGCAGACATTACTTTGCCAGCAAAGGTCCATCTAGTCAAAGCTATGGTTTTTTCAGTAGTCATGTATGAATGTGAGAGTTGGACCATAAAGAAAGCTGAGCACTGAAGAATCGATGCTTTTGAACTGTGGTGTTGGAGAAGACTCTTGAGAGTCACTTGGACTGCAAGGAGATCCAACCAGTCAATCCTAAAGAAAATCCGTCCTGAATATTCATTGGAAGGACTGATGCTGAAGCTGAAGCTGAATATTTTGACCACCTGATGTGAAGAATTGACTCATTAGAAAAGACCCCAATTGGGAAAGATTGAAGGCAGGAGGAGAAGGGTACGAAAGAGGATGAGATGGTTGGATGGCGTCACCAACTTGATGGACATGAGTTTGAGCAAGCTCCAGGAGTTGGTGATGGACAGGGAAGCCTGCCATGCTGCAGTTCATGGGGTCACAAAGAGTCAAACATGACTGAGTGACTGAGCTGAACTGATCATATAACAATATGGTTTTGTTAGATAAATGCCAAACTTCCACCATATCATGCACAAGGTAAACAATTTGTTATGCATGATCTGACCCATGTTAAAACTGACTGTATTCCTCCTAGTCACTGTATGGCTAGGACTATATAACTGTTCAGACAACTGGCTAATGTTTAAAGGAACAATCACCAAACTCATGAATTATGTTTTATATTTATTTGGTATGATTTTTTTCTCTTTGTAAACATTCCAAGAAGGTATCAGTCATTACTTTGACCTGTTATTTAAAGAAGGTAACATCCTCCTTTGAAATATAAGACCTGTGAAAGTAGGGTAATTTGCAATTGAACAACAACAAAATGTTAAATCATTTTTTTCACTATCAATGCAGAATATACTGTTTCAAAAGATATTTAATTAACTTTGTAAATGCATTTAAAAAATAGAAACTAAAATAATGAATTTAATTTTATTTCCCTGAGATTTAACTTATTAGGCAAGAGGAAGTCTAGTTTTCAATCTTTATGAACATCTTAATACTTAAGGTCCTACAATGTTCTAGGTATCATATGAAAATATATAAAAGAAAAAATGTCTTTGTCGCTCAAGAAACTTAAATTCGAAATAAACACAGACGAGTAAGTGAAAGGAATTCTCTGTTTGGTATTTGTCTGTGTTTCCCAAGGGTAGTTTTTAATTTAAGTAAAATCAAACAAATAAATAAATGGCAACAACAACAACAAAAATCCTTCCCTGAAAGTAATTAATAAAAGTGTAGAAACGGATGCTTCAAGACAGCATTCATCATGTTCTGTAATCAATGTAAAGGATGAAAACCCCAAATACCAGTATTCCTTTTTTTTGTTCTGGTAATAACCACGTTACCATAACAGGGCTATAATTTGGGGATTAGAAATGTGAAAGAATGGGTTGAAGCTTAAGCTGTTTATTACACATGAACCACAACGATGAATAAAGAAGTGGGGAAATTCGCAGAATACCTATCAGCCTAAAGAACTATCAACAAATGCTCTTGCAGAGCCTCTTGGACTGCTTGTGTCTGAAGCTCCCAGCAGGGGCCTGTGAACACTGAGGATAGCTTTCTTCTGGCAGCAGTTAGAGCTTCTGGTCAGAGGGTATCACTGGGCCCATTCTAGAAGTGCCGGAAGAAAAGGCCACAACAATCCCCCAGTCCTTGATGAAATGTTCCTTATATCCAGGTAAAACACATCCTAGGCTCCTGTAATACAAAACTTCCCATATTCTAGGTTTCCTAGATTGTTAGACTCCCACAATTCTTTCAGACACTATCATATTTTGATCATCAAATAAACTTTCAGTATTCAAATGCAGTACAGGCTTGAGGTCTACTGACAGCTAACAGTTCTATGAGAGGCATTCAGGCTAGACTGCTTGCCTTCACCAGGCTGAGGTGTGCTGCACCTCAAATATTTGATTTTAACTAATTTTTGGTACAGTGAGCTTCCCTGGGGTCACAAATCTAGATGACTCAAGCTGCCATATTCATAAAGCCTTCAGGATGTCATTTAAAGGCAGAATAAAGCACCAGGAAGAAACAATTATTCACTGAAAGCTTATGGGTGTGTGTGTGCGCGCACTCAATTGTGTCTGACTCTTTGCAATCTCATGGACTATAACTCACCAGGCTCCTCTGTCCATGGGATTCTCCAGGCAAGAACACTGGAGTAGGACGCCATGTCCTACTCTAGGGGATTTTCCCAACCCAGGATGGGTAGCAGTATAAATTAATCTAATGATCTTTTTTAGAGATGAGTTGTTCAGAGCAAAATGTGTACAAGTCAGTCTGTGAGGGGCCTGGACTACGGGCATGGAGTTTGGTTTGATGCATAAGAGGGAGCCTCTCCAGGGTCACGTGCGAGGGCTGGGGAGGGGTCTGGGTGTTTGAGTTCATGTTGACTTCTTCTGGTCTCTCTGAAGTATGAAGTGTCCTCTTCTTTCTCAAAACCCCCACAGCACAGTACGGTTATGTTTTTGTAGCCCTGTATTCTCCTTATCTGCTTGTCTCTTGTGGCCCTGTTATGAATAGAACTCATCGAAAGCAAAAATCGTATTTTATTTGTGTGTTTGTTTGCTTATGCATTTATTTTTCTGACTTTGGACACCACCTATCTCATTTATTGGCTATTTTTACACCCACTGCATGCCAGGTCCTGAATGAAGGCGCTGAGTACACACATAAAATGCTCTCAAGGAGCAACAGTGTAGGACCGGAAGGCCACCAGGGGATACGTCTTTGTACTAAACGCAGTGAGAGCACAAAGCCAGCAGCCACGCCTGTGGAGGCACAAGGGAAGCCTTCGCTATGCAGTAGACTGATCTTGAAACATGAAAGGCGTGTAGACGTATCAACATGCACACAAGCCCACGGAGAGGAGAAATGGTGTGCGGCGTCTTGGTGCCTATTAGGTTTGGATTTGCTGAAGCATAAACCAAGAGAGTGTTGTTCAACAATAATACAGCTCTGTCCCCAAAGAACCATTTATCACAGTAAGACATTCAGACTTGATTCCGCAGGATTTAGGAAGCCAGGGGAGAATCAGGACATTAGGAGCGCATGGCCGGATTTGCTTTTAGATTGATTACTCTGGTGGCAAGAAAGAAAACACTATGTGTGTGTGCACGTGTGCGTGTGTGTGCATGTGTGTATGCATGTGCGTGTGTGTGTGTGTGTGTGTGTGTGTGTGTGTGTGTGTGTTGGGGTTGGTGGTGGAGAAAGCAGGGAAGAAAACAACATTAAATGTAGGGAAACCAGCTGGAGGCTGTTGTTACAGTCATGGTTCAGTGATGAAATACATTTTCATTCTGCATTCAAATTATATTTGTTCAGTGTCTACTCTGTGATGACTTTCATGTATTTTCTTACGTTTTAAAATTTTATTCTTATTTCAAGTGTATAAGATGAGGACTATACCCAATTTTTTCTTTTCTTTTTTCTTTTGCTTCCTTTTCCTTTCTTCTTCCTCCCTCCTTTATTTCTTTCTTCCTTCCTTTTTTCTTTCTCTATATTCATGTAGGATATGAAGAATCTGAGTCTCCGAGAGGCTGATACTAGGTAAAGGCAGACTGAATTTCACAGAGACTAAATCGCCCACAGTCACACACACATTGAAATGTTGTAAAGTGATTGGCCTCCAACTAATAAAATAATATTAAAAAAAAAAAAAAATAAATAAATGCTGGCTTTGGGATTCAAACTCAATCTTGTAACAGAGCTTTTTATACTACACCTGACATTTGCTATAATGAGAGGCAGTGTGCTTCACTGCAAAGGGAAATAGACTAGGAATAAGATGTCTAGATGCTAAATACTGCTTAATATTTCACTTGCTTTGTCACCTTGATGAAGTCACTTAATTTCTATGGGCCTTACTCTCTGCATCTTTGAAATGTCCATGTGTTCTCTCAAGGTCTAATTCTATGATTCTGTGAATTTAATTATGTTTATTTGGATGATGTTTATTCTAGCAAGTTTGTTAAGAGTGGGACACAGCAAGGTGAAGTAAAAACAAGACTGGATTTATTTAAGAATGAAAATGGTGGAGGTGGTAGAGGAAATCTGAAAAGTGCCAAATTTAGAAAACACTATAAAGGAAATATTCACAGTTCTAAAGACTGGGTTTCTCACCAACTGAAAAACCACATTTCATATTAATCCCAAGGTAGGCTTCCCTGATAGCTCAGTTGGTAAAAAATCCGCCTGCAATGCAGGAGACCCTGGTTCGATTCCTGGGTCAGGAAGATCTGCTGGAGAAGGGATAGGCCACCTACTCCAGTGTTCTTGGGCTTCCCTTGTGGCTCAGCTGGTAAAGAATCTGCCTGCAATGCGGGAGACCTGGGTTCAATCCCTGGGTTGGGAAGATCCCCTGGAGAAGAGAAAGGCTACCTACTCCGGTATTCCAGCCTAGAGAATTCCATGGACTATACAGCCAAGGGGGTTGCAGAGAGTCGGACACGATTGAGCAACTTTCACTTCTCTTTCACATACACGTGGACTTCCCTGGTAGTTCAGTAGTTAAGAATCTGGCTGCCAGTCCTAGGGACAAAGGTTTGATCGCTGGTCTGAGATGATTCCATATACTGTGGGGCAACTGAGCCTGTGCACTGCAACTACCAAGCCTGCCCTCTAGAATCCACAAGCCACAGCTGCTGAAGCCCGTGGACCACAGAGCCAGTGTCCCGAAACAAGAGAAGCCACCGCGACGACAGGTCCAGGCCCTGCAGCTAGAGAAAGCCTGTGTCCAGAAAGACCCAGCAATTCCAAGGGGTCACGAAGAGGCAGACGCAACTGAGTGACTTTCACTTATTAGTGGAAAAAGTGACTATTTTGATAACAAAAACAATGAGAAGCAAAACTGTTGAGGAGGAAAGATATCGGGCTGTTTTTTGGAACGGCTCAGTAATAAGCAATCAATTGACAAATATATCTAAATGACTTTTCTTCTGGACAATTTGTTGAATAAGTCAAAATAAATTATAAGGCCATAAAGATTGGAGAAGAAAGTGTCAAAAAGTGAAACTTTGATATGAAAATGAACTTCCTTAAGGAATAAAAATACAGAGTGAAATCAGAGAATTTGGACCTTTAGGGAGATTTTTATATTATCAGTTAACACACAATCAACAGTTTTCATCTCAAAGTCTCCTAGAATTGGGTTGTGTCACACTAACTGTGCAAAATTTTAAACGAAATATCCCACGCAACAACCTACCTCAGGGGAGACGTCTGTAATTCCAAACTGGGATAAACTCTGATGCAAAACATTGATATTGAGTGAACGCAGCACTTCTTCAGATGGCAGAGCATCAGAAAATCCTGCTTTTCGATTTATGGGGGACACAAATAGTTCAACACTGTTCTTCTTTTCCTAGTAAAAGCAGATTATTTGTATATGTTAGTAGACATGTGAAGCAAGTTTGGGAAATATTTTTTGGTTTTCCTCTAGAAATACTAAAGAAAACCAGAAACTTAGATTCCTAAATGGCATCTTGGAGATCACTTTTATTAAGTATTCTCTTGTACACTTAAAATTACCAGCCCAAAGTCCCAAAGCTTCAAATGGCCTTCTTTCAATTGTTAACATGCCTCGTTTTCTAATTTTATATTTCACTAGATGCTGGTTTATTTTCTATTCAATACTATAAATTTTGAGATATATTGTTTAGATGTTTCCTGAGAAATTGTGTTTAAAGAAGTATTTTAATATCAAATGAACTAAGCAAAATCTGATTTAAGAGTAGAGTTATTAGACATCATCACCCCATCTTATAACTTGCATTAATGTGAAGACTGGACTAACTATGGAAGGCAATGCTGTCTTTGAACTTACTTCCCTGATCCTGTTTTTCACCTTAAATATGTCACACTCTTAAGATTTATTGTTCAGTAGAAGTGCATGTGTTATGCAATGATATCATGTTACTTTTCTATTAGTCTGACCTCATTTGCTGAGGCAGGGTGAGAGGACTTCTTACCATAAATGGGTGATGTGTCACACACCCATAAAATACAAACACTGCACAAACTGATGCTGCCATTGATAGAGTCTCTTTCACAACTTACACAAAGCACTTGTAAAGAAAATTGTGGTTAGCTTTTCTTTTCAATACACAGGGTTCTATCCTGCTAGAAAACTTTCTTTTTTTTTTCAGAGAATATTTTCTTTGAATGCCATTTATCAGAAGTTCAGTCAGGCATCAAATGGAGGACAGCTAGCAATCCAGGGAAAAATGTTTCTGTGTTTACAGCAAACAACAGCCAACAACAGGATATCACATAATGCTGATGTGAAAGATGCTGGTAATAATTCAAATAGTTTACAATCTAATAGCAACAATAGTAGAGAGAGACCCTTGTTTTGTACTTGTTATGCTCCCCTGTGCCTTAAACCTGTTACCTCCAGGACAGAGGTATTGTAGTCATTTCATTTTGTAAATGAAAGAACCTAAGTAACCTGCCTTAGGTAATAGAGCTGGGACACGGCCAAAGTGGAAATGAAATAGAATTCTGGGTCTGTCGCCACAGCACTTACTATGCTTCCTCAGGTGTCATCATAACTCAAACTATTACAAAAACTACTCTTAGAAATAGACATGCATAAATGGTGCTAACATTTTCTGAGGATATGCATATCCCACTCTAGGTGTGGCAAATTCCTCTTTTATCCTTTCAAAGAGCCATTATACTCTTTAAATCTACACACATAAAAGTATATCTAAGATATCTAAGTATATATATATATACATATAAAACCTAGCTCTAAGACATCTATAATACCTCACTTCTCACTTGAGTAAGGTACACTCTGGATATAAATAACTTCTTTCAAGATAATGGGAAATGCTATATTTCTTCTTTTTTGGTATTGTTAAAAAATTGTTTTTTAAAAAATCTTATTTAGTCCCAGAGATTAGCTGACTCACAGAATAAAAGTTATGATGGGGATGAAAGTAATTTACCCTCCACACAGGAAAAAGGAAAAGAAATAACAATTCTAGACCAAAATTAAAAGCAAATTCTTCTCCATATGTGGAAATGCAGGTATTGATGTAGTATAAAACTGAGCCCGAGCAGGGGCCTAAGTGTCTAGGGCAGGAGAACGCGAAGTTCTTGCTTGAGTTTCTAAGGCAGTGGAAATTAAGAACAATTTTAAAACTGTAAAAGATTATTCCAAAGTCCCTTTTCACAGGAAGCTTTGATAATATGCTTTTTACAAAGAGAAAATCATATTTTTAATCTGCCTTTCTTTGCCTTTGCTCACACCCACCTTCAAGTACAGATGGGAACATGTAGTTGGATGATATCAAGGTCCCTAAATACTGAAGAGAGGAGGAAAAGAAAGGATATGGGTAATTGATAGGTCTAAAGTGGGCCTAATAGAAAAGATCCTTTGGGCTTACTTTGTCCCACTTCAGTTATCCATCCAAATTTTCTCTTGACTTTTCAAGACTATTCTTGCATTTTCCTTGGACTGCTGTCGTTAAGGATGGTTCTTCTTCACTCTTTATTCAAAATCCTCTGCCTATGTGTTCACTATCCTTCATCCTCCTATACCTGAAGGAATTTTAATAGATGCTGTCTGGAGACAGAGTCTTACCTGATACAAAACATTTCTCTCTTAGGGAGAATATTTTGGGAGGAGTATCAGGGTGGTGAGACAGGTATTCAGGGCCTTTCTATTTATACCTACCAGGGTAGCTAGTCTTGAACTATGAGAAAGTTGACAAACATTTTCTGTAATGGACCAGATAACAAATATTTTAACTTTCAATTTAGACAGACAATCTGTTACAACTACTCAACTCTGCCATTGTAGCATGAAAGAAGCCTTATACAATATGTAAACAATTGGGTATGGTTTGTTACAATAAAACTTCTTTGACAAAAACAGGTGTTATGCCAGATTTGGCTCATGGGCCATAAAACTACAGCATGGGTGTTCTTTATTATTGTTCATTATTCTTGAGCCCTGCAATAAAGATCAAAGCTTATACTCTGGAAATGCGAAATGTAGGTATCTTACAATGAGGCGATTGATGTGCACTTGCTGGGGTAAGAGTCCTAAAGCTGCAGCTACTCCTTGGCGAAATATCCGAAGCAAGGTTATGTTCAGCCTGTTTACATCCATTTGCAGTGTCTGGAAAATAAAAAATTCAAATTATAGTAAATCTTTGATTTTCAACATTCAGTTCCTGATGGATGACTGACCACAATTCCTGTGACTCTGAGAAATTCACAGTCATGGTGTTTTATTTCATTTTTAATGGAGATAAAATTATAGGGACATTTTATGTGAAATTTTAAATGGTGTTACTTAAGAAGATGGTACATTGTATATATAATAATGTGATTTGTCTAGTTATAATCAAGAATTCATATGAATGATCAATTCACAAAGAATTTCACTGAAATGTGTACTGATTTATTTTGCTTTAAGTCCAGATGATAGAATAGAACATGCAGCCAAGTACATTTCAGTAATCCAAGCCAGAGGACATCTTTAATTTGTGTTCACACACAGTCACAGAGAAGAAGATTCTGTGTAAGTTCCATAACACCAGACTTGGCAGTTTCTCTATAGAGCAATTTGCTGCCAGTGCAAGGCAAAAGAATGAGCTGCAATGATGCATTTTCAAACTCTGGTAAAGAAATCAATGGAACTGATGATTGAGTCTAAGGTAAATAATTCTTATTCAATTGCTTGGGCAAGCACTCTTAATTTTCAAATAGCTTTGGAAAAAGACAACTAAGTATTTAAAAATTCCTAAAATATAAAACAAGTTATGCAATTAATACTACATCCTTAATGAAAGCCATGGGTGCTGTTATTACATTCAAATTAGTTAACTATGTATTTTTAAAAATCCTTCATAATCACTTGAAATGGATGCTTTGCAAAGTGGGAAAACAAAACCTTTAGGAATTTCTTATTTTATGACGCTTAATTCCCCAACTTGACCATAGAAGATTACCAGTAACTGTTAGATGGCTGCAATACCACCTGTTCTATAAAGTTAGGAGCAGGTCTATGTACACACTTTTGTGATTAAGCGATTGGCTTTAAGTGTAATCTACTAGAGTGTAAGAACGCTTAGAGGACCTTCTCCCAGTTTGCTGTTGAAAGAAGAATTAATACTGCTTCAATAATTTATAGCTTTGTTAGGAAATAATTTCTCTATACATAAAGTTGATACAAAATAAGTGATTGGAAACGACCAAATACTGTACAGGACTGTACAGGTGGTACAGTGGTAAAGAACGTGCCTGCCCAATGCAGGAGATGCAGGAGATGTGGATTCAATCCCTGGGTCAGTAAGATCCTTGAAGGGGGAAATGGCAACCCATTCTAGTATTTTTGCCTAGAGAATTCCATGGACAGAGGAGCCTGGTGGGTTATAGTCTCAGTTCAGTTCAGTTCAGTTGCTCAGTCATGTCTGACTCTTTGTGACCCCATGAACTGCAGCACGCCAGGCCTTCCTGTCCATAACCAACACCCGGAGTTCACCCAAACTCATGTCCATTGAGTCGGTGATGCCATCCAACCATCTCATCCTCTGTCATTCCCTTCTCTTCCTGCCCTCAACCTTTTCCAGCATCAGGGTCTTTTCAAATGAGTCAGCTCTTCACATCAGGTTACAGTCTCAGATCAGTTCAGTCACTCAGTCGTGTCCGATTCTTTGCTACCCCATGAAGCACAGCACACTAGGCCTCCCTGTCCATCACCAACTCCTGGAGTCTACCCAAACCCATGTCCATCGAGTTGGTGATGTCATCCAGCCATCTCATCCTCTGTCGTCCCCTTCTCCTCCTGCCCCCAATCCCTCCCAGCATCAGGGTCTTTTCCAATGAGTCAACTCTTTGCATAAGGTGGCCAAAGTATTGGAGTTTCAGCATCAACATCAGTCCTTCCAAGGAACACCCAGGACTGATCTCCTTTAGGATGGACTGGTTGGATCTCGTTGCAGTCCAAGGGACTCTCAAGAGTCTTCTCCAACACCACAATTCAAAAGCATCAATTCTTTGGGGCTCAGCTTTCTTTATAGTCCAACTCTCACATCCATACATGACCACTGGAAAAACCATAGCCTTGACTAGACGGACCTTTGTTGGCAAGGTAATGTCTCTGCTTTTTAATATGCTATCTAGGTTGGCCATAACTTTCCTTCCAAGGAGTAAGCGTCTTTTAATTTCATGGCTGCAATCACCATCTGCAGTGATTTTGAAGCCCTCCAAAATAAAATCTGACACTGTTTCCACTGTTTCCCCATCTATTTCCCATGAAGTGATGGGACCAGATGCCACGATCTTAGTTTTCTTAATGTTGAGCTTTAAGCCAACTTTTTCACTCTCCTCTTTCACTTTCATCAAGAGGCTTTTTAGTTCCTCTTCACTTTCTGCCATAAGGGTGGTGTCATCTGCATATCTGAGGTTATTGATATTTCTCCCGGTAATCTTGATTCCAGCTTGTGCTTCTTCCAGCCCAGTGTTTCTCATGATGTACTCTGCATATAAGTTAAACAAGCAGGGTGACAATATATAGTCTTGACGTACTCTTTTTCCTATTTGGAACCAGTCTGTTGTTCCATGTCCAGTTCTAACTGTTGCTTCCTGACCTGCATATAGGTTTCTCAAGAGGCAGGTCAGATGGTCTGGTATTCCCATCTCTTTAAGAATTTTCCACAGTTTATTGTGATCCACACAGTCTCAATAAAGCAGAAATAGATGTTTTTCTGGACTCTCTTGCTTTTTTGATGATCCAGTGGATGTTGGCAATTTGATCTCTGGTTCCTCTGCCTTTCTAAAACTAGCTTGAACATCTGGAGGTTCACGGTTCATGTATTGCTGAAGCCTGGCTTGGAGAATTTTGAGCATTACTTTACTAGCGTGTGAGATGAGTGCAATTGTGCGGTAGTTTGAGCATTCTTTGTCGTTTGAGATTATAGTCTACGGGGTTGCAAATAGTCAGACACAAGTGAGTACGCACGCACACACATACACAGAAATCAAAGGGAGTGGGGGAGGTCAAAAGAAGTATAATGGTTTCCAATCAAAATGTACACCCAACTGAAGTCTATACTGCTTTTGCACCTTGGAGTCTTTTAATACTTGCGTAGGGGCAGAGGCCATAGAGCTTGGTCATGTTAGGTAGCTGGAAGACTCCTGGCAAAAACCAGAGATCCATAAAAGGGAAGAACCATTGAAAAACTCTATCCAAACCCTAACTATAAGGTACAACTTGTTTCTGGAAAGAGGAAAAGGAGAATTTTGCTGGGAGTATGTAGAAAAGGTACATTCATGCCATCAGTAACATTTAAAAAAAAATCAGACAAAAGCCATTTAATGATTCACAATTGTTTGTTATATTATTCTGTGTGCTTTTCTATGGTTTAAAAATGTTTCCTATATACAAAAATATACTTTGATGCAGTGACTTCTCAGGTGGCACAGTAGTAAAGAATCTGCCTGTCAATGCAGGAGACACAAGAGATGAGGGTTTGATCCCTGGGTGGGAAAGATCCCCTGGAGGAGGAAATGGCAACCCACTACAGTATTCTTGCCTGGAGAATCCTATGGACAGAGAAGCCTGGCAGGCTACAGTCCATGGGGTCACAAAGAGTCAGACATGACTGAGTGACTGAATACACACACTTTGATGCAGAAAGTAAAACTGAAGTAGGGTAGGGAAATGCAGTAATGAGAAAAACCCAATACTTTTAAGCACATTTTATATTTTATAAAAACGTGCTTTATGGAAAATCCAAAAGATTAGAAAAACTAAATCCATCTGGTGGCTCTGAGAAACAGAGACTTCCTCTTATCTAACAGCTTACTTTCAGCTCTGCAAAGCTGTGGAAGCTGCCAGTAGATATTGGACCTTGTATTGGAGACTGTTTACTCCCTCCCTTTGGAAAGCCCAGAGATGGGTTCCTCTGTTACTGCACGCACTGATGAGGAACCACTGACTTCTGGCTCACCAGAGTGTTTGTCGGGCTGGGGGAGCAAGCAGGCACAGCCCTTGATTCCCATGGGCATGATTTGGAGCCAACAGTCTATGCTGAGAACTGTGAGCCAAGGGGGTGGTGTACACACTTGAGAGCTCAATTCCCAGGGCCATGATTAACTTGAAGCTTGTAACTGTGGAAACAGTATTAAAGTCTAAGTTTCTCAGACTGAAATGGCAAATGGATGTGAAATGGGAACTCAAGATTTAAAATCACTCAAGATGGCATCATTCCAAGAAGGTAAAACTGTGCCTTTGAAACAGAAATTTTAGATTCCCTAACTAAAATAAAGGAGTGAGTTGAAGCAATTGGTTTAAAACTCCAATCATCCGGTTCATTGCATCAAATATTTGAATAATTTACCTCAGTTCTCTGCTTGCCTGTGAAAAGCTAAACTGATCTCAGAGCACATGCATGTATTTCTGACTATTCACCATAAAAGAGTAATGCTAAAATACAGTACAAACAAGCAAAAAATGTATTGGAAGGCCTAATACATGCCAGACATTATATACAATTACAATTTGAGAAAAAGAAAGGGTTCTAGAAAAAATGAAAATTTTATTTCAGGGAAAATAAATATGACTTCCTATAATAAAAGAATATATGTTACCTTCTTCCGCTTGGAGAGATGCTAGAAACACACAGCTTTTTCTCATCCTATTAAGTTAGATCATAACAGCATATAAATTTCCATGGCAATAACAGTGTCACAACTTCAAAGTTACCATATAACAGTGCAAGAAATATTTCAGTCTTATTCTAAACCCATTTGGTCATTCCTACTATTTAACATACAAATGACTGAACATTTTAAGTTTAAAAGAAATTACAGTGCTTTTTCCAAGTACGAATGGTAAGCCATTTCACAGTAATGAATGGTGCAGATAGAGTTACTATCCCAAACAACTGAGTACTGTTATTGATATTACCAATATCTAAACATATAAAAAATTAAGCATGGTAAAAATTCAAAGATTTCAAGCTCTATCTGTATTTAAATTTATTGGGCTTCTACCTTCCAAAGAGATTCCTGAGTCAGTTCCTCTGATCTGGGTCCCATGTCCCCTCCCCCAAGTCAACTTCTTCCCACAAAAGAAATACCCCTGTAATATAACTTTCTTTCTTTGGTCACTAGACAGTCTACTAAAGCATTTGAAGCCTATGAGTCTTAGATATAAATCAATTTGAGGAAACTGATTAAAATGTAGCAGCTGAATTTATGTACCAGCATTATGTTTAAATTGTAAGTATGCAGCTAGTTTTTAGTTATTTCTATTTAAAGGACAGTTTGAATTATTTTTGCCTGGGGGGAGTCAGTTTTCTAAATGTTAGTCACCTCTTGAAGCTTGGTCTGTCATCTGATCACCCCCAGTAAGAGTCAGGACCACACCTAGTGACCCTAATGGGGGAGGAAAGCCAAAGAGATGTCCTCAAAGCGCTCAAAGAAGTCCAGTTTCAATTCCCAACAGCCACAAACAATCCCAGCTTCCTTTAGGACCAAGCAGGTCAGGAAGACTCCACTCACCCCTTCCTAAATTTAATGTGTGCTCACTGCTACCCAGGATCTCTAAACTCATCCTTGGCAAGGAGTTTTCCCTTTTTGGCCAGCAGTTGGAATGTCAAGTGATTCCCAAGAAGAAAAGCAAAAGTTGCTCTGTCTCTGAACAGAGAAGAAAAGCCTGACCTATTGGAGGAATTTTATACCATCACTCAATCTTTTCTTCTAACTCCCTGTGCTATCCTCGTCTGTCACTTACATACTAATCTTTTTTATTTCCATGTTTCATGCTCCCACATTTCTTAGTCACACCTGCAGCCTTCCACCTGACTGTTCCATTTATACTTCAAGCACAGTATTACTCAAGTTGAACTTGCCTTTTCCCCTCTCCTCATCCACTACCAAATTTACTTCTGTTTCTATATTTAAGAAAATATAATGCTGTCAGATTTCCATGACCTCTCTTTCCCTTCCCTTTGTTTGCATCTTTCAGTTCTCTGACAGTACTCTATGTTGAACTTTAGTTATTTTTGTTTAAATTTAATAATAAAAATTCATATTACAAAAATTTTAATTTTAATATATATAGTAAAAAATGTAAGCATGCTTGCCTTCTCCTAACTTTTCATTTAAATCGTCAGACACAACACTGCTATTTCTTGGGTACTCCTGCAAATATTTTCTATGCATATAGAATGTAGAATAATGTATATTTATTATACACCATGTTTATTATTATTAAATACAAATATGATTAAATTACACATATTGTCCATAGCTTGCTTTATTCCACTTAATATATACTTAATTTATTAAATATATCCCAGATATATTTCTGTATTTATAATATATACTGTCATTGAATATCATATTTTGAGTCTCACCTAATAATTTCTTACTATAGTTTCGCTGATCGCATTGACTTTATTATTTTAGTAGATCTAAATGTGTTTTATGTTATGCTATCTTTTAAAATTTGTTTCTATATCTCCTTAGTTTTCTGTCTTTTGCTAAGTGGTCTTTTTTTTTTTTTTTTGGTCATTCTAAATATTTTTTCTTCAGGTGCCTATGTTCATAATATAGATATTGCTTGATAATATATTTAAGTCTTTATTTCTTGATTTGAAAACTTCAGAAAATATTTACTAATTGCTGCTATGAAAAGTGAGGAAATGTACATCTCTTCCATCAATTATCATGATCATCTTCCAGTTTTTAGAATTACGTTATTATTTTTGTATTGTTATATTTGATGATATTTATGTTTTTATGTAATAGAGACTACTCACTAAACCTATTGTTTCCTCCTGGTATCTTAGCCCATTTATATCTCGGTGGAGTCACCAATTAATGTAAATTAAAGTGAAGTGACATTTTCTGTCTGACGCAGTCTTCTCTACCCTGTCTCTTCCCTCTGTCTATAAGCTGTATGGGTCCAGCGTGACTCTGAAGACTGTAATAAAATGATGGAGCCATACAAAAGAAGATGCATAGGACCTGATCACTGCATGAAGCAGAGGGCCCATCCAACACTTGTTAAACAGCGATATGAGTTAAAAATAAACCTTTATTGCATTAAGTCACTAAAATATTGGAATTGTGTTAGCACTATTTACACTAAAGAATATATTCTGTAATTAAAATCCATAAGGCTCTGTAGTGTTAGTTACATATTCATAGTAAAGATCACGACCAGCTCTTTTTTAGAAGGGCATACCATTCCTGAATTCTTTATTTCGATGTATCTCTTATTTAGCCGTATTTCATTATCAAGTAGATTCTTTCAAGCAGGCTTTATAAGCACTGTTTCCTCCCATGCTATATGTTTGAAAATGGCATTGAAACATGTAAGTTATCACATGTGAAGTGAATCGCCAGCCCAGGTTTGATGCATGAGACAGGGTGCTCGGGGCTGGTGCACTGGGATGACCCAGAGGGATGGGATGGGGAGGGGTTCAGGATGGGGAACACATGTACACCCATGGCGGATTCATGTCAATGTATGGCAAAACCAATACAATATTGTAAAGTAATAAATAAATAAATAAATAAGAAAATGTATTTATGGTGCCTTTACCAATAAATTACAACTTGGCTGAATATTAAATTCTTGATTCAATCCTCATTTTTATTCTTTGCCTTTGAACTCTGCTGCTATTATTCCAATGCCTCTTGGCACTGAAAATTGCTGTGAAAAATGCCCTGGCCTGAGGCCAGCCTGTCTTGGAGATAACTTGCTCTTCTGCCTGCAATCTCATAGGAGTCTTTATTTTTTAAAGTGAAAAAGTTTCACCAGGACGTTTCCTGATTTGGTAGTTTTTGCAACATACATGGTCTTGATGTCTACACATCCTAGATGTCTTATTTCAGAAGTATTTCTTCCTATTATACATCTGAATGATCTTTCTTCTAAATATTTTTTGGTTCATCTTTAAGGATACTAATTATGCAATTTTATATTCTTTCTTTTTAACCACTTTATTGTTTAATATACTTGTTTTCTCTTACCACTTCTTTATTTCATCAAAATTTTCTCAGGTCTGTTCTGTGTTCTTATATGTTTTCAATAGAATCTAATCTAATTCTTTGGTTTCTAGTGTGATTTTGATTCTGTAAAGTATGTTTTATTATTATCTTCATTTATCTTTTGAGTTCTGTCAGTGTATTCTTTGTGATGCTTCAGATAAGATACATCCTCTCTTAACTGTTTCAGACAGGAAATGGCACAAAACTTTCATTTATAGTTTCCTAATCTTCTCTACCCATTTTTAAATCTATTTTTTCCCAGAGTTCAGCTTCCTTTCTCTTTTAACATCCTCCAATGACTTTCTATTACATTTAGAATTAAATTCAATTACATGGCTTACCAGGCTTTACTTTATTTGGCTCCTGTTCCTTCTAAATTTCATCTCATATCTCTCCCTCAATTCACTCCACCCTTTTTTCCAGTTCCTCAAGCAAGCTGTGCTCATTCCCACACCATGGCCATGGCATCTGCCTGCCCACTGGATAGTCATTCAACACCACTATATGGTGGGTCCTTCTGATATTTCTGCTCTCAATTTAAGTGTCATCTCCTCAGAGGGGTTGTCCCAGCCTGGCCAATCCCTATCACATCACCCTGCTTTATTTTCCGGATAGCATTCCTCACTATCTTATAGTTTCTTGCTTCTTTTTTTGTTTGTTTGTTTGCTTATCATATACCTCCTTTCTCTAAAATGTGCCTGGAGGAGGGCATGGCATCCCACTCCAGTAATCTTGCCTGGAGAATCCCATGAACAGAGGCGCTTGGTAGGCTACAGTCCATAAAGTCACAAAGAGTCAGACATGACTGAAGCAACCTAGGATGCATGCGTTCACTAAAATGGGAGCGCCGCCGTTGTGGAAACTTGCCTTTCTGGTTCTCCATTATGTCTCCAGGACTTGGAATAGTGCCTGGCACTTGGTAGGTGTTTAATAAATCTTTGTGAAGTGAAGGAATATGTAAATCATCACACTCAACATTGTGTAGTTACTACGCTTGACCCATGAGTAGCACTCGCTTGAAAGTTGTGGGTCCACAAATACCCTGATTTCTTTCACTGGATAGGCACTACAGCATTACACAACGCAAGGGTTGGTTGGATCCAAGGATGCAGAACCTCAGATGCGGAGGGCCGACTGTAAAGTTACATTTGGATTTACAACTGAAAGTGGGGTCAGTTCAGCTAATTTTCACACTATTCAAAGATCAAAAACTATAATTGGGTGGGGCTTCAATGTTGGGCTTCCCAGGTGGTGCTAGTGGTAAAGTACCCATCTGCCAAAGCAGGAGACGTTAGAGACACAGAATCCATCCCTGGATCAGTAAGATCTCCTGGAGTAGGAAATGGCAACCCACTCCAGTATTCTTGCTGGGAGGATCCCATGGACAGAGAAGTCTGGTGGGCTTTGGTCTTCACAACTGAGTGTAAACACACACACACACACACACACACACTCTTTGACTACTGCACCATTCAGGAGGGGGAAAAATCAGTTTGTTTCATCTAACCAATTCTTTGAAACTTGTTTCTAACATGCAAAATCAATATCAGCTTCCTGAGTGGTGTGTTATACTGTTTGTAAATGGCACTTATCAGTGTGCATATTTCTTGTGACTAATTTGAAGAGTTTTAAATTTTATATTTCTAATTATAAAAACTAAATATGCTCATGATAGGAGCTTTAGAAACTTCAAAGAATTAGGAAAAAGAAATAAATATTATTCGTAATAGTTTATTCCATCACCCTGAAATAAAGCTTGTGGTGTTTTAGTGTTAGCTTTTTTCTAATATGTAGGTAATATAATGTAATGTGCACATATGTTATATATATGTGTGCATATATATCTAATATATAATCTAATATATAATCATACAAATATGTATTCATTTTAATGTGATGCTATAACTGCCACATATATCTATGCCTTTTCTCTTCCCATAATGTTAGAACTGGACATAGAACAACAGACTGGTTCCAAATAGGAAAAGGAGTACGTCAAGGCTGTATATTGTCACCCTGCTTATTTAACATATATGCAGAGTACATCATGAGAAAAGCTGGGCTGGAAGAAGCACAAGCTGGAATCAAGATTGCCGGGAGAAATATCAATAACCTCAGATATGCAGATGACACCACCCTTATGGCAGAAAGTGATGAGGAACAAAAAAGCCTCTTGATGAAAGTGAAAGAGGAGAGTGAAAAAGTTGGCTTAAAGCTTAACATTTAGAAAACTAAGATCATGGCATCTGGTCCCATCACCTCATGGAAAATAGATGGGGAGACCCTGGAAACAGTGTCAGACTTTATTTTTTGGGCTCCAAAATCACTGCAGATGGTGACTGCAGCCATGAAATTAAAAAACGCTTACTCCTTGGAAGGAAAGTTATGACCAACCTAGATAGCACATTAAAAAGCAGAGACATTACTTTGCCAACAAAGGTCTGTCTGGTCAAGGCTATGGTTTTCCCAGTGTCATGAATGGATGTGAGAGTTGGACTGTGAAGAAAGCTGAGTGCCAAAAAATTGATTCTTTTGAACTGTGGTGTTGGAGAAGACACTAGAGAGTCCCTTGGACTGCAAGGAGATCCAATCAGTCCATCCTAAAGGAGATCAGTCCTGGGTATTCATTGGAAGGACTGACGTTGAAGCTGAAACTTCAATACTTTGGCCACCGCACGCGAAGAGTTGACTCATTGGAAAAGACCCTGATGCTGGGAGGGATTGGGGGCAGGAGGAGAAGGGGACAACAGAGGGTGAGATGGCTGGATGGCATCACCGACTCGATGGGCATGAGTTTGAGTAAACTTCAGGAGTTGGTGATGGACAGGGAGGCCTGGCATGCTGCAATTCATGGTCGCAAAGAGTCGGACACAACTGAGTGACTGAACTGAACTGAACTAAATGTTAGGAGGAAACACTATTCCCCAACCCTGATGTTTTTATTCTGTGTGGTGGCATCTTAAATATAGTAATATTCCTGGTTCCTTCCCTCCTCAATCTCCCCGGGGGAGGGTAAGTGACATGTAATTGGTGCACTTGGAATGAGACACTGGGGCATATGTAGCTCTGTACTTCCTTTTGGGGTCTGCTTACCTGTAAAGACAATACAACCTGGTGTACTCTTTGCAAATAGTAAAGTAAGTTGTGAAGGCTCTGTCCCTTCCAGTGAGGCCCGAGTTGCCCAGTACTCTTGTGACTGGTGGGTGAATTTGCTAAAGAAGGAGAGGCAGTCATAGAAGTATACTGTCATGCTCCTAAGTCACAGTCCAGCAGCTCCATCAGCAATAAAGTTACATTTTTTATCTTCACAGGTCTGTTTCCTCTGTCTTCCTCAGGCAGGAGAAGAGAGATGCTATTTCTTGTCCCCCTCAAACACCAATACATGGTGCAACAAACCTAGACATTACATTGCACCCCATTGCCCAAACCCACAAAAGGCAAAAAGGTTCAACAACTATTTTTGTTAGTTGACCTTGATTTCAGCATGGATATTTACAGGGCTGGCAGAGATCAAGGAAAATCTAGTATATGGTGATGTGGAGTCAAGAGCAGTTTGTGAAAGAGGTTTGTCAATAATGCTGTATGCTGCTAAAGGTTATGAAAAATGCAGACTAAGGAAAGGGTCTTGGATTTGTTGATGAGAAATAATTGGTGCCCCTCAAGTAATGAATCTCAAAATGTGGTCCATGGTCCATTGGGAGGCCAAGTGAGTCCTCACTGGAACTTATTTGAAGGTGCAGGATCACTGTGTAGATATATGGGTGCCTGGGGTACAATCCCACAGACTTTCTTCTTTCCTAGGTATGTGTGTTCAATCGCTCAGTCGTGTCAAACTTTTTGCAATCCTTTGGACTGTAGCCCACCAGATTCTTCTGTCCATGGAATTTTCAGGCAAGAATACTGGAGTGGGTTGCCATTTTCTCCTCCAGGGGATCTTCCCGACTCAGGGATAGAACCCGAGTCTCTTGCATCTCCTGAATTGCAGGCAGATTCTTTACTGCTGAGCCATAAGGGAAGTCCTCTTTTGTCCTAAAGTGTCCCTTAATGAGTTTTTAAGGGTTAGTTCAATTTGATACTCATAAACTAAAGTTAATGTGTAATAAGTGTATATTGAGAAGTTGGTAGGGAAGGTGGGGTGTTAAGATGTGATTGGATACTGAAAAAACAGGCAGAACACCAAGGCCAGTTTTTTTCTGAGAACAAAGAAGACAAGATGGTAAATAGATAGAAAATCTTTTCCCTTCAGGTGGTAAGAGTTTTGACCTTTATACCACAGCAATCATGCATCATGTGACTTGATCTTTCTTTTTAAGATCTCTACACTGTGAAGAGTTACCTCTTTTAACACATGACATGCCAACACTACTTTTAGGCAGAGTAATGTCTTGTGACATTTTGAAAACAATTGCAATGCCAGCTTCACGAGTTTCTCATATCCTAGACTCTGTTAGAGCTATGGGCTGCTAAAACAACTGATTCGCTAATCAGTTAAAACAATTCATGAAGGAGCTAAATGAAAATTGGTAGAGAGTGAGAAAATGTATCTGAATTCTTGTTTAGAAAGGAAAGACCTATGGACAAGGGAGATATTCAAGAGCTTCTCAAATAATGTTCTCACACATTTAAAAGCTCTTGAGTACTCGGTTTTCTAATAGCTAGAGAGAATGAATATGACTTAAAATAATAATGAGTTTGGAAGTTGTACACAGGTAAGCAAACACCAAATAAGAAAACTTTGCCACAGTATAATATAATAGTTAAGAGCATGGTTAGTAAGACAGACTTTGATATATCCTGGGCTAAGTGACCTTGGTCAAATTACTAACTCTCTGAGCCTCACTTTCTTCATCTGTCAAATCAAATGTTAACTGCATACCTTTCACAGGGCTTTTGAAGATCACCTGTTATCAAACATAAAACAGCTAAAACTGATAGATAAAAAGTGCTCCATAAACTTTGCTTAAAATTGTGGGTTGACTACATCAATGTTAAAAACAATGAAGTGATCTACTTCTCCGAATACTCAGCACGTGGGTGAGGAGCAAATCTGTTGACTAAATGAAGGTTTTATACTTATTTCCTGGAACAGTAATAATATTAATATACTAAGAAGTGGCCTGATTGGATTTCCAGTGCTTACATTTACTGATTTGACAATCCAAGGACTTTGGCCAAAAGTCAATTAGGAAATCTAGGTCAGAGGAAAAAGCAATGGTCAAACAATTTGGTTTTGCTAAAGTGACATAATTTTGGAAGAATACATGCATGAGGTTCAAGGTTAAAATAGCACACTTTAAGAAGGATTCTTTGATTTCAGAATCTCTACTTCCATTTGCTCCCTATTCCACTCTCTCTAACCATGGTTGTGTGAACCATCAACTCAGATCCAAATTGTATAAAAGACTCCTTACAGCTACTGAATCAAATTCATATTCATGTTCCTTTTCTTGTTTCTCTCTTTACTACTACAAATTAAATACTAATATTGAAACAGTCAAATCTAGTGATTTAGATTGCAATCCCTGTCCTATTCATTTGAAAAGCTTTTTATAACCATATTTTTCTTCATTTCATTAATCTCCCTTTTCTATTTTAATATTACCTCTTAATTAGTGTTCCCTTTCACATCCTCTAATAAGATTCTTGTAAAAAAATCTTTTCTTTTGCCTTTAAAGACTTAACCACTGATGGTCCAGTGGTTAAGACTCTGAGCTTTCACTGCAGTGGGCGCAGGTTCAATTACTGGTTGGGGAACTAAGATCCTTCATTTCATATGCCTTGTGGCCAAAAAAAAAAGCCTCCTATAATTTAGCAATAAAGTTAAGAATTTTAATACATTGCTCTTAAAACTTTAAATTCTATTTAATTTGGAGTAAGCCCCCATCTTTATAATGAGCTATTTAAAAAAATCATGAAATGGTTAAGGTCTTGACTTTTCCGAGTCAATGGAGGAGATGAGGCTTCCAAAAATCACAAAATACCACTTCATATACTTTTATGATACTATCATTCCTATACTTTGTGACTTGGTGTCCATTTACATTTAGAAAAATATTTTAATAAAAGTCACAGACACATCTATGGGTAAGACAGACAAAAATACAGTTTTAACACAAAGTTCTTTGGAGACGGGAGAAAAATCACGATTTACTCACGAATAGATATTACTCTGAGTACAGTAAACAAATATAATAGCAAGTTACTTGCTTTTAACAGAATTTTCAAGTCTCATTATTATATGCTCCAGTCAACAGAAATTTCCACATTCAACTCCCCTGATTATGTTTTCTACCTTGTACTGATTATTATTTCTTCTCCATTATTCTTATTCCTGCGTTCTCTTTCAATCTCCCCTCTGTTACTACTCCCCCTCCCTGTCCTTCAGCATCTCTTATGCTGTAGGCAGGCACACTAACCAAAAGCTTGAATGGAAAATGGCTAGAATCAAGGCCAGGCAGAAACTCTACAGACAAAAGCCCACTGCTCAGATGCATGTTGCCTGAAAAACAAGGTCAGACTAATTCAGGTCTCTACATTCAACCCCATCAGGATGACAAAACTCTAATCATCACAGCCATGACCGCTCCATTCATGCAGCTTTTCTGAAAAGACGGAGGAGACATCTGACCACCAAATGCAGTAAGAATTGTGAGCAGGCTGACTGCTAAGTGGCATTTAGGGATGCTTGGAAATAGACATTCCAGGGCAAAGTAATAATCCTTTAACTCCTCAAGCACTTTGCTTCTCAGTCAGAAAGTGATGCTTTCCAAGCCACTAAGCATATAAATACTACCTCAAAAAATGAAGAAACTATCAATCATTACAGACCCCGGGTGCTTAATCCCTCTGTGGATTAAATAGGGAGATTGTCCCCTTTTATCTCTATGGGCTTATGTGCAATCAACAGGAATATATTCTTTTGGGACTTTTGACTTTTTTCACATGTGAAATCTTGAGCTGTGAGTGGCAGGGAGGACCACACAGGCTCTGAAATATCAGTCTGATCAACAGGGTGGTTTGTGGTCTAACATCCCTGGAAGGATGTTATAAATTTACTTTTATTTCCATTCCCTCCATGAAGTAGTTTATGTTTCACTTCAATGACTGTAATAGGATTCTGTTTTTCACTCTTCTGGTGAACCACCCAATTTCCCAAGAAGTATGGTAAAATAAAACGAGGTTTATTGGCATGTGTTCTGGGCATGCAAATAAAAACTCTTATGATTTAGTGTCCTTTCAACTTTTATTCTTAGGAATCTTGATTTTTCTGACACAGTGGGAAGTAACAATTTTCTGCATAACTAAAAATGAATAAAGAGAGAGGTGGAATAAGTTTTAGTCAATGTTCTTGTGGTTTTTTTCATCTGTAGAAGGAGATGGCAAAATAATAAGCATATAATTACCCACAATGTGTTATTTTGGTGATTAGAATGCTGAGAATTATCTCATTTCTGGAAAATAAAGGTTCTGAGTGATGTTGTCTATAGCATAACTTTAATGCACAGCATGACTGTGCCAATTTCATCCTGTTATTACTTCTCAATCTTCCTAGTGACACTCTTTTTTTTTTCATTTAAGCATAATTGGGGTCATGATATTTATTAGGATTGCTATATCTCTGAACTAATTATTAAATTGCTAGATAGAAGTACATGGATTGTTCAGAAAAACAAAGAAAACTATATACATCTTATTCCTCCTTGTTACAGCTAAATATAGAAATGGCTAATTTCTATATTTCATACAACACAATCTAGCATCAATTATCAGCTGGATAATTCACTCTAGCAATTTAAAATATAAATTTAGGACTGTGGAAGCTGTAGGGAAAGATATTTTGGTGTGCAGAATTAAGAAGCCATGTCTCCTTTAAAGCTTTCATTTCTATTAAATGGCAGATTTAAACAGGTTATCCTCTTCATATTAAAAGACATTAAAAGAAAATCACTAAAAACTTTTATTTCTCTTTAATCTAAAATCTTGCTGCTAAACCTGAATCCTTCTTTGAAATGATTGCCAAACCATTGTTTGGCATTATAATCTCCTCATGTTTCACACTAGAAACATACTTTTAAAAAATCTGACAGTCCTATATTTTTGTGGCAAATAAAGATTGATTTCTTGAATCAAATGATATATTTGGGGCATCTTGATGACTGTTTTCTACAACATTGAATCAGACAAGAAGTTAATCCAATTTTATGATTAAGATGGATGGAAGCACCAGATGTACTGTTTTCTGACATTGTTATTCATCATCACAGACCACAGATAAAATCAGAATAACCCATAATTTTGTACCAACACCAAAATCACTCTATTATCTTTAAACATTCAACCTAAATTCTTATTTTTAGTCCTTGTACACCCAGAACTTTGTACAATGCTTAGAATACAATGGGAACTTGATACGTACTATTTTGAAATAAACTTAAGTGAACTAAATATTTTGTGAGTCTTTTCACCCGAGGATAGCACTTTCTGTAGAGATTAGCTAATGAATTCATACATAATTTTTAATGAGAGCCCTAATTCTTATGAGGACAGCCCAGCTTTCATAATAAGGTTCTTGGTTTACTGGTAGAAAACAACAAAGCTGAGGTCCCCGGTTGGGAATTAGACAGAGGATATCTCCTGTCACCAACTGTCGTTTATTGGTCCCCCACATCCGATTACAGTGGAAGATACTGACTAGTCTTTTCGTGAAGTCTGCACACAAAGGCAGGGTCCCCAGGATGCAGTATGATAAAATGTCTAGATTTAGTGACTAAACCCAGTGTAAGCTCGCCTTTCCTTTTATAGTTATCATAAATGCAAGGGCTCATCTTTTTCCCCAGTGTCAGTGTGGGAATTACACCAAGCAAAACCAAGGAAATAGCTGCCCCACTCAATAGCTTTTATGAAAATTTTCAGATCTGTCCAAGTGGATGTATTTGTAATTCCATTCTTTTTATGATGGACACAATATTCTGGGGGAAACACACATCTTTATTTTTTTATATCACTGCATATAAAGAAAACATGTATTTCCCATAGAATATTTTATAAAACTGGGGGAAACGCCTTTAGTTTAATATTTTTTTAACTTTTTCTTTGATATTGGAGTATAGCCATTTAACAACGTTTGAGAGTTTCAGGTGGATAGCAAAGGCACTCAGCCATACACACACATGTATCCATTCTCCCCCAAATTCGCCTCCCATCCAGCCTGCCACATAACATTGAGCAGAGTTCCTTGCACTATACAGTAGGACTTTGTTGGTCTGGATACAAATTTTTTATAAGAAACTTCTTGTAATGGTGGTAAGCTTTTACTGTTCAGAGATATTGAGTAATTGCATAGGATTTTCTTTTAATTTCAAACTTTGAGGCTAAAGCTATTTCCCTAGGTATCACAAAGATTCTCTGCTGACTCACTCATATGCATGCACAAGAACAGCTACAGACAGAAATCTCAATATTCAACCTCTTAACCTAGCACCGTTAGTGTCATGAAAGATTCTCTTACCTGTTTGGGAATTGGCTAGATGCTGCGTTAAGTTCGGTTTCCATTTGTACTCCTCTTTGTGTTATTTCCTCACCTCGGAGAGCCGGACTAATCAGAAAGCTTTCTAACCTGGTGTACTGAGAGGAAGCCCCATTTAGTCACCTGGAGGGAGCTGCCTGGCGCTATTTCGAGACGTTGCAGATCCCAGGCCTACTGGAGCAGCCTGTACATTCCCAAGGGATAGCTCAGGTGCTTTCTGTTTCAACAGTTTATAAGAACTGAAAGGCATAGGGATTTTTTTTTATGACCATTAGCAAAACTATAATATGAGAACTCTAACGACTACAGACAAGCTATATGAAGGTTTTTATTTTTTTTCTGCCCTTAAAAAATATATATATGTTCACAAGTTAGTTTTATAAGAAAGGTCTTCTAAAAGTTCCACTGTTTTCTATAAAATTTCCTACTCGTGCAAGGGACTTTATAGATATCTCATTTCAGCTCTCACCAGGATTTAGAGAGCAGGCATTGCTATCAATATTTTAATTGATAGGGAAATTAAAGTGATTAAAAAAAAACCCAAGTAATGAATGTGGTGTTCAAATATAGGTTGGTCTGATTCCATAACTGATTATTTTTTCCCATTATGCCACATGCACACCTTTATGGAGAGGGCTATCAGATAAACGATTGTTTTTATTATTATAAGTGAAATATTTGGTTTAAAAAATAGGAGGGAATGAAGATAATTTTAAGGTATGATCCCTGTCTTTAAGAAGCTAACAGTTTGTTAGAAAAAATGCTGTTGAAACAGTATGGGGATTCCATGAGCTATGGCCACAAGATAATGCAAGCAAGACTGAAATAAATCTTAACCATTTATACATTATGAGCAGAACAGGACATTGATTTTTTTTAAAGCAATGGGGCACCATCAAGTTTCTTAAAAATGCTCATGATCTTTGATCCAGTAATTCCCTACCTGCATATTTACCTTAAGGAAATGATTTCAATGAATCAAAAGGAAACAGACACAAAGATTTTCTTTGCAGTATGTGTGTGTGCATCCTCAGTTGTGTTTAACTCTTTGCAATCCCATGGAGTTGGGGGTCCAGGCTCCTCTGTCCATGGGATTTTCCAGGCAAAAATACTGGAATGGGTTGCCATTTTCTGCTTCTGGGGATCTTTGCAACCCAGGGATTGAACCCGCGTCTCTTGGAACTCCTGCATCGCAGGCAGATACTTTACTGCTGAGTCACCGGCAAAGCCCTCTTTGCAGTATTATAGTAAAAAATCAGAAGCAACTTAAATGAGCATTGTTGCAAAAGGATAAATATATTAGGTACATCAATGAGAGGTAATTATTGCATAATTCTCTTTCTTGTTCCTGCATCATTAGCTCACCCTCTCTTTTGTGTCTTTCTAATTTGCCTTCGAATGTGCTACATTTCTTATAGTGAAACAAGTCAGACTAAAAGATCTCCTTGTCCAGCTATCACCCCCTTTCGCTATGCCCCTTTCAAACAAACTCCTAAAAAGAATTGTCCATGTTTATTGTTTTCGGTTCCTCTATTCTACCTCCTTTATTTCTATATTGGCTCCTGTGACATGAAGCCAGGATTGCCATATCCAGTGGTCACTTCTCAAACTCCATCTTGCTTGACCCATGAGCAGACTTTGACACAGGTGATTCGTTCTTCCTCCCTGATGTTCTTTCCTCAGCAGGCTTCCATGATGCCACATTTTCTTAGTTTTGTATCTCATTCACCACCACTCCTTTTCAAGATGCCTTTGCTCACTTCTCTTCATCTTCCTGACCTCTCTATACTGGAGGGCCCAGTCCTCAATTCTCCTGCAATGCCAGAGACCTGGGTTTGATTCCTGAGATGGGAAGATCGCCTGGAGAAGGGAACGGCAATCCATTCTAGTATTCTGACCTGGAGAATTTCATGGACAGAGGAGCCTGGCAGGCTACAATCCATGGGGTCGCAAAGAGTCAGACACAACTGAACGATTTTCACTACACTGTGTACCAAGAACGATCATAGTGTTGTTGGCCAACTACACTTTAAAAACAAATAAACTCATGAAAAAAGAGACTGAGTTTGTGGTTACCAGAGGTGAGGGGAGGGGGAGGGGAAATTCAGTAAAGGTAGTCCAAAGGTACAAACTTCCAGTTATAAGATAATATACGGGTGTAATATATAGCATAGTAAATATAATTAACAGTGTTGTATGTTATATGCAAAAGTTAAGAGAGTAAATCTTAGTTCTCATTGCAAGGAAGACATTTTTCCCCTATTTCTTTCATTTTGTACTTATATGAAATGATGGGTGTTCACTAAACTTATGGCAAGCATTTCATGATGTATGTAAGTCAAATTATCATGTTGCAGCCTTAAACTTATGCAGTGCTCTTTTCTAATTATACCTTCAAAAATTTATGAGGAAAAATAAAAATAATCTTGATCTCCCTAATAGCATCCCTCCTCCCCTCCCCCATCCCCATCTGTTCCACTCCGGCTACCATCTTATACTACTCTTCCTCTTATTTTACCCCAGACATTCTTATCTCCTTGCTGATCTCCCAAGACAGCGAACTCCTCCTCCGCTCACAGGTTTTGCATTGCTGTCTCACTGTTAGAAACTCTTTTCCTGAGATATATGTAGGACTCAAACCCTCATTTTACTCAGGTTTTTGGAGTTGCCTTCCCTAAATCAGACTATTTTAAAATATCATCTTGCCTGTTACTTATGCCTCCTTACCCTGCCTTACTTTTTATTTCTCAACACTTTTCATCAATGATATATAGTACTCTCTCCCAAGTAGGAAATATTAATCAAGATAGCTATTTTTCTTTCTGATTAACCACAGTCTAGACAATACCTAGCTTGTGGCAGAAGCTCAATAAATATCTTTTGAATGAATAAAGCAGATTCATAATTTAAGATTAGATAAGCATAAATGCAAAATGTTCTTATTGTTTAGTCGTCAAGTCATGTTCAACTCCTTTGCAACCCCATGGACCAAAGGACCAGGTTCCTCTGCCCAAGGGATTTCCCAGACCAAGAACACTGGAGTGGACTGCCATTTCCTTCTTCAGGAGATCTTCCTGACCCAGGGATCGAACCCACATCTCCAGCATTGGAGGCAGATTCTTTACCACTGAGCCACCAGGGAAGCCCTAAATGCAAAGGATGTATGCTTTAGAACTACACAAGTACGTTAGGATTTGTAAAGTGATACAAAGATATTAAAATAATTGTGAGTAATGGTTTTTGAACAAAAAGTTATAATGTTGCACTAATTCCCAAGATTTTTTTTAATAGACCTTCCCTCCCCTGAACCCACTGAAATCCTTAATCCCTAAGGTTTTTAAAATAAAAAATCACAGTTCCCTTTGTTGTGCAAAAGCTTTTAAGTTTAATTAGGTCCCATTTGTTTATTTTTGCTTTTATTTCCAATATTCTGGGAGGTGGGTCATAGAGGATCCTGCTGTGATTTATGTCACAGTGTGTTTTGCCTATGTTCTCCTCTAGGAATTTTATAGTTTCTGGTCTTACGTTTAGATCTTTAATCCATTTTGAGTTTATTTTTGTGTATGGTGTTAGAAAGTGTTCTAGTTTCATTCTTTTACAAGTGGTTGACCAGTTTTCCCAGCACTACTTGTTAAAGAGGTTGTCTTTTTTCCATTGCATATTCTTGCCTCCTTTGTAGCTTTTGCACAACAAAGGAAACTATAAGCAAGGTGAAAAGACAGCCCTCAGATTGGGAGAAAATAATAGCAAACGAAGCAACAGACAAAGGATTAATCTCAAAAATATACAAGCAACTCCTGCAGTTCAATTCCAGAAAAATAAATTACCCAATCAAAAAATGGGCCAAAGAACTAAACAGACATTTCTCCAAAGAAGACATACAGATGGCTAACAAACACATGAAAAGATGCTCAACATCACTCATCATCAGAGAAATGCAAATCAAAACCACAATGAGGTACCATTACACGCCAGTCAGGATGGCTGCTATCCAAAAGTCTACAAGCAATAAATGCTGGAGAGGGTGTGGAGAAAAGGGAACCCTCTTACACTGTTGGTGGGAATGCAAACTAGTACAGCCGCTATGGAGAACAGTGTGGAGATTTCTTAAAACTGGAAATAGAACTGCCATATGACCCAGCAATCCCACTCCTGGGCATACACACTGAGGAAACCAGAGCTGAAAGAGACACGTGCACCCCAATGTTCATCGCAGCACTGTTTATAATAGCCAGGACATGGAAGCAACCTAGATGCCCATCAGCAGACAAATGGATAAAGAAGCTGTCGTACATATACACCATGGAATATTACTCAGCCATTAAAAAGAATTCATTTGAGTCAGTTCTAATGAGATGGGTGAAACTGGAGCCCATTATACAGAGTGAAGTAAGCCAGAAAGATAAACACCAATACAGTATACTAACACATATATATGGAATTTAGAAAGACGGTAACGATAACCCTATATGCAAAACAGAAAAAGAGACACAGATGTACAGAACAGACTTTTGGACTCTGTGGGAGAAGGCGAGGGTGGAATGTTTTGAGAGAACAGCATCGAAACATGTATATTATCTAGGGTGAAACAGACCACCAGCCCAGGTTGGATGCATGAGTCAAGTGCTCTGGGCTGGCGCACTGGGAAGACCCAGAGGGATCGGGTGAAGAGGGAGGTGGGAGGGGGGATCGGGATGGGGAATACATGTAAATCCATGGCTGATTCATGTCAATGTATGGCAAAAACGACTACAATATTGTAAAGTAATTAGCCTCCAACTAATAAAAAGAAATGGAAAAAAATAAAAGAAAAATCACCATGTGTAGTTGGGAAATGATATCAGTGACAGTTACAGAAAATGCAGTTGCTCTTTTTGAGAAATGACTAGCTTCAGCCACATATCTCAGAGGAAAAACACCACAGGGATTTCAGAGTTAATATCATTCATGTACATTTGAACATTATCTCCTATTCAGCACGGTACAGCAGATAAGTGCAGCAATTCAGAGTCAGAGGGTCTGGATCTGAAGCATAGCTCTTCCACTAATAACCAGATGACTTTGCTGTAGTGACTTAACCACTATCAAGGTCAGTACTTTTTAAGACTATTTTTCAGAGCAGTTTTAGGTTCATAGCAAAATTGAGTTGAGGATTTTCCATATATCTCCTTCTCCCACACACATCCCTAGCTTCCCCAATTAACAACATTTCTCCCCTGAACCTGAACCCCAAAATAGTACATTGATTGTCAACTGATAAACCTACATTGACACATCAGTTCAGTCGCTCAGCTGTGTCTGACTCTTTGCGACCCTATGGACTGCAGCACACCAGGCTTCCCTGTCCATCCCCAACTCCCGGAGCTTACTCAAACTCATGTCCATAGAGTTAGTGATGCCATACAACCA
The DNA here is from genome assembly GCF_963930625.1 of Muntiacus reevesi. Taxonomy (NCBI): domain Eukaryota; kingdom Metazoa; phylum Chordata; class Mammalia; order Artiodactyla; family Cervidae; genus Muntiacus; species Muntiacus reevesi. The sequence continues at coordinate 157,839,955 of NC_089252.1, read as the reverse complement.
TCTCATCCTCTGTCTTCTTCTTCCTCTTCTCCTCCAGCCTTCAATCTTTCCCAGGATCAGGGTCTTTTCCAATGAGTCGTTTCTTCCCATCAGGTGGTCAAAGAATTGGAGTTTCAGCTCCAGCATCGGTTTTTCCAATTCAGGACTGATCTCCTTTAGGATGGACTGGCTGGATCTCCTTGTAGTCCAAGGTACTCTCAAGAGTTTTCTCCAACACCACAGTTCAAAAGCATCAATTCTTTGGGACTCAGCTTTCTTTATAGTTCAACTTTCACATCCATACATGACTACTGGAAAAACCATAGCTTTGACTAGATGGACCTTTGTTGGCAAAGTAATGTCTCTGCTTTTAAATATGCTGTCTAGGTTGGTCATAGCTTTTCTTCTAAGGAACACGCGTCTTTTAATTTCATGGCTGCATTTAGCATCTGAAGTGATTTTGGAATCTCGCTAAAATAAAGACTGTCACTGTTTCCATTGTTTCCCCATCTATTTGCCATGAAGTGATGGGACAAGATGCCATGATCTTAGTGTTCTGAATTTTGAGTTTTAAGTCAACTTTTTCACTCTCCTCATTCACTTTCATCAAGAGGCTCTTTAGTTCTTCTTTGCTTTCTGCCATAAGGGTGGTGTCATCTGCATATCTGAGGTTATTGATACTTCTCCTGGCAATCTTGATTCCAGTTTGTGCTTCATCCAGACTGGCATTTTGCATGACATACTCTGCATATAAGTTAAATAAGCAGGGTGACAAATACAACCTTGATGTACTTCTTTCCCGATTTGGAACCAGTCTGTTGTTTCATGACCAGTTTTAACTGTTGCCTCATGACCTGTATACAGATTTCTCAGGAGGCAGGTCAGTCAGGTCACTGACACATCACTAATCATCTAAAGTCCATAGTTTACATTAGGGTTCATTCTTGGTGTTGTACATTCTATGAGTTTTGACAAATGAGTAATGACATGAAATCACTATTATAGTATCACAGAGTATTTTTACTGCTGTGAAAATCCTCTGTGCTTCATCCATTCATCCCTCTCATATTCCTAACCACTGATCTTTTTACTGTCTCCATATTTTTCCTTTTTCCAGAATCTCATTTAGTTGGGATCATGGTCTATAGCCTTTTCAGACTAGCTTATTTCATTTAGTAATATGAATTTAAATTTCCTCCGTGTCTCGTCGTGACTTGTTGGTTTATTTCTGTTTAGCGCTGTGCTGTATGCTGTGCTTAGTCATTCTGTCGTGTCTGACCCTCTGTGACCCCATGGACTGTAGCCCACCAGGCTCCTCTGTCCATGGGATTCTCCAGGCAAGATTACTGGAGTGGGTTGCCATGCCCTCCTTCAGGGGAATCTTCCCAACCCAGGGATTGATACCAGGTCTCCCACATTGCAGGCTCATTCTTTACCCTCTGAGTAACCAGGGAGGCCCAAGAATACTAGAGAAGGTAGCCTATCCCTTCTCCAGGGGATCTTCCTGACCCAGGAATAAAACCAGGGTCTCCTGCATTGCAGGCAATTATATTTAGGGAAGGCTTGAATGGTATTTAATTCTCTGGATGTACCAAATTTTATTTATCCATTCACCTACTGAAGGATATCTTCCAAGTTAGCTTCCAAGTTTTGACAAATATGAATAAAATTGCTATAAACATCCGTATGCAGCCTTTTGTGTTCCATGTACCCATCCTAGAGGGCTGTTAAGGGGACTGATTGAGATAAATCTTCTATGATGCTTATCATGTTGTCTGGAACCTAGTAGGCATTCAGTAAATATTACCATTAATTACTTTGCTATTTTTAAGCTGAGCAGGTATTTTTGTCTTTATTTCATGGGTAAGGATACTAAAATTTAAAAAACTTAAATGATGAACAAAAAGTAGCAGAACCAGAGCTCATAGTCAGGACTTCCTCCTACTCTAACCGTAATTGTTCTATTATTATGTCATGGGGCTGTTCTGTAGGACTCAAGCAAAGGTAGACCAATTCTGCTTATGGAAAATGATGCTATGTCTCTCTGTTAACTTTCCTGCTGTATCTCTTATTAAGATTATAATTTATACTGGATTTTATACATATACTAACTCTTCTAATATCTCACAGGATAATCACATTTCCTTACTAACGAAATATTTAACAGTGGAGAGATGAGGGAGGAGAGGGTGACTAATTCAACCAGATATTTAGATCACTTCATAGGCACCAAATGAGGATTCTGGAAGCATACATGTAATTTTAAAAATTCACATGTAATCATATTATTGAAAAACCTTTTCTAGAAAATGTTGGTCAAGGAACTTAGTTGCCAAAAACATAGAACTAACGTTAGAGGAACCACAGCTTCAACTAATGATGTGTGCATCTGAGGATTCAGGAAAATCTGGCTTAATGAGAAAACCAATGAGTTAGAAATAACTGCGTGTCTTTTCTATTCACATGAGAGCTTAAGAAGCTTCTTGGGGAAAAACATGTAGTAAGGGAAGTGGGGGTTGGGTCTCAAGAGAGGGATTTAAGGACAATGGACTTGGGTGAAATGGAAGAGGAGGAGAGAAGAATTTAGGTAGACTTGTTCCAGAACTCTGGGGAAATTAAGCTTGAAAAAATGAAATGGTTGGATGGCATCACTGACTCAATGGACATGAGTCTGAGCAAGCTCTGGGAGATGGTGAAGGGGAAGCCTGGTGTGTTGCAGTCCATGGAGTCACAAAGAGTCAGACACGACTTAGCGACTGAACAGCAACGAAACAACATCATTTTGGGCACACACATTACCAAGGAACACACAAGCGTGGTAGAAGAGAGGCAGTATAGAAATCTCCTTCCGCTGGTGTCACACAGAACAGAGCTTCAGCCCACGGAGGGCTCATGCAGCGAATCAGGTCACATGCATCCTCAGTCAAGAGACACGGGGCCTTAAATATCAGTAGCAACCAGACAACAGCGTCCTCAGGGCAGCTATCAATGGCATCAGCACCAGTAGAGGAAGTCTCGATACAGACACAGGCAGATATCCCCGCTGCCATCAGCTGTGGCTACTTGGAGGCAAGGAAACCTCAGAGCAGGTGACCCCAGCATTGAGGGCAGCAGACATCTGTCCTGCATGTGTTGTGCAAAACCAAAAGAACTGTACTTAGGAGAAAAGGTTGATGTCTTCCAGGGAGTCTCAGTAAAAATGAAAATGGGAGAACTGAAGAAGTTGGACTCAAGGTGGTAGTCAGAGTTTAGGTATAAGGAGGGGCAAGCAGCCAGTACAGTATCCGTAATCTCTGTCATCACTGTTTAATGCACGTCTAATCACTGTGCTGGGAAGGCTAGGGCAATACAGGTTTCTTCAGACTTTTTTGGTTTGCCATGAACTCCAATACGCAATTCTCTTGTCGCTTTTCAACTACTTCACTCTTTTTCATCATTTGGATCTCAGTTTAAATGATACTTCCTCAGGGGTTCTTTTGTTACACTCCCCAAATATAAATTAAATTAAACTTCTTATTTTCTAGGCTGAAACTGTTTCTAAATATGACAACTATTACAATGTACCACTCAAAGTCTCTAGAAAGTTCAAGCAAACAATTAGTATGTTGGAATAGCTTCCAACAGAATAATAAGAGATGAGATAAATCTTTAATGATTTTCTAACAAACCACAAGTGAAAATTTCACAGTAACTCCAGAATAAATTAAAATAAATTCTCATCCACTGAATGTATGAGAATAAATTCACATTTGTGATTGGTGGTAAGTTTAGTCACCAAGTTGTATCCAACTCTTGCAATTCCATGGGCTGTAGCCTGCCAGGTTCCTCTGTCCATGGGATTCTTCAAGCAAGAATACTGGGATGGGTAGCCATTTCCTTCTCAAGGGGCTCTTTCCAACCCAGGGATCGAACCTTGGTTTCCTATATTGCAAGCAGATTTCTTTACCAACTGTGCTATGAGGGAAGCCTAACGTTTGTGATTAACTCATCGGAATTCTTCTGACTATGTTATTTTTCAATTTGGTTTTTATCATATGATAAAAATATAGCCACATCATTTATTATCCATACACTTCATTCTAGTGTATATATAATTTGTTTGTATTACATTAGAGAACTAAAATGAGAACCTCAAAATTTACTTTACTCCAAATGCACTGACAAAGTTTCATGATTTATTAACATCAATAGACTCATTCCTAATATAAAAAGAAAACAAAATCTGATATTAAATGTATCTTATTTGATGTGCTTTCTTTATAGTGTTGTTTCTGAGTACTGCTGGTTGCCATGTATTTTGAGGATGGCAATTGCTAAACAACAAATATCCAACAATATTTTATTGAGTCCTGTATTTCAAAATGTGTTTAGAAAAATTTTAATAACAAATGATCTGTCTTCTAGTTCATCTGAACATCTTGACATAGGCACAATAAAAGTGTGTTTATTTGAACCTCATCAGAGTACACAGATTTTTTTTTATGACAGTTTTCTTAGGCTTGTGAAAAACATTGACTCTGTGACTATGAATTAGATCTTACAAAGTGCCAATTTGTACCTCCAAAGTAAAAATGGTTATGTGATTTATGAATATGTTTTTGTTTAATATTATCAGTAATTTTATCAGTGCTGAAGAAAATCGTGAAAACTAAGGGAAATTACACGCAGTCTAGCAACAAATTTGCTAGACTGTTGCCATGCATCTGGAAATGAATTACTGAGGTAGAACACATCTCTTGCATTTGAGAATTCACATTGTCAGGGGATCATACTAGGCTTTAAGTAACCAAGAACTAAGGTAGCTAAACGCTACATAGCCTGAGTCCCCACATTTAAAAAATTCAGCTTGATTCTTAAAATTTCTGGCTAAGTTGTCTAACCAGAATCATAAAGAACATATTATAAAATAAGCAATAACTAATGAAGGAGTGTGAAAGTGTCATGTCCTTCTCTTTGCTTTCTTTCTCTTCACTTTTTCTTTGAGTCTGCTGCCTGTTTGGTTTCCCAGCCTTAGGGCGGATGTTTACTTGATTCACTCTGTAAATATTTATTGAACTTCTAACATATGCCAAGCACTGAATACGTTGGACACACAATGGTTATTAAGGCTCCATCTCTGCCCCACACAGTCCTTTCCTGCTCCAAAGGCAAATCCCTCCACTTGTGCTCTCATCCCCTGTTGTGTTCTGGAGAATTTGTTTCCTCTTCTGTCTTCTGCATTATCAGTTCCCTTCTCAGTACTAGTACTCAGTTCCTATGAACATATAAGTATGTATAAGATACATATGTATAAATATGTATCTTTAAAATTAAACCTTCATAGAGTCCATATCTTTCTCTAGTGATTGTCCCATTTCTCTGTTCCCCATCACATTAAATATTGGTTAGCCAAAAGGTTCGTTCGGGATTTTCTATAAGATCTTATGGAAAAACCTGAAAGAATCTTTCGGCCAACCCAATACTTTCAAGCAAATCTTCTGTAGTCTTTGCCCCAATATTATCTCTATTTCACTCTTCAAACACTCTCATCTAACACTGACCCCAACAACTGAAAAAAACCAGCCTTGTTAAGATCATCAACAACCTCCACATTGTCAAGTCTAATAGACACTTATATATCCTAATCTAATTTTCACAAGCTCTTTGGCACAGTTGACTATTTTTTCCTTCTTGAAACTCTTCTCTTAGCTTCTGTGGTGTCGTATTCTCTCAACTTTTCTTCGACATCGATGATTTTCCTTCTCATTTTCTTTGCTGACTTTTCTTCTGCCCAGCTTCTAAATGCTGATGAACCTTAGGGCTCCTTCCTGGACACCTTCTATTTTCTACCTCACTCTTCCTTTAGGAGCTATTACCTAGCCCTAGGCTTTGCACACTCTTAATGGGCTGATGTTTACCAAATGTCTATCTCCAGCCCAGCTCGTTACCCGGAGTTCTACAGACTCCGATATCTAACTGCTACCCAGTATCTCCATCTGCACATCCAAAAGGAATCTGAAACTTAATATTCTGAATTTGAAATTCTGACTGTTCTTAAGCCTGTTATTTTTCGAACTTTCCCATCTTAGTAACTGGAACTACTAACCATCCAATTGCACAAGATAACAACTTGAAGCACCCATGAATACTTTATTACCCACCACACACACTGTCCTCAAGATCTCTTCATTCTGTCCCTAGATACACAAGAAATCTTCTCATTTTGATCTGTCTCTATTGTCAACACCAAGTTTAAATTTCCATTATCTGTATCTTAGAACACTTAACATAATATCCCTGTTCCCATTCTTGCTTCTTTCCAATTCATTCTTCACAGAGCATCAAGAAAGATCTTTAAAACTCTAAATAAGACCACATCTATTCCCTGCAAAAATTCTTTAAGGCTTATTTCCCACTCCTTTTAGAAGAAAGTCCCAACTTCATACCTTGGCCTACAAAGCCCTACACTATCTTCAACTCACTTCACTAACCTCATCTTCCTCTTTTTTCAATGCTCCCTCCACACTGGCATCCTCTCTGCTTTGCAAATATCTTTTACTGGCTCTTCTGTTTATAATGCTGTTCTGCCAAATTTTGAAATTCTGCTTTACTCTCTTTCATATCTGGTTCAAGTGTCCATCCTCATGGTGGCTATTTTCATCATCTTATCTAGAGAAGCCCTTCATTCTCATCCTCAACACAGTCCCTGTGTTTCTTTCATAAGTCTTATTCTAATCTCTAATGACTACACTTATGTATTCACTTTATATATTTGTCTGAATGTTAGCAATTTGAGGAGTAAGTCAGATTGGCTGTGTTCAACCTAGTGTCCATCATAGGTCGTGGCACATAAGTAGGTACTCAACAAATTTCTTGTTAAGCAGACAAATGGAAGCAAACAGTAGATACCAAAGAGTGAAAGGAAATAAAAAATAACAAAGAGTTGTCCAAAGACCTTGGCAAAGAAAGCATAAGAGGCTCCAAGAGCATCTTTTAAGGGCACCTAATCTTTCAACCAGGAGAAGAGAAGTGTAGGGTCCACTTATCATTCTAACCACACCTGAACATTAATCTTATCTTCAAAGAGCACTCCAGTGTACTTTAGACCCAATTACACAACTTAGCCAATAGTCTGTGTCTATATGTAGTGAATATTATGCACATCATGTGTGTTATATGTGCATGCATGCGTGCTCAGTCACTCAATTGTGTCTGACTCTTTGTGACCCTATAGACAATAGCCCACTAGGCTCCTCTGTTCATGGAATTTTCCAGGCCAGAATCCGGGTTGCCATTTCCTCCTCGGGGGATATTCCTAACCTAGATTCATGTCTCCTATGTCTCCTGCATTTGCAAGTAGGTTCTCCATTACTGAGCCATCTGGGAAGCCCATAGTATATGCACCAGAACTAAATAAAACACACACAAATCTAGAAACAACACACCAGGTATTATTTTATAATTGTTGTTCTTAATTCCTCATCAGAAGTTAAAGATTGTGACTGAGGTCTAAGCATCACAAATTTAGTTCCTCTAAAATAAAAGTTTATCTTCATATATTGAATCTCAGTAAGATCATGTATGAAAGAGGTTTAGAGCCACTGAAGAAATTAAATATGCACCTCTTATAATAAACAATGTCTAGGTGTGATATTTATATTTCTTTGTCATTAGGGATGTTATAGCACTAATTTTTTCATACCATGGATATATTAACACATGTTCTCCTGGATATGTATAAATTTCATAAGTATCTTAACATTTTGCTAAGTAACAGGAAGTCAACTCTTTCTCAGTAATAAACATGGGAAAATATCCTTGTTGACAAGAAAAAAATATTCAAATGTCTGACTTGTAAGTCATTTCAAAAAAGAGGTGGGTTTTCATAAAATAAGCCTAGTTCAAGCCCTGGTATGTAAATTTACAGCTCCCCAAATTACCCACGTCACAAGCACTTTGTCATGAGGCAAAATCTCAGAGAGTAGCTCTCAGATCACTTGGCCAGTCCTTTTAACTAGCAGGTCATTGTAAATAATATTGTAACATGTAATTAAGAAGAAGCTGAGGGTCACAATGATACAAACAAAATAAAGGAAAACCTAAGTTCTTATTTCTTTATATGCCCAGGTTACCTACCCACTTGGAGGTATAGCAAGTATCTGGAAAATGATTCCCAGGTTGGAATGTGCTGCTAAACTGCACATTTGGAAACTTCAGCGAATATGGTTACACACATTGGTTTGGTTGTTTTTGTTAAAGCAAAAATCCAAAACCTAATAAAGAATTGCTGCTGTTGTTCAGTCAGTAAGTTGTGTCCAATTCTTTGCAACCCCAATGGACTGCAGCACGCCAGGCTCCTCTGTCCTTCACTATCCCCTGGAGTTTGCTCAAATTCATGTCCATTGAGACGGTGATACTATCTAACCATCTCATCCTCTACTGCCCCCTTCTCTTTTTGCCTTCAATCTTTTCCAGCATCAGAGTCTTTTCCAGTGAGTAGGCTCTTCACATCAGGTGGCCAAAGTACTGGAGCTTCAGCTTCAGCAACAGAATAATAGGAATAATAAAATACCTGAACACTGCCTCCTTCTTCAAGCTTGTCTAAACCAGTTTTCCCCTTGCCCGGTACTTTTCAGACATACTATTCTTTCTGTGCTGTGGCTGTCCAGTTTGATTGTGAAATCCTTGAGTGCTTACAGAATGAGATACAGTATCATGGAGAAAAAGGAACTAGCTGACATACCAGGCCTAGTGATTAGGGCAGAGAAGGATGGTGCTAAGGGGAGGAATAAGGTAAAACTTGACTACATAAGGTTTTAAATCAACATTACCAATAATAGCTAATGGTTATGTGGCATTTGCTATGTTCCAGTAACTAGAAGCACTTACCCTTAATACAATGACCTAGTTAATCCTTGCAATAAACTCATGAGGTAGGTACAATTATTGCCCTCATTTACTAATGAGGAAACTGAGGCTCAAGAGTATTAATGATTTCCCAAAGATCACATAGTTATTAAGTCATGCATGTTCTCCTTCTCCACACACACACCATACACACACACACACACACACACACACACACAGATGGGATTCATTAACATAGACTATATTTAAATTAGTTTGAATGGCAATTTTTAAAAAGAACTACTGTGGTATAGTAGAATGAAAGTTGAATGAATATATATATATATATATATATAGTTGATGCATATAATATATATTATAAACTATAAAGATTTAGGTTATAATCCTGGATCTTCCACTAATTATATGAGTTGGGTAGTCACTTTGTCACTTTATGTCTCTGGAGTTCAGTTTTCTTAGGTTTAAATGGATAGAGTTGACTATACACTCTAGATCGCCCATTGTGATGCTTAATTTTACATGTTAATTTGATTTGGTCACAAGGTACCCAGATATTTGGTTGACTGTTACCCTGGGTATGTCTGTAAGGATGTTTCTGGATGAGATTAACATTGCATCTATGGACTGAGTAATGCAGACTGCTCTTTCCCACGTGGCTAGGCTTCATCCAATCCCCTGCAGTCCTGAATACAACAGAAAGGCTGAGTAAGAGAGCATTTGTGCTCTCTGCTTATAAGCTTCAAGCTGGGACATTGGTCATCTCCTGCTTTAGGACTTGGACTTGGACATTTAGAACTTACACCATTGGTTTTCCTGGTTCTCAAGACTTGAAAGTTCATTCTGGAACTACCATCAATTCCTCTAGGTCTCAGATTGCTGACTTCAGATTTTTGAACTTCCTGGCCTTCATAACCATGTGAGATAATTCTTTATAATAAATCTAGATATGCCTCCTATTGGTTCAGTTTTTTTTCCAGAGAACCCACCACTAACACACCCATATAATAATAACAATGACACTGAATGATAAAAAACAGGTTTTTTCAGATTTCTTGTGATTGAACTTTTCCTCTCACATCCTCCTGGAGTTTGTAGAAAGTTTTGGCTGTCATCCTATAGACTATGAGGATAAAAACAGATGGTGTGGGGGTGTAGCAAAGTAGACTGTGGTTACCAAACCAAGAGAATATTTATCAAAAATCTGTAAGAGTCAGTTTGTCTTTAACCCACAATGCTGAACAGAATACTTATACAACCAAAATAACTGTCATCCTTTACTTTAGTTTTCTTGTCTGACAGCAAAGAAAAAATATTATGTTACATGGGCTTCTCTCTGAAATGAACTAAATAATACTAACCAGCTATTGAATTACTCACAAAATATAAGCAACACCAATCTAAAAGAGCTGTCTTTGCAAGCATTATTTGTTAAACTGATGCAATTTTACCAAGAATAATATTCTCACAGATGTCTCTTCATGATTGGCAAAATATCATTTCATTTACTCCATTAGGCAATGATAAGCAAATTAGACTGAAGAGTTGTGTAGAAGAAGTCATATTTTGTGAGATGCTAACTGATCAGGAATCAGGTACATGACACAACACTTAAAGTGGATTTGCATGTTAAGACCAATGGCTGGGCAGCGAATTTGCAATTAGTTTCACATGTACTGTTATACATTTTGTAAGTATCTGTTAGACAATAGTTAAGAAATAAGGCATGTTAAAGTAATGGAATCTTAGAGATTATGTTGTCTTAACTCTCTTAATTTACAGATACATTTTACCAAACACAGAGTAAAGTAGCTTTCCATCTGAGGTCACACAGCTAGTGTTAGACCTGGGGCTCTTACCCAGGTTTTCAGATTTCCATACCAGGAATCACTTCTCTTTGTTTGCAGCAGTTGCAATTAGTGTCCATACTTTGAGATACATTTTCAGATATGATTCTGTGAGAACATAAGTAACTGCTTTTAGCAAAGAGTAAATTCCTGCCAATATAGTGCCTTGGAAATGTCTTATTTTACCAAAAAATGGCCTGAAATAGAAATATAAATGTAACTACATATGGCAAAATGACCTACTTCAACTCATGCGAATGAATTAATGTTTGAGTAAATTAGCATAATGCAGGTCTGGTTTATATTACTTAGCTACACAGAGTAAAATCTAATTTCATAAGGCTGAACTGTTAATTTTGTCTCCAAACTAAAAATTTAGAAAGGATATCTGTCCTTTTATAAAAGTAAATTTTTGATTTGGGGTCATGTTGAAGTTTTTGTTTGTTTGTTTTGTTTATTTTATTTTATTTTCCCATTTATTTTTATTAGTTGGAGGCTAATTACTTTATAATATTGTAGTGGTTTTTGTCATACATTGACATGAATCAGCCATGGATTTACATGTATTCCCCATCCCGATCCCCCCTCCCACCTCCCTCTCCACCCGATTCCTCTGGTTCTTCCCAGTGCACCAGGAAGTTTTGTCACAGAAGCACTTGCTGTCTGCCTATGTGCCAAGGAGTATGGTCATGTTAAACTGCTGTTTTGTCCTTACAGACACTCAGTACCCTGCAAATGCTATCACTTCAACACCTTCTGACAAACAGAATTCAAGTAATTACTCTGGGCATGGGGAGTTAGCAGTTTCAGATCACAGAGATAAGAATAGTGAGTAATAACCAAAAGAAGCATCCTTTGAAGTTGCCAGGTCAATAGCAAGTTCAAATGTCCAGAGTTGAAGACTAAATCTAAATGGAAGCCCCAAGAAAAGGCAGTATGTAAATTAGACAGAGGCCAACATGTATTTCTTTTCACACATGTGAAGCTTGAAACTTGTGGTAAGAAGATATCTGGAAGCTTCACTGGATGACTGGATAGACACTTTTAATCCAGTTCCTATGGGGACTTTCCTTGTGGTCCAGTGGTTAAGACTCCATGCTTCTACTGTAGGGAGCATGGATTTGATCCCTTGTCAGGGATCTAAGAGCCTGCATGCTGTGCGGTGTGGCCAGAAACAAAACAAAACATAATACTATTCCTATGGATTCTAATGTGGGAATTCTGGAGTCATGCCAAGAAGACAACAATGGCTGTGAAGAAACAGAATGAGAATCACATGGAAGGAAAAAAAAGGACAGGATACTATCTGAGTAAGGAGAAATTTTTCTACTGTTCCTTATCATCTATCAGAAAACAGAGTAATTTCTTCTTTCTAAGTGCAATTAAGTTGTTTCTACATATTTGATAAACTTTATAGAACTGACAAGCATTCTAGAGAAATATTTTTCATCCTTCTTTCTGACTACTATTAAAGTGTGTGTGTGTGTGTGTGTGTGTGCGTGTGTGTGTGTGTGTGTGTACACTTACATGCATGGCCAAGACTAGGGTAAAAGGCACTTAAGGTAGAAAATATAAGGAGGCATTCACAGTCAGGGCTGAGTTGAGGTCAAGCATTGGTCATTTTGGGGATTAGAAATGGGTTTAGAGTCAGACAGTCAGCTTGCATGACTCGGAGAATGCCTGTCTCCTTACATTTTGTGCCTAGAGTGCCTTACTTGCCTGCCCCTGGACTTGGCATTGTGTGTGTATGTGTGTGTGTGTGTGTGTGTGTGTGTCCTAACTCAAAATTTGGGTCTGTAATTAGCAGTAGGCTCTTTACAGTTAGGTGGGTTAGAGCTATTTTATTTTAGCATCTGAAGACCCTTGATGCTAGCTACTTAGAAAACAAGTAAACTTACCTACACTTAATAGCAATATGATATGATTATCTGTATGTCTTGACAGTTGAAGAAATATTGCCCAAGGCCACACGGAAAATTAACAACAGAAATGGGATTAGAATCAGTCTGCTTTTCGGGTCTTCGCTTTCACCACACCACCCACCGCCTTCACATCCGAAGACAGACTGTTGACAGCCCTGATGAATGTGTGAACAGGCTGGGAACCACAGGCCATTGCACTGGTGTTTGTAAAAGCTGACATTTCAAGATGATTGCTTTCACAAGAAGAAAGCTTTTTTGTCATTGTAAAATAATTAAAAATTAGTATAAGGGAAAAAATGAAGATCATTCATATTTTCCCTAAAATAAAGCAGCTAAGAGTTGAGATTAAATTCTGGTAATTTGACTCTAGAGCTTGTTACAATATGTAACTGCTGTTTAGTGGCTAAGTCATGTCTGACTCTTTTGCAACCCCATGGACTGCAGCCCACCAGGCTCCTCTGTCCATGGGATTTCTCAGGCAAGAATACTGGAGTGTGTTGCCATTTCCTTCTCTATGTGTACTAGACATTTGTTGTTGTTCAGTCACCAAATTGTGTCCAGTTCTCTCTGATCCCATGGACTGCAGCACATCAGGCATCCCCTGTAATGGATATACATATGTGTAATAAATGGCAACTAGACGTGGAAAAAACGGAAACAGTGAGACTATTTTTTTGGGCTCCAAAATCACTGCAGATGGTGACTGCAGGCATGAAATTAAAAGACACTTGCTCCTTGGAAGAAAAGCTATGACAAACCTAGACAGCATATTAAAAAGCAGAGACATTACTTTGCGGACAAAGGTCAGTATAGTCAAAACTACGGTTTTTCCAGTAGTCATGTAAGGATGTGAGAGTCAGACCATAAAGAAGCCTGAGTGCCAAAGAATTGATGCTTTCAAACAGTGGTGTTGGAGAAGACACTTGAGAGTCCCTTGGACTGCAAGGATATCAAAGCAGTCAATTCTAAAGGAAATCAGCCTCGAATATTCATTGGGAGGACTGATGCTGGATCTGGAGCTCAGCTTTGGCCACCTCATGAGAAGAGCTGACTCACTGGAAAAGACCCTGATGATGGGAAAGACTGAAGGCAGAAGAAGGGGGTGACAGAATACGAGATGGTTGGATGGCATCATCGACTCAATGGACATGAATTTGAGCAAACTCCAGGAGATAATGAAGGACAGGAAAGTCTGGCTTGCTCCAGTCCATGGGGTCACAGAGAACCGGGAACAAATGAGTGACTGCAACAACAACAAGTAAACACGTGTAATCGATATACACATACAAGGTGTAACAGATGTACACAGTAACTCCAACGTTACAAAAATATGTGGTAAGATAGTGTGTGCAGGTTCTGGCCAGAAATAGAATGTGGACTGTAACTGGGCTGAAGCCAAAATTTATTTACATAATAGATAGATCCTGATGCTGTTGTGGTCTCGCCCCTGGTGAAGCATATAAAAGGCATTGAACCTGTAGTTCTGACCTCCTCGGATCTGACAGGTTTCTTACCCCGATAGGCGTGAGTTGACCAACAACTACACACATGATTTCATGAAGGTTTATGGAGAAACTGGGGAGCTATGGCCACTCACTTGCTTCCTAATCCTGTGTCTATCCATGACCTGCTTGACTGCCTGCTTGGGAGTCCTCTGAAATGAAAGCAAATCTGAACTGAGTTGAAGTCATCATTCTTGCCAGTCTTTGCATGTAGGCTAGGAGATTGGGTCTCTCTTACCTTATCCTTCCCAATACAGGACAATAACATTTAAAATAGCAGGCTTCCCTGGTGGTTCAAATGGTAAAGAATCTGCTTGCCATTCAGGAGACCCAGGTTTGTTCCCGGGGTAGGGAAGATCTCCTGGTGGAAGAAATGGCTACCCACTCCAGCATTTTTGCCTGGAGAATTCCATGGACAAAGGAGCCTGACAGGCTACAGTCCATGAGGCTGCAAAGAGTCGGATACAACTGAGTGACTAACACACACACACAATAGTGCAGAAGAGGGACTTAATATAGTTACGGTATATTAAGATCCCACTACATCTCTTGATGGGAGGGGACTTGAGGGGTAGACCTTCAGTCTAGAAAGGGGTGAGCAGAAGATTTCAGTAGAATCCGTAACAGGAGACTAATGGCTATAGAAAGAGCAGGTTGTTTGGGGGCAGCCAGTGGATGTGATAAGAAATCCAGTTTGACCAAAGATATCTACATATATGCAGATAAAGTGGAAGGAAAGAATGCACTAGCTAAGCAGGTTAGATCCAAATAACTGAGAGCCTTACTGCCAGACTATGCAGTTTGAGTGATTTTGATTTGATAGTTCTGGGAAACCACTGAAAAGTTAAACTATTTGGCAGTTTATAAATGAATCTCAAAATCCCTTTGTAAATTCTTAGCATACAGCCTCCCAATCAGCACATTTATACATCCCTAGATCCATACTTTTTGCTCAATGCCCATACATGTCATGTCATTTTATACTTTATACTTTCCTTTGTTTACTCTAGTTTGAATTGTTCTGTAGCCTGCAACTCCCTTACCAAGTCTTATTTATCCTAAAAGTCCCGGTCTAGGTACCACTTTCATATCCTTACCCCAAATCAGAAATTGCTCTTTTCTCCTCCTTATAGCTGGTTTCTGTCTGCCGTGTCTAGTTGGTCTATGGGGGGATATTACAGGGAGACTGACCAAGCAGCGATTCTCAAGTCTCTTCTCTCTCCCCGACCACTTCCCACAGAGGGACTGGAAAAGCTAAGTGCTCATATCTGAGCCTTCTGTACAGCTAAGTGAGGTCATATGGCATATTTCTGATACACGATCAGGTTGCATAACAAGTAACCTTATGCTTCCTTATATAAGAGTGAGGCACCAGAGGGGAACTCCCTTTAAACATTGATGTGATACTCAGAGATAGGCCAGTTACCTTATAATCATGAGGTGGGAAGCACAAGGCCAGAACACATGCCATGGAAGGCAAAGTGAAGGGATGGGACATTGTTAAACTATTGTGTCTGACCAAGACTGCTTACCCATAAGCTTCTTACATGTGAGAAACTAAAATGATTTATCGTGAGAGCCTCTGTTAAGCTGAATGTTTTGCTTTTTGCTGCGGACGCATTCCTAATGGAATTCCTACTTGTTTGCAGTGTTCCCCTATACATACATCCAGGTAAGCATCTGCTATGTTCATTAAACCACAAGGATCCATGCTGAAGTTATTTTCAGATTCCGTCCCAATAAAAACATCATCTAAAATTAGTGAACAATTTCTGGGGTTAAATGGGATGATTCAAAGCACACAGTGTCCCTAGAATTTATTTTGTAGCAGTTTTTAAATTTCAAAGGGTAGAACTGCCCAGTATTTTTTCTAATTTTGGGTAGTAATACTAAAAAATTTAGTCATTAGGGATACAATATCATTACTTCCATGAAGGTCTTTTTCCTTCATTTCCAAGTATGCACAAAAATTAGTGATAAAATACATAAACATCCTTTAGGATAATCATCTGACTTTTCAACAGTTACTCGAGTATAAGTTTTAAAGGATTGTTTTCTTGAGTGTTGACTTAATGCAACAATGCTGTTCTTATGTAGAATGAATATGAACTCTATAACAAAACGCATGTTGCCTGGAAATGGTTGCTGAGAAAACATTTCTCTGATCAATATGTTTGGGATTTAAGTAGTTTCTCAAGTCGAATGAGAATGTCTTGTGGTTACAAAGTACTTATCATTTAAATGACAATGGAAATCTCAGTGCCAGGCATATTTCTTTTCCCTTAACAAATAGCATAATTATGTATCTGTCTTTCACAGAAAGACAAAAGCTCTCTGTGCCAATTAGATTTAAGACCTTGTGGGTAAGAAAATCAAACTTAATTGAAATGCACTCTGGCAATTCTATGACTGCATATCTTGTCAGTATTAACCAGGATTATTCTTCTAAAGGGTAAGGCATGTTAGTGAATGTGCAATGAGGCATCTTTAAAAAAGTCATTGTGTCCAGTATTATTGAGATATGTCAGAGACAGTGGGGATAGGGAGATGAAAATTCACTGTATTTAAACCTCACATCAATAAAAGCACAAGATGAAAAGGGTATCTTCAGCATAGATGGAAGGTATTTGCATTTGATGGACACAACTACTGTTTTGGAACCAATGCAAAATTCACAATGAGAGGCTCTACTCTGAAATAATAATTTCATGGGACATTATGAACTGACAAGTGCCTACAAAATATGATATCATCAACTTCATTTTGGTTGCATTTTATGTCAGAAGTTCAGTGAACATGTCCCCAAATGTGAAGTGCTTCAGGCAGCTTTAAAGGAAAAATGAAAACAGAAATTATATATATATGTGTGTATATACACATATATATAGTTTGACTGAATAACTGAAAGTATGCATTTTCTAATATACTTCTGTGGGTTTTTTTTTTTTTTTGGCAGAGGTGGAATCTGCCTACAAAATATTCAAAAGCACATGCAATGCTGTTATAAAGTGCTCCCATTTTAACAAGATTGTTAGGCAGAGGTTCAGTTCAGTTCAGTCGTTCAGTCATGCCCAACTCTTTGCGACTCCATAGACTGCAGTATGCCAGGCTTCCCTGTCCATCACCAACTCCCAGAGCTTGCTCAAACTTATGTTCATCGAGTTGGTGATACCATCCAACCATCTCATCCTCTGCCATCCTCTCCTCTTCCTGCCTTCTTTCCCAGCATCAGAGTCTTTTCTAAAGAGTCAGTTCTTCGCATCAGGTGGCCAATGTACAGGAGTTTCAGCTTCAGCATCAGTCCTTCCAATGAATATTCAGGACTGATTTCCTTTAGGATGGACTGGTTGGATCTCCTTGCAGTTCAGGGGACTCTCAAGAGTCTTCTCCAACATCACAGTTCTAAAGCATCAATTCTTCTTCAGCGCTCAGCTTTCTTTATAGTCCAACTCTCACACCCATACATGACTACTGGAAAAACCATAGCCTTGACTACACAGACCTTTGTTGGCAAAGTAATGTCTCTGCTTTTTAATATGCTGTCGCGGTTGGTCATAACTTTCCTTCCAAGGAGTAAATGTCTTTTAATTTCATGGCTGCAATCACCATCTGCAGTGATTTTGTAGCCCCCAAAAATAAAGTCAGCCACTGTTTCCACTGTCTCCCCATCTATTTGCCATGAAGTGATGGGACCAGATGCCATGATCTTAGTTTTTTGAATGTTGAGTTTTAAGACAGCTTTTTCACTCTCCTCTTTCACTTTCATCAAGAGGCTCTTTAGCTCCTCTTAGCTTTCTGCAAATTATTGCAAAATTCAGGTAGAGGTTGGCCTCCACACAAAACATGACAGAAATCTTAGCTTGTAAGCCCAGATAATTCTTGTCTCCAAGCCACTTTCATTGTATATTTCCAGATAATTGAAGCAAATGTAGATTGTGCTGGATATTTTTGATTATTAATAACAATATTAGCATTCATGGAACCCTTTGCAGGGATTGCTTCCCTGATGGCTCAGATGGTAAAGAATCTGCCTGTAATGCGGGAGATCTGGGCTCGATCCCTGGGTTGGGAAGATTCCCTTGAGAAGGGAATAGCTACCCACTGCGGAATTCTTGCTTGGAGAAATCCATGGACAGTGGAGACTGGTGGGCTACAGTCCATGCAGTTCAAAGAATTGGACATGACAGCGACTTTCACTTTCATTTTTGCAGGCACCAGTTCACTGAAGTTTCTCAACATTCCTACTCAACAGGTTTCATTACTGTGTCCATCCTGCCAATGAGGAAACTACAGATGAAATGCAGAGAGGTGAATGACTTGCCCAAGGTCAGATAGCTATAAGTAGTGGATATAGGGCCCGACTCTGCTTCTATAACATTATCCATTACATTGCCCTACAGAGATTTTAGCCGATTTTTAAAAAAACTTGTATTTGTCTCATTGCAAAGCAGCAAATATAGCAAAATTTCAAAGGGTTCATTTAGCATTGACTAATATTTACATCAAGATTTTCCTATTTTAGGCATTATTTCATTTTAGCTTTTCAACTCAATTTATTTTAATCAAGATCCTCTAATAAGATAGATTGTCCAGTGAGGGATCGTCAAAGTGATCTCTCTACTGTGTTCTAAGGATAGTTTAAAATTCTCCTTCTCTTCATTGGTTGACCTTTTTTGTTCACTTTTTCTTTTGTTCTTTTCCCCAATTAGGGAAGCCACAAAATCTCAGAGGTGATATATTAGAAAAGTTGGCTCACAGTATTGTAAAATGATGTTCCAAATACCAGTATAATTGTACAAGAGACCCTGGCAGTAGAGAGGGTAAATTAAATGCTTCAGTAATGCATGAAGCATTACTATGGGTACGCATGTTACCCCTCAAAAGGCAAGCTTTAGATATATACCAATGCAAATCATTCCAGAACAGGAGAGTTTTCATGGAACATTAACAATGATTTAGTATCCCAGGCAGACTACTTGTGAAAATGAGTGACTCTCTAAAGTGCTTCAGAGGAGAGGAGAAAGAAAAATCCGCAAGCCCACTCCATTTAATCCTCCAAGGAACAGGTTTATTTTCTGCCACATGATCACCTCTAATAATATTGCAGCACTTTTAGAAAGGATGGATATGATTTCTGTAACCCACATCTCCCATCTGAGAAACCGCACTAACAATTAACTATTAATGACAAGAAGAAAATAAGCTTTCTCTTGGCAGTCTATCACAAAGAGTTGGCAGCTTGAGAAGCAGTTTGGTGTGTGTATATGTCTAAAGGATATTATGTTAGGGATAAGAAAAGCATACTCTTCAGAAAGTGCCCTTCTCATGGATGAAACTATAGCTGAATGGTTTCTCTGTTACTATTGCAGATGCATTTTCATAGTCATGGACAGATTAAAAAATTCACTGAATAGAGTCAGCAATGAGAAAGTTACACCACCTACTTTCTGGATCTATAAAATCAGCCTTTAGGTTTTTTTTTTTTTTTTTAACATTTTATTGAGTACTGTTGATTTACGATATTTTGTTTTTCTGAGGTATAGCAAAGCAATCCAGTTATATATATATAAATCAAACCCTAATTTAATTGCTTCATTATTTAGATGTTCTTCTTTCTAAAAATCATTATTTGGGTACAAATTAATTTTAAATTTTAGAATCTGGGAGAAAGAATTTCAGCCTATTCTTTGACATAATTTGTTGCACTTAAATTTTTACTCAATTTACTTAATCTAAAACACACACATACTCAATTCACCCATTTATTCCACCCCGTCCTCTCATCTCAGGCAACCATCAGTCTGTTCTCTGTATCTATAACCTTAGTGTTTTATTATTTTCTTTTTTTTAAGTTTCATATATGAGAGATTATAGAGTATTTTCTTTCTTTGTCTGACTTCTTTCACTTAGCATGAAGCCCTTGAGATTCATCCATGTTGTTGCAAGTGATAAGATTTCATTCTTGTTTATGGCTGAATAATATATACCTATACCACAATTTCTTTACTCATATAACTACTAATACTCACATAAGTTGTTTCCATGGTTTAGCTATCACAAATAATGATTCAGTAAACGTGGGGTGCATTTATCTTTGCAAATTAGTGTTTTCGTTTTTTTCAGATTCAGAAGTGGAATTGGTGGATCATATGATAGCTCTGTTTTTAATTTTTTGTGGAACCTCAGAAAGGATGAAACCTCCTGAGGCAGAAGTAAAAACCACCAGAAAAACATGGGAGGAATAGTTTTCAGAGTTCACATAGGATGGGAATAGTTCCTGTTTCCACCAGCTAGAGCACCAAAACCTTAAATTACACTGAGTACTGGGCAGAGTATTCAGAATGGTATTGCCTCAGCAGTGGGGCAGGATTAGTCTTGGATCAAGGTCCACAAGTTTTTCCTATGAAAGTTCACATATTTTAGACTTTTATAGACAAAGAGACAAAACCAAATATATTTTGTACATCCTTACATAACAAGAGACTCAACTCCTCACTGCACTCCCTATTTGGCCAAGATGGGCCATCCCATGTGGTAGGCATGCTTTATGTCTAATTGCCATCTGCTGGAGACATTCTTAGAATGAAAACACTAGCTTGAGAGGAAAGGTCTGTTTAGTGTGCAGTGTTATGGACTGAATATTTCCGTCGCTTCTTCCCCAAATTCATAGCCCTCGATGTGATGATTTTAGGAGGTGCTCTCCAATATCCTTGTGGAAAATTCCATGGACAGAAGAGCTTGGCAAGTTACAGTTCACACCGTTGCAAAGAATCAGACATGACTTAGTGACTCGACAACAACAATGAGGTGGAAGACAGCATGAACATTCTAAGGACAGAAACTGAAGGTATAAAAAAGAGGCAAATCTCACTTCTAGAGATAAAAATTACAGTGTCTGGTGTGAAATATATGTATTCTTTGAATATTTTTCTGACTCCCCCTAGGGAATCCAATAAATAAATATCAAACCAATAATTAAATATCAAACCACCTGAAGGTGTTCCACACCTAACTGAGGCTCTATTAATTTTTTTTTTCAATTTTTTCTCTGTGTATTGCATTTGGATAGTTTCTATTGCTATGACCTTAAGTTCACTAATCTATTCTTCTGCCTGGTCTAATTTGCCTTTAATCCCATTCTCTGTATATTTTATACAAATTTAGCATCGTGAAAATTAATACATCAAGGGGAACATAGAACTTCTGGTAATTTGTATGAGCTAAGCAGTTCAGGTTGCTAACTCTGACCAAAATTATTGGTACTGAAGCTGGGAAAATGTTGTTGTTTATTAATTCACTAACATTCATTCAACAAACATTTGAACTCTGTTTTTGCAAAAGCACATTAAGGACACATAAAAATGAACACTAGCCCTGCCCTCAGAGACCTAGTAATCTAATTTCCTTCCAAGTGTTATGGCTAAAACAATTTTAAAACTGTTTGACAGACACACATGTCGATTTTAGCTGTTTCTTCCTCATTTCCTTATCACATATTGCACTGAACACGGACTTATTGCTAATTTAGAAGAAGTGCTCTTTTCCTGAGTTATCTATTTCTTCTTAATGTGTGAAATCATTCTCTAGGCGCACGAGGTGGGTGGTATTGCTTGTGGTAAAAATAGTTTTCTGCTTAGTCACTTCTTTAATTTATCATTCTTTATCTCTAGCACAAATGTTTCCTGAAGCGTCTTATCTAAAATTTTATTACAAGTAAAAATGCAACAGTCATGTGGGAGAGAACAAATATTTACAAATAAGTATGACATGAATGAGCATACCCTAAAAAAAATGACCTTTGTAGAGGTGATATACAAGTGTATATGATATATATATATATGATATACAAATGTAATGTATACAAATGTGTATGTAAATAAGTTAGCATTCCTCAAGAAAAATGACCTTTAAACAGACTTATACAGTGCAGTACTAGTCATCACCATTAAACAATAGTCAAGAATAGATAATAAAGCAGGAAAGAGTTCAGCCTCAAAGTATTGAAAAGTACAGTACAAGAGCGAGGGGTCCAATGGAGTCAGCTGGATCAACAAGATGAGCCAAGAGAGTCAAGGAAGAGGTTATTAGAAATTTTATTTATGTTCATTTTACTTGGTTTTTTTTAGTTTTCTTTTTTGGGTAAGTTGTATAATGTATATAAAACACTACTACTCTAGTATACACTTATTATGTAAATGTGCACGTGTGAAAGTTGCTTCCGCCGTGTCTGACTCTTTGTGACCCCATGGACTGTAGCCCGCCAGGCTCCTCTGTCCACGGGATTCTCCAGGCAAGAATACTGGAGTGGGTTGCCATGCGCTCCTCCAGGTGGTGTTCCCAATCCAGATTGAACCCAAGTCTCCTGCATTGCGGGCGGATTCTTTACTGCTGAGCCACCAGCAAAGCTCTATTATATAAATAAACATACATCAGGGAATATATTAATTCTTAAACTTATGGGTATGTGACAAAAAATATTTGGAAACCCAGGTCTAGACAAGTTATGTTTAAATAGTATTAGAAACATTACCCTTTTTTTCCCCATACAAATGCATATTTAAACCCCCCCAAAATAAAGGGAAGGATAATATAAATATTTTTAAACATATTAAAATAAAAACTGTTTATTTTCCAACTTAAAAATTCTATCATTTGAGTTTTACAAAATCAGTCAAGAAATTGATGGAGCTATTTGATTTGAAGTGAAGGATTATGGATAGCTGTAGCATTTTATCAGTCTCTGCTTCTGGATTTATTTCTATGGATTTTGCAGTGTTCATAGACAAGTAGCTACGAATGATCACAGACTAACAGCTTATCTCATCCAGCACAGGTCTTTGGTAGATCCTCAATACTACTGGCACTGCTAAGTGGGTGGATAAACAATGAATGAAAGAATGCCGGGATGTCTTTAATTCAACAAGAGTTAGCAGGAGAAACCTTAACATCTACACAAAAACGAGCCCAGCAGGCCGCACATGTTAATGTGATTGTGGGCTGCAAAGTGTCAAAATTTAGCATATGTACTGGTCTTTTAAAATAGTTTAAAATTTATTTTAAAAGCTTAAAGTATATGAAAAAAGTAAAAATGAAAGATTTGTTGGCCCTCTGCCCTAGTTTTCCAAGGAAAGCAATAAAAAACCCACTAGTCTGAAGAGTCCTTCATTCCTTTTTCTTTCTTTTCTTTCCTTCCTTCCTTCCTCCCCACCTCCCTTTCTTCCCTCCTTTCATCTTTCTTTCACCCCCACAATGTCCTCAGCAAGAATCCTGTTAAATAGGTTTAGCAAGAGTACCTCTATCTTTAATGTCTCCTATTAGTAACATTCTATCCACTGACTCCTCATTATGCTCAGTGGCCATAAATCCTCAGTTATCTTGGTTATACCTGGAGTTGAACCTGATTTCTCTCCCCTATGGCAATAGTCCTGCCATGTATCACAGCAGTCCCAAATAAAGTCTTCCTTAACTGCTCTAACAAGTGTCAGAAGAATTTTTCTTTAACAATCCAAAAAAAAAAAAAGGTCAGTTCAAAAAGATCAAGCAAGATACCAGGCATTATCCATACTAGACTATTTCCCTCAAAGGAGAAGATTTTTATCTTTCAAGAGACATTTCAGTATTTGTCAACATTGCTCATATACATGAAAATATGTTGAAAGAGATCATTGCTTCTTTCAATGCCTTAATCCTGACGCAAGAATAAATTTGGCATACTTAAGAATGATCATGAAGACTAGTGAGGCTGGAGCTCACTTGAGGGGAGGATAGTAAGGGAAAATCTGTAGATTTATTGAGTTAAAGATTTATTGACATATCTGATTTCTGTGGTTAATGTATCAAAAATTAATAGAAAAATCAATATTTACATTCCAGGAAGCTCTCACTTATTTAATAAGCATTCATTGAGCATCACTGTATACAAGGCATGGTGCTGAGCATTGCAGGAAATAAAAAGGTAAGGTTGCTTTTGACAAGGTGACAATTTAACCCTAGAGCCCAGGAAGTGGCACAAAACTTGATCAGACTTGAATTATCCATTGGTATCCATACAAGAGAGTGGTAAAGACAGGAAATGTTTCCCTAGAAAATGGATGGAGTTTGCAAAACAAACAAACAAGAGCTATGCTTTTTTACATCACAGAAATAAACAATTTATGCTGCCAGGAGAAAGACAAGTGGAGATTAGTGCCAGAACCTAGGTTTAATTTTCTCTCAGTTAAATGAATTTTAATGTTCATGAAAAACATGTGTCATGCAGTGTAAAGGCTGAGCCAATTCATAATTTCATGTCTCTGGTATCAGACACATGGTGGGGATGTAACTGAGGCTGAAGCAAGAGATGCCAGGATTCTGCATGCAATTAGAAGCCAGTTCACATTTATATAAATAGCTCCTCCCTCCTTTCAGAGCCCATCTGAATGAACACAGAGGAAGGAAATTTAATGACTTCCTCCATCAATACCGAGGCAGGATTGCCAATAAATAGTCTCTGAAAAAAACGCATTTGAAAAATGCTCTTTTGGCCTTTAGAAAACTGCCACCATAGAAAAAGGCACCGACTTCACGTGACTGTAATTGACTGAAATGTCCTCTCATCTCTTAATTCATTGGCTGATTAGAGCATAATGCCAATAAAATTAAGGTCATGGGCCTTGATCCTTCTTTAGACCAATTTTGTGGCTGTGTGCTTTTTTATCCTTGGGTTTAAAGGATTTCCCCTAAAGCCCAATTCAAAAAAATAATAAAGTAAAAACATTTTGTGCTCACTTCCTTTTTACCCTAATTTTCCCTCCCTTTGCCTATATCACTGGCAGAGCAACACACACACACACACACACACAGAGTTGGTGTTGTTTTGTTTTTGAAATAACATGGCTGATGCTATAGAATTGCTCAGCGTTCAAGACTATTTGTTAAGCTAGAAAAAGAATGGAGCAGCAGAGGTGATGTTATAATTGCATATGACACTTCTGCAGTTATAACAATGAAAGAAAAGGATAGTGAGATACTGAAACCCATTCTAAAACTGACCCACAGACAGGGCAGCTCAGGGATGCAAACCACTGTCTAGAAACCTGGCCCTTGCAGTCACTTGTCACTCAAGCTAAAGCCTCCAGCCTCATAAGACCACAGGGTTTCCCAGGTGGTGCTGTTGCTGCCAAGTCACTTCAATCATGTCCTACTCTGTGCGACCCTATGGACAGCAGACCACCAGGCTCCTCTGTTCACAGGATTCTGTAGGCAACAATACTGGAGTGGGCAGGTGGCACTAGTGGTAAAGAATCCGCCTTAGATGCAGTAGATGCAGGAGATGAGGGTTCCATCCCGGGTCAGGAAGATCCCCTGGAGGAGGAAACGGCAACTCAATCCAGTATTCTTATCTGGATAATTCCAAGGACAGAGGGGCCTGTGGGGCTCAAAGAGGTCCATGGGGGTCGCAAAGAGTTGGGACACAGCTTAGCGACTGAGAACAGCACAGCTCACGGACCACAGGATCTCAAAGAAAATAGAAAAAGGGATTTGCAGGAAAACTGCCCTGACCTAGTTCTGACCCCGCGGCAGAGTAATCAGCTCCGCCCCCATACTCCCACAGCATCCCATATTTATTTTATGTTAGTAGTATTTGTTTTTTTTTACAGCTTACACTTACCATACTTCCCTGCTAGCTCTGTTTGGCTTGAAGCTTCATCTTCCTCCCTCTGGTTCCCACTGGCAACGGTGAAGGCCAGGATCTCCAGGAGAGGACCAGAGAGGCCTGACCCCCCCTAAGGGAGGCGGCGGCTGCCTGTCCAGGGCCAGGGCCTTGCCCAGCACGGATGACACCTCTCAGAGGCCAGCAGGCCAGGGCAGGCGCCCCTGAGAGGGGGCCAGTGAGGGCAGGGCTAGCCAGAAAGGGGCTGCCCCTGCTGTCCGGTCAGGAGCTGGATGTAGTAATCAGCCTGTGGGCCCCAGTTCCGCTGTCTAGGGGGCCATGTGGATGAGGGGCAGGGCTCTGTGAAGAGATAAACAGTGGAGGCGACACGGCAGAGCAGGCAACTCCTCTGCCGGTGAGAAGCTAAGGCCACCTCCCTCCACACGTGTCCTCGGGAACCCTTAGCATCCCTGGAGCTTCCAATACCAGACAGAACTGCCCTTGGCAAGCAACTCCTCCATTCCACGTCCTTCCCCTGCATCCTCATAGCGTCCCTGGTGGTGGTTTAGCCACTAAGTCGTGTCCGATTCTCGTGATCCCATGGACTGTGGCCCGCCAGGCTCCTTTGTCCATGGGATTCTCCAGGCAAGAATACTGGCGTGGGTTGCCATTTCCTTCTCCAGGGGATCTTCCTGACCCAGAAATCAAACCTGGGTCTCCTGCATTGCAGGCAGATTCTCTACCAACTGAGCTACGATATATTTTCCAGCTCAGTCCTAGCTCACTGCTCCGCATTCTCTGTTGTACTGTCTGATGATGAGTCTGTTGAGCCAGGGGCTGTATTTTATTCTCTCTGGTACCTCAGGTCTCACCTGTGCCTGGCATATAGTAGTCACTCAGCAAAGATTTTTTTGCATTTGAAGGAATACATACCTTTGAGTAATTTAAATCTTTAAAAAAGGTAAGGGATGATCATATAGTAAACTTTAATGTTTCCATCGGGAAACTCTCATGGCTAAAAGCAACCATGAAGGGTATTATGTAAAACTGTATTTGATTATCTCAAAAAATGATCCCTGGATTAGGAAGATCCCCTGGAGAAGAGAATGGCTATCCACACCAGTATTCTTGCCTGGAAAATTTCATGGACAGAGGGGCCTAGTGGGCTACAGTTCATGGGGTCGCAGAGTCAGACAGGACTGAACTACTAACACTTTGACTTTGTTTCATCTTTCAAAAAATGATCATACTGTTTTAAGTACTCTCCCTTTTATATGATTGAGCCGGGTTTCCACACAATGCTAGGTTCCCACATGGATTGCTCTCCCCTGGGGTAGGAGAAGGCAACGGCAACCCACTCTAGTACTCTTGCCTGGAAAACCCCATGGATGGAGGAGCCCGGTAGGCTGCAGTCCATGGGGTCGCTAGGAGTCAGACACGACTGAAGTGACTTAGCAGCCCCTGGGGTAGGCCTGGTTTCAGCAGTGGCCTGGCCTGGGAGAAGCCACGGGGTGCAGCGTGGCTGGTGATGTCAGCTGCTGAGTCTTACTGTTTTCATGTTGTCCTGGAACTGGAGAGAGGAACTGGCCGCAAATATTTGGCTCTGCCTCCATGAGGGGGCGTCTGTGCACAAGTAATGATGAAAAAGCACCACTCCCTCAGGACCAAAGACGGCTCTCACCCAAAGCCCTAACAACAGGCCACTAGAACTAACACTCAATAGCATCATCCAGGGTTTACTAAGTTTTCTTCAACTATTCTAAGTGCACTATATGCATTTAGTTCTCATATATACAAGATCCATCAAGGACTAATGGTGTATCAAATATTATAATAAGTCCTTTCATGGAATTTATATGAACATTGGGCTTCCCAGGTGGTACTGATGGTAAAGAACCCGCCTGCCAATGCAGGAGACGTGAGAGATGCAGGTTCGATCCCTGGGTCGGGAAGATCCCCTGGAGGAGGGCATGGCAACCCACTCCAGTATTCTTGCCAGGAGCATCCAACAGACAGAGGACTCTGGCAGGCCGCAACCCATAGGGTTGCAGAGTCAGACACAACTGAAGTGACTTAGCACGCAATATGAACAATATTATGACTCCACTTTACAGTCAAGGAAATGGAACAGAAAGGCTAAGTTACTTGGTTCAGTTCACCTAGATAGTAAATGATGGAGGCAGCACCCCACTCCAGAGAGCCAGTCCACTCAAGACAGCCTCGCTTAAGAGTGCTCACTCACATCGCTGTATTAACCTCTTGCTAACAAAATTGTACCCAGTACCAAATACATGCCTCATAATTCTACAGAGTCAAAATCAGTCACTGACCATCTAAAATGTGGATGTATGGACCTTGGTTCAGTGCTAATGGAGAGAAGAGGCCTGGCACCCCCTTAAAGCAGTGGTTGGTTTAGTCACTAAGTCGTGTCTGACTCTTGCAATCCCATGAACTGTAGCCTGCCAGGTTCCTCTGCCCATGGGATTCTCCAGGCAAGAATACTGGAGTGGGTTGTCATTTTTCTCCAGAATGCAGTGGAAGGTAGTGTTATTTGGCCTTGCATCAAATCCCTTCCCTATCAGGCCTCCATTGGAATAAATCTCCCATTTATTCTCGGTCTTACCGTGGAAAACCACACCTCTGTAAAAGACCTTGTTACGGCCTCTCTTGCCCTGGAGTCCCTTGTGGGGTCCCACTGCCCTGTTGGATATTTGCTCTGGAGGGCAGGGAGTGTGTATATATCTCTCTCATCATCTCACACTGTGCTTGGCACACAAACGGTCCCCCCAAAATAACCCATATAGTTGATATTTTAGCAATCCCAGTTCTTTTTCAATATAGAAAAGATATCATGCATTTCTTTTTCTTAAATAAGCTTTTACAAGTATATATCACTTGATTTAAAAATATTAATGATCAATCTTCTTTTTCAGAAACTATTTTTCTACCAGAAAAGATTTTAAATAGTTTTCATCTGGGACTTTCTGAAGTCCTGGAGGAAGCCCTACTAAAAAAGAAGGAGTGGGAGAGATGAGGCGAAAAGAAGAGGAAGGAGGTGATAAAGGAATGAGAGAAGGAATTGGCAGGAGAGAGAAATTGTCAGTGGCATCAAAATATTAGGTTACTACTGAGAAAAAGGCTGAAATTGTGGTAACACCTTTCTATCAATTCATCTGCAAATGGAATAGTAGTGCTAATAGGGTGTGGAAGAGAAGGAGTGAGGTGCAAATGGAACAGTGATAGAGGAGAAGGTGGGAAGAGGGTGGGAAGGGCTGGGCAGTCACCCCCTTTTTCTCACACCAGCATAGGGGTGGTGCTCACACCAAGAACAGCACTAATGAGCCCTGCTGTGTCATCTGCTCCCTGACTCCTGCTTGGGAACTCCTTGAAATTTCTGTTTAATAACACTTGAGAAACACCTTCCACAAATAACATAGAGCTAAGAATCCAGTCTTTTTATTTCGCATAACAAGATGTATGTGGCTAGGCACAATAAGTTTTCCACAAACAATTCTGATTTAACATATTCTGTCCTCTTAACCTCAAAAGCATATTTTATTTTTTAATTTTTTATTGTGGGAGAAGGAAGGCTTTATTTTCACTTGTAGCAAGTAGGGAGAACACTGGGGATCCTTCCCAATGCAGAGTCTCCAAAACTTACATCATTTTTCTACTTGGAGGATAATTACTTTACAATATCGTGTTGGATTCTGCCACACATCAACATGAATCAGCAATAGGCAATAGGTGAACCGAGAACTTCCAGTTGTTCAAGCTGGCTTTAGAAAAGGCAGAGGAACCAGAGGTCAAATTGCCAACATCCGCTGGATCATCGAAAAAGCAAGAGAGTTCCAGAAAACCATCTATTTCTGCTTTATTGACTCCGCCAAAGCCTCTGACTGTGTGGATCACAATAAACTGTGGAAAATTCTGAAAGAGATGGGAATGCCAGACCACCTGACCTGCCTCTCGAAAAACCTGTATGCAGGTCAGGAAGCAACAGTTAGAAGTGGACATGGAACAACAGACTGGTTCCAAATAGGAAAAGGAGTATGTCAAGGCTGTATATTGTCACCCTGCTTGTTTAACTTATATGCAGAGTACATCATGAGAAACGCTGGGCTGGAAGAAGCACAAGCTGAAATCAAGATTGCCGGGAGAAATATCAATAACCTTAGATATGCAGATGACACCACCGTTATGGCAGAAAGTGAAGAGGAACTAAAAAGTCTCTTGATGAAAGTGAAAGAGGAGAGTGAAAAAGTTGGCTTAAAGCTCAGCATTCAGAAAACTAAGATCATGGCATCTGGTCCCATCACCTCATGGGAAATAGATGGGGAGACAGTGGAAACAGTGTCAGACTTTATTTTTTGGGGCTCCAAAATCACTGCAGATGGTGACTGCAGCCATGAAATTAAAAGACGCTTACTCCTTGGAAGACGCTTACTCCTTGGAAGGAAAGTTATGACCAATCGAGACAGCATATTAAAAAGCAGAGACATTACTTTGCCAACAAAGGTCCATCTGGTCAAGGCTATGGTTTTTCCAGTGGTCATGTATGGATGTGAGATTTGGACTGTGAAGAATGCTGAGCGCCGAAAAATTGATGCTTTTGAATTGTGGTGTTGGAGCAGACTCTTGAGAGTCCCTTGGACTGCAAGGAGATCCAACCAGTCCATCCTGAAGGAGATCAGTCCTGGGTGTTCATTGAAAGGACTGACACTGAGGCTGAAGCTCCAATACTTTGGCCACCTCATGGAAGAGTTGACTCATTGGAAAAGACCCTGATGCTGGGAGGGATTGGGGGCAGGAGGATAAGGGGACGACAGAGGATGAGATGGATGGATGGCATCACCGACTCGATGGGAATGAGTTTGAGTAAACTCCAGGAGTTAGTGATGGACAGGGAGGCCTGGCATGCTGCGATTCATGGGGTCGCAAAGAGTCAGACATGACTGAGCGACTGAACTGAACTGAACTGATAGATATATAGACATATGTCCCCTCCGTCTTGAACCTCCCTTCCACCTCCCACTCCATCTAACTCCTCTAGGTTGTCAAAGAGCACTGGATTTGCGTTCCCTGCATCATAAAGCCAATTCTCAATGGCCATCTGTTTGACATAAGGTAATATACATGTTTCAATGGTCTGTTCTCAAGTGCCCCCCCCTCCCCCACTGCGTCCACAAGTCTGTTCTTTATATCTGAGTCTCCTATGCTGCCCTGCAGGTAGGTTCATCAGTACCATCTTTCTAGATTCCATATAAAAACATTCATGTATGATATCTGTTTTGCTCTTTCTGACTTACTTCACTGTGTATAATAACCGGAAAAGACACATGCACACCAATGTTCATGGCAGTACTATTCACAATACCTAGCACTTGGAAGTAACCTAGATATCCTTCAACAGATGAACGGGTAAAGAAGATATGGTACATATATACTATGGAATACTACTCAGCTATTGAAAAAAAAGCAAACTTTAAACTTGTCAATTCATGTACCGAAATTTTTGATTTGAGAAAAATGCAGTCAACATAGACTGATCACATGAATGCTTAAAGAAATGAGCATTATCTAACAAAATTATCTAACAAAATTGCACCCAATTTCAAATATATGCCTCATAATTCTACAGGGTCAGAATCAGTCACCAACCACCTAAAATGTGGGTGCATGCGCCTTGGTTTAGTGATAAAGGAGAGAAGAGGCCTGGGGCTGCCTTAAAGCAGTGAAGGTAGTGTTATTTGGTTTGTGTAACACCTTGAGCTCACTAGTTCTTTGCTCCAGATCATGTTCAATTCTCTGTCAAACACTCTCCAATGACTCTCATTAGGTCCAAAAGAAAATCTTAAAATCCTTGCCACACCCCTCAAGGCTGGGTAGGATCTGATCTCTACCTCCTCTACCCTTTCATCACCACCTGCTAGTCATATTGGTCTGCTTTTTATTCTGTATACTTGCCAAGCTTATTCCTGCCTCATGGCTGTGGCACTTGTTCTCTCTCCTGGCTAGAATGTTTTGCTATTTGAAGCTTTTCATGGTGAGCTTCTTCTCATGGTTCAGATCTTGATTTAAAGTCAACTCTTTAGGATGTCTTCCTCTGTAGGCATTTCTAAACTAGCACTAACCCACCACACTCCAGACACCTTCTTGGGTATGGCCCGTTAATATCACCTCCGTGGCCCTTATCATGACCTATGATCATCTTATTTATATAGATAGTTGTTGATTATCTGTTTTCCCTATCACAATGTTAGTTTCAGTAGGGCAGGGTCCTTTTCTGTCCAGTATCTAAGATAGTATCTGATTCAAAATAAGTACCTAAGAGACAAAGATAAAAGAGCAGATACTCATAAACATTTGCTTGATAAATGACTAAATAAAGGTGTATTTCTTCTCCTTTGGTAATTAAACACACTGTAAGGTACACAACATGCCACAGAAATAAATGAAGAGGGTAAGAGTAGCTTAGCATGTGACTGTCACTAACAAGCTCACTTCTGTCTCCACATCCTTTGCCCATTTTTTCCTCCCCTTTTTACTCTTAAAAAAAAAAACAAACTATTTATTTGTTTATCTGGTTGTACTGGGTCTTAGTTTCGACATGTAGGATCTTTAGTTGGAGCATGAGAACTCTTAGTTATGGCGTGTGAGATCTAGATCCCTGACCAGGGATGGAACCCCAGTCCCTGCTTTGGGCCTGTGAAGTCTTAGCCACTGGACCACCAGGGAAGTCCCTCCCCTTTTCCCTCTTGTCTTTACAGTTTCTCAACCTCTGAACTGATAGTACCTTTTTGGGAAAACATTTCTTAAGCCCACAGAATTTGCTGTATAACTGCTGCAGTACTCAAAGCTTAGCTCTAAGTGACTCTCAGAAGAAAATGCTTTCAAATACGCACTTTGGTTTTCTTTTTCTCTCTGCATAACACTCATGCACTACTGGCTGTACACAGGACAGATTGCTCACATGGCTGCATCCCTATGCTTAGCCTTGACCACCTTGGTGTAATTTCTTCAGTTCAGTTCAGTCGCTCAGTCATGTCTGACTCTTTGCAACCCCATGAATCGCAGCACACCAGGCCTCCCTGTCCATCACCAACTCTCGAAGTTTACTCAAACTCATGCCCATCGAGTCGGTGACGCCATCCAGTCATCTCATCCTCTGTCATCCCCTTCTCCTCCTGCCCCCAGTCCCTCCCAGCATCAGGGTCTTTTCCAATGAGTCAACTCTTCACATGAGGTGGCCAAAGTATTGGAGTTTCAGCTTCAGCATCAGTCCTTCCAGTGAACACCCAGGACTGATCTCCTTTAGGATGGACTGGTTGGATCTCCTTGCAGTCCAAGGGACTCTCAAGAGTAATTTCTGACACTTACTGTTTGCAAAGTACTTCATAACAATTTTTATAAGCTAGAAGAATGTAGCTAGCTTTCTGCATTTATTCACTCTGATCTCCTCTAAGTCTGTCAGCAAATACACAGCGGCACCAAAAGCAACATTAATCTTGTTGTAAATTTTCACAAAATGAACCAGTTAAGGATAACTATTGATTGTGCACTGTAACTAAATCCTTTATTTTTCATGTTTTTTGGGAACTTGAAAGCCAGCTCTTCTAACTCCTGATATTTCCTCATTTGAAAGAAACATTTTTGGATTCCTTCTCTATTCCAGGCACCAGGGCTGTGGACACTGAGGACACAAAGGCTAATGAGATATGTATTCCCCATATCTTTGAGGATCTTGTAGTCCAAACCAGTGACTATTGCACATGGAGACAGATGGAGACAAGTGTCAGGAGCTATAGAAACACAGAACGTCAGCTCCCCTCAGACATCTAAGTTCCATGCAGGCAGGGACTTGTCTATTCTGTATATAGTGTCT
Source organism: Muntiacus reevesi (assembly GCF_963930625.1). Classification (NCBI taxonomy): domain Eukaryota; kingdom Metazoa; phylum Chordata; class Mammalia; order Artiodactyla; family Cervidae; genus Muntiacus; species Muntiacus reevesi. Next base: position 157,806,344 of record NC_089252.1, on the reverse strand, counting down.
AGAACTGGTACATTATAGTCACTCAAAAACTTGATAAAGGAGTGAATGAATGAATTAATCTAAATCAGATTGTGTAGTCAAGTAAGATTACTTAGAAAGAAGATTGAGAAGGAGTCTTCTTGAGAAACAATGATAGGCAAGAACATGCTAACTTCCCCTGCTCCTACTTTGCTCTGAGTCATTCAGGGCTGGGGGAAACCCTCAGGCTATTACAAATCACTGTGCGTGGTGACGTAAGCATCTCTGAGAACAACCTGGGTATGTACACATTTATTTACGTTCTCTAAATATGAATTCATGTGTATATCGATGGTTGAGTCTAAGCTTTTCTCCCTCACATATTGCATTTCAAAGACAATTGCAATATTATTTGGCATAAGAAAACGTGTCTTGAGAAACTAAGAAAAGTTGTCATTAAGTCTCCCCTTTCTGAATGGCGCTTTTGGACTGAGAAGTGTGTTTGAGTAAGGACACAGATGAGGACCTTGACCTCTCACTCATAAACCAGTCTTTTAAGGTGCCCTGCCTTCTGTGGTCACCCTTATCAGTCGATTGGTGTTGACTGAGAGTTTCATGGGTTGATGGTGATGAGGCCTATCCATAATTTCTTTTCTTTAATTTAAAAAATTGTATAAAATTGGTGTGAGCTTTATTTAATTTTTTCCAGCTGCATCGTGTGCATGTGGGAATTTTGCTTCCCAATCAGGGATCAAACCTATGTCACCTGCCATGGAAGTGGTAAGTCCTAACCACTAGACCACCAGAGAAGTCTCACCCATGACTTCTTAAGAAAATTATTTTCTATATTATCATAAAACTTATAATGTGCTTCTGGAGAACAAAGTTGTGTTACAATTAGCAGATATTTTACTCCTCCTATTTAAGCAAATAAAATTGAGGCTCAGATTGATGAGTTGATTTGCTGAAGATCACAAAGTTAGACAGTGGAGCGGCCAGACCTTGGTCTCAGGATTTGGGTTCAGGTCTAGTGCTCATTGTCCCACTCTGTGTTCCCTCCAAGGGAACAGCAAGACTGGGGGTACCAGTGGAGCCACCAAAGACAGAAAATGAAAAAAAAGAGAGGTCCTGAGGTTAAAGGATCTATGCAGTAGGGCATTCTGGCCATCCTAGCAACTGGAGGTAACTGTGGATGATGTATTAGTTAAAATAGGATAGGTGATGATTCAGTAACAAAGGGCTCCACATGTTCAGGAGCTTCATTGATAAAGAATTATTCTCACTCATGCACCTCATGTGCAAAAGATGCACCCCATGTACAAAGAATGCTCATTATAATATTTCAGACACCCAGGCTGAAGGAGGCTTCACGTGACATGCTTCGATAATCTCAGGAGCAAGAAAAAGAGCACAGTTTACAGTACAAAGGCTCTAAAGCTTAGCGGAAGTGGATTATATCGACTAAAGCAAGTTACATGGCCAAGTCGGCCACCGATACTCTCCCACGGAAGAGCAAGGAATCTCCTGAAGGGTAGTGCAGTCTACCACGGCTGCTCGAGCAGCTTCTGTTATCTTTTGAAACTGTAACATCTATGGATGCAACTTGGCCAAACCGGCACCTGTCCTTCTGAAAGGCAATCACTGATCTCTCACCTGACCAGGCCGTCAACATTCTGGGCTTCTGCCAGAGGCCATCTTTCTTTATTTTTTTTTCCATTTATTTTTATTAGTTGGAGGCTAATTACTTTACAATATTGTAGTGGTTTTTGCTATACATTTACATGAATCAGCCATGGATTTACATGTGTTCCCCATCCCGATCCCCCCTCCCACCTCCCTCTCCACCCGAACCCTCTGGGTCTTCCCAGTGCACCAGCCCAGAGCACTTGACTCATGCATCCAACCTGGACTGGCGATCTGTTTCACCCTAGATAATATACATGTTTCGATGCTGTTCTCTCGAAACATCCCACCCTCGCCTTCTCCCACAGAGTCCAAAATTCTGTTCTGTACATCTGTGTCTCTTTTTCTGTTTTGCATATAGGGTTATTGTTACCGTCTTTCTAAATTCCATATATATGCGTTAGTATGCTGTACTGGTCTTTATCTTTCTGGCTTACTTCACTCTGTATAATGGACTCCAGTTTCATCCATCTCATTAGAACTGATTCAAATGAATTCTTTTTAATGGCTGAGTAATATTCCATGGTGTATATGTACCACAGCTTCCTTATCCATTCGTCTGCTGATGGGCATCTAGGTTGCTTCCAGGTCCTGGCTATTATAAACAGTGCTGCGATGAACATTGGGATGCACGTGTCTCTTTCAGCTCTGGTTTCCTCGGTGTGTATGCCCAGGAGTGGGATTGCTGGGTCATATGGCAGTATCAGAGGTCATCTTTGTGCAGGGATATGATCACTTTGCCAGAGGAAAAAAGCTGTCTTCAGGGGTTCTAAGGTCTCTTTTGTATCCAAATGTGCTGTCCGGCCTGGCTGAATCAAAGTAGCTATGAAACATTTTACACATAGCCAGCCACTAGGCTAAACTCTGTGAAAGATATTCAGTACCTAGTGCAGTGTCTAATATATACAGTGTTGATAGTAGCTAATCCACACCTAGCCTCTTTTTAAAGACTTAACCTGTTTTAGCTTTTTTAAATTCTCCCAACTCTAAGAAAAAGCTACTGTTAAATTATCCCCACTTTACAGATAAGGAAAAGGTGACCGGCACAGAGAGGTTAAATAACTTTAACCTCCAGTTCCCCTAATAAGCAGTTTTGGATCAAGAAAGCCCACACCTTTAACACCACTGTGTAAAGCGGAAAATGATAAATGTTGAATATATTAATTCTTCATTTTAAATTTGTGAATTGGGGGATAGGAGGAGGTTTAAATGTTTTGTTGGCAATTCACCAGAAGGCACTAGCTCACTTTTTTGGACCCAGTAGACTTAATGGGCTAATAGTCATAACCATCAATCAATAGCTTAGGTAAAGTCTCAATTAAGCTCTTTCAGATACTATTTTGGCATTCTCTGTAACAAGGAGCCAGACTGCAGAGAAACCTGAAAGAAGCTTCTTTGAGCCCACCCATGGAGAAGATGGAAACAGAGGATATGAGGGTTTCCCAACCCTCCCTTCAGCTGTGGAATGCTCTGGCTTCACTCTGGGTGAAGAATTCTGTTGTTACAAATGCTACAAAATAGAGCAACCCACACAAGTGGTACCATTTTCGTTTTGGCTGGTGTTCTGCAAAGCTGGCTCTGGGAGGACAGATGGCAAGCTGTCGCTTCAGGCCTGCTTGTTGGCTCACCTGCATGTAGCTACATGAAGCTTTCTGTTTCTTAAGAAAGCATTTCTTTTCTCAGGTCATATTTATAGTCCCTGACACCTCATTGCTCCTCCTAGATCTCTTAAAGTCTTAACGATCAGGAAGTCTTCCAACATGGATCTTCCCACCTAAATCCCAACAATGTTTCTTCTAGTAGCACCCTAATTCCATTCAAACATGATTCTGCCTGTTCTTGCTCACCAACATGTTTAGTTTTAATGCTCACATTCTGAAACAAAATCTTTCTTGCCCAAATTTAGTGTCTCCTCCAAGACCTAAATAGATACAGGCAGATCTCAGAGATATTCTGGGTTTGGTTTGAGGCCACCAGGATAAAATAAGCATTGAAATGCAGTGAATCCCATGGATTTTTTGGTTTCCCAGTGCATATAAAAGTTGTATTTATGCTATCCTGTAGCCTATTGAGTGTGCAAGAGCATTATGTTTAAAAAAAAAAAAAACAATGCACCTACCTCAAAGAATAAAACACTTTATTGCTAAAAAATGCTAACCATCATCTGAAACTTCAACAAGTCACAATCATTTTGCTTGTGGAGGGTTTGAAGTATTGTGAAAATTACCAAAATGTGACATAGAGACACAAAATGAGTCAATGCTGTTGGAAAACTAGCACTGACAGACTTGCTTAATGCTGGGTTGTGACAAATTTTCAATTTGTTTAGAAAAAAAAAGTGCAAATGCAATAAAACAAAATGTAATAGGCATGCCAGTATAACCTTATCTTACCAAATTTGCTATTCTCCATGCCCGGAAAAGAACAAGAGGGCAGAATGTCTACAGCAACACTGTTTATTTAAGTCATGGCAATGCAACTGTCCCATATGCTGGAAGCTTTATGATTCACTGGCAAATGAATTCGTAAGCTTTTGCATTTCTGTAGATCAGAGGTTGCAAATTCAAATGCCAACAGTGAGCAGACAAGTAACAGCAATGAATAAAGTGAGCAGGGCTGGAGAGTGGTAGTCAGAAACAGATTTGAGGTTCTAGCTACAAGGCCTGTAGCTTGGAGCTGTAGCCAATTGTCGCTGTGTGCAAAAGCAGACTCCAGGCCACCAGAGATGATTTTTCTAGAGAAGTTTAAAACTCAGATTTTGAAAACTGAAAATCTCTGATTTTTATTTTTAAATTTTTTCTAATTTTTTTGTTGTTAAACTTTTTATTTTGGCAAATAGATGGGGAAACAGTGGAAACAATGGCTGACTTTATTTTTCTGGGCTCCAAAATCACTGCACATGGTGATTGCAGCCATGAAATTAAAAGACGCTTACTCCTTGGAAGTAAAGTCATGACCAACCTAGACAGCATATTAAAAAGCAGAGACATTACTTTGCCAACAAAGGTCCGTCTAGTCAAGGCTATGGTTTTTTCAGTGGTCATGTATGGATGTGAGAACTGGACTATAAAGAAAGCTGAGCGCTGAAGAATTGATGCTTTTGAACTGTGGTGTTGGAGAAGGCTCTCGAGAATCCTTTGGACTGCAAGGAGATCCAACTAGTTCATCCTAAAGGAGATCAGTCCTGGGTTGAAGGACTGATGTTGAAGCTGAAACTCCAATACTTTGGCCACCTCATTGGAAGAGCTGACTCATTTGAAAAGACCCTGATGCTGGGAAAGATTGAGGGCAGGAGGAGAAGGGGATGACAGAGGATGAGATGGTTGGATGGCATCACCGACTAGATGGACATGGGTTTGGGTAGATTCTGGGAGTTGGTGATGGACAGGGAGGCCTGGCATGCTGCGGTTCATGGGGTCACAAAGAGTCAGACGACTGAGCGCCTGAACTGAATTTATAGCCAATTAACAGTGTAGTGATAGTTTCAGATGAAGAGCAGAGTGACCTAGCCATACTAATACATGTATCCATTCTCCCCCAAACTTCCCACCCATCCAGTCTGCCACATAATATTGAGCCGAGTTCCCTGTGCTATACAGTAGGACCTTGTTGGTTATCTATTTTAGTATAGCAGTGTGTACATGTCTATCCCAAACTCTTTAACTATACCCACCTTGATGGTAACCATAAGTTCATTCTCTAAGTCTGTGAGTCTGGAAAGCCTCAGATTTTTCAATGTTACCTGAAGTTGAAAAATATTATGGAGAAAGGACTTTACAGGCAGAGAGGATTTGAGAGAATGTGGTACGTCTGAAATTAAAGCAATTTCATGTACTAGGGTGTAGCGCATGCTAGGCAATAATCGAGAGTGGGCTGAAAGTCATAAAAGTGGATTTCATCCTGCAGGTGTTGAGAGTCTATGAAAGGATGTTAGTGGTTATACGGTGCAGATTCACCTTTATATTTGAGAGGTTAAGAGGATGAGTTGAGCAGAAAACTGGAGTTGGACAAGTAGTCAGGAGGATGCCACACCAGTTCTGGGGAGCATGTTGAGGATCTAACACACACAGGGATGCAGAGGACATACAGACTTAAGAATTCATAGGAAAAGAAGCAACAGGAAGTAGAGACGGGGTCAGAGTGGTAATGATGGAGAAGCAAGGACACAGGCTGCCAGTCGGTTTCTAGGTTGGAAAAATGAGTGGAGAGTGACTCCTGTCATTCCCTGAGGCTGGAAATATGGGGACAAGAGTGGGCATGGTGGATTCGTGGTGTGGGGAAGTGGAGGCAACAAGTTCAGGTTTTGACAAGTTCGGTATGATATGCTGTGAGGTATTCAGGTGGGCTGGAGACAATTTCTGGGGAGACATCAGTGGAAAGACTGTGCTTGAAGCGCTGGGAGTGGAGGGTGAGACAGGAAATACCCTGGGATCGGCAGCTGGAGCACAACAACCTCTAAGGCGGGGAGTCGAGGATGATGTCTTAGCTGTTTAAGGAAGACAGTCAACGAAGACAACACTCTTACTTCCATCATATGTACCCTTGGAGACGTGGATCCTACAACCAAAAAGCCTCACTCAGTAGGCAGGAGAGAGCAATGCTTCCCTGCCCCTAGACATTACAGTGGTTTGGATATCTAAGCTGCCACGCGGCGAGCTCACTTTGCATGCAGCAATCCAATGGAAAACCCCTGATGGAACAAATGTGACATCTAGAGTGGTCCCTGAAAAGGCCCCAGCCAGGACAGACTCAATACATGGGAGAAGCTTTCCTGGGACTGCTCAATCCCTCCCATGCATTTCTTCTTCCAACAGTCACCGCAGCTACGAACGTTATCACAATGGAAAAAGAATGTACAATGATTTTGGTTTTGACTCCATCAGCAGGCTTTCTAGAGACTCAGGCAGTTATTGACTTTTGAATCTGCATTCAGAAATTGTGGGCACATTGTGGGGAACAGAAACTTTGTCTTCTGCCACAGATGTCAGCCTCGTGGGGCGTGGGCTAAAGTTCACTGCAAAATATCACCTGACCCTGGGGCACCAGACATACCCGTGCTATTATTGTGGGACTCCAGTAGTTCCATGGTACATTGGTGACCTTTAGAATATGGTAACTATTTTTGAATGTATTTCTAAAATATATATATATTTACATTTACTGATATTATCTTTTACAACTTAAAAAATTTATTTTATTTAAAAAATGTTTTAATGTTTTGTAGGGCCGCAGGCTTTTGCCCCATTTTTATGGTGACAAGCTTATATATGTATGTAGCAAAGCCCCACTGAATGACAATGTTCTGAACCATCTCTCTCTGCATATCCTCAAATCTCTCAGGCCACCTAACCGAAAGTTTTGATACATGAAGATCTTTGTTCAGTCTTTTCAACTGACAAAATCACATAGGTAGTGCAAAGTGCAGAATTAGCCCATTTTCTCAAATTAGTTTGGTGTTGGCACCTAGTAGAGAAACTATTTGAGTGATTCAAACTACAAGAACTCAGGTGATGGGAATATAAGACTGATCAGGGCAGGGTTTTCCTTTCTTTTATTCATTGCTGCTTCTTCAGTGGTTGGAATCATGCCTAGGACCCAGCAGGTCCTTGATGTACAGTTGTTGACTAATAGAATGAATTTACTCCCAGGTAAACCTTAAAAGTAAGCCATAGAATAAGAACATTTTTAAAGGATGAAAACTACATTTGTCATTCTGCATACAAGGTATCTATCCTGATTACTTTCTTCCTGGCTAGAAAATATTTCTTTAGCATCTCTTACTGGAAGTAATTGATGCTAAAAGTTAATTGACAGTCAAACATATGTCAACAGTTAGTTGCAGGGATGACTTAGAGAAAACAGCACTGGCTTGTAGTCAAAGACAAGGCTGTCCCTAAACTGTGTACCATCCTGGAGAAGCTGGCCACGGACCCTTGGCTGAAGTAGCCTACAAATCTTGTTGACTACTCCTGGGTAAGCAAGCCAGAAACTGGGAGCTCTGCCCACTGTGAATCTGGAGACAGAGAGGAGGAGCCTGAGTGAAGATATGTGGGGCCTCTTCCCCCTACCTTTCTCCGCTCACTTAGGAAGTCCTGTTGCTTTCAGGCCTCTTTCATTCAGAAAAGTAAAATTTCCAAGAATTAGACCCAATTCACCTTCTAAAAGCTCATATGTAAGTTTTCTCAATGCTAGAACAAAAGCTAGTGATACTGTTACCACACCAAACTAGGGTCTGCTTGCCTGTGTGCCTCAAAGTCAATCTACTGACACTGGGTTACGGTGAAGAAAAGTACAGTGTTTATTGCAGCATACCAAGCAAGGAGTCCAGGTAGCTAGTGCTTAACAGGCCCAAATTCCTTGCATGGCACCCTGAAATAAACACTGCACTTTCCTTCACCACAACCTGGTGTCAGTAGATTGACTTGGAACTATTTTTTTCACTACCTTTGAAAAACATTTTGGTATTCATTTAATTTTGTACTACTAAAGGACGTTCAATCTGTGAACTTCTGAAAGTCTTAAAAGTTTAAAAATTCTCTTTCTACTGTTGTATGTGTGTTAGTCACTCAGTCGTGTCTGACTCTTTGCAACCCCAACGGACTGTAGCCCACCAGGCTCCTCTGTCTATGGAATTCTCCAGGCAAGAATACTGGAGTGGGTTGCTATTCCCTTCTTCAGGAGATCTTCCTGAGCCAGGGATTGAACCCAGGTCTCCTGCATTGCAGGCAGATTATGAGTGACCAGAGAAGCCCACTCTTGTATATGAATATGCATGTATTTTTGTTTCCTCTGACTTGGTACAAACTCATCTCATATGTGGAATTTGTGGAACTGGTTAGCCAAATGACCAGAGTATTTAATTTATTTCCTTCAGCATTTTCCAAAGTAAAGCAACTTTGTTAGTAAAAAAACAAAAGAAAAGGTAAGAAGAGATAAAAAGAGATGTAGCTCTAAAGGTCGATCAGTCAGAAATCCAAGACACTGTATTTTGCCCAAGCATTTATACCTGGTTCCAGTTCTGGCTTTCTCAAGTGAAAATCCCCCCACTTGGATATGTCTTTCAATCAGTAAGACAAAAGGTGCCGGGCTATGTAATCTTTGAGTGTTCTGTTTTTTATCTTTTACATTGCTGAAGTCATTGACTGCCTTCATAAGCACTAAAGGTCAGTTACTTTATATGCCTTATTTTGATGGAATATTATGATTTCTCCATTATAAGTTCAACTTATATATATTTTTTGCTGACTATTACAAAGAAAGCTATTGACTTGGAAATGCCTCTTCTTAACTATGTTTTAGAGTCTGGGCCTCATTTTCTCAGAATTTCTTTAAAAAAGAAACAAAAAATTTCAAGATGCAAACAAAGAATCTTAAAAATATCAAGAATAAGTAATCCATGGAAGGTGGTAGCTTCAGAGGTTCATCCACATGACTGCTAATCCTACATTATGATTGATGTGTTATTGTAAATGAGGTTTCATATGGACTACCTAATGTAGATTTGGTCTCAAATCAATCTAATTTGTTTAAGTAGAGCTACTAACTATTTAGCACAAGTTTTATCTACTCTAAAGGTCAATAAAACATAAAACCTGTTGACGTCATTCTTTCTTAATGCATTTTGGCAAAGGATAAAGCTTGTGGTTGCTGTCTGCATAAAGATGATTTATGTCACACATTATTGGTTGAGATTATCTGGGAGTGAAAGAGAAGAACTCTGGGCTATTTGAGATTCCAGATTATTTGGTTGGCCAGGAAGGCGACCACTTAAAGACAGAATGTAGGAGTGACAGACAACCATAAACCAAAAATGATATCCCAAGAATATAGTGGAAAAAAGACTGTAAACTGGTACCAAAGGCAAGTGAAGTGACAATGTGCAAACAGAAATACATAAAGGAATACAAAGGGAGAAATTGGCAGCCAGAAATAGATCAAAACTAGGCACATTGTCAGAAGAATAAGATGAAGATACAGATACAAAGGTCTGGGCCAAATCTGGTTTGACTGGTAGGGGTTGTTCTAGCTCTCTGCGCTGAGACTGCTAATTACTCCCCCAATATCCAGACTCTCCATTTGCCTTAATTAATATGATCCTCCAAATTTTAGCTGAACATGTAGCCACCTGTCTACAGATTACATTTCCCAGCCTCTCTTGCAGCTTTGCTACGTGACTCAACTCTAGCTAATGAGAAGTCAGTAGTAGAGTGTGTACCTGTCTGCATACCTTTGAACAGAAGCTGTCTGTCCTCTGCTTCATTCCCCGCTTATGGACCAGAATGTGGATACTGTGATGCTGAAGATGCTGTGACATTGTGATGTGAATGTATAGAATTATCTCCTAAAGTAGGGTGGCCAGAAAGACACAACATGGGTCTCAGATAAGCTCATTTGTTGTTGTTGTTCAGTCACTTAGTCATGTCCAACTCTTTGGGACCCTGTGGACTGCAGCATGCCAGGCTTCCCTGTCCTTCACCATCTCCCAGAGTTTGCTCAAACTCATGTCCATTGAGTTGAAGATGCCATCCAACCATCTCATCCTTTGTCTTCCCCTTCTCCTCTTGTCCTCAATCTTTCCCAGCATCAGGGTCTTTTCTAAGGCACTGGCTCTTCACACCAGGGGGCCAAGTATTGGAGCTTCAGCTTTAGCATCAGCCCTTCCAATGAATATTCAGGGTTGATTTCCTTTAGGATTGACTGGCTTGATCTCCTTGCAGTCCAAGGGACTCTCAAGAGTCTTCTCCAGCCCCATAGTTCGAAAGCATCAATTTTTCAGATGAGCTCATAGGTCAGAACTTTTCTGCCCACTTGATATACCTATCAGGCTAGATTTCTATAGGAAAGAAATGTAAAACCACTGAATTGATATCCTAATTCACTCAACCTTTTTCCACTCCTCTTTATTCTGTGTGTGAACATATATGTCTAAAAGACATTTGATACATCATTGATCACTGAACATGGTTACCACAAGTCAGATGGCTTAAATTGCTAAAGATTAAGGGAAAAAAAACTTTAGGAATATGTGATTGCAACATATGCTTCATCTGTGAAGCTATACAGGCTATTTTAAAACTATTATAATCTAGTGTAATTATATTGATATTGATATGGGGTATTTAAGTCAGGGGGATAAAACATTCCATGAGATATCATTTTATGGTCTGCAAACTCCTTTCTTTTAATGATATTAGAGTACCATAGACAGTGAGTAAAAGGAGTGATTATTAAATTATCAACCTTGTGATAGGTAGGAAGAACCTGGCTATGATATGGTTCTGAGCTTACCCACTTGATGACTGAATGACTGTGCTCAATGTGAGCAAGATACACAGTTTGGCTTCCCTCCACTGGGACACTGGTTGGTACTCTTATTGGTACTTAAAATATCTTTCCTAGAAGCAGATATAAACCACTACCAGTTCAAAACCAATGTGTCTATGCCATCCTGAAATATTAATGTCCTCTTATTGGCTCGCCTGTTGTCCCATAAGAAGTGATCAAGTCTTTGGATTCTGAAATGTGAATTAAGTAACTATAGTCACTGGATTCTGATTTTCTGTTTGTTCCTGAATGCCACTGTATTCATTTAATACTGTCGTCATAACAAATAACTGAAATTTAATGCCTGAAATAATACAAATTTATCGTATAGTTTTGTAGGTCAGAGGTCTGACATGGGTTTCACTGGGCTAAAATGCATCTACCAGACCACATTCTTTTCTGCAGGTACTAGGGCTGGGGTGAATTCATTTTTTTTTTGCCTTTTCCTATTTCTAGAGGACGTCATGTTCCTTGTCTTTCATTTTCAAAGGTGCCAGTGGTACACTGACTCCACTGTGACACTGTCACATTGCTTCTCCTCCGCTTTTAAGGACCCTTGTGATTTCATTGGCCAGGATAGTCTCCTCATCTTGGGGTCAGTTTATTAGCAAACATGATTCCATCTGCAACTTTATTTCCCCTTTGCCATGTAAAGTAACACATTCACAGGTTCCAGGAATTAGGACATGGACATTTTTGAGGTATTATTCTGTCTACCATAAGGATTTCTGAGTTAAATGGATTAATTTCTGAGTTTCTTTTATTGTAACCAGCTGCTTCTTCCATTAGACTCTTTCCAACACGGGATAGAGATTTACACGATTCTGAACAATTTGTGTGAAAGCACACAGGACAGTGAAACATGGATCATCGTTGAAAACTGTGGGGAGAACCCACTGCGAATCCCTCCCCTTTTAAGAACGGTTGAGGCCTGGTGAGAGAGGCAGGAGTTGTCCTTGTGTCTCTATTTGAATATCCTTCACCACATATATTCCCTGGTGGCTCAGATGGTAAAGAATCTGCCTGCAATGTAGAGAACGGGTTTAATCCCTGGTTGGGAAGATCCTCAGGAGAAAGGAATGGCTACCCCAGTATTCTTGCCTGAAGAATCCCATGGACAGAGGAGCCTGATGGACTATAGTCCATGGGGTCCCAAAGAGTTGGATATGACTGAGCGACTAACCAACTAACACTTTCACTTTTCACTTCTGCTACATAGCAGGAGATTAAGGTTAATCAAATTCCAGCATAATTCTTCCACCAGAATGATCAGAACAGGGCTTAGATTTAACAGAGATACCACAAAGTCACTATGCATACAAATATACGATGATCAACATGGTCAGATTATCTTATCTCGAATTTTTACAAAGCTTTGTTTTTTTTTAATTGGCTTTACCTCAGAGATAAGAGACCCTTACAGTCAACTTCTTTTGTACTCTCTCAGTAACTAAGCCTTCTTTGGTTGGTTTTAGAGAAATCCCTGCACTGACCCTTTTCTCTGCCACAGAAGAGCCATTCAGTGGAAATTGTATCTCAGCTCAGTTGGACTCAGACGCCAATGTACCAACAAAATACCATAATGCATAAGCAACTACAGCCACCCCTCACCTGAACCACCTGTGAATCAGCAGTCGAGTTAAGATGCAGTGCCTCAATATGATAGATTACAAGAAGATCTAATCTTAAACCTATTAATATGATACGGGTAATTCAATTTCCTGTAGAGGTATCACATAATTTCCCACATTTGTTATTTATCTCCATTTGCATCACAAACTGAATATCCCTCATCCCTTGGCTGATTCTCTCAATCATGACTTGGGTGATCTCCCCCAAACTATTAGTACCTCTACAAGCTAACTCTTGCAACATGACTTTGATTCTGAGTACCACAGTCCATAAGAAAAGCTGAAAACTAGGACATAATTGCAGGATGTGATGCTTAAGATTGGGTAAAGTAAGAAAACCTTTGTCATGGAGTTGAAAGTCTATTGAAAATACGGTAAGATTCAAAGTGTACAATAATTCTGATTTTTACACAACACAATAATAGCTTAAAATATTCAAATGTAAAATATTCACATTCCAAATGTTTCACTGTAAGCTGAATAAAAGTAAAGACAGTTTTCCTCCCAATTTAATAAAAATTTCTGATACTAGATTACTACTTACTCATTTAATTGCTCATGGCATTAGTTTTCACCATAAATTCAAAATCCAATTAACATGTTATTAATGAGAGTACATGTATGGGCACATAGTACTTATAAAACAATTTATGATTACTCTGCAGATAAGCCTTTCTGTTAACATTCCCCTGGTGCTCTATTAGTATTAGCATTGCAATTTTCTTTATCAATACTCAAGTCTCATAGCTTCAAATTTAATTTTACAAGTTTTCAAAAACAAAATACAATGTTAATATTTCCCCTGAAGGAACTTAGAACCAAATTTCCTCTTTAAAGGCACAATAAAGAAATTCCTACGGAAATGCTGCCACTTTTTATGTAAGACTTCTGAATTTTGCTTTTTCATATGAATATATTTTACCTTTTCCCCATAATTCTCTATAAGGAGCACAAATAGATTATAATAAACATAACCAGATCCATATATATATATATATAAAATCATTGAATTGCTCAAATACCATTCTTTGGGAAATCTTCATCTAAAGAAGACTTTAGTATCTATTTAATCTTGAGTTGTTCCCAGTATTGGATTAGATGACATGCTTACTGGATTTATTTTATGAATATTAATTTCCTGTGGCTATTGTAACAAGGAACCACAAATATGGTAGCTTAAAACAACAGAAATGTATTCTCACACAGTTTTGGAGTTCAGCATTCTGAAATTAAGGTGTTGGTCTGACTGCACTCCCTCCAAAAGGTCTATGCAATGATCTAGTCTTTGCCTCCTCCAGCTTCTAGCAGCTGTATGCATTCTTTGACTTGGAGGCGGATCACTCTTAGTCTTTGCCTCTGTGGTCACACTGCTCTCTTTTCTGTGTCTTCTCTTCTGTCTGGCTCAAATCTACCTCTGTCTTTCTCTTCAGTTCAGTTCAGTTCAGTTGCTCAGGCATGTGCGACTCTTTGCGACCCCATGAATCACAGCACACCAGGCCTCTGCCCATCACTAACTCCCGGAGTTTACTCAAACTCATGCCCATCGAGTCAGTGATGCCATCCAGCCATCTCATCTTCTGTCGCCCCCTTCTCCTCCTGCCCTCAATCCCTCCCAGCATCAGGGTCTTTTCAAATGAGTCAGCTCTTTGCATGAGGTGGCCAAAGTATTGAAGTGTCAGCTTCAACATCAGTCCTTCCAATGAACACCCAGGACTGATCTCCTTTCGGATGGACTGGTTGGATCTCCTTGCAGTCCAAGGGACTCTCAAGAGTCTTCTGCAACACCACAGTTCAAAAGCATCAATTCTTCGGCACTCAGCCGAAGTCCAACTCTCACATCCATATATGACCACTGGAGAAGCCATAGCCTTGACTAGACAGACCTTTGTTGGCAAAGTAATGTCTCTGCTTTTTAATATGCCGTCTAGGTTGGTCATAACTTTCCTTCCAAAAAGTAAACGTCTTTTAATTTCATGGCTGCAATCACCATCTGCAGTGATTTTGGAGCCCAAAAAAATAAAGTCTGACACTGTTTCCACTGTCTCTCCATCTATTTCCCATGAGGTGATGGGACCAGATGCCATGATCTTAGTTTTCTGAATGCTGAGCTTTAAGCCAACTTTTTCACACTCTCCTCTTTCACTTTCATCAAGAGGCTTTTTAGTTCCTCTTCACTTTCTGCCATAAGGGTGGTGTCATCTGCATATCTGAGGTTATTGATATTTCTCCCGGCAATCTTGATTTCAGCTTGTGTTTCTTCCAGCCCAGCGTTTCTCATGATGTACTCTGCATATAAATTAAACAAGCAGGGTGACAATATACAGCCTTGATGTACTCCTTTTCCTATTTGGAACCAGTCTGTTGTTCCATGTCCAGTTCTAACTGTTGCTTCCTGACCTGCATACAGGTTTCTTAGGAGGCAGGTCAGGTGGTCTGGTATTCCCGTCTCTTTCAGACTTTTCCAGAGTTTATTGTGATCCACACAGTCAAAGGCTTTGGCATAGTCACTAAAGCAGAAATAGATGTTTTTCTAGAACTCTCTTGCTTTTTCAATGATCCAGCAGATGTTGGCAATTTGATCTCTGGTTCCTCTGCCTTTTCTAAGACCAGCTTGTACAACTGGAAGTTCAAGGTTCACATATTGCTGAAGCCTGGCTTGGAGAATTTTGAGCATTGCTTTACTAGCTTGTGAGATGAGTGCAATTGTGCGGTAGTTTGAGCATTCTTTGGTCTTTCTCTTACAAGGACATTTATAATTGGATTTAGGCCTATCAAGGTAGTCCAGGATCATCTCAAGTTTAGATTCTTAACTTGATCACATCTGAAAAGACCACTTTTCTAAATAAGCCAGCTTTCACAGATTTCATAGATTTGGTGTAGATATATTTTGGAGGGCTATTATTTAGCCTTAGATGGCAGATATTTAAAACCATTTCGCTTGAAATATTCTAATTCTTCTGCCTTATAATTCTACTGTTCTTTCAATGTGTTTAAAGAACTAGAACTAATTCTAGAAAAAGTTTTGTGTATATACTCTACTTAAATATTTACAGAAATTTGTTCGATTAAGTTTGGAAAACATATTTTACTCCAGAGTTAAAAGAAATCACTCACAATATTAATAAAAAAGATGAGATACTTGTACTAAAATTTGACAAATTTCTGTATTTGTATAATTGAGGGCAGAGGCTGGCAAAAAATTAATGTGTTTGAGTTATTAAAAAAATACTGTCTTGATTGTTGAATTAAGGAATATAAGGAATGAACTAGACCTTTATGTGTTCTGCAGTCTCACTACTGTTAGTCTTAATGCTCTTCAGTTATGGTTATCTTACCCCAGAAATGTATATTGCAAGCTAAACTGTCTATTTTTTTGGGCTCCAAAATCACTGTTGATGGTTACTGCAGCCATGAAATTAAAACCACTTGCTCCTTGGAAGAAAAGCTAAAAGAAACCTAGACAGCAAATTAAAAAGCAGAGGCTAGTGATCTGTTTCACCATAGATAATATACATGCTGTTCTTTTTGAATGTTGTGAAGTAATTGGCCTCCAACTAATAAAATAAAATTTAAAAAAAAGAAGAAAAAAATAAAAAAATAAAAAGCAGAGGCACTACTTTACTGACAAAGGTTCATCTTGTCAAAGCTATAGTTTTTCCAGTAGTCATGTATGGATGTGAGAGTTGGACCATAAAGAAAGCTGAGCGCCGAAGAATTGATGCTTTTGAACTGTGGTGTTGGAGAAGACTCTTGAGAGTCCCTTGGACTGTAAGGAGATCCAACCAGTCCATCCTAAAGGAAATCAGTACTGAATATTCATTGGAAGGAGTGATGCTGAAGCTGAAACTCCAGTACTTTGGCCACCTGATGTGAAGAACTGATTCACTGGAAAAGACCCTGATGCTGGGAAAGACTGAAGGTAGGAGGAAAACGGGACAGAGGATGAGATGGTTGGATTATCACTGACTTGATGGACATGAGTTTGAGCAAGTTCTGGGAGTTGGTGATGGACAGGGAAGCCTGGAGGGCTGCAGTCCAGGGGTTGCAAAGAGTTGGACATGACTGAGCAACTGAACTGAACTGAAACAGTCTATAAAGGTTTTACTGATTTAACACATTTAAAAATATTTGATTTTCTCATGAAACATGAAATGGCTAATATTTATTGAACGTTAACTGTGTGCTATGACTCTCTGGAGGTGAACATGAATGTCTAAAAAGGCAATGTGAATATTATGTGTTCACAGAAGCTCCCAAACATTACCTCCATAATTAAGTGTTCTTCAAGGAACTCCCCAGTTGCCCTGTAAGATATATGGAGCAAATCTCAAGATCTGCTAGATGGTGGTGATAAGTGGATTCCGTTCTAGCAGATCTGTGTGATTCTGCACCAACTCATTGTCTGCTCACTAAAAGTCAGTCGGATGTGTTTCCAAACCTGTATATGCCAAATGCATTTATTATTGTTACTTCTGTAATTTAGGAACTCTTATGTAGGATGGTTAAAATGAGTACTGAAACCCAGATAGCTATTATTTCTATGAAAGCTATGCTGAAATCTTTGAAAGATTCAAGGCACACATGTTGCTAAAAAGAATCCCTGTCGAATTATGTTTAGATTAGACAATTGTACTAGGCTAGGAAAAATTCTAGAATCTAGAAGGATTCTGTACTCACATTATATCTTTCAGGTTCTCACTCCTTTTTATTTGAAACATAATTGATTTATAATGTTTCAGGTATACAACAAAGTGATTCAGTAACAGATAGTTAATAGGTAGATAGAGAGACATGATCTTTTTTAGATTGTTTTCCATTATAGGCTATTACTAGATATTGAATATAGTCCCCTATACTATACAGTAGGTCCTTGTTTATCAGTTTTATATATAATAGTAAATACAGTAATGTGTATCCTTAACCTCAAAATTTCAATTTATCCCTTTAGTAACCACAACTTTGTTGTCTGTATCTGTGAGTCTATTACTGTTTTGTAAAAAAGTTCATTTATATAATTTTTTTAAGATTACATATATAAGTGATATCATATGGTATTTTTCTTTCTCTGGCTTAGTTTATCTAGTATGATAGTCTCTAGGTCCATCCATGTTGCTGCAAATGGCATTACCTCTTTTGTCTCAATGGCTGAATAATATCCCACTGCATATATGTACCACATCTTCTTTATTCATTCACCTGTTGATGGACATTTAGGTTGCTCCATGTCTTGGCTATTGTAAATAGAGCTGCTATGAGCCTAGAAGTACATGTATCCTTCTGAATTAAAGTTTTCTTCTTTTCTGGATGTATGCCCAGGAGTGGGGTTGCTGGATCAAATGGTAACTTTTTAAACATTTTTTAAGGAACCTCAGTACTGTTTTGCATAGTAGTTGCACCAATTTACATTGCCACCAACAGTATGAGAGTTTCCTTTTCTCCACACCCTCTCCAGCATTTATTATTTGTAGATTTGTAATGATGGCCATTTTGACCAATGTGAAGTGGTACCTCATGGTCATTTTGATTTGCATCTCTCTAATTAGTGTTGTTGAGCATCTTTTCATGTGCCTGTTGGCTATCCATGTGTCTTTTTTTGAGAAATATCTATTTAGGTCTTCGGCCCATTTTAGAGGTTGTTTGTTTTTCTGATATTAAGCTATATAAGTTATTTGTATTTTGGAAATTAAGCCCTTGTTGGCCACATTATTTGCAAATATTTTCTCTCATTCTATAGGTTGTCTTCTCATTTTGTTTATGGTTTCCTCCACTGTGCAAAAGCTTTTAACTTCAATTCAACCCCATTTGTTTATTTTTGCTTTGAGTTACACTACTCTAGGAGATGGAGCCAAAAAAGTATTGTTGTGATTTATGTCAAAGAGTATCCTGCCTATGTTTTTCTCTAGGAGCTTTATTATAGTATCCGGTCTTACATTTGGGTGTTTAATCCATTTTGAGTTTATTTTTGCAAATGGGGTTCTCATTCTATTTTTAAAAACACTAAAATTGGAAATTAGATATAAAATTTGAGCATGGGTTTTATAAGATAACATCATACCCTAATCAGTGCATTCATAATCAAAAATGGTCTAAGACTATATAGTTGAAACTAAATAAAATAAAAAAGACTAAAAGGTACATCATTTTTATCATCCCCTACTGCAATTGAATTAAATTAGTGAAGAAACTAAGATTTTTATCATTCCCTACTGCAATTGAATTAAATTAGTTAACAAATTACCCTTATGGCAGAAAGTGAAGAACTAAAGAGCCTTTTGACGAAAGTGAAAGAGGAGAGTGAAAAAGTTGGCTTAAAGCTCAACATTCAGAAAACTAAGATCATGGCATCCAGGCCCATTACTTCATGGCAAATAGATGGGGAAATAGTGGAAACAGTGGCTGACTATTTTGGGGGCTCCAAAATCCCTGCAGATGGTGACTGCAGCCATGAAATTAAAAGACATTTACTCCTTGGAAGGAAAGTTATGACCAACCTAGAAAGCATATTAAAGAGCAGAGACATTACTTTGTCAACAAAGGTCCATCTCGTCAAGGCTATGGTTTTTCCAGTGGTCATGTATGGATGTGAGAGTTCCACTATAAAGAAAGCCAAGCACCAAAGAATTGATGCTTTTGAGCTGTTGATGAAGACTCTTGAGAGTCCCTTGGACTGCAAGGAGATCCAACCAGTCCATCCTAAAGGAGATCAGTCCTGAATATTCATTGGAAGGACTGATGCTGAAGCTGAAACTACAATACTTTGGCCACCTGATGCTCAGAGCTGACTCATCTGAAAAGACCCTGATGATGGGAAAGATTGAGGGCAGGAGGAGAAGGGGATGACAGAGGATGAGATGGTTGGATGCCATCACTGACTCAATGGACATGAGTTTACAGTTGGTGATGGACAGGGAGGCCTGGCATGCTGTGGTTCATGGGGTTGCCAAGAGTTGGACACAGCTAAGTGACTGATCCAATTATCAGTTTTGATTACATTACATAAGAAAGTTCATACTAGATTTGGACTTGAACTACATGATAATTTTAGTTGATTTTAAAATTTTTCATTCAAATCCTGTGGAAAGAGTAACTACTAGACAAATATTTACACAAAATAAAAAATAAATACAGTTTATATTACAATATACACCTATGTTTCCTACTAGCTATGGTAGGAAAATACCAGAGAAGTATAAATCATCTTGTACACTTTTAGGGAAGTAGAGTTTAGTTGAGGGTCTGAGTTACATTTTTTCAAGCATAATAACAAGAAGAAAAAAAATAGAAGACTTTGTGGGCTACTGGAATCAGACAAGTTTCAAAAAGGAGATTGGATCTGATTTGGACCATGAAGAAGGAAGACTGGGGAAGTTAAGGAAGACAGCTGGAGGGAATTGGAAAAGCAAAGGTCAAGAGGTAAAACTGAGGCTATTAGAGATTTCGCTGGTGGTCCAGTGGCCAAGACTCCACACTTCCAGTGCAGGGAGTACAGGTTCAATCCCTGGTCGGGGAACTGAGACCCAACGTGTTGCCTGGCATGGCTCCCAGTAAGTGAGGATAGTATATGAAAGAGCAGTAAGGGGCCAGCTGGAATGAGTGCATTTGGTTCGGGCTCCCATTAAAGTTCTGAAAATCATGAAAGCAGATCATGAAAGCTCATGAAGCTCATTTTCTTCTTCTAGGAAGACTTCACTGGGAGGGAAGAGTTGAAGGAATAGAAAAGTGCAGAGAGAAAGCAACTTGTAGGGGTGCACAGGAAATTTCCCCCAAAACATGAAGCTCACAATAAAAATGAGCGGAAACATTGGAAGCACTTATCTTGGTTAGAAAAACAAGTCAAAGGGAAAAAAAGGAAAGAAACAAAACTGAGTCATAGGAATTGCACGGACAGAATCTGAATCTATATTTACAATATATCATCTAAGAGAGGAGACTGAAAAGTCAGGATCACAGCGGGACAACTTGGAAAGGATTCATCTATGGACTTACAGCAATTTAGCATGCTTTTCTGCATTTCTTGAGGATGACCTGTGTTCTTCTTTAATTATCTTTAACACACACACACACACACACACACACACACACACACAATGCTAATAGTTTTCCATTAACCTTAAAAGTTCATTATTTCCTTTAAGGACTATCCCAACAATACCATGAATCTTAGGTCGTCACTGGCTGAAACGCCCAAGAAAAGTTTGAACCCTCGTAGTTCTATAAACGACTAGAGCCTAGGGAGCTAAGAGAAAAATGGAAAGTATAGACAGAAAAGAAAGCAATTCACTTAATCTTGGCATCTTGCCCTGTGGAGTCAACATCACTGATGAACTGTCTGGTGGCCTATTTTTTTTATGATTTTCTGGAGAATCTGCCTCCCTGTTCCTGCCTCACCAAGAGATGAAGCACCAATTAATAAGATTTGTCAATAATGGGCTTTAGATCTAAACCTTCCACAACCATAATGCTCGGAAGCAGAGAATTTCTGAATTTCAAACTCTGTGTCTTCAAGTACTGGATGGACATCTCGAGAGCCTAGAAAGACTCAGCAGAACTGGGAAATTTGGCTGGATTTTCATTTTAAGAAGTATTTTTTCTTTTTCTTTTTGTCAAGACCAGTTTAGAAATAGTCGGAACATGTAATTTGTGTTACTTGATTTGCATAAACATAATGATTTTCAGTGAAGATAATTTGCAGTCAGTTGATTTTTGGAGTACTCCATCCTTTCACTGAGATTCTGAGGAGGAAATTATTTCAAATGAGTGTGATCATAAACTATTATTACCTAGAACTAAAAATGTATATGTGTCATGGGGTCATTACAATGAGTTACAAGAAATGCCCACTCATATTACATATAATGGGAAAAAATGTCTTTAAAATTAACAGAGTTCAGATGTTGACTAGAGCAGCCATCAAACAACTCTTAAAAATAAAATATAGTGATTTAGTGTATAGACAGCTGTACTGATGCTGAGTAATCTCCATTTGCAATAATTACCCGGGTCTGTGATCATATTTCCTTCTCTCAGTACTATTCCCTCTGGATATTTATATGCTCATCTGTGTTCATGCAGATTAATGGATATTAAATTGTAATGATCAGATTAGAGACTTGTCTGATAATTTAAGAATGGAAATGTACTTTGAATGCTATTTAGTTACTCTTAGAGTTTGAATAATATAAAATAATCATTTACAATTCAGATTATTTACAGCTACATCAAAACACTGGAGCAGAATATGTGGTAGATGCTTAGAATTATGATTTGAATCTGAGAAAATAATTTTCAAATAAATTTCTGTGTAGTATTCATTCAACCAAATATAATTAACATTAAATACTCTCACTGGAAATTCTTAATTAGGTATTTCACAAATATTTACTGAATAAAGGTAACTTCTGACTATTTCATCTTGGTATAAGTTAAATAAAATTTTGTGACCTAGTCCACAACTGTAATCACCATCCATAATTTTGTGCTTATATGAAAATATGTCTCTAATTCTAAACAACTCACTCATCAGTGAATTTTGGGGACATAACATACTTAGCCTGAAGAAAAGAATACACAGGTATTATTTAATAGCTACTTAATTATTTAGATGCATGTTATTGGAATACATATATTAGTTATGACACAAAATTTCCAAAGGTAGAAATTCAAACAGTAGTTGATAGGTATAAGGAGGAGATTTTTGATCAGTGTAAGAAAGAATTTCCCAACAGGCAGAACTGACCAGAGTTAGACCCACTGCTTTGGATAGGAGTGACTCTCCCACTGAAGTAGATTTTTAAGAACAGGCCAGATAGCCTCTTCGCAATGACAGTATAGAGAGAAGTTTTATCTGGAAAGAGCATTCAGACTTAGTTGCTAAGGCTTTGCCATTTTGCAGTTGCCAGAATAAGTCTTTGGGATTGTGGATTTTATTCAACTCAACTACCAGCTATTTTCATTAACGTAGCGTTGACACTTATTTGTGTAGTAACACATCACCACATTTGAGAAGAGGGACATCTGGTGGATGGAATAAGCAAAAGAAGAGGGGTTTTAATTTCATATTCATATTTTAACTGTTTTTGACATTTCCATTGATTTTTTCCACGGAAAAAAATTATCAATCTATCTATATATAGTTGACAAGTTCAGTTCAGTTCAGTCACTCAGTCATGTCTTTGCGACCCCATGGACTGCAGCATGCCAGGCCTCCCTGTCCATCAACAACTCCCAGAGGTTACTCAAACTCATGTCCATTGAGTCGGTGATGCCATCCAACCATCTCATCCTCTGTCATCCCCTTCTCCTCCCGCCTTCAATCTTTCCCAGCATGAGGGTCTTCTCAAATGAGTCAGTTCTTTGCATCAGGTGGCCAAAGTATTGGAGTTTCAGCTTCAACATCAGTCCTTCCAATGAATATTCAGGACTGATTTCCTTTGTAGCAATAACTATTTATAATCAGATGATTTGGGTAAGATAATTATTTCATCTAGTCCTTTAATATTTATCAAATTAATGCCTTTTTAGTAATTTTTCTTTCATCAATTCAAATTAGGCTCTTTGAGGATGAGTTCACTTGTCTTGCAAAACGTAGCATGTAATCTTCTTGGCCACAAATTAAGATTTTTTTTTTTTAACCCCAGTCATTCAGCACAAGAAATTGCATACACACAAACAGAAAATACCCAATTGTCTAAACTATAAATACAATTTTTATTTGTCTTTACGAAGATGTTCATGTGATTTTTTTTGCTCTCATAAATTTGAAATTAATTTAAATATTCAGATAGAGTAATACATTTCTCTATGGGAATAAGGTAATTTTGTATCCATTCAAGAAAAGATAGCAGCAATTTAGAGGCAGCTTGCCTGAATTAATAAAATGAATCCAATTCTATTGACTAAAATGACTACCCAATTCCTTAGTGATATTTTTCACCATTAATATCTACACATAAATAAGAAAGTGCTAGGAGCATCACTCTTGAGAGCAGCATGCTATGTGCTAAGTTGTCTGGATCTTTGCGACCCCATGGACTATAGCCTACCAGACTCCTCTGTTCATGGGATTCTCCAGGCAAGAATACTGGAATGGGTTGCCATGTCCTCCTCCAGGGGATCTTCCTGACCTAGGGATCGAGCTCCTTGTCTCTTATGTCTCCTGCATTGGCAGGCAGGTTCTTTACCACTAGCACCACCTGGGAAGCCCCTGACATTCTATTCTCTGTATCCACAAGAAAGAATAGTGAAGGCACTTAAATATATGGTGAGTGAATATCTTCACATCCATCTTAGCTGGGAGTGATCTCACCCTTCCCTGAGTACTCAGAGCTCTATGCTCTATACTTTTTTGGGGAATAAGAATTGATGTACCTCTCCTTCCCATCCATTCATTCACTCACTCACTCATTCATTCATTCACTTTCAGTGCCAGGCTCTGTGCAGAACACAGAGGTATTTTGCAAGGTATCTTCCTTCTATAGACCTTCAGGTGTAAGAAGGAAGATACTGTCCCTCTGTTGCTTTGGACGAAATACAACCTCAAATGTATTTTGTAGAATACACAAATAAGTTAGTAAACTACTAACTTTTCTGAGTATTTCTTCCTAACATATTTTAAACTCATTTCTTCCCCTTTTACTTCAGTCTCATATACTGATTTCATAAAAGTTATAATAATCATTTAACATTTGTTGGGCATTCATTATGGTCAGTCACTGTCCTAAATACATATAGGTCATTTGATTTAATATTCAAAATAACCTTATAAAGCAGAATTTCTAAAAACATTAAATACCTTTTTTTTTAAATGAGGAAACAGAGGTTAGGTAATTTGTCCAAGGTAAGCAAGCTGGTAGGTGACCAAGCCAGTGTTTGAACTCAGGTAGTTTCCAGTCCCAGAGATGGCTATCTTAACAACTGCATTTATCATAACTATATTAATGGCCCTTTGGAAAAACATGCAGACACAAAAATACAAATTAATTAATTAATTTTAAACACCAGTGAGAATGAAAATGGATAGTATAGTTATTTTACAAAAATATGTAAGTATTCTAAAAGACAATCCAGAAGATGGAAACAAGAAGAGCATTCAAAGTCCTATAAGGAAAGCCAGAAAAATGTAGCAGGTAGAGGTTAAGAAAGCAGCCTTGGGAAGGAGTCTGGGTTCACATCCCAGAGCCATTACTGACTAGATGTAGAACTTTATAGGCAACTACTTAACTGCTAATCTGCCCTTGTTTCTCTAATCTGAAAAGAGGAAGGATAAGAGAACCCACTCTGGAAGTATTTGTGAGGATTAGAGAAGTTAATATGTATCAAATACTCAGAAGATGACTGTTATTGCTGTATTTCATCGTGTTGAAAACATCCTCCATCATACAATGACATATTTTTTGTGTAGTCTGATAGAAAAAGTCTGATATTATAAAATGCAAGATGCCATCACGTTGGAAACACATCATAATGTTAGAGATGTTGAAATGTTTTTTTAAAAAAGTATATCCTAAAATTGATGAAACACCGTTTTATTATTACAGACAGAATAGAGAAGAAAAAAGAAGCCATTTGAGATAATTAAATGTTTGAGTACATTAACATTTTCTTTTTTTTCAATACTAACTTTTACTTTCTCTGCATTATTTTAAAAAATATTTTGTGTCTGATCATCAGCTTTTAGTCTCATTGTTGTGGGAATACTACTTATGTTTAGATTTAAAAGTTAGTTGCTGGTCCAGTGGTTAAGACTGCGTGCTTACACTGCAAGGGGTACAGGTTCAATCCCTGGTCTGGGAAGTAAGATCCTCTATGCTTTGTGGTGCGCACTCCCTCCACCCCCCACCAAAATTACTTGCTGTACTCAATCCTCTGAAGAAAGATAGAAGGCTCTAGAAGGACCATAGACAAAGTTTGAGTGTGTGAATGTAAAGGGGTAAAGGGTTGAAGAGTGTGTGGATACTTGGGTTTTTCAAATCGGTATCCAAAACTACCTGGCAAACATGAGAATCAGAAAAATGTAAGGGGTTGAAAAATTCAATCAGGTATCAAAGTGAGTTGTCAGGCTTAAGACAAACCCACTAATCAAATTACTCATTCAACAGATATTAAGTTAACCAATGTGAACTCAAGATGTTTAATGTGCTATGTGAAGGATATTAAAAGAACAAACAAATAAGACATTATCAATTATAGGAAGAAAAAATGCCTAAGAGAAACTTGAAATTAAAAGTGTGTTTAAAAATAGCATAGTTAACTGTGACCATAACATAGTTTTCCTGTTGCTAGCATAATGCTTTCCTGATTAATAGTATATTATTTCCTTTATACTGTGATTACTATCAGAAATACTTAGCACTCATCAAGCAGAAATTGGGGACCTACTCAGGAGAGGTTCACTCCATAGTGAAGTTAAGCTAAGGTCCTTCATGGAACTCAAGTCAGCCCCAGAGGAGGCACCAGTTAGGCTGTGAGAATTGAGAAGAGGCAGAGTCAGCATGGTTGAGTGGAATAGATATTAGACTAGGAGGCTAAGTATTATAACTAAATTCAAAGAGCAGCTTTATATCAAGCTAGGTGTATGTCACTGCAAATTACCTTATCTTTCTGGGCTTCTGTCCACTTGTTCATACTAAGCACAGACTGAATTTAGGACTCTAAATTCCCTTCCATCTTGCACTCTTCAATTTTCTGATATTATGCTTTACAGGCTGAGAGAGGCAGGAAAGTGGCTGCTGTCAGATGCTAGGCTTGGAGTACATGCTTTATGATTTATTTGATTTATTGGTAGGATCTTAGGGCTCTTAAAAGAAGGTCTGTCCTCATGGGATATTACCTTGGCAAACACATCCTCTATGGACCTGATAACAATCCCTGACTACTGTTCTGGAGCCGGCTACCTCCACGCCTTATCTCATTTATTCCTTGCTACAGCCCTCTGCAGTGTGTGTTATGACTTTCATTTTAAAAAGGAGGCACAGAAGCACAAAAAGATTAATGATAGTAACAATTATTTGTGCTTACTATCTGCAATGACTATGCTAAAGATTTTTCGTATATAAACTCACCCAATCCTCATATCCATCTTATGAGGAAGAAAAGTGAAGTTGCCCAGTTGTGTCTGACTCTTTGTGACCCCATGGGCTGTAGTGTGCTAGGTTCCTCCGTCCATGGGGTTTTCCAGGCAAGGACACTGGAGTGGGTTGCCATTTCCTTCTCCAGGGGATCTTCCCGACTCAGGGATTGAACCCAGGTCTCCCGCACTGCAGGCAGACTCTCTACCGTCTGAGCCACCATAGAAGCCTCTGAAGAAGAAGGGTCTTCTCTAATTCCCAGAGTCACAGCTGAAACATCCAGTAATTAAATAACCTACTCATTTGAGACAGGCTGGGACCTGGCACCCTTTACTGAATTGCTGGGGCTTGGACAAACATCTCTTGGAGAAACAAAATACAAAGAAATTATAAGGGGCTGAAAACAACTGCTTGCGTGTACAGTGGGGGCAAAGTATGAACAATAAGATACAAAAGGGCCAAAATCCACCTGCTTCTTCTCAGGTGCCAGGAGCAAAAGTCTGGTACCATGTGTGATCGCTGCACACAGTACCAGGAAGGCGGTGGGCAGACCACTTAAGCCAGCCCTCCTGTCTGACAGCCTATCACCCCTACCCTCAGCCCCTTTAAGGGTTTGTTTGTCCCCTGTCAGGGAGTGAGTGAGGGCACCTGTTACTTGATTCTCCTCCCTCATGCTATAGCAGGAGTCCCAGTAAAGCCTTGCCTGAATTTCTCATCTGGCCTCTTATCAATTTCTGCTGCATAAAGAGTCCAAGAACCTGGGTTGGTAACAATATCACAGGGTTGGTAGTAAAGAAACAGGATTCAAACTTCAGCAATCCAACTGCAGAATCTAGTACCTGCCCACTGCACCTTCTGCTTACAAATAGGCAGACAGCTAGTAAGAAAAGTAGGGAAGCCTGTGGCTCAGATGGTAGAGAATCTGCCTGCAGTGCGGGAGACCTGGGTTTGATCCCTGGGTTGGAAAGATCCCCTGGAGAAGGGACTGGCAACCCACTCCAGTATTCTGGCCTGGAGAGTCTCATGGACAGAGGAGCCTGGCGGGCTACAGTAGCCTTGCTGGAGAGTCTCATGGACAGAGGAGCCTGGCGGGCTACAGTCTACGGGGTAGCAAAGAGTTGGATACAACTGAGCGACTAACACACACGATAAAAGTAGGAATTCAGAATTGACTCCAAAACATAGACTTTTAACTTCTATTAAGCAATATTGCCTTGTCTCCTTGCCAGGCCACATTCTTCTCCTTCTAGTTGGTCTTTGTCTCTGGCCTTCCCATATAAATTCCCCAGCAGCTCAGACAGTAAAGAATCCACCTGCAATTCAGGAGACCTAGGTTCACTCCCTGGGTTGGGAAGATCTTCCAGAGAAGGGAATGGCGACCCACTCCAGTAGTCATGCCTGGAGAGCCCCATGAACAGAGGAGTCTGGAGGACTACAGTCCATAGGGTCACAAAGAGCTGGACATCACTGGGCAACTAAGCACGCACACTGGGCTTCTCACCCACCTTTCCTCAGTTTTGGGGTCTGGCCTGACTTATGACATTGCACTAAACCCAATTATGCTTTTGCATCCTGTATAGGACTCTGCCGTCCTATTGTGCTCACCCCAGACAAGATGGCATTCTCTCCTATCCCTGGTTTCTGTTCCTAACATAGCATGACAGTTCTTGGCTATCAGGCTTGCTATAGGACCAAAGTCAAGTCAGCCAGCAATGCCCTTACCAAATATGAAACATATTGATCACATAGGCTTATGAACAAAATTTACTATAGGCCAACAAGGGGGAATGATAATGAGCATAACATTCCAAGTTTACAAGTGTTTCTATCCTCCACTTTTGTCTGTCAGAAAGTAAAATATAGTGCTCACTCTCTCTCTCCATCTCTGTCTTTTCAGAGTGATTCAACAATAAACCTCTACAATTCCAGTAGCTAAAATGTCATTATTATTACTATTGGAGTTAGAGTTCTATCAAATCTTAAAACTTGGAAACATCTGAATCGTTCTGTTCTTTTCCATTCTATTAATAAAATTGCATACTGGTGATTAGTGATAATTATCTTGTAGCCATATATTGGGAAGGAATTACTTACCCTCCCCTTCCCTTGCCTTGATTACATACAATGCCCCAGCTTGACTGGTAAGGATTTCTTAGGGATCTCATTCAACCTCTGTGTGATACTGAGTGATATCACAAGCTTGCAAAGAGAAGTGGAATTACTAGCAAGGAAAATGCAGAGCAAAACCAGCTGCTCCTACCAATGTAATCTAGCAATCTACATTTATACAAAATCAGAGTAGCACAAGGACTCACGCTGCATTCCAATTTCATGGGTCCACTCTGTGCCAAGTGCCCTTTACATCTTTTCGACTGGAGTAGTAGATGCATCTTCACGAGAATCCTCAGAGTCCTCAATGTCCACAGAAGCAAGCCTATGCTCATTGCTGCATATGCAGACAGAGCACTCTCAGCTCATTTATTCAAGCTCCTTAGCTCACATTTCTTTGGTAAGGACCACCAACCAATGATTTGTTTTCCGTTTCCTTTTATGAATCATACAAAAGCTGACATTGTATCTGGGCTCTTGAGTGTAGAGCTCGCCTCTGGATCCAGAGTGCTTGGTCTGAATTTCAGCCCGGCCACTTGATGACTATATGACTGGGCAAGTTACTTATCTCGTGGTGCCTCTATCCTCTTATTTCTAAAATGCAGATGGTGAGATTTCACCTACAACCAAGAGTTATCTACCTATCAAGAGTGTGTTGTGAAAATTAAACTAATATATGCAAAATATTGAAAACAATAGTACATAGATATACAGTACATAAATATTAGCTGTTATTTTAAAACCATGACATATATTAATACAGGTGGGGTGCAAACTCAGACTACTTCTGGGGCCAGAAACTTAAATGACTTAGGATGGGGCCTCAGGGAAAAACTGAAGGGTACATACTCTACCTAAAATCTTCCAAATTCTAACTGTGTTTTAAAGCACTGTAAAATCCACACAAAACACATCTGCTGTTAAACTTAGCCTTGTGTAGAGAAATGTGGGCTAAGAAATTCTTCTATGAGGGCTACAAAAAATATTCTAGCCCTCTGCAGAATTAAAGAACTTCAGTTTAAGCTTAAAAAAAAATTGTTGTGATGACTGTTTTTATGTCCAGGAAGATGAAACTATAAAACCATCAAATGTAGGATTGCAGTTTAGACACCAACCCAAGAGCAATGATCATTATGTAAGATCAATAAAGGAGTTTGCTAGTGTCAATAACTCGAGCTGGCAGCTCCAACCTTAACTAGAGCAGCTGGGAAAGCTGTTGAGGAAAAGCACTTTTGAATGAAGTAACTTCTATAACATCCACAGTCAACAGTGACCGATAACCTTGGGGCCATGAGAAACACTGTAGGAATCCAAACTGATCTGGGGAGTGACGAACAGCCCACAGCTCTATCTGCTCTGCAGACAGAAACCACCAAGAAGGCTGCAAGGGTGGAGAGGAGGAACATGGGTTTAGCAACCAGAAGTGGTGCGTTTCAGCTCCAGTAACGGTCAGTCTTGAGTAAGCCTCGTTGCCGCTCAGAGCTTCTGTTATCTATAAAAAGATGATCAGTTTTGTCCTGACTACTTCATTGAGATACTTTAAATATCAAGTAAAATCAGGGTGTGAAAATGGTTTGGCAACTGTTAAGTACTGTATGAATATAGTTTGTTTTTTTTAAGGATTTCAGGCCAAATTCCATTTAAACAACAACAAAGCACTGCCTGTGGAAACCTTCATAGAACAATGTGTTTTAAGACACCGCCATGTCCTACTCACACTGGAAATACTTGATACAACTGAAGCTATGACAGGCAGTTGGAGATAATCCTCTGAAGTTGCTTGAAATATAATGAAATATGTGTACTTTAGTAAACAAAGGAAAATTTTCATCCATAACCCACAGTATTTTTCATTCCCAATATTTATTCTCTGCTATCTCTTCAGGCAACTATTTTAAAACAATTTAGGAGAGGATAGATTTTAAAAAATTATTTTCAAGACTCAATTCTTTGAATTCATTCATATTCATGTGCTCATTGAAACTCAAGTGTCATGAGTCACTTAAAGGCCCAGGCTCTGGGAATATATTGATTAAAAGATACAACCTTTGCATGTAATTAGTGTCATTTATGGTGAGGAGACACACATTGCTGACCTTGCCGACAATGGCAGGCCAATTGCAATGGCTACAGTGACGGTGCATGAAAGAAAGAACAGGAGCACAGAGAAAAGACATCCAGTCTGCCTCGGGTATGAGGAGTGAGAAGGCATTTTCCAGGCTGGTAGATGCAGCCATATATACAAAAGGGCAGGTAAGAAGGAGCGTGGTGGCTTCTCCCCATGAGTAGTTCAGTTCAAGGAGAGCACAGGAACGTTAGACTTAGAGGGGATGGAATTGGATACATTTTCAGAGTCAAAATGGTGGAAGGCTACATGTGGTATATAAGCAGTATTTGATGGTGAACTACTGAAGACTTTTGAGTAATATGAACAGATTGCCCATGAGAATAATCTCTTCAGCAATAACAGAGATCACATCTCGAGTCAGGAATGCCAGTTTGAAGGTTATAGCTCTAAATGAGCAGGAAATTATAAGTCCTTAACCACTAAAATTGCAGTTAGGATGGCAAAGCGTATATGGATTAGAATTACTTAGGGTTGGTGTTCAATGTGAGATGGAGTTGGCAAGCAAGGTGGGGAGAGAGAAAGAATCTAGTATCATTCTATAGTTACGTTTTGGGCAACTGAGTGGATTTTTTTTTTTTTTTTTAACCAAAACAGGGAATAATAATCAGGAAAATGGGAGAAATCCAAGGGATATGATTTTAGGAATACATGGGATTGACTGCCTTTGAGGCACTTGTGTAACATCTGAAGGGAGATTTCGACGAAGGAGTCGAATGATCAAATAATTTTAAGTGGTGGTTCATTCTGGGGCTGTAGAGAAGTATCTGTTGTGGAGACATACATTTGGAGAGCCATTAGCAAATAGGTGCTTGATATCTTGTCTTTCTAGGTGGCACAGTGGTAAAGAATCTGCCTGCCAACACAGGAGACGCAAAGTTTGATCTCTGGGTCAGGAAGATCCCCTGGGGAAGGAAATGGCAAACCACTCTAGTATTCTTGCACTGGAAATCCCATGGACAGAGAAGCCTGGTGGGCTACAGTCCATGGGGTCACAAGAGTCAGACATAACTCAGCGACTAAACAAACTGTACATTTCCAGTGGCTCTATGTGCAGATATATCCTCGAGCAACTCTCACCATCATCCATCTCCCAGATTTTTCACCTTCCTCCTGAAACTCTATCCCAGCTGAGTGACTGAACACACATACATCTTGAGTGAAAATGATATTGAATAGAGAGATAGGCATGTGTATTAAGTTGCCCCAGTCGTGTCTGACTCTTTGCAATCCTATGGACGACAGCCCACCAGGATTCTCTGTCCACTGGATTCTCCAGGCAAGAATACTGGAGTGGGTTGCCATGCCCTCCTCCAGGGGATCTTCCCAACCCAGGGATCAAACCCAGGTCTCCTGCATGGCAGGCAGATTCTTTTCCGTCTGAGTCACCAGAAGTTTGGGAACACACAAAATTCTAGTTAAGTTGATAAGACTTAAAGTAAGGAGACAGGGAAAAAATCGACTCAAAACCTAGAAAGCAAGAACACTGTTTTTTGACAACAGGCTGCTAGACAAAAGCCCGTGGGGCACAGAAGGGGAACCAGAGGAGCCAGAGGTTGGTGGCGTTTACTTAGCTCATGGCAGCTGCGGGGTGTGCTGCTCAGATCTCCCTTCAAGAGAAAACCTGTTGCTCACCGTCTCCAGCTGCTGTGTTTTCACCAGAGGTTCATGCTGAGCTTATTTTCTCGCCTTACCACTCCAATCAACCACTGAGCTCAGTAGGAACAAAAAAGCCAGGCCCTTCCTGCCAGATACGGGACTCTCTAGACAATCTTTTCTATGGGTGCTCATTCCCCACCAGCCTGGCTGAGCCTTTCTCAGAGCTGCACTTGCGTCTGAGGCTCTTCTTAGCCAATCCTGCCTTATTACCCTCTCTCATTTCACAGGAGTGGTCCTACAAACTGCTCTGTTCTTTTACTCTAGTTTCCTAGTTAATTCTCCCTTTAATTTTCCACGAAGACTATTTCTAAAATTCTTTTATTGTTCTCAAAATTCTCTTCCCATCAGTGATATTAAATCAGAGAGAACTCACCTAGAATCCCACTATCCTACCACACTGCTGCCCTATCATCCACTGTGGGCTCTCCTTGGTCTTTTATAGTGGTTCTAATCAAAATCATGTTCTTTCTTCAACAGAGGAACAAACCCTCTGCCTGAGAGCGCTGACTTCTCAGAAATGCTGCTCTAGCCCCTTTTTCTTGATTCAGTTTTAATCTCTTCATCTCTCAGGATTGCTTTCCATTCTGTGTTACAACCTTGTTGGGGAAAAATGTTTCCTCTACTCCTCTAGGTTCTTCTTGCTAGTCCAGTGATTAAATTGCCATAAGGCAGATTAATAGGAGAAAAATCACACTTTAATTATTTCATACGTAGATATATGAGACATGGAGAAATAGCCAAAGCAGGCAGCTTTTATACTTTTAAGACAAAGAAATAATACATTTGTCAAGAACTGACAAGATAAAGAAACTTAGGCTTGGGTACTCATTAATGAAGAATCTAAGTGAAGTTCATTCACACAACCTTCTGGACCTTGAACTCTCTGTCTGGTGATAAGAATGTATTTCTATCTCCTGGTGAGGAAGGGTACCTTTCACAGGAGAGATTTATTTCCTTCTTTCAAGGGGACAAGACAGGGGGTCAGTGTATTCATTTTGGCACATAAAAATGCTTAATAAATATTCATCGAATAAATGAGACTCTGATGCGGTAGGATTTAGGACAAGACTACAACACACTAAGAAAGTTCCATACAAGAAGCTCCTCTTGGCCTAGTAAGAAATGAAAGGTGAGATATCCATATGAGGAGAAAATGCCAGCTAGAAAGAAAGACTGAAAGAGATCTCACAGCAGAGTTTCTGAGGGCATTTGTTAATATTACCGTTAAACCATTTCCTTGCCGTGGGTT
Organism: Muntiacus reevesi; assembly: GCF_963930625.1. Lineage (NCBI taxonomy): Eukaryota > Metazoa > Chordata > Mammalia > Artiodactyla > Cervidae > Muntiacus > Muntiacus reevesi. The sequence goes on along the minus strand of NC_089252.1, from coordinate 157,772,540 downwards.
TCTGTAAAATTATTTTCACATGTGGTCTTTCCCATTCTTAGAATTGATAACTATTTAATTTTGAAATTTCATGTTTTCATATAGTGTCTTTAAAGTTGAGCTTGAGAAACTGCCTGGCAAATGGAAAATAGGATAAGCTTTTATAGAGGTCATCAATCAGGTTGTGAAATCTATAAAACCATATGGCTGTAAAACCATAAGGCTGGGCTGCTTTGCTCCAAATATCCTTGTGGAGATTGAATTCCAAAGGCAACCATGCAGATTTCCCAAGGCCTTGTGGAATGACTGGGATTGATCTCAGTCTGGGCTGTGTTTTGGGTTACACTGCACCCCTTTAGGTCACACAGAGACCTTTGTTTAGTTTGGGGTTGGGTAAGCAAATTATGGTCCTCTGCCTATAGGAGTTATGATCCTGTTGAAGGTCCATCAATCTCTTTCATTGTACAAGAACTCCTCCAAACACATCACTGTGCCCATAAACAGGTGGCTTTAATTGGCTACTGTCTTCCAAATCTAGTTCTTAAGGAATAAAATTTGGATTTCAAAACCAGGCTGTAAATTCAAATCCAGAATAGGGTGATCCTCAGACTGTCATGTTCTTTTAAGGAAGAATTTTAAATAGGATGACATCTGGCCAGAGGGTGCGGGCACAAGGCAAATAAATCAGGATTGCTCATGATCAGACCTTTCTTTCCCACACCAATCCACTCAGCATGACAAAGTTCATGATTAGTGATGAGCAGGGCGATTGTCCACAGTCCTGGTAGGAGAGGTGAAGCAGTGTGCAAAAATTTATAAGCGCTTGAAAATTCTCCAGGGCTTACTTAAAAAGCGGTCTTTTTCAGAACTTCACAGCCCTGGAAAAGTTACGTTTTGGTGACATCATGAGCCTGTTTCTTCATCTGTAAAATGAAGAGAATGATGCCTTTTTTACAGATGTACAGGTATCACAACTAGTGTTGTTTGATGTGCAATAAATAGTAGAATAATCATTTGTATTAAAGAAGGGAACTAAGATGATTAGGGAATTCAAAGGGTAAAAACTAAAGAAATTATATAAATAACTTCAGAAAGATAAAGTATACCAGCCAGTCTATCTGTTGCTTAATTTATCAAGGAATTCTATTATTTCTTAATAAAATTAATTTTAATCAATTAATTAAAACAGCAATTAATTGATCTTTTCTTTCTAAAAAATCAATTAATTGATCTTTTATAATAGTATCTCATTTGGGATCTAAAAAATGTTCAAGTTTATCACAGCAATTGATGAGTAAGTAAACATAAAAGGAAGATAGAAATATGATGACATGAGGACTGGTTTAGTGTCAAGATTGCTACAGAATATGTGTTTTTGTCAACCAATTGACCTATGCCCTACTTGAGGCCTGGGCTTCCCAGGTAGCGCTAGTGGTAAAGAATCTGCCTGCTAATGTAGGAGATGCAAGAGACATGGGTTCAATCCCTGGATCGGGAACATCCCCTGGGGCATGAAATGGCAACCCACTCCAGTATTCTTGCCTAGAAAACTCCAGGAAAAGGGGAGCTGGTGGGCTATAGTCCATGGGGTCGCAAAGAGTTGGACACAATTGAGCACACACATGCACATCTAAGACTACTTGGGGCCTAACACTATTTTTTTGTTTTGCTATACAATTATAGCTCACAGTAGCTTATGCTGTATCTTACTAGCATTGGTCAGAATGAAAATAAAAGATAAACAATGTGCACTGACCAAAAGATGACTGTAATTAAATAAAGTCTCACGACTCAACATGACTGTGTATGTTTAAAAAACCAGGCTCTTAGCCTCCTAAAATTAATTAACTCCCTAATGAAAGTTGTCTGCTATCAGAATTACCAATTTACTTTTTTTCAACAATAAATCCATGCCAGTTTTCAATTAAGATTCAAAAAGTCAAGTCCTGATGTGCAAGGAAGTCATAAATGATTTATGAGTGTCCTACTTTCATGTAATGTTACATCTATTATTCTACTTTAATCCCCTAGCATGCTTTTTAATTCATAAAAATTTAATGCCAAGGCAATTGCATAAAGATTATACCCACTTTGAAGGTAGTTATTCCAGGAAGCATATTAAAAAACCAAGAATGCAATCTTTACAAATTTAGCAAGCTTATTCCTAAAATGCCCAATTAAATATTAACAGTTTCTTTTTATTTGACATCCTTTTCAGTCCAATGAATCTAACGAAGCAATTGCTATCATTTCTTTTTGCTTTATAACAGGGTTAAGTATCTCCAGGTATTTTTATTACTTTTTTTACCATTTAGAATGGAAGGATTCAGGCACATTCACATATTGAAAAACATTCAACACTAAAAACTGTTGAGTCCCAGTTCTGTTCACTGGGAGTTTATAGCACCTGAAGCTGTCAGAATTCTTGGTTTCCTTTAATCTTCACTTTGGCCACACTGCTATTCGACAATCCCTCCTTCATTAAATTCTGCTGTCATGCTAGGATCCCAGGCTAAGGCAACGTTCTGGGCAAGTGTTTTAATGATAGTCTCTCTGAGTTAAAGACAGATGAAGCAAAGTTGTAAGGGTACAACAGATAATTTCAGAGCCTTCCCAAAATAGCCAAGCCTCAGTAAAATGTTAACTGGGAGCTGGAAAAACAGGCACTGAGATTCTCCTCCATCTCTCAGTGGCTGCATTATTTCTGCCTAATCATCTTGCATATAGTCTGGCTGGGAGTCTGTCCCTAATCCCAGTATGATCCATTTGCTCCAGCATCTGCTACCAATTGTAGAGAGACTGTTTCTCTTGATTTGAGTTCTCAAAACAAAAACACCCTAGAGGGCTAGGTTGATTTCTTGGGAATGCTCTTTGCAATTGGCCATGTCACAGGTTCCTGGTCAGATTAAGGATAGGGAATCCTTGGCTTAGAAATCTTTCTGTGGTCCTATCATCTGTAGCCAGGAACAGAACGTCATATGATAAATAAGGTAGCTTTTCCAGGGCCTGTGGGAGGGCATGCACTCACAGTGAACTTGTGTCTATCAGGACTGCAATTGCTAACTCATTTAAAGATACAACATTCATTCATAACTAAGTTCACATAAATGTTAGCCATCATTACCAATGTCACTCATTATCATAATTTATTCATTCATTCAGTAAATATTTATAAATCACTCATTATACACCAGCCACTCTCTGAGACTGTGGACATAAAGAGAATGACAGTCTTTTTGTGGAATAAAGTAGATTCTAAATTTTAAGAAACTGATATACTTATGAAACAGCCTTAGGAAGAAGAAAGGGAGGGTCACTTTTCCCAGTAACAGGTAGAAAATTTTGCCTCCAGTGAAAAGGAAATATTAAACTGGCCCAGGTGTTGCTGGATCAAAGGTTGCATGGTTAGGCTGAAAAAATAAACATCCAAAGGGAGGATCCAACTAACCTGCAAATGTCAGGATGTGGCTGTAAGACAAGGATCATGCTCTACCTTGCATGGATACCCCAGGGATTAACACAAAGTGTTCTAGTACAAATAAAGTTACTTCCCTGCTCTAAATGACTGAACAGAAGTTCTCTGATAACCATGTTAATGCTGTGGTTTGAGAATCGTTATTGTACATTCAGATACTCAAACTGCACAGTCCAAGTGGTTAAAATAAATGAGTGAAAAGGCCAGTGTAATTCATCATCAGACAGGGACAGGGACTAAGATGAATGGGAGAGACATCCTCTTTCTAAAATGGAGAAGTGAAAGCCATTATGCAGCCATTTGAAAACATGGCACTGTGATGCCAGATCTCACAATTTTTAAATACCCAAAATGCCAATTTTTGTATAGAACATCCAACTTAAGAAAAAAATGCACATTCAAAATTTATCTACGGGCTGCATCCAGATTGAGGTTTCCAAATTGCAAGTCCTGTTTGACAGCAAGAAGCCCAAATTGGCTTCGCCACTCACACTCTTGCCTTGAGGAGGTACGCATGAGAGCAACTCTGAATTCTGTGTCTCGGGAGATGCTGGGGCAGTCCTGAGTTGCCCGAAGTGGGATATCATTACCAGTGGAGCAATCATCAGGAACAGCGGCTGTGGTATGCTGAATAATGGGCCCCCGGCGATGCCAACATCTTCATCCTATGAATGTGACTTTACAGGGCAAAAGGGTATTTGCAGATATGATTAAGTTGAATATTTTGAGATGGGAAATTATTCTGGATTTTCCAGATGAGATCAGTGTAATCACAAGAGTTCTATGAGAGACAGGCAGGAAAGTGAAGGAGATGAGAAGATGGATGGCTGGGTCAGAAAGATGTCATTGCTAGAAGAAGGTCATCAGTCAAGGAATGCAAGTGACCACTAGAAGTTGGAAAGGCAAGGAACTATCTCTCCCCTAAAGCCTCCTCTAGAAGGAACCAGCCCTGTAGACTCCTTGACTTTACCCCAGTAAGACTGATTTTAGACTTCTGGCCTCCAGAATTATATGATGATACAAGAGTGTTGTTCTAAGCCACTGTGTTTTTGGTGATTTATTGCAGCACCGGAGGCAGCTAATAAAGCAACATGGAACTTCCCAAGAAGTCAGGCATTCTCTTCTGGACCAAAGAGAATGCTGTGGGAGAGCTAGAGATGGAGTTTTTCACAGATCCAGGCCATGAATTTCAGAGCTTCCGAGCACTAAGGGAACCTACTATCTACTAGAAAGCCCTTGATTTTCCTTGCACAAATAGTTCTCTTGCTAGAGCCCAAGAAAGATAGTTACCAGTCATCTCCAATCCTAATCAGACCTTTCCAAAAGCCCACAGATGAGAGGAAACCCAGAGCCACATGGTGGAAAGAATGCTATCTTTAAAAGTCAAACGAGATATGTTCTGTGTGACAACCTCTGTGAGCCTCAATCTCATTATCTGTAAAATGAGAATAATGATATGAGACAGAATTATGAACTAGAGGGATAAAAAGCCTCTACCATGGCCTTATGAATAGTGGGAGCCCAATACATGGTTATTCCTTCATTGTTACCCTATATTCTCTATATTCACCATGATCACAACATTGAGTTTTCTATATATCCTTAGTCAACTAGCAGCTCAATAGAAACAACAAAAAATCTTTAATTCTGGTCTTCATACTCTATTCCCTCAAAGACAGGGATGACAGATACTGCATCCACTGTGAACATAGTACATTTATAGTACAACCTCCTGTCACTAGAATATTAGAAGAATGAGAGGCTTCTAGAAAAGTCCACTGTCCTTAAGCCATCCTGACAACCATCATGTCCAATACACACAGTGTTACTAGCACTTGTTAAAGAAGGATTTAATTATTGCAGCTTCAGACTACAGGCTTATGGCATTCAGCAGCCTTCAGGCTTTGCAAAGATTCACAGTGACATTTCCAGTAAGGTTTTCACAGTTTTATTGCATTAACTGAGCAGAGGATATGTAAAGCAGGATGCATTCACAGATTTGATGCTAGAAAAACAACAGGTAAAGGATGTGAACAAATTTTGGAGCAGATTAAAAATACAACCAACACTTGGGATACAGAGGTTCGGTGGATCTTGAAATCCAAAACCAATGTTACAAACTGAAACGATTTTAGAAGGCAAGCAGGAAACCCAGGGTGTTAAGGATGAGGGACCTGCCATCTATAGGAGTTGGTGCAGGCTGAGCATCAGGTCCTGCTTGAAAGCTCTGCCTTGGGGTTTCCATCAAAACCCTGGAAACAAAAGACTCCTCTGCAGGCTGACTTCAGTTCACAGACTTGGAGCATGTGGCCCCTCTGGCTAAGGGATGTTTGCTGAAAAAGTCAACAGTAACAAACTCAGTCTAAAGGAAAAGAAGGCTATGGAAGCTATTTGTTTTCAGAGCCACCCCTACAACAAATCACCATCACGCCTCTTAGGTGTCCACACCCTGTACTTCCCGTTCTGATTCCTCAGACCTCCCCAAAAGGCCCATTTTAGCCTAACCATGCTGCAGTCCATGGGGTCACAAAGAGTCAGACATGAGTGAGTGACTGAACAGCAACAAAAGAATATTCCAAGCCTAGGTCACTCTCTTGTGGACAAGATTATGTATCTGAAGCCTCATTTATCCCTTGAGGATAAGGCTAGGAATCCACAGCCCCACAGGTACAACAGTATACATCATCAAGTCAGGATCAATAAGGCAAGCTGCATAAATAAATTATTTGGTGGTGCTATCTAGAAAATGTATATGGGGAATATCTCAGTACCTAGGTATTGCTAAAATATCAAGACTTTATTCACCCCAGATAGCCTGGGAATTCAGTGCCATTATTAGAGAAAATTATTTTCTACTGGTGGAAGTGTAGACTGTGATAGAAATATTTTGGAGCAGGGATTATTTTATCACCTCCTATTACCACCTTGGCTTCATTCTTATAAAGACAATAATAATGGTCAGTAGAGAAGCCTGAAAGAGTTCAGAGAGGTAACAACAGAGCTTTCAGAGTGGCACTTTTGAACTTTTTTTTGAAAACACAGACTTTATCTTTCTGAACAAAAAACAATGGATATAAGTTGAATAATCTTATTTTTTTTTAACTTCGAATTCATACAGCTGTTTCATAAGGACCATAAACAGAATTGACTGGAGTGATATTTAACTTTTTTTAAGTTAGATTTATTTTTTTAAGGTAATTTAAAATGTGGGTATGAGTAAAACTTTATGTTCAGACATAAACATTTTTATTTCGTGTTTGTAAAATATTTACTCTTATTTCTATTGAAGGTCATATAGTGGCACATAAAATAGGCTTCATGAAGACAAGTGGGTTCAGTGCATAGCCACTGGGAAAGACCTGCCTGAATTTGACTCTTTTCTCCATGTTATATTGCTCATCTTAAATGTCTTTCAGAAAAAATGATGGCAGAAACATCCTGAGTTTAACAAATCAACTATTCCATCCCTTTTGGGCAAGGGTAGAGGTGTGACAATGTGTGTGTGGGGGGAAGGGGGTTTCATTTGTCTCCAATTTTTTGCAGCCCAATGAACTGTAGCCTGCCAGGGTCCTCTGCCCTTGGAATTTTCCAGGCAAGTACACTGCTACTCCAGGGGATCTTCCCAACCTAGGGACTGTACCTGTGTCTCTTGGTTGTCTTACATTGGCAGGCAGATTCTTTACTGCTAGCACAACCTGGGGAGCCCTAGAGGTGTGACAATAAAAATCTTGAAATAAGTTTGGTAGAGGGTTCATTCATAGATAGCATCTCAATAAATGGTGGCTATTATAATCCATCTAGAAAATTCTACTACAACAAATTCAGCACTCAACTTTAAAACAATTTTGTGGGAATCTTCCTGGCAATCCAGTGGTTAAGACTGCTTTCACTGCAGGAGATGCAAGTTTGATCTCTGGTCAAGAAATGAAGATCCCACATGCCACATGATGTGGCCAAAAAATAAGTCAATAAAAAATAAATGTAAAACAATTTTTGATATCTGACATTCATTCATAACACAATTATTTCAAAGTGTTTTCATACGCATTGATTCATTTGCTCATCACCAAAATCTTTGTGAAGGAAACAGAACAGACATTAATATCATAATTTTTCAAGAAAGAAATTGAGATTCAGATGATCTGGTTCAAGATGCTTTAGTCCTTGATGAGCTTTAAGTCTCCAGCAAGACATCTCATATTTCTGTCTTATCTGTGAAATAAGTGAGTTAGACAGGTAGGTGGTGTGTAAGACTACTTCCTCTACTAGTATTTGTGTAAATTTAAAGATCAAGTGGTTGAAACAACTCAGACTTCACTGGGTGGTAAACTGATCAGGCTGCCAACTTGTGGAGTTTACTCTCTCTTGCCAGTGCCTAGATGTGATGGAACCATGAGTGAATGCATGCCAATCAAGAAGCCTGGGACAGCTGGGTGTCTAGTGATTTCATTTACAAAGAGAAGTGATTGCTGATTGCATAGGAACCAGAATCCTTTTTGTTTTTTTTTTTTAAATAAATTTCTTGGGAACCAGAATTCTTAAAACCATTTTCTTTGGCGTAATCTCATCCTGTAGTTAAGCTGGATGAGGGGCCTAGTCTTGAATAGAAGTCAGTTTTGTTGACTCTAAAATCAAAGCAAAAAGAATTGAAATGATCAATGAAAAAAAGAAAAGTCTTTAAGATAGCTGAAGAATTTTCTCACTATGCATGAACCTATGAAACCAAAATATTTGGAATCTTTTGACAAAGACTCCATTCTGTGGGAGACTGTTGGGTGTATAGGACCACACCCAGCATGCCTTCTCTCTCCTTTTGTGAGCCAACTTTGCTATCTTTCACTGGGGTCATTTATCTAGGCTACAATTTTGCCATGAGACTATCCCAGGGACATGGTAGGAAAGAAAATAAATGTTCCCAGACAGGAACATTCAGAATATATAAAGACCAGAGTCTATAAATTTCAGTGATGTAGTGGCAGGATGCAGGAAGAGTGAGTGACAAACAGAATTTGTCATTAAAGAGGCTGTCATGATGGAGGTGATCACCCTTTTCAAAGCTGGTGACCTGAGGTTATACATTTTTCTTGCTATGTGATAAGCAGCTTCTGAGTTTATTTATACTCTAAGCAGACTGACAATGGTGTCCAGCAATTTTAAATCATGGAATCCAAGCTTTTTAACTGACCCCCATTAACTAACTTTTTGGAAAATAAATTTTTCTTAAGAATTGAATGATTATGAAGTATCAAACTGAATTCATAAATGGTACTCTTTGGGTCTTCACTGAGAGCTTGTTGACTGATGTTTAAATATTATGGGCAAATACTGTCTTCTGGTTTTAAAGTCCAAACTTTTCAAACATATCTGAGACAACCCAGGAGGTGGGGTGGAGGCATGACCCCTAGAAGCAGGCAGAGGCAGTGACTCTGAGACATTCAGAGAGGAATCAGGAAACTCACAAAACTAACATACCACACCATGTAAAAAAGGAAGTCAAAGGATCTGGAGTCATCCAGAAAGGGCCATTATACTTGATAGCTTCTTTAAGAAGCCAGAAGTAATAATGAGATATAAATTTACACCTGTCAGTCACAATAATTAAGACTGATAACATTGTTCTTGATAAGGATGAAAGGTGGTGGTACTTATGTACTTATGGGTAGAAATGCAAATTCCTATTGTCTTTTGGGAAACAAATCTTGCTATACATTACTTCAGCCTGGCAATATCACTTTTGGGAATCTAGTCTGTAGAAATAAAAGGGCTAGCATGTAGAAGCATATGTACAAAGATCTTTTTATAACATTATTCATAGGGCCAAAAATAAAGGTGGGAACAATATGAATTACTATGAATAGAGGAAGTACTGAATAAATTATGGTCTAACCACATCATGAAGTAGTATGACCATGGAGTAGAAAAGCTTTTCATGAGTTATCATGAGTTATCAGTGGGAAAGAAAGGAAAAAAGAGCAAAGAAATATTTATAACATTATACCATTTTTGTGGAACATAAAATGACAAAAATTTCAACATAGGTATATGTCTATATGTACATATATGTGTGTGACTGTGTATGTGCATGCACATGTATGTGTGTGTGAATTCTATGAGTATAAAAAATAAATAAGAGGACACCCACTAAGTTCTCAGTATGAATGACCAGGAGAATAAGAGGGTTCAACAGGAGATGCAGTGGGTGAAAAGAAGGAGGAGAGGGGAAGGAGGACACAAAAAATGCTAAATAAGAATGATTATAATAAAAAATGAAATGATTTCTCATTGAGACAGAACTATGCATGCATAAGCTTATCCCATACGAAGAAACTAGGGAAAGATAAATGAACAAATTAAACCTGCCTTGTAAAAATGACCATGATATATTGTTAAGTGGAAAAGAAAGAGCCACAAGAAAGTTACTTTTCAAAGAAAGCCAACATAAATGTTTGAATGCAAAACAATTAAAAATTTGTACAGCAAAAGACATCATAAAAAAGAGAAATGAGAGCCTAGAAGGAAATCTGGGCAACCCATATGGCAGACAAAGGGATTATATCCCAATAAACAGAGCTTCTACAAATTGTTAAGAAAAAGATAATTAACTTGATACACAAGTTACAAATAACCAATTGCATAAGAGGCAATCCAAATAATCAATACACATGAGAGACGCTCAATATTTTACACTGTCATGGAAATGCTAATGTAAGCAAAGCAACCGTGAGGTGCAATTCTTTCCCCTACTGGTCAGCAAAAATTAAAAAAAATCAGCAGCCAACTGCTACCAGAGAGATTTTGAATCAGTCAGATACATTACTAGTCAGAGGGTATTGCTACAATTATTCAGAAAATAATAATTTGATAATATATTAACTAAAATACTCTTGTAAGAAACACTCTTTTTTGAAAATCTCATATATATATAAATGAACAAAATATATTTAAATACATACTATATATAAGCACACATGTATTATATACATATTATAATAAATATATACACACATACATATTAGATATTCTTTTTTCTCTAAGAGTGTGTATTAAAGACATTTATTGCAGCAATTTTACTGTAGCAAATACAAAACATAAGGAACAATTGGTTGTACACTGAATCTGAGGCATAGTTTCAGAAAATATGGTGGATCCAACCTTCAAAATTTAGAATTATTTAGAATTTTTCTTCTAGTTAGAATATTTATTCTAATTAGCCAAATTTATATCTAAAGGCTTTGAGGTATGTCTATGACCTGCTACTATTAAGAAAAGCAAATTGTAGAGTATGACCCAGTTTTTTAAAAAGTAATTAAAATCACTATATACCCATTTAAAATAGAGAAATGCATAATATAAATTTAAAAAATTCACATCTTTAATAATTATAAAGATAACTTTCAATTACCTAGAGTATGCATTTATATGTATGGAGTCCTTATTACCTGATCTTCCCTAGTAAACTGGGAATAAATAATGAGGTTATTAATAAATTGTTAATTTTCAATAAATTTTTCTGCATTTGGATTAATAACGCCTTTTAAAAAATCTTTTCTGTAACAGAAACTAATGACAATACAGCAAATGTTAAGATCCTGAAGGCAATTAATGCATTATTTTATTCAGAAAATTCTAGGCAAAAAGAAGCCTGCATCTGGGAGCAGGTGATGAGAGGTGAAAGTGGAGCAGGTGTTAGCACATTCTGGCTGACAGAAAAGATGGTTAGGCTTTCTGCAGATAAGAATAGAAGATGGGAGTTTCATAAGACATGGCCCAGGGCAACATGAAAAGCTACCAGCAGGAAAGAGGTGTGGGCTGGCTGTGAGACTGGAGTTGAAAGACAAACCTAGTAAGAAGACAGGTTTCCAGGCTCAGAGGAACTGAATTACCAGTTCACTGAACAAAGCAGACACTCAGGGAAGGAAGATGATGTCAAGAACTTAGACAATTAGCAACGGAAGTTAAGGAGGGCTTCAGTCAGGGTGACCACATGTGGCTGGTTGGGCTGTGTGATGCACAGCTTTGGGCGATGCTGTTGGCTTAAACTACTGTGTTAGGGATACCTTCTAGGTTTGTATAGCAAGGCAAGAAGCCCATTACAGTACTGGGGTTTTACCCCAAGATCAGAGTAGATCAGCAACAAAATTGACAACCTACTGATTATCATCATCACCATCACTATCATCACCATGATTGCAACAGCAGACATTATGATAATGTGATATGCTTTACACAATACATTCACTGGTCCTGGAAAAGAGCAGAAGAAGGTAGCCGGGTCACATATTAAAATTGCCATTAAAATGAAAAATCAGAGACTCAGAAATGTTCATTGACTTGCCTAAGATCTCAAAGGCAGTCAGTGGCAGAACAGTCATGTGAACATAGGACATCTCCTTCTAAGGGAGAGTGGGATAGTTAGGGAGTTTGGGATTGACACGTACACATGTCATGCTATATTTAAAATGGATAACCAACAAGGACGTACAGTATAGCCCAGGGAACTCTGTTCAGTATTATGTAACAACCTAAATGGGGAAAGGATGTGAAAAAGAATAGATACATGTATATATATAACTGAATCACCTTATTGTACATCTTAAAAATAAACACAACATTGTTAATCAATTATATTCTAGTATAAAATGAAAAGCTAAAAAAATAAAAAATTAAACCATTGTGTTCCCACTGGCTCAAACCACTCATGATAAGAATGAATATTGGTCCATGACATTGGATTGGGCTGAGGCTAAGGGCCTGCTGAGCAGTGAGCCAAACAGACCATTATACACATTGTAATTTTTAACATAAATTATATTTCCTTATATTTTCAAACCCAAGGGTTAAACAAATTCTCCCTGTAAGGGAGAACATGTAACATTCAGACTCAACTTGTCCATACTGATTAGCTGTTTCCTTGTAGTGACTATTTGTTTAGAGAGAACATATTACACAAAGGATTTATGGCAGCTTACAAAAACACAAATAATACAAAATAAAATTGAATAAAAACTAAGGAAATGAGGAAATTGAATTAGAAAACAAGTGAAGAAAAGTAAACATCCAGCCAAGAATGAGGTTAGTTCACAAAATAAATAAGGCACTCAATAAAGTTCTATTTGCTAGAGGTGGACCACAAATTTGGCTCTCAGATTTCCAGCTGTCAAGAGAAAGAGGGAAATATGATTCACAGTATTTAAATGTTATAAGCCAACCAAGGGCTCAGGAGAAATACAAGTGTTCTTGGTACTGACTAGAAAGCTGTATTTTCCACTGTTTCATATAATGCTAATAATGCATGTATGTTAAGTCACTTCAGTCATGTCTGACTCTTTGTGACCCTATGGACTGTAGCCCACTAGGCTCCTTTGTCCTTGGGGTTCTCCAGGCAAGAATACTGGAGTGGTTTGCCACACCCTCCTCCAAGGCATCTTCCTAATCAAGGGATTGAACCTGCGATCCCTTGTGTCTCATGTCGCCTTCACTGGCAGGTGGGTTCTTCACCACTAGCAATACCTGAGAAGCCCAATGCTAACAATTTGCCATTGTTGCTGCTGCTCAGTCACTCAGAGTCATGTCTGACTCTGCAACCCCACGGACTGCAGAATGCCAGGCTTCCCTGTCCTTCACCATCTCCGAGAGCTTGCTCAAACTCATGTCCATTGACTTGGTAATGCCATCCAACCATCTCATCCTCTGTCGTCCCCTTCTCCTCCTGCCTTCAATCTTTCCCAGCATCAGGGTCATTTCTAATAAGTCAGATTTTCACATCAGGTGGCCAAAGTATTGGGGTTTCAGCCTCAGCATCAGTCTCTCCAATGACTATTCAGGGTTGATATCCTTTAGGACTGACGGGTTTGCTCTCCTTCCAGTCCAAGGGACTCTCAAGAATCTTCTCTAACACCACAGTTAAAAGCATCAGTTATTCAGTGCTCAGCCTTCTTTATGGTCCAACTCTCATATCCATACATGACTACTGGAAAAACCATAGCTTTGACTAGATGGACCATTATTGGCAAAGTAATGTCTCTGCTTTTTAATATGTTGTCTAGATTTGTCAATGCTTTTCTTCCAAGGAGCAAGCATCCTTTAACTTCATGGCTGCAGTCACCATCTGCAGTGATTTTGGAGACCAAGAAAACAAAAGTGTCTCACTGTTTCTATTGCTTCCCCATCTACTTGCCATGAAGTAATGGGACCAGATGCCATGATCTTTGAATGTTGAGTTTTAAGCCAGCTTTTCACTCTTCTCTTTCACCTTCATCAAGAGGCTCTAGTTCCTCTCCACTTTCTGCCATAAGTGTGGTGTCATCTGTATATCTGAGAGTACTGGTATTTCTCCTGGCAATCTTGATTCCAGCTTATGCCACCTAGCATCTTGCATGACATATTCTACATATCAGTTAAATAAGCAGGGTGACAATATACAGCCTTGACGTACTCCTTTCCCCAATTTGGAACCAGTCTGTTGTTCCATGTCCAGTATTAATCATTGCTTCTTGACCTGAGAACAGGTTTTGCAGGAGACAGGAAGGTGGTCTGGTCTTTCCATTTCTCTAAGAATTTTCCACAGTTTCTTGTAATCCACACAGTCAAAGGATTTGGTGTAGTCCATGAAACAGAAGTAGGTGTTTTTCTGGAATTCTCTTGCTTTTTCTATGATCCAACAGATGTTGGCAATTGATCTCTGGTTCCTCTGCCTTTTCTAAATCCAGCCTGAACATCTGGAAGTTCTCGGTTCACGCGTGCTGTTCAAGGCTTGCTTGGAGAATTTTGAGCATTACCCTGCTAGCATGTGAAATGAGTGCAATTGTGTGGTAGTTTGAACATTCTTTGGCATTGCCCTTCTTTGGGGTTGGAATGAAATCCCAAAGACCTTTTCCATTCTTGTATCCACAGCTGAGTTTTCCAGATTTCCTGGCATATTGAGTGCAGCACCTTAATAGCATCATCTTTTAGGATTTGAAATAGTTTAGCTGGAATTCCATCACTTATACTAGCTTTGTTTGTAGTGATGCTTCCTAAGGCCCACTTGACTTCACATTCCAACATGTCTGGCTCTAGGTTAGTGAAGCATCTTACTATGTGTCAGACATGATGTAAAGTGCTTTGAATGTTTTATCTCATTCAATTCCCACATGAATTCCATAAGATGGGTATTATTAGTATCGATTTTTTATAGATGAGGAAAGTGAAATACAAAGATGTTAAGTCACCAAAGGAAATACAATTAATAAGTACCTAATTTGGGATTCCAACCCCACTCTGCTGACTCCAAAGTTATGCTTCTAATGTGCAGCTTCCATTTGGGAGCTATACTTTGATCCAATCCCTAAGTATTTCTGGATATACAATAGAATCCCTCAACATCCAGTCTAGTCTAGTCCCACCACTCTCTCCCTGCCACATAGCTTCATTTTGTTTTATTCATTGCATTTATCACCATCTGAAGTCTGTTCAGTTGCTCACTTGTTTTTATTGTTTTTCCCCTATCAGAAGGTGAGCTACACAGCTGTAATGATATTGTTTACTGTGTCAACTCTTGCATTACCAGAGCCTACTATACTGCCTAGGACATAGGAGGTACTCAATGATATTTCTGAATGAATGAATATTTCAAGGAGCAAGCATTAGGTGTTCATTCAAACCTTTTGCATGTCTGAGGATCCAGTTGCTCCTGCTTATTCTCATTTCCTTCCAGATACGGCATACTCTTCTCTCATCTCCATGATTTACCTATACTATAATAGTTATGAGAAATATATTGCTTTCTGTAACTGACTGTTTTTCATAATCCAGCTTATCATAGATTTAATTTAATTAATCTGATCTTATAATTTCAAAAATTACATTTAAGCATAAAGATGCTACCATCACCTGTCATACAGGAGGAAATTTTGAAACATTTATTTGCCCATAAAAAGAAGACTGCTGATATCTAAAAGTCTAAATTCAAAGAATTTGCATAGAGGCTCATTTCATACAAATTTTGCCATTTGTTGCTCAATACTTTCTATTTAAAATACAGACCAGCTTTAAGCAACTTGATGGCTTAAAGCACAGTAAACCAACATGCTATAATAACTTGTTCTGTTTAAAGACCTAATTCTAGTTGCCATGCTTTCAGGCAGGAAAAATAGACAAATTCTTAAACCGTGCAGCTTCACTAGGTCAATAATGAAAGCAGGAGAAATCAGAGGCCTTTTTGAACTACAGACACACAAACATACAGAATCCCAAGATATTCAAAATAATTGAATGACATTCATAAATGCAATCCAGGAAATCTGGGATTAAGACTTTTAGCCATGATTATCTTGATGTATATCTCAGTGTTCTCTCCAGCTCTCTTGGAATTTGTATCGTGTGACTGCCATTTCCAGAAAAAAAAGGGCAGACCAGTCTCACAAACACGTCTTTCCTGCAGGCTTAGGAACTGTGAACATCTGTCCTAGCCCTCAAAAGTGGGTCTTTTTCTTCTTATTTCGTTGAAGTTTCTGTTGCTAACTTACTGTTTCAGTTAAATGACTTAATCATATGAAAAAACAGGCTAAATTGAAAGATATAAAGTTGATGATTTTCTCTTGGTTTATTTTTCTGGCTTCATATGGTCCAAATACAGCAGATAGATTAGGAAAGAGCAACTTGGGTTATGAATACTGGCTGGGTTGTACTTTCACTCTTCAAAAAGAAAATTTGGAAAAATGCATAAAGTACAAGATGAAAATGCAATGATAAATGGTTAAGGTGATGTGATATTGTGATTTATAATAAGAAAAAATATTTTGGTCTTCATACCACAGTTCCTGGCACCCTTACAGTTTCCTATATAAGAGCAGCAGAAACATCTTTTGTTATACTAATTAGTTGTCTCCAGTTCCTGAACTAACTCAAGTTATAAAGGTGAAATGGGTATTTTTTGTTATTCATATAAACCACACCTGGGTTTACATTAGTGAGGTGACTTTTGGACCACCCATCTCTGCAAAGATGAAGGCAGGTTGCCAGAAGAAATAACCTCAGGGAAAGAAGGATACAACTTTCAGTCCAATCCCCAAACCTCTGGGGCAGGGAGAGGGGCTAGGAGGTTCAATCAATTACCCATGACCAATGAATTAGTCAATCATGCTTACATAACGAAGCCTCTATAGAAATCCCAAAGAACAGGGTTCAGAGAGATTGGTACTTGGAGAACAGTGCACCCAGAGAGGGCAGGGAAGCTCTGCATTTTTCCCCACATACCTTGCCCTTTGCATCTTTCCAGTTGCCTTTTTCACGAGTTATATCTTTTTATAATAAACTGGCAATCTGCTGAGTAAAATGTCATACTGAGCTCTGTGAGCCACTCCAGCAAACTGATCAAACCCAATAAAGGGTTCAAAGGAACTCCAATTTACAGACAGTTGATCAAAAGCACAGGTAACATCCTGGATTTGTGATTGGCATCTGAACTTTCATAGGACTAAGCCCTTAGCCTGTGGGATCTGATACTCTCTCCCAGTAGAGAGTATCTGACCTGGATTAAATTGGAGGACACCCAGCTGGTGTTGCAGAATTGCTTGGTGTGGAAAAACTGCCCTTCCCTCAGATATGGTGGCCAGAAATGTCATAACCAGAGTACTGAGAATGTGGAGAGTAGAGGAATACCAGAGGAGGATTTTTTCCTTTGAATTTTGGTGTTAAAAGTGGGAAGTAGGAGACTTTCCTGGTGGCCTAGTGGTTAAAACTTTGCATTCCAGTGTGAGGTCTGTGTGTGGGGGGTTCAATCCTTGGTTGGGGAGCTAGGATTATACATGCCTCTTGGCCAAAAAGCCAGAACATAAGCAACAGAAGCAATATTGTAACAAATTCAATAAAAACTTTGGAAATGGTCCACATTAAAAAAAAAAAATCTAAAAAAAAAATGGGATTTTTCATTTCAGTCCTGGTTCACGAAAACATGTGGTCTGGCGGGGGGCGGGGGTGGAAAATGGATCAAAGGGCAGGGGACAATGACCATTGATTCCCTGGAGGCCATGTGGTCACCCATAGAATGAAGCAGCATCTGTGGTGTGCTCCGTTGCTAAAGATAAAAGTTACCAATGAGTAAGCTTCATAACTTTGCTCAAGGAGACAACCTTCCAGAGACTTTTAACTCATGTTTTCTTAAAACAAGAGAAAGGAACAAATTGATTCTGCCATCTGAGTTACAGGGATCATGGTGAAAGAACTAAGTCATTTGCTAAATGGGGCCAATCTCATTATTCACTGGCAATGCCAGATGCCCAGAAAGCCCAGTTGAATTATCCATCAGCAGTTAGATTTTAAATAAAGCGTTGTACAGTAAAACAAACAAACACACAAATAATCATGACATATGCTGCTGCTAAGTCGCTTCAGTCGTGTCCGACTCTGTGCGACCCCATAGACGGCAGCCCACCAGGCTCCCCCGTCCCTGGGATTCTCCAGGTAAGAACACTGGAGTGGGTTGCCATTTCCTTCTCCAATGCAGGAAAGTGAAAAGTGAGAGTGAAGTCGCTCAGTCGTGTCCGACTCTTCGCACCCCATGGACTGCAGCCCACCAGGCTCCTCCGTCCATGGGAGTTTCCAGGCAAGAGTACTGGAGTGGGGTGCCATTGCCTTCTCCAAGCATGACGTATAGGTATTTATAATTAGAGAGAAACAGAGAAAGAAAGAAAAAGGGACTAAATCACTCCCAGAGTGCAAGAGCACAATTCTTAACAACTGAAAACCGAAGGGCAATTCTTAGAGAGAGACCTGACAAGTAAATATTTGCTCAAAAGAAAATATATCCTCTTTGTTCATCTGCAGATTCTATTTGTTTTTACATTGTTGAAAATTTTGGAATGAAGAAAAGAGTTTTTAGGTTTCAACACAATGAGACACAGCACCTTCCATCTTCCTCAATGAAAAGTCCGGAAATAGAATATTTTTTAATATGCTTTTAACAGGACATCCTTTTTTTTGTCCTGTTAACTTCATTGACTGCTTTAAATATTTCCCTTGCTTCAGATTTAAGGTCTATGGAACACATACTTTGGCCAAGTGGAAAAAAATCGATCCTATATTACAGTTATATATAGAGTTCATAAAGAAAGCAGTTTCCCTTAAGATAAACTCTCAAAATTCTCTCAAGATTATTAAGGAGGCAGTTGCAATGGAATCAAGTATTATATTTGATATACTCAACATTTATTTCTCCTTTTGTCTTAACTTACTGAATGTATTGGGGATATACATCAATACATAAAAACTGTGAAATCTATTACACGATGGAATGTTTAGCAGGCCCTGATGCTGGGAAAGATTGAGGGCAGGAGGAGAAGGGGATGACAGAGGATGAAATGATTGGATGGCATCATCAACTCAATGGACAACAGGTTGTGTAAACTCCGGGAGATAGTGAATGACGGGGAAGTCTGGCATGCTGCAGTCCATGTAGTTACAAAGAGTCAGGCATAACTGAGTGACTGAGCAACAACAACAAAAATAATGCTGTATAGTTAATAATATGAAGATATATGATGGAATATCATAGTTTATGCAATATAAACTAAGCAAAAAAAAAAAAAAGACAAAATCTTACATATCCTGACTGCATATTTGGTAAAAAAGAAAAAGATTTATATACATATATATTGAAAAGATCATATAGATAGATACATATATCAAGACAACACTGTTATCTGCTAAGGATTATTTTTATTTCCTCTTTTGTCCTTCTCTATATTTCTAAATATTCTAAAACGCTATGAAAATATATTACTTCTGGAGTTAAAAACATGACTAAATATCCAATGTCCAATTAGTATGATAATTAAGCCAGTTCTCTTAAGACTTCCCATCATTCTAATGTTGAATCTAAATGATCCAAAACAAACAGATGTACTGAGTGGCCCAGTGTTGAAACTTCACATAGACGTTGCCTAAGCTTGACCTCTATCAACACATAAAATGTGTTCCGGCATTCTCCTTGCTGCTTTAGTAGCTAGAAATGGAGAAAAGCAACAGATGGTGACAGCTGTGACTGTCAGGGGGCCAACCTCGAGAATGGAATTTCTACTTCAAGATGATTCTGCAGGGGTACAATAATATCTGGAGAATCTAGGCACAAAGCTTTCCAAAATGCAAATGCTTGGGATTTTAAAAGAAAGGCGATTATGTAAGAAGGTCTTGTAGTTTAATATGAAGGCTTTTGTTTCAGAAAAAAGTAAAAAGTTAACTAAATATCTGAAGTAGACTGCAGAATTTCTTTTACTAGACTTTCTTAAAATCTAATGTTACATTATAATTCATTTTATATTATTGTCTGTGGAGTGGATCTTTTACCTTTTAATCTCTGGCTCCAACATGAACATCTAGCTATCAATGAATGTATTTTTAGAGTATAAAAATTAACATTATCACTAGCTTAAATAAAATGTAATTCATAAAGTCACATTCTCTATTAGGAAAATTGATAGTACTTTCCCAAAGCAAACCAAATATCTTCTGTTAAAAATGAAACCGTCTGAGTTTTAAAGTCAGACAAATTTGAATTTTGCCTCTAGCACCTTTTATTAATTGTATAACTTGGAGAAACATTGATTTAGGGTTTTGATTTTTTTGCCTGTAAATTGCCACCAATCATGAAGGCTTTTTATAAGGCTCAAAGTTTCTTTATTGACACAGTTTCTTCCCCCTTTATGATATATGATGCAATTTCTGCAGTAATATGGTTTTAGCACACAGCTACCTTTCCTGAAGTTTATATGTCATGTTCCTGGAAGTTTACAGGTAGAAGTACGTAATAAGCAATAGCATAATATAAAGATTTTCCAATTTTGCTTTGAAGATTGTGGCACCCAAGCTCCAAAACAGTCCCCAGTGATTTCAAACCCTCTGCAGTTTCATCCATGAAAAGGTGGATAAGACCTAGCAATCCAATTTTTAAAAAATTTATTTCATTAAAAGTCACATAATACAAAACATACTATATTAACTGAATTTAACTACATTTTGGACTTCCCAGTGGCTCACTGGTAAAGAATCTGCCTGCCAATGCAGAAGATGTAGGAGACATGGGTTCGATCCCTTGTCTGGGAAGATCCCCTGGAGAAAGAAATGGCAATCCACTCCAGTATTCTTGCCTGGAAAATTCCATGGACAGAGGAGCCTGGTGAGCTACAGTCCATGGGATTGCAAAGAGTTGGACACAACTGAGCACACACAGCACGACAGAGCACCACCATATATAAAATAGTCGGTAAAAATATGCGGTATGACTCAAGGAACTCAAACCAGGGCTCTGTAGCAAACTAGAGGAGTGGGACGGGGTGGGAGGTGGGAGGGGGGTCCACGATGGAGGGGACATATGTATACCTATGACTGATTCACGTTGGTGTATGGCAGAAACCAACATAATATTGCAAAGCAATTATCCTTCAATTAAAAATAAAGTTAAAAAAGCTCAACATTCAAAAAAAATGGTAGAGATTTTTCTCTGAGGTTTTTTATATTCATTTTCTTTAGGAACTTGGGACTAGTGTCTCAGGACTGCATTGGAAGATACTACATTGGATTAGGCTTACGTCTTGCATCCATTTAATATTTTGGACTTGGTACTTACTATCAGACCCTGAATATGCTTGACACACAATAATTCATAATTTTCCCAAAGCCTGCATTTGCTTCCCACCTTCTGTGAGCCTACCCACTATGACCATCACTCCACTGTCTGCAATCACTTAGCCTACGCATGAATGTAGTCATCTTGGTCCCCACCATATAAGCAGTCACTATCAAGAAGTATGGAGAAGGAAATGGCAACCCACTCCAGTATTCTTGCCTGGAGAATCCCAAGGATGGAGGAGCCTGGGGGGCTGCCGTCTATGGGGTCGCACAGAGTCGGACACGACTGAAGCGACTTAGCAGCAGCAGCAGCATCAAGAAATATGGGCTTCTCAGATGGCGCTAGTGGTAAGGAATCTAACCGCCAACCCAACAGACACAAGAGACATGGGTTTGATCCCTGGGTCAGGAAGATCCCCTGGAGGGGAAAAGGCAACCTACTCCAGTATTCTTGCCTGGAGAATTCCATGGAGAGAGGAGACTGACAGGTGACAGTTCATGGGGTTGCAAAAGACTAGGACACCATTGAGGGACTGAGCATGCATGCACGCATCAAGAAGTATACAGACTAGAGTGGTTTTCATAAGTTCAGAACCTTCTTGGGATAAAATATCCTGGGTCCAAAAGATTGCACTAAGTCATAGTCCTCATAGGCAAAAAGTCTGAGTGTTAGGACACAGCCCAAGCCCCTTTATTTAATTTTATCCTATATCAGAGTGTATTTGCCACCTGTTTGAGCTACTGTCAGTGTGACTTTAGTCATATATTTTTTGGTACAAGAATCATATTCTTGAGGACAAGTTGTAAGCTTCATATCCTCATTATTTCTTGAAGGCACTATCATGTCTTAATAAAAAATGAAGTCCAGATCTTCTGCTTTCGCATGCATTTAGTTGCTATCTGGCATCTATTTTGCCTTTACTTGTTAATAGTGTCCCAATTTTTATTCAGGTAACCTCTCCTCTTGTGAACAGATGGTGGGTTTTTAGGGATGCTCTACAGGTGAGGCATATTTGGTTTTAGTTTGAGATAATGTGCCTTATTTTATTACCTGGCCACAAACTGTTCAGGGATGAAGTAAGTAAGTAACTTAATTTAGTCTATAGTCTGGGTAATGGTCTGGGTGAGTGGTAAGTGAGACAAGAAGCTTCGGGATTCTAGGAATCCCACAGAGAACATCTTGGGCTCGTGGAGGCTCTCCATCATCTTATGTGCTCACAAAAGTCTTCCCACTGCCCCAAGAACTGCCGCTATATCTTCTCCTTTCTTCTCCTTCTCTTTTCCCTCCCTCCCCTACTTTCTCCCCTCGTTTCTTTCCTGTTACTCTCGGTTCCTTCCTCTCCTGCCCTCTCTCCTCCCCTTTTCTTCTTCATCCCCTTCTCTTACTCCTCCTCCTCCTATCCCTTTTCCTTCCCTCAAATCCATTCTGGGGAGCAAGCCATAATCTTACTATATAATCCCCACCCTTTATATTCCAAAACCTTCCTATTCCCCAGTCTTCTCAAACTTTGCCCAAGCTAAAACCTTCACTCAGCAACCTATGCTGAACTTGCTGAACTGGAAAAGCCTCCATCTTCTTCTACGCTTCCATTTTCCCTCACACCCAACTTCCCTCTTTCTTAATGTGGTAGCCTTGCAACCTGATGTATATTGATGGAATTCTCAGCACATGTTTGGCTAGAGCCATTTTTTTTAACTCCTACCACAGCCTTGACCTTGAGGATATTCATATTTCCTCTTTGTACAAAAATCTGAACAACTTCTCAATTGAGCTTCTGGAACATAGTTAGCATGCTTTAGGATAAACATTCTAATTGTGCTGTCCTCTCCCTGGAATAAATAAACTACAGATTTTCCTGATTATAAAAGAAAGAAAAAAAGGAAAAAAAAAATCATTTGGGGACAAATGTTTTCTGAAATGCTTTGTGCCAACAACCGGGAATCAGGAAAATAAGAAGGATACATGCAACTTTCAAGTTCTTGATAATTTTTCATTTTAAAATTCATGGTCTTAAAGACGTCAGGAATAAGTGAGAGAGAAACAAGTGATGTCTTCTCTGAGCTAGGAAGTCTTAAAAGTTATCTACATGTATATTTTGGAAGTTGGGAGTAGGTTTTCACCCTGGCTGAAAAAGACTTCAATCATTTCCCCCAATACAGGAAATGAATACTCATTGATACTACTCATTCTGTCATAAATTAAGCCACAAAATAATTCTTTTGTATCACTGCAATATATATGTGTATGTGTGTGTGTGTGTGCAAACACATACCAATTACTCCACCAAAGTCGTTTAGCAGCTGAAATATCTCCCTTCCACTACATATGTTCCATTCCTAACTCTCCTTTCTGTATAGAATAAACCTTCAAACCAGCTGATAGTTGATTAAATATTGACACTCTGCTTTTTGAGCAAGCTGAAAATTATTGATTTATTTAAAAATAACCCTACTTCCCTGGTTTTCCTAGTAAATCATCATGTGCATGAGTAATGTAAGTGGATTACAGGAAACATTAGCACTAGCGATTGTTGTGCCACCTACCAGAGCCACAGCATGGTCAGAGTCTAGACCAAGAGAGGTTAGTGAAGGCTAATGCAGCAAAATTGCCTATTACCTCCATGTCATCACCACCCCAAAGAAAAAGCACAGCTTCTTCATGAATCTCTAAACCACAGATGGACTAAAAGTGAAATGACCTGCCAGAATTCCTCATTGATGCCTTTTATCCTCCATAATATTAAATTAACTTGACAGTACATGACATCAGAAGATAGAACAAACGTCTTGATCTGTAATTCATAGTGACTTTAAGAGTTGATAACAATGAGTGTATGATGGTCACTAGAGGAAATATCTCTCCCGAGTCTGAGCATTAGCACAGGCATATAGAGATACAGCAACATCATTAACATCATTTGTCTTCACTCAATAGACACAGTGCATGGCTTTTACCTTCAGAACATCTGTTACTCATGTAAATGCAGAAAATTTGTCTGAGTTTTTCAAGCAGCAAAATGACCTACATTTTTTTTCTTAACAAAAGGGATATTATGTTCTCAGTTTATGATTTTATATTGGTTACCAACATTCCTCCAAGACATTTCCCAACCAAAACAAGAGACTCCATTTCACTTGTAGATACACCAAATGATGGGTATTTCTAGATACTCAAAATGATGGCTGGATCATAATAAATATTAAGTGCATGCTAGTTGAAAACATCAATGAATGGATCTTTGATCCTCCATACTAAGCTGTCATATATGTGGTAGATAAAAAAGTAAAGAAAAGGAACAAAAGCTTATTAATTTTCACTACATTAGGCTTATAGAGAGGTTGCCAAAATACAAACATGGTTTCATTGAATCATCTTGCCTTAAAAGTCAACATATTTGGTTATGTTTGGAGACAGAAATGCAATCAACACTCATTTAGCTACTGCTTTGTAGTTTTAATGTGAATCCTCCTATCGTAATTTTAAACTTGAGAGGGACTGGAGTTCAAATGCTCTGTCAACCTTAGCATAAGTTCATGATACTTACAGAAATTGGGAACCTCTGGTCTAGGCTACAAACCCTAAGAATGCAAACAATGGACCCACTACATCACCTTGATTAATAAAAGGTGATGCTTGTTCAGTGATATTAGGAATATTATCCATCAATTACTTCCCAACCATTTTATCTATTCCAGTTAGAAAACTCCCCTCCTTCAACATCACTTCTTCCCTTTCAGGGTCCCTTCATTTCTTACCATTTGAGTCAAGTGACCAGAAGATCTTTAATGAATACATATATATATGGGCTTTCCTGTTGGCTAGGTGGAAGAATCCACCTGCCAATGTATGAGATGCAGATTTGATCCCTAAGTTGGGAAGACCCCCTGGAGAAGGAAACAGCAACCCACTCCAGTATTGCCTGAAAAGTTCCATGGACAGAGCAGCCTGGTGGGCTACAGTCCATAGGGTCGCAAAAGAGTCAGACATGACTTAATGACTAAGCAACAGCAAAAACAATTTATAAACTGAGACTCAAGTCAATCTACTTAGAGCAAATTATCACAGAAGGCAGGAGGCTTAGTTCAGGATATGATCCAAAAGTGCAGGATATGAACCAACATAAGTAAAGACTTCCTAATACAATTTTTTGTTCAAATTATTAAGCACCTACTATGCACCTTGCATTGGGCTGTGCAGAGAAGATACAGACAGAGTTTCTTATTTTATGGGCCTACATTCAAGAGGAAGTCAGCAGATAACAATCAATTAACAAAAAGGAAACACCAGAGAATAAGAAATGTTATGGCAAATAGTCACTGAGATCCAATGATAACTCATCACCATTAGTTTTCATTTGTTTGAAAGCATCAACCACAGAGGAAAGCGTCAGCATCAGTTAAATGCAATACTTACCACCACAATCACACTTGCTGCTGGGAGTGGGCGGTTTTCCACTTCAAGGTCTTGACCAGCCATGGCCAACAGGTTGAGAGATGTGTCATATGCGGGTTTAGGAAATGCTGAATTAACAATTTGGTGGTGTTTGCCTATTTGAGCTTCAGAAGAGGAATGGTAGTTATGTTTCTGTGTCTTTTGTGGAGCTATATCCAGGCTCTTCTCAATGTCTTGTGAGTGGTGATAAATGAATGCTGGCTTCCCACTCTTCTTCTGACGAATTGCCAAAAAGTGATCATTATTTCTTGAAAGGCATCCTGAAAGGGGGAAGAAGCAGAAGCAAAAATCAAAGACCCTCTTCACTGAGCTGAATAGATTATCTGATAAAGAGAATTACCTGTTCTTAGAAAGCTTTAAGGCTTGTGAAGGATTTAGATCAGTTACTCTCCATTTTCATCCCTACTCCATTATCCCCAATAAAGAGAACACACTTGATGGTACGGAGGCATGTCAGAGGTTTTGGGTGCACAGAAGTGGGTATAGTTTGAAAAAGTCCTATATTTCAGATATTCTAATGCATCTTTTGGTCAGGAATTTCCTCCTTTATCTAAAAGCATGGTTCTAACACCTTGCTGAGCAACTCTTCCTGGATGTCCTACCTATTCCTCAAATGACAATCCTTTATATCATACTCAAGATTTCCTCCCTTTAATCAATAGCATTTCATACAATTTTTATTTCATACTTCTTTTATCCTGCTGATATTTTATAATCAACTATGTGTAATTTTTAATACTTGTAGACTATTTGAAGCTAACTAAGGGCAGAAGTCTGAGTATACTTATTGTGGTAGCAACTCCAAGTTGAATGATAATAACCATTCTCCCCTTTTTACTTAGTAATATGGGCATCCAGATAAAGTAATACATTCTCTTTTATTTCATCTGTTAGGTAAATACCCATTGACTTGAATATCTCTTTTATTCTTTTTATCATTGGCCACGGAAGGAAACAGATAACATATACATGTAAGTCAAAAGAGTATCACTAGGTCACACATCAATTAGAAAAGCAAACTTAAGATCTTCTATGTAAGATGACAAGCAGATTGAACAGATCACAACATGGTAATGCCATCCACGTTGTGCCTAGCAACCTAGGCACCACAGATTTCCCCTCAGGACGCCTATGGCAACAATAAGCTATAAAAATGCTGTCCCCAGAAGTTGACTTCCCTCTTTTTATAAGAATTCTGGGGTGCCTTGAATTCTTACCAAATATTTATAGTAGAGAAATTGCTGGTTTTTATAAATTTTCCTCCCACCAAGCCTCTGTGACCAGCATATATTTACAGCACTTTCAGTAATGTTATTTTACCAATATGCTCTCAACTCTCACTTAGGGATAAGAAGACAGGTTATTATTTTTTTTTCAGTAAGGTCAGCTGCATTCACCACGATGTAATTGTTTGGAAACCATTGGGTCCCAGTGACTTTAGGCTTTTAGATCATTCAAATCACAATTAAATTCCATGTGAATTCTGAGACAGTAATAGAAACTAGTCCTCATGTCTTCAATCCTCAGTATGTTGAATAGACTAACTTTCTAGAAAAAGAAATCAAGTTACTTTAATTCACCAACAATGATGATTAGACACTATGACTTTGAAATAACTGTAAACTTTGTTTCTCTGAATGAAGTAGGAATTCCTCAGATTTGGAAACGACACTGTCATTAGGAGCATATATAAATGAATATGGTCCTTTACTGTTAAAATTCTTGCTGTGTTTTATTAATGGAGAATGGTGATAAAATGTTTTAGAGATATATTAACTTTCTGACCACAAATGTTTGTTTAAGTTTTACTAAAAGTGCTTTAATAAATTATATTTTAGTGTCATACAGTAGGGGTCCCCAGCCTCCAGGATCTAATACCTGATGATATAAAGTAGAACTGATGTAACAATAACAGAAATAAAGTACACAATAAATGTCATGCACTTGAATCATCCCCAAACCATCCCCCATCAGGCCTGTCCATGGAAAAACTCTTCCACGAAACTGATCCCTGATGCCAGAAAGGCTGGGGCCCGCTGTCCTACAGTTTTTCTATACTATAGATGAACAGTTTCCTCCCTCCCCTGTTAGAGGACTGAGTCTGACATTGTAAAGAGCAACAATGGAGTGGTCACCTTAAGGTTAAGAAACAGAATGGAGGTACTATTTTTATCTTAGCTGACTTTTTAAACATGCCTCACCTAAAGATGGTCCCTTGTTTCAGAAAAGGCATATTGCACACTTGAATGAATTTAGGTTTTTCACCTGGGGGTTGGTTCTCCTACCAAAAAGAGGGATTATAACCCTATATAACAAGATAGTGCTATAGAGATAGGCGTGCTAATTAAAAAATTAACATGCAAAAAAGATTGGAAGTCCTTGCAAGATTTGGGAAGAGAAAAAAGGAAAAAAAAAAAACAAAACATGGTAGGGGATGGCGAAGAGTTTCACCAAGAAAAAGAAGTAGCTCAGAAGATCAGAAAACGCAGATTTATGAGAAGGGGAAAACTTAATGAAGAGTTGAGAAATTGATCTTCAATCTTTTTTTATATGATATCAGGCTTCCCTGATGACTCCATGGGTAAAGAATGCACCTGCAATGCACAACACACAGGAGATGCAGGTTCGATCCTGAGAAGGAAATGGCAATTCACTCCAGTATTCTTGCCTGAAAAATCCCATGGACAGAGGAGCCTGGCAGGCTATGCTCCAAAGGGTGGCAAAGAGTTGGACACGACTGAGTGGCTAAACACATGATATCAATCTCCCAAAAATAGAATAGGTGAGTCCAACTAATAAAGTCTCTTGTACAAAAATAGCCCTATAGAGAAAGATGAAAAAAATCTAATTTTAAGTGCAGTTGAAACACAACTAGAATCTCCCAACCCTATCAGTTTTATATGTGAAAATACTCAGTCCTGCCTTGTCCTTGAGTAATAAGAACCAAGTTGGCATCACTATTAATAAGGAATCCCACCAAAGACATTAGGAAAGAAAAAGTTTTTCAAAGTGTTGTGCTTAGATCCCTGCATCAAAATTACCTGGGATATTAAGATTCAGATCTCCATATCTTAGCCTAGAACTACCATAGCAGACTCTCTGGAAAGGTAGCTTACAAATCTAGATTTCTAAACAAAATTTTCTCACATTCCAACTCTGAAGTTGAGGACCACTGAGTTACTATTTGGCATAAGTTTTATTTTCTTGTCTTCAAATATTACCTCTCTTCATTTCAACATTATGAATATATTCAAGTAAACATTTTGGAAATTTTAAGATTCAGATGCCTATTAAAGATCAAAGTTCAGTTCAGTTCAGTTCAGTGGCTCAGTTGTGTCCGTCTCTTTGCGACCCCATGAATCGCAGCACGCCAGGCCTGCATGTCCATCACCAACTCCCAGAGTTTACTCAAACTCATGTCCATCGAGTTGGTGATGCCATCCAGCCATCTCATCCTCTGTCATCCCGTTCTCCTCCTGCCTCCAATCCCTCCCAGCATCAGGGTCTTTTCCAACGAGTCAACTCTTCGCATGAGGTGGCCAAAGTATTGGAGTTTCAGCTTCCTTCCAAGGAACACCCAGGACTGATCTCCTTCAGGATGAACTGGTTGGATCTCCTTGTAGTCCAAGGGACTCTCAAGAGTATTCTCCAACACCACAGCATCAATTTTTTGGCGCTAAGCTTTCTTCACAGTCGAACTCTCACATCCACACGTGACCACTGGAAAAACCATAGCCTTGACTAGACAGACCTTTATTGGCAAAGTAATGTCTCTGCTTTTTAATATGCTATCTAGGTTGGTCATAACTTTCCTTCCAAGGAGTAAGCATCTTTTAATTTCATGGTGGAGATATTGAATTAGAAATTTAATAAGTGTATACTTCATGGTTGGCGAGAGACTGATTTGTGACTCATCCAGTACGGATAAAATTTAAAGCCAAGTGACTGGAGATTCCTTGAAAAGAGAAGAGTATACAGGACAGAGCTCATGGTAGAATTACAACATTTTGAGTCAAGAAGCTGAATGAAACAGAGCCAACAATGACAAATGAGAAGGAATGGTAGTAAAGGAGGAGGAAAACCAAGGAAGAGTAGTTCCTAGCAGATTAAGAAAGAAAATATTTTAGAACCTGTATGTATTATAAGGTCTTAGAAGCAACTGAAAAATCAATCTTATAGTGATGTCTCTAGAAACTTGAATGTAAATGGAATTTCCATGTGTTTCCAAGTAAGATGAGTCCCCCTGAAGACATACTTATAGACTTAAAAAAATTACAAAGCACATGGGGATTCCTGCCATGAGAGATGGTCAGAAGATGAAGTGGGTAGATTCTTAATTAAGAAAGAAAAAATGAAAGAGAAAATTGAAGGGGGCTTCAAAATAAGTTAATTAAAACATCCAAATAGAAGAGAAAATAAGAATAAGGGATTTGAGGGAAAGAGAACTGGCATGTTTCAATTCAAGTGAAAATCAAAGAAATGAAAAATATCATAATTGAAGAAATGCAACACATGGATTAAACAGTAGACTAGACACCACTAAATAGAGAATTGGTAAGTAGGAAAAGTTTAGGTAATAATTTAGAAAGCAGCACAGAGAAATTAAGAGAGGAAATAAGAAAAAGAAGGTTCCTTTGGGACTCTAAGACCCATACCTACTGGCATTCATGCTCATTAAGAGTGAGTGAGACCTCACTTGTGATGGGATGTCCTTTCTGTGATTCGGCTAAAAAATGACTTCTGTGCTGCTAGGAGACTCCTGTTGACTTTGATGAAGCAAGTTGTTGGAGAGGTCCACATGAAGAAGGAAGGCTTCTAGCCAAAATCCAAGGAAGAACTGAGGCTCTCAGTTGCAACAACAACTAAGGAACTGAATCCTGTCAGCAATCATGCAAATAAGCTTGGAAGCAAATCTGTCCTCGGGTGAGCCTTCACCTAGGAGCCTAGCTCAGGCCAACACTTTAACTGAAGCCTAATGAGAAACTTTGAAGCAGGAGTCTCCAGTAAGCCATGGCCAAATTTCTGCCTCACAGAAACTGAGAAATACTAAATATGTATTGTTTTAATTTGTTAAATCTTATAGCAATTTGTTATGCAGTGATAGGAAACTAATGCCAAGAGACTGAGTGATTTTTTGAGAATAACATGGTACATTGCAAAATACCTTTAATAGCACTTAAGAAATGAAGCATTAGGAAATTGAATATTTTATAAAATTTAAAGAGGGAAGTGATAAAGTAAAATTTATATTTCTCAGAGATCACTCTGGCTGTACAATAAAATGGACTGGGAGGAAGCAAAAGTAAGTGCAAATGTACGGGGTAAAATATTTTAGATGACAGGAGAATAGCCCAGACAAGGTGGCAGGCAGTAGGAGGACAAAGCGAAGGTGAATTCCAGAAGCCTTAAGATATGGGAATTGATGCAAAAATAAAAGGGAATAAATTCAGTAATTGAGTTAATATTGTAGGAAGGAATGAACAGTGGATATTTAAGAATAATTCTATTTCTAGTTGGCAATTCACCGTATAGAGGTGTCCTTTATTGAGACACGGAAATGTGATTCTGTAGTGCCTACAATATATAGAAGCAGAAACATCTAGAAAGAAATTACATTTATATGGAACCCAGTAGAAAGTGCTGGACTAAAGATAAGTACTGAAAAACCATAAGCATACTCAAGGAAAAGTGAGTGCCAGAATGATGAGACTGCCTTGTGGAATGAGAAAAACTATGAGTCTACAGCAAAGATCCAGAAGAGGCCACATTAAAGGAATGCTTGGCAGGAGAAGAAGAAAAATTAGAGATTGTGGAAGTATGGAAGCAGTGGGAGGAGTATGCCAAGGAGTCTGTGATTGGCAGTGTCCAGTGTCATTGGCTGGAGAAGGCGATGGCAACCCACTCCAGCACTCTTGCCTGGAAAATCCCATGGACGGGGGAGCCTGGTGGGCTGCAGTCCATGGGGTCGCGAAGAGTCGGACATGACTGAGCGACTTCACTTTCACCTTTCACTTTCCTGCACTGGAGAAGGAAATGGCAACCCACTCCAGTGTTCTTGCCTGGAGAATCCCAGGGACGGGGGAGCCTGGTGGGCTGCTGTCTACAGGGTCGCACAGAGTCAGACACGACCAAAGCAACTTAGCAGCAGCCTCAGCAGGAGTGTCACTGACAGTCTTCGAGTTGAAACAACTCTGAACACTTGCATAGGATTTACTGACCTAAAATTCATCAATGGACAGCTGACCCTGGATGTTCAGAGCACCAGACTCAACATGGAAAAGCTCTGGGTACAGCATTAGAAATACAAAGCTAACCATCCTCCACTGTTGAGCCTTTGAACAAAAATAAAGGAATTTTTAAGGACTTAAAAGGTTAAGGAAGATTCTGAGTCTGGGTAAGATGAAGCAAGCACACTCTGCCTTGTTAACTACAATAAACAGAGCTATAAAATCTAAACAAAATGCATAAAACATCTTTTTGGGGACTCTGAGAAGTAATCAGTAGCAGAGCCATTAGGGACGGAGAACAGAATTCAAAATTGCACAACACCGGCAGTAAGTTTACCGTCTCTCCCTGCCTCCAGGATTCTCTAGCCAACCCACAGTGTACACCAGAGTATAGGCAAGGATAGCTCCAGGAGAAAATGCAACACCGTAATTTGTGAGACGCAGTCAAAGCAGTGCTTAGAGGAAAGCTTACAGCATAAATGTTTGTATTAGAAAACAAGAGAGGTCTCAAATCAATAATCTAAGCCTCTACTTTAGGAAACCAGAAAAAAAAAAAAGAGCAAAATAAATGTAAAGTATGCAGAGGAAAAGAAGAAAATCAATGAAACAAAAGTGTATTCTTTGAAAACATCAGTAAATTGATAAAGCTCTAGCAAGATTGACAAATAGAGCGTCTTGCAGATTGCCAACACCAGATGAAAGAAAGAATACCATTACATACCCAGCAGACATGAAAAGGATAATGAGAAAATAACTGTGTACAACTCTTTGCATCTATATTTAACACTTAGATGAAATGACCAGTTCCAACCCTAGAAAATAATGGAACTCACCCAAGATGAAATATGTTACCTAAATTGCCCTAAAATTATAAAAGAAATTGAATTCCTACTTAAGTTTTCTTTTGAAAAAGAAATCTTCAGGATCAAATGGTTTCACTGGCAAATTGAAACACTTAAAAGAAAAAATTAACCTCATTTATACATAACCTCTCCCAGAAAAGAGAAGAAAAAGGAACACTCCTCAAAGCACTTTATGAGGCCAAAATTACTCTGATAACAAAACCAGAAAAAGACCCTACTAAAAAAAGAAAACTAAAGACCAAATATTGCTCATGAATATAGATGTAAAAATCCTCAAGAGCATATTAGCAAATTGAATGCAGAAATATAAAGGATAATATATAACCACGTAAGGCTTATCCTGGGAATGTAAGGCTGCTTTAATATTTAAAAAGCAATCAACCTAATCCATCATATTGACAGTCTAATGAAGGAAAACCATATTATCATACCAACTGATGCAGAAAGAGCATTTGACAAAATTCATATCAACTCACAGTGAAAAAAAAAGCAAATCAGAAATAGAAGGGAAATTCTTCAAACTTATAAAAGACACCTACACAAAAACTCACAATTAACAATAGGTTTACCTTCCCTCTCTTAAGAACAGAGAACAAGACAATGACACTCATCACTTCTATACAATACTATACTGAATGAAAGTCCTATTCATTGATGTAAACAAAGAAAAGAAGTAAAAGGCACACGCAGTAGAGAAGAAAAAATAAAATTGTTCTATTTGTGGAAAGGATGATTGTCTATGTATAAAATCCTAAGGAACTCATCAAAATTTTGGTAGAACAGGTGAGTTTAGCAAGTTAATAGACTGTAGTGTTTACCTATGAAATCAATGGCATTTCTATAAGCTAGGAATGTACAACCGAATACTGAATTTAAAAACTATTTACAGCAGTTACAAAAAATAAAATACCTATGCATAATTATAACAAAATATGTACAGGATATATATACAGAAGACTACAAAATGCTGAGAAAGTAAAACAAGAAGAACTGAATAGACATACTGTGTTCATGAATTGGAAGGCTTTATATAATGAAGATTTAATTATCCCCAACAACAATAAAAATTCAAGCAAAATTCTACACATATAATAGATTGATTCTAAAGTAGAATAAACAATTTTAAATGAAAAATAAAGGTGACAGAATACTACTGTCTAATTCTAGGACTTACGATAAAGATAAATCAATGAGACAGAACAGAGTTCAAAAACAGATTGATGCATGGCAAAAACCACTGCAATAGTGTAAATAGCCTCCAATTAAAATAATTAATTAATTAAAACAGATCCAGGGAAAATGTCACCATTTGATTTTTTTATAAAGATGTAAAAACAATAAAGGATAGTTTTTTCAAAATCATATTGGAACAATCGGACATCCATTTGTAACAAAATCAATCTCTATACAAGCTTCATAAAAATGAACTTAATAAAGATCACAGATCCAAATAAAACTTCTAGAAGAAAATACAGGAGAAAATCTTTATAACTAGGGTTAGGCAGAAAATTCTTAGAGATGTCACCAGAATTGATCAATTAGACTGGATTGAAACAAAAAAACTTTTGCTCTGTTTAAGACGCTGTTAAGAGAATGAAACAGCAAGCTAAAGAGTGGCAAAAAATAATTGCAAATCACATATCCAATAAGGGACTTGTAATGAGAAAAAATAAAGAACTCAAGAAATTTAACAGTAGGAAAATAAAACAAACCAATTTAAAACTAGGTTAAAGATTTGAACAGACACAAAATCAAAGATACATGAATGGCAAAGAGGCACATGAATATTACTCCAGTAATGAAATGCATATTAAAACTGTGATCTGATAACACTACATACCTCTTAGAATTGCTAAAATGAAAAACACTAACAATACTCAGATAGTAAACAAACTTTTGCACAACTCTATGCATAATTACTCTAAAGTGGAAATAACTCAAATGTCCTTCGATTGATGGATGGAAAGCAAACTGATACATCCATACAATGGAACATCGCTCATCAATTTTAAAAAAATGAATTATTGATCTGCAAAACAATTAGGATCACTCTCAAAGGCATTAGGCTGAGGAAAGGAAGACAGATGCAGAAATTCCATTTATAGAACATTCTTGAAAAGCAAAAACTAATATTGAAAAGAAAAAACTAGATCAATGATTATTAAGTTATCAGTTGAGAAGCAGGGGGAGTAGCATGAAGGAGTTCTTTGGAGTGATTGAACTTTTCTGTATACAATGTGATTACATGACTCTATAGATAAGTTAAAATTCATTGCACTACACTCCAAATAAAGGCAATAGATTATGCTATATTATGCTTTGTAAACTACCTTTTTCACTCAATACTGTATCAAAACATCTTTTCTCATCACTAAATGTTTATCTATCTCATTAACAAATGATTGATAAATGTACAGAAAATAATTTCAGAGTGGGGGTGGGGGAAGAAAGCTAGATTTAACTGGATTGAGGCTCAAGTGGGAGATAAATGAGAAATAACATGAAAAACAACTCTTGCAACAAACTTCAGTGTGACAAGAGCAATGTATTAACAGGAAGGGAAAGTGGGATTGAGAGATTTTTTTTTTTTTTCACTATAGGAGAGATCTGAGTACATTTAATCTTTAAAGGGAAAGAGCTAGTTGAGGAGGAGTGGTTGGAAATATCACTAAAAGAAAAAAACAGATGGAAGAATCATTAGACTGAGCCTCCCCAGAAGACTGGAGGAGCTGGGATCCAGAGTATCATCAAGGGGATGAGCCCTGGATTGGAGGGAGGTATTTCTCCCATTATAATATGGGGATACAGGAGAGGCAGGAAGATGAAGGATGTTAATGGGTTTGGCAGTGGAAGTTGAGCAAGTTTCTTCTGACAGCTTCTATTTTCTCCGTGAAGGAGATGAAGCTATCTCATAAGAGAGAGAGGATGAGAACAAAGATTGGAGGTTCCAGGAGAATTGAGAAGGACTGAAAAAACTTCTTGTAAGGAATGAAAAAGGAAGTAGAAATGAGATAAGTAGTAGGATCCCTCATCTTCACTGAGAGCTCAATGACAATTTTTTCAATTTCTAAGGGACAGAGCTCCCTCACAGAATAGTGAATAGCTTGTCAAAGATACTTAACTGAATTTAAAATAAAAGTACGTTTATCACAGGAACAACATTTACAGGACAATAAACAGTTTTGATGGTCATAAAATTCCACAATTGAAATTTCATCCTGGATATGACCCTAATAGTCTCTGAAGAGATCCATAACAAAGGAAAGAGAAAATATGTAAAATCGCAGAGTGATTTTATGATTATGTACATTATGATTCATTATTTCACGTTCAACTTTGGTAACTCTGGATGCATAAGGTAGAATGGGTCCACATATACCCTCTCAGAATAAATCCTCATATTGCAGCTGTTTAAACCAGTGTCAGTGACTTGGGAAAGCAACAAAGGATGAAACAGTGGTCACCAAAGAGACCTGAAAAAGTGAGCAATCAAAAAAGGGCAACTTTGTTTTCTGATCATTTTGTAAAAGGACAATCATTGTTTTTCAAGTATTGCCAGCACTTTCTTCTCTAGAAAGGAGATGCAAATGGATAACATCAAGGCAGTCCCTCGGGAATTTCTACATGAGATATGACAAGGTTCTCATTTTCTTTGTAAATGCCTCTCAGGAAAAGTTAAAAATACATAAGTACCAGTAAAAATTTACTTAGAAAATGCCAATTAATAGAACTGAGAAAGGAAAGAAACATGCTTAAAAAAAACAAACAAACAAAAAAAATGGTTTTAGAGATTAGAGACCTAGATTGTATCTTTAATACCTAACCACCACACTCCGTCTATCAGAACTTGAGTTATGGGTCCTCAGCCTCTCTGAGCCTCAGTTTTCTCACCAGAAAATGAAGGTGGTTCTTGTATTACAGGTCTACAACCAGATTAGAAATGCACTTTACAAGAGAATACAGTACATTCTTTAAAGAGAGCCTCAATTCAGTTAGATTTCACATGGCGCTGATTTTTCTCTAAAGAGATAAGTTTTTCCATAAGAACAATATAGGACTCTCTGGGAACTCAAAGGAGAATTTTCAGAAGTGCTATCCTTGGATGTAAGGAGTCTAACATTAAAACAACTCTTCCAGTTGTTCTGTAATACTACTTACTACTGTTAATGCTAACCCATGAGGTCACCATGGCACTAATCTCCAATTAGAAGCACCCACAGGACCAACACTGAATCTTCCTGGTGAACAAATACAGCCTTCTCAAGATGCGGCAACTGAGATGTATTAGGATAACCTTCCAGGTATTACAGACACTCACTCGTACTAATCTTATTAGCAAGGTACACTAGTGTTTTGAAAATTCCATTATGGCTCTTTCTATATATATTAACATAAAGCTAACTTTGCAATATTCAGTTTGTGTGTCTTAATTATGTTCTTACAACACGTGTTATATTATGTATGCATATATTTATATGTGTACACACTTGTTTTGTATCCTGATATCAAATAACCAATTTGATTTAAAAAAAAAGTTCATCTTCAAATCAGTAAATGAATCATAAAAAGTAAAACAATGTGTGCGTGCGTCCTTAGTTACGTAGTCATATCTGACTCTTTGCGACCCCATGGAGGAGACCTCCAGACTCCTCCATCCGTGGGATTTCCCAGGCGAGAATACTGGAATGAATTGCCATTTCCTTTTGCAAGTGATTTTCCTGATTCAGGGATGGAGACTCGTATATACTGAGTCTCCTGCATCGCAGGCAGATTCTTTAACCACTGAGCCATTGTTTCTTAAGGATAACAATTATAAATTTTATTTGAATTATACATATATAAATTTTAAACAATCATGGGCCCTCCCATTATTACCATGATTTACCGAAAGGCCCTCCCTTTCAGTAAAAGAGCTTGTTACCAAAAGAACACTCCCTTCCAGAAATGTTTTTTTCTAAAATCTAGTCTATGCCCTAGTTTCTAGGATATAAACACATAATTCCATGAGGAAGCTCTATGTCTTCTTCTAACATTATTTAGATGCTTCAAGTGTTTGACCAGTGATATATCTAGTATATCAATAATAAAAATTTAAAAAACAACACCACAGTAACTAGTCTTATTTTTACAGAACTGCTTCTATATTTTTCTATGTAGGAAAGGGCCTGAATCTTACAACAATAAGGAAAGATTTTTATTAAGCCATCTTATCAACTTTTCCTGCATGATCTTTGATATAAATACTCCTTCATATTTCCTCAAATATCCTGTTAGAACTAACATGGTTTCTACTCCCACTTAGAGCTCACTGTAACTACTCTGGGAGTCCCTCCATTCTTCCTATTTATCTCTTCCATCCGAAGTTGAGCTGCATGACAGAAAACTCTATCTGGGAGCCACAGAAGTGGACAGTCATTTCAGAAAATACCCACTGTGTGCCATGTGCTGGTGGTAAAATTATAATGAAAGGATTTCATGTTTCCTAGTTCTTGCCCAGCGTTAGTAGCCATATGTCTCATTTGATAAATTAGTATTACAGAGTGAAATTTAATACAATTAGGACAGCATCCTTTGGGGCAGTGTGACTAGACAGAAGTCATAAAGAAGTGAGATTAAGACCACGGCCTCAGACTCTGCTGGAGGAAGTGAGATTTATGTTGACTCCACAGAAGCAGTCAGATGCTCCCCAGTTCCTGAAGAACTGAGTTAAAAGATGCCTGGAGCAGAGGTTGACAAGAGTGAAAGCTACAATCTTTTCAACTCTACATAGCAGTTAAGAGCAGATCTTCATCAACATATGCCCTCTTGGGAAATGCAGAAGTGGGGAAAAATGATCATACAGCTAGAAAGCTAAGTAACACTAGCCTCTGCAGAGATCATAGAAATTGAGTTCCATATGCATTTATGAAGTGATAAAACTCTAGGTACACTTGTAAAATCTAATTTTTATGCCTCATTGTTATGCAAGCATTTAAAATATTAGTATTTATAAATATAGAGATTATAAACTATTATCATCTCTTTTATAGTAGAATTCTCCAAATGATTTGAAAGCTGTATTTCAATTGCAAGAAAAATATCTGTTTTAAGAATAATTCTCATAGTAGATTAGGAATTATACTAAAAAATAGCAAAGTGAATATTAGAACATATAAAAAATTACAGTATTTTCATAGTAATGATTCTGTGCTGTGCTGAGTCACTCAGTCATGTCCGACTCTTTGTGACCCCATTGACTATAGTCCACCAGGCTCCTCTGTCCATGGGATTCTCTAGGCAAGAATACTGGAGTGGGTTGCCATGCCCTCCTCCAGGAGATCTTCCTGACTCAGGAATCAAACCTGTGTCTCTTAAGTCTTCTGCATTGGCAGGTTCTTTACCACTAGCAACACCTGGGAAGCCCCAGTTATGATACGACAGAGAGTAAGGGAGGAGGCCCATGGTGGCCTTGAAAAAATCTTGCTCTGGTCTCCTCTGCCTACATTTAGGGATTTGAGGAGCACAGGGCACTTGGTAGGTCCTTCAGGTCAACTCCTCTACTACATCCTGTCCTGGTCCCTTCATCCATCACTTGAAATGAACACCACTGGTCGAAGGCACTGCTTTCTCAGAAGACACTGCTTTTTTTTTTTTCACTGTTCTTTGAAAAAAATGAACATTTGCTAGGGAAAGACCATACAATTAACAGCTATTTTTATCAGGAGTAGATCACTGTGTCACATCTTTCCTAAAATAGCGCTAGCAGAGGAGAGACCTCTCTTGCAGTGGGAAGCAAGAACAACACACTTTAATTGGGGCGGAGAGGAAGGAGGAGGCAGGAGGTTGAGATTCAGTCTGAGCACAGAGTTCCAGAGAGTGAACTTCAAGACTTCAAGGGCAGGGTTGGGGGAGCGGCGAGGGGGCTGCTGGCAGCGGGGCTGATGCCTTAGGCTGAAGTATGGGAGAGCCAAGGCACTTTTGCTTCAGGCTCAGGGCAAGACTGGTTTGGAAGCATGGACTCTGTACCCATGGTGAAATTATGGTCGACTCAGCAGAACTTAACGCTAGAGCAGGTGGGTTACCTGATCCACAGTACACATATATAGCAACTCTGATCTCATGAAGCCCACTCCCTCCCCTCCCAAGTAGACACCCCAAAGGTATATGGACAAGGCTCTCACAGTGGAGTACACAAACCATGCAATGCACAGAGTTTGCAAGGTGTCCGTGGACATGCAGAAGGTTCAACATTAGAAGTGGGGTATTTTGGCCCCTGTTGGATGTTGTGAATTCAGATAATTTGTAGAGTGAGACAGCAGGAGGGGTGATACTACAAATTCGACCCCAAATCTAAGACTGAAGGTCTTTACCAGAAGGGAGGTTGCCCATAATTGCAGCACCTCTGGTGGCTATGGAGTTATTTTTCTCTTATGCTCTCCAGTTTGGAAAACAGCACTCATTGCTTCCAACACATGCTTACTAATTACAAGCAGTTTTTAATTCATAAGACAAAAGTTCTACTAGTGTTTTTTTTTTTAAATGGAGGTACAACAATTAGATTTTCAGGGCAGGGACACTTCACAAAAGAAGGCTTCAGAGTGAATTTCTTTTTAATGGGTGATAGTCAATGTGCACACTTTTTCCTTTTCAAGTATGGAACCTGAAATATAGGACCAATGAAAGTTTTCACATGCTAATATGATAATTCTCACAACTATCACCATTAAATATATGCAGTGTTCCAGCCCCATGCTGTAGGCCTTATGAATTAGCTCTTTAAATCCTTAAAACACCCTACGAGGTAGTTACCGTGGTATTAGCCTTTTATTCTGATAAGAAAAGGGAAGCACAGAGAATTTAAACAGTAAATAGCAGAGAAGTGATTCAAGTCCAGGAAGTCAGATTCTAGAGCTTAATTCTTTTATTTTTACTCTGCTACATGAGTTAGAGTATATTTTTGCTGTTTCTGTTGTACAAGCATACCATTTCAAACAAACTATCTATCCTAAAGGGTGAGATGATTACATTATAGAAAGCATTTGGGATAGAGATTAGTACGTCGTAGGGATTAAATAGACCTGGTGAACTCAGTAAAGAATCTGCCTCAATTCAGGAGACCTGGTTTCAATAGAAGGGAATGGCTACCCATTCCAGTATTCCTACCTGGAGAATTCCACAGACAAAAGAGCCTGCTGGACTGCAGTCCATGAGGCCATATCATAGAGTCAGATATGACTGAGCAGCCAACACTTTCACACTTAGCACATCACAGGGATTTAGGAAATAGTCATTTGTATTTTCCTTCTTTTCTTGTAATGAAATCTATTTGTCTCTTCCCTATAAATTCAATGTTTATCTAGAGAGGAGACCTTTTGTTATATTTTCATACCTTCAGTTAATGTTCAGATTTAGGAATTACAAACAGCTGATAAATGTTATAATCCAAGCTCTCTAAGAATCAGGCACTCCCATTTTGAGGAAATAAGTCACTCAGAAAAGACCAGTGGACACCTGATGGGGAATCTTGATGCTCCGGAGATGCAGAGGGACCCAGAAATGCCAAGAGCCCTGCCCAACTGGACCAGACCTGTGAGTACCTGTGAGAATTCCCCTAGGGAGCTTCTTAACTGCCATGGAGCATTCAGAGGCACTGAAACAGCCAACCCACCACGAACATAACTTTGCATATCGGAGGTTAGCACCATGAAAAAGTTTCCTTAGTTGAATTCTGATTTTTCTGGTGGGTTGCAGCTCTCTCAGGGAGCCAGACTGGAGCTATACATGGTAGGTCATCTGAGATAAAACCAGCAGGATAGAATCCTCAGATCAAATGGGGCTGGGTAGCAAGGTCTGGGTATTAGGGAGTGATAAGTCGTCCCTTGAACAGGCTAAGGCTGTGCTTGACAATCCCCAATAAAAGGTCTTCCCATCTCCATGTCCCTCCTTGCTTTCCCTTTATGTTCAAACACTCCTATCTTCTCTAGTGCCCACAGAACCATGGGCAGCCTTCCATGTGGACCTGGAGCCCAAAGATCTAGAAGTTCCATAGGCTACAAATAGCAAGTGTCAGTCAGTCAGTAGAAGAGAAGGCTTACTAGAGCAGCAGTCCTGAAAGAAGTTCTTAGAGCTATGAGTCGCAGCCTAGGTCACACGTCTGAACTCACTCTGCATCTGTGCCTAGTGAGATGAGTTAGGGAGGCAGCTCCTAGGACAAGTCTGGGCTATCTGCTAAGCAACACAGTGCAATAAGAACTAGATATTTCAGATCTATGGTCTTTAGGAAAAGGTGAAAAGTTTATTTATTTTCAATTACCATGAAGCAAGCCCAAGAAAAATTTGCATTTTACTAATATGTTCACTTAAATAAGGATTTGCTGAAGACACGTAGATAGATAATACATTTAGACACTTATAGGTAAGGCATTAGGAGAGAGACTTAGGGGAGAGGTGAATTTGGAGGAGGAGAAGCATGTTAAAATACTTTATTGAGGGGTTTGGTGTGGGGTGTTGAAGAGGGACTAGGAGAATGAGATCTGACATCCTGGGCTTGGCCAGGCTCTCTTCAGCCTTTCCGTGGCCAGAAGAAGTAGGTGGATGCTTTGAAGTTTCAAAATCCATCACAAACCTGCCCATTAGTAAGGCTCAGACCAAAGAGAAAGGAATTATGCAGATAAGATTCAACTGAAAAAGGGGCTAGAATCCAGAATCTCTCTTGGGCATGTATCTTCTCTAGAATTGGCTCAAATACAAAAAGAATGAGAAATTGCTCCAAGATACTGGTTGGTCATTTAGCATCTGACCGCTCCCACCCCTAGTCCAATAATACCTAACACTTACATGGCATTTACTAAGACAGCAAAGTCTATTTTACACTACATTATCCTATTTAACACACAACAACAACAACTCTATAATACATGGTCTCCATTTTCAAAAGAAGAAATTGAGATGTGGGAAGATCAAGAAATTTACTCCAAGTTACAGAGAGATCATAGGGATTCCCCCATAGCTCAGTTGGTAAAGAATCTGCCTATAATGCAAGAGACCCAGGTTCAATTCCTGGGTCGGGAAGATCCTCCCTGGAGAAGGAAGTGGTAATCTGCTTCAGTATTTTTGCCTGGGAAATCTCATGGATAGAGCCTTGTGAACTGTAGTTCATGGAGTCGCAAGAGTCGGACACAACTTAGGGACTAAATCACCATAGAAACAGTAAGTGACCATGCCTGGATTTGAAACTGACCACCATATACATGCTCTTAACTGCTACAGTACTCTGCTAAGCATTATCTAAAAATATGGCACTTTCTCCTTTATTTCAATTTTCTCTTTACTTTTCTGCTTAAGCTATTTCATTTTCTTCCAGGGAGAATAAAAATACTGCCTTGAATCAACAAGAGACCAAGAAAGTGAGTTACTTTAAAATCACAATCTATAAATTTATATTTATAGATTGATGGCCATGCAGACTAACTCATCATGATATAATGTGTGGCATAGTTTGTACTGAGCCTCTTCCCCAGGTATGTGAAAGTATCCCAGTACTGGCAGCTGACTTTGTGTAGTTATGTGCATCGCCTCATTTCCCCTCCAGTCTTCGTCAGGAATTGAATTACTACTGTAGTGAAATAGCAGAAGAGTCTTACTCTGCACAGGTTGCAGTATAGGCCAGTAAATCACTATGAGATACTCTTAATCTGTGCTCATTCATTGCTCTTTTTCAAAGAAACAGTAGTTTAGGTTGTCTTAAGCCCTTCTGCACATTTAAGTCAGCAAATGGACATTGCTTCAGGTCCAAACCAAGACAGAAAATTGTTCATGCCCCTACTGAACTTAGCATCTACTTCAGTGTAATTAGACATGTTGATCTAGACTGCTGTTTCAGGTAAGCAGTTTTGTTTTGTTGGTTCCTGTGGCTGAAATTTTCATGGATATCAACATCTTAGTAAAATGAAATCAAATGAGATTTGATTATGAGAAAAGTCTAGACTGTCATTATAAGTAGAAAATGATCTAAATGGAAAGTGCTACTATGTGCAGCATAAATTTGCTAATTGTCATTCTGTGGCAAATATCTCAATAGTAGACACTTACAGCTACATTATTTGGTGAGCAGGCATTAGGAAACCTGATCTTAAAATAATATTTTACCATTAAAATGTTTCAAGCTATTAAAATCCTTTGTGTTGAGAAATATCAAAGCTACTCTAAGCACGTCAGCATTTGTAAGTGCTTTGAAGTTGAAGAATGCACTTATGACCAAGTAGGATCTTTCAAAATCAGCCTTTAAAGGTAAAAATGGCTTTCTCTACCTTTTGAACTAGACTTTACAAACAGCTTTTAAGAGATTTAACAATATACTTACCATGAAACATAACATTCATGTTATCACTAATAATAATGGCAATAAATGAGTTTTTGATGTGTGACCCCATCATCTCAGAAGAAGTGACTTTTTATTATTCATCAGCCACTCTCCATTCTTCAAGTAAAAGCATGGCTCCCAAGAAGGTGTAATAAAGACTTTATCTATACATAAAAAAGAGAAAAATTGTATAAAACCATCCAAATACTCAGAAATGTTCTGTGATGGTTAGTTTGGATTTTGGTAGGGGGAGTAAAGGAAGGTTGGATTATTTTTTATTTCTGCTTATTGAACCCACTGCCTCAAACTCCCACCTGATTTTAAATGTGTAGGTGGCTCATGTTTGTTATTTCAAGACAGCTGATCAGTAATCAGAGTTAGGGGTTCTGGGTCCATTTAATGCACAGTTATCATATTATGTATCTTGTCTAACTCTTTTATCTCTTTAAAATAAACACATTCATCTCACTCCCATCTTGAAGTAGTACTAGAAAATCATATAGGGATGTCTATACATCTAGGAGGAGTTCAACA
Source organism: Muntiacus reevesi (assembly GCF_963930625.1). Classification (NCBI taxonomy): domain Eukaryota; kingdom Metazoa; phylum Chordata; class Mammalia; order Artiodactyla; family Cervidae; genus Muntiacus; species Muntiacus reevesi. The sequence continues at coordinate 157,728,064 of NC_089252.1, read as the reverse complement.
CACAACCCCACTAGAGTAAGCATCATGCTCACAGAACACAAACTTATCTTAAACAGAATATGTTTAAATGAAAGCTATTCTGTCCCATTTCCACTTTGTAACCAGTAAATATACATTGGATTGAAAGGGCAGTAGTAAAGTCAATTCTACTCGTTATGATCATGAAAATGAGATATAATCTCTTTGTAAATATAAATTAATCAAAATTTATTTTTCCAAATTCATCCTGAATATATTTACTGAATGCAACATTTACTGATGGTATACTGGATAACAAGCACAGTTCTATTAACATGTTATTAGTATACAGAGATAAAAGCTACAATTCTCTTATTGTCCTCAAAAAAAAAAAAAAAAAAACACCTCAGGTTAAAGGCATTAATAGTGTAATACACAGGCCTCAAAGAAAAACTTGGGAAAGCTACTTGGATGAGATGGGATTCAAGGAAGGGTTCTCAAAGGAGGCAATGCTCAACTATGATTTAAAGTTGAAGAAAAATTATCTAGAAAACAAAGCAGAGTTGGATACTTAAGATAAACAGAACAGTATGTGAAAAGGATGAGAGGCCTGGAAAACCAATGAAATTTGCTTTTAGTATGATAACAGTGGGCAAAGCAGAACATGATGATAGGAAATAAGGATGGAGTTGGGAAATACCTGAGAGTAAAAGACTTCCCCATGCTAATGAGTTTGAGTTTACCCTAAGAGAAAAGGAGATGGCTGTATTAGAGAGTACAAAGTGAGAATGTGATCGAGTATGCTTTTTTCCAGTTTTACCTCCAACATGATTATGAAGGACGAATTTGATGGTAGGTTATTGTAAGATACTATATGAGAAATAAGGACCTATCCCAAGGCAGTGATGTGGGCATGAAAAGTAAAGAGGTGGTGAGAAGACCTGGTAACTTTTTGACTGAAAACAGCAAAGGTAGGGTACAAGATGAGCAATTAACTCCAGGCTTGGGTGTCTGTGGGGGACTCGCATGTTATTCATGATGATAGAATATATAGAAATAAAAGCGGTTGTTATGGGAAGTACTGAACATTAACAGCCAGATTCCTGATACTTGTGGGATCGCCAATGACTCCTAGGTAATTGTAGGGATAGGACTGGAGAGCAGGAGAAATATCTGAGATAGAAATATGGATTTCAACTTTGCTGAATATAAACATCCACAGAGAAAGTATACCAGGATAAGAGAGAAAAAAAGACCTAGGACACATAAATTCTACAGAGCACTAACCTATTAGAGAATGCTCACAGAAAGACCTAAAAGTACAACTGAGAAATGACTAGTTAGATAAGATAGAAGCCATTGAGGAAACCAGTGGCTATCCATGGGAATCAATGAGAAGAATTTTTCAAAATTAGAGTTAATCTAATCTCAATATTCATTGATAAGGAAAAGATAAATGACCACCTTAACTATGTTGAACCATAATTAGACTTGGGGAATTGGCTGTATGATGCAGGGAACTCAAACTGGGGCTCTGCAACAACCTAGAGGGGTGGGATAGGGAAGATGGGAAGGAGGAAGGGGACATGTGTTTATCTATGACTTATTCATGTTGATGTTTGGCTGAAACCAACACAATCCTGTAGAGCAATTATCCTTCAATCAAAAAATAAATAAATTTAAGATTAAGAAAAAAAGATTAGAGTTGGTAGAAAAGTAGATGAGAAACAGAGAAGTCTGAATGATAGATAATACATTCATCATTATTTGGGTTGTGGATAATACAACCCAGAATTTTCATAAGGTGCTAGTCAGGGTGTGATTTCCAATAGAATAAGCAATCTCCAGGGTTCTAGGAATGTGTGGTCTCAAGTATACATACATCTATCTTCTTAAATGCTAAAGATGCAGACATTACCATAGTCATTCCCACAGGTATAAAGCCCTTTACAAAGAATTAAAAATACAGCCAACCAACATGGCATTTGGGCTCTTATAGCATCTGGCAATCAGTTGGGAGGACTTTGCCACTGAGTTCATCGATAGTTAAAGCTCATCCCCAGTTGCTCTTCATTTCCCAAAGTAGCAAAGCCTGCTTGAGATTGTATGTCCCCTGGGTATGTGAGACTTCTGGGAAGCAACTTAATTTTTGGGTAAATAAGCTCTGCTGAAATCCATTCTGGAAGTGACTAAGCTTACTAGGTGCCTTGCATGAGTGCCAAGAAGAAATTAAATGCAAAAAGAGGAGACTAGAAATATTACTGTGCTGTTTTTATTTATTCAATGTATTTATCTAATCTTTAGTAGTTTTTATGCCAGGCGCTGCTCCTCTCCCAGTGCTAGGATGGGCAGGATCTGCTATAGAAATAGCAGTAAACAAAACAGACAAATACCTGATAGCACTTGGGAAAAGCGAAGTGAAAGTTGCTCAGTTGTGTCGACTCTTTGTGACCCCATGAACTATATAGTTCATGGAATTCTCTAGGCCAGAATACTGGAGTAGGTAGCCTTTCCCTTCTCCAGGGAATCTTCCTACCCCAGGGACTGAACCCAGGTCTCCTGCATTGCAGGCAGATTATTTACCAGCGGAGCCACAAGGTAAGCCCAGGAATACTGGAGTGGGTAACCTATCCCTTCTCCAGCGGATCTTCCTGACCCAGGAATTGAACCTGAGTCTCCTGCATTGCAGGTGGATTCTTTACCCACTGAGCTATCAGGGGTTATATGTGGAATCTAAAATAGGACACAAATGAACATATCCAGGAAACAGAAACAGACATAGGGAACAGATCTGTAGTTGCCAAGGGGGAGGGAATGTGGGGGAAAGGATTGACAGCTTGGAATCAGCAGATGCAAACTAGTATGTATAGAATGGAGAAACAACAAGATCCTACTATATAGCACAGGGCACTATAACTATATATATTAAATACCCTGTGATAAACCAGAAAGGAGAAGAATATGAAAAAGAATACCCGTATGAGTTACTGAGTACCTTTGTCGTACAGCAGAAAATAACACACCATTGTAAATCAACTATACTTTGATAAAATTAATAATAAAAATAAATCAGGGAAAGGTATTGGAAGATTTGAGGGGTGATGAAATATTAATTAGGATAGTCAATGAGGGCTTCACTGAGAAAGTAATCTTTGAACAAAGACCGAAAATTGAGGGATTAAGCCATGGAAATATGGAGAAAGGATAGTTCGGGCAAAGAAATAAGCAAAACTTTTCGGGGGGATGGGCAAGAACTTGGTGTCTTCTTGGATTGGGGAGGAGACCATTGTAGCTGGCGAGAGACAAAAGAGAGGAAAGCAGAGAGATATCAGGGAGGTAATGTGGAAGAGAATAGAGCAGACCCCTGGCCAGCGTAAGAATTATGTCGAGTGAAAGACTGATTCTGGGACTCTAAGGGACTCTTCGTTGAGAAAAGATATCTTAAAATATCATTTTCCTATCTGTCTACCCTTTCTTTTTAAAAATATTTTATTTATTTATTTTGGCTACATTGGGTATTAGCCACAGCACGGGCTTCAGTAGTCGGGGTGCCTGGCTTATCTGCTTCACGGCATGTGGAATCTCAGTTCCCCAACCAGGGATCGAACCCGTGTCCACTGTATTGCAAGGCAGATTCCTAACCACTGGACCACCAGGGAAGTTCCTACCCTTTCTTTTGAGGATGGTGTTTCTGCCAGTGACTTCCCTGATCCTCTTAGCTCCATCACAGGAACCCTTACTTCTCAAAGACTAGGGAAACTGACTAGGCACTTCTCTGAGAATGAAGAAGCATCCTCAGAATATACATGGAAGGCAGTCTCTGTGCCATCCAGAAAAGCAGGTAACCATACAGAAAAAAAAGCAAGAACCATACAGAAGTTTGAAAGAACCATTTCCAGAGCTTGAAGAGAGAGTAATGCATTGAAATCAAGTTGTGTTTTTTTAGCAAGACATTCACTAGGAAAAAGAAAGCTTTCCCATGAGAATCTTCAAGATACCCCAAGACATTTACTCCTTTGTAACTAAAATATTATCAATAAATATCATCTCCCATAGTTCCTTGGACAAGAAAAGAGAAGAAACACTGAAGAAAATAAGCTATCTGTGGCTTTTCCACGTAATTATTTTACCATCCATATCATTGAGTAGCTTGTAGTTGCCTTCTTGGATATTCCTGAAGTGGTCTTTTCTAGTGAAGTTGATACATTATGTTGCTTCACAGAGGCTAAGGAATGAGGACAATTAGGGAAAAAGAATCTGGCACTATTATCTCAATGGTGGCCTTGCAAAGAGTGTAGTAGAGTGCAATCACAGGCCTGGAAACACAGGGTTTTTACCCTGACTATACTGTTAACCAGCACTTTAAAGTAATAATATCTACTTTTTACTGAATCATAGTTTTCTCACCTGTATAGTAAGCAGCTGGATGAACAATAACTATCACTTTTTCTGTTAAGAAGGTCTACGAACATCAGCTGCCATGGATAGAGTTGAGTCCAGGTTCTCTGACAAACGCCATGCTCAGTAATTCATTACAGTTATCTTACTAGAGATGTTAATTACACAGCATTGTACCCCTCTTCCTCTTTTTGCTCCCATAGACACTGCAAACATATCTCAATACTTTTCCTTGTTAAGTCATCAGAACTCAGGGTTGGTCAGAATTTTTTTTTTTTTGTATAGTGACTCAGGCGATCATGACCAAACAGTTGGAGAGGGCACTCAAGGTGAAAACAGTCTGCTACTTTACCATTAGGAGAATGACTATGGAAGTTAACAGTTTCTAGCATAGCTACGAAGAGCACTCACATCCTGGCAGCCAATTTCTCCCATCCTGAAAGATGTCTAACCTATCATCAGTTCTGCCAGCATAAAGTAGTGGCTGGTACCCTGGGCACAACCAAAACGGATCAATTAGCTTTTCAGCCAAAGAGGCTTGACTACATAGAATTCATTCTCCTTCTTTATAAAGCCCACTTTCCTCCTGAGAGGAGAGCATTCTGTAAGAGAAGCCAAATGAGACATTCAACAAGTGGAGACCATCACTGACTTCTTGATCTTTGTCCTTCCAGTCACTCACTTTTTTATTATCCAAATCTACAGGAGCTGAGATCAAGAAAGCTGATTCATCTCAGTTCTAATGAAAAGTCCTAACAATGTTATTTAGATAACTGTGTGATGAATTTTAATCTGATGACAGCTTGTGACCCACAAATTGCTGTTTAAATTAAAATGCATTCAAAATGAAACTGGCAAGACAACCACAATATTAAACTTGCAATCTGCTGTGAAAAAAACACCTATCAAAGCACTACATTAAAAATATGAATGCAATTAATTTCTATATGGCATATTGCAACTGAAATCTGGAGATAGCCTTCAATGCCTTGTGACTAAATTCAATTGATTAATCATCTTCCTTTTTTTTTCAAATTAAGAAGTCAAAGTAGAGTTGGATTGGTTTGTCTTGGTAATACACCCTTTGGCAGAGCTCCAGGTATAATCTAGGTCTACAGACTTCTAGGTTTCTCTTTTGATGAACAAAAGTCCTCTATTTTCTCATCCCAAATGTTCATCTAAGACAAATTTATAAATGTTTTCCACCTGCTTAGTTTTAAGGTTATTTATAGCTTTTAAGCTATAATTACTCAAGATACCTTAAATGTTATCTTTAGAAATCTTATACGTTAGTTTTAAAAATAAATAACAACACTAATATTTTTCATAGATCAGTTCAAATCATTCCTAAACTTGATAGGAACTGAGGATTTTTTTTGGTAATAGCTATTTGTCTCAGGGCTATAATAAAACAATACTGTAGATAAAATTCAACCCTATGTGTATGTTTTCATCTCATATTTCAACATTAAAGAATTGTATGCAGTAATAAAAGGATTTACTACAACTGTTTGCAAATAATTTAATGACCACGTCACAGCTACATCCTAGTTTTCAAAGTGCAAAGAACTACTGAAAATTCCACAATATAACATCACAATTATAACAGTTAACATGGGTACTTAATTATAGCCTGAATGTTCCCATACATTACTTGTTCAAGAGATTCACCATACATTAAAATAGCATTAGCTAGAAATAAGAAAGTACCTATTGCCTACACAGAAAAGGGCTCACCCACACTCTTTCTAAAAGACACCCCCAAATTGCAATTTTGCATCCATTATCTTTATGAACTATCTCCGGACTGTAGTATATACTCAATAAAATATTGCTTGGAAAAATGAATGAATACGCGTGATTGGATGACAGGCAAACTCGGGGAAAATACCTGGTCTTTGATTGCTATAGGGATACAGCATGGACAACTGCTGTCGCAGGAGGGCTCCTAAAATCTCTCTGCCATATTTTATTTTGGTTCACGTGTGTGTAAAAATGATAAAGGATTCAGTCCAGCAAGTCCCTGCATCAGATCGAGGCTGCATGTATCAAAAAAAGCAGGGTCTATAGCGACATTTTATGTAAAATTCCCCAGGTACTTCTTAAGGTTTGCTTCCAAACGAAACCTGATACTGGTTCTGATATCAACTATATTTATATTTGGGAACCGGTCTCACTGTCATTCCTTTCTATACCTCATCAAACCCGTCCCAGGGGACAGTGCCTGCCCTGCGGTTGTCAGCTTTGAAACTGTGATTGGTTTTCTGTCTCGTGCCCTCGGAACCTGAGCATGATGCTGAAAGAGGCGAGGGGGTCCTATTTTAAAGCTTTCGTCCGTCTTATTGGTTTAGAAAATTCGACTGACAAGAGCTGGGGCCAAAGGAGCCTGGAGCGGCATCGCTCACGGGAATCGTGTATTTCGATCTTTGGGGCAGAGATGTGGTCCATCAGGTTACAGCCAATGGATCTCTGCGAGCTCTCGCTAAACCGAGAGACCTCACGGAAGTAGTCGCTGCAGTAGAAAATATTACATCCAGTGGGGAGTCTTGCCTGCCTCCTGAAAAACGGGCAGTCAAGTGCGGAGCTTAGAAACAAAACCTGGGAGTCTGGATGGAGGGGAGGGGTGGAGGAAGCAAACCTGTATTCGCATTGAAAATGTTCATACGAGGTCAGGAAAAATCAAGGGCTGATTTTAGCTTAAGTTTTCGGCCTCAGTCTTCCAACAGGTGCAGGACTCCCTCGCCCCCACCGGGTCAGCACTGTCCTGCTTCGCCTTTCTAGGGGATTCCTCGCGAAGCCAGCTTTCCCTAGAGTCCTGGAGCACGTGCAGTCTCCCAGCGCATCCACGGCTCTGCCGGGCAGCCGCTTACCTGCAGCGTGAAGGCTGAGAAGCAGGCACAGCGCAGGGAAGCCGAGCGCTCTCCGCATCGCGCTTTGCATTGAGCGGCGGAGCAGCAACTCCGCCACGACCCCACTTCGGGCAAAGTGGTGTTGGAAAGAGCCCCCGCCGAGGTCCTCTGGTCTCCGGGAGGCGTTGGCAGGTCCCGGGCTGGGGCTGGCGGCGCGGTGTGTGGCGCGAACGGAAGCCAGCCCCAGCTTCGCCACCTTAAGAGAGGAGGGGAGAGAGAGGAGAGGGAGGCGGCGGCAAGCCGGGCGGCGCTGGGCGGGGGCCGAGATCGCGGGGAGCCGCCGCCGCTCGGCCTTCTGGAAGCTCCGCAGCCGCGGGGGGGACGTGGCGGGGAGGCGGAGGTGGGGGGAGCCAGCCCTGGAGCCCGCGGCCGGAGCCGTGCGAGCTGCAGCCCCGCCGCGCCGCGGCCACTGAGCATGCCCGGGTCTGGCCCTGGCGCCGCACGCAGAGTTTCAAAGTGGAATTCCGCTCCTCCGGGTCTTAGCGGCGGCTGCGGGGGGAGCCGGCTGCGCGGCGCGGCGGGGGTGTGGGGGAAGCGTGTTGAGGCTGTCATCGGGGATCCAGTATCTGTCCAAAGCCTGGGAGTGGGACCAGATGAGGGCCCGACCCGAGGAACCAGAGGAGGCGGCCTAAGAAAGTGTCAACCCCCCAACTCACCCTGTCCCTTCCCCAGATCTTGGTTTACACGTGGACAGAACTCGTGGATGGGAGCTGACGTTCTCTGGGCCTCCGAGTGCCAGCCTCTCCAGGCTGCCCATGGGAACAGAGGACAGGTGTCTTCCTCTAAGCAGGGTTGCCAGGGGGAGAGGTCATGGGGCAGCCTGCTGAGTATAAGCAGTGAACACGCATCCTGGGGGTGCCTTCTTTCTAACATGATCCCCTTCTCCTGTGTCTTCAGCGGGGGCCCTGTTTTTTAAACTTTCTCCAGACTCAAGCTCAAAGCCTATGACCGTAGTGACCTAAGTCAGGCCATACTTAGAGACTAGTAGGATATATCCATGTAACAGAAGAGAAGAAGACATCTTTTTGTTTTTTGGAGATAATTATCCTTTGTCTCCATTTTACTAAGGTAAAATGTAATGGAATCGCCCCTGTAACTGGGCTTCTCCTGCACAGATCCGAGTCCCTAGGAAGGCTGTAGCAGTCTGTCTAATATAGATGTTGATCCCCCTCATTGGGGACATTGAGTGTGGAAATCCTTCTGTTACTCCAGGGGCTCATTGCTCCTGGTCATGAAATCCCGTGGCCAGATTTGTCTCCCTTAATTAACCCAGGAGCTCTGACTTTTCTACCTCTGTGTCTTGGTGGGATACTGTGGCCCTTCCCGGATTATTCCCGCTTGCTTCACTGCCACACTCAAGCTTGCAAAGGTCTAACCTTGATCTCATTTTTCCAGAAAGCCCTGGGCTAACTCCAGATTACAGTATATCTCTTCCACATGTGAATGTATACACAACCTTTGCTTAGCAACATCACATATTTTTCATTTATATTCATTCATCTTTGGTTCATCTTACAAGGCAGCTGAGGGGCCTTAAGAAGGTCTGCATCTTTGTATCACTGAAATTGAATAAAGTCATTCTGGGTAAATAAGAGATATGAATAAGTGCTTGTTGAATTGAGCTGCCTATCTCTTCAATGCTTTCTTCTTCCATCCCCTGTGAACTGGGACAACTAATGGGAAACATACTACCCACAAGAGTTTCAATTAGACAGGATGTCACAGGATCTGAGCCTGGGCAGTATCATTTCCTTTATAATTTATTTCATCTCTAGCGGTGAGAGACAAGGCCACGACCTGCACTCCACTAGTTGCAAAAAGGCAGAGAATGAAACATATTTCAGATTCCTTGTCAGGACTTCTGTGCTGAAAATTGGGCTCTATGAGGCTTTACTCTCCCCCCTCCACCACTTCCCCACGTGGGTGTGTTACGTACCATTTCTGTGGCATAACCGTTTCACCCCAAACCTCTCTAGGCTGCAACCTCTTTCCTTACTCCGGATTCACTTTTCCCCAGTCTCCTTCCCCATAGCCTGTATCGGTTTCTAACATACCAAAAGAATTGCTAATGGCATCTATCATTCATTATCTCTTTCCTTAACCCCAACCCCTTCCCACAACGGAGTCCAGCCTCTACAGTGGCAGTTATCTTTGACAATTGTATTCACTAATGTATGCCAACTGATTCTAACAGTGCCTCACACAAAATAAATGCTCAAAAATAAATTAATTAAAAGCAACTAGTTGATAAAATTCAATAGTGACAATTGTTCCAGCTCTTTGGGATTCTTACTAGATATTTGAGATAACTTATTTATCTATGTTTAAAACTCAGAAGAGAAACTCTTCTCAACTAATATCAGGTCCTAGCATTGCTGCAGGGCTGAGAGCCAGGAGGAGTAATTGCAGCCCAAGTGCAATGGGTGTACTTATATTATTCCTAATAAAAACAATTACCAAACTCCATAGATCTCCAAGAAGACAATGCACATACGGTAAGGAAGCAATGTTACTGTAATGCCCTGAATCCCTTGCTTTCCCACAGATAATTCCAACATTTATTTAGGGGGGGAATATTTCGAGTTTCAAATAATATAATTCGCTGTGACTTTGCCAACAAGCATTCAGCTAGCTATTTATTTTGCCCAGGGGTTGAGGTAGCTGAGTTATTAAACTGTGCATGAAAATTCCCTTCACAGCAAAATTTCCAGTTTCTAATTCAAGATATACTACTAGAACAGTTCAGTACAGTAAAAATAACCTCAAGTGAGATGTAATTTTGGTGACTAGACAGTAATTATTAATTCACTTGAAAAAGATAAAGGAGAAAAAATTTCATATTCCTTGGTGAGTTGACCTAATATATTTGCAAGAGATTTGATCCCGTGACATGTGAAGTCAGAGTATAATAAGTGAATCAGCCTACCAATGAAAAGTCAACCCCTTAGTTCTTTGAGACAGAGTCTCTGTGAGTTCACAGATGCTGCTTTCCCTTGACTCGGTGATCTAACACCAGTGAAGGCAATTTGGTGTTTTAGAGAAGAGTCTCTGTTAGTAAATTATACCGTTTCAGAAAATTAGCTCCAATTTAAAGAAGTTTGGAAATTACTATGTGAGAGCCAGGCAAATTATTAATAATACTGGATTACAGAGCTGTGTCCTAAAGGAAATCATTTACATTTGGAAAGAGAAACAGAAAATAACTATCATGTGAAATTTTTTCACCAGAAAATGCACCATCTCTGTTTCCTATGAGGTGTGAGTCGGGAAGAATTTATACAGGAAAGAAGCCTTTCAGAACATGCCCTCAAACTGAATATAACCACTATGAGCCTCCACATTAACATGTCTGTAAATGGATGAAAACCATTCATACCGGCCATCTTTCCCTAGGACACTTTAAAGAAATTGGATCTACTGACTGTAAAAGTTTCTTCTTTAAATTATTTAGATTATGATTATTATTTAAATATGAGCGTTAACCTTGATTAGTGCTTCTATGTGCCAGGCTGCATTCTAAGCATATGGATTTCCCACTTAAACTTTACAATATCCCTACAAGGAGGTATTATCATCATCTCAATTTAGAGATGGTAGGGCTTCGCTGGTGGCTCAGTGGTAGAGAACCCACCTGTCAATGCAGGAGACATGGGTTTGACTCCTGGGTTGGGAAGATCCCCTGGAGTAGGAAATGGCAACCCACTCCAGTTTTCTTGCCTGGAAAATTCCATGGACAGAGGAGCCTGGCGGGCTACAGTCCATGGGGTTGCAAAGAATCAGGCACAACTGAGCTCACATAGACAAGCATCAGAGAAGCAGCTTGCCCAAACTCAAGTAGTAGGTGATCAACCAAAAGACAAATTGGTAGAGTTAGGATGTACAATCAGATAATTTGTTACCAAACCACTACAATATACTACTTCACATATATATCAATGTAAATAGTGATAGTTGTAGTCAACTCATTAGAATTAGATCAGGGCCAGAGCAGAAGACACTGATTCTAGCCCTGGCAGTAAAGCTCTGTAGCGAGAAACACCCATTGGAGATTGTCTCCAAAAGGATGACGCAATGCTGTGGCAGCAGACTCTAACGTCTAGCATCTAGTGAACAAAGACAGACAACACACACCATCATGCTTAGAAGAACTTGTAAGAAGTAAGCTTACAGTAAAGTGGAGCAGGAGAGAGATTATCTCTCCTTGGAGGGTGGAAGTGAAGGCAGGGATGCGTAGCAGGCAAGAAGCTATTAGTGGAAAACAAATGAGCCGAGTCTCACTGGATAAATAAGTTCTAACTGTTCTATGTGGAGAAGTTGTGGGATTGTGTGAGCCAGGAAAAGAGACATGAAAGAGTGAAATGAATTCAAGGAACTTCTGAACGTGCACAGGAGAAACCAGCGACAATGACCCACACATTATTGAGATCTGTAATGTGTTTACCCTGCCCCTTGCTATATAGTAATTTTGTCGGTCACGAAGTGTGTTTCCTTTGCCTGAGAGATATCTATAGATGAGAGGGGAAAAGAAGAGTAATAATTTATTTCTACAAATTAAAGGACTGGAGGTGAATTAAGCTATATTCAGAGTAAAACGGCTCAGAGAGAAGGAAGTAGAAATTTGGGGGCAAAGGTACATTCAGATGAGTGGCTTCACCATTAATTTTTAGAAATAGTTTTCCAACAATGAAAAAGCAGAACAACCTACCCTTCTGTGTAAGCACACAGTGAAGAAAATAGTGAGATAGAAAGGGCACCAGGAATGAAGACTAAATGACTAAAATTCACAAAATATATATTTTCACACTCTCACAAGAGCTCTGGGAGGTGTTATTCTTCTTTTTGAGGAAAGAAGAAACTAAAACTCAGTAAGACTAGTCATTTGCCCATGGTCATCCAGCTAGTAGGTGATATGGCTGGGATTAAAATTCAGGACTGGTGACCCTAGTACCAGGCTTGAACAACTCTGTTGTACTGATTCCCTGATTAATGGAAAGAATTAACATCAAGACTTAAATGGAAAATGTACTGTTTTCAATGGGTTTCCCTGGTGGCTCAGATGGTAAAGAATCTGCTTGTAATACAGGGGACTTGGGTTGATCCCTGAGTTGGGAACATCTCAAGAAACAGACTTCATCAAGAAGATTAATGGCAATTAAATTTTACAACTTAACAGAGCTCTAGTTTTTTTGAGTTTTAGCTATTTCAAGTGTTTGATACACATACACACACACATATACAAATACATAAAGACAGCAATATGTATTCTAAGAAAAAATTAGAAACCCAAAATAAGATATATAGTCTTCTCTAGCTGTCTTAGTATAATTTGGGCTACCCTTGAGGCTCAGCTGGTAAAGAATCTGCCTGCAATGGGGAGACTTGAGTTTGATCCCTGGGTTGGGAAGATTACCCTGGAGGAGGGAATGGCTACCCACTCTAGTATAAGACAAAATATCACATAGAAAGTCTATAAGTACCAATAGATTCTGCTATTGGTTCATCATTAAAATTTGATTCAAGATGAAGTATAAGCTTCCCTGGGAGCTAGCCATTGGTACCAGTGTATTACGCTGTCATCTACTCTGGCACTGCAAAGGTCAGATTCAGCCAAGATGTCGGTAATAGATTTATAAACTGCTGACTCTCTGCATTAACTCTCTGTCCATCCCTAGACACTAATCAGGATGCACTTACCCCATCCATCATACCGAGCAGCACAGATGTGAGAACCCCCAGTGTCAGCTTAGACCAGCTACTTGGGGCCAGTCAAATACATTTTCGACATTGTTTGATCATTCTTTAAGATTTCCTTAAATGAGGCCATTTTGGAACAATTCATTCACCCAAAAGCCCAAGCCACTAAGAAGATTCAAGGAATGTAGCTATGGCTTGGTTAGATCATTTAATCTGACTCCATTCCTGTTTATCATTTTCTCCCATAACTGTAAGATGATATGAAAGAATATCTCCCAAACATGGGCCTCCATGTCTTTCTCATTGATTTCTCCCTCTTAGAAATGAAAAGCCATGGTTCTCTCTGTCTTATAGTTCCTTATTCCCTTCATTCTTGCAGTTTTATGCTTACAGAAGAGAAGATGATAATTTATCAGTCTAAGATTTAGTGTTGAGAAACATTTTTAGATTAAAACATTCCTTTGTGAAAAACCTACACCTCCACACATGGAGGGGAGAATTAGAGGAAAGCTTAGTAAAGATGGCTCTAATATGACCATTAGTGGCCTCAGATAACCAAGCAGTCAGTCACCTGTCCATGGCCATGATTTTGACTTATTCAACAGAATCCAAGTGTGCCAGGACAACACTGGCATCATTGCTCAGTGAATACATTAGGAAACAGTATTTGAAGTCAAGTTACAGTGGGATAGGCTGCATCACATTCATTTCCCAAACAGTGAAATAATCTGCTGATATTTCATTGATACCTCATTTGACTTCAAATAATTTAAAGAAAACACACGTTGAGAACCTGTGATGATCCAGCAGGCGTTTTTAGTTCTTAGGATGTATTATTAAGCCCCAAAGACGAAGATTCCTGCCCTCAGGATACTTGCATTCTAGGAGGAAGAATTACACATTTAACAGTAAATATAAGAAAGAAGTAAATTATATAATATGGTGAAAGTTGATAAGTGCTTCAGGGAAAGGAAAATGTAGATTGGAGTATGGGAAATTAGGAGAGTGAGGGTGGGGTCAAAATGAGTAAAAGGAATTTACCAAATTAATAGGATATTCAAGATAAGCCACAAGGTGAAACTGAGTAAAGATTAGAGACTTGAAGTTGGTGAAAGTGTTATCAAAACAGATACCTGGTTAAAGAACTTTCCAGGAGGAGGGACCAGTGAAAGTCTCTTGTAATTCCATAGATATCTTAACCAACCTGTCAAAAAAATTTTCCAGCATGCCTATAAATGTACTATGTATGTAAAGAGAAATACAGTAAGAAAAATGCAAAATTAAACTAAATGAAAATTTCTCCATAAGAACTTTTAAATTAATTCTAGTTGCATTGATTTCAAATTACAGTAATACAACTCTTCAAATAAAAAAACTCAAGAGACTGCAACTACCCAATGGACATAATCATATGAAATTCCACTCTCTATTTCATGCTATTAGTGTAAAATAAACATCTTGTTAATTAGAAATGTGGGTGCATATGTTGATACTTTATTTATCCTAAGAGACTGACTTAGAGAAAAAAATTTGTGGACTACCCTTATATTAAACTACCAACAAAAGAATCAATCCAATGTATTATGGATGAGAAATCTAAGCAGAAAAAGAAAGAGAAAAATACCCTAGCAAGCATTTTTGTGTTCTCAGCTTCTTCCTTGGCAAATGGTATCAAAATACTTGAGCTAAATACTATCCAAATGCTGGAGAATAAAGATTTTGCAAATGTTCTGTTTCTTAGAGTAGCTTAATTTTGATTTTTTGTTGTTTGGGGATAGAATAGAAGGTAAATTCACTTTACATTTTAAAAAATACTTTTTTCATTCAAGTCCATATGACAAGGGCTCATCCAAATACTACTTCGTGGTCAATACAAAAGGAGAAAAACATAAATAAACTCTCTTGAAAGAAGTCATCTGGATCCTCTGATCTTAGAAGTACTCTGCTTTAGAAAACAAAGTAAATAATCTATCTTAGATTTTGACCGCAGAACTTAAACCAAATTTTATATTTGATCTGTTCTAAATTGATAATCACAAAGATTGAAAAGTATTCTCCTTTCAAAACCAAATTCAGTAACAGATGTGCTGTGATCAGGCGCTCAATTGCGTCCGACTCTTTGAGACCCCATGACTGTACCCTGCCAGTCTCTTCTGTCAATGGGATTCTCCAAGCAAAAATACTGGGATGGGGTGCCCTTTCCTCCTCCAGAGAATCTTCCTGACCCAGAGTTTGAACTTACATCTCTTGTGTCTCTTGTATTGGCAGGTGGATTCTTTTCTGCTGGTGCCACCTGGGAAGCCCTCAGTGACAAATGTGGAAATAAAACTAAGTTTATCTTTGAATTAGCTATAATTAGATAGCACTGTAACTTTAACACACTATTTGTAGGAAGTGGGGAAAAACAGATGCCATATTTCTGAAATTTACCAAATTTCTGAAACTGCCAACTTTCTGAAATGTATTTAAATTTAAATCAAGTTTAAATTAATTCTTTAGAGTTGAACATTCTAAATTATGAAAGTAAAAGCACCCATTGAACAATAGACAATACAGAAAGAAAGAAAAATGTGTAGTCATGAATTCCATTAAGTAGTGATAAACAGAGGTAACATTTTGGTACAGACTTCCCTTCCACTCCCACCCTGGGGAAATACGAGTTTATGCATCCATGTGTTTATAATTATTACTAACTTTAACAAAATTTCTACCTTAGTAGCATCAAACTATGGATTTGGACACTTTTTTCCCTAATAGTATTGTGGGAGCATATTACCATGTCATTATTTTTAATTGTTGCATAGCATTGCACTATGACTTTCCATTTTTGACTTCTCAGTTTTTAGAGTTCTTCCTCAATTATTGTGAGCTGCTTTAGAGAGTAAGAAATGATACTCGCTTAACCTGTAAAATATTTGGGAACATGTACAGGAGATTGAAAGTTATAATACTTTTAACATAGCCATGGCAGTTCTAGCACTGGTGAAGCCACTGCCCCAGGAAATTCTAAATTCTAAAAAAGGAAATTCTAAATTCTAAAAAAGGAAATTATAAAGTGTCAAAACCAGGTGTCAGGAATGGGACATCACAGACTGTGAGTCCTACCTCAACCCCTAGCAAATTAGGAAGAATTCAAATGTGTACATTCCAATCAGACTGCTGTCTTTCCTAAGAATGATGAATAAAGCAGGAGATGATTGAGCAGTATTTGTTCCTTTTTTCATTATCCCTGGATAACTCAATCAGCTGACACAAATTATCATCACAAAAAGCACTATGGGGTAAAAAGGCCTATAAAGTGAATTGTATAAATAGGAGCTATAAGTAATTGTGTATTTCCTTTCTTTTAAAAAATATTATTTTTGCTTCTGGTTTCTTTTAAAAATCTTAACAGTATAACTACTTCCTCATACTTATTACCTCCCTGCACAAATGTGATGATGCTCATGATTTTGTAGTTCCTAGTCAGAGCTTTAAACATACTGTAGTATCTGTAAACTATATGCAGCATTTTAAAAATTTTAATGTTAACTAACTGGCATTATATTCTATACTGCTCATGGAGTTCTCGAGGCAAGAATACTGAAGTGGTTTGCCATTACCTTCTCCAGTGGATCACATTTTGTCAGAACTATACTCTGTCAGAATTATATTGAATATTTTGTCAGAATTAAATTCTATAAAGCTAAATTGTTTGCATTTTTCCCTCTATTAAAAATTAGTTTTAAAAAATGTTTCAATAAATCTTTGCACATGTTTTTCAAGCATGTTTACCATAGTTTCTCTAAGACACACACATAGAAGTTAAATTGCTCACGTATAGGCTATCACTATGTAGCGTTGATAGTAATTTGCATTCACAACAGCAATGTATGAGAATCAATTTTGCTATACCCACACATAAGTGTCATACTTTCCAAACCAAATCAATACATATTAAATAATATCTCATTTTTAAAATATCTTTTCTTGGCAGTTAGCACTACAATTCTATTATTCATTTTTTGTTTGTCCCCTCTTTTAATGTTTCTCTAAGCCTCTTTCCCTTCTTCCTTCTGGATTACTGAACTATTTTTAATATTCTATTTAAATTTTTAAAAATTTAAACAATTTAAAAAAAATTTAAATTCCTTTTAAATTTACCTATTGGCCTTTTAGAATTTCCCTGGTGGCTCAGCATTAAAGAATCCACAATGCAGGAGACATGGGTTTATTCCCTGGGTCAAGAAGATCCCCTGGAGAAGGAAACAGCAACCCACTCCAGTATTCTTGTCTGGGCGATCCCATGGACAGAGGAGGCTGGCAGACTACAGTCCATAGGGTCACAGAGTTGGACATGACTTAGCAACTCAACAACAGCACTGGCCTTTTGGCTAACTCTCTTTGTATCATTTCTTCAATAGTTGCTCTAAGTAGTAAAATGCACATACCTTCCATTCACAACCAATTGGAGTTATTATTCTGCTGCTATTTTAAGTAAAGAAGAAGATTTATACCCATATAGGTTCCTTGGACCTGCCCTTCTAATTTTCATATATATTACTCTTATATACACTGAAACCCATTATAAACATGATAATTTTTGCTTTTAACAGTAATACATGTTTTAAAGATCTTAAAAAATATAGTCCTTTATATTTACCCAGATACATACCATTTATCCTGCTTTACTGATGTTTAATTGGTGTACAAAAAACTGCTCATGGTTAATCTTCTAACTAATGTGGTTTTTTTTTTCCTTGCTTTCAAGATTATTTTCTTTACTTTTGAAATTCAGCAGTGATGTGTCTTGGCAAAGGTTTTTTCTTTTGTTTTAGTTTATAATATTTGGAGATAGTGAGCTTCTTGAATCTATAAATTTATAATTTTGCCCACATTTGGGGAAAATCTAGCTTTTATTTCTTAACACACATTTTCTGCAGCCATTTTCTCTCTTTCTGTGATTCCAATTATACGAATATTAGTACTTTTGATTTTGACCCACATTTCCCTGATAGAGAATCCATCTGATACAGAATCAGCTGGTAAAGAATCCTCCTGCAATGCCAGAGACCTGGGCTCGATCCCTGGATTGGGAAGATCCCCTGGAGAAGGGAACGGCTACCTACTCCATTATTCTGGCCTGGAGAATTCCATGGACTGTTTAGCCCATGGGGTTGCAAAGAGTTGGGTACAACTGAGCGACTTTCACTTTCCCTGAAGTTTTGCTCATATTTTTTTTCTCTCAGCTCTTTAGATTGTATCTGTTTTTATACTGTAATTTTATAGCAGCAAACTCCACTCACTAGTTCTTTGTTCCAGAAGAACTGCATGTTTCTTAACGGAGTTCATGATGCCCTCTCTGCTAACTGCCACAAAAATGAATAGTTTATGCTGTCTATGCCATTCTCTTCAAAATGTCACCTCTCCTTCACAATATACCTGGTTTTATCTTCTCTTCAGTGCTGTAAGTTCATCTTCTTTTGCATCTTTTTTCACTGTTAATAGTATCTGTGAGAGCAGTGGTCCAGTAACACCTGGATCAAACCAGGAGCATAGCTCAGAATCTTTACATTGTTTATTTATGACAGTCCTTCAGTGGTTCTAAATACATGTAGAAATCTCTCAGTTTTCAACTCATTGTCTAACTCAAGGTTTATTATTTGTCTATATTGGAAATTAAAGCCCAGCTGCAGAATATAATAACTCTCCTAATCTTCCTCCAACTCCGTACCACCATATCCACCATCATTCCAAACTTCTCTCCCAATGTCAAGTTGTGTTTAGTACCTTGACTTCCATTTTCCCATTGAGTTTTGTTCTTTGGGGATACTTCTTTCTTTATTTTAAATTTGGCAGTACTTTAAATTTATTTGTCACAGTTTTTTCATTACTTCCAGGCATTTTCTAACAGAAGGGTTAGGAAGAAGTTAGTTTAATCAATCATTCTGTCAGAATGAGAACATGATCTTTGTCTTCTATCTTATAAAGCAGATATCTTAAAGATATCTTGTAAAGCAGAAGCACTATACATATATGTATATATATGAATAGATATACATGCGTATTTGTCATAATAGGCATTGTAACCTGGTAGAGAATATAATAATGATGATATTCATGATTATAACTTCTACTAAAACAAAATCTTTGCCTCTATCCAAATGCTGTTTTACAAAAGTGCAACATATAAGGTACAGCTCAGTGCAATCACCATGGTTTACCACTAGTTCATATCATCAGCAGTGCATTGTTATATAAGCACTAGCATGAAATCAGTCACAGTTCACTCGGTATTAGGTAGCTGAAGCAGGAACTGTTTCTCTTCTTGAATTGTCCTCAACAACTCTAAATACACTGAACAAGTATATAAAAGTGAATTCAGTTAATCATGACCTTCTGCTTAAGTAGTAGGCCCGAAATGGCTTCTAAAAATTAGCTATAATTGCAATCATAGTGGGCTTCCTAGGTGGCGCTAGTGTCTTCTGCCATTGCAGAAGACTCATCATGGATTTGATCTCTGGGAAGGGAAGATTCCCGGGAGAAGGGTGTGGCAACCCGCTCCAGTATTCTGCCTGGAGAAGCCCGTGGACAGAGGAGCCTGGTGGGCTGCAGCCCTAGGGTTGCAAAGAGTCAGACATGACTGAAGTGACTTGGCACACACGCAATCATAGTTTTGTGTGTTTGTCTGGAAGAGGCCAAAGACCTGTTCAAAATCGAAAGCAAATAACTGGGAATGTTTATTTGGGGGATGGAAATGCTCAATACTAAACTGTATTTCTTCCATAATTTTACCATTCCTGTTTTATTAAAAAGAGTGAAATTCTATGTCTATAAAATGGACCAAAATGCTGATCTCGCTCTTGGTGAATCAGGACTTGATTTTCTGATGCCCTACTTACCATCTGTGCTTGCCAGCTTGTTTCCCTCTGTTCTATCACCACAAACACATCATTTGCCTTTGTCAGCTATTTCATAAATATGTGTGCTTCTTGTCAATGGGAGACCAAATAAGCAAGAAGATACGGATCAACAAAATGTCACTCTGTTCTCAGAAGAGAAGAACCTTTCAAAGCAGAGTAATCACCTTACATGAAAAGTATATCCAATAAGGAGTTAATGTCCAAAATATACAAAGAATTCATACAACTCAAAATAAATAAAAATTGGATTTAAAAATGGGCAGAGGACCTGAACAGACATTATTCCAAAGAAGACATACAGATGGCCAACAGGCACATGAAAAGATTTTCAACATCATTAATCATCAGAGATACGCAAATCAAAACCACAGTGAGGCATCACCTCACATCTGTAAGAATGGCCATTATCAAAAGACAACAAATAAAAAATGTTGGTGAAAGTATTGAGAAAATAAAGAGAAACTTCATGCACTGTTGGTAGAAATGCAAATTTGGTACCACTGTTATGTAAAACATATGGAGATTCCTCAAAAAGTTAGAAAATAGCAGTACCATATGATTTAACAATCCCATTCCTGGATATTTACACAAAGAAAACAAAAACACGAAACCAAAAAGATATATGCATCCCAGAGTTCACTGCAGCATCATTCACAATAGCCAAGATATGGAAGCAATCTAAGTATCTATCAGTAGATGAATGGATAAAGATGTGGCATATATAATGGAACACTATTCAGCCATGAAAAAGAATGAAATCTTGTCATTTGTGATAAAACATGGAGGGACTTGTTAGGCTAAGTAAAATAAGTCAGACAGAGAAAAATAAACACTGCATAATTTCACTTATGTGTGGAATCTAAAAACAAAACAATGAAGAAACATAACAAAACAGAAATAGAATTATAGATGCAGAGAACAAACAGGTATTTATCAGAAGGGCAGAGAGTAAGAGAAGAAAAGAAATAGAGAAGGCAGATAAAGAGATGCCAACTTCTGGTTGTTAAATAAAAGAGCCACATATATGAAATGTGCAGTGTGGGAATTATAGTCAGTAGTTACATTTATTTAATATAATATATTTATATGTTGACAGGTGGTAATTAGACTTATCATGGCGATCACTTTGAAATGTATAGAAATATTGAACCACTATGTTGTATAACATAAGCTAACATAGGGATGTAGTTCAAGTGGACTTCATAAACAAATAAACAAACTGACAAAAAATGAGATCTGATATGTGGTTTCCACCTGTGGGAAGTAGGGAGGAGGGGGAATTAAATGAAGGCAGGTAAATGGTATAAACCTCCAGTTATAAAATAAGTAAGTACTAGTGAGGTAGTGTACAATACAATTAATACTGCTGTGTGTTAATATAGGAAAGTGTTAAGAGAGTAAATCCTAAGAGTTTTTAATCATAAGGAAATTTTTTCTATTCTTTTAATTTTTGTATCTATATGAGATGTTGGATGTTTAACAAGTTATTGTGATAATCATTTCATGATGTATGTAAGTCTAGTAATTATGCTATATACCTTAAAATTACACAGTGCTGTAGGTCAATTATATCTCAATAAAGCTGGAAGAAAAAAGAGTAGCGTGAGCCTGGCCTTGAGGTTAATGCACCCGACCATTGGCAGCCACTGTGACCTTCAGCGTGTGATGCACTAATCTACTGGTCATTTGGGAACACTTCACAAGTAGGCATTTGCTGGGTGTTACACTACACATTACTTGAGGAAGCTTTCTGAGGAAAGTTCTATCTTGAGTTTTGGTGAAAAAACTTGTTAAATGAGTAAAAGGACCATTTAGCATTTTTATATTTGGATTAATGCTTTAAGGACTGATTTTTTAAATTCTTGAAACTGGAGATCCTCAATGTTTTGTAAGTTTCATGATTAAAATGCTATTGTCACTGATCAGATGGAAAATGAACTCATGCCCTGTGATTCTTTGAGATTTGCTGATGTGATGTTTTACAAAGTTCTAAAGAACCACAACCCAGGAAAAGTCTAACCAAGAAATAGAAATACAAGTAGGTGCTGGTGTTCCATCGCTGATGTGTTGGGTGTTTTCTTTATTTCCCCATCCTATCCCACCTATTATTAAAGGATCATAAAGATAATCTCTTCCTGAAATCCTCATATATAAGATAGATTGCTGCACAAAATTTGCCAGAGGCAGGTAACAGTATTTCCCCATAATGAACTTTGAAATATTGTTTCAACTATTCCTTAAATATCATGCATGATTTTCATAGATGAATTTCATTTATGAAACTTGACTGTGAGTGAAAGGAAGTAACTATATGATAAGCATAGCATAACAAGAAATTATTTGAGTTTTTCCCTTCTCAAAATAAGAAAGGAAAGAAAAATATACATCACAATTTGATTACACTTATATCCTATCTATGCTGAATAATTTTAATGGTGTCTGATGAGTCAGATCATAGTCACCATCTAACCAATCCCTTAATGTCCAACTCTGTTTCCATATAGCGCATGAAATCTTTACCCACTTCTCAACGTACACTCACCCCTTCCTTCCTTAATTCTTTTTGATCCCCCCTGAACTGCCTACACCATTCACTATACTAGTTCTTGTGTGAACCCCTCAAATCAAGGGCAAGTGCACTCTTTTATTCATGCATGTTCCTGGTGCACATGAAACACTCATCACACTGCATTATGAATCTGTGATCGCTCCTCAGTTTAATCCCAAACTAGACTGTAAATTCTTTGAGGGTAAGGGTCATGTCTTATAGCTGTAAAATTTTCAGTGCCTGTCCTAATGCCTGGTAAAGAGTTAACAATCATACCGATCTTCTGAATGCATACATTATACATAATATTAATGTATTCAAATTCACAAAGTATATATGTGAATTTTGTGAAACATGCAATATATGCAATTAAATAATGATTATGAAATATACCCCTGGCATACTGGTTGCACTAGTACGTTCCTTCAGGTTAAGAACCATACTTTACCCTCCTCCTGTATCCTTACCCTAAAAAAATACCAGAAATAAATTCACTAAACACTTTGAAAATTGAATAATGACATATAATCGTGAAAACCTCAGAATTTAAGTCTTGATTCTTGTGTCCATAATGATGTTCAAAATACCTCTCAGTTCACATCAGGAAAAAATGAGCTCTTAACACTTGTCAGGCGCTATGCTAGT
Source organism: Muntiacus reevesi (assembly GCF_963930625.1). Lineage (NCBI taxonomy): Eukaryota > Metazoa > Chordata > Mammalia > Artiodactyla > Cervidae > Muntiacus > Muntiacus reevesi. The sequence continues at coordinate 157,705,010 of NC_089252.1, read as the reverse complement.
CACTTGACTAGAAGAATGAAGCCAAAGAATAAAATAAGCAGGTAGCTCCTAAGAAGCTTATATTAGGGTAAGACGACATGGAGGATATTGTCATAAGTACTAAGGATAACACAGATGTATACTTGATATTTTGTGAGCATGGAGGACCACTTATTCCAACCTTGGGTTAATGTATGACTCCCAGAAGAAAACAAGACCTTGAAAGATGAGTAATTAGTAGCCAAGAAAAGAAAGATGGACCTCCTTCTTAAATGGATCAAAGCAAATGAGCACACAAAATGTTAAAGGAATATAAAGTTTATTAATTAGAGTATGAAATTAGTATTAATTAGAGTATGAGCTTAAAAGTGAAAAGAAATTGCATGTAGAGGAAGATGGAATCAAGACATAAAATTATTTACATGCCACTCTAACCAGATGGTGCAGTGGTAAAGAATCCGCCTGCCCAGGCAGGAGACACAAAAGGCTTGGGTTCAATCTCTGGGTCAGGAAGATCCTCTGGAGGAGGAAATGGCAACTCACTCCACCGTTCTTGCCTGGAAAATCCCATGGACAGAGGAACCTGGTGGGCTACAGTCCATGGAATTGCCTGGCAGGTTATAGTCCGTGGGGTTCACAAAGAGTTGAACATGACAAAGCGACTGAGCATGTAGTACTAATGAACTTAAACTTCACCCCACAGTCAAAGGAGAGTTTGTAAATGTCTTGAGGGCTGGAGTGATGTGCTAAGGTGTACAGTGTAAGGACATCACTTTGGTTCTAAGAGGGATTGATTAAGGAGTTGGAGCATGACTGGAGTAAAAGAAAACAAGAAGCCACTGAAATTGTATAGGAAGAGATGATAAGAGCCTCTACCCGGTTAGTAGAAGTAGGTATACAGTGGAACAGAAAGGGTGTACGTTCTAGAAACATCTGAAGATATAATTGGTATCACCTGATGAAGGATTGAAGGACAGATATATAGGAGAGAGATGAGTCAAAAACGACTTCTGTGTTCCCGGAGAGGATCAGAGCACCCACCAGGAAAAGAAGAGTAGAGAGAGCAGAGATAGTGGGTCCTGTCAAGCCCAAGTGTACAGCCTATATTTAGACTTCTATGAATCACAAGCAAGAGGCTAAAGCTGAAGGCGAAAGCATGCAGGTAAAAGATAAAGACATCAATACGTGTAACTCAATGGCTGATTCGTGTCAATGTATGACAAAACCCACTGAAATGTTGTGAAGTAATTGGCCTCCAACTAATAAAATAAAATTAAAAAAAAAAAAAAAAGATAAAGACATCAGACTGAATCAAGTAACGTGATGAACAGTATGTGAAGACCAAAAAGCAATGGGTTAAGACAATGAAGTCTGAGTAACGTCAATATTAAGGAAAAGAGAGTTGATGAGGGAAACGTTACCTGGCATGAATGTAAGATGAATGTCAAGTCCTAGACAGCATCATTAACGATAACCAATATCACCAGTCACATTCCATGGGGCTGGACATGATGTAGACTAAACAACAATGACAACAACATAACCAGGCAGTAAGATTTTGTCCCTCAGTGTGAGCATTTGTGATATTTCTCTGTTACACCTGGGATTCCCTCATAGCTCAGTTGGTAAAGAATCTTCCTGAAATGCAGGAGACCCCGGTTTGATTCCTGGGTCAGGAAGATCTGCCGAATAAGGGATAGGCTAGCCACTCCAGTATTCTTGGGTTTCTCTTGTGGTTCAGCTGGTAAAGAATCCACCTGCAATGGGGAGACCCGGATTCAAATTCTGGGCTGGGAAGACCCCCTGGAGAAGCGAATGGCTACTCACTCCAGTATTCTGGCCTGGAGAATTCCATGGACTATATGGTTCATGGGGTCACAAAGAGTCAGACGTGCCTGAAAAACTTTCACTTTCACTTCCTGTTATACCTTGCCATCACACAGTTCCTATTTCTCATAAATAGCTTTATAAAAATGAGACTGTCCATAAGTCATTAGTTCAGTTTAGTCAGTTCAGTCGCTCAGTTGTGTCTGACTCTTTGCGACTCCATGAATCGCAGCATGCCAGGCCTCCCTGTCCATCACCAACTCCTGGAGTTTACTCAAACTCATGTCCATCGAGACGGTGATGCCGTCCAGCCATCTCATCCTCTGTTGACCCCTTCTCCTCCTGCTGCCAATCCCTCCCAGCATCAGGGTCTTCTCCAATGAGTCAGCTCTTCACATGAGATGGCCAAAATATTGGAGTTTCAGCTTCATCGTCAGTCCCACCAATGAACACCAGGACTAATCTTTAGGATGGGCTGGTTGGAGCTCCTTGCAGTCCAAGGGACTCTCAAGAGTCTTCTCCAACACCACAGTTCAAAAGCAGCAATTCTTCGGCGCTCAGCTTTCTTCACAGTCCAACTCTCACATCCATACATGACCACTGGAAAAACCATAGCCTTGACTAGAGGACCTTCGTTGGCAAAGTAATGTCTCTGCTTTTTAATATGCTGTCGCGGTTGGTCATAACTTTCCTTCCAAGGAGTAAGCGTCTTTTAATTTCATGGCTGCAATCACCATCTGCAGTGATTTTGTAGCCCCCAAAAATAAAGTCAGCCACTGTTTCCACTGTCTCCCCATCTATTTGCCATGAAGTGATGGGACCAGATACCATGATCTTAGTTTTCTGAATGTTGAGTTTTAAGCCAGCTTTTTCACTCTCCTCTTTCACTTTCATCAAGAGACTTTTTAGTTCCTCTTCACTTTCTGCCATAGGGTGGTGTCATCTGCATAGCTGAGGTTATTGATATTTCTCCCAGCAATCTTGATTTCAGCTTGTGCTTCTTCCAGCCCAGCATTTCTCATGATGTACTCTGCATATAAGTTAAATAAGCAGGGTGACAATATACAGCCTTGACGTACTCCTTTTCCTATTTGGAACCAGTCTGTTCCATGTCCAGTTCTAACTGTTGCTTCCTGACCTGCCTATAGGTTTCTCGAGAGGCAGGTCAGGTGGTCTGGTATTCCCATCTCTTAAAGAATTTTCCACAGTTTATTGTGATCCACACAGTCAAAGGCTTTGGCATAGTCAATAAAGCAGAAATAGATGTTTGTCTGGAACTCTCTTGCTTTTTCGATGATCCAGCAGATGTTGGCAATTTGATCTCTGGTTCCTCTGCCTTTTCTAAAACCAGCTTGAACATCTGGAAGTTCATGGTTCATGTATTGCTGAAGCCTGGCTTGGAGAATGTTGAGCATTGCTTTGCTAGCGTGTGAGATGAGTGCAATTGTGCAGTAGTTTGAGCATTCTTTGGGACTGGAATGAAAACTGACCGTTTCCAGTCCTGTGGCCACTCCTGAGTTTTCCAAATTTGCTGGCATATTGAGTGTAGCGCTTTCACTCTCTAAGGGTGCACTAAATCAAAAGCCATCACAGAATGAAGAAGTAGGAGCATTTGTTCACAAGTGCAACCTTCCCAGTCCTGCTGGGAAAGCAGAGAGCAGGCCTGTGGCGGCACACTCACCAAAGAGGTCATGCCATCGCAGAGTTAATGGAAAGTCACAGATGGTAAGCTGTACGTGATGGGAGTATGCTCCCTGAGACATTTTAAGCAAACTGATGCTCTTGTGGATGGCTCTTTTGCCTATACCTGTGAGGACTTTAATATTGTGTCTTGATGTATATTTGATGTGAGTTTTTAATGTATCTTAAAGTCTCTGCACAGCTAACTCTTTTCTGTGCCCCCAAAGGGATGTTATTTGTGAATCTTATTAAAAATTAACAGGGATCTATTTCCCATGCTCTGTCTGTCACAGATGAAGAATGGCATATGTTGATAAGCACAAGGCAGTCATTGATTTCTGGACCCAGACACTCTGGAAAGCATCACAAATCATATGATGGGACTGGCAAGACTCAGTGATTTATCTAAATGATGTTCAGAAATTAACGTGTCAATAAAACTCTTTGGTGGCTATAAATCCAGAGAGCTGTATTTTTCTTTCAAAGGGGGAAAATATATTATTCCATGAACTGAGTTCCAATTTATATATTTCTGAATGTATTTGCTTTTTATTCAGGCTTTGTATGTTAGAACAAAGACACTCAAGTCAGCATCACACCAGTGATGGATTCAGTTTCAGAGAAGGCAGGTCAAATGAAAATTCACAGAGAAAACCTTCTAATGCTACAGAATCTTGGTTGCAACTGACCATTGTTAAAGGTATTCAATTTATATCTTGCTACCTTGTAAAAGTAAGAATGAGCCCCTCCCCATCAAAATAGAAACAAAATAAAAGCTTTATGAGACACTGCCTAAAATTCTGGGTTAATTTTTTCCATCACACTAATATCATAAAAGTATTTGATTAGAATATCCTCCTCTGTTCACTTCAATATAATTCCCAAAGAATATATGAAATTCAGGGCAAGAGAATGATAAAGAAGAAGCACAAACTTCAAGAGGCATTAGATGAGTTATTTATTCTCTATAACCTCAGTTTCCTCATCTGCAAAGTGGAATTTCTCTGTTGTTAGTAGGAGAACTATGTTATATAATGAATATAAATAAAATTCAATGTGCAGATTAGTTTATATAGAAGAGATGATTAAAAGTGGTTACAGGATTATTATTATTATTGTTATTATTATTATGGAGTTTGAATTTACACTGATTCACTACTTGTAAATTCATTTTGTCATTTACTAGCAGGTGACATCAAAGAATCAGAACGTGAAGGATGTGGAAACAACCTAAAGGTCCATCAATAGGGGAATGAATAATCAAGATGTATATATTTATATATACAATGGAACAAAATTGGGTTATTTGTAAAGATGTAGATGGACCTAGAAACTGCCATACAGAGTGAAGTAAGTCAGAAAGAAAAAAACAAATAATCATATTAATGGATATGTGCAATCTGAAAAAACTGGTGCAGATGATTTTATTTACAAAGCAGAAATGCATACACAAATGTAGAGAACAAGTATATGGCACCAAGGAAGGATGGGAGGTGGAATGAATTGGGAGATTGGGATTGCCATATATACATTATTGATACTATGTATAAAATAGACAACTAATGAAAACCTATTGTGTAGTATGGGGAACTCAGTGCTCTGTGATGGCCTAAATGAGAAGGACATCTAAAAGAGAGGGGATATATGTATATATATAGCTGATTCACTTTGCTGTAGAGGAAAAACTAATACAACATTGTAAAGCAACTATACTCCAATTAACAAAAATTTTTTTAAGTAAAGAATAATAATGAGGGAAAAACAAAAAAATGGACTAAATAATATTCATTAACTTTATTTATAAATTAAAAAATATTAGAAAAATATATATTCTATATCTATATATTCTATACATCTAGTCTATACTCAATTTAGTGGAGAAATATGTGTTTTATAGAAACATAGTTTTAAAAGACATTTCATAAAATATAGAGTAATTAACACACCCTGAAAGATACAAACTACCTTCCATCCAGGAAGAAATTCTGGTCTGCCATAAGTATTAAGTCTTCACATAGAAAAATGTAGAATATTTGCATTTATTTTTTTCACAAGAAAGAAATAAATAAAAAATAAATTATTGCAATAATTATGTCTAATTCACCGACCTCATTCTTTTCCAAGGATATGGGCGTTCAGTGTTGTGGCTTTTACCTCATGTACATAGAATATACCCACATTTTCTGTAACTAAAAGTGCTTCTCCTTTAAGTGAGAGTTCATTACATCAACATGCCTCATTTTTCCAGGCGTTTTGCCACCTGAACAAAATTGAGAAACCCCAAGCTAATGTATGAGGATGGCTGATTTTAAGAGTAAACTATAAATCTCCAGCAATAATGGAGTACATTGAGTTTGAAGGACTCCAGTGGAAGATATGATAAAGTTAGTTGGTAGAAAGAAGGTATTGTCAAAATAATGGGTAACAGTCATGATACAGTCCTTGGATACTTTGAAAAATACTTTCCTCATATAAAAATGTACTGACTGGATGAATACTGGTAACCCACCAAAAGAGACAAATGCCAAAACAAGTGTTTATAACACAGAAACATCCCCAAAGCACTATGAGGGAAAAATCCAAATATTCACTATTTATTCTTAATGAAAACCTGAAAAAAGCAGGCAGTAGCAGGAAAATATAATTTAATTTTAAATGGAAAAGATGAAACATTTCTGAACCTGGCACTATCCCACAAGGTGATGCTATCCCAAGAAGGAGACATTTAGCAATCAAGGAGCCATTGTTAATGCATTCACACACGCAACCCACACTTAATGAAGCATGTATTTTGTTCCAGTCCCTGTCCTGGGCACTGAGGATTCAGAGGTGAACATGATGCTGCATAAGGTGAAAGCGCTCTTAGTATATTTGGAAAACAGACAGGGAAGTCAAGTAGTTACTGAGCAGGGACTTAACTGATGCGGGGTCACCACTGAGGATCACCTCACACTTGGTGTGGCGAAGTCAGAATGCTTCCAAGAGGAAATGACACTTGAGCTGACTTTGAAAGACATGTACAAACCCCTAGACTGAGAAGACAGTATTGAAAACATTTTAATATACAAAGACTCAGAAGTACAAGAGTAGATAGGAGATGAGGAGGATAACAATCAGTGTTTCACTGCAGAACATGCTGTGTTGAGTAGGAGAATGTCTGTAGAAAGATAACAGGGACCCACTTTGTATAAAAAAGTGATTCAAATAGGTCTGGAGTCTAGCTCCTTCTAAAGGGCTTTCTCCAGGGTTCTCTGTTTCCTGGCACAACAGCAGATGTCAATAGTGTCTTTTATCTGTGGCTCGAAATACTTAGGTCACGAAAACAAATACCAGAATCATCTTTGAGAGGAAATGACCGGCAAATTTTGAGCCAGAAATTTGTCTAAAAGCAGCAGGAGATCTTGAGCCAATCATGAGAAGCCAAGATCTAAGGCCAAATGGGAATCAGAACTACACAGATGAGTGCAAATAGCAGAAGGATAGAACAGGCAAATTGGTATCAATCAGGATCAATTCTGGAGGAAGCTGAGAAACCCACGGTGGGGTGCTTCAGCGCTCTTGGCAGTTTGTTTACACATAGTTAGCCTGATGATCCACAGTAGACAAAATATCTGTCACACGGAAGGTTCTCAATTGAATGTGTGATTGTTATCTATGTGCATGCTCAGTCGTGTCTGACTCTTTATGACACCCAGGACTGCAGCCCACCAGGCTCCTCTGTCCATGGAATTTTCCAGGAAAGAATACTGGAGTGAGTTGCCATTTCGTACTCCAGGGGATCTTCCCGACCCAGTGATCGAACCCACATCTCCCGCGTGTCCTGCATTGGCAGGTGGATTCTTGTCTATTTACCTACATGACCATAGGCAATGATTCAACTTAGGACCAAGAATCTCTAAGGGCAGGTAATTTTTTAGAATGACTTACTAGCCATATCAACTAGTCCATCCTAAAGGAGATCAGTCCTGGGTGTTCATTGGAAGGACTGATGTTGAAGCTGAAGCTCCAATACTTTGGCCACCTGATGCGAAGAGCTGACTCATTGGAAAAGACCCTGATGCTGGGAAAGATTGAGGGCAGGAGGAGAAGGGGACGACAGAGAATGGGATGGTTGGATGGCATCACCGACTCAATGGACATGGGTTTGGGTAGACTCTGGCAGTTGGTGATGGATAGGGAGGCCGGGAGTGCTGAGGTTCATGGGGTCGCAAAGAGCTGGACATGACTGAGTGACTGAACTGAACTGAACTGAACTAGCCATACAGGTATCTTACCCCTTTGAAATAATTATCTTTCAGATTGTCACTGCATATCAAGTCCTATTATAGTACCCAGACTAGATATTCTCTGAACTGAACTGAAATGAAAGAGCCCTCCAATGCTCCCTCCCAATCCTGCCCACTCCATCCCACCCTCTGGAAGCTCTACCAAAATTGTGGAAGATCAGTGATATCTACACATTTCTCAGTTTCAATTTTTAAATGGACCAATCAATTTTAAAAGTGATAACATGTAAGCACCCGGCTCCTCTCTCCATGGAATTCTCCAGACAGGAATACTGGAGTGGGTTTCCATTTCCTTCTCCAGGGGATCTTCCCAACCCAGGAATCGAACCTGGGTCTCCAGCATTGCAGTCAGATTCTTTACCAACTGAGTTATGAGGGAAGTCATACCAGCCATATATCAAAATAAAAATAAAGTCTTATGTAAAACAGTAAACTAAAATTAAGAATATAAACAGACTTTATAACAATATATCGAGGAATGCTTTACAAAGAATTATCTTTATGACACAGAAAAATAACAAGGTATATTCTGTGATTACCAAACTGGAACAAAGAATTTTTATGATTTAAAATGGGTTTGCAGCCTTATAGATTATTTGTATATGTAAAACAAAACCATGGAATTTTGAGAGCTGAAAGAAAAGAGATTATCTGACTCAATCCCTTGCTATTTTGAATGGAGACCCACAAGATGGTTTACCCCAGAGTTCTTTTTGTGTAACTCTTTTTTCAGCACTTAATGATACACTAAAATCAGGTACATCAGAGTCTTTATTTTCCTCAACTATTAAGTTCTTAAGTGTAGGCATTATGCAAAGATGAATATCTTGGCATTGCCCTAATGCAGCATAGAGAGAAAGGCATTTGATATAAAGTCAATGAATATTTGTTGAATGAATGAGTAACTGAATGCATGCTACTCTGTATATGTAATCTATGTATAACATGTAGAATTGCTATCTCATTCACTAATGCATGGGTTTCCCAGGTGGTGTTAGTGGTAAAGAATTTGCCTGCCAATGCAGGTTAGATTTCAGGGATGCAGGTTTGCCCTCTGGGTCAGGAAGATCCCCTGGAGGAGGGCATGGCAACCCATTCCAGTATGCTTGCCTGGAGAATTCCATGGACAGAGAAGCCTGGCAAGGGGCAGTCCATAGGGTGGCACAGAGTTGGACACAAGTGAAGCAATTTAGCATGCATGCATGCATCACTAATGTGTATCTATTCTGTTCCTAACCTAGGCTAGACTTCATCCTAGAATGCTACACTTACTAATGGATACCAGGTAGCAGATTTTGTTCCATGTTTCTAAATCTAGATTTCTTAAGACTGAGAAGCTCCTGTGGTGGCAAAGGTTTCCCCATCTCTTATTCCTAGAAGCTTAACAAAATTATTTATCCATCAGGATCTTACCTTTTTCAGGTCAGTTCTGAAGACTGGTTAATTATGGTTTCATCTCAGCTTTAGGATCTTGAGCGAAGCTAAATTGTTTTATACGTAGCCCTTCATATTTTTATGACAAAAGTTAAGAATTTGTTTTGAATACATGAAATTGCCCTACGACGAGACATGCTATCAGCATTAACTTAAAATCGGTTTCCGGCGAATGTGAAAACTGACGAAGATGGTAATCTGAATTCACATTTTCTTTGATTTGAATCCACCACAAAGAAGCCAGATTGAACCATTAAGCCATTCTGAAAAACAGTCTGAAAGACATAATCGACTAGCCAAAGTGCTTTGTTAGCAGATAACCAGAGATACTGGCATAACACTAAAAGAATAATCGATGGTTTATTTTTCATTAGATTTTCTTGCAGGAAGTCTTGATGTGAGGGGTCGATAGGGTGTTTATTCCTTAGAGTTTACAAAGAAATAGGGGTGTGTGGGCTAAGTATTACTGGGATTGTGAGTAAAACTCACACGATATACTCTCTGCCAGTGAGAGAGGGAAGGGAAGCAGCTGTTAACAGTGGGAGTCTGGCATAACGCTACAGCAAATTACTGTCGTTCCCTTGCTTCCGTATTCCAGAGAATTCACTATGCAGAGCTCCGAGAATGCTGTTGAATAAATGCTATTGAGACAGAATTCTCAAAGAATTATCTCTCTGGCAGATGACACAATGGCAATTTTTTTGATGCTTTCGTTTTTTTGTTCTTATTTTCAACAGAAAATGGAAATGAACAAAATTTTCATTCTTCTTCCCATAATTTAAATTTCTTCCCTTTGAGTGAAACTAATTTCTGTACCTGTTGGTTATTCATGCTGTATCAGAATAATTACAGAAAAAAATGCCCATCTGTCATTATGCAATGCTCTAGATGAAAAAATTAAGCATCTCTTTTTTAACCACAGAGACATATAATCAGAACGTATTCTTTAAAGAACAGTTTAAGTTTTTTCTAAGGCACCTGTTTTATTCTCCTATAAGATTGTATTCATGTTTCAAAAGTCTTATTCTTCGGGGTATTGAATGAGTTGATAAGTTGCTATTATTTAAGGCATTTATTAACAGATTTGTAATGAGTTGACTGAAGAATTTAAGTCCATTGAAGTATTCTGATGGAATAGATGTCTTTGTTCTAGTAGCTGCCCTCCACTATCCAATGCTGAACCTAACCTTTCCACTAGGTAAAAGAACTCTTCATAGTATCTTGGGTCAGATTCTATCACTTTCCTGATAACTGTTGATGTTATAATGGTCTCATTTCAGTATTTAAGCCAATATTTAAAACCACAACACCAAACTCTATGAAGTTTGTCTTTACCCAGTGTTTCATGCTAACTAGACACGAGCTAGGCATTCTGCCAGTGCTGTTCGCTGACGCAACACTATGGAGTAAATACTTTTACCATCCCCATTCATAGATGAGGAAATTGAGGTTCACCGAGGTTAAGTTACTTGCACAATTTGCATAATAATGAGCAGCAAGTGACCTGAGCTGCCTAATTTCCAATAGAATACAATATTCGATTAGTAAAGGTTTTATATCATCATTTTATGATAGTTAGGTCATTTTTTTAAAAAGAAAGGCATTGGTAATCATCTGGAGTTACATTCTTTAAACATGCATCTTTTTACTCCCCATGAGGCTCCAGACATTAAAAATCTATAAATTTATTTTCTCCCTCAAGAAAAAAGGTCATATTTCAATTTTTTCAAGAAACTTTGATATGACCAGTTTCTAACAGCCAATAATTATACACATCGATAGATCAGCAAAGTCGTCCCCTTATATTAAGTGCTTTAATATGTGAACAATATTAACTGTAAGAGTCCTTATTTGCAAGTTACATAGCTGAACATACTGAAGGCCTTTCGGCCTTTATTGCTTATTTGCTTCTTTTCCAAGTTTTTCAAAAGGTATATCAGGATTTCTTGTTTGTTTGTTTTTTTTCGGGGGCAGGGGGAGGCATTTAATAGTCGTTCCAAAAGTACACATTTCCTTAAAAAAATTTTTTTTAACGGAGTACAGTTGATCTATAATGTTATGTTAGTTTTAGGTATATAGCAAATTGAATCAGTTGTATGTATACATACACTTACTCTTTTAAAAAATTTTTTTCGAAAAAAAAAAAAAATTTTTTTCGCATAGAGGCCATTACAGAGTATTGCGTAGAGTTCCCTGTGTCATACAACAAGCCATTATTAGTTGTCTACTTTATATACAGCAGTGTGTATATGCCATCCCAACCTCCCAATTTATCGCTGTCTGCCCCTCCCCATTCTCTGGTAACGGTAACCTTGTTTTCTATTTTGCCACATTGATTCTTTTATTGAATCTGTGTTTTCCACTTCCCCTGGTTTTTGTTTGACTTCTAAAACATTAGCAATTATTAGACATCCACTTGGCTTGTCATTTGACCCATTGTTTTTATTCCTTTGGCTATCAGTTAATCCTCAAAACCATGTCATCTGGAGTTACTGATATGTATATTTTCCATTTTTATCCAAGTATTCCCTTAGCGGCTTTGTTGTAAACTGATCTATCATGTTCCTTTTCAAAAAACTTTTTTATCTTATGTTGGCATAGTTGATTAATGACACTGTGTGTTTCAGTTGTACCTCTTCTTTTTCAAATTCTTTTTCCAAGGCTACATAATACTGGGCAGAGTTCTGTGTGCTATACAGCCTGTCCTTGTTGGTTATCCAGGTTCTTTTTTGAAGACCAACTTAGAAGCTACCTGTATAATCTCCCTTCCAAAATTCTTGTGATTTATTCTTTCTACTCTTTTGATAAAACATTTACTTCTGTTTTACAGGTCAAGTCTACTTAAATGTATTTATGAAAGCCTTTCTAAGTATCCTTGGCATTAGATCATTTTTCATTGAACAACACTTGATATTAAATGCTATATGACTTGGAATTCCCCCAAAGAATTTAAGAATCTTAGCAAATATGAAAACGTTCATGATTATTTTAACCAAAATAGATCACCGATATGTAATAAGATCCTTTCAACTAATGCCCATATGGTCATGCAACGTTCAGATTACCTTAGCAAGTTTTTTTAGGGAAAATAAGTCTAATTGTTGTTATAACTAGGGAAATGGGACCCTCAAATTTAAGATCTACTTTATCTAAAATTTCAGTGTCTCTACTTACTTGCCCAATAAAATTTCCAGATCATTTGATTAAAATGGAATCTTTAGAGCTTTGACTGTTAATCTCTACTTCACTTTACTTTTTGACCACCATCTGAATAATTATCCTTCAAGCAAAAGTACACTGAAATAACTGTAATAGACATTTTTTACTTCCATGATTTTAAATGTGATTGGTGTGTATAGAGTTTTCCATGTAGAAGACATTGAAAAAGCAGATGGGAAAAATGAAAGTTGGCCAGGCTATTGACTTTTTTAAATAGACTTTGTTTTTAGAACAGTTTTAAACTCACACCAAAATTTAATGGCAAATACAGAGATTTCCATACACTCCCTGCCCTCATATAGTCATAGATGATTCCCACTTATTAACAACTCTCTCCAGAGCAGTGCGTTTGTTACTGCTGATGATCTTACATTGGTATATCATGATCACCTAAAAGTCATAGCTTATATTAGGGTTCACTCTTGGTGCTTCACATTTTATCGGTTTGGAAAAATTTATGACAGCATGTATTCACTGTTACAGTATCGCACAAAGTAGTTTCACTCCCTAAATATCCTCTGTACTCCACCTGGTCATCCTTCCCTCTTCACGCATCCCTGGCAACCACGGATCTTTTCATTGTCTCCGTAGTTCTGCCTTTTCCAGAATGTCATATAGTTGGAATCATATAGTATGTGGCTTTTTTCAGATTGGTTTCTTTCACTTCATAATATGCATTTACGTTTCCTCCATGTGTTTTCATGGATTGATAGCTCATCTCTATTTAGTGTTGAGTAATATTCCATTGAAATATTCCATGAAATTAAAAGATACTTGCTCCTTGGAAGGGAAGCTATGATAAAAAGAAGACAAAGGTCCATCTAGTCAAAGCTATGGCTTTTCCAGTAGTCATGTATGGATGTGAGAGTTGGACCATAAAGAAGTACTTCAGTGAAACTGTTTAAGAAACAGTAACTACATTAATCTAGATATTTCCATTGCATTTCTATAAAAAGAACAGGAAATGCTTTTTAAAAAATTAAGTCTTATATTCACTTTGCTGCTGTTCAGTTGCTAAGCTGTGTCCAACTCCTTGCGGTCCCACGGACTGCTGCCTTTTCATACTGTTCATGAGGTTTTCCAGGCAAGAATACTGGAGTGGGTTGCCATTTCCCTTTCCAGGGGACCACATTTTGTCAGAACGCTTCACTATTGCCCTGTCTGTCTTAGGTGACCCTGCCCGGCATGGCTCCTATCTTCACTGAGTCATGCAAGCCCCGTCTCCAGGACAGGGCTGTGAAGTATAAAATAGATAACTAAGGAGAACCCACTATACCGCACAGGAAAGGCTAATCAGTGCTCTGTGCTGACTCAAATGGGAAGGAAACCCGGAAAAGAGGGGTTTGTATATACATGTGGCTGGTTCACTTCACTGTAGAAATTAACACAACAGTGTAAAGTAACTAACTATACTCCAATTACAAAATGTAAAGAAAAATAATGAGGCTGTTACATTTCTGTTTAAAGGTGTTAGAATGAGCACAACTCAGCTAGAGATATATGAATCTTCTAAAGCCTTATGAAGTACTCAAAGTATGATTCATGAAATAAGAAAAAGATGAATGAGAAGATGGATATTAGCTGAGCCTATTGTGGCCATCATTTCACAGTACATATCAATCAAAACTCTCATGTTGTATTCCTTAAACTTATAGTCAATCCGTCAGTCAGTTCAGTCGCTCAGTCCTGTCCAACTCTTTGCGACCCCATGAATCGCAGCACGCCAGGCCTCCCTGTCCAGCACCAACTCCCGGAGTTTGCTCAAACTCATGTCCATTGAGTCGGTGATGCCATCCAGCCATCTGACATACATTACTTATACAATAATGTATGTCAATTATTTCTTAATAAAGCTGAAAAGTAAGAAATAAATTTTAAAATTAAGAAACAAAGAATAGGTCATATTGGGGTCATTTAGATCAGTGCCGTGAGAAGCCTTCTGTCTTCAAGGGGCCTTTCTTCAAACACCAACCTCCCCTTCTGAAGTTTCAGTGCTTCCGCAGTTCCTCGGTGCAAAATTCAAAGTCTCTGAAATGGTACACAGAAGTGCTCCCAGTCTGAACCTTGTAAATGGCCCTCTCCTTCTCTTCTACCCAAACACTTCTCCATCTTAGGTTCGCAGAGTCATTTGTGATTATTTCTGTTCATCACCTCTGCACGCGTTGTTCTTTTCTGACTGCCGGGAAAACTCCCATTATCCTCTAAGAGGTAACCGGAGTGTTAACGTCTCCAAACTGAATCCTATTCAGGGAGTGCACTCGAGCACCTCCCCTGAAAGACTTTCTTCTTCTGGACCCTGGACCTGCTTTCCCTGCCCTGGAGCCCAGCCCAGCCTGGCGACGCACCACGCTGAAGCCCCACCGTGAGCTGTATGTGCCTTGAATAATCTGTGTCATAACGTCCGACACCACTGAGCAACTGAACAAGGACTCACAAGCAAGACTTTTATGGTTGCTATTGCAGGGAATGGCCACAAGGCGGCAGACTTTCCCAAGCCCAGTTGTGATTACCTGGGAAATGAAAGCTTTTGAGAGTTTTAACTCAGGGCTGTAATTCAACGTTGCATGTACCTGAACAAACCCCCAAAAGTTTTTTGTGTTTTTCCTGAGTATTCTTTTTTAAATTAACCTTTATTCCATTTTATAGTAGCGTTGATATACAACGTGTCGTTGGTGGCAGGTGAACTGAATATATTTCCTATTTTGCTGTTATGTTATTTCTGCTTTCTCACCATTGTACTCTGATTAAATTCTAGAGACACAACTTCCGTTTCTTTTTAATTTACCATCTAAACCACTGGGGAAACCCCTCATCTGCATTAGCAGAACAAAAATAATACCACCAAAGTTAGAAATCTGATTATGAAATAACATGCTCCAAATTATTTGGAAGTAGTTAGGTCTTTCTTTTTGAAGAATGATTTTGAAATAACCCAAACTTTAGTCGATCTTGCATTTCTGTATTAAAATAGCAGAGGTATTTGAAACATTCTTTCCATTTATTTTGAACTCTTCTCTGAGAAACTAAACCACATGGTTTAGTTTTTGCGCTTTTGCCCATTAGGCTCAGGCAGTTTGAGAAGAGAGAATGAAAAAAACGAGACACCTCAGATGTCCTAAGACAGTCTGGTAAGTGATTTGTCTCACAAGAAACTGCGAGGCTTGAACTCACCGCTGCTGACGCGTAATACACCTCATAGGTATGGAAGGGTCACTGATACACACACATGTCATTGAGCACAATCTTCTATAAACCAGAAACCAAGGGTTTCAGGAGCTGTGACAGGAACCTCTCGCCTCTCGCTGAATCGGAATCTCTGTGACTTCCTAAGCTCCTTGAAAGTGAAAGTCACTCAGTCTTGTCCAACTCTTTGCGACCCCATGGACTATACAGTCCATGGAATTCTCCAGGACAGAATACTGAAGTGGGTTCCCTTCTCCAGGGGATCTTCCCAAACCAGGGATGGAACCCAGGTCTCCCGCATTCCAGGCGGATTCTTTACCAGCTGAGCCACCAGGGAAGCTGAAGAATAATGGAGTGGGTAGCCTATCCCTTCTGCAGGGAATCTTCCTGACCCAGGAATTGAACCGGGGTCTCCTGCATTGCAGGCAGATTCTGAGCTCCTTACTTTAATGAATTCTGTCCCCTGTGCTTCCTCCCTGTTGACTGATGGTGACAGCAGCCCACAGAGTGGAAGGTCTGGCCCAATGACTGACTACGGGCCCTTCTCTTCCCTTTCCAGTCCTGCCTTTTCACCTCGTTCTCTTTTCTCTGCACATTGCTCACCTTTGCCAAAATCATTGGGAGGCAGTGGACAGGCATTATTCTTCATACAAAAGAGAACAAGTGTAAATGCATTGCTATCCCAGTAGAACATTTTAATTCAGACATAAGAGCAGCTCACAGTGAATATGGACTCGTACAGTTTTCTGTGGATTTGTTGTTGTTCAGTCGCTTGGTTGTGTCTGACTCTTTGTAACCCCATGGACTGCAGCACATGCTTCCCTGTCCTTCATCATCTCCCAGAGTTTGCTGAAGTTCATGTCCATTGAGTCAGTGATGCAATCCAACAATCTCATCCTCTTTCACCCTCTTTGCCTCCTGCCCTCAATCTTTTCCACCATCAGGGTCTTTTCAAATGAGCCTGCTCTTCGCATCAGGTGGCCAAAGGATTGGAGATTCAGCTTCCAGCATCAGTCCTTCCAATGAATATTCAGGCCTAATTTCCTTTAGGATCGACTGGTTGGATCTCCTTGCTGTCCAAGGGACTCTCAAGAGGCTTCTCCAACACCACAGCTCAAAAGCATCAATTCTTCGGTGCTCAGCCTTCTTTATGGTCCAACTCTAACATCCATACATGACTACTGGAAAAACCATAGCTTTGAATAGACAGAACTTTGTCAGCAAAGTAATGTCTCTGCTTTTGAATATGTTGTCTAAATAGTCATAACTTTTCTTCCAAGGAGCAAGTGTCTTTTAATTTCATGGCTACAGTCACCATCTGCAGTGATTTTGGGGCCCAAGAAAATAAAGTCTCTCACTGTTTCCATTATTTCCCCATCTACTTGCCATGAAGTGATGGGACCAGATGTCATAATCTTGGTTTTTTGAATGTTGAGTTTTAAGCCAGCTTTTTCACTCCCCTGTTTCACCCTTATCAAGAAGCTCCTTAGCTCCTCTTCACTTTCTGCCATAAGGGTGGTGTGACCTGCCTATCTGAGTTTACTATCTTGATTCCAGCTTATGCTTCATCCAGCCCAGCATTTCGGTGATGAACTCTGCATGATGAACTCTGCATGGAAGTTAAATAAGCAGGATCACAATATACAACCATGAGGCTGTAAATTTTCCTAATATGGAATCGGAAGCTTCTTCCGCCTCCTCCTGGGGCCCTTGGTGGGAAGTGGCTGCCCCTTGAGGGAGGACACAGCAGCTCTGGAAAGGCACAGGTGATCCGGAAGTGGGGATGCCCTCCCGCCCTCACCTGTGCGGCTGGACCACACAAAGGCAGATGCCCCAGCTCCAGCCAAGCCTTCCGATGCCTGCAGTGCTCATAACACTCAGCCTTCATCCTGCAGATGCCGAGCTCCCAGATAACCTGCCCCAACGGTCTCACTGAGAGAGAGAGAAAACTCTTTCCTAAGCTTCTAAGTTCTGTCAGGAGGCAGACAGTGATGGTGGTAGCAGCCTCACAACTGAGCTTCTATCCTCAGCCGCTCCTCTCTGCGGTCTGGTCCGGCCACCTCCACCCCTGTGTCTCCTGGCCACCGTGGCCTTCTCTTAACCCCATGTGTTTCCCATAACTCCCAGTTTCTTGGGGCTTTTAAAAACCCCCCTCATGTGGTACAAGGAAATCAGGTCTTTCAGAAATGTATTAACTCACACAGATTTCAAATGTACTATTCTTCCAAACGACTGAAAATTTTCACCTTTTTAAAGAAATTATTTATTTATTGTGTGTTTATTTGGCTGCATCAGGTCTTAGTTGGGGCACACGGGGTCTTTGCTGCCCTATGTGGGGTCTTTTGAGCAGCTGTGCAAACTCTAGCTGCGGCTCTGTGGCTCAGTAGCTAGGCATGGAAGCTCAGGTGCCCTTTGGTACGTGAGATTTTAGTTCACTCAGCGATTGAACCCAAGTCACCCCGCATTGCAAGGTGGATTCTTAACCACTGGGCCACCAGGAAAGGCCCTGAAAATTTCACTTTTAAAAACCGAGGTAACCAGTTTGATTGGTGAAAGTGAAAATGAAGTCACTCATTCGTGTCCAACTCTTTGCGACACCATGGACTATACCCTGCCAGGCTCCTCAGTCCGTCCATGGGATTTTCCAGACGAGAGTACTGGAGTGGGTTGCCATTTTCTTCTCCAGGGTGATCTTCCCGACCCAGGGATCGAACCCAGGTCTCCCGCATTGTAGGCAGACGCTTTTACCGTCTGAGCCACCATGGAAGCCCAAAAATATTCACTTATTTCGCTGTTCCAGGTCTTGGTTGCAGCAGGTGGGATCTAGTTCCCTGATGTGTGTGACGCCTAAACATGCAGTTGAGTGCATTTGCCAAGTCACAGTTATTTCAGCAGGTTTTAGACACACACAGCACAAAGCGTTTCCTCATACGTCTGCAGGAAATGTGCACACTTACCAAAACTCTGGCTTACAAGTTTCAAAGGGATGACTGTAAAACTGCCGTCAACGACCTCTTGAGAATCACTAACAGGTTCTCAGCTACGCTTGGACAGCACCTTCATTGTCGCCTTGGGGCTCTTGCTAATGCTGAGCACAGATGAGATCTAGGTCTTCAGCAGACAGTTCTTCTATGAGCTGAGCCCTGTCGCCACAGTCCTGGGCAAAGACAGCAGCCTGTGTAGTTCTTCTTACTTCTCTGAAAGGCATTATTAAAGGCCTTTCTCAACTGTGTCCTGATTTAAAATAATCTAAACTAATACTTCTTAAAATAATGTCATAAAACAATTACCTGAAGAAGATAGATGATTTTTTTTTTCAAAAACATACATTACAAAACTCTATTTAGTCATCCTGTTTATAGATCAGTTGGTGAAAGTTCTTGTGAGATACATAAAACAGTAACTATGAGCTTAAACTGATTTATTAATACTTCCAATTCAAAACTATGTACGTTAGCTCTATTTTTGATTTGGATCAAATCAGCATGAAGAAATCAGATTGTTCTTCATCAGATTGAAGACATTGGTAGACCGAAAGAGAAAGGATGTTTTTACCTGCTAAGACTCTGTACCTTTAGCTCTGATATTGTAAGAAAGTACTTTCTATATTAGCCAAAACAGTTCTTCATATTCCAGACTCTAACTTTTTGAGGGCATTAGGTATAACCCGTTTAAGAGAGAAAGAAGCAACAGAAAACGGATGTTCAGGAAAACTTTAAAGAGCATGAATGGCTGCTACATTTTGCTCTGCCCCATTTTCCATAGTTGTTCCCTAGGCTTTTGATTTCCTATTGGGAAATGTGGCTTTTGAAAATAGGCAGACTTGCCTTTTCTAATTGATTAAGTGGAGTGGAAAAGGAGAAAGAACTGACTCTTTGAAGGTAGACATCTGTGAAAATCCTTGGCAACTCCCAAAGGTGTTGGTCTTTTGTTTGTTAATAATAACACATGATTTATGTTTGTTAAGGTGGGAACAATTAGTTTCTATTTTAATGAAGGTACACAGTGCTCTTTGTAGTTAGTCTACGCAGAATATATGAAAATGGCCTGTCCAGTGGTTCCAGTGGAAAAATGCTGGCCAGAGGATGTTTGGTGAGGCGTGATGGCGGGGAGGGGTGAGCTGCCCACTTGCTCTGAGCTAAGGAGGGGCAGGGAGCTGGCTGTGGTTTCTACTTCAGCTTCCACAGAATAAACAGAGAGCAGGCCAGTAACCTTGGGTGTGGGGTGCTTCCCAGGTAGCTCAGAGGTAAAGAACCTGCCTGCCAGTGTAGGAGATGTGAGCTTAATCCCTGGGTCGGGAAGACCCACCGGAAAAGAGAATGGCAACCCACTGCAGTATTCTTGCCTAGAGAACCCCACAGACAGAGGACCCTGGTGGGCTACGGTCCACGGGGTCACAAAGAGTCGGACACGACTGAACGACAACAGAGAGAGCTCAGCTCAGAGGCACTCACACTGTAGCTGACAGTTGACACGTGAATTCAATCAACACCATGAACTAGCTTATCCTTTTTATGCATTTCAAGGGTTCACATAGTTAATTTATCAAAGACATTTCACTTTTAATTTAGTTTTTTGTTAAATTACAAAAATTTATCTTTAGAAATTGAGATACAAATGTAACTTTTAGAAAACTTTCCGTGAAAGATTGCGTATTTATTGTCAAAAAATATTGCACTTTCTTTTAGTCCCAACTTTTTTCGACCTTGTTTTGTGTAGCTCTTGGCAACTCTTGTCAGTAGTAAGACGGTCTAACTTACTTTGAGGACATAAATGGATCAGAGGGAACACAATTTTAAAATTACCCTGAGAGGAAGAAAATTGAAGAGTACCATTCAGTTTCCTTTGAAGTCTGCTCTGTTATATATAAGACACTCGCATGTAGAACACTCTGGGGTGAACCCGAAAGCAGAAACAACTCACGACATTAAAGGCTGTATGCTCACATGACCAGATTACGAACTGTAGCCCAGTAGACTCCTCTGTTCATGGGATTCTCAAGGCAAGGTTACTGGTGTGAGTTACCATACCCTGCTCCACGGGATCTTCCCAGGCCAGGGATCGAACCTGGGTCTCCTGCATTGCAGCAGATTCTCTACCGTCTGAACCAACAGGAAAACCACAAGATTATCTACTGTCATCAATTTGTAGAGGGGCGCCATCTGTATCTCCTGAGAATTTATGATCAAGGGGAAAGGCACATAGAGCTCATGGAGCTTGCTGAAACTCAAGTCCATCAAGTCAGTGATGCCATCCAACCATCTTATCCTCTGTCATCCCCTTTTCCTCCTGCCTTAATCTTTCCCAGCATCAGGGTCTTTTCAAATGAGTCCGCTCTTTGCAACAGGTGCCAAAGTATTGGAGCTTCAGCTTCAGCATCAGTCCTTTCAATGAATATTCAGGACTGATTTCCTTTAGGACTGACTGGTTTGATCTCCTTGCAGCCCAAGGGACTCTCAAGAGGCTTTTCCAACACCACAGCTCAAAAGCATCAGTTCTTCAGCACTCAGCTTTCTTTATAGTCCAACTCTCACATCCATACATGACTACTGGAAAAACTATAGCCTTAACTAGATGGACATTTGTTGCCAAAGTAATGTCTCTGCTTTTTAATACACTGTCTAGGTTGGTCATAACTTTCCTCCCAAGAAGCAAGCATCTTTTAATTTCATGGCTGCAGTCACCATCTGCAGTGATGTGGGAGCCCAAGAAAATAAAGTCTCTCACTGTTTCCATTGTTTCCCCATCAAATTTGCCATTAAGTGATGGGACCAGACGCCATGATCTTAGTGTTCTGAATGTTGAGTTTTAAGCCAACTTTTTCACTCTCCTCTTTCACTTTCATCAAGAGGCTCTTTAGTTCTTCTTTGCTTTCTGCCATAAGGGTGGTGTCATCTGCATTTCTGAGGTTTTTTATATTTCTCCCGGCAATCTTGATTCCAGCTGAATGCTTCATCCAGCCTGGCATTTTGCATGATGTACTCTGCATATAAGTTAAACAAGCAGCATGACAATACACAGTGTTGACTTATTCCTTTTCAATTTGGAACCAGTTTGTTGTTCCATGTCCAGTTCTAACTGTTGCTTCTTGACCTGCATACAGATTTCTCAGGAGGCAGGTCAGGTGGTCTGTTATTCCAACTCTTGAAGAATTTTCCACAGTTTGTTGTCATCCACACAATCAAAGGCTTTGGCATAGACAATAAAACAGAAGCAGATGTTTTTCTGGAACTCTCTTGCTTTCTCAATGATCCAATAGATGTTGGCAATTTGATCTCTGTTTCCTCTGCCTTTTCTAAATCCAGCTTGAACATCTGGAAGTTCATGGTTCATGTGCTGTTGAAGCCTGGCTTGGAGGATTTTGAGCATTACTTTGCTAGTGTGTGAGATGAGTGCAATTGAGCGGTAGTTTGAACATTCTTTGGCATTGCCTTTCCCTTGGGACTGGAATGAAAACTGAGCTTTTCCAGTCCTGGGGCCACTGATGAGTTTTCCAAATTTGCTGACACATTGAGTGCAACACTTTCACAGCATCATCTTTTAGGATTTGAAATAGTTCAACTGGAATCCCATCATCTCCACTAGCTTTGTTCATAGTGATGCTTCCTAAGGCCCACTTGACTTCACCTTCCAGGGTGTCTGGCTCTAGGTGAGTGATCACACCATCATGATTATCTGGGTCATGAAGATCTTTTTTGTATAGTTGTTTGGTGTATTCTTGCCATCTCTTCATAATATCTTCTGCTTCTGTTAGGTGCATACCTTTTCTGTCCTTTATTTTGCCCATCTTTGCATGAAATATTCCCTCGGTATCTCTAATTTTCTTGAAGAGATCTCTAGTCTTTCCCATTCTGTTGTTTTCCTCTATTTCTTTGCATTGATCACTGAGGAAGGCTTTCTTATCTCTCCTTGCTATTCTTTGGAACTCTGCATTCAGATGGGTATATCTTTCCTTTTCTCCTTTGCTGTTTGCTTCTTTTCTTTTCTCAGCTATTTGTAAGGCCTCCCAGACAATCATTTTGCCTTTTTGCATTTCTTTTTCTTGGGGATGGTCTTGATCCCTGTCTCCTGTACAATGTCATGAACCTCCATAGTTCTTCAGGCATTCTGTCTATCAGATCTAATCCTTTGAATCTATGTGTCACTTTCACTGTATAGTCATAAGGGATTTGATTTAGGTCAAACTTGAATGGTCTAGTGATTTTCCCTACTTTCTTCAATTTAAGTCTGAATTTGGCAATAAGGAGTTCATGATCTGAACCACAGTCAGCTTCTGGTCTTGTTTTTGCTGACTGTATAGAGCTTCTCCATCTTTGGCTGTAAAATATATAATCAACGTGATTTTAGTGTTAATCATCTGGGGATGTCCATGTGAAGAGTCTTCTCTTGTGCTGTTGGAAGAGGGTGTTTGCTATGAGCAGTGTGTTCTCTTGGCAAAACTGTTAGCCTTTGCCCTGCTTCGTTTTGTATGCCAAGGCCAAATTTGCCTCTTACTCCAGGTATCCCTTGACTTCCTACTTTGGCCTTCCAGTTCCCTATAATGAAAAGGGAATCTTTTTTTGGTGTTAGTTCTATAAGTTCTTGTAGGTCTTCATAGAACTGTTCAAGTTCAGCTTCTTCGGCATTACTGG
Organism: Muntiacus reevesi; assembly: GCF_963930625.1. Classification (NCBI taxonomy): domain Eukaryota; kingdom Metazoa; phylum Chordata; class Mammalia; order Artiodactyla; family Cervidae; genus Muntiacus; species Muntiacus reevesi. The sequence continues at coordinate 157,681,771 of NC_089252.1, read as the reverse complement.
TTGGGGCATAGACTTGGATTACTGTGATATTGAATGGTGTGCCTTGGAAATGAGCAGAAATCATTCTGTCATTTTTGAGATTTTCAACAATTAGGACTTTATTTCATCTCTACTGTTTTAATATCCTCTTTAATTTCAGTATGCTCTTATTTCTCTGCATGACCGTATAATTATAAAAAATGTAATTGCCACTAGTTAATAAAAGGTACCTGGTGCATTTTCAAAAACTTTCCCATGCAACTAGTATACTTTTTAGAACTTTTTTTTTAAAATCATAAATGAAGTTTCTACTCATCAGCAGTGAAAATGACAGTAATAATACCTTGAGAACTTGGGATTTAATTTTAAGCATACTACTTTGCAACATAAATTGAAAATAGGAAAATGGAGATGGAAATGAAGATTTTTGTTTTATTTTAAGCACATCATTACTTAGATTGTTTTTGTAGTACTCTTGTGACTCATGAAGTACTTCTGTAATGAAGAATATCCGCTGTGAAATGGTCAAGTGTTCAGTACTTAGGTTTGTGCTAAGACATAAGACCTTTTCAAAGGTCAGTCGTTTGAGGTTAGCATCTGAGGACTACCTGGCTTTATCCTTCTTTATTTTTGTATTTCCCCATGATTGTGTCACTGAACTACTGCAAGGACATCCCCTGATGCCCATTATCATTATCAAGGCACTTTACATCCATCTTAGTGATGAGTTGCTTAGCAACTAACTGGTTGATGAAGCCTTTTGGATCTCCTCTTTGCCTTTTTGGAATATGTCAGAAACCAAATGGAGTAGGTTTGATTTTTCACAATATTTTAGCATTCTACCATCTCTGAAGGTTTATAAGCAGTTTTATTTATACCCCAACCACAAATGCCAAAGAAGCTGAAGTTCAACGTTTCTATGAAGACCTACAAGACCTTTGGTTTTGAATAGGTTTTATTTTTTTTCTTTAAACCCAGACTTCCTTGAATAGGTTTTATTTTTGTTCTTCAACCCCAGACCTCCTTGTGACTTCCATTACTTGGAAGTTAATTATAACTTTTATTATATCTTCAAGAGATATTATTCTTAATATTTGAAGATTTGTTTCATATATTAGAACTTAGAGAGCTCAATCTTGATCAGTCTTTGTAACTAGTTAATTAAGTTATGCTATGTTAGATTATTGGTAAATAGGTGTGATTTCTATGTCCAGCAAAAGGGTTTAAAATTCACCTGGAGCCACACAGCTTTATACTACACTTGGTGTCTCAGTTGGTAAAGAATTTGCCTGCAGTGTGGGAGATCCAGGTTTGATCCTTGGGTTGGGAAGATCTCCTGGAGAAGTGAATGCAAGCTACTCCAGTATTCTTGCCTGGAAAATCTCATGGGCAGAGAAACCTGGCAGGCTACAGTCCATGGGGTCGCAAAGAGTCGGCCATGACTGAGCAACTAACACTTAAATTTTCTAACAAGGAACGGCAGTGTTTGATAAGTGACCAACAAGTACAGAGAATACAGAAGTTCAGGAAGGAAGCAAAAATCATATCTTTGATGTTACTGAGGAAAGGATAACCATGATAGATTTCTTGGATACCATACAGGGATAAGAGAATGCAGACCTTTCTAGATGGAGAAAATACATTTTGTGTTATTGCCTTCCTTTGTCTGGCTGAGTTCCTTTAGGGTATGATCCTTCTAGATCTATCCCTGTGGCTACCAGTGACATAATTTCCTTACTTCAGTTTTGGTTTTTATAGCTAATAAGTTCATTGTATATACGCAGCACATCTTGTTTAAGCTTAATCTGTCGATAAAGAGTTTGCTGTCTCTGTGTGGGCTGTTGTGAGTAGGGCTGCAGTGCTGGTTGGGGTGCACGTGCCTCTTTGAGTGATGGGTTTCTTGGGCTCCAGGGCCAGACGTGGGAATGTCAGATCGTAGAACTAGCCTCTCTTGATAGTGTATTTTTAGGCATTCAGAGACTGTCCATTATACTGGGTGTTGTCAGTCTGCCTTCCCGCCTACCGTGCAGGGACGTTCCCTTTCCTCAGACTCTCCTGCCTTTACTGCTTGTAGCCTCCTGAGGATGCTCTGACGCGACTGATGGGACTTGATTTCTGATTTTCATTTTGATTGGCATTCGTGCAGTAATCAGGGATGCTGAGCATCTTATCCTGTGCTGGAGGTTTGGGTCTTTGTTTTTTTCCGGGAACGGTGTGAGGAAAATTTACCTGTGGCAGTTGGCTTCCTGAAAACCGGTTGTGTTTGGAACTTATTTCTGCAATTCCTGCCCCAGGGCATGTCCTGAGGACAGCTGTCCTTACCAGACCCCAACGCTTGAGAAATAGAGGTGCCAGTAAGCGCGGGAGGCGCAGTTGTAGTTACAGAAAGTGTCCACAAGATGGCAGCACTTTCCCTGGGCCACCTCTGGTTCCTTGGGCAACCAGAGTCAGGGCAACCAGGCTTCCTGGGCTGTGAACTGGAGTCGAATGTGCATGAGCATCAAATTAAGGGATTGTGTCTCACTTCTTTCCCCTATAGCTTCACCCCTCCCCTCCAGATTCATTCCAACCGGGGCCACAGCACCCTGCTGAGGGGCCTAGGAGGCTGCACTCTCAAAAAGGAAGCTTGAGCTGGGGACCCCAGCACCAGAGGTCCTGGAGGCCAGGTAACATTCCCAAGGTCCTGGAAGATAGAGGTTTGGGTCCCCATTCTTTGGGAGCAGTAGGGACTCTGGTCTCAGGCAGGAAAACCAGACAGAAGAGGTTTAACAGGGGTCTCAATTAAGGGCTCACTGCTCGGCTGTCTCGACTCCACTCCAATCCAGCGACGGAACCCAAGCTTACTCAGGCTCCAGGGATGGAATGCAGTGCAAGTCAGGAAGGCTGGAGGGAACAAACACAGCAGTGCTTTTACGTTCTTTAATTTCATGCCTGTGCTATGTTGGAGTGTATTAATTTTGCGGTTTTCTGTTTGCTGTCAGTGTACCGTTGCCTGATTCATTTATGGCATATACACACAGCATATCTGTTCTACTCTTTCGCCATAGAGGTTTTTGCAGAAGGTCAGCATAGTTCCCTGCGCTGACATCAGGTCCTGGTGGAGTATCTAGTATAGACCCAAATTTCTGTGTATGTGTTATTCCAAAAATTCTAATTAATTCCTTGGCCTTTCCTTTTATAAAAGTTCTTGTGTTTGAATTCTCAGAGTCAATTTTTGTGTTGTAATTTTGTTCCTTTTTATCTCTTTTTAAATTTTGCCTAGAAGGGACATTTTATATGCTCTTATCTTCCTCTGTCCGGCTGATTTCAGTTAGTATGTGATACTCCAGCATCCATTTCTATTGCTACAAGTGGAATACTTTCATGATTTCATTGCCAGTTTTTCATGGCTGAATAATCGTCCATTGTCTATAAGTACCGGGCCTTTTTTAAGCTTTAATCTATCGGTGGACATTTTGCTGGGTCTTTGTCTTGGCTCTTGTAAGTAGTGCTGAAGTGAATGTTGGGGTGACGTGAATTTTTGAATAATGGTTTTCTCAGCGTATAGGCCGAGATGTGGGAACGTCAGATCCTGGGGTCAGCTCTCTTACATTTTTTTCCTGCTGTGCAGAGGCTGTCAGTTCTAGAGGCTGTTGCCAGTGATCCTTGCGCCAACCGTGTGGGGCTTTCCTGTTCCTCTCTGCTCTCTCCCACATATATCATCTGTAGACATGTGAGAATGGCCATTCTGACTGGTGGGGTTTGATTTCTTGTTGTATTTTGATGAGCATTCCTCCTGCAATAATCAGGGATGCTGAGCATCTTGTCTTATGGTGGTTAGGGTATTTTTCCTTTCTTTCTTTTTTTTAGTTAGGCTTGTGTGGAAATTTTAAGTTTCTATTGGCATCTTGCATGTTGGGCATGTTTGCAATTTATTTCTCTAATATTTGCCTCAGGACCTTTCTTGAGGCAAGCTGTCACTGACACCACCCCCACCCGCTTCTGAAATGGAGGTACCTATAAACGCCTTTGGTCAAGTTGTAGTTACGGAAAGTGTCCACAAGGTGGCAGCACTCTTGATGCTCACTCTGGTCAGTGGGGCAAACAGCGCATTAGGCAAAGTCGGCTTCCAGGGTTGTGAAACATTTAAGGGCTTGTGTCTCACTACTTATTTACCCTAAAGCATCTCTCTCACACACACACACACACACACACACCCCTTCCAGACACACACACACACACACACACACACACACACGGCTTCCAGACTAACCCCAGCCGGACCCACAGCACCTCGCTGACAGTCCTTCAGTGCCTAGGCGTCTGCACTCTCAGGAAGGAGGCTTGAGCTGGGAGCTCCAGCCTCAGGAGACGTGGAGGTGAGGTCTCCGAGGACTTGATCCCACTCGGGCCTCTGGTCCCAGCCAGAGCACAGCGGACAATATAGGCTTAAAAATGGCTCAACGAACACGCTGCCAGGCTGTCTCAAAAACACAGCAGTCTGGCCTGGGGACCCAAGCCTGCACAGGCTCCAGGACGGATCACACCCCAGTCAGGGAGATGGGAGGGAATAAAGCAGGCGTTGCCTTTCTTTTTCTTTAGCGTCATGCCGATGCCGTGTTGGAGGACAGTCGATTTGCAGTGTTGGGCTTGTCCTGTGTACAGCCGCCCGATTCAGGTGTAACATATTCACGGTGTATCTCTATTGCATTTTTGAAATTTTTACCGTAGAAGGTCGAGAGGAGTGCCAAGCATCGGGTCCTTGTGATTTATATATCTCAGATACACTTTTCTGTGTACATAAAGGAATTTAAGAGATAATTTTTGTGGATTATCTCTTGGAGATACAGATTTCTGTCTTTAGAGATACAGATTGCTGCCTATATATGGAAGATAGAAAGGACGGAAGGGGACAATCACTGTAGATTATATATGACAATACAGATTTCTTGTGTATGCAGGCATGGACATCCTAATTCATTCTCGGGCCGTCACTTACGTTTCTCTGGAACCCTTCCTTTGACTTTGAATTCTCAGAGTCTCATTTTGGGTTGTAAGCTTGCTGCCTTGTATGTCTTCTTTTATTTTGCCTGGAAGGTACCTCATATACCATGGTCTTCCTCTGCCTGACAGACTTCCCTTAGTGTGTGACCCTTCAAGGACCATCCCTGTGACTACTACTGTCATAACTACCTAATTTCAGGGATGGTTTTTTATGAGTGAGAAATAGTCTACTGTATAAATGTATCAGACCTTGTTTCAGCTTTAATCCCTCATTGGAGGTTTTGTTGGTAGTGTCTCAGCTATCAGAAGCAGTGTTGAAGCTTTGATGGGGTATCCATGCCATTTGATCAGTGGTTTTCTCAGGATATAGGCCAAGGTGTGGGAATATCAGACCCTAGTTTTAATCTGAGAGTCTTTATTCAGGCATTCAGAAACCGTCCATTATACTGACTGTTGCCAGTGTATATTCCCAGACAATTTAGGGGGATTGTTTTCCTCCAGGCTCTGTTCCACATTTATTGGTTGTAGATTGGTGATGATAACCACTGTGACCGGTGGGATTTGATTTCCCATTGTCGTTTTGAATGGCACTCCTCCAGCAATTAGGGATCCTTGGTATTTTGTCCTGTTGTGGAGGTTTGATTTTGTTTTGGCTTTTTTTTCCCCTAAAAAAAGGAGAATTTGCCTTTGACAATTGGGTTACTGAAAGTCAGTTGTGTTTGGAATTTCTTTCTCCATTACATGCCCCAGGACATTTCCTGAGGCAGGTAATGTTAATTTCTGTCATCAACAGAAATGATTTAAGTTGCCAGTGAACACTGGAGAAAAAGTTGTAGTTACAGAAAATGTCTACAAGGCAGCAGCATTACTCAGGCCTACCTTTGGTTCCTGGGGTAACCAAAACCTTAGGGAAAGTTTGCTTCTTGGCAATGAACTAGGGATGAGTGTGCATGAACTAACCTGAAAGGATTTGAGTCTCAGTAATCTTTCCCTTAAAGCATCACACAGCCTGCCCTGGCTAATCTCTCCAGGACCACAGTATGCTGCTGATGGTGCTTAGGTGCTAGCGCTAGGAGGCTGCACTCTTAGGAACGAGGCTTGGGTTGGGATGCCCAGCATTAGGAGAGGTCGAAGCTAGCTGAAATGTGCTTTCAAATCCCTTGAGGCTTTGATGCCATGCAGGACTCTGGTCCCAGCCAGAACGTAGCAGACAGTAGACCTTTAAAAGGGTCAACCAAGGGCACCCTGCCAGGTTGTGTCAATCACCTCCAGTTTAGCCGTGGAACCCAAGCCTGTCCAGGCTCCAGGGACGTGATAGCATCCCAAGCCAGGGAGGTCAGAGATAAGAGAGAAGACACTGCTTTTCTCTTCTTTTCTTACCATCTTGTTGATGCTGCAGTGCAGTACACTGAATTTGAAATCTTGTGGTTGTTGTCAGCATACAGCCTCCTGACTCGGACATAAGTATTTATGGCATGGCTTATCTCTTTTTTGTTTTTTTTTGGCCATAGAAGGGTAAGAAGAGTGCTGAACATCAGGTCCTTCTGAATTATCTATCTCAATTATACTTTTCTGTGTATATATAGAAAAATATTTTCAAATGAGTCAGTTCTTCACATCAGGTGGCCAAAGTATTGGAGTTTCAGCTTCAACATCAGTCCTTCCAGTGAATATTCAGGACTGATCTCCTTTAGGATGGACTGGTTGGATCTCCTTGCAGTCCAAGGGACTCTCAAGAGTCTTCTACAACACCACAGTTCAAAAGCATCAGTTCTTCAGCACTCAGCTTTCTTTATAGTCCAACTCTCACATCCATACATGACTGCTGGAAAAACCGTAGCCTTCACTAGATGGACCTTTCTTGGCAAAGTGATGTCTCTGCTTTTTAATGTGCTATCTAGGTTGGTCATAACTTTCCTTCCAAGTAGTAAGTGTCTTTTAATTTCATGACTGCAGTCACCATCTGCAGTGATTTTGGAGCCCCCCAAAATAAAGTCAGCCACTGTTTCCACTGTTTCCCCATCTATTTGCAATGAAGTAATGGGACTGGATGCCATGATCTTAGTTTTCTGAATGTTGAGCTTTAAGTCAACTTTTTCACTCTACTCTTTCATTTTCATCAAGAAACTCTTTAGTTCTTCTTTGCTTTCTGTTATAAGGGTGGTGTCATCTGTGTATCTGAGGTTATTGATATTTCTCCCAGCAATCTTGATTCCAACTTGTGCTTCTTCCAGCCCAGCATTTCTCATGATGTACTCTGCATATAAGTTAAATAAGCAAGGTGACAATATACAGCCTTGACGTACTCCTTTTCCTATTTGGAACCAGTCTGTTGTTCCATGTCCAGTTCTAACTGTTGCTCCCTGACCTGCATACAGATTTCTCAAGAGGCAGGTCAGGTGGTCTGGTATCTCCATCCCTTTCAGAATTTTCCGCAGTTTGTTGTGATCCACACAGTCAAAGGCGTTGGCATAGTCAATAAAGCAGAAATAGATGTTTGTTTGGAACTCTCTTGCTTTTTCGATGATCCAGCAGATGTTGGCAATTTGATCTCTGGTTCCTCTGCCTTTTCTAAATCCAGTTTGAACCTCTGGAAGTTCACAGTTCATGTACTGTTGAAGCCTGGCTTGGAGAATTTTGAGCATTATTTTACTAGCATGTGAGATGAGTGCAATTGTGCAGTAGTTTGAACACTCATTTGAAAAGACTCTGATGCTGGGAAAGATTGAAAGCGGGAAGAGAAGAGAACGACAGAGGATTAGATGATTGGATGGTATCAGCGACTCAATGGACATGAGTTTGAGTAAGCTCCGGGAGTTGGTGATAGACAGGGAGGCCTGGCATGCTGCAGTCCATGGGGTCACAAAGAGTCAGACACGACTGAGAGACTGAACTGAACTGACAGAAAAAACTTAGGAGATAATTATTGTGGATTATCTCTTAGAGTTACAGATTTCTGTATCTGTGCAAGGAAGGAAGGATGGAAGGAGAGAAAAGAATATTCCTTGTGGATTATCTATTACAGATTCACATTTCTTGTCTATGAGGGTAGACAAGAAATGTGTCTACACATTTCATTCAAGGCCATTCACATATTTTATTCCCCTGGAATCCTTTGTTTATCTTTTAATTCTCTGAGTCTCTTTTTGGATTGTAAATTTTTGGCCTTGTGCATTTAATTTTATTCTGTTGGGAAGGTACATCCTATACGATGGTCTTCCCCTGCATGACTGACTTCCCTTCGCCTATGATCTTTCAAGGTCCGTCCCTGTGGCTCATAGTATCTTAATTCCCTAATTTCAGTAGCTGTTTTTAATGAGTGAGAAATAGTCTACTGTATATATGTACCGTGTCTTGTTCCAGCTTTAACCTCTCATTGGAGATTTTTCTGGTTGTGTGTCTTTGCTATTGGAAGTGTAACCAGGAAGTGTTAATTTTAAATTTACACTGCATCTGCGACTTTAACCCTTTTTGTTACTATAAGCATACAGAACGGCCTGCAACCTGAGCCACCCTCCATGAAGGACTGGAGGAAGTGAAACTAACACATTCCCCTGCCTGAGGCTTGTCATTCTAGGGGACATTTGCAAAGACTGAATAGTCTGTTTTCTTTATTACCTCACCTCCCTGCCATCTCTGATCCACTAAAGGACCTGGCAACCAGGCCCTGACAAAATGGTCATTTGGGGGCACTAGCCTGCCTTCTTCTCAGTCAATTGGCTCCCTAGTTAAAGTCTCTTCCTGCCTCAACACGTCATCTCTCAACGAATTCATTGGCCTGTCGTGCAGCCATCAGAGTGAGCTTGGACTCGGTAAAAATTTGGCTTAGCCTGCCAGAAGCCTTGTTACTTGTGGCTAGCTGGCCCCGATCAGGGAGTACTGGGGCAAGACCCTAGAAGCTGCTGGGACTATCTGTTGTCCTGATGTTCTTTCCTTCAAGATCCCCTGAAGAACCGCCAGCTGCCCCAGCGCTTGGCAGTTGAGACAAAGAACAGACAAACTTCTATTGTCAGACTTGATTTGTAAGGTAAGTCTACCCAATTCAATAGACAGTTCAGCCGGTTCATTTGTTTTGTGAGTCCTTCTGGGTTAAGAGCCTATGGGCTCGATTCTGGAGGGTAAGTCGCTCCTGTGTGCACATCAGAAACACTTTTTCCTCCTCAATCTGGGCTTTGCCTTTACAGGACAAGACAATTTGGTTCGGGTACCCATTTGCAGAGGGGAGGTGTTGTTGGACTCCACCCTGAACTGATTTTTTGGGAATGAGTTCTCATGGAGCAAGCCCACCCTCAGTTCAGTTCAGTTCAGTTCAGTACAGTTCAGTTGCTCAGTCACTCAGTCGTGTCTGACTCTGTGACCCCATCGATTGCAGCACACCAGGCTTCCCTGTCCATCACCAACTCCTGGAGCTTGGTCAAATTCTTGTCCATCTAGTTGGTGGTACCATCCAACCATCTCATGCTCTGTCGTCCCCTTCTCCTGCCTTCAATCTCTCCCGGCATCAGAGTCTTTTCCAATGAGTCCATTCTTCACATCAGGTAGCCTAAGTGTTGGAGATTCAGCTTCGGCATCAGTCCTTTCAATGAATATTCAGGACTACTTACCTTTAGGATTGACTGGTTTGATCTCCTTGCAGGCCAAGGGACTCTCAAGAATCTTCTCTAACACCACACACAGTTCAAAAGCATCAATTCTTCAGCACTCAGCTTTCTTTATAGTCCAACTCTCACATCCATACATGACTGCTGGAAAAACCATAGCTTTGACTAGACAGACCTTCATTGGCAAAGTAATGTCTCTGTTTTTTAATATGCTATCTAGTTTGGTCATAGCTTTTCTTCCAAGAAGCAAGCATCTTTTAATTTCATGGCTGCAGTCACCATCTGCAGTGATTTGGGAGCCCAAGAAAATAAAGTCTCTCACTGTTTCTGTTGTTTCCCCATGTATTTGCCATGAAGTGATGGGACCTGATGCCATGATCTTAGTGTTCTGAATGTTACTGCTGCTGCTGCTAAGTTGCTTCAGGCGTGTCCAACTCTGTGTGTTGAGTTTTTAAGCCAACATTTTCACTCTCCTCTTTCACTTTCATCAAGAGGCTCTTTAGTTCTTCTTTGTTTTCTGCCATAAGGGTGGTGTCATCTGCATATCTAAGGTTATTGATATTTCTCCCAGCAATCTTGATTCCAGCTTGTGGTTCATCCAGCCTGGCATTTTGCATGATGTACTCTGCATTTAAGTTAAATAAGCAGGGTGACAATATGCAATCTTGACGTACTCCTTTCCCAGTTTGGAACCAGTCCGTTTTTCCATGTCCAGTTATAACTGTTGCCTCTTGACCTGCATACAGGTTTCTCAGGAGCCAGGTAATGTGGCATTTCAGACTCTTGTTGACTATGAGGGCAACTCCATTTCTTCTAAGGGATTCTTGCCTACAGTAGTAGACATAATCATCTTCTGAATTAAATTCACCCATTCTGGTCCATTTTAGTTCACTGATTCCTAAAATGTCAATTTCACTCTTGCCATATCCTGTTTGATCACTTCCAGTTGTTGATTAAAAAAGATGTACAACTTGAGAGTTGTGAGTTAAGTTTTATTTGGGGCAAAATGAGGACTGCAGACCGGGAGGCAGCATCTCAGATAGCTTTGAGAGACTGATCCAAAGTGGCAGTGGGAGAAGGTCAATATATAAGGTTTGGGTGAAGGGGGCGTTCAATATCGTGGAACACACATTTTACAAAAGATTTTTTGTTAGTCATGAGGACCTGATGTCACCATGAAGGGATTTAGTGCTTCTCTAGACATGAGGAGATGCAAGGATGGAGATCATAAAATCTGTTCCTAAAAACATCCAACTATTTAAAGGCCTGTCCCACCAGATTCCCTGGAGCACAGGGTACCTCACTCCACCCTGAACTCCCTCTGGGCTTGTTGAAGGTCAGCAGCTATAGCAGCACGGGGTTCAGTCTCCATAGAGGCAGGTGGCAAATGCCTTTGTTGTTCACTTGTTGGCAAAGGTCTGGTAAGTGCCAGTTTGTAGTTGGCACAGTTTACCTTGATTCATGGACCTAACATTCCAGGTCCCTGTGCACTATTGTTCTTTACAGCATCATACTTTACTTCTAACATCAGACACATGCAACATCACCAAACGGCCAATACCCAAATCAAACTGATTGCATTCTTTGTAGCTGAAGATGGAGAATCAGTACACAGTCAGGAAAAACAAGACCTGGAGTTGACTGTGACTCAAATCATCAGCTTCTCATATCAAAATGCAGGCTTAAACTAAAGAAAGTGGAGAAAATCACTGGACCATCCATGTCTGACTTAAATCAAATCCCCTGTGAATATGCAGTAGAGGTACCAAATAGATTCAAAGGATTAGACCTAGTTAACAGTTTGCCTGAAGAACTATGGATGGAGTTCCATAACATTGTATAGGAGGCAGCAAACAAAACCATCCCAAAGAAAAAGAAAACCAAGAAGGCAAAGTAGTTATCTGAGGAGGACTTACAAATAGCTAAAGATGGAAGAGAAGTGAAAGCAAGGGAGAAAGGGAAAGGTATTTGCAACTAAACGCAGATTTCCAAAGAACAGCACAGAGAGATAAGAAGGCCTTCTTCAATGAACAGTGTATAAAACTAGAAGAAAACAACAGAAGTGGAAAGACCAGAGATCTCTTCAGGAAAATCGGAGATCTCAAGGGAACATTTTGCCCAAAGATGGGCACAATAAAGGACATAAATGGTAGAGACCTAGTAGACACAGAAGAGATAAAGAATAGATGGAAAGAATACACAGAAGAACTGCATATAAAAGATCCAAATGAACCACCTGGTGTGGTCAGCCACACAGAGCCAGACATTCTGGAGAGTGAAGTCAAGTGGGCCTTAGGAAGCACATGCTGTTAATAAACCAAGTGGATGTGATGGAATTCCAGTAGAACTATTTAAAACCCTAAAGAATGATGCCATCAAGGTGTTGCATTTAATATGTCAGCAAATCTGGAAGACCCAGCAATGGCCACAGGACTGGAAAAGATCAATCCTCATCCCAATTCCCAAGAAGGGTAATACTGAAGAATGTGCTAACCATCGGACAATTGCACTCATCTCTTATGCTAGGATGATTATGCTTAAAATCTTGCATGCTAGGCTTCAGCATTATGTGAACCAAGAACTTCCAGATGTCCAAGCTGGACTTAGACAAGGAAGAGGAACCAGAGATCAAATTGCCAACATTCACTGGAATAGAGAAAGCCAGGGAATTCCAGAAAAACATTTACCTCTGTTTCATCAACTATATCAAAGCCTTTGACTGTGTGGACCATAATAAACTGTGGAAAGCTCTTAAAGAGATGGGAATACCAGACCATCTTGAATGTCTCCTGAGAAACCTGTATGTGGGTCCAGAAGCAACAGTTAGAAACCTGTATGGAACAACTGATTGGTTCACGATTGGGAAAGGAATACAGTGGGGCTGTCTGCTGTCACCCTGCTGGTTTAATCTATACTCTGAGCCATCATTAAAAATGCCAGTCTGGATGATTTACAAGCTAGAATCAAGATAGACGGGAGAAACATCAACAACCTCAGATATGCGGATGACACCACTCTAATGGCAGAAAGTGAAGAGGAACTAAAGAACCTCTTGATGAGGGTGAAGGAGGACAGTGAAAGAGCTGGCTTAAAAATAATTATTTAAAAAAAATAACAAAAAACTAAGATCATGGCGAAAACAACATGCAGTTGTGGATGTGACTGGTGATGGAAGTAAAGTCCTATCTGTAAAGAACAATACTGCATAGGAACCTGGAATGTTAGGTCCATGAATCAAGATAAATTGGAAGTGGTCAAACAAGAGAAGGCAAGAATGAACATCGACATTATAGGAATCAGTGAGCTAAAATGGACTGGAATGAGCTAATTTAATTCAGATGACCACTATATCTACCTCTGTGGGCAAGAATCCCTTAGAAAAAAAGGAGTAGCCATCATAGTCAACAAAAAAGTTCCAAATGCAGTACCTGGGTGCAATCACAAAAATGACAGAATGATCTCTGTTCATTTCCAAGGCAAAACATGCAATATCACAGTAATCCAAGTCTATGCCCCAACCACTAATGCCGAAGAAGCTGAACTTGAACAGTTCTGTGATGACCTACAAGACCTTCTAGAACTAACATCACAAAACAATGCCCGTTTCATCATAGGGAACTGGAATGCAAAAGTAGGAAGTGAAGATAATTGGAATAACAGGCAAATTTGGCCTTGGAGAACAAGATGAAGAAGGGCAAAGGCTGACAGAGCTTTGCCAAGAGAATGCACTGGTCATAGCAAACACCCTCTTCCAACAACACAAGAGATGATTCTATACATGGACATCACCAGATGGTCAACATCGAAATCAGATTGATTATATTCTTTGCAGCCAAAGATGGAGAAGTTCTATACAGTCAGCAAAAACAAGACTGGGAGCTGACTGTGGCTCAGATCATGAACTCTTTATTGCCAAATTCAGACTTAAATTCCTCATTGCCAAATTCAGACATAAATTGAAGAAAGTAGGGAAAGCCACTAGACCATTCATGTATGACCTATATCAAATCCCTAATGATTATATGGTGGAAGTGACAAACAGATCCAAGGAACTAGATCTGATAGACAGAGTGCCTGAAGAAATATGGATGGAAGTTTGTGACATTGTACAGGAGGCAGTGATCAAGATCATCCCCAAGAAAAAGAAATGCAAAAAGGCAAATGATTGTCTGAGGAGGCCTTACAAACAGCTGAGAAAAGAAGAGAAGCAAAAGGCAAAGGAGTAAAAGAAAGTAGAGACTTTCTCTGAAAGCAGCGTTCCAAAGAATAGCAAGGAGAGATAAGAAAGCCTTCCTCGGTGATCAGTGCAAAGAAATAGAAGAAAACAATAGAATGGGAAAGACTAGAGAAAATTAGAGATACCAAGGGAGCATTTCATGCAAAGATGGGCACAATAAAGGACAGAAATGTTTTGAACCTAACGGAAGCAGAAGATATTAAGAGGAGGTGGCAAGACTACAGAGAGGAACTATACAAAAAAATCCTAATGACCCAGATAACCACAAGGATGTGATCACTCACCTAGAATCAGACACTCTGGAGTCTGAAGTTAAGTGGGCCTTAGGAAACATCACTATGAACAAAGCTAGTGGAGGTGATGAAATTTCAGCTGACCTATTTCAAGTCCTAAAGATGATGCTGCGAAAGTGTTGCACTCAATATGCCAGCAAATTTGGAAAACTCAGCAGTGGCCACAGGACTGGAAAACATCAGTTTTCATTTCAATCCCAAAGAAAGGCAATGCCAAAGAATGTTCAAACTACCGCACAGTTGCACTCCTCTCACATGCTAGCAAAGTAATATTCAAAATCCTCCAAGTGAGGCTTCAACAGTACATGAATCGAGAACTTCCAGATGTACAAGCTGGATTGAGAAAAGGCAGAGGAACCAGAGATCAAATTGCCAACATCTGCTGGATCATAAAACAGCAAGAGAGTTCCAGGAAAACATCTGCTTTATTGCCTACACCAAAACCTTTGAGGGAATCGCAACAAACTGGAAAATTCTTAAAGAGATGGGAATACCATACCACCTTACCTGGCTCCAGAGAAATCTGTATGCAGATCAAAAAGCAATAGTTAAAATCAGACATGGAACTATAGACTTGTTCCAAATTGGGAAAGGAGTACATCAAGATTGTATATTGTCACCCTGCTTATTTAACTTCTAGGCAGAGTACATAATGCAAAAGGCCAGGCTGGATGAAGCACAAGCTGGAATCAATATTGCTGGGAGAAATATCTATAACCTCAGATATGTAGATGACACCACCCTTATGGTAAAAAGCAAACAGGAACTAAAGAGTCTCTTAATGAAAGTGAAAGAGGAGAGTGAAAAAGTTGGCTTAAAATTCAACATTCAAAAAATGAAGATCATGGTATCCAGTCCCATTGCTTCATGGAAAATACATTGGGAAAAAATGGAAACAGTGAGAGACTTTATTTTCTTGGGCTTCCAAATCACTGCAGATGGTGACTGCAGCCATGAAATTAAAAGATGCTTGCTTATTGGAAGAAAAGCTATGACCCACCTAGACAGCATATTATAAAGCAGAAACTTTACTTTGCTGATAATGGCCCGTCTAGTCAAAGCTGTGGTTTTTCCAGCAGTCATATATGGATGTGAGAGTTGGACTATAAAAAGAGCTGAACGCTGAAGAAATGATGCTTTTGAACTGTGTGTGGTGTTGGAGAAGACTCTTGAGCATCCCTTGAACTGCAAGGAAATCAAACCAATCAATCCTAAAGGCAATCAACCCTGAATATTCATTGGAAGGACTGATGCTGACTCTTCAATACTTTGGCCACCTGAGGTTAAGAGCTGACTCATTTGAAAAGATCCTGATGCTGGGGAAAATTGAAGGCAAGAGGAGAAGGGAACGACAGAGCATGAGATGGTTGAATGGCATAACCGACTCAATGTACGTGAGTTTGAGCAAGCTCCGGGAGATGGTGATGGATAGGGAAGCAGCGCGTGCTGTGGTCCATGAAGTCACAAAGAGTCAGAGAAGACTGAGCGACTGAACTGAACTAAACAACAGAAGGGTGCAATACTTTACGGAACCCACTTTACTGAAATATTATGACATTGTGAGCTTTTTGTTGTTTTTGGAGATGAAATGCTTGTGGGTATCTTGGTTTGCAAATATTTCTTTGCATTCCAGGTTGCCTTCTTCATTCCTAAAGGTTTCCACTTTGGGACACCTGCTTTGAAATCAAAGTAGGTCGCATTTTCCTGGTTTTCTTTTATTTCTCATTGCTCTAGGTGATGGATTCCAAAAGACCTTGCAATGAAATCAACCAAACCCAAAAAGACCTTGTAGTTTATATCCTCATGTGTCCTGCCTGTGTTTTCCTTAAGAGTTTCATAGAATCTCTCCTAACCTTTAGATACTTATGACTTGAAGTTCATTTCGGGTATGGTGTTAGAGAGTCTTCTAACCTCATTCTTGTTTTCTTTGTTTTAGTTAGCCTCCCACGATCCTTCATAGTGTCTGTTACCAATGTCTACTGCCAGCATCAGGGGAGGAATATTCCCTTTTGTCCACACCTTCTCTATTCTTTAGTGTTCGTCAAGTTTCTGACAATGGCCATTCTCAGGGCTGTGAGATGATTCCTTCCTGTGGTTTCTTTCGATTTGCATTTCTCTTATTTAGCGAAACTGACCTCTTTTCCTATGCTTTCTTTTCAAGGGTGAGTTCATGTTACCTCTTAATGCAGCTTCCTGTAACTTGGCCCTGTTTTAAATTCTTTTCTGATAACCACCCCATAAGGTATAGTTCTGGGTGAGGCAGAAAAGGAGGAGAGACGACCTCGACGGAGGTGTGTTACCTTTATTCAGGCAAGGAGGGGCCACAGTCAGCCTAAGAACCAGGCTGAGCTCGAGAGGGATCAGGGAGGCTTCATATTTAAAGGGAGGTTTGTGGAAACGATAAGGGAAGCGTTAGGCAGGCGGGATGTTTTGGGTAATCTTTAGTTGAGATGGCATTTGTAGTTGAACAGGGGGGGGGAGGTTTTGGGCAGAGGTGATAAGTCCCCTGGGCAGGGGGTGATAAGTCCCGGGCAGATGTAGGGGGTTGGAGGCTTCTGGGCAGGGGATGGTAAGTCCTAGGTAGATGCGACAGGCCGGGAGCATCAGGGCGGGACTTACAGTTCAGTTTTGTTTTCTCCAAAGTTAGATGATTCAGCAAGGGCCTTTGAGACCATTGTTTTCTTTTCTAGGCCCAAGGACTCCTTCACACCCTAGGACGTTTATTCAGATCAGCAGTTTTTGACTTACAGACCCTTTGGCCTTGAAAATACTCAATGCCCATCAGCAGAGCTTTTCAAGCTGTTGTTACAGAAAATGGCCACAAGGCGGCAACATTACCCAGCCCCACAAGTTCCCCCCCCACCCCCCCCACCTCTGCTGTCATTTCAGAGTGATTTTATATTGGATTAGAAGTGATTGCTGATTTTATATGGGCTTCAGATATACAGGAAGTTGATACATTCATGGATGAACATTTATTCTCTTTCAAGTTCTTGTTCCCATCTAGGTGATGACACTGTTCAATAAACTTCCACCTGCTATTCAGTAGGTCGTTTTGGATCATCTATTGCATACACATATGTGTGTCTATGTTAATTCAAATCTTTTCATATACTTTGCCTGTACGTAGAGACTGAAGGCTCCTGCAGAAGGCAAGAGGCACCCCAGGAACATCGTGGGGTCACACTGCCTGCCACATCCTCCCAGGACCCTGAGTCCCAAAACAATCCAGCCTTGGGACCCAAGCCCGCCCAGTCTCCAGACATGATAGCAGCCAAAGTAACCATGGGATGAGGGGAATAGAGTCAGCATATGTTTCTATATTTACTGTGTTCACCCAGTTATTTGAACTTGAGTATATAGGTGAATTACAAGGCAGTGGATGTTTTTTTTTAAATTCATAGTCACTTGATTGCTTCACACATTGATGGGTATATGCTGGATTTCAGGAACTGCTCCTGTATAGATTATGACAGAAAGTGGAGTATCAGTCCTCGTGTTACCCAGCAGGTCCTTGGAGCTTATTTTCTAACATATGTTACACAAGAACCTTATTTCTATGTGCCCAACACCTTTCTCCTCTGCTAACATAAGGGAGACAAGTTTCCTCTAACTCTGTGAACTGTTTATCTTGGCTCCAAGAACTCCTGTGTAACCATTATTAGATTCCACCTGCAAGTGACATCATATTTCTACTTGTCGCTCCCTCTCTCTCTTACTTCACTGGCTGTGATCATCTCTACCTTCTTGCCTGTGCCTGAACATGGCATCGCTTCACTCTTCCTTGTGGCCGATTCATTTACCATTGTATATATAGAACCCATTTTCTTTATTGATTTCCGTGTTCCTGTGCACTTAGGTCGCAGGGGTGTCCTTCGTTTGGAAACTGGTCTGGCAGGGACGGCATGGGTACCCTTTTCTTCAAAAATGTCTCTTTTCCCCGACTCTATGCCCAGGCACGTGATTGCTGCTTCCTCCGGCCTTTCCACGTTTCGTTTTCTGAAGGTCCTCCATATTGTGCTTTCTAGTGGATGAACCAATGGAGAGTTTGAGTAATTCCATCCAAATTAATTTCTTGGTGGGAGTTTCTATCCCTAAACTTTTCCCGTTTTTATTTTGCGAACCTTCCTTCTTGATTATGTCTTGTGTTTGTAGCCATTCACCCACTCTTTCTTTTTCAGTTGAGCTACAGTTGGTTCACATGACTCTATTTGCTTTGGGATACAACAGAGTGATTCAGTATTTTCATGGAATATATACCATTTAAAGATATTGCAAAATCATGGCTGTATTTCTCTCTGCTGCATACAGTATACTATTATTTTTCTTACGTTATACACAGTGATTTTCATTTCCTCATTTCTTCTTCAACCTCTCAACACCCACAACCAAATCTCCACAGGCATCTGTTAGTTTCTGGATTTGTGAATCTCTTCCTGTTTCATAGATAAGTCCATTTGTGTCTTATTTTAGATGGAACTTAAATGTGATTTCCTGTGGCAGTTTTCTCTGTTTCTGACAACCTTGACTTAGATGAGAATATGTACATAAATTTTCCTGGAAGAAGTACAGTTTTCAGGAATAGTATAATGTGAAATGAACCAATGTTCACATTTCAGCCTGCAGAGTTGCAGCCTGAAATAGGAACTTTTCCTCTTTCAGCCTGGGAACCTGGAGTACAAAGTTTCTATTTATCTACTGATTGGTTTTTGTTTGTTTGTTTTTTTACAGTTTATTTACTGACTGGAGACAATTAAGAGGTTGTTTACTTATATCCATAAAAACAGAGTGTAGCCATGACTCAGAAATGAACGGCTGTTTTTGAGGCATTACTTACACATAGCCTTTTCTCCTTAGCTGAATGGGAGACTTGCTTGTGACTCAAATTATTTTGTGAGGCAGATTGTTTTCCCTGACAGTAAGCTCATTATCACATGAGAAGAAAGACTACTTGTTAAAGCAAGCTGTTATTTTGTTAGATTAAAAAGAAATGGGGCAGTGCAAAGAAAATTCTCAACAGCAAAGTGACGGTTGCAGTCAGGCTGACCGGATCAGTCAACTCTGACATCCAGAGAGTACAGTGCAAGGCTGGCTGGGGTGTCCTTAGACAGAATTACCAGAGTCTGTGCCTTGGAGAAAGGAGGGCAGATAACCACAGGATTTGGCTGAGAGCAAGAGAAAACTTCACCAACATTAGATCTGGCCTGTTTTCATTATCTCAAAATAATATAACCCCATTGAAAGCACCATCTCCGCCATGGCTGACATTGTAATTTGAAACTCTTCTATGTAAAAGGTCTTAGTTTGGAAAGGTGGCTTTAGAATATTTTATGATTAATTATCCTTTTTGGTCAAGTTTTTGTTTTTCAAGTGTGATTGTTATACAGGTTGGTGTATATTTCCTTTGGGATCCCTCAGGATATTATGAACTGAGTATATCAGTGACAACCATCACCAAGTATCACATTCATGAAAGCCTGCTCAGCGTCAAATCGTACGTAGCAGTGCTCCCCTGTGTATAGTTAATATGTTAGTAGCATTCTGTAAGTAAAGTAGGAAGTAGCCGATACTATTCAGGAGAAACGTGATGGTCGTCTTGTTGTGAAACGTGGTGCTCATTATCTCATCCCCATGAGAAATGCCTCTTCTCCTCTGTGTTAGAGCCAACACGAGTAAAGACATATGTGAGAAGAGCTTCAGCATAAAGCAAACCCTCACACTGACTCCCCACCTTCACAGCAACCAGGAACTCTCTACTGAAATTTCAGATGAAAAAATAGGCTCAGGAATGTTTTGATTCCTCCTGGATCACAAAACTAGCAAGTGGATGAGGTAAACATCACACTTAGTGTTTTTTCCCCAAACATTTTTCTTGTCTAGTACTTGAGAAAGACATAAAGAAGACGGGCAGATGTATTTGTCTCTTCTATCTAGAACAAACTTCTTTCTCATATAAAAGTCATGAAGACCTTTCTACATCATTATGTAATCTTTGTTCTCTAATGACATATACTGAATTAACTGTCTTCTATTTAATGTAAAACAGTGTATAAGATTGATAGAAGAAGCAATTCGTTTATGATAGATGTGTAAGATACCCAGGTTAATTCTAATTTCAACTGTTGAAAATAGTCCTGTTATACACATACCTGAATGTGCAAAAAATAATGATCACACGTGTCTGGTTAAACATTTTTGAGGTACAATTGTTGATAAAAGAATATTGTCAAATTGTACACATCTGCTCACAGACTCACCAAAAATGAACACTCAGGTGTCTTTTTCTAATCCACCCCAAATCATTTTTAAGAAACTTCAGTATTCTCATAGCTTAAAATGATCTTTGCTGTCATAATACATATTTTTCAAGTTAAGATCTTTTCATAATTTATTGGCCCATTTTTAATTACTTAAAATTAAAGATATTCTTAGGGTAATGTAGGTTATTCTTTGAGTTTCCACTTTGCTTTTTTCCCTGTTTTTCACAATATCTCTTTGTAGATTAAGGATATTAATTCTGTGTCTGGCATATTTATTGCATTATGCCAGCTGATATTTTCTGTTTTGCTTGCCAGTGAAGGGGATTTTCTTCAGCCAGTTGTAAAATACATGAGTCCCTCTCATATTTTTGTTTCTGTTTCTTTCATGTCACGTCCTTTCCATCACTCTCAGCTCAGTCATCTGCAGACCAACCTGATATTTGCTTTGCAAAATCATGTAAGTATAGCATACTATGCCTTTCCAGCTTGAATTTCCCAGTCTTTTCCATGTATGTCACCTTGAAAAGTAAACCCTCTCCTTTCAAGTCCAGATGATACTTGATACACATGAAAAGGAAGAAAACAATAAGGATTAATCATAACCTTTTCCTTTATCATAATATAAATATTATTTCTCCTAGTTAGACATTAATGCTAACTTGCCTCAGTTGTGTCCGACTCTTTGCGACCCCGTGAACTGTAGCCTGCCAGGCTCCTCTGTCCATGGGACTCTCCAGGCAAGAACACTGGAGTGGATTGCCATGCCTCCTCCAGGGGATCTTCCTGACCCAGGATCGAACCCACATACCTTATGTCTCCTGCAATGGCAGGTGGGTTC
Organism: Muntiacus reevesi; assembly: GCF_963930625.1. NCBI lineage: Eukaryota > Metazoa > Chordata > Mammalia > Artiodactyla > Cervidae > Muntiacus > Muntiacus reevesi. Next base: position 157,660,580 of record NC_089252.1, on the reverse strand, counting down.
TTTACCACCAGCGCCACCTGGGAAGCCCCAGACATTAATGGTTAATTCTTTTGAAAATTTGTCATTCTTTGGAGTTTCCCATTTACAGTTAAAATTGAAAAATACAGACTTGAACTTCAATGAACAAATTCTGTCTCATTTTGATCTGAAAAACAGTAGTAAATTTAACACTGTATTTATCGGTTGAGTATCCTTTGTAAAGGGGGGACACATGGATGAATTACTTCAGAGCCTACATTATGTAAAAGTCACTGTGTCACAGCTACTGTCTCTTGTGTATCACATGAGGCCCTTTACCCTCAAGCTTGATGATGAATTAGCACAGAAGCCCAGTTGGAGAAGGAAATGGCAGCCCACTCCAGCGTTCTTGCCTGGAGAATCCCAGGGACGGCGGAGCCTGGTGGGCTGCCGTCTATGGGTCTGCACAGAGTCGGACACAACTGAAGCGACTTAGTAGCAGCAACAGTCCAGTGACATAAAAAACAAACAGATAAGACAATAAGAAAAAATTAATAAGTGAATCATAGTCTTAAATGATACAATAGATCAGCTGGACTTACTTGATGTCCATAGGTCATATCATCTAACAAAGCAGAATTTCAATTTTTTTGAAGTGTACATGGAATATTTTCCAGGACAGATCATCTACTAGGTCAAGAAATAAGCCTCAACAAATATAAGGGAATAGAACTTATATCAAGCATTTTTATGACTGTTACATCAACTGAAGAAAAAAACTGAAAAAGAACAAACACATGAGACTAAAAATGCTTTTGAAAAGAATAAATGTGTCAACAGTGAGATCAGAAAAGAACTGAAATACCTCAGACAAATGAAGATGAAAACACAACTCTCTATAATTTACTGGACTCTGCCAAATTAGTTCTAAGAGAGAAGTTCATAGCAATACAGACCTTCAAGAAAAAAAAAAAACAAAACAACAAGTTAACCTATCAATTAAAAGAATTAGCAAAAGAAAAACATCACAACATGAACAGAGGAATGAAATGAAGATCAGAGAGAAAATAAAAGACCAAAGAAACCATGCAGTATTTTAAGAGTTAAAACTGATAAAAATTTTTAGCTAGACTCACAAAAAAGAGAAAGAACCCCCCCAAAATGAGAAATGTAAGGATATATAACAGGTACCATGAAAATCGAAAGAAAAAAAAGAAAAGAAAAAAAATCATATTCTTTGAATAGATCAACAAATCGGACAATTTAGAAAATTGAAAAATGCAAAAACTGAGTCAAGCAGAATTGGACAGTATGACCTGATGACTAGATGTGACTCTGAATCTGTAATTAAAAAAAAAAAAATCTCCCAGCAAAGAAAAGTCTAACCTAGTCTAGTTCACAAGGGAATTCTACCAGGCACACAAAGGACTTCTATCTATCCTTCTGAAACTCTTCCAAGTAACTAAAGAGGGAATACTCCCAAATCCATTCATGAAGCCACAATCATCCCGACACCAAAACCAGACAAAGACACTACAAAATTAAAAAATTACAGGCCAACACCTTTGATGAACATACATGCAAAAATTCTCAACAAAATATTAGCAAACCAAATCCAATAATACACAAAAAGGACCAATTACCACTCTCAAACTGGATTCATTCGAGGGTTTCAGGGACGGTTCAACATATGCAAAATGAAAACAAAAACACAGTGTGATAACTATACTAGCAAAAAGAAAGACTGAAACCTAATCATTTCAATAGATGCAGACTAGCTTTTGATAAAATTCACCATCCATCCAGGCTAAAACCTCTCAACAAAATGCTTATAGAAGGAACATGTCTCAACATAAAAAAGGTTACTAAAGCATCCACAGTCAACATGATACTCAATGATGAAAAGCTAAAAGCCTTTCTGCTAAATTCAGGAGCAAGACAAGAATGCCTACTGTCACCAGCTCTATTCAATACAGTATTGGAAGCCCTAGCCAGAGCAAATCAGATATAGTAAGAAGTAAATGGTATCCAGCTGGAAGCAAAGAGGTGCAGATGACCAGATGACACTGTATCAAGAACCCTAAAGTCTCCACCTAAAAACTATGAGAACTAATGAATTTAGCAAGCTTGTTAATAAACAGAAAGAAGTTGCATTCCTATCTACTAATAATGAAATATCAGAATGGGAAAGTTAAAAACAACAATAACAACAACAATCACCACCAATCCCATTTAAAGTCACATTAAGAAAAATACCGTATGAATAAACTTAACCAAGGCAGTGAAAAGACTATATGCTAAAAATGATATAAAACATTGTTAAAAGATACAGAAGACAATCAAAAGAAATGGAAAGATACCCCACATTCTTGGATTGGAAGAATATTAAAATGGCCATAATATCTAAATCAATCTATACATTTATGTCAGTCCTTATCAAGCTGTGAGAATATTATCCACAGAACTAGAAAAAAAATCCAAAACCTAACAGGGAACTAAAAAACACTCCAAATTCCCAAAGCAATCTTAGAGAGCAAAGCTGGAATTGTGATACTCTCACACTTCCATCTATACTATGAAGCTCAGTAATCAAACCAGTGTTGTATTGGTAGGAAAACACACATATAGCAGTGTCACAGAGTATAGAGCCCAGGAATAAATGGGCATACCTACAGTCAATTAATCTACAAAGGAGGCAAGACTATACAATGGAGAAAAGACCATCTCTTCAAGTGGTGCTGGGAAAGCTGAAAGGCCACATGTAAAAGAAGGATTATCCTACTATGTAAGGTGACAGAACATTCTAAACTCAAAATTATTTGAAAATCTAATGTAAGATATAAAACCATAGAGCTTATATAAGAGAACACAGGAATTTCTGACATAAATGGTGGCACTACTTCTTGATTCATTTGCTTAATGCAAAAGAAATTAAACAAAACAAACGAATGAAAAAATGAGACTAAATTACACATAAAAGCTTTTGCACAAAAGCCATCAACAACAAGGAAAAAATGCTGAATGGAAAGTACTATTTGCAAATGGCACAGCCAGCAAGAGGTTGATATCTAAAATGTACCAACAGTTTTGGTACAACTGCATACCAAAATAAATAAATAAATAAATAAAAATCCAATCCATAAAATGGGCAGACGACTCCACATTTTTTCCAAAGAAGACACACAGATGACAAAGAGGCACATGCAGAGAGGCTCAGCACTGGTAATTAACTGCTGCTACTGCTAAGTCACTTCAGTTGTATCCGACTCTGTGCGATCCCATCCCTGGGATTCTCCAGGCAAGAACACTGGAGTGGGTTGCCATTTCCTCCTCCAATGCATAAAAGTGAAAAGTGAAAGTGAAGTCACTCAGTCGTGTCCGGCTCTTCGCGACCCCATGGACTGCAGCCTACCAGGCTCCTCTGTCCATGGGATTTTCCAGGCAAGAGTCCTGGAGTGGGGTGCCATTGCCTTCTCCGCTGGTAATTAACAGAGAAATGCAAATCAAAACTACAATGAGGTATTATCCCAAATCAGTCAGAATGGCCACCATCAAAAAGTGTACAAATAATAAATGTTAGGGAAGATGTAGAGAATAGGGAACTCTTGTACTCTTTTTTATGAGAATATAAAATGGTGTAGCCACTATGTAAAACAGCACAGAGGTTCCTTAAAAAGCCAAAAATGCAACTACCACATGATTCAGCATTTTTACTCCTGGGCTCACTAAAAAAAAAAAAAAAAAAAAAAAACCACAAACACTAATCTGAAAATATATGTGCACCACAATGTCCATAGCTGCACTATTTACAATAGCCAAGATATGGAAGGCACCTAAGTGTCCATTAACATAAGAATGGGTAAAGAAGATTTGGTACATACACACAATGGAAAAAAAGACTAAAATAACATGAAATAATGCCATGCAGCAACGTGGATGGATCTAGAGAATATTATGCTTAGAGAAACAAGTCAGCAAAAGACAAACACTATATGGTGTCACTAACCCAAAGAACAGCAAGGAGAGATAAAAAAGCCTTCCTAAGTGATCCTAAATGCGAAGAAACAGAGGAAAACGATAAAATGGGAGACTAGATATCTCTTCAAGAAAATTAGAGATACCAAGGAAACATTTCATGCAAAGATGAGCACAACAAAGGACAGAAATGGTATGAACCTAACAGAAGCAGAAGATATTAAGAAGTGGTGACAAGAATACACAGAAAAACTATACAAAAAAGATCTTCATGACCCAGATAACCACGATGGTGTGATCACTCACCTACAACCAGACATCCTGGAGTGTGAAGTCAAGTGGGCCTTTTAGGAAGCATCACTATGAACAAAGCTAGTGGAGGTGATGGAATTCCAGTTGAGCTATTACAAATCCTAAAAGGTGCTGCTGTTAAAGTGCTGCACTCAGTATGCCAGCAAATTTGGAAAACTCAGCAGTGGCCACTGGACTGGAAAACGTCCATTTTCATTCCAGTCCCAAAGTCAGGCAATGCCAAAGAATGTTCAAACTACCACACAAGTGCACTCATCTCACATGCTAGTAGTGTAATGCTCAAAGTTCTCCAAGCTAGGTTTCAATAGTACATGAACCAAGAACTTACAGATGTTCAAGCTGCATTTAGAAAAAGCAGAGGAAACAGAGATTAAATTACCACATGTGCTGGATCATAGGAAAAGCAAGAAAATTCCAGAAAAGCATCTACTTCTGCTTCATTGACTATGTTAAAGCCTTTGACTGTGTGGATCACAACAAACTGTGGAAAATTCTTAAAGAGATAGGAATACCACACCACCTGAACTGCCTCCTGAGAAATCTGTATAGGTCAAGAAGCAACAGTTAGAACCAAATATGGAACAAGGGACTGGTTTCTAATTGGGAAAGGAGTACGTCAAGGCTTGATATTGTCACCTTGCTTATTTAACTTCTATGCAGAGTACATCATGTGAAATGCTCAGCTGGATGAAGCACAAGCTGGAATCAAGATTGATGGGAGAAATATTAATAACCTCAGATATGCAGATGACACCACCCTTATGGCAGAAAGTGAAGAAGAACTAAAGACCCTTTGATGAAAGTGAAAGAGGAGAGTGAAAAAGCTGGCTTAAAACTCAAGATTCAAAAAATGAAGATCATGACATCCAGTCCCATCACTTCACGGCAAATAGATGGGGAAACAAGGAAACAGTGACAGAATTTATATTCTTGGGCTCCAGAATCACTGCAGATGGTGACTGCAGCCACGGTACTAACAGACACTTGCTCCTCGGAAGAAAAGCTATGACAAACCTAGACAGCATATTAAAAAGCAGAGACATTATTTTACTGACAAAGGTCTGTCTAGTCAAAGCTATGGTTTTTCCAGTAGTCATGTATGGGTGTGAGAGTTGGACCATAAAGAAAGCTGAGTGTTGAAGAATTGATGCTTTTGAACTATGGTGTTGGAGAAGACTCTTGAGAGTTCCTTGGACTGCAAGGAGATCAAACCAGTGAATCTTAAAGGAAATCAGTCTGAAATATTCATTGGAAGGACTGATGCTGAAGTTGAAATTCCAATTGCTGTGGCCACCTGATGCAAAGGGTTAATTCATTAGAAAAGATCCTGATGCTGGGAAAGATTGAAAGCAGGAGGAGAAGAGGGTAACAGAGAATGAGATGGTTGGATGGCATCACACATTCAATAGATATGAGTTTAAGCAAACTCTGGGAGACAGTGACTGGTGTGCTGCAGTCTATAGTGTTGCAAAGAGGCAGACAGGAACTACTGAGCTACTGAACTGAACCCAGAGAGGGTCACCATACATGGGAGAATGGTTACAGTTACAGAGGTTCTCCCCAAGGAGCAAGAGGTCTGGGGCCCCAGCAGTCTCCCCAAAATGGGGGTCTTGTAACAGGAATACAAGACCCTAGACAATTTGGTTTTTAAGGCCAGTGGGACTTTCTTTCAGGAGACTGGTTGCCCTGGATTTACTGCCACTGGCAGTAGCCATTTGGGATCTCACTGTACCACATGGACGCATGCCAGCCAGCACCACTGTGGGATCCTCCCTCTAGCTGGTCAGCCTTAGGACCCAGCCCTGCCCCTATCCAACAGCCTGTGGGCACCATGACTGGTATCCTCAGGCTCTGCAACCAACTGAGCAGGGACAAGCCCCACCCACCAGACAGGTTGCTTTAAGTTCTACCCCCTGGCCCCCACCCACAGATGGCCCTGGCCCTGCCAACCACAGGCCCCAGGACCTGGCCCCATACATATGCAGTGCACAGTCCCTAGACCACAGACACCCAGGGCCCTGTATCCAGAGACCCCAGACCAAATCCTGCCCATCAGCAAGCCTGCTCTAGCCTTGAATCCATCCTCACCAACAGTGGACCAGACATCAGCCCCAGGACAACCACAGCCAGCTGTGACCGGACCCAGCCCACTCACCAGCAGGCCGACACAAGCTTCAGGATGCCTGTTCTTCACCCATCAGCAGTCTGACACCAGCCACTGGACCCACGGGCCCTCAGCTAGACCCTTTCTGCCAGTGGGCCAGCACAAGCCCCAGGACCTGGTGTCACCACCTGGACCCCGACTCATCTCACCTGTGAGCCAGCACTAGCCCCGGAGGCCCCCTGTGATTCTGCAGCCACTTTCTCAGGACCTCTGCCTCCAACCAGAATCTAGCAACTTCTGTGCAAGGCAGGGCCTGGCAACCAATTGGGTGGGAGGGCCAGCCACGGTATTCAGCTTGTGAATACTATGCACAGGACCAATGCAGCCCTCAGGGGGAACCCTAGAGCAGACAGCTTTGGCCACAAGAGGGGAGTGTGCTTCCTGGACATGTAGGGTGTCTCTACACAGGCCACTTGTCCAAGTTCAGGAAACTGGACCAAACATCACAGACATAAAGTGCAGCAATTCAGGCAACATGAGGAGATAGAGGAATGTGTTCCAAATGAAGAAATCAGTTCTTCTTCTTCTGAGAAGTGACGTGAAGACAAGGAATCTACCTGAGGATGATGATCATAAAGCTGACTGAAGAACTAAAGAGAAGAATGGATTAACTGAGTAAGAAGACAGAAGTTTTAAACAGTTAAAAAATATTCAAAACCCACCAGAGGTGAAGAATATAACTAAAATAAATCAACAGATTGAAGCAGAGGAACGGATCAGTGAACAGTTGGTTTTAGAAAGCAGTTCTCATAAGACAAGAAGTATTATGCCAAAATATAATGGGTTTAGTATATTTTAATGGTTACTACAAGTGAAAACCAAGACAAGCATGGACACAGCCCAGCAAATCTCAGCCCCACACTCTCCTCTGTGAAGTCAGGAGGGTCTGACAGCAGACATGTGAGGATGCTGCCCAACCGGATGCATGGAAGCTGCCCCTCCATCCTTGAATCCCATTCTTGTCTACCCTCCAATGCTTGTCAGGACAGTAGAAGATCCAGACAAGAGGGATTCATTCTTGCCGTGGACTTTGACGTGGGGGTGAGGTCAGGCTCACCTCCCACTCTGGGGGTGACAGGCAGGTGCAGGGTGGGGTCACCAACAGGAAGTCAATGAGAGGAAATAGCAGGTGTGGGGGTGCCTGTCAGGCTCCTGTAACAACAGAGCCATGAGCTGAGTCCTCAGAGTCTGGAGGACAGACGTCAACGCACCACAGACTTGATGTCTGGTGAGACCCCTTCCCAGTTCACACATGGTGCCATCTCCCGTGTCCACAAGTGGCCGAACGGCTGGGGGCACTCTGATCCCATTCATGGGGGCTCCACCCTCATGACCTCATCATTCCCCCCTCCCCTCAAGGCCAACACCATCACCCTGGGCATTTGGGTTCAACCTGAGTTTGGGGAGATACACCCTCAGACTGTAACAGAAAGACCCCACTAAACCGACGTACAGGATTCATGCTGAGGGCAGTCAGGGGATCAGACCTCATTAATGGGGGAAGGTGGATGAGCAGTGTGGTCAGTGTTGAGGCTGGAGCACTCTGGCTAATTTGACTCAACAGGAATCTTGCTAAAATTGGACAATAAAGAGACAGACCCCGAAGCCTGAGGAGTCAGGACCTCACTGGGAGCCGCTCAGAGGAGCCTGACTAGAGTCTGGTCCACGGGACACTGTGACCCTCCTCTGCTCCAGCTCACTTGTCACTGTCACACTGGCTCAGACTGTCCATTCTCCACAGTGCAGGGGGCTCCACAGTATGCCTGAACCCCCAGTCCTGCTCGCAGAACTCCACAGGCTCCCCCTAAGGCAAGTGACAGGCAAACATGGGAGAGAACTTGGGTTCATGTCTACCACCAGGACTTGATCACACAATGTGAGTCATGTGACCTTGTTGGTGTCCAGCGCGTATAACCTTGCTGACACTACATTTCAGTCTGTTACGTGTATAGACTTCTGTCTGAACAGTGTACACGCTGTAATACCTCACTGCTAAAAAACGCTAACCAGCACCTGAGCTTTCCAGGTCAGAACAGTAAGATCACTGATCACAAATCAAACAATGAAAGTCTGAAATACCCCAAGATGTAACTAAAATATGACTAAGTGAGCAAATGCTGTTGGGAAACTGGCCTCATATTTGCTCAATGCAGGCTTGCCACAAACCTTCATTTAGTAAGAAACAGCATGTGCAGAGCACAGAGCAGATGGTGTCTACGTCCATGGGAAACCCCCTGTGTGGGCAGCAGCTGCCCAGGAGAGACATTTGCTCACTGACCCAGGGTCCTCCGAGGAGCATCCACTCTCACTGCAGGACAGCCCTTCACCCCTGAGCCCCTCAAATGCTGTGGGCATTCCCCACAGTGGTCAGAGGACTTGGCCCTTGTCCTTCAAGTTCAGATCCCACCATCTCTGTACAGCTGGGTCTGGAACAGCACTACTGATGCCTGTCCACACCCCCTGGATCCTGGACACAGAATTCTTGCTGCCTTGGGCTTCCCTGACCTTCCACCCCCAACTTAGGAAGTGCTCCAGTCAGGAGGGAAGACAGACCTGCCTCCAAGTTCTGAACAACTGGAAGACTTGCCGCTTCTGATAATGAGCTACATGGTCTTCAGGACTGATTGGCAAGGCCTGGCGTCTGAGGATGCTGAGCCCAGCTGCACCGGGTTGCCCGTCAGAGGCTTTCTGGGGATGGAGCATGCAGACTCCCTCCTAGACAACACATCACAAGTGAAGTACTGTCACTGTTAGTAGACTAGGTGTGTTCTTCCTGGGGCACAGCCAGCCAAGACACTGCGATGCCAAGGTCACCAGCAAAGAGGGCTTATTCATGAGGCAGCCAAGCGAGGAGATTGGAGAACAAACCTCAGGTCTGCCTCCCAGGAGGCACAGGGCTGGGGTACTGATGGGACAGTGAACAGGGCCCCATGGGCACCGTGATTAAAAAGGTGCCTAGCCATCCTTGTGCACAGGCATGACTAGGTTCCAGGCCTCTGCATGTTCACAAGGTCACCAGCACATGCAGATCCAGGTGAGGCGTTGGTGGTCCTATGCCATCTCAACCAGCTCAGCCCAAACTCCACAGAGCCGCCGCCAAGTTCCTACAGGACAACTCCGGTAAACAGCTTATTGATTAGACTCCGAACTGCTTGGAGGACATGCAAGCCTTCACAACTTTGATTAGGGATGGCAGGTAGAATGGGTTCAGTCTCCCCCCCCCATCTTGTGATCGTGCCTCAGTCTGGGGGAGAGGGGTGAGGACAGCTCTGGCTACTTTCTGCTGTAAGGCGAGTAGACCCAACAAGGGCTTGAAGAGTCAAACTGCTTAGCACTTTTCTGAGTGTATTTTCTTACTTCTGGTTTCATGTTAAAACTTACCTCAACAAACAAATACTTCCTGTGCACCAGCTGTCAAGGAAGCCACAGGCCCAAAGCTGGTAATTGAAACTGCAAAGACATGCCCTCAAGGGGCACACAGAATGCCAGCCATGGCTACTGTTCAGGATGTTTAGGGGTTTTATCCAGGGAAAGGAGGAAACAGGTGATCAGACCAATTGACAGGTTACATCTGAAGTCAGTGAGGTTAGCTGTGGTCAGAAAGCTGACCAACACAACCAAGTGGTCACCACAATCTGGTCCAGAAACGGGTTTTAGAAGACAGAACCGTTGCCATAGAGATTACCCTCTTCTACCAAAGTAGCAGAAATCCTCATCATTCCCTGTTTCTACCAAAGCAGGACCAAGTCTGGGAGGCTAGAAACAAAGGGCTCCCCAAATAACACATCCTCCTCGCAACCTAGCAAGTCATTACGTTGCCGTCCGAAGGGTCTGACTTGAACAAAGCAGCACTCCAGCAAACCCACTCGCTTCAGTTTCTTTCTCTCAGTTTTTTTTTTCCCCCTCTTGTAGCTTCTGAAAGGCAACCGGAGATCTGTCAGAGCTGCCGTGACCTGGGAGCAGCCAATGTCAGGGGCGGGGCTGGAACCAGCAAGGTCTGGGCGACCTTGGTCAAGGTTCTCCTTCTGCAGCATGGTTTCTGCTTCCCATTCCAGTTCTCCTGAGGGCCCAGCAGGGATGGAGCCAGTCTTCTGGATGGTCCATCTTCCAAGATTTCAGCCTAGAGGTTCCCTGACTACTTCTTTAAAAGCATCACTAGAAGGGTTTTCTGTGAGTCCAAAGTTGGGGGTCCAGATGTGGTGGAGCCCGGTCACTCCCAGGACCCCCAGAGAGTCTTCTGGTGGAAACTGCAATCCTGGTCAGAGCTCCACCTCCCCGGTCAGTGGGCAGCTCTCTGTCCTTGAGTTCAAAACCCCAAATATTTAATAAGGACTGAGAGTCTGCCTTCTTCCTAGACACCTTACAGCCTCATTCAGCCATGAAGTCTGAAGTCAAACCTGTACCCTGGTCTCAGGTGTCCTCTGTCTCACTGGTGATCAGAGCATCATCCGCGTCCTGGAGCAGGGCCTCCCTGTTTAGTTCAAGGTCTCCTGAGTCTGGCCAGGACTTCTTCAAGTATCGTGAATGTGTAAGTCCCCAAGGAAGCACTGTCCAGCAGTAACGTAATCTAAGTCCTTTATCTCCATCTTCCCACTCGAAAGCAGACTTGGGATTCAAAACTCAAGAGTATACAGAAAAGGCCTCTTTCAAGTCCAAAAATGGTCACCCTACAGGAGTCCCTGGACAAAGTCGTGAGCAGAGAACTGGTTAGGGACAGCAAAGTATTCTTATAACCTACTGAATGTTCTTCAGTCAGGTACAGACACTCAGCTGTGGACCAGCCGATCACAAAGTGACCAGCAGGAGCATGTGGGTCATACCGAAGGAAGGCTGTTAGGAGTCCACCCCCAGCTTTGCTTCCTCCTTTTCATGGATACTGCATAAAATCTGGATGCCTGCCCCCTGCAGAGCCTGACCAGTACAGCTGTGGTTGTTTCCCATCTTCCCAGTACTCCCATTTGCCCATCCCCCAGACTCACCGTCTGGGGCTTCTCTCCCAGAACACACTGCGGTAGAGCCTGCAACTCGCAGGACTGCTCTGGTGGTGCTTTAGCATCCACCCAGCATCCCAGTGCAGAGGCTACCTTGGTACTTAGTTCAGTCAACCTCATCTCAGAGGGGAAGTGAGGTCATCGAGTATAGACAGAAAGCCATCAAGGACTCTTCCCCAACTGGAGAAAAGCTTTTCCCTGGGGTCCTCTGACAGCCCTTGCTACTAACAGTCTCAAAAGAAAGTTTAGAAAGCTGGGTATTTAAAATCAAGTTCCCCGACTCCCAAGTAGTGATTTCCCTCTGTCAAGTCACCCAGGGCTCCATGTGGAAAGCAGTGATAACTAGGTAGTATCACCCTTGGTCACTGTCAGTTACCTGGGGCACCGGATATGCTGCCTGCTTGCTTTCTTTAAGAGTCTCAGTGTTGGACACAATTCCAGGGTCCCTCCTGCTTGCACTATGCACATTAGTGTGGTCCCATTATTGGGTGCCCCATTCGAGTTGGGGTTTGAGGCTTCCTACCTTTTGCCAAGTCCCTTGTTGGAGCCTTGATTCGGTCTACTCTTCCCTGGGTTCAGGCAGCCACCAGCACAATGGCCTGTTTTATCCACCATGGTTTCCTTTTCTCCTGAAACTGGTCCCTGCAATTACAAATTTAGGGCCATTCCAACAAGTCAGGACATCGACATCCTTAAAGCTCCTCCCATCTTTTGCAGCTTCTGTTCGTCAGAGTTGTTTTGACCAATGAGAATCATAGGGACCATTTAAAATTCTCTGGGTCCTCATTGTCTATATCTGTACTGCCAGTAGGCTTTACAGACCCTGCCCAGAAATTCTGAAGGCTCCTCATTTGGTTTCTGTTTTACTGTCTGTACTTCATTAAGGCTTCTTTGTTTTGCCCCTCTTCACAGCCCTGCAAGAATGCAATCTCTATAATGTTCACATTTCAGGCTGTCCTCAGTATTCATATCCCAACTGGGATCTGCTGTTAACACAGCTATGCTTGCTGCAGCCTAAGCTGGGTCACCAGGCGTTTCTGTAAGAAGCCTATCTGCCTCCTTTTAAGCTTCATTCTGCACTATTCTATGTTCTTCTGAAGTGAGAAAGGTGTTGAATACACTTTGAACAACTGCCCAGGTCAGGTTGCAGGTTGCAAGAGGAAAAAAAGATTGAAAAAAATGTTTTCTATCCCCTTGAGGTCATCTCTGTAAGCTGGCATACTGTTCTTCCAAATAAATCCAAAGTTGCAGAAGTGTGGACTCAGATCCATCCCATCCAGTTCACATTCACACCCCCAAGAGGAACCTGCTTTAACAGATGTTGATCCACCTGAGTTTGGGTAGCTTTCTGGCCCAGTTGGGTGCCCAGGTGGATTTTACTGAGAGCAAGTCATTCTCTTTTTCATTAGGACCAAGCAAAATAGGTTTCTTTCCTTCCCTGTGGGACTTTACAGCTTGGCACAGGTTTATTTTGATATAACATAGAAGACTGTAAAAAAGCATTTCACCTTCCCATTTATAACATAAATCTGGTTGAAAAGATGTATTGTAACTTAAGAATCTATTTCCAGGCTGTTGGAGTCTAAAGGATGGTGTGTGTGTGTGTTGGAGTCTAAGGGATGGTGTGTGTGTGTGTGTGTGTGTGTGTGTGTGTGTGTGTGTGTTGGAGTCTAAAGGATGGTGTGTGTGTGTGTGTGTGTGTGTGTGTGTGTGTGTGTGTAAGGGAATAACAAGGGGGAATCTTGCAAAGCTTTGTTTCCAGTGGTCACAGCAATGAAATGTAAGGGTCCTTGCAGTAGTCACTAAGAAGCTCAGTCCCCAATATCAAATCTTATTTTTCTTACAGAAGCTTTACTTATTATAACACAAAACAGGAAACAATGCAGTCATTCATCAGGTAAATAAACTGTAATACATCCATACAATGATACACTACTTGGCAATGAAAACGAAAAGACTGATGAAGCCCTCAATCTGTATGAATCTCCAAAGAATTATTCTTAGTGAAAAAAGCCAAAGGTTACATACCGTAAGATTGCCTTTAAACAGCATCTGTGAAATGTGGAAATTACAGAAATGGAGATAAGGATGAATGAGGTAGCGTGAGGGACAGGAGGAAAGCAAGTGTAGCAGTTAAAAGGCAGGCAAGAAACAAGGTATTTGCGGGCACTGAAATGTTCTGTCTGTGACTGTATGGTAGCGCTAGTGGTAAAGAATCTGCCTGCCAATGCAGGAGACATAAAAGACACAGGTTCAATCCCTGTGTCAGGACGATCTGCAGAAGTGCATGGCAACCCACTCCAGTATTCTTGCCTGGAGAACCCCACGAACAGAGGAGCCTGGCAGACTGCAGTCCCTGGGGTCACAAAGAGTTGGACCTGACTGAAGCAACAGCATGTGACTGTATCAGGGTCAGTATGCTAGTTACTATGTTTAACTACAGATTTTCATGGGTTTTATTATGAGGGAAATTGGGTAAAGGGCATACAGGATCTCGGTGTTATTTCAACTGTTCAATTTTAACAGTTATCCACAAATACAAAGGAAAAAAAAGAAAAAATACATATAAAAAAAGATTCTCCACATCAGCCCTTTCATCCACATACTTCTACACTCTAGACAACCTCACCCAATTAAAGTGTATTTTCTTAATTTGTATAATTTTCTTAGACTTGATAGCTTAAAGTGTTTGGTGCCACCGGATTCACGGTCTTTGAAGGAGAAGGTTTAACTCCAGGACCAAAGTCTGGTCTCAGTCACTCAGAGCTTTGTGCGGATTTTTATTCAAAGTGAAAGTGACAGAAAAAGCTTATGACATAGACATCAGAAGCGGGTAGGAGAGTATCCACCCTCACTAGTTAAGCAGGGCATTATATACTTCTCAACTGGCTGCTGAGAATATATAAAAAGAATACCTCAAGGCTGTAAGAGTTCCACCAGACCCTTTCCCAAGATTCACATCCTGAGATAACTTTGGCACATTAGCCAGGGAGAACCGGTTCTGGCCAATGTCTCTGGGCAAGATATACTATTGTGTAATCATGGGTACAAGTCTTGAGAAAGATATTCCTAGGCAAGATTTGTTACAATTATTAATATAGAGCCTAAGAAAAGCATTTCCATGAGTAAGATATTGAACTGTGTGATCACTAGCACACTAGCTGTGTGATCATTTTCTTTCCTAAAGAAAGGCCAGTTCTCCGGCAAGATCCACAGGTACACAAGGCTTAAGGAAAGCATAAGCCAGAATGTTCATCTCTGCCTTATAGGGCCTTGGACTGCCTGACTAAGCTTTAACTCCTTCAGAATTGAGGGGCATATTCAGTTTATTACCATTTTGGATAACTGTTTCTTGCACAGAACCAGTATCTGGGGCCATTTTTTTTTATCACCAATAACCCAGCAGCCAATACTCAACGGTTAAGACAATCAAACATAGTTGTGAACACAGGAGACCAAACACCAGTGCCTTGGGCCTCCAGCCCCGGTGCCTCAGCAGTGGTGTGCTGGCTCAGTTGTGTCCGGCTTTTCACGACCCCATGGACTATAGCCCGCCAGGGTCCTCTGTCCATGGGGATTCTCCAGGCAAGGATACTGGAGTGAGTTGCCGTTTCCTTCTCCAGGGGATCTTCCCGACCCAGGGATCGAACCTGGGTCTCTTGCCTCTCCTTCATTGGCAGACGGGTTCTTTACCCTTGAGCCTCCCCGGAAGCCCCTCAGCCGCCGGACTTCCCAGTTGTCTACAAACCCCCTCAGGCGGCCTCCAGCTCCGCCTCTGTCAGGACCATCCGACCACTTGGCACAGGAGCGTCTCTTTAGCTAGGCTACACACCCAGAAGACATCTTCCTACCCGAACCCCAAAACTGCTTTTCTGCCACAAAACGAAAATGAACACAGGAGGTTAGGGTACCGGGTAGGGATCTGGGAGGCGGCCCTGGAGCAGAGAGACCCAAGGCTCAGGCTAGGCCTCTCGGTCCCCGTGAGGGGCCAAGTCCTCGGCCGAGGTCCCCTGTACCCCTCCTTCTCAGCCCGCTTCCAAATTCATCACCAAATTCATCACCAAGTTAGTTTTGTTCGTGAAGCAACAAAACAAACAGGCGAAGCACAGAAAGGGGTTATGCACAGCTGGACGACGAGAAAGGACAAGCTTCCAAAACACCTCAGCGAAGCCCAATGACTGACCGGAAACAGATGGCTGATAGCTGACAATGGCTGTGCGGACTTGAGAACTCAGGGCGCGGGGGGAGTGGATGTGAGAACCCAGGGCGTGTGGGACGCGGCCCAGGGGACACAGGGTGTCAGGGGCGTGGCCTGGGGGACGCAAGGTGTCGGGGGCGTGGCCTGGGGGACTCAAGGTGTCAGGGGCTTGGCCAGGGGGACGCAGGGCGTCGAGGGCGTAGCCCTGGGGATGCAGGGCTTCAGGGATTTGCATGCGGGACGCTGGGCCATGGGGATGTGGACATGGGAACACAGAGCATTGCGGTGTAGATACGGGGACGGCAGGGCGTGGGGGGGCATGTACGTGGGAAGGCAGGGTTCTCAGGAACAAAAGTGGCCTTAAAACTCATACAAACAAAGTTTAAAATGTTTTTTAGAGTGTCACATAAGTAAGCAACCTGACTCAAAGTAGTTTAGAGGAAGAAGAAACCGCCAGGCTGTGGGGGCTGCAAAGCAGATAAGACTTAAGTCTGGAGTTAGATGGGAACCCTGAGGGCGCAGGTCTGGCCTGCACGGATGTGCAGATTGTTGACTATACAGGGGACTTGTGGCAGCTGAAATCCAAGAGCGCCACTCACCAACCAAGCCCTGTACTTGCTCTTTGTGGACTGCAAGGAGGACAGTGATGAACCTTGTATAGGGGAGAGATTCCATAAGTCTGGATTTAGGAAGAAGGGCTGGAAGTTCTAGAAACTGAGGCTTCATGGAGGGAGAAGGGAGCAGACTGGAGAAGTGGACTGGAGGCCAGTTTCAGCAGAACTGAAATAAGAATCTGCTTCGCTTTGCTGCAGTGTCTGGCAAAACGGAATCTTTCAGCAAGTCCTAGGTGAAAATAATAGTGCTACAAGCAATAAATAGTGATACAAGTAATAAATAGTACAAATAAAGAAAAGAAATGTTTCAGAGTGTTTAGAAAGTGATACCCTTTCCCCACTTCAAATTAGTGTGTTTATTTTATTCATCTTCTTCAACACAGCGGTCTTGTCCAAGTTTCATTTGGGAAGGAAACAGGAAAACAACAATATAGTGAGCACACACTGAATCATAGCTTTTCCACAAATGCTTTGAAATCTTGGCTGAAGTTGACCCACTAGGGGCCAGGAGCTAGAAATGACGGGGCTCTTTGTTTTTGAGAATAGATTCTTTGTTGTCTGCTTGTTGAATAGTTCAGTCAGATTAAATATGGGGATAATTAAGTGAAATCCAAAAAGGTAAAAAATGATAAGAGCTAATTAAAGGTCTGATTTTGGATGTAGGAGGAAAACTGAATCTATTGCTACTGAGCGCTTGCCAGAGGACTGGCAGCTTGTGGGGAAGAATCTGATAGATTGAGTGTCCCTAACCTGAGAGTGGCTCCTGACACAGAACTTCACATCCCGAGCCTTAGATGAAGTTAATATCTGTGACAGTATTGCTCTGATTGTTGCCTTCTACGCAGGCAAGCTCACAAAACCTAACAAAGCTATAACATCATGCATTTGGAACTATAATATGAAACACACTGTTTCTATACACACAAGTAACCAAAGTGAAAATAATTGAAAAGAGTAGAACTGTCACGCGAGTGTGTTCTCGGTTCTGTCTCATTCCAGCAAAGATTTGGAGTGACGGACATTAAAGCCCTGGGCATGTCACAGCTCTCGGGTCTTGGACAGACCAGACCGAGTTACAGCTTAACTTAGACAAATCAGTGTTACAGTTCTATTTTATTTAGATAATAACAGGTAAATTCATCCTCGAGGCCTGAGGGCATGCCGATCCAAAGACACAAAGAGAAGAGCACCCCAGCGTGTGGGGGAGAGAGAGAGAGCTTTGGCTCCTCTTTTTATATGTTTTTCTCTCCCTGGGCCTGTCCTATGTAAATTGGGCCAGCCTGGAGTGCTGTTTGTTTTACCTGAGGTCCTCACTCTGGTTCTCGGGCCTTCCTTTGTTCTATTTTCGCCGGCTTATCCCTTCCAGGTTTTTTACCCCCTGCCATTTTGGACTCCTTTTCCCTATTTTAACTACCTACCAGAACTAAACATGAAATTATTTAAATTTTATATTAAATGTTGCTGCCCCAACAAGTAAGTTTAATTCAAGAAGACAGAAGGAAAGCCTTGAGAGTCTGAAAGAACCCAAAAGAGTGATGGACTTGAACATTCACAGTAATTTTTGATCACATCAAAACTTACTTCAATTTTTGCTTCTTTACTTTGATATCCAACTCCCTCGGGGAAGGAGGGGGAACTCTCTTGAGGGACAATATGCATACTGTCAAATGAATGGGCCCCTTTTAAATGCACAGTGAGATGAGTTTAGAAAAACACAAACGCTGCTATTACTGGCTGCCCAGCCAGTATCTCCAACAGCCAAATAACCTCAGGGCTCCTCCCAGGCCTCGTGTCTCATCTAGGCTTCACTGAAGATTATTTTTGCCTGTTCAAGAACTTCACATACATGGGAATCGAGAGTCTAGGTATTTTATTTTATTTTATTTCTTTCAGAAGGCCTTCACGTCCTTCTGGTGGGGATGGAAGTGGGCACTGGGAGGTCACCCCACTTCCACAGTTCTAGATATGGTGGGAGTCAGCATCCTGCTGAGAGAGAAAGGCAGGGGTCGGGGTGGCGGAATAGCCCAATGGATTGGTCAGGGTTGCGATCTTCCCTGAGTGGGTGGGAATGACCCAAAGGAAATATCCTGGCGAGGGTGTGTGGGATCATAGCTCCAGAAACCGCAGGGGAGCTGAAGCAGGGAATGCAGTCGGGTTGATCTGAGTCCCTCTGTCCACTGCAGACTCCTCCCTCTCCTCCGCTGCTGAGACGGCTCAACATAGAATTCCCAGAGCCCAGACCCGACCCTCCCTGCCACCCACACCCGGATCTTCCTAGTGGGTCCCCGGATGACAAGTTGAAGGTGTTGACTGCCCAGTTCTGATGTGTGCTGGCCTCTTATAGGATTGAGGAGGGGGATGGTTCGCGGGGGCTGCAGTTGCCTGCTTCTCACCAGCAGAGACGCTCAGGCCACAGTGACAGAAAAAGGGATGCACCTACACACAGGAGTAGGGTGCTGGCCGTTTCTTGGGGCTCCTCACACCATGGCACCTTCCAGACTACATATCTGCTAGGTACCAATGACCCCTGCACCCACCCAGCCAAGAATCAGAGCTTGTTCTGGGCAGGACCAGGACTTGGAGAGCAAGAAAGAACCTTCTGGAACACCCGTCCTTCTTTCTCTGTCCCTTCTTTGACATTCCTTCTCAGTTCGAGATCCCCAAGTTTTGAACTGTTCTGCTAGAGGAGAGGAGGGGAGGGGGAAGTAGGGAGGGGGAAGGAGGGAGGGAAGCGCACAGAGGACCACCCCCCCCACCCCACCAGGGTCCCTCACACCTCGGGGTGTCACCTGCTGGCCTCTAAGTGCTTGCGTGTGACCCTGAAGCATTGAGATGGAGGGCTTTCTCCAGCCTCCCCTCCCCCCATCCCAGCACCCCCGCACCTCCAATTCTGCAAGGCTGATTGGAGCCGCCTTCCCTACCCAGAGCCCTGCTCTTCACCTCCTCTCACTGAAGACAGAGCAAAGCAAGAAAGCAGATTGGTCCTTGTTGCAAACTCTCTGGGAACAAGAGTCTGGAATTCCTGCCTGGAACAATGCTTCCTTCTCCCCCTCCAGATTCCAGTGACTGCCAGCACTGGGTGACCCCACCTCACTTATCTCCCTGGGTTCTTCTGCCTCCTCTCTGCTTCCCGGGTTTTGCTTCCCCCACCCACCCCTGGAAGTGTCCCCTTGGCCTGTCAGCCATCACAGGGGGTGTGGGTGAGGGCAGAGTGGGAAGCAGAGATGCTTTAGGCAAGCCCTTGAAGGATGAGTTTGACAGTGAGGGAGGAGATGGTGTATCTGGGCCCAGGTGCTGGGACCCTTCCACCTCCAGCCTTTGTGGTCCCGGCCCTGGGCTGAGGGGATGCACCTGCAGACACTCCGGTGGTCGTTTAGGGAGAGTGACACACAGTTTGGGGCAGAGAGTTTGCTCCAGGTCTGTTTTTCTTTCTTTTTTTTTTTTCATGCAGTGCCATGGTTTTGAGGTTCATCTCAGCTATGGAGTGCCCTTTATTCCTTCTTGTTACTGTTACTTTTTGTTACACACACAGTGTTTGTGTGATTGTATCACACTTTGTGGATACACTCACCGTTTAATGGAATTGGAATTGTTCCCAGTTTTGAACTATTTGCAGTATTTTGAACAGTTTGAAGTGTTATGAATCAAAAACTCAATAGTCTTTTTATGTCCTCACATGTCCTCACATGCCTTGAGAACATATCTAAGAGTAGGGTTGCTGAGCCTGTCTTATGACAAACTGCAGAACAAATATTCTGAGTGATTGTACCATTTTACACTTCTATCAGCAATGTGCAGTTGTGATGGTTCGTCTTATGGGGCAACTGAAGGCCATGGGTTATCCAGATTGAACAGTATTTCGATGTGCTTCCAGAGGAGATTGGTGTTTGAGTTGGTGGACTTGATGAACCTCTCTCACCCCATGTGGGTGGGGATGGTCCTGGCAACTGAGGGCCTGACTATAACAAGATAGAAGAAGGATTCCCGCCTCTGATGAGCTGGGCCATCTCACGTCATCTTCTGTTCTCAGACTGGGATTTACATCCTTGGCTCCTGTAGTTCCCTGGCTCTCCAGAATCAGATGGCACATCATGGTGCTTCTAAGTCTTCATACCTGTGTGAGTCAGTTCCTCATAATCAGTCTATCCTGGCTTCTCTCTCCAAATATACATATAATATCCCACTGGTCAAAGGCAGAATTGCAATGGAAATTCTCATCTTTCATCCTCTTCCACATAAGGCTTACAGAAGACGGTGATGTGTCTGAAGAATACTAATATAAACCAGACAGGACTGGAGGTCACAGTCAGAGTTCTTTCTGCCCAAGAAACCCACCCCACCCTCTTTGGCATGCTTTTCCTGGTGGCCCTGAGCATAGGGGCTTAATATGGCCAATGTGGAACTGGGGCACTCCACTCTGTGCTTCTAGTTATGGCGCTGCTACTGTATTGATCCCATTGGTCCGAAATAACATGATTTCTGAGTGAAAAGTAAAAACGATGACAAAGGCAGCCTCTCGAACTTCCTTAAGTTTTTAAAAATGAACGTGTGAGCCATCTATTAGAAATAGTGGTTCAATACGTTTTCTTGCTCCTAAAAAAAAAAAAGCAGAATCCAAATTATATTATGACTTAGTGGGCATCTGGGGCTTCCCAGGTGGTGATAGTGGTAAAAAAAAAACTGCCTGCCAATGCCAGAGACTTAAGAAACACAGATTCAATCCCTGGGTCAGGAAGCTTCCCTGGAGAAAGGGATGGCTACCCACTCCAGTATTCTTGCCTGGACAATTCCATGGACGGAGGAGCCTGGCGGCCTACAGCCCATAGGGCTGCAGAGTCAGGCATGACTGAAGCAACTTAGCACTAGCATTAGTGAGCACACGCTCTTCCCGGACAGCACAGTGTGGTTTCTGGGTAGTTCTCCCTTTCAAATTTCTTATCTATGATGTAGACACTATTAATCACATTTTCTAGAGGGTGAAATGGAAGCTCGGAGACTCGTGTAATTAACACAGGATTTTACTAGTGTTAAAAACCAAAATGCTGTGTGCTCAGCAGTGGGATCCAGGGATCTTCACAACCCAGGGATTGAAACCATATTTCTTGTCTCCTGTTTGGGCAGGTGGGCTCTTTACCACTTGCGCCACCTGGGAAACCCCAAAATAATACCTTACCTACTGTTATTTCCCCCATCATTGTGTTCTTTATATGGTAGCTATGATTTACATGAGCTACAATTTGCAGAGATTCATGAGATCTCATGACTTACTAAAAGCTTAGATATGAACCAGGTATTACAATATTGATATAAACTTACTAGTTAACAAAGAGTTGAAATACTTTCAAGTTGCTTGTTGAGAAGGTTAAGACTTACTATCTGTAAGGTTTGGCTGAGGGAACATTCTCAGCAGTTTTGATTTAAAGCTGCCATTTTTTTCTTGGTTTCCCAGGACTTGCCTGCTTAATTTGGCTTAGTCTCGGCTCCTAGAGGCTTGTATTCATATTCTGGCTTGCATACTTGCAAGACAAAGACAGTTTAGTTTTTCAAAGAACAGTTCTGTCACCTAAAGTTATTAAAATCAGTGGCAAGGTTTTTAATAAAAGTGAAATTTAATTTATGAAATTCTGTTTCATAACTTAAGAGTTTTAGTTTATCATGTCTTCAAAGGTTTGTATAAGATTTTTCTGAGTTTATAAATTAAACCAAACCAAAAACAATATTTTTTTTTATTAACCCTTGCATGTTAATTCCCAGTTTACTTATTCTGTGTGACTCAGGGAACTATTGGTATCCTCAGCACCTTTAGTTAATATTTCCTTAGTGGCAATCTATGTGTCTTGTTTTTCCCAAAATATAATTAATTAAGAGCTGTAATCACCTTATATAAAGCCTATTTAAATATACCAATTTATACACTTCTATTTAATTCCACCAAATTCTTTACCTTTAGCTTTAGTTTTCATAAGAATACAATCAACAAGCTTTGATTGGAAATAGGAGGTAGGAGAGAGTTTAGGAGGCTGTGTTGCTGTTCCCTGTCTATTTTACCTACTTTTATGTAGAAGGATATCCTATCCCCAGAGTCAGGTAAAGAACTGGAAGTCAGGTCATTTGGCCTCACTGTCCCAAAATAATTGGCCAGATATCTCAGTGTAAAGTTTTCTAGTTCCTTAAATAGATGAAACTGGGGTAAATAAAACAAATTTGTTTAGCTTTTAATGTTAGAGGCCAGTGAGTGAGTGAAGTGAAGTCGCTTAGTCCTGTCCGACTCTTTGCGACCCCATGGACACCAGGCTCCTCCATCCATGGGATTTTCTAGGCAAGAGTACTGGAGTGGGTTGCCATTTCCTTCTCCAGGGAATCTTCCCAACCCAGGGACCGAACCCAGGGACCGAACCCAGGTCTCCCGCATTTTAGAGACACTTTACCCTCTGAGCCAGCGGGAAGTCCAAAGAGGCCAGTAGGGGGTCCCTAACGACTCATTGTCTTTCCTGGTGGCTCAGAGGGTAAAGCTTTTGCCTACAATGTGGGAGACCTGGGTTCGGTCCCTGGGTCGGGAAGATCCCCTGGAGAAGGAAATGGCAACCCACTCCAGTAGTCTTGCCTGGAAAATCCCATGAAAGGAGAAGCCTGGTAGTCTACAGTCCGTGGGGTCCCAAAGAGTTGGACACGACTGAGCGACTTCACTTCACTTCACTTCATGGCTCATTAACTTTGTCGTTGCTGTGCAATCAGTCATGACTGACTCTTTGCAACCCCATGGACTACAGCACACCAGGCTTCCCTTTCCTTCACTATCTCCCAGAGTTTGCTCAAACTCATATCTATTGAATGGGTGATGCCATCCAACCATCTCATCCTCTGTCATCCCCTTCTCCTCCTGCCCTCAATCTTTACCAGCATTAGGATCTTTTCTAATGAGTCAGCCCTTTGTGTCAGGTGGCCACAGTATTGGAGCTTCAACTTCAGCATCAGTCCTTCCAATGAATATTCAGGACTGATTTCCTTTAGGAACGGCTGGCTTGATCTCCTTGCAGTTCAAGGGACTCTCAAGAGTCTTCAACACTACAGTTCAAAAGCATCAGTTCTTCAGCACCCAGCTTTCTTTATGGCCCAACTCTCACATCCATACGTGACTACTGGGAAGACCATAGCTTTGACTAGACAGACCTTTGTTGGCAAAGTAATGTCTCTGCTTTTTAACATGCTGTCGAGGTTTGTCATAGCTTTTCTTCCAAGGAGCAAGAGTCTGTTAGTATCATGGCTGCAGTCACCATCTACAGTGATTTTGGAGCCCAAGGAAAAAAAGTCTCATCCAATCAGCAAACGACCTGCAAGAACCCTATCCCACTCCTTGTACCCTGGGTATAAAAGTGGACTAAGGACCCCTATTCAACGTCAGTTCTCCCTTGAGCAGGCCTGTTGTTCTAATAGCGTCTCCCACTCTAATAAACTTTATTCATCTTTCATTCTGTCTCATGTCTGGAAATTCTTTTCCAACCCATGCCCGGCCACGACAGAAACAATTGAGGAACCCTGGCCAGGGTTACTCTCCGCTGTGTTCTAAAGGCCCACAGCCCACTGCAGGGGATGTCCTGGCATGCTGCAGTCCGTGGGGTCCCAAAGGGTGACTGAGTGACTAAACTGAGCTGAAGGAAGTGGTTGTGGTTAAATTGTGATTACAGGAAATGTCCACAAGTTGGCAGCAATTCTTCATGACCAGCTTTGGTTACTGGGGCAACCAGAGCCTTAGGGAAAGCCAGCTTCCTGGTTGCGAAATAGAGTGGAATGTGCCTGGGCTGTGTCTTACTATTTCTTCCCCTGAAGTTTCACACCTCATTGCAGGCGTATTCTAACCGGGGCCACAGCAGCCAACTGAGGGTGCTCAGGTGCCTAGGAGGATGCACTGGCAGGAAGGAGGCTTGAGCTGGGAACTCAGGATAGGTGACTTTCCCCCAAGGGAAAGTCCTTAAGGCCAGAGGGTCAGGGCACCATCCTTTGGGTGCATCAGGTACTCTGGTCCCAGAGAGGTAATCAGACAGTACAGGTTTCAGAGGGAGCTCAGCTAAGTGCACCTAGCCTGACATGTTGACATCCGCCAAGTGCAGACATGGGACCCAAGCCTGCCCAGTCTCCAGGAATGGGATAGCAGCCCATGTCAGGGAGGTTGGAGATAATAGAGTAGGACCGCTCTTCTGTCCTTAACATTAGGCCGATGCTATGTTGGAGTACAACTGATCTGCAATATAGTGCTCAGTGTACAGCCACCCAATTCAGGTATCATTTATCCATGGGATAGCCTTTTTCTGGACCTTTTGCCATAGAAGGTTGAATAAAGTGCTAAGCATCAGGTCCTTGTGAATTATTTATCTCAGATACACTTTTCTGTGTATACAATGGAGAAAGGAACAAAACAATTGTAGATTATCTCTTAGAGATACAGATTTCCGTGTATAGGTAGCGATATAGATTTTTGTGTATATGTAGAAGGAAGGAAGAAAGGAAGAGGATAATTCTTATGGGTTATCTATTACAGATACAGGTTTCTATGTTTATGTTAGCCTGGAGATCCTAATTCATTCTAGGCCCTTCACTTTTTTGCAGGGGCGGGGAGGGGAACACTTTGTTTGACTTTGAATTTTCAGAATCTCTTTTTGGATTGTAAATTTTTGCCTTGTATGTCTATTTTTACTTTGCCTGGAAGGTACCTCACATACTATAGTCTTCATCTGCCTGACTGCCTACGCTTAGTGTAGTCATCCCTACAAGGTCCATCCCTGTGGCTACCAGCGTCACAATTCCCTAATTTCAGTGGCAGCTTTTTATGAGTGAGAAATACCTCACCGTATACATGTATCACATCTTGTTTGAGCTTTAATCTCTCGGTGGGGATTTTGCTGGATGTGTGTCTTGGCTATTGGATATAGTGCTATAGTAGCGTTCCTTGGGGTTCATGTGCCTTTTCATTGATGGTTTTATGTAGGCCCCACTGTGGGAATGCAAATCCTAGGCTTTGCTCCCCTTGATAATTTTTTTTTTTCTTTCAGGCATTCAGAGACTGTCCATTACACTGGCTGTTGCCACAGACAGCTTAGGGGTTCTTTTCCTCCAGGCCCTCTCTCACCTATTTTGTTTGTAGACTTGTGAGTACGTCCATTGTGACTGGTGGGTTTTGATATCTCATTGTCATTTTGTTGACATTCCTACAGCAATTAGGGACGCTGAGCATCTTGTCCTGTGCTGAATGTTCGAGTTTTTCTTTTTTCCTTAAAGGGTTTGAAGAAAACTTCCCTTTGGGAATTGACTTCCTGAAAGTCAGTTGTATTTGGAATATACTTCTGCAGTTCCCATCCCAGGACATTACCTAATAGTAGCTTAATTAACACAATTCTAGGTATTGTGAGTTAGAGGTGGCAGTGAGCCCTGGTGGTCATGCTGTAGTTACAGAGAATGGTCACAAGGGGGCGGCATTTTTATGCCCACCTCTTTCCTGGGGCAGCCAGTTCAGTTCAGTTCAGTCGCTGAGTACTGTCCGACTCTTTGCAACCTCACGATCTCCAGGACGCCAGACTCCCTGTCCATCACCAACTCCAGAGGTTTACTCAAACTCATGCCCATTGAGTCGGTGATGCCATCCAACCATCTCATCCTGTGTCGTCCTCTTCCCCTGCCTTCAATCTTTCCCAGCATCAGGATCTTTTCCAATGAGTCAGTTCTTCACATCAGGTGGCCAAAGTATTGGAGTTTCAGCTTCAGCATCAGTCCTTCCAGTGAATATTCAGGACTGATTTCCTTTAGGATGGGCTGGTTGGATCTCCCCTCAGTCCAAGGGACTCTCAAGAGTCTTCTCCAACACCACAGTTCAAAAACATCAACTCTTTGGCACTCAGCTTTCTTTATGGTCCAACTCTCACATCCATACATGACTGCTGGGAAGATCATAGCTTTGACTAGATGAATGTTTGTTGGCAAAGTAATATCTCTGCTTTTTAATATACTGTCTAGGTTGGTCATAACTTTTCTTCCAAGGAGCAAGCATCTTTTAATTTCATGACTTTGTGATTTTGGAGCCCCCCAAATAAAGTCTGTCACTTAGGTTGCCCTAAGGCAACCAGAGCCTTAGGGAAAGTATGCTTCCCATTGCTGTGAAATAGAGTGAAATGCGCCTAAGCAAACACTTAACGGCTTCAGTCTCACTAGTTTTTCCCCCTAAAGTGTCACAGAGACACCCTGTCCAGACTAATCCCTTCCAGATCCACTGCACCCTGATGAGTGTGCTTAGGTGCTAGGAGGCTGCACTCTCAAGTAAGAGGCTTGAGCTGGGAACCCCAGCACCAGTAGAGGTTGAAGCTAGAGAATCTTGCCTTCAAATTCCTCCAGGCTTTGATGCCACATGGGACTCTGGTTGCAACCAGAACATAGCAGACAGTGGACCTTTAAAAAGGGTCAATGAAAGGCACTGTGCCAGGCTGTGTCAACCCCACCCCAGTCCAGCAGTACTGGGAACCTGCTCAGCTTCCAGGCATGGGATAGTGTTCAAAGTCAGAAATTTCAGTGGTAATAAAGTAGGCACTGCTTATCTTTCCTTTTCTTTAACATCATGCATTATAGTTGAAATACAGTGTAGTGATTGTTGTCTGAGTACAGCCACCTAATTGGGGTGTTACGTATCTATGCAGTATCTCTACTCTTTTTTTTTTTTTTGCCATAGATTTTCGATCAGAGTGCTTTCTGTGTATATTAGGAAGTTCAGTTCAGTTCAGTCCCTCAATCATGTCCGGCTCTTTGCAAGCCCATGGACTGCAGCATTCCAGGCCTCCCTGTCCACCACCAACTCCCAGAGCATGCTCAAATTCATGTCCATCACCAAATGATGCCATCCAATCATCTCATCCTCACCCTCCTCCTCCTGCCTTCAATCTTTCTCAGCATCAGAGTCTTTTCGAATGAGTTGATTTTTCTCATCAGGTGGCCAAACTATTGGAGCCTCAGTATATGAGGAAGGAAGGAGATAAACATTGTGGATTATCTGTGTATATACGGCAAGCAGGCAGGCAGGAAGAAATGAAGGACGCAGATAATCCTTTGTGGTTGCTGTTAGTCACTCAGTTGCATATGACCCTTTGTGGCCCCACAGACTGCAGCACGCCAGCTTTCCCTGTCCTTTCCTGTACTAGAAACACTGATTCTTTTCAAACAAAATATTAAAAAAAAAAAAAAAGAATTTATTGTCTTGGAAGAATAGAACAAGTCTCTTTGCAAACAATAGGCCAAACAAGAATAAGGTGGTAGAGTGCACTTATCTTTTCCTTCAAGAACTCTAAAATTGCAATGCGCTGCTCTACAACCATCAACAGGAGAATGTTGAATCCCACCAAGAAAAGATACTCTACCTCCAAGGGCAAAGGAGAAGCCCCAACAAGATGGTAGGAGTGGTGAAATAGCATTTAGAATCAAAACCCAATACCTGCCAGAGACCCTCATCTGAGGGCTATGTGTTCATGCTCATCAAGTAGTTGACTTCTTCCATTTGCTGGGGGTTTTAGCATCTGTGAAGCAACTCAAGGAGTGCTCATATACCGTTACCTCCGTACTTCATAGAGGAGCTACAGCAGAGGATACAGGATGGGGTCTGTCCTAGGAAGACCCCATAGGCTCCTGCTTGGTTACACCAGGTGTCTGAGCTCAGCAACCGGGGAAGGTGGGGCTGCCTCCTGGGCGTGGGGAACAACAGGATCACAGTCCTCCGAGGGGCCTGTTAGCCCCCAAGGTGAGATGGGGAGGCAGTGGATGGACAGATGCTTCTGGCCGGGGGAAGGAGTCCACGCTGGAAATGTCACTGGAATCATCACTGGGAAGAAGACGAAAGGCCGGGGGTGGGGGTGGGCGGGTGGGTAGGAGGGTCACAATCAACCCCATGCAGGTGATGGTGGTCCCGTTGGAAGCAACTCAGAGCCGGAAGGACTGGCCCTCAGGAGCACAGCTTCGTTCTCTTGTTCTTTTGTGAAACACTGTGTCAGAGCTTGAGATGCCATCAGGAGACTTCTGAGCCCAGTGCTGCTGTGGCTTTATCAAAGGGGCTCAGGCCCTGCCCACGTCCCCCCACTGGGGATGCAGCCCATCAGGGTATCAGGGCCCACAGACTTCAGGGAACCCCTGCCGTCAGGACTGGTCTCCCTTCTTCCAACCAGCTGCTGGTCAGAGGCCCACATTCTCCCATCCTGATTCCACCCCCAGAGCCTGAGGAGTCAGTCCAGTATATAGATGGACCACTCAGACTTCATGTTCCTGTTGCTTGACGTTTTGGTGGACTCCATGTCTTGGCCATTGTAAACAGTGCTTCCCTGAAAATGGGTGCATGTGTTATTTGGAATTGTGGTGTTCTCCAAGTCTGAGCCCAGAAGTGGGGTTGCCAGATGCCATGGCTCCCCTGTGTTTACTTTTTTCAGGAACCTCCATGCTGTTTTCCACCGTGGCTGTACCCTTGTGCATCCTCACTCAGAGTGTAGGAGGATTCCATTTCCCCCACGTCCTCTGCAGCATTTATTTTTTGAAGGTCTTTCTGATGATGGCCATTCTGACCGGTGTGAGGGGAGTCCCCATGTAGATTTGATTTACATTGATTTAATAATGAGTGGGTCTTTCCTGGTGTGGCTCAGCAGTAAAGAATCTCCCTGCAATGCAGAAGATGTCAGAGATGTAGGTTCGATCCCTGAGTTGAGAAGATCCCCTGAAGAAGGAAATTGCAACACACTCCAGTATTCTTTCCTGGAAAATTCCATGGACAGAGGAGACTGGCAGGTTATAGACCATAGGGTTGCAGAGTCAGACACCACTGAGCAACTGAGCACAGTAATGAGTATGTGTGGGGCGTGTCTTTTGCTTGATTCATGTGTAGGTAGACATATATCTGTTCTTTTTCAGGTTCTGTTCCCATATAAGTTATTATGGAGTGTTGAGGAGGGTTCCTTGTTCTATGCAGTGGGTCCTTGTGGATGACTTTGTAAAGAGTAGTGTGTGTGTGTTAATCTGAACCAGCTCATTTCTCCCTGCCCTCCTCTTTTCCTCCTTGGGAACCATAAGTCTGTGAGGCCATTTCTCTTTTGTAAAGAAGTTCATCTGTCTCCATGTTTAGATTCCACCTAGAAGTGATACTATATGATTCTTATCTTGCTCTGTCTCCCCTACTTCACTTAGAATGATCACCTCTGCTTTACTCCCTGTGGTTGGACATGTCATTATCTGATCCTTTTTAATGGCTGAGTAGGGCTTCCCTGGCGGCTCAGGGGTTAAAGCGACTGTCTCCAATGCGGGAGACCCGAGTTTGATCCCTGGGTTCGATCCCTGGGTCCGGAAGATCCCCTGGAGAAGGAAATGGCAACCTACTCCAGTACTCTTGCCTGGAGAAACCCATGGACAGAGGAGCCTGGTAGGCTAGAGTCCATGGGGTCGCAAAGAGTCGGACACGACTGAGCGACTTCACTTTCGCTTTAAATACTGTATTATGGCTAGCTACCCCATCTTCCT
Source organism: Muntiacus reevesi (assembly GCF_963930625.1). Lineage (NCBI taxonomy): Eukaryota > Metazoa > Chordata > Mammalia > Artiodactyla > Cervidae > Muntiacus > Muntiacus reevesi. Next base: position 157,630,841 of record NC_089252.1, on the reverse strand, counting down.
TATCCGTTCATCTGTGTTCTGCACTTAGATTGCTTCTGTGTCTTCTTTATGGTCCTAGTGCAGCTGTGATGACAGAGCTGCAGGCGTCTTAAAATTTCGGTTTTCTCTGTATCTGCACCCAAGTGTGGGATTGCCGGATCCTATGGCACTTCTATGGTTAGATTTTTAAAAGAAATTTCATACTCTTTGCCTGGTGGATGTACCAATTTACATTCCCACCAAGAGTGCAGGGGACATCCCTTCTCTCCGCATCCTCTGCAACATGTATTGTTGGAGATTCTCTGAGATGGCCATTATGACTGGTGTGAGGTGACAGCTCATTGTACTTTTGATTCACCTTCCTCTAATAATTAGTGATGTTAAGCATCTTTTTAAGTGCTAAATGGCCATGTGTATGCCTTCTTCATGATATGTCCATTGAGATCTTTGGCCCATTTCCTAGTGGGTATTTTTGTTTTATTTTTGATATTGAGCTGTTTGTAACTTTTGGAGATGAATTCTTTGTGGGGATCTTTGTTTTGAAATACTTTTTTTCCTTTTCTGAGTGTTTTTTCTTTCATTTAGGGTTTCCTTTGCTGTGAAAATGCTGCTAAGGTTAATTATGTCCCTTTGGCTTTTTTTTTTTTTCTTTTTCATGCTTTCTCATTACGGTTTATTATAAGGTATTGAATAGAGTTCCCTGTGCTAGGTAGTAGTATGTTTATGTCAATCCTAAACTCTTAATTTATTCCTCCCTCTCCACTTTCCCTTTTGGTAACCACAAAGTTTGTTCTCCGTGTCTGTGAGCCTATTTATGTATAAGTTCATTTGCATCATGTCTTAAAGACTCCACACATACGCAGTTCCATATGATACTTGTATTTCTCTGTCTGATTTATTTTACTTAGTAGAAAAATCTCTAGGCCCATCCATGTTGCTGCAAATACTTCATCCATTTTATGGCTGAGTAATAGTCTACTATATATATATATCCACAGTACCCATTAATTACACATTACATTCTGTTGATGGAATGTAGGTTGCTTCCATGTCTTGCCTATTGTGAATAGTACTGGTATGAACATTGGGATCCATGTATTTTTTCAAATGAGTATTTTCTTTTTTTTTTTTTTAAATGAGTATTTTCATCTTTTCCAGATATATGCCCAGGAATGGGACCTCAGGATCCTATGGTAGTTCCACGTTTAGTTTTTTAAAGCACCTCCATCCCATTCTCCACCATGGTTGCACCAGCTCACATTCCCATCATCAGTGTGGGAGGGCTGTCTCTTCTTCACACTGCTCCAGCAGTTATTATCTGTAGCCTTTTTGATGATGAAGTTGTGTTCTTTCTGAAGTGCCCTGGCCTCCTGGAAATATGCAGTAGGTAAAAAAGGCTGGTGCAGGAAAGCATGTAGCACACGCCACTCCTTGTGATAAAATGTATAAAGCTGCTGTGGACTGAAAGTATGTGTCAGTATGTCTCCCTGAAACATGTGTGTTTATTGGCACCCCAACCCCCCAGTGCAGCTGCATCTGCAGACAGCCCCAGAGCACACAGTCAAGGTTAAATGAGGTCAAAAGGGTGTGGCCCTGATAAAATTTGATGGCATTTTGAGTGCAGCACTTTCATAGCATCATCTTTTAGGATTTGAAATAGCTCAGCTGGAATTCCATCACCTCTACTAGCTTTGTTCGTAGTGATGCTTCCTAAGACCCACTTGACTTTACCCCCTAGGATGTCTGGCTCAGGTGAGTGATCACACCATTGTGGTTATCTGGGTCATTAAGATCTTTTTGGTTTAGTTCTTCTGTGTATTCTTGCCACTTCTTTTTAATGCCTTCTGCTTCCGTTAGCTCCACACCATTTCTGTCCTTTATTGTGCCCATCTTTGCATGAAATGTTCACTTGATATCTCTAATTTTCTTGAAGAGATCTCTAGTCTTTCCCATTCTATTGTTTTCCTCTATTTCTTTGCATTGATCACTGAGGAAGGCTTTCTTATCTCTCCTTGCTATTCTTTGGAATTTTGCATTCAGATAAGTGTATCTTTCCCTTTCTTCTTTGACTTTCCCTTCTCTTCTTTTCTCAGCTATTTGTAAGGTCTGCTCAGACAATCGCAATCATTTTGCCTTTTTGCACTTCTTTTTCTTTGGAACTCTGCATTCAAACAGGTATATCTTTCTTTTTCTCCTTTGCCTTTCGCTTGTCTTCTTTTCATAGCTATTTGTAAGGCCTCCTTCAGACAACATTTTTACATTTCTTTTTCTTGGGGATGGTCTTGATCACCACCTTCTGTACAATGTCATGAATCTCTGTCCATAGTTGTTTATACACTCTGTCTATCAGATCTAATCCCTTGAAGGTATTTGTCATTTCCAGTGTTTAATCATAAGTGGTTTGATTTAGGTCATGCCTGAATGGTCTAGTGGTTTTCCCACTAGATATCAGCTATTTTATTTATCTTCTCAAAGAAGCAACTTTGTTGATCTTTGCTCTTTTGTCTCCTTTGTTTCTTTTTCACTTATTTCTACACTGATTTTTATGATTTCTTTCTTTCTACTAACTTTGAGGTTTTTCTGTTCTTCCTTCTCTAGTTGCTTTAGGTGTAAAGTTGGGTTGGTCATTTAATGTTTCTTGAGGTAGGCTTGTATTGCTATAAAGCTCTCTCTTAGTATTGCTTTTACTGAATCCCATAGGTTTTGGGTTATTGTGTTTTCACTTTCACTTGTTTCTATGCATATTTTTATTTCCTTTTTGATTTCTTCTGTGATCTGTTGATTATTCAGCAGCATGTTGTTTAGTCTTCAAATGTATGTTTTTTTTTTTTTGTTTGTTTGTTTGTTTTTTACAGTTTTCCCCCTGTAGTTGATATCTAATCTTACTGCACTGTGATCAGAAAAGATGCTTGAAATGATTTCAAAAAAATTTTTTTTAATTTACTGGGCTAGATTTGTGGTCCAGGATGGATCTATCCTGGAGAATGTTCTGTGTACATTTGAGGAAAAAGTGCAATCCATTGTTTTTCGCTGAAATCCCCTGTAGATATAAATTAGGTCTAACTGGTCCATTATACTAATTAAAGCTTGTGTTTCTTTGCTAATTTTCTGTTCGGTTGATCTATCCATTGGTGTGAGTGTGGTATTAAAGTCCCCCACTATTATTGTGTTAGTTAATTTCCCCTTTCATACTTGTTAGCATTTGCGTTTACATATTGGGCTTCCCTTGTGGCTCAGCTGGCAAAGAACCTGCCTGCAATGAGGGAGACCTGGGTTCATTCCTCGGGTTGGGAAGATCCTCTGGAGAAGGAAAAGGCTGCCTACTCCAGTACTCTGGCCTAGAGAATTAAATTGACTGTACAGTCCATGGGGTCACAAAGAGTCAGGTGTGACTAAGCCCCTTTCATTTCACTGCATATTGAGGTGCTCCTATGTTGGGTGCATATATATTGTTAATTGTTACATGTTCTTCTTTGATTGATTCCTGGATTATTATGTGATGCCCTACTCTGTCTCTTATCAAGGTCATTTCAAAGTCTATTTTATCTGATATGAATATTGCTACTCCTGCTTTCTTTTTGTCTCTATTTGCATGAAATATCCTTTTTCGGCCCCTCCCTTTCAGCCTGTATATGTCCCTAGGTTTGAGGTGGGTCACTTGTAGAGAGCATATATAGGGGTCTTTTTATGTATCCATTTGGTCAGAATTTGTCTTTTGGTTAGAGCATTTAACCCATTTACACTTAAGGTAATTATTGATTAGTATGAACCCATTACCATTTACTTTGTTGCTTCGGATTCATTTTTATAACCCTTTTCTGTGTTTCTTGTCTAAAGAAGATCCTTTAGCATTTGTTGAAGAGCTGGTTTGGTAGTGCTGAATTCTCTCAGCTTTTGCTTGTCTGTAAAGCTTTTGATTTTTCCTTCATATCTGAATGAGATCCTTGCTAGTTACAGTAATCTTGATTTTAGGTTTATCTCTTTCATCACTTCATGTATATCTTGCTATTCCCTTCTGGCTTGAAGAATTTTTGTTGAAAGATCAACTGTTATCCTTATGGGGATCCCCTTGTGCATTGTTTGTTGCTTTTCCCTTGTTGCTTTTAATAATTGCTCTTTGTGTTTAATTTTTGTTAGTTTGATTAATATGTGTCTCGGGGTGTTTCACCTTGGGTTTATCCTGTTTGGGACTCTCTCGGTTTATTGGACTTGGGTGGCTATTTGCTTCCCCATTTTCGGGAAGTTTTTGATTATTATCTCCTCCAGTATTTTCTTATGCCCTTTCTTTTTGTCTTCTTCTTCTTCTGGGACACCTATGTTTCAAATGGTGGGGCGTTTAAAATTGTCCCAGAGTTCTGTGAGATTGTCTTCATTTCTTTTATTCTTTTTTCTTCTCTGTTTTCTTTATTTCCACCATTTTATCTCTCCCCTCACTTATCCTCTCTTTTGCCTCAGTTATTCTACTGTTGGTTCCCTCCAGAGGGTTTTTAATCTCAGTTATTTCACTGTTCATTATTGATTGAGTCTTCTTTACTTCTTCTAGGTCCTTGCATCTTCTCAATCTTTGTCTCTAGTCTATTTATCTGTAACTCCATTTCATTTTCAGGACTTTGGGTCATCTTTACTATCATAATTCTGAATTGTTTTTCAGGTGGACTCCCTATCCCCTCCTCTTTTGTTTGGTTTGGTGGGTTTGAACTGTGAACTTCCAGATGTTCAAGCTGGTTTTAGAAAAGGCAGAGGAACCAGAGATCAAACTGTCAACATTTGCTGGATCATCAAAAAAGCAAGAGAGTTCCAGAAAAACATCTATTTCTGCTTTATTGACTATGCCAAAGCCTTTGACTGTGTGGACCACAATGAACTGTGAAAAATTCTGAAAGAGATGGGCACACCAGACTACCTGACCTGCCTTTTGAGAAACCTGTATGGAGGTCAGGAAGCAACAGTTAGAACTGGACATGGAACAACAAACTGGTTCCAAATAGGCAAAGGAGTACGTCAAGGCTGTATATTGTCACCCTACTTATTTAACTTATATGCAGAATACATCATGAGAAATGCTGGGCTGGAAGAAGCACAAGCTAGAATCAAGATTGCCGGGAGAAATATCAATAACCTCAGATATGCAGATGACACCACCCTTATGGCAAAAAGTGAAGAAGAACTAAAGAGCCTCTTGATAAAAGTGAAGGAGGCGAGTGAAAAAGTTGACTTAAATCTCAACGTTCAGAAAACTAAGATCATGGCATCCGGTCCCATCACTTCATGCCAAATAGATGAGGAAACAGTGGAAACAGTGGCTGACTTTATTTTTCTAGGTTCTAAAATCACTGCAGATGGTGATAGCAGTCATGAAATTAAAAGATGTTTACTCCTTGGAAGAAAAGTTATGACCAAACTAGACAGCATATTAAAAAGCAGAGACATTACTTTGTCAACAAAGGTCCATCTAGTCAAAGCTATGGTTTTTCCAGTAGTCATGTGTGGATGTGGGAGTTGGACTATAAAGAAAGCTGAGCACTGAAGAATTGATGCTTTTGAACTGTGGTGTTGGAGAAGATTCTTGAGATTCCCTTGGACTGCAAGAAGATCCAACCAGTCCATCCTAAAGGAAATCAGACCTGGGTGTTCATTGGAAGGACTGATGTTGAAGCTGAAACTCCAGTATTTTGGTCACCTGATGTGAAGAGCTGACTCATTTGAAAAGACCCTGATGTTGGGAAAAATTGAAGGCAGGAGAAGGGGATGACATAGGATGAGATGGTTAGATGGCATCACTGACTCAAGGGACATGAGTTTGAGTAAACTCCAGGAGTTGGTGATGGACAGGGAGGCCTAGTTTGCTGCAGTTCATGGGGTTGCATAGAGTTGGATATGACTGAGCAACCGAATTGAACTGGACTATCATGTTCCTTCAGCTGTTGGATATTTCTCTGCTTTTTCATTTTGATTAGATTGCTGTGTTTGAAGTGTCCTTTCTGCAGGCTAGAAGGCTGTGGTTCCTCTTAACAGTGGAGTCTGCCTCTTGTGGGTGGGGTTGGACCAGTGGCTTCTCAAGGTTTCCTGGTTGGGGGAACTTGTGTCTGTGTTCTTGTGGGTGGAGCTGGATCTCTTCTCCTTGGAGTGCAGTGAAGTGTCCAGTAGTGACTTTTGGTTGTATATGGGTTTGGTATGGCTTTGGGCAGCCTGTCTTTTAATGTTCAGGGTTGTGTGCCTGTTTTACTGGAGAATTAGTGTGGTGTGTCTTTCATTGGAACTTGCTGTCTCTTGGGAGTAGTTTGGTTTCAGTGAGGTGTGGAGACTTTTGGGTGGGCTCTTGTCTATTAACGCTCCCTAGAGACAGGAGTTCTCTGATGTTCTAAAGCTTTGGAGTTGAGCCTCTTGCCTCTGGGCTTTGGTCCTCCTCTTACAGTAGCCTCGAGACTTCTCCATCCATACAGCACTGAAGATAAAACCCCTGGGTTAATGGTGAAAGAACTCTTCACAGCCAGGATTACCCAGAGAGATTCATAGAGAAGAGAAGAGCAAGGAGGGAGACAGAGGTGACCAAGAAAAGAAAACGGAGTGTCAAAAGGGAAGAGAACAATCAAGTCAGTAATCAAATCCCTATGTGAAAATAGATGCTGAAGATTAGATTCTTAAAGGTACAAAATTGATAACAAATATCAAAAAGCAAAGATTAGAAACCTAGGTAGAGGTTAGACTCTCAAGAATACAATATAAAAATACAAAACAAAATTGGCCACAAAGATTAATAAAAATATACGGAATTAAAAAAAATAAGTTTATTTTTTAAGAAAGGTAATCAGTTCCATTCAGTCGCTCAGTTGTGTCCGACTCTTTGTGACCTCATGGATTGCAGCACGCTAGGCTTCCCTGCCCATCACCAACTCCTGGAGCTTACTCAAACTCAGGTCCATCAAGTCAGTGATGCCATCCAACCATCTCATCCTCTGTTGTCCCCTTCTGCTCCCGCCTTCAATCTTTCCCAGCATCAAGGTCTTTTCAAATGAGTCAGTTCTTCACATCAGGTGGCCAAAGGATTGGAGTTTCAGCTTCAGCATCAGTCCTTTTAATGAATATTCAGGACTGATTTCCGATAGGATAGACTGGTTGGATCTCCTTGCAATAGTAGGCTATAAACATGAAAGTTAAAGGAGTGATAAAGCATTAAAATTTTTTAAAAATTAAAAAGTGACAATAGTAGAAATATATCTGGGAATTTCTCTGGAGCTCTTGTGGGAAGTGTGGAGTGGGTACAATGGCAGACAGTCCCTTGTTCTGGCTTGCACTTGTTCTAAAGTTCTATAGTTGCCTCTTAAATGCATAGTCTCAGCATTAACTGCAGGGTTGTAATCTGTTTCACCTGTCACTTCCAGGGCGGTTCACCCTTCTTTGTTTATTTTGGATTCCTCTGTTTGCAAGTCTCTTCAGTATCTAATTTCTGCCCTGACAAGAGGGGCAAAGGTGGCCACTTATTTAGGCTCACCTGTTCAGTTGTGCTGTGGAGATGGACTCTGCAAACAAATACCGCTGGTATGTGTGGGGAGTGGTCACACTGGATGGACCACAGTGGGTTTGCCACAGCCCAAGCTGGTGTGTACTTCCCAGGTCCAAGTTGCTGAGGCAACTGGGTGCTTGGTGAGTGCACTGTCCCAAGTGGGCTGTGGAGTCTTATGCACCTCCCCACTCCTGGCTGCTCAGTTTTCAGGGTGTGCCATGGGGGCACAGCCCCAGATGTGCCATGTGTCTCCTCTGAGGAGCTGATCTAAGGCTGTGATATTCTTGGCAGATGTGAACCCCCCAGGATCCCAGGAAGACGTGCTTAGTAACTGGCAGCCTGCTCAGTTTGGTGAAAAATGCAGTCTCTGGGGCTGAGATTGGAGCAGCCCCTTGCCTCTGGCTCTGGCTGCTGCACCTCTGCCTCTCGGGAGAGAGGACCCTGAATGGTAGCTGGCTTGCTCTCCTTTGGAATTTGCTAGCACACAAGTCTTTGTTCTGTGAGCATGCCAGGCGTCACCATGTGGTTTTAGAGCCTTTTGCCAGAAAGGTCCTTTTTCTTTTTTTGTCTCTCTGGTGATCCTATGGTTTGAGTTGTTGAGTCACATTAGTCCCATCAGATTGTCTTCAGGGTATTCGAGCCTGATCCTTACGCTAAAGACCAATGATGCAGCCTGCGCCTCTCTGCCCAGCCCCCACTCCCTGCTGGTGGATGCGAGTGTCTGAGCTGCTTCTCCACTGGTGGTTGCAGTTAGGCTCATACTTTGTGGTTTTGTATTTTATTTTTCCAGTTATGTAGCCCTCTGAGATTCCAAATCTCCCCACTGACAAGCCTGTGAGAGGGTTTCCTATTGCGTGGAAACTTCTCCTTTATGACTCCCTCCCCAGGATAAGCCCTCTATCCCTAAATCCTTTGTCTCTGTTTTCATCTTTTATATTTTGTCCTACATTCTTTCGAGGCAACTGGGCTGCCTTTCTGGGTGCCTGGTGTCCTCTGACAGTGTTCAGAAATTGTTTTATGGAAGTTGCTCTGAATTCAAATGATTTTTTGAACTTGTAGGGGAGAAGGTGTCTCCCTGTCCTATTCCTTCGCCATTATGGGATTGCCCTCCATCAGGGTCTTTTCTAATCAATCGGCTCTACGCATCAGGTGACCAAAGTACTGGAGCTTCAGCTTCAGTATCAGTCCTTCCAATGACATTCAGGATTGATTACCTTTTGGACTGACTGGTTTGATTTCTTGCAGTCCAAGAGACTCTCTAGAGTTTTCCCCAACACCACAGATCAAAAGCATCTATTCTTTGGTACTCAGCCTTCTTTATTGTCCAACTCTCACATCCTTACATGACTACTGGGAAAACCATAGATTTGATCATATGGACCTTTGTTGGCAAAGTAACGTGTCTGCTTTTTAATACACTGTCTAGGTTGGTCATAGTTTTTCTTTCAAGGAGCAAGCGTCTATTAATTTCATGACTGCCGTCACCATCTACAGTGATTTTGGAGCACAAGAAAATAGTCACTGTTTCCACCGTTTCCCCATCTATTTGCCATGAAGTGATGGGACTGGATGCCATGATCTTCATTTTTTGAATGTTGAGTTTTAAGCCAGCTTTTTCACTCTCCTCTTTCACCTTCATCAAGAGGCTCTTTAGTCCCTCTTCGCTTTCTGCCATAAGGGTGGTGTCATCTGCATATCTGAGGTTATTGATATTTCTCCTGGCAATTTTGATTCCAGCTGTGCTTTATCCAGTCCAGCATTTCACATGATGTACTCTGCATATAAGTTAAATAAGTAGGGTGACAATATACAGCCTTGATGTACTCCTTTCCCAATTTGAAACTAGTCCATTTTCCCATGTCTGGTTCTAACTGTTGCTTCTTGATCTGCATACAGGTTTCTCAGGAGTCAGGTAAAGTGGTCTGGTATTCCTATCTCTTTAAGAATTTTCCACAGTTTGCTGTGATCCACACAGTCAAAAGTTTTTGCATAACCAATGAAGCAGAAGGAGATGTTTTTCTTGAATTCTCTTGCCTTTTCTATGGTCCAATGGATGTTGACAATTTGATCTCTGGTTCCTCTGCCTTTCCTATATCCAGCTTGAACATCTGGAACATCTTGAATATTGTTATTTCACATACTGTAGAAGTCTAGCTTGGAGAATTTTGAGCATTACTTTGCTAACATGTGAAATGAATGCAATTGTGCAATAGTTTGAACATTCTTTGGCATTGCCTTTCTTTGGGACTGGAATGAAAACTGACCTTTCCAGTCCTATAGCCACTGTTGAGTTTTCCATATTTGCTGGCATACTGAGTGCAGCACTTTCACAGCATCATCTTTTAGGATTTGAAGTAGCTCAACTGGAATTCCATCACCTCCACTAGCTTTGTTTGTAGTGACGCTAAGGCCCAATTGACTTTGCACTCCAAGATGTCTGGTTCTAGGTGAGTGATCACACCATAGTGGTTATTCAGGTCATTAAGATATTTTTGTGTAGCTTTCAGTGTATTCTTGACACATTTTCTTAATATCTTCTGCTTCTGTTAAGTCCATACTATTTATATTTTTTATTTTGCCCGTCTTTGCATGAAATATTTCCTTGGTATCTCTAATTTTCTTGAAGAGATCTCTAGGCTTTCTCATTCTATTTTTACAGAGTTTTAGATAAATCACCTAACTCTTTCAGTCCTGGTTTCTTCACTTATGCAACAAAGAGACAAGTCTAGGTATTTTCTAATCTTACATTTGTTACTAATATCACATACATTTCTGACTATTATTCTCAACCATGCAAAGGATAAAGCTTGTAACTGAGGCTGTTTCTTAACCCTGTGCCCCCTCAAGATTTGGGTTGGGTACACTAATATTTAGACAAAGAAGCACACATCTTTCATTTTTTTCTGATCAATTAAAAAAAAACAACTGATGTTTTACAAGAGGGAAAGAATATTGATTTTATTTATTTTTATTTTTGAACTGAAGAATGAAGGCAAATAATAATAAAATTGCAGTGTAATAAACTATGCTGGCATAAACATTTAGGACCAGTAAAGGAAATCATCAGATTCTATGTCATTTATACATAAAATTTAGAGAGCAAACAGTTATCCTTTCAAGGATTTTAATTTATACTCCAAAATGAACAATTAAAGATCGCATAATTATATAACATTGATATTGTTAGATGTGTGAATATATATATTTTTTTCTTTTCTGAAAAATAATTTCATGCTTATAAAAGTCACCCTTAGTCAACTTGGGACAAAGAGAACAACACATAGTAGATATAAACCAAGTAATAAATAAGATATAAGTAAGGAAAATATTACAAAGCAAGTACACTACTGACACAAAAGGAAAAACAACATACTTTTCTATTACTTAAAGGAAATTCACAATCATTTTCAGGAATTCTTTAAGAATTTAAGGCCATTTGTTCTAGAGAAATGCTTTAATTTAGACACAACTGTCATTTTGTCACAAAACTGTAATCCTCGTAAAAATTGTACATGCAAAACTCTTTACAATTTTTAATTGTGGACTATCAGATCAGAACATAAGAGAAGGTTTTTTTCACAAATGTGTTGAATATTAAGTCACACAGTTGTATATATTTAATTGGGAATTTCACAGAAAACTACTCGCCTGTACATGCTGTGTGGTAACTTGGAAAGGAATCCAAATCAAAAGAGCCAGTATCCCTTTGAATTAAAATAATATCTAAGCAAGGTATAATGAAAAAAAGTGTTTAAAACATCTGCTGCACAGTTAAATATTCTGAATTTTAGTCTTTCTACATAGTTTTGTAATATAAAGATGTTACTTTTTGCACAAAGTATATTCTGTGCATTTACAGTACACAATGCTTGACTTTTTATTATTTCTACTTATCATTATAAAACATAAACAAACTGCAGTTTAAATTTAGAACCCAAACTTGATAAAAAAGTGCATGTTCTTTCCGGGTACACATCTGCTAAGTGTAAATTCCCATACTTGACAAATAGCACAGAGAAATTGTTTACTAAACAGATGCAGCTTCATAAGACAACTCACTGAGAAATGTGAACTTATTTTTACTTTCCCTTCTTTGCAATTGCATTTGATCAGACAGTCATTCAAAGAGATATTGCTCTTGTGATTATAGCTATTGCAATTTAGAAGACAAAGGATTCAATATTCAAAACTTGTATTCTTAAGAATAGTTATAAAAGTATTGTAATTTAAAAAGTAGTAACATGTAAACATTGATACAGAGAGACTGCTCTCCTATACACATAGCAGTCTAAGACAATATCTGAGTTAAAAACATAGGTTGTGCTTTTCCCCAACAATTCACTGGAAATTAGCGGTTTCTGTCCAAAAACTTTTAAAGATTCATACAAGACATCATATTTTGCATCAAGCATATAAACAATTTTTCTGTTGCTCATGCAACAAATGTATTTACAGTTTTGGTTTAGGAAGATAATACATTTTGGATACAAAACAGCATACTAGCCAATTCTGCTGAAACCAAACTGAGATGAATATTTTATTCCCTGGTTCATTATAGAGCACCAGGAGAAAAGCATGGACTCAGCAGTTCTAGCCAAAGTGTAGTTACATTAGCATTTCAGAGCAGAGTTATATTTGAGTCTGTAACACATGTGTGGATGGGGTGTATGGCGGAGGTGCAGGTGATGGCTTGATTCCTCTGGCCCTCATGTAGGAGAGAAACTGCTCCGGGATCTCCGCTAGGACATCTTTAGCTAATCTAGCCATGCTCAGAATGTGATTTCCACTTCTGTCAATATAATCTCTGAATGGCACAAACTAAAACAGAGTTGAAAGTAAGTTATTTAGCAGAGCTTACCATGCTATTTAAATAAATAAAAAAATAGACACAAAACCAACATATATAAACATTTGGTTGTAGGAGAATCAGAGAAACTGGAGTAATGGCAAGAAGCATAATAATTACTATGATTTTAAAGAGATTTGGTTCATTATCAATAGCTCTAACAGTGACCACACCTTTCTTATAATTTTTCTAAAATGAGATGGAATTGTTATTTATGTTTTTCCCCCACAATAACTCTTGTCTCCTGGTCCTGCTGCACCCATCTTGTTGCTACATGCATTATACAGTTCCACGTTCTACACCTAAACTGACTCCCTTTTGAATGGAACACTATCCTCTTCAGGGTTCAGCTTCTTCTCACATGAAGTTAATGCATGCTTAACTCAGCTTTCAGTGTAGAAATATTACTCAATTCAGGATTAAAAAATAGTGTACATTGCTAAAGATTCCTGAATACATGTTAAATATTTTAAATTATATTACCAGACCATCAAATCACATGGACAATGAATAAAAAATTTATACAGTTCACATTAGTATGAACCTGAAATATGCTTGATTTTTATATGTTATTTGGAAAGGCAAACAATAAACAATTGGAAATCTTCAGCATAGATTTTGGTATACTTCTTATTGACATATATCAAATATCAAATATCAATATTATTTTTACAATACATAAAAGTGATTGCTCTATCTTTATATAAACAATCATGTGAGAATCTGTATCACTGAATCCTCTGACAATAGACTGCTTGATTCTGTTCTCTGTTATAAAGGTTACTTAATAAAACAATGTGCTGTTTGAGAGCAGTAATTCAATTTCCCCTTAGAGACATGATGACTCTTGAAAGCAACTTGAGAACTGGTAACGTGATAGTTTGGGCATGCAGTAATTTTAGGTTTTGGAGAAAAGGCACAGTGAAGACATTTCAGGAGGTTGAGCAACTTTTAAATATAATGTTTTGAAGTTTAAATTAAATCTTTTTTTTTTCCCCAGAGAATCATGGAGTGAGTACACTTTCATCTCATACATAACTACTTTAAGTTTATTTTCAGAAATTTACTTTTGATTTAAGCAGTTACTCAAGATGTGCTTTCAGAAAACAACTGTTATTAGGAAGCACACTTTAAACCAGCCAGATACTTGTGATAGATAAAGCAAGTGAAAATGTTAAATAGCAAATGTAATACCATTTATATGGTGAAAGCAGTATCTTTTAAGGAAGATCAGAAAAGTACTTCTTTCTTTTTTAATATAAGGCATACTACAGACAGAAGCATACTTATGTGATCATAATTTTACCCTGTTATGATACCAAGAGGAAAACAGCACAACTTTAAAAAATGTGACAGAAGGTGACAAATCTTTCTCTTATCCTAAAGGTAGCTAAGTAAGGATAAGAAAAACACTGACAGAGTGAATATAATCTTCAGTGGAGAAAAGAAATAGGCATAAATGAATGTTTGTAAAGTTATTATATAACTTGGACAAGATGACATTTTTAACAAAAAAGCAAAGAGGTGCAAACAAAGTTAGATTTATTTTCTCTCTGACACTATAAGGTGAACACAGTGAAGGACTGATGAGAAAAAATATCTAATTTCTGCTATAGTTTATTGCATTCTTATTTTAAAAGGCATATTATTTTAAAAATAAACCTTTAGTAATGGGTTGGTTGCCTGTGTGCATGCTGAGTCACTTCAGTTGTGTCTGACCCTTTGCAATCCTATGGACTGTAGCCCACCAGGCTTCTCTGCCCATGGGATTCTCCAGGCAAGAATACTGGAGTGGATTTCTATGACCTCTTCTAGGGCATCTTCTTGACTTAGGGATCTAACCGTGTCTCTTATGTCTCCTACACTGGCAGGCAGGTTCTTTACCATTAGCACCACCTGGGAAGCATATATATATATATTTTATAGGAGATCAGTTTTTGAACAATCTATAGCTAATCCCTATATTTCAGGGAAATGGCAACACTCTGGCAAATAGTTGATACTTCTCTAGGGAAGAGGGAGACCTTACCTGCTGTGTCTTTCCTTTACCTCAACTTTGCTATTATATTTACTTTTATTTTGGTTTTGACTTTTTTCCTAGACCATGGAAGCTAAATTTAGTTATCTATTTATTCTCTCAACTCATAAACTCTGGAATTAGACTTCCCAGGTTCAGAGGCTGGTCCTGCTGCTTATTAGCTGCGTGATCTTGGACAAGTTATTTTCTACTGTAACTCAGTTTCCTCTTCTATAAAATGAAGATAATAATAATAATACATTCTTCATTTGGTTATTATATTAAAAAACCAACAAATAAGTGCTAAAAACAGATTTAAACTCATAACATGTATGATAGTCATTATTATTGCTATTCATTAATTTATACATTTATATATGCAATATAAATATTGGACTATTTTCTTACTAGTCTTTTGTTTACACTCACATCAAACTTTACAAGAAATATTTTTTTTATCAAGTTTTTATCTCCTTCAAATTTAGGTACTAGTACCATAATCTAAAAAATGTAATTCCTGACTTATTTGTTATTTTAAAACATCTGTTTTTTCCACTTTTCCAGCAAATGCTGTAAGATGTGTTAAATTTTTATTGAAGTAAACATAAATTTATTTTTAACAATGTTATGACACTCGATGTCAAAACTAAAATTCAAAATCATTGTTCTCATAATACATACAGTTCTACTTATCCTTAAAACATGTTAATAAATAATGGATAAGAAAGAAATCTTAGTTTTCAATCAAGCAGGGAGGTATATATCTCATTTAATTTATGTTTACCTAATGTGGACACAGATTCTGATCTGTCCCTTGAGCATGGACCTTGCCCCTGAGTTAAGAGTACCTGAGTTAACAGTACCTGTGATATTAACAGGAGGCATGCCTCCTCCCATGTGTGTGTTGGGAGCGGAGAAAAAGATGGCTGAGAATGTTCTACTCACTAAGCTGAATTATCTCATCTTTTCCAAAGGAACACTCAACTCTTCAGTAAGTCAAGAAGCACTTCCCTAAGTGAGACATGAAAATGACAAGTGACTCTGTTTCCTCACACTATTGAACCTCACACTATTCATGACAAAATTATACTCTTTTCTTCTTGGACTATTGTTCACATCCTCCTACGGTAATAATTTTCCACTCAACTTATCAGACTCTTCTGTTTATTGTCCCCTTTAATCACTTATTTATGATCACTGTACCTAGGGACCGCCTGTTCAAAATAACACCCACACATCTATGAATGTATGTTGATCACTGACTAGCACCTTAAATTAACTTGGACCCTTAAACTGTTCAGGTTAGAGGAACAAATAAATTTTTACTTTGAACTAATTTATCACATTCATACAAAGAATACCAATAAATGCATTCTATTCAGTGGGAAGATATCATATCCTTGACACTCTGCATCTTTATCTTATACTTATATCCAGTCTAAGGAAAATGTTCTACAGAGTTGCTCTAACAGTTAGCTTTGCCTATTTGTGAAAAAAGTTTGAATCAGTTTGGGCAAATGAGCTTTTAATTGCAGTTCTGTTCAATTTATTTGTTCCTACTTTGCAGAGCTCCATTAGTGCTTTTCATTCTAAGCCTTCAAGGTTATTATTCACCTTTCAATGGAAGATATGACTTAAATATATTTTTTAAGGGAATGATAGGCTGGATAGCAGCTGAATGAAGCCAGGATAAATGATACTGCATTATATTCAATGGCCAATCCATAGGACAAGCAAGTAAATAAATGGAAAACCTTTACATATATTGATATAGAAAATAACTCACTTAAGTTTTATAATAACAACAATAGGACCTCATCCTGCATGCTGTTTATATTATAGCCATATAAGAGTGAATCTTGAGACAATGAATATAATCACACATAAGACTGACTACCATGTCATATGTCAAGGTATAGCTGCTTAGGAAACAATGATATAAAAATGCCTCCCCACTGGACTATGCTAATATACTGTCAATAATAACTGATACTGGTATTAATTTTTTGAGTAGCTCGCAGTTGGGAGGCTTTCTGCTGAGTGATTTAGTACAATATCTATTTAGTTTTAATAAGCATATTATGAACTTACAAAGAAGAAAATAAAAACTTTAATTAACTTATCCCAAGATCAGATAGTTGTATGTATCAGAGATATTAATTAAATTCAAATTGATCTCTTATATGTTAACTACTACAGTGATATGAAAAGGGGAATAGATCTTCCTAATTTAATTATAATTTGGCCTTTTAGGAGAGTGGATGCATTATAACAGATTTTGGAATCAGAACTCTGTTGGCCTTTTGGATCTACAGACTTGTGACCTAAATAACTTCATTCAAGTTGGTTAACATTCCATCTTGGGCTTCAGTGTCCTTATTTATAAACATTAAAAGGCAAAGTGGCCAGTACTTTGAGGAAGATATAAAATAATATGCTAATAAAGTGAAAGAGTGGGGAAATTTATTCAAGTGTTCAGGGAGAGAGCTTTGTAAAAGGCTGTGTGCACTGGAAAATTTCAAAATGCAGGGTTTTAATCAGCCCAGTGAGGGGGAAGAGTATTCCAGGTAAAATGACAAGAGAAAATAAGAGCAGAACTACAGAAATGGGTGATGCAAAGACAATTAATTGTCCTATTTGCCTGGGCAAAGTGAGCATGTGTGCTTGCTTGTGTTTGTGTAGAGCTAAAAAGGAAGATTAGAGTCAGGCCATGTATTCTCTTAAATGCTATGTTTAGGCTTTAGAATCAAAGATATACAAAATACTTGTTGAATATTTTAGAAAAAGAAATTTCAAGATTACACTGTGACTCTACTTCTTACTGGGCTTTCCAGGTAGCTCAGACGGTAACAAATTTGCCTACAATGCAGAACTGTGTTTGATCTCTGGGTTGGGAAGATCTGCTGACAAAGGGAATGGCTACCCACCCCAGTATCCCTGCAAGGAGAATTCCATGGACAAAGGAGCCTGGGGGGTGGAGTCAATGGCGTTGCAGAGTTGGACACAACTGAGCGACTAACACTTTCATTTCACTACTTCTCACTAGCTATGTGAGTATGGACAAGAGAGATAAAACTTCATTTTTTCTTTTATAAAATATGGTAATCAAAGTACTTGTCTCATAAGGTCAAGGTGAAGTAACATTATAGCTTTTAGCCTGCCTAGCATATGAAGGACTTAATAAATGATTAAGTATTATTATTATATGAAGAAGATGGATGCTACTTAAGATTTGACATAAAGGAAAAGGTCAGTTTTTGTTCTGATCGCAAAGAAGGACAATGCAACGCAAAAAAATGTTCCAACTACCACAAAATTGCATTCATTTCACATAGTAGGAAGGTAATGCTCAAAATCCTTCAAGCTAGGCTTCAAACAGTATGTGAACTGAGAATTTCCAGATGTACAAGCTGAATTTAAAAAAGACAGAGGAACCAGAGATTGAATTGCCAACATCTGCTGGATCATAGAAAAAGTAAAGGAATTCCAGAAAAGCATCTATTTCTGCTTCATTGACTAAGCTAAAGCCTCTGACTGTGTGGATCACAAAAAAACTGTGGAAAATTCTTAAGTTTGGGAATACTAGACCACCTTATCTGCCTCCTGAGAAACCTGTATGCAGGTCAAGAAGCAATAGTGAGAACCGGACATCAAACAGACCGGTTCCAAATTGGGAAAGGAATATATCAAGGTTGTATAATGTCACCCTGCTTATTTAACTTCCATGCAGAGTACATCATACAGAATGCCAGGTTGGATAAATCACAAGCTGGAATCAAGGTTGCTGGGAGAAATATCAATAACCTCAGATATGCCACATGACACCACCCTTATGGCAGAAAGTGAAGAGGAATGAAAAGAGCCTCTTGATGAAGGTGAAAGAGAGTTAAAAAGATGGCTTAAAACTCAACATTCAGAAAACTAAGATCATGGCATCTGGTCCCATCACTTCATGGCAAATAGATGGGGAAAAAGTGGAGACAGTGACTGATTTTATTTTCTTGGGCTCCAATATCACTGTGGATGGTGACTATAATCATGAAATTTAAAGACGCTTGGTTCTTGGAAGAAAAGTTATGACAAATCAAGACTATATTAAAAAAAGCAGAGACAATGCTTTGCCAACAAAGTTCTATATAGTCAAAGCTATGGTTTTTCCAGTAGTCATGTATGGATGTGAGAGTTGGACCATAAAGAAGGCTGAGAGCCGAAGAACTGATGCTTTCAAACTGTCGTGCTAGAGAAGACTCTTGAAAGTCTCTTGGATAGCAAGGAGATCAAATCAGTCAATCCTAAAGGAAATCCACCCTGAATATTCATTGGAAGGACTTATACTGAAGCTCCAATGAATTGGCCACCTGAATCGAAAAGCCAATCATTGGAAAAGACCCTGATGCTGGGAAAGATAGGAGGCAGAAGGAGAAGGTGATGACAGAGGATGAGATGTTGGATGGCATCATCCATTTAACTGACATGAGTTTGAGCAGTCTCTGGGAGAGAGTGAAGAACAGGGAAGCCTGGTGTACTGCAGTCCATGGGGTCACAAAAATCTGACATGACTGAGTGACTGAACAGCAACAACAATGGAGAAGTTGGATGCCACTTAATATTTGACATAATAATAAAAATCCCACCTACCACTCCCAACTTTCTGTGGAACTCAGCTACCTTCTACTATTTACAGTTAGGCTTTTTTTGTCCACTTAAGAAATTTGGGATCTCATTTGGAGTGTGTTAACTTCATTAGCAATGTGTAAGAAATCAAAAGTAGCAAAAAGTTAAGACAGCCTAAATAGATCTTATTTTCCGACATTATTTTAACCACCAGTGTTTACAGCATTGATTATGATGACTTAGATATTTTCTGATGGTAGGAAGATTGACAATATTATTCTTGGTGTGTCTTTGCAACCTCAATATTATAAACATTCAAGAATATTTCTATTCTTAAAAATAACTCATTTAAAAATGTTTTAGTGAATGGTAGAACCAGGAAACCTGTAATTGTGCAATGTTATGAGATTTTAATTAAGGTGAGAGAAAAATTGCTAATTCTTCTTGAATACAATGTGATATGTAAATGATTACCCTGCAAACTATTTTTAAAAGACAATCAACATTTAGGAACTTTTCCATGAGATTAGAAAAGGATTCATCAAATATCTTTAAATAAATATAGACATGTAAGTCAAGATGCCGTTGTCATTCAGGAGGCTACTAATTCTCTGGGAAGATCCTGTTCAGTATCTGTAACATCTCATGACTTTTTCAGTTCAGCTTTACATGGTAGAATAGCTTGAGTCAATTCCTCGAGTCTTTAGCTATATATATCATCAGGTGTCTTCAAAATCTTTGGTGACCTCAGTGTCACTTTATGATGATAGATTAGTCTCAAGATTCTGACTTTTAATGAGAATATATATATATATATATATTTAAAGTCCTTAAAAATGTGTTATGTTGCTGTTGTAATGCATTTATACATTTTATATATATATATATGGATATATGGAGATGGAGTCTGTAAATAATGAAAGAAAGGCTCAAGGGTAATTTATTGACTTGTTCAAGATCAGAATGACAACATTATAATTTCATAGACCTGAGTCCTATCTCAATATTCTGTCCAATGTAGCAAATCCAATTAGAGATGAAAGACTTTCATGATCAAGGGAACTTTTGTTTCATAAATAAAATAACTAAAAAACTTGGTTGTCACTAACGTAACATATTAGTCATCTTAAAGGAAACCTTAGTGATATGAGCAGTCTTAACCACCCTCTAACGTGTGTGCGTGCTCAGATGTGTCTGACTCTTTGCAACCCCATGGACTGTAGCCTGCAGGCTCTTCTGTCCATGGAATTTTCCAGGTAGGAATACTGGAGTGGGTTGCCATTTCCTCCTCCAGGGTATTGTCCCCACCCAGGGATCGAACCTACATCCCTTGTGTCTCCTGTGTTGGCAGGCAGATGCTTTACCACTAATGCCACTTGGGAAGCAGCTACCTTCTAAGGGAGAGGGTAATGCCAATTTCCTTTAAGCATCGTTTAGAGGATACTACGAAAGATGAAGTTGCCTCTTTTAACTTTGTAAAAATGCATTAAAAGAGTAACATAAAACATTTATACTTCAGATTTATACTTCCTTGCAGTAATTTGATTTTAAGGAAATTGTGAACCAAATATTATGGAGAGACTTTTAGAAAAAAGTGCAATTACCTGGATCTATAATTATGCTAACCAGATTAAGGTGAATAAAGTGTCTAATTATAAAAACAAAACATTGTTTTGTTCTTAAATAGATTCTTAAATAGATGACCACATCACCATGTTCCTTTTGTCAGATGCTTTTAAACAAATTATTCATGTGTGTGTGCTTTTTACTCTACCAAGAACATTAGGTTAAAAGTTTAAATCATATTTAATTGTCTCCTTAAAAAATTGTTATACAGATGTTTCTATCTTAAAACAATTTTGCTGACTGATAAAGAATAATGCATTTGTATTTGTCAAGATTCATCTTTTTTATTATATTTATGAATTATTTTATATTATTTTCCCTCTCTAATTTTAAAAATTATTTTTCTTGCATTTTATTGAGTGTTATTGAAGTAATGTATTTTACATATATTAATGATTAAATCCTTACAACAATGCCAGAACACTGAAATTTAGAAAGCTCGTTCAAGTTATCACAGAGGACAATCCAGGATTTGAACCAAATTCTGTTAGATTCCAAATAGATTCTCTTAATGACTATATTATGGGTGAATATATAAGTTACTATTTAGGAGATAATATTGAATTCCATTATTTGCACTTTCAAAACTCTTAAATCATGTGCTCAAATTGCAACAGGGACTTCCATTTCCTATTTAAAAGGTGTACTTCACAGTCTTTTTTGTTTCTGACATCCTAAAAGATATAAACATTCTAAAGTATGCACAAATTTAATTGATTTAACTCCGTTGCTTCAATCATAAATTTACTGTATTGGTTAAAATTTGGTTAAACTGATTCTTTTCTTTCTATTCCCTCCCAGAATAGTAGACTTTAAGTATTTTTCTTAATTCTAACAGAATTATGATCATGTGTGTATATATATATATATATATATATTTATATATAGAAACATATAATCTACTATTATGCTATATTTTATTATGTTAGACAAATTATTATGTTATTATATATTGCTATGTTAACACATGCCCTTTATATAATTTTTATATTTACATATAATTCTAAGATCTATTTTTCTACTTTTCTAGCAATAATCTATGAGAAAAATTAAAAAATTTACATTTTTGGTTTGTTTCTACTAAGTTTAGTTATGCTGAATATGTATCAGCTATCTTAAAATATTTTTAATCTTTATTGAGGACTAAATAATAAATAAATAAGCATCATTAAAAGTCTGTTGTGTTTCTGAATTTTAATTTTACTAAAGACCTCAGTGACATTTTCTGTTAATAATAATGTAAGAAAAGATACTTATTAACAATTCTGCTTTATATGTGGTGAACATGAAGTACAGGGGAAAGTAATTGGGTACTTATTTTAGGTCCTGTTACTTAACATGCATCTCATAATCATCTGCCTAAATTAAACAGAACCTGAGATTTGATTTCAATTTAAGCTATTCATTTACAAATCAGAACTGACATGAACTTTTCACAATGAACAAAATAAATAATTTTCATCAAATTTCTTACCTGCACAATGTCCCTTTCAGCATATTTTCCTCTGGAGGAAACTCTTACATCATCCCCATCCAATTCAACCATTGCTTGAAAATAAAATAGGATAATTTATCCAATGCATTTTAACCATATACTCTAACAATGTAGGCAATAAGGAAATCAAGATGCATGAAGTAACAATATGTACTGTGTAAAGGCAGAAAGCTTGCTGATCCTTTCATCTCCGCAGTGATTTCTTCCACAAAACTTAACTGAATGCCAATTTTACAAATGAAGAAAGTAAGCGAAGACCTCATGTGACGCTTTGAAAAGTGAGGAGAGCCTATACAGTGTAGAAGTCTTTAGGTACATCTCCCATCCTAAAAATTCTCAAATCTGGGCTATATGCTTACATGATGGATTCATTCAGTTCTAATTTTTTTTTTTTCTAACTTAAGAAACTTGGTACTAATCATTATAGAATTTCCAATAACAATTTGAACTTTATTCTCTTTGAAATTACAACAAACTATGCAATCATATTGTCTGTAATCTTTTTGTGAATAGAATTTAAAACAAAAAGGCATCTTTTAGTGACTGGATAAATCATGATTTTTCTGAGGTATGATTTTTTTTCATTGGTTAAAAATAATTTTGACATTACACAGGTCAGCTGTTATTTGGGAATGGTATAACATAACAGGATTGTGGTATACAGTAGTGTTATGCTACAATTGAGAACATTTCCCAGAGTTTAATGTTTTTTGGTGAGAATTCTGTAAGTAACTAATGACATGAGGAATGCTAATTTGTACTTAAAGTATAATTCTCTTACTAATAACTCATTTTGTACACACATGATATTCACCAGACTCCAGAGAGCCATTTGCAGTTGTCTGATTTTTGCCCTCTAAAAACACTAGAATACAGTCCTCACCTTTTCACTGTTTTCTTCAGTGCTTGGATAATGCATTTCAGTTAAAGATATTTTACTGTTTTTCCTATTTTTTTTAATTGAGGTATAACTGAAAAATGACATTATATTATTTTTAGCAGTAAAATGTAATGATTCACTATTTGTATATAGTGTGAAATGATCACCATAATGAGTCTAATTGACCATGCATAATTACAAATTCCTTTTTCTCTTTTGATAAAAACTTTAAGGTCTATTCTCTTGGCAACCTTCATATATGCAATATGATATTAATTATACTCACCACACTGTACATTACATCCCCATGACTTGCTTATTTTGTAACTAGAAGTTTGTGCCTTTTGATTTCCTTCACCCATTTCACACACCTCCAACCCTGGCAAGCCTCTGGCAACCATCAAACTGTTCTTTATATCCTTAAGTTTTTTTTCTTTTTTTAAATAACATGTTTTTTAAGTTTTACTTTTATACATATTTTCAGGAATAAATATCTGGGGTGAAACATTGCAAGTACATATAATTGATAGTGAACCATCATCCAGTAATCTGCTTAGATATATATGTCAATATTTAGTGAATTATATAAATTTCCAATAACAAGGCAACTAAATTATTCAAAATACAAAAGAAATATTTTTTTCTTTCCTATTTATCTAAATTTCCTATTTATCTAAATAGGAAAATTCAATATACTCAAATATTTTCAATAATTAATATCTTTTTTCTTCTAGGTTTGTTTTCAAAATTTTCATATTACTTTGAGACATAAATGAACATTGATGGTGACATGTCAGCGATCAGAGAATTTTCTCCTATATTATCTAATTTTCTAATAACTCATAATGATTACCCTATACTCACTCAAAAATAGAAAACAAAAATTAGATGATGTTCTGGGCCTCACCTTCCACGGTCCTCTACAATCTCCATTGGTCTTTGTGAATGTTTCATTTCAGTTAAAGAAAATGGCAGTTATTCAGGCAATAATGTATTAGAATGAGATGCTATAAAAATATCACCCACTTTTCAGTATGTCCTTTGTGTTAAAAGGCTGCAGGTAGCAGAATTGGAAATGACACATTTGAGAGCAAGAAGAAAAGAAATGGCATGTAAGTGGCGAAAGGGAAATGTTCACCCTTCAAGTTTTCAGATCATCTGGTCCTCAAGGAGCCTGAAATTGTAAGCCCCAGTTCCCCACCTGATCCCTTCTCTGGAAAAAAGATGTATAAGAAACAGATCTGTATTTATTTCTAGTCTCGTGAGGCAAAATGATATTAGAACCCCTTATATTTTCCCCCCTTTCCTAAACTTGGATCAAGGCAATTAAATGGATACTACATTGACTTGTTGCATTTTAAGGATAAAGAAATTCTTCTTGGAAAAATTATACAGAAAGTTTTAAATTATTCTCATTGAAATTCAGAAATAAGACATTTAAATACTCATTAATCTAATAGTTAATTTATATTTCCTCTACTTTCAAAGAATGGATGGCAATATGTTGTACTTCTTGCCTATGTAAACCTCTTGGTTGAAATACATGTAGATGTTGTATTTATGTAGCTAACTGAGAAAATATGCAAGTTTTACTTCAGTCTTTTCCTACTAATTTATATGCATACTATATAAACTTATGGTAGATTTGGAAGTGCCTAGAAAAAGGCTCCTCTGATAAGATAGTACCAACTTGAATGTAACTCAGAAATTTTCTTCCATCAGGGTGAAAACAAAAATCAGGTGTTTCAGGACCCTAACTCCCTGTCTATAGGCTTGCCAGAGGAAAACTTCACTTTAATTCCCAGAACAGAATTCTATGGGAAGGCAACTTCCCTATGTCTATAATTTTCACTCACTCTTCCTCATGAGAAGAGTGATTCATAGGATAACTAAGACTGGGAGATGGAACTGACCTTGAATCTCTTTTTGGAGTACTCTATCCTCAAATTGAAGGCAATTTCTCCCTGCGGCATGATAAATAGGCAAGGCTCTGCTCCTGTCCAGAGGAGGCCTTGAGATAAAGTTAAGGTCATTTAATTTTGGGGCAGAAAAGAAACAAGAAGTCTGAGTTTGTGCACAGTGTAACTCAGATTCTCCAATTCTGAACTACTATTAATTAAACTTACATTTTGATTTCTATTTGAGTGACTCTTGCATATTTTTTTTAAGTTGGTTCAAGAAGTCAGGGAGGAAATAATGAATTTTCATACCTCAAAACTCTGAGAAATAATTCATTGGGAACAAAAGAATTGAAGAAAATAAATAAGTGTGGCTTTTGTATGAGGGTAGTACCCAAATAGCTGCACCTGCTGCTTTGAATAGAAATATATGACCAGAAATGTTCTCCAGGAAATGTCAGTTGCTCTGTATTCACACATTATGTGTGGGAGGTTGAGGAACAAGTGACTGAGGTCTTACACCTAACAATGGCCTTCCACAAGACTCTGGGAGACCTGGAATGTACCCAGCGAAAAGTGCATACTTGAGAGGCAAAGGCAAATTAGTTTCTGAAAAGGAAATCATGAATTACTTTAACCCAGCAACTGGTAAAGTTTGTGAATTGTAGCCTATCACTGCTCAGTGCAGATGATCGAGTACACGAAGTATTAACAAGAAAGATGTGTCTTAGTTTTCCTGACTCCAGAGAAGTAGCTCAGATTCATGCCTGATGGACAATGAAAACAGATGTAAATATTCAGAGACAGAGAAAATATTAGCAGCAGCAACAGCAGGCAGGGCTAAACTGATTTTGCTTTAGAAACTGGAAGATTTCAATGATGCAAAGTGTGACCAGCCAAATATGGAATCAAAGGAAAGAATCTACAAGATCGGCAATATAACTGCTGTGTTGTTTTACCTGAGACTGACAGATCTATACTGTCTGTATTGGGGAGGCACTGGTGGTTAAGCAAGAATCATCTTAGAGATGATCATATTATGATTAGCCACCTATGTGCCTAAATTAACCTGTAACATACCAAAAGTTGTTTCAAATATTTTTAAATTATTCTAATTTCTAAAGTTCCAAGCTAAATATTCTCATTATCAATGTAAAAACACAAGAATCAGGTGAATATTATGTGGTTATGCAGTTGCTATCTAGCATAGACTTCTCTTAAAGGAATCCATCAGGTGACAAGAAACAGCCTAAGTTTAGAGTTTACCCAGGTTACTAGTTACATGAACACCCATCACTAATTGGCATCTGAAGATGGCTTGAGCCAACAGAAACAGAAAACTACCCAATAAATGAATTTAGCATAATTATATAGTCTTATTAAGTTTCAGATGGTCAGACCCACTTTCATTTTACTTTGCTCTCTCATAGGCCAGAACATAAATATTTACAAAGATAATGTCTATCAACTAGCCAAGATCTGAAAATCCATTATTACGCTTCACAACATAGTGGTTTATTAATTTAGTGCTCACCCTTAAAAGTTTTTAGGGAACCCACAGTCTGTTTTGCCTTAGGAACAAAAACTCAATTTATCACTCAATATTAAGAAATATTTTGAGGAACAATTCATCTTTAATAAAACAGAAAGGTACATGTTGAATTAACCTATACTAGAGAGATAATGAACTACTCAGAAGACATTCTTTTAATTTGTTCACTTCAATAGACTCCATTATTTGATATCTATGTTTGTATGTACATGGACATACAAATCCACATGCACACTCATATCCCTATATGCAAAACAAAAAGGAGTGATAGATATGTAAGTACATGATGACTTACAGTTAATAAATTCCCAATGAATGCTATTGAAATTTTATTACTCACCATCAAATTCTGCTGGTCCAACACCTACTATAATTATTGACATTGGAAGTTTTGAAGCCTTCAAAGAGAATACACAATTTGTACACAATTAAGAAACTGAATTAGGAAAACAACTAAGAATTAGGAAGAAAATAATATCCTAAGTATTGACACTTTTTCACAGAAGTTCATTAAAATTCTTTTGGACATATTTAATATTAACACAGAATAACTCTAAAGTTTTCTGACACTTTTTCACAGAAGTTTGTTAAAGTCCTTTTGAACATATTTAATATTAACACAGAATAATACACCTGACTCCACTCTTATCCTTTCTGAACTCTGTACATATGCTAATTCACTTGGATTTTCTTCAGGAATGACCAGTCTTGGATAATATTTTTTTTAAAAAAGTACTGAGCATTTGCTTACACTTGCTATTCTTAGACAAAATCTTCCTAAGCTGACTCTGGGTATCTTTAGTCTCTTTTTTCATGTTCTCTCTCTATTTGAAGATCTTTTTGTTACTGAAAGGTGAAAAAAGATACCATATTTGTGAAAAAGTAGCATGTGCATGCATGCTAAGTCGCTTCAGTTGTGTTTGACTCTGTGCAACCCTATGGACGGTAGCCTGCCCTCTCCTCTGTCCGTGGGATTCTCCAGGCAAGAACACTGGAGTGGGTTGCCATGCCCTCCTCCAGGGGATCTTCCCAACTTAGGGATCGAACCCATGCCAGTCTTGCATTGGCATGCAGATTCTTTACCAATAGGGTCACCTGGGAAGAAAAAGTAGTACTCTTATCTCATTTATAGTTATGGTTAGGAAAAGCAATTTTTATAGTAAATACGTGACTACAAATGATAATTATAGGAAGTTATTATCAGTATGATTAAATAATTTTATGGTAAGACTATGAGATCCACCAACAGAAAGGTGGAACAATATAGAAACCACATTATCAGGTCATTGAAATATGAATAACTGTTTTTCAGTACATGTCCGGTTAGTTTATTTTTAAGTTTTTTTTAAATTTTAATATTGGCCACCATAACACATGTGAAATGAGATCTAATTGTGGTTTGGATTTGCATTTTCCAAATATTAGTGACGCTGAGGATGTTTTAGCTTGTTGATCATTTGTGTATCTTCTTTGGAGAAACACCTTTCAAGTTTTTTTTTTTAACTTTTTATTTTGTATAGAAGTGAAAGTGAAAGTGTTAGTTGCTCAGTCTTGTCTTACTCTGCGACCCCATGCACTGTAGACCGCCAGTTCTTCTGTCCATGGGATTCTCCAGGCAAGAAAACTGGAGTGGATTGCCATTCTCTTCTCCAGAGGATATTCCTGACCCAGGGATCAAACCAAGATCTCTTGCATTCTGGGTAGATTCTTTACCATCTGAGCCACCAGGGAAGCCCAATATAGCCAATTAACAATGGGCTAGTTTCAGCTGAACAGTGAAGGGACTCAGCCATACATACACATATATCCATTCTTTCCCAGACTTCCCTTCCATCCAGGCTCCCACAGACTATGCAAGAGAGTGTGCCACATAATGGGCAAGCCTTTACCCCTCTTTCATTTTGTGTTTGGTTTTGCTGAGTATATGTCTATAAATATTTGATTTTTTCCCACATGTAACTAGTTTTTCTCACACAAACAGCTAATTATATGCTATTAATAATTATGTCATTAATATGCCATTAATAATTATGAAATATGATAACTAATCTTTCACAAAGCCATTTTTGGCTAATGTCTACTTTGTGTCAAATACTGCTCAACCTGAATATAGAAAGGTAAGTAAAACCAGATATAATTTTATAGATTGCAATCTAGTAAATATAGATTTTATAGACTATAATCTAATAAAGAAGACAATCAATTAATCATAAATGTAGCATATAATTAGAAACTAGCCCCCATCCAGTTCTATAAACATAGAAATTAGCACAGTTTTCCTGCAACTGAAATGCAAATATTAAGAAATATTCTGTATAAATTGTAAGATTATATACATCAAACTAACAAACATACTCATGCACATGAAGTTGATGTTATTTATTTTTATTTTAAATTTTTTGAAATAATTTTGTTAAAACACAATTATTCACACTTCTTAGCTTCGTCCTCATGGATGAATGGTGCGAATGTTTGTGAGTTGTCTAGATAATGCACTGGCTGCAAACGCATGGGCATTTTATTTCATTGTTAAGTCAACTAAGAAGACTTCAGTTAGTTAACCTAAGTAGCACCATGCTTTCATTTAGCCAGCCCACGACAGAATGACTCCTACTTACATTAACTATGGACTCCTTAGTTTGAGCCATATCTGAGATAACACCATCTGTCACAATCAGAAGCACAAAATACTGGGAGCCATCCTTTACGGAAGCAGCATATCTGAAAGGCAAATAAAAGGTAAACAATACCCAAAATAAAACAGTTTCTCTCACATGATAGCTGCTAAATATAATTAGGAATAGCCAACACATCTGTTAATCTCAAGAAAATATTTAAACATTTCTTAGGAGCCTATATTGTGCAAATTCTCAAATATACAATTTTTTTCTCTGAAACAGCACAGTAGAATAACAGCATGCTGCTAGAATAACAGCAGACAAGATATTAGACTAGAATAACAGCATACTGCATGCTGGCACATAGAAATGCCGGGCAGCCTTAGAAATTCATTCACTAATAAAAGGTGAGCTGGAAGGTATGTTACCAGAGAGGCATGGCTATGGCTTTTGGAAATAGACATCTTATCTAAGCAACACATAATGTGTATGATCATCTGCATAAATTACATAAGCTATTTGAACTTTATTTTCTTATTTTTAAAATCAAGATAATACAACTTTCTATTGTTAATAAGGAAATTTCATGTATGGTAGTAAATATTTATACTATTATACACTGGTAGACTTTTACATATGTTAAATTCTATAAATGATTATTATTCTTGTTTTGGAACTAGATAGCAGTGATGGTTGCATAACATTGTGAAAATGCTGAATGTCATTGAACTGTAAACTTTAAAATGGTTGGCTTTATGTCATGTGAGTTTCATCTTAGTTAAAAAAATACAACGGAAGACAAAGACTATATACTTTTTGACAAAGATATAGTTCTAGGTCTTTAATACATGTTAAATTGGTAAAAAATGAGAAGGAAAATATAAAAAACAAAGGCAAAAATTAGGCATGTAATGAGAACCTATTTTAGTACTTATCTTCTGTACTCTACTGCAGAATTTTCACCAAATAATAGTAGAAATATAGAGGAGAATTTCATTACCATATTTTCTCTCCTTTTTTCCATTGTGTTCTACCATTCTGAGTATCTTGATGATATTCTCAACAGAATATGTTTTGTGATTTCCAGTACATAACTAGTATAATGGTCATATCTAGTAATGAGGAAGCATTATGGTGCTCATAGAGGACAGTTTATAAAAAATCGTCAAGTAAACCACAGAAAAATTATCTCAAGAAAATATCTATTGATTATCAATGAAAATCAGTACCTGATGGATTCTATAATAATAAAGTTTGAATACATTGTGGACAAACCAATGGCCTAATAGATCAGGGCAAAATTTATTCCTTGTAAAGCAGAATTAATAACCATATGAACAAGAAATAGTACAACTTTGCCACAGACAAGAGAAACTAATAATTACACATCTGTTAATAAAATGTATGGTAATTTTATAGACTTATGAAGAGAATACAGTCTAAGTGACAGCTTCATACACTATGGAACCAGTTCTACAACATATAGTCAAAAATGCTCCCACAATGTTGAACAACTGATCTTGGCACTAAGACATTTGTATTAATGTGATAGTAACATAAGCAATGGAAAATCCAAAGTATGAACCTACTCTCCTATTTTACATTAAAATTTTTTTTTTCTTAAGCAGTAGGATAATGTCCCTTAGTAGTTAATTTAAAAAAATTAAGTACTCATTATTTTTAAAAAGCACTTTTTACTGACTATTCCTCAAAAACATAAGGTTTGTATTTCATGTGATTAACAGGAGGAAGCGCTATACAGTAGCAAAAACAAGAATGGGAGTTGACTATGGCTCAGATCATGAACTCCTTACTGCAAAACTCAGGCTTAAATTGAAGAAAGTAGGGAAAACCACTAGGCCATTCAGGAATGACCTAACTCAAATCCCTTATGATTATACAGTAGAGGTGACAAATAGATACAAAGGATTAGATATCTGGTAGAGAGAATGCCTGAAGAGCTATGGACAGAGGTTCATAACATTGTACACGAGGTGGTAACCAAAAGCATTGAAAAGAAAAAAAATGCAAGAAGGCAAAGTGGTTGTCTGAGGAGGCTTTACAAATAGCTGAGAAAAGAAGAGAAGCAAAAGGCAAGTGAGAAAGGGAAAGATACCCAACTGAATGCAGAGTTCCAGAGAATAGCAAGGAGAGATAAAAAAGCCTTCTTACACGAACAGTGCAGAGAAATAGAAGAAAACAATAGAATGGGAAAGACTAGAGATCTCTTCAAGGAAATCGGGGATATTAAGGGGGTATTTCATGCAAGGATGGGCATTATAAAGGACAGAAACAATCACCTAACAGAAGCAGAAGAGATTAAGAAGAGGTGGAGAGTAATCCTTTGTCTGTTGCTTCGTTTGCTATTATTTTCTCCCAATCTGAGGGCTGTCTCTTCACCTTGCTTATAGTTTCCTTTGTTGTGCAAAAGCTTTTAAGTTTCATTAGGTCCCATTTGTTTATTTTTGCTTTTATTTCTAATATTCTGAGAGGTGGGTCATAGGGGATCCTGCTGTGATTTATGTCGGAGAGTGTTTTACCTATGTTCAAAAATATACAAGCAACTCCTGCAGCTCAATTCCAGAAAAATAAATTACCCAATCAAAAAATGGGCCAAAGAACTAAATAGACATTTCTCCAAAGAAGACACAAATGGCTAACAAACACATGAAAAGATGCTCAACATCACTCATTATCAGAGAAATGCAAATCAAAACCACAATGAGGTACCATTACATGCCAGTCAGGATGGCTGCTATCCAAAAGTCTACAACCAATCAATGCTGGAGAGGGTGTGGAGAAATGCCTCTTACACTGTTGGTGGGAATGCAAACTAGTAGAGCCGCTATGGAGGACAGTGTGGAGATTTCTTAAAAAACTGGAAATAGAACTGCCATATGACCCATCAATCCCACTTCTGGGTATACATACCGAGGAAACCAGATCTGAAAGAGACACGTGCACCCCAGTGTTCATCGCAGCACTGTTTATAATAGCCAGGACATGGAAGCAACCTAGATGCCCATCAGCTGATGAATGGATAAGGAAGCTATGGTACATATACACCATGGAATATTACTCAGCCATTAAAAAGAATTCATTTGAATCAGTTCTAATGAGATGGATGAAACTGGAGCCCATTATACAGAGTGAAGTAAGCCAGAAAGATAAAGAATATTATAGCATACTAATACATATATATGGAATTTAGAAAGATGGTAACCCTATTGAATTGAATCTATAGATTACTCTGGGGTAATATAGTCATTTTGACAACACTGATTCTTCCAATCCAAGTATGTGGTATAGCTCTCCATCTGTTTGTGTCATCTTTTAATTTCTTTCATCAGTATCTTATAGTTTTCTGAGCACAGGTCTTTCAGTAGGTTTATTCTGAGATATTTTATTCTTTTTGATGCGATGGTAAATAGGATTGTTTCCTCAATTTCTCTTTCTGGTCTTTCATTGCTGCTGCTGCTGCTACGTTGCTTCAGTCGTGTCCGACCCTGTGTGACCCCATAGATGGCAGCCCACCAGGCTCCTCCGTCTCTGGGATTCTCCAGGCAAGAATACTGGAGTGGGTTGCCATTTCCTTCTCCATCTTTTATTGCTAGTGTATAGAAATACAAGGCATTTCCATGTATAAATTCTGTATCCTGCAACTGTACCAAATTCATTGATGAGCTTTGGTAGCTTTTTGATAGCATCTTTAGAATTTTCTACGTATAGTATCATGTCATCTGCAAACACTGACAGTTTTAATTCTTATTTTCCAATTTGGATTTCTTTTATTTCTTTTTCTTATATGATTGTCTTGGCTAGGACTTCCAAAACTATGTTTAATAAAGTTGGCAAGACGGACATCCTTGTCTTGTTCCTGATCTTTGAGGAAATGCATTCCATTTGTCCCTGTTGAGAATGATGTTCGTTGTGGGTTTGTCATGCATGGCCTTTATTATGTTGAGATATGTTCCCTATGGTTTTCCCAGTGATCACGTACAGTTGTGACAGAAGGAGCATAAGGAAGGTGGAGTGCCAAAGAACTGATGCCTTTGAACTGTGGTGCCGGAGAAGACTCCTGAGAGCCCCTTGGACAGCAAGGAGATCCAGCCAGCCAGTCTTAAGGGAAATCAACCCTGAATACTTGGTGGAAGGACTGATGCTGAAGCTGAAATGCCGGTATTTTGGTCATCTGATGCAAACTCACTGGAAACTCAGCTGGCTCACTGGAAAAGTTCCTGATGCAGGGAAAGATGAGAGCAGAAGGAGGAGAGGGTGTCAGAGGATGCAATGGCCGGATGGCACTGATGGAATGGACATGGACTTGGGCAAACTTTGGGAGATGGTGAGAGACAGAGGGGCCTAGTGTGGTGCAGCACATGGGGTTGCAAAGTCAGACAAGACTGGGTGACTAAGCAGCAGCAACAACTTCTTCCCTGTATGCTCACTTTCTGGAGAGTTTCTATATATAAAAAAAAAGCTAGTGCTGAATTTTGTTAAAAGTTTTTCCTGAGTATCTACTGAGATAATCATATGGATTTGATTCTTCATTTTGTTCATGTGGTGTATCACATTGATTTGTGCATATTGAAGAATTCTTGCATCCCTGGATAAATTCCACTTGATCATGATGAATGATCCTTTTAATGTGTTGTTGGATTTGGTTTGCTAGTATGTTGTTGAATATTATTGCATCTATGTTCATCAGTGATACTGTCTTACAATTTTCTTTTTTGTAATATCTTTGTCTGGTTTTGGTATTAGGGAGATGGTGACTCTACAACTTAGAAGTGTTCCTTCCTCTCCAATTTTTTGGGAAAAAATTGAGAAGGATAGGTGTTAATGCTTCTCCAAATATGTAATATTAATAGAATTTGACTGTGAAGCCATCTGTTCCTAGACTTCTGTTTGTTGCAAGTTTTCTAAGTACAGTTTCATTTTCAGTATTTGTGACTGGTAAGTTTATATTTTCTGTTCCTGCTTGGTTTAGTTTTGGAAGGTTGTAACTTTGTCCATTTCTTATATGTTGTCCATTTTATTGGCATATAGTTGCTTGTAGCAGTTTCTTATGATTTCTTTGTATTTATGTGATATTGGTTATACTCCTTTTTCATTTCTAAGTGTATTGATTTGAGTTCTCTTCCTCTTTTCTTGATTAGTCTGGCAAAGTTTATTAAATTTTATCTTTTCAAAGAACCAGTTTTTAGTTTCACTGATCTTTGCTGTTGTTTCTTCTGCCTCTATCTTGGTTCTTTATTATTTCTTTCCTTCTACTAACTTTAAGCTTTGGTTTTTCTTCTTTTTTAGTTGTTTTATGTGTAAGGTTAAAACTGGACAGCTACATGTAAAAGAATGAAATTAGAACACTTCTTACCACCATACACAAAGATAAACTCAAAATGGACTAAAGACCTAAATGTAAGACTGGAAGCTATAAAACTTTTAGGGGAAAACACTGGCAGAACAATTGACATAAATCAAAGCAAGATCTTTTATGATTCATCTCCTAGAGTAATGGAAATAAAAACAAAAATAAACAAGTGGGACTTAATTAAACTTAAAAGCTTTGGAACAGCAAAGGAAACTACAAATGAGGTGAAAAGACAATACTCAGAATGGGAGAAAATAATAGCAAAGGAAACAATTGACAAAGAATTAATTTCCAAAATATACAAGCAGCTCATACAACTCAATACCAGAAAAGCAAAGAACTCAATCAAAAAGTATGAATAAAACTCAAAGAGACATTTCTCCAAAGAAGGCATGCATATGGCTAACAGACACATGAAAAGATGTTCAATATTGCTCATTATTAGAGAAATGCAAATCAAAACTACAATGGGATGCCACTTCACTCCAGTTAGAATGGCCATCATCAAAAAGTCTACAGACAATAAATGCTGGAGAGGGTGTGGAGAAAAGGGAACTCTCTTGCATTGCTGGTGGGGATGATACAGCCACTATGGAAGATGGTATGGATATTCCTTAAAAAACTAGGAATAAAATCACCCTATGACCCAGCAATCCCACTCCTACACATATACCCTCAGGAAACCAAAATGAAAAAGATACATGTACCCCATGTATTGCAGCACTATTTACAATAGGTAGAACATGGAAGCAACCTAGATTTCCATCAACAGATGAACAAATAAAGACGCTGTGGTACATTTATAAAAGTGTTAGTCGCTCAGTCATGCCCAACTCTTTGTGACCCCATGGACTGCAGCCCAGCAGGCTCCTCTGTCTATGGGATTTTCCAGGCAAGGATACTGGAGTGGTTTGCTATTTCTTTCTCCAGGGGATCTTCCCAACCCAGGGATCGAATCTGGGTCTTCTGCACTTCAGGCAGATTATTTATCAACTGGGCTACCAGGGAAGCCCAGTACATATATATAATGGAATACTACTCATCCATAAAAAGGAATACATTTGAGTCAGTTCTAATGAGGTGGATGAACCTAGAGCCTATTATACAGAGTGAAGTAAGTCAGAAAGAGACATATAGCTATCATATACTAATACATATATATGGGATCTAGAAAGATGGTATTGATAAATTTATTTGCAGGGCAACAATGGAAAATCAGACATTGAGAACAGATTTATGGACTTGGGTGGAGGGGTGGAGGGAGAGGTTGAGATGTATGGAGACAGTAACATGGAAACTTACAAACCATATGTAAAATAGATAGCCAATGGGAATTTGCTGCATGACTCAGGGAATGAAATCAGGGGCTCTGTAACAATCTAGAAAGATGGGGTGGGGGAGATGGGAGGAAGATTCAGGAGGGAGGGGACATGGGGGCACCTATGGCTGATTCTTGTCGATGTTTGAAAGAAAACAACAAAATTCTGTAAAGCAATTATGCTTCAATTAAAAAATAAATAAAATTAAAAAATCTAGCATTCTATTCATGCCAAGTCAAACAAGTGGAATCAAAATGTCACAATCTTTTTAGTTAGGCAAAAATTCATAAGTTTTCTAAAATCTATATATTATACATATTTATACATATGTATACAAAAGCTTTTCTACTACACTTGATAAAGGCTTGAGAAAGAACATTAAAAAAAGAGATGGAGAAATTGGAGAACATAAAGTAAATGAAATGGGAGCACTGAATATGAAATAGAAAAAGTGAAACAAACTAGATTAAAGTAAATGATCATCATATAGTCCAGTTGTTTTTAAGCATAGTTGCTCATTAGAAACATATCTGGACCTCTAGAAAAAAAGAGTAATATCTGAGCATTTGCATTTTTCAAAAAATTTCAAGATAATTCTGATATGCATCTGAATTTTTTAAAGTGATTACATGTTTTTCTATCAATTCCTAGTTTTGGCGATATAGAGTTACATTATTTTTCTGTTGACCAATCATGATACAATGGTATTAAGTCAGTAACAGTTGCATAATCACAATAGTAAAAGATGTTTCTCAGTTTTCACAATCAATAGCCAGACAAAAAAGAAAAGCTAATTACAACTGCAAACCATAATGGGAACATGATTAACTTAACAATATAAAATAATTACATACAATTTGAGGGGGTTAAGCAGAGTGACGTGGTAAGCTGAAGTGCATACATGCATATGTTTTCATCCACCCAGCCAGTCCATGTCTTTTTGCTGGTGCATTTAATCCATTTACATTTAAGGTAACTACCTATGTGTATTAGTATGTCATGCAAAATGCCAGGCTAAAGAAAACACAATCTGGAATCAAGACTGCCAGGAGAAATACCATAACCTCACATATGCAGATAACACCACCCTTGTGGCAGAAAGTGAAGAGGAACTAAACAGCGTCTTGATAAAGGTGAAAGAGGAGGGTGAAAAAGTTGGCATAAAACTCAACATTCAGAAAATGAAGATCATGGCATCCAGTCCCATCACTTCATGGCAAATAGATGGGGAAACAATGGAAACAGTGAGAGACTTTACTTTCTTGGGTTCCAGAATCACTGCAGATGGTGATTTGCAGCCATGAAATTAAAAGCTTATTCCTTGGAAGAAAAGCTATAACCAAGTAAGTGAAAGTTGATCAGTCATGTCTGACTCTTGGCAACCCTATGGACTATATAGTCCATTGAATTCTCCAGGCCAGGATCCTGGAGTGGGTAGCGTTTCCTTCTCCAGGGGATCTTACCAACCTACACACTTTATATCTTCTCATTGGTGAATTTAATCCACTTATATTTTGATTTTTTTTTATTCAACATAAAATATATGTAAGAGAAGGGAAGAACATAGTCATACTATCAAGACAGTTAAAGACAGAGCCCAAAACAGGTATAAAACTTGAAATAGCATCGTTTGTTGTTTTATCTTAAAAATTCATAGAAATTTTGCAGTCTACTTTATAACAAAGATGTACCTGTATTAATGCAATATGTCTTAACTTGGAGGAAAATCAATGTTGCATAAAAAATAGTAAGTCGATTGTGTGACTCTCATTACTGCTATGTACACTAATTTGAAAATAAGCTACATTTTACCTAAGAATTATTAGTCCATTTTAGTCTTGTTACCATCAGCAGCATAAATTAATCCTTTAATACATTTATTTCTATGGTATTTGCTCTGTACATTGACATGTTTTTGCACTTTTCAGGGAAATCTAAATTTCAAACAAAATAATATTTTGTACTAAGATTTCTTTTAACTTAGCATTTTAAAAAGTGTTATATGCTTATTTATGATAAAATAATTAAACTACTGAAATGTATTAAATAGAAAATAGAGGCTGATCAACATCATAATTGTTCTTCAAGGAGGTAACATTGATATATAGACCTACAGAATCAAATTATATTTTAAAGATGTTAAAGAAAGTTGCTTCTCCTATCTTTTTTTCAAATTAGGGAATCTATAATTTATATTTTAATATTACTATGACAAATTTTAGGGAGGAGTCAACTTTGCCAGGGTTCCAGAATTCAAACACATTTCTCTGGAGTCTCTGTCAGGTCAAGTTCTGGGATTATTTTTTACAAAAGTTCATAAATGGTTGGTTCAGATTTTTTGAATATTCTTTCTGCTCAGTATTAAATAGTTTATAGGAATAGAGAGGGCAACAAGAAAAGAAAAACTGACTCAGAAATGTTTTCTTTAAGTAAATTTTGATCTACACTATGAATTAATTCTTAAAATGGCATAATTTAAATATTTCAATACAAAGTAACACAGCAATTTTTATGTTTCTCAGTTGTTACCCAAACTACTCTTGGAAGTGTACTGAAGAGACCAAGAGTATTCACAATAATAGGTCACATTGTTGCACTTTCTGTTGTGAGTTTTTACCTCTGTAGCAGAGATAAAATGCATGCAAGATACAACACAGTGAATTCGAATCAGATTATTTTGTTTGAAATTTTGGCTCCACCACAAATAGGGCTTCCCTGATAGTTGGTTAAGAATCCACCTGCAATGTGGGAGACCTAGGTTCAATCCCTGGGTTGGGAAGATTCTCTGAAGAAGGGAATAGCTGCCCACTCTATCTGGAGAAGGAAACGGCAACCCACCCCAGTATTCTTGCCTGGGGAATCCCATGGACAGAGAAGCCTGGTGGGCTGCAATCCATAGGGCTGCAAAGAGTTGGACACAACCGAGTGATTTTCACTGATGGTATGGTCACTGTATCCCTCTTGTCATCAGTAAAATATCAATAATGATGCTACTGTCACCTCCTAAGTGTAATAATTCACATTATAGCACTGAATATATTACCTCAAAGGAATTATGAATTCAATAATGGTTGTTTTGATTTTATTACTTTACTATTGATCATATGGATGAAAGAGATAAAACAATACACTCTTTAGAGTGATTTGAAAATGTTATGAAAATTCCCAAACAAATATTATTTCTTGAAAAGTGAAAACTAATTTTAGCTGTTTATCTGGATCCTGGAAATAACACTCGAAAAAAGAGAAGAAAAAAATACAATAATCTAGCTAAGAGTTAGGCTTTCCCAGTGGCTTAGTGGGTAAAGAATCTGCCTGTAATGTAGAGACAAGGGTTCAGTCCCTGGGTTGGAAAGATCCCCTGAAGGAGGAAAATGGCAACCCACCCCAGTATTCTTGAGCCTGAAAATTTCCATGGACAGAGGAGCCTGGTGGGCTACAGTCCAAAGAGTTGCAAAGAATTGGACACAGTTGAGTGACTGAAGCATGCACAGCTAATAGAAATTTATATATATCTTTCTTAAGAATTGAAGTGTAACAGCCTCAAGGCAAGTGACTGGTTAGGCATCAGAAACATGAATAATTACCGGGAAACAATGAATATCATTATCAGGTGAATAAAACAGTGAAACATTCTTTTCTTCAGTGTGGAAAAGATCTACATGTAACAATGGAATAGGATCAAATTAGTTAGTGCTGTGATAAAAGTATGCATGGAATGACATCACAGACCAGAAGTAGTGATTTGGAGAATGTGGAGGGAATTGAGATAGGATGGATGGTGGTAGCCGGACACTGGAAGTTCTTGAATACCAAACTAGAGTGTTGAAACTTAAATTTGTGACAAGGCGTGAATGGCTGTTGAGCAGGATTTTTACATCATCTGAAACGCTGTTCTCTGGACAGCTCTATGAAATGAGAACTGGGAAGACAGGAAATTAGAGTTTGGGGTTGGAAAACCTCAGAACAGCATATAAAGACTTCAAGTTTTGCAAAGCTGATGCCTTGGGTCTTGACTATTTCAAAATATCAGTAATCTCAATATTATTTCAAAAGTCTTATCATATAGATACTAGTTAAATGAGCATGGGCTTTAAATGATTATTCTTAAAAAGAATAACAATAAGCATTCTTAATATTTATAGAAAGCTACAACAAATAACTAAACTTTTACCAATATCAAAAACATATGTTTTAAGAGGAAAATTCAAGGAAATAGAAAAAATATGGGTATATATTTACTTTTGACTTTACAAAAATTATTTTTACAGACAAATATCCAGAGATCTAGATACCTGTTGAGTACATGTTGAAGCATCTTTGGACTGTATGTAAGAGTGACAAAATTTAAAGCACAAGGAGCTTTAAATAAATAAAGGCCATATACATGGGCAAAATGGCACCATCTCCTGATTTAGAGACAGACAGTTGTCTTGAACTATTTGTTCTAAAGTGATCTATTCTTGAAAGTAGTTTGTCTTTTAGTTGACAAATTTTCTAGATGATAATTTGCTAGGACAGAAATTGTCTGTCTTAATAAAAGATTAAAAATAAAGTTAAACACAATCTCAAAGATAAGAAAAACAGGAGAAAGGTATTTCTTAGATAGATTGATAGCAAGAGATAGATAGCTTCCCTAGTGGCCCAGATGGTGAAGTGTTTGCCTGCAACGCAGGAGACCTGGGTTTGATCCCTGGGTTGGGAAGATCCCCTGGAGAAGGAAATGGCAACCCACTGCAGTATGCTTGCCTGGAAAAATCCATGGACGGAGGAGCCTGGTAGGTGACAGTTCATGGGGTTGCAAAGAGTTGGACATGACTGAGCTACTTCACTTCACTTCAAGAGATAGATACATGCAATTTCAAATTGCATTGTAAGGAAAAGATGATTCCCCGGAAGTCATATCTTTTTATATTTCTTATTTTATTATTAATAAAAATAAGAATAAAGAATTATTAGATCCCAGATTATTTTCAAAGATTCTTAAAGTATTAAGTGGCAACTACCTCTATAATTTGAGAATTTTTTAAATGCTGGACAAAATATGAAAAAATGGCAATATTATATCATGGGCCTGTAGTTTTAGGTGGTATATAAAAGTGCATCTAGGAATTTTATATCTAAAGTTTAAGTTTTATAGTAAAGATATACCAGCACAAAATCTATGAAATTAATTGGTAAACACTGATAATAAGTTATTACAAATGCAATTTATAATAAATAGCATGAGTTCACACAAAAGAGGTTGTATCATTTTTCTTATCTTTTCATAAAAGGATGGGTATGATAGTGTGTAAGAGAGTGAGAATCAACTATAATTTATCTTGCATTAATATAATTTTTCATTTTGCTTTATTTGATAGCTATCAAAGTCTTAGGAAAAGAAAGTATAGATAATATAACTTATCTATGCTAACACAATGAGCTAGGAAGTATTTTTCAAATTACAAGTAAATATTCAGTGAATTTTGAAATCAGTTTCGCAGGTCAAGATCTGCATTAAAAAAGTAATAGAAAAGAATAGGAAATCATAGTAATTAAAAAAAGAGAAAATATGAGCTAAGAATAAGTATTATTTCATATTGTTTTATTTAATTATGTGTGCCCAGAGTTGAGATATAAAGTTCATTGTTGTTGGTCAGTTGCTACATCATGTCGGACTTTTTGTGACTCCATGGACTGTAAACCTGCCTCGCTCCTCTGTCGATGGGATTTCCCAGGCAAGAATACTGGAGTGGGTTGCCATTTCCTCCTCTAGGGGATTTTACTGATGCAGGTGTTGAAACTGCATCTCCTGCATTGGTAGGCAGATTCTTTTACAACTGAACCACTAGGGAAGCCTGATCATATCTAACAGGGAGCTGGTAAAGTATCAGAACCTTCAAATAGAGAACTTCAGTAATTCAAATGCAGTACTTTTTTAGTTTTGGTTAC
This sequence comes from Muntiacus reevesi, assembly GCF_963930625.1. NCBI lineage: Eukaryota > Metazoa > Chordata > Mammalia > Artiodactyla > Cervidae > Muntiacus > Muntiacus reevesi. The sequence continues at coordinate 157,589,188 of NC_089252.1, read as the reverse complement.
ATATTGGGAAAGCCATGAGAGTTGTTCCTTTTTGATTACCTAAAAATTAGGCAGGGTTTCACAGGATTTAAAACTGTGTCAGTAAAAATTTTTTAGGGATTTAAAAGTAGTGTCTACTTTACTAATGCATTAGTAAAAATGCTAAGCAAATGTATATAAAATTTTATATTAAAATTTTTTCAGAACATGTATTTGGAATCATAAGCAATTATATTCTAATCTCAATATCATATACTGTATATTAATATCAAGGAGGTTAAAATAGTGTGTCCTATATATCACTGAAAGGCTTTAGTTGCCTTCATAGCATATGTGCTGCTGAAGCGAGCACTTCAGTTGTCTTCATAGAATTCAATCTCTTATTACTTCTAAGTTGCTATGGAATATAATCTTAGATATGAGTGATTTCACAATTGAGATTGTGATCGCTATTGCTCTCATGGATGCTTATTAAAATAAATTTTTTTTCCTTGGTTGAACAAATATAGGTCCTAACATAAGCCAGTGTATAGTTTTCATTTGATATTTTGATATAAAGTTCTTATTGAAGTATCATGATAGCTCAATGGAGATTCTTTTTACTGTATATCTTTTCCTTCAATTTCTTGGAGGAAAACAACTTTCATTTGCAGAGCCATGCCAACAATAAAATTATGATTTCATTCTGGTCCAGCAAACTAAAATAAACAAATTATTTACTCCCACTTACCTTGCTACATGATTAATTACAGGAGCAAAATTGGTTGGCCCATACAGTTGCACAGATTTCAGACTCCTATAATAAGCTTCCATGACACCATCAATGCCAGCACAGTAGGGGTTTTGGGGGTTCCCATTCTGTAGAAATTTACAGCAAAAACAGCAAAGAATGAATAATGTCTATAAAAATAAACTAAAAAAGAGAACAATACATGTTGATATCCATAAAGGTTTTGTTAAAGAAAACTCAGTTATATATTTATAATAGCAAATAATAATAATAAATTGAGTAATCAACAATAGATTATAATATATCAATATTAAATAGATTGTGATATGCAGTAATGTGCAATCATTAAAAATGGATACTTTTCAACTAAAGAGCAGAAGAAAATTCTAAATAATCTTGAGAAGTTGAATATCACAACATTTTATGATTAATACTGTCTTATACACAGATCTATGAACGTATAGAGATGAACATATAAAAATCTGAAAAGAAGGAAACAAAATATTAGTAGAGTGACTACCTCTGAGTTGTTAAATAATTGTCAATTTTTATTTCATTGTTTAGATTATTCTATATTTTCCAAGGTTTCTGAAGTGATGTGTATCAAAATCAGGAAAAATACTATCAATTCAAATAGTTTTACTTTATGGAAGTTCAGTTCAGTTCAGTCGCTCAGTTGTGTCCGACTCTTTGCGACCCCATGAACCGCAGCACGGCCAGGCCTCCCTGTCCATCACCAACTCCCGGAGTCTACCCAAACCCATGTCCACTGAGTCAGTGATGCCATCCAACCATCTCATCCTCTGTTGTCCCCTTCTCCTCCCGCCTTCAATCTTTCCCAGCATCAGGGTCTTTTCCAGTGAGTCAGCTCTTCGCATTATGGAAGTAAAAACGTAAAATATCTGCCACTTTCACATTTTCAGGTCAAAATTGCTAACCCCAAATAAAGAAGGGATCAAAGGGAATGTAATTTGGTGTGAGTAGCATCAAGACGAGGTAAAGTGAGAGGAATTAGAGAAACCTGTTCATATTGTTCAATGGAATTGGAGCTTGCCACAGGAGTTCTTGGGCTTCCTAGGTGGTCAGCGGTAAAGAATCCTTCTGCAATGCAGGAGATGTAAGAGGCGTGGGTTGATCTCTGGGTCCGGAAGATCCCCTGGAGGAGGGCATGGCAACCCACTCTAGTATTCTTGCCTGAAGAATCCCATAGACAGAGGATCCTGGCAGGCTACAGTCCATGGGGTTGCAAAGAGTCGGACATGACTGACGTGACTTAGCACAGCACAGGAGTTCTTATTCGGCAGATAGAATCTAGAAGGGCAACTGGAGGCTTAGCCCAGCTTTCTCATACTCTGAATGCTCTGTTATTAAGGTTTAATGCTCTGAGTCCAGATTCCACAAATAACACAAATAAGGCTTTGTTAGCTACTGCTATTTAGCAAACCATTCCAAAAGGCAGTGGCTTGAAACAGCAGGCATTTATTATCCCATATATTTTTTAGCCAGGTGATTTTTACTCTGGGTCTCTCACGAGCTTACGGTCAAGAAGCTAACCTCGGCTGCAGTCATCTGAAAGCTTGACAGAGTTGGACAATCTGCCTCTAGGAAGGCTCACCTGCATGGTTTGCTGGCAGTAAGCTAAAGGAACTTTGCAAAGGGCTGCTTGAGTATTCCAACAACAGGGTGGCTAACGTCTCCAAAATGAGGGCAAGGAGGAAGCTCCAATAAGCCCCGAAACTAATCTTATAAGTTGCAGAGCATTACTTTTAGTTTCATCTACTTTTTAGAAATGAGTCACTAAGTGTAGCCTACATTCAACAGAGGAGGAATTAGGCTCCACCTCTGGAAGGGGGGTAACATTAAAAAAAATGTAGTTATGATTTTAAAACACTAGAGACAGTAACCATGCTTAAGCATGTTAAGTGAAAGTCACTCAGTCATGTCTGACTCTTTGCGACCCTATGGAATATACAGTCCATGCAATTTGCTAGGCCAGAATATGGGCATGGATAACCTTTCCCTTTTCTAGGGGATCTTTTCAACCCAGGTATTGAACCCAGGTCTCCCACATTGCAGGAGGATTCTTTACCAACTGAGCTATCAGGGAAGCCCAACTAAACATAATCACTATGCTTAAACATAATGAGCATGTATTTTTTTTTGTTTGTTTTGTTTTTTTTCCATTTATTTTTATTAGTTGGAGGCTAATTACTTTACAATATTGTAGTGGTTTTTGCCATACATTGACATGAATCAGCCACGGATTTACTTGTATTCCCCATCCCGATCCCCCCTCCCACCTCCCTCGCCACCTGGTCCCTCTGGGTCGTCCCAGTGCACCAGGCCTGAGCACGTGTCTCATGCATCCAGCCTGGGCTGGTGATCTGTTTCACCCTTGATAATATACATGTTTCGATGCTGTTCTCTTGAAACATCCCACCCTCGCCTTCTCCCACAGGGTCCAAAAGTCTGTTCTGTACATCTGTGTCTCTTTTTCTGTTCTGCATATAGGGTTACTGATTTTAGGCATATAAAATGTATTATACATCTGCCTTAAGGGAACAATTACAAACCAGGATAGTTCTGATAGTTCTGATCAGCATTTGAACATTTTGACTGGGATGGGATTTATATTCCTATAAAACTATGTATTTCCTTTATTCCTCTGGAAACAACAAGGTACCATTTTCCCCATCATTTTATTTATGTTGATAGAATGATTTTCTAAATCTTTAAAAAATTTATTTCTTAAAATAATTACATGGGGAATTGTTTTTTGCTTGTTAAGACAAATAAAAATAAGCTTATGTGAGGCTCTAACACAAAAGTAAAATGCAGATTGTTTTTGAAAATAAATACACTTAATTTTGTTGTTTACTAAGGAAGAGGGCAGAAGATTTTCTTTTAAGGTCTGTGGCCGTGTGCTTATTAGATATATTTCCTCCTAAGATTTACTTTACACTATTGTATCTCAAGTTTAGTTCAGTTCAGTCACTCAATCCTGTCCAACTCTCTGCGACCCCATGGATTGCAGCATGCCAGGCTTTCCTGTCCATCATCAACTCCAGGAGCTTACTCAAACTCATGTCCATCGAGTCGGTGATGCCATCCAACCATCTCATCCTCTGTCGTCCCCTTCTCTTTCAGCCCCCAATCCCTCCCAGCATCAGGGTCTTTTCTAATGAGTCAGTTCTTTGCATCAGGTGGCCAAAGTATTGGAGTTTCAGCTTCGGCATCAGTCCTTCCAATGAATATTCAGGACTGATTTCCTTGAGAATTGACTGCTTGGATCTCCTTGCAGTCCAAGGGACTCTCAAGAGTCTTCTCAACACCACAGTTCAAAAGCATCAGTTCTTCAGCACTCAGCTTTCTTTATAGTCCAACTCACGCATCCATACATGACTACCGGAAAAACCATAGCTTTGATTTGATGGACCTTTGCTGGCAAAGTAATGTCTCTGCTTTTCAATATGCTGTCTAGGTTGGTCATAGCTATCCTTCCAAGGAGTAAGCATCTTTTAATTGCAGTCACCATCTGCAGTGATTATGGAGCCTAAAAAAATAAGGTCTCAATGATCACTGTTTCTATTGGTTCCCCATCTATTTGCCATGAAGTGATGGGACCGGATGCCATGATCTTAGTTTCTGAATGTTGAGCTTAAAATCAACTTTTTCACTCTCTTCTTTCACTTTCATCAAGAGGCTTTTTAGTTCTTTGCTTTCTGCCTTAAGGGTGGTGTCATCTGCATATCTGAGGTTATTGATATTTCTCCTGGCAATCTCGATTCTAACTTGTGCTTCCTCCAGCCCAGCATTTCTCATGATGTACTCGGCATATAAGTTAAATAAGCAGGGTGACAATATACAGTATTCATGTACTCCTTTCCTGATTTGGAACCAGTCTGTTTTTCCACGTCCAGTTCTAACTGTTTCTTCTTTACCTGCATACAGGTTTCTCAGGAGACAGGTTAGGTGGTCTGGTATTCCCATCTCTTTAAGAATTTTCCAGTTTGTTATGACCCACACAGTCAAAGACTTTGGCATAGTCAATAAAGCAGAAGTAGATGTTTTTTCTGGAACTCTCTTGCTTTTTCGAGGATCCACGGATGTTGGCAATTTGATCTCTGGTTCCTCTGCCTGTTCTAAATCCAGCTTGAACATCTGGATGTTCCTGCTTCACATACTGTTGAAAACTTCAGTGTCTTCAGGTACAGTTTAATGAGTAATTGTGTTTTCAGATACAGTTAATGAGTCATCAAGTATCATTGTGAGCCATGACATTCCACAATCAAAACTGCTAAAGTGGTAATACGGGGATATTTTCCCTGTCTTTTTCCACAATACCTATTCCTACACATATTTAAAAAAAAAAGCTGGGGTTTACCTTAGATCCTTTTGATTAAAACTCAACTTCAACATTTGTGCCAGCCTCAAACTCACCAATTAGGGATTTAAAATTTTTGTTAAAGAGCTCTTGTAGGGAAAGAGCAATTGGCCATGATGGCAATGGTCAGGTTCCCTTGCCCCAGGACCTCTTGCTTTTGCTTCATGTTTCATAAGCAATGACTTTCCATGGTCATGTAACATCTGAGATCATTTATAGCACTGTACCTGTGTGTCAAAATGGACTCAATTTGGTCATGGGCCACTTTTTTTTTTTTTTTTCCTGTAGAATAATATCAATTCAGTTCAGTTAGGTCGCTCAGTCATGTCCAACTCTTTGCGACCCCATGAATCACAGCACGCCAGGCCTCCCTGTCCATCACCAACTCCTGGAGTTTATTCAAACTCATGCCCATCAAGTCGGTGATACATCCAGCCATCTCATCCTCTGTCGTCCCCTTCTCCTCCTGCCCCCAATCCCTCCCAGCATCAGGGTCTTTTCCAATGAGTCAACTCTTCACATGAGGTGGCCAAAGTATTGGAGTTTCAGCTTCAACATCAGTCCTTCCAATGAACACCCAGGACTGGTTTCCTTTAGGATGGACTGGTTGGATCTCCTTGCAGTCCAAGGGACTCTCAAGAGTCTTCTCCAACACCACAATTCAAAAGCATCAATTTTTTGGCGCTCAGCTTTCTTTACAGTCCAACTCTCACATCCATACACGACCACTGGAAAAACCATAGCCTTGACTAGATAGACCTTTGTTGACAAAGTAATGTCTCTGCTTTTTAATATGCTATCTAAGTTGGTCATAACTTTCCTTCCAAGGAGTAAGTGTCTTTTAATTTCATAGCTGCAGTCACCATCCACAGTGATTTTGGAACCCCAAAAAATAAAGTCTGACACTGTTTCCACTGTCTCCCCATCTATTTGCCATGAGGTGATGGGACCAGATGCCATGATCTTAGTTTTCTGAATGTTGAGCTTTAAGCCAACTTTTTCACTCTCCTTTTTCACTTTCATCAAGAGGCTTTTCAGTTCCTCTTCACTCTCTGCCATAAGGGTGGTGTCATCTGCATATCTGAGGTTACTGACATTTCTCCCAGCAAACTTGATTCCAGCTTGTGCTTCATCCAGCCCAGCGTTTCTCATGATGTACTCTGCATATAAGTTAAATAAGCAGGGTGACAATATACAGCCTTGACGTTCTCCTTTTCCTGTTTGGAACCAGTCTGTTGTTCCATGTCCAGTTCTAACTGTTGCTTCCTGACCTGCATACAGGTTTCTCAAGAGGCAGGTCAGGTGGTCTGGTATTCCCACCTCTTTCAGAATTTTCCACAGTTTATTGTGATCCACACAGTCGAAGGCTTTAGCGTAGTCAATAAAGAAGAAATAGATGTTTGTCTGGAACTCTCTTGCTTTTTCGATGATCCAGTGGATGTTGGCAATTTGATCTCTGGTTCCTCTGCCTTTTCTAAAACCAGCTTGAACATCTGGAAGTTCTCGGTTCACATATTGCTGAAGCCTGGCTTGGAGAATTGTGAGCATTACTTTACTAGCGTGTGAAATGAGTGCAACTGTGCAGTAGTTTGAGCTATATAAGCTTCACCTGAAAAGCCCTTGCAGCTGTGTTAGGGCTGTGTCTGCTGGGTCAGTCATCAGAGAATATAGCATGGCTGCACTATGGCTGCCGTACCAGCATCAGAGAATACACAAGTCTGCAGTTCCTATGGCTCCTTGAATCTTCTTCCAGCTTCCTCACTTGCACCTTACCTACTCCGGGTTCAGTGAGCAGTGTGAATAGTGAGACACCTCCCTTGCTATCTGAAGATTATTTGAATTCAATGCGATAAACATATTAATGATTGTTAATATATATATCACAAATTTTTACCATGGAAATATGAGGGTTTGTTAACATTAGGTAGTACACTAATTGCCAGATTGACATGGACTGAAGTTTTTCTATTTTCCATTTTCAGCATCTACAGTTATATATTGCAGTTATTTAGGAAGAAGTTAACACAAAAATTAAATGGAGTACTATCTCTCTGAAGACCTACTTAACCTTGTCTGTCTTATTCAAGAAAAAAGTGCTTTGAAAAAAAGTTAAAGTCATATAATTATTAAGTAAAATTAAAGATGAGGCATTAACATCATCACTTTCACCAATTTTAGAAACTATTTTTCATAAATTTAGAGTGCGACCTTCTATAAATATTTGAGTTTGGTTCAAAAAATCATTTAAGATGCAAATAATAAAAAGTCTCTCCTTTGCATAGGTTTGGTTGTAAGGAATGAATACATAGGCAGGAAAAGCAGAAAAGGAGAGAATTAGAGAACAAATGGAAAAAATCATACACAAAGGTGAGGAAAAACTTGTGGAAGGAAAATTAATATCATTTAGCTTAGTATAATTTTTTTTTTATTATTCCTTTGTTAAGCTTTAAAATAGTCAGGACCTTTTTCCTGAGGCACACAAGACATAGGATCACATGAGTGATTTTCATGGTTTTATAAGTTTCTGGTAAAATTTAATTCTCTAGGACACAACAAAATCCCAATAGATATTCATTTTTTATATGTCATTGGGGGTGGTAGCATATGGGCTATTTTACAGAAGAAAATTAAAACCTCCAGTAACCTTTCCCAAAATGGGGATGATGGAACAGAAAAACCAAGAATACATATGGGGAAAAAAATTAAAATACAACTCTTAACATATATTAAAGAAGATAAAGTCTAATCATATAGGAGCTTCTGGAAGTGTGTGTGTGTACCTAATGGGGTTCATAAAGGACATATCTAAGAGGTGGTATTATTATAGGTGCTTTTATAAAATGTGGTTTAGTAGTGGTTAAGAACAAAGATTCTATAATAAGACTGACCTGGGTTCAAGTCCTGTCTTCTGGAAACCTGATTAAATTCTGTGACTCTGGGCTAGATTATACAACTCCTGGGAGCACTCTTTTCACTGTATTTAATTTGAGTGGCTCTTGATAGTAGTGTGATGTGTCATTCATCTCATGACATACCTATCAGACAAGAATTTTATGAAGATTGTACAAGAAATGAGCATAAAGTACCTGGTTTGATACTCAGTAATTAGTAAATACTTGAATTATTTGTCTATTCTTGCAGAACTAAAAAAAAAAATCCCACATTTTATTTTTGTAACAAGGATAAGAACAACAAAAAATACCTACAAAAATATTGGGCACAGAAGACTTTAATTTTACAAAATATAGGGTAAAGCAGGGAGGCATTTCTATTAGGAAAATTTTAATTTTTTCTAAAATGATATCTAACAACTCCCACATAGTTTTCCTCATTATTTTTATCAAAAAATGCAAGTGAGAATATGGCTGATTGGGCCTATAAGCATTATCTGTGTGAAGTTTATTTTAAAGGTAGAATACAGTACATTGCTTATTTGTGTAAATTAAACATTAAATTTATGTAAATTAAACATTAAATAGATAAATATTTGAGTCACATCTACTCCATTATATTGAGACCATAATTAATTATACCTATAATTATTGCACTACATTTGAAAAATAATAATTCTACCAATAACTGATCCTTTATATTTGAAAAGAAATGACATTTTGGAAGATGGAAGAATAAGGATAGCTACTCATTCTTTGATACCTTCCCCTTGAGAGGTGAAGGTTACTTTCACTACCTTGAAACTGGGCTGAACTTAGTGACTTGCTTGACAAAAAAGGATGTAGGAGAAATAACTTTCTGAGACTTATAAGTCCTTGAAGTTTCTTCCCCAGCCTTTTAGAATATTGCTGTGTAAGAAATATGACTACCTTGAGACCACTACACTGTGATGGAAGCCCACGAAACCACATGGACAAACTGTATGCAGAAAGAAGGAAAGATGCCTAGAGAATCCAGGTATTTCAGCCATCCTAGCTGTAAGCATTAGTCATGAGCAAATGAGACATCTCAGTGGATGTACTAGCTCCAGGAGATATGACATGAACAAAACTGAGGAATCCAACCAACAGTCAGAATGGAACAGATATACGGCTCCAGTAGAATAATTCCAGCCATCTCTAGCCAATCAAGGCATTCCAGGTGTGGCCCCAGGTGTCTTGAACAAACGTACCATTCTCCTTGTATCATGCTCAAATTCTTGACCCACAAATCATGAATATAATGGAAGGTGCTATGCAGCAACAGAAAACCAGAATAGGTTTTAAATCATATACACTTTAGGTAGATTTGTTACTAATTTATTTGTCTTTTTTCCCATTAATATCATACTTCTAAATCAATCATTCACTAAAACTGAGCTGATTGTATAGTCATAAGAAGTTGCTACATGAGTAATTAAAGCATAAGAAGGGAACCTATGAAAAGATCCAAAATAATATTTATTTTTCAAAATATCAATTATTTCCATGTATTCTTACCAAAGCAAACTCATGAGATATCCTTCCATCTGGAGGCAGTTTTGCACCAAAACCTAAAGCAGGGAACATTTTATCACTGTCATAATCTTGAACGATTTCTCCCACTGCCTTCAGGGCCATACCATAGGCATTCAGTTGATAAGGATTCATGTAGTGGAGAGAAGTGGGCTGGGCGGGGTTGCCTATGACAGAAAAAAAAATTAAAACATGAGAGATCAAGTTAGAGGTATAATTTTTAGACATTTTTCTTGATATCTATTTCAGATTGAAATATCAATAATATGTTTTTCTGCCTATATTCATAATGTGTTAAACATTGGGTTGGCCAAAAAGTTCATTCAGGTTTTTACATAACATTTTATGGAAAAATCCAAGCAGACCTTTGGCCAACCCAATAGTTTCTTTTGGACACACAATGACATAAAGATATTTATTAAATTAGATCAGATATGTAGAAAATTTCCCAAAGATATTCAGACTTTTTTCAAAAATTATTTCTCATTGTCAATGCCATAGGCTATTCTTGAGTTTTAGCCCCAGAATCACAGAAATAATTTTGTTGATCATATTTTACTGTAATCTTTATTTAAAAGAAACAAACTTTGTGCCTTTAGCTTGACTCCTTATGCCTATAATCAAAGGACCCAACTGATATTAATAGGCTTTGACAATTATGAGCCTCCTTAAAGTTGTATCACAAACATAAATTGAATATGTGAGACCTATCCCAATTTAATCACTTGAAAAGAGAAGAACATGGTGATTTTCAAATTTATGCTGAAAATCTGAATCTGAAAAATTATTCAGTTTCTAACTAGACATTAAGTTAGGAGTAAAAAAGCCCAAAGTCAAGTCTTTCCATCTGTAGGACAACTAACTATAAAATTCCTGTTAGAAATCCTACTACAGTGTTTACTGAGAAGGCAAACTAAGATTATATGTGTGAAAGTGATTAAAAATTATAAAGCACCATAGAAATGTAAGACAAGGAAATGGCAACCCATTCCAGGATTCTTGCCTGGAAAATTCCATGGACAGAGAGGCCTGGTGGGCTATAGCACATGGGGTCTCAAAGAATCAGACAGGACTTCCTGACTAAACAAATAGAAATGTAACATTTAACTACTGCTGTTATTATTGTCTGAGTCACCCACTAATGTAGGATGTCTCACTTCAATAAAGATGAACTTGACAAAGAAAGCAATATATGCACCACGGCTCAAACACACAGATTCAGATTCAGTTGCCCTAATTACCAGCACAAAGGCAGCCTGAAGGTCCCTTTAGTTTCTTAAGTGAAAATGGAAATTAAATAGGACTTGTAGCAGTTCATAAAGCTCACTTCTACATTAAACCATTGCCCAAAGAAGGAAACCCGCAAAGCATAGTTCTTTTTTGTTAAGGAAAAAGTAATAATAAGCACTTGGGTTCCAGAGAGAAACAAAGTAAAGATCTCCCTTTAGTTTATAATGCATTTAACAACACCCAGAACATTTTTGGTTTAAAGATAACACATCGTGTAAATGCATATATATTTACAAGGATTGTCAGCATTCAAGGGCCACATGATAAAATTTTTTTTTAAAAGGGTGTTATGATCAAGACGGGCCCTAATGTTTCCTTCAGCTTGACTAACTTTAGAACGGTTTCTCCTGATTATAGGCACTTGACTTCTTATTTCTTAGAGCAGTTACTTTAGAAAACTTGGAATTGTGAATTCTTTCTGTGTTCCTCTGAAGTATAAACCTTCTACAATTCAGGAATGTCTTTCTCAGGGACCTGGGAGTCATTCCTTTGAAATGTAATAATCAAGAAAAATATCACCTCTGTTGCCTAGTTTCTATGGGACGGTAGGAGCCTAACTTCAATAGCTGCCAATTAATAAACACAGAAGGCTTCCCCATGGCTTAGTGGTAAGGAATCTGCCTGCAACGCAAGAAACCAGGAGACTGGGGTTCAATCCCTGGATCCTTGGGTCAGAAAAATCCCCTGGAGGAGTATATGGCAACCGATTCCAGAATTCTTGCCTGAAAAATCCCATGGACAGAGAACCTGGCAGACTACAGTCCAAACAGTCGCAAAGAGCTGGTTGCGACTGAGCATGCAGTAAACACAGATGGCCTAATCATACAGACTAATTTCGCCTCCAGTATCTCTCAATACCTTTCCACTAGCTCACAACAGCACTTATAAACTCTTTCATCTTTTGTTTTGGAGAAGAGTTCAATTTCTTTCTTCCACTGCTGTAGCTTTGGTCTCTACTGCAAAAATCCTCAACAGTCTTCCTTGTCTGTTTAACTTACCTGGTGCAATTTTTGACAGCTCTTTCTATTTTTTTTTTTTTTTTTTTTGCTGTTGTTGTTGAACTCCATCATTTAATAGATGAGTAAATGAACTTGAGCACTAAAATTGATTTAGTGCTTTATTCAGTGATTTTCTTTTATTTTTTTTTCCATTTATTTTCATTAGTTGGAGGCTAATTGCTTTACAATATTGTAGTGGTTTTTGCCATACACTGGCATGCATCAGCCATGGATTTACATGTATTCCCCATCCCTATCCCCCCCCCCCTCCACCTCCCTCTCTGATAGCTCTTTCTAAAGCAGAGATTTTTGTTTCTTGTTCAGAGACCTACTGGAACCACAGATAAATAATGCCTCTACTTGCCTAAGGGATTATTTAACCCAACTCTCAAATATAAGAGTTGTTACCCAACAGTTGCAATACACAACTAATTCTATTTCTCTAAGAGAACCACAACTTAAAAGCACTACTAGTACCCCAGCATATCTAAACACTTTGGCCTATCATGCCTAGCAGAGTCCAATTGTACCCATTCAAAGATGTTCCCTATCTCTTTCTAGCATCTTCACTCAGACCAATCTCTTCACTATATCACTAATACTACCTTTCTTTCCATCTCTACCACTCAGTTTGCCACCCAATCCTGAAACTCACTTTCTCCTCCTACAGTTTTTGTCTCACTTGCATGAGATGACCTTCCTTATTTATTCTAGCCTTTATTGTCTTTCCTCTTATACTCTTATGCTTTTGCGTTCTGCGCCACAGAATTTGGCAACTTCTTGAAACTGGGACCATAGTTGTACCTCCTCCATATCAGCAGCAATGCACATGGAAAAGTGGACTTGTAGTAAGTTAATAACATTGAGTTATCAGCTAATAACAATAATAAGAATAGCATAGAACATAACATACATGCTATTATAACATGTATGAACTTACTTCATGGTTCACTTACTCCCTTTTCAACAGGTCTATTACACTTTTTTTTTTTTATATCAAATAACTTTCAGATTAAGTAACTTGCCTGAATTACACTGTAACAATTGGTCAAACTAGAAGAATCTAGGCATATTCCACAGCTCTTACTGTTAGTTATAACTCTTTGTTTAAAATTTTGTAATATTTTAAACCATGAATACTATCAAACATATATGATTTTGTTTTAAAGGTCACTATGCCTTCACTAAAAAATAACACTTGAATAAGCTCTTTTAACTGGAGAAGGAAATAGCAACCCACTCCAGTATTCTTGCCTGGAGAATCCCATGGACAGAGGAGCCTAGCAGGCTACTGTCCATGGGGTGACAAGAGTTGGACATGACTTAGCGACTAAACAACCACCAAGCTCTTTTAAAAATTTATTGAGATATAATTTATATAGCTTATAATTAACCCATTTAGAGTGCACAATTCAATGATTTTAAGTATATTTAAAATATGTACAAGCATCAACAGTCAATTTTAGAGCATGTTCATCACCTCAAAAAAATGTACCTATTTACTATCATTCCCTTATTATTCTATCCAGCCCAGAATTAAACAATGACATCTACTTTCTGTCTCTTTAATTTACCTATTCTGGACATTTTCTACGAATAGAATCACATACCATGTGGTCTTTGTAGCTAGGTTTCACTCAGTACAGTGATTTCAAGGTTCATCTGTGTTGTAACATGTTTTAGCGCACCTTATTTCTTTCCTGTTTATTGCTGAATAGTATTCCACTGTATGAATATGCTACATTTTCAAACTCATTTATCAGTTTATGGGCATCTGGGTTGTTTCCACATTTTGGCTATTATGCTGCTATACCCCTAGATAGCATATTTAAAAGCAGAGATATTACTTTGTCAACAAAGGTCCATCTAGTCAAGGCTATGGTTTTTCCAGTGGTCATGTATGGATGTGAGAGTTGGACTGTGAAGAAAGCTGAGCGCCAAAGAATTGATGCTTTTGAACTGTGGTGTTGAAGAAGATTCTTGAGAGTCCCTTGGACTGCAAGGAGATCCAACCAGCCCATCCTAAAGGAGATCAGTCCTGGGTGTTCATTGGAATGACTGATGCTGAAACTGAAGCTCCAATACTTTGGCCACCTCATGTGAAGAGTTGACTCATTGGAAAAGACCCTAATGCCGGAAGGGATTGGGGGCAGGAAGAGAAGGAGACGACAGAGGATGAGATGGCTGGATGGCATCACCGACTCGATGGACATGGGCTTGGGTGGACTCTGGGAGTTGGTGATAGACAGGGAGGCCTGGCGTGCTGCGATTCATGGGGTTGCAAACAGTCAGACATGACTGAGTGACAAAACTGACTGACTGAAACATTCATATGTGAATTTTTGTGTGGACTTATGTTTTCATCTCACTTGTATATAAAGAGTGGAATTGCTAGTTCATATGGTAACTATGTGTAACAACTGGAGAACTGCCATAGAGTTTTCCAAAGTGGCTGCACTATTTTACATTCTCATCAGCAGTATGTGAGGGTGGGTTCCGATTGCTTCACATATTTGCCAACACTTGCTGTTTTCTGACTTTTGGATTATAGTCATCCTAGTGGGTATGAAATATTAGGTTGGCCAGAAAGTTTCTTCAGTTATTCTAAGTAAAAATAAAATACAAAGAGTAACATGGAAACTTATATTACCATATGTAAAATAGACAGCCAATGGGAATTTGCTGTCTGGCTCAGGAAACTCAAACAAGGGCTCTGTATCAACCTAGAGGGGTGGGATGGGGAGGGAGATGGGAGGGAGGTTCAGAAGGGAGGGGTTATATGTATACATATGGCTGATTCATGTTGAGGTTTCACAGAAAACAACAAAATTCTGTAAAGCAATTATCCTTCAACTAAAAAATAAATAAATCACAAAAAATAAAATAAAATACACATCTTTCATTTTCACCAGGAACTTTATTGAGAAACATATTCCTTGTTTTGTTCCACAACCTTATGTCATTTTCCAGACAACTTCATAATTTCATCTTCTCCCAATTTTTTTTATCATTTAAGCAAAGAGCTGTTTCAGGTGCCTTTTACAGTCTTCCAGGAAATTGACATTTCTTCCATGAAGGTAATTTTGTAAAGACTGAAATAAATGGATAATGGGAGGTGAAATGTCTGGTGAATATGGGGGATGAAGCAGCACTTCCCAGCCAAACTGTAACAGTTTTTGTCTGGTCATCAAAGAGACATGTGGTCTTGCAGTATCCTGATGGAAGAGTATGTGTTTTCTGTTGACTAATTCTGGATGCTTTTTATTAAGTGCTGCTATCAGTTGCTCTAATTGGGAGCGATACTTTTGCAATTAACCCAATGAGTTAATTAATTTGGCTTTCCAGAAGATGTTCATAATAGTGGGCTCCCTGTGGTATATCCCACCATATACACAACATTACTTTCTTTGGATTAAGGCCAACCTTTGATGTGGTTGATGGTGCTTCACTTAACTTTTCCCATGATTTCTTACATTTCACATTATTCTAGCATGTCCACTTTTCATCACCTGTCACAGTTTGCTCTAAAAGTGGAATGCTTTCATGATATTTAAGTAGAGAATCACATGCAGAAATATGATCAAGAAGGTTTTGTTTTTGCATAAGTTATATGGAACTCAAAGATCAAAGTGATGAACATAACCAAACTGGTACAAATGATTTTCAAAGCTTGATTTGGAAATGTTGAGTATGCTGGCTATCTTCGACGTGGTATAACATTGATTGTTCTCAATTAAAGTTTTGATGTCATTGTCATCAATTTCAAGTAGTCTACCAGACTGTGGAGTATCGTCCAGTAAGAAATCTCCAGCATGAAACTTTGCAAACCACTTTTGACATGTTTGTTCAATCACAGCACATTCTTTATAAATTGTACAAATCTCTTTCTGTCTTATTTTTGTGTTTCAGTTGCATTTTTACCTTTCTTGAAACATTAATAATAAAGCAAGATATGCTGAAAATATTGCTTTTTTCTTCCATCTTCAGTTCAAATGGCACACAAAAATCCACCAATCTTGATTTTTTAAAAATGCACACTGATATGACAGCTGCTACAATTCAATCTAACAAAATTGTTTCAAATGAAGTTAAAGACAACTAAACTCTATTAGAGCCATCTAACAGGAAAAACAAAACAAAAAAAAAGAGTGAACATTTTGGCCAACCCAATTGTATCTCATTATGCTTTTGATTTGCATTTCCTGATACATAAGCTGCCAAGTACCATTTCATGGGCTTACTGGTCATTTATATAGCTCTTTTGAATACCTGGAATATCATTTTTAATTGTACTATTTGTCTTTTTTTATTTATAAGAGTTCTTTATATTTTCTATATACAAATCCTCTATGAGATATCTGATTTGCTAACATTTTATTTCATTCTGGGGTTTGTCTTTTGACTTTGCTAATTATGCTTCATGGAGCATAAAATAGTTTTAGCTTTGATGGAGCTCAATTTATTTATTTTCTTCTCTGTTGCTCATGTGTTTGGTGTCATATCTAAGAATCAATTGTCAAATCCAAGATCATGACAATATATCTCTGTTTTCTTTTAATAGCTTTAAATTTTTAAACTTTACATTTAGATTCTTGATCTATTTTCTATTAGTGTTGTATATGATGCTAGGGTCCAAACTTTTTTTTTTTTTTGCATATGGGCATTCAGTTGTGCCAGTACCATTTGCTGAAGACAATATTCTTCCTCCCATTGAATTGTCTTGGTACTCTTCTCAAAATCAGTTAACTTAATATGCATGGGTTTATTTTTGGAATCTCAATTCTATTTCATTGATCTATGTATCTATTAATATTTTTATGCCAGCTCCACACTGCCTTGAAATTACTATCATAAGTTTTGAAAGTGAGGAGTATGAATCTTCCTGCTTTATTCTTTTTTATTCCTTCCAAATCTGCTTTGGTTCTTCTGAATCTCTTTAAATTCCATATGAATTTCTGGGTCAGTTATCCACTTCTTTTAAAAATTTGAAGAATCTTTCAGATTCTGATAGAGATTACAGTGAATCTGATAATCTCTGTGGAAAATATTGCCATCTTAACAATGCTGAATTTCCTAATCAATGAACATGACATGTTTTTCAGCTTATTTTCATGCTTAATTTCTTTCAAAGTTTTTCAGCATATAATTTCAGCATATAAATTTTGCACTCACTATCCTGGTAACTCAGACTGTGAAGAATCTTTTGTTAAATTTATTTCTAAGTACTGTATTCCTTTTGATATTATTAAAAAATGGAATTGTTTTCTTAATTTCATTTTCAGATTGTTCATTAGAAGTGTATAGAAAAAGAACTGATTTTTTTATATTGATCATTCATCCTTCAATCTTGCTAAACTCATTTATTCCAATTGATTTTTAGTGGATTCCTTAGGATTTTGTATGTGTTACATACAAGATTATGTCATCTGCAAATAAAAATAATTTTACTTCTTCCTTTCCGATCTGGATATCTTTTATTTTTTTCTTGCCTAATTGCCCTGGCCTCCAGTACAATGTAAAATAGAAGAAGAGAAAGCTCACATCCTTGTTCTTTTCCTGATCTTAAGGTGAAAGCATCCAGATTTCACTCTTAAGAATGATGTTTGCTATAGATTTTTCATATTTTCCCTTCACAAGGTTAATAAGTCACTTTCTATCCCAGTTTATATGTTTTTATTTGGCACAGCACGTAAGAATCCACCTGCCAAGGCAGGAGATGCAAGAGACATGGGTTCAATCTCTAGGTCGGGAAGATCCCCTGGAGCAGCAAATGGTAACCAGTCTCAGCATTCTTGCCTGAAAAATTCCATGGACAGAGGAGCCTTGCGGGTTTTTGTCCATGGGGTTGCAAAGAGTCAGACATGACTGAGCAACTGAGCACACACACATGCACACATGCACACACACACACACATTATAAAAGTATGTCAAACTTTGAGGTGGCCATGTGCGCCTTGCATTATCTTTGATTGGTATGGTGTATTACATTATTTGACTTTTGAATATTAAGCCAATCTTGCATTACTGAGATAAATTTTAATTGGTCATGATATACAATTCTTTTTACATACTGCTGGATTCAGTTTGCTAGTATATTGCTGAGAATTGTTATATCCATAAAAGGTATTGTTTTCTGATATTTCTTATGTTTTTATCTGGTTTTGGTATCAAGGTAATGCCTCTTGGATTGAGTTAGGAATATTCCTTCCTCTTCTATTTTTTAGAAGAATTTGTGAAGAATTTGTATTGATTCCTCTTTAAATAGAGTTCATCAGTGAAGCTATCTAAACCTGGGCCCACAGAAACTTTGTGGATAGTTTTTAAATTACTAATTCAATCTCAATTATAGGTTTTTCAGATTGTCTATTTTCTTAAGACAGTTTCAGTAGCTTGTATTGTTCCATTGAATACAGTCTTTTCTTCTAGCTGTTGTGCTAATGTTCATTGGTAAACAAAAGCTAGCAT
The DNA here is from genome assembly GCF_963930625.1 of Muntiacus reevesi. Taxonomy (NCBI): domain Eukaryota; kingdom Metazoa; phylum Chordata; class Mammalia; order Artiodactyla; family Cervidae; genus Muntiacus; species Muntiacus reevesi. The sequence continues at coordinate 157,570,897 of NC_089252.1, read as the reverse complement.
TTTAATCCAGTTGGACTTTAGGTATATATATTTCATATTTTACTGACTAAAACACATGTGTAAAAATCATCAACTTAAAGCCACAATGTTGAAGAATAAATTTACCATGTAGTCAAAGGATATATTAGAGTTTGGTTTTCTCACCTCTGCTAATAAGGCAGAGAATTTATTAGTAAAAGATTTTCTAGATCTGAATATCCTTCTTTGTACATGAGGGTGGTGGTGGTAGTACTCATTAAGTCGTGTCCAACTCTTGAGACCCCATGGACTGTAGCCTGCCAAGCTCCTCTGTCCATTGGGTTTCCCAGGCAAGAATACTGAAGAGGGTTGCCATTTCCTTCTCCAGGGGATCTTCCCAACCCAGGGATAGAACCTGGGTCTCCTGCATTGCAGGTGGTCTCTTGCACTGGGGGCAGATTCTCTACCTTCTCACAACTGTACGTGACCACTGGGAAGACCATAGCCTTGACTATATGGACCTTTGTTGGCAGAGTAATGTCTCTGCTTTTCAACACACTGTGTAGGCTTGTTATCTCTTTCTTGCTGAGAAAAAATCATCTGATTTCGTGGCTGCAGTCAACCATGTGCAGTGATTTTGGCACCCAAGAAGAGGAAATCGTTACTACTTCTACCTTTTGCCCTTCTATTTGCCATGGAGTAATGGGGGCAGATGCTATGATCTTAGTTTTTAAACTATTTAGTCTTAAGTCAGTTTTTTCACTCTCCCCCTTCACCCTCATCAAGCAGCTCTTTAGTTTCTCTTCACTTTCTATCATTATAGTGGTGTAATCTATATGTCTGAGGTTGTTGATGTTTCTCCCGCCTATCTTGATTCCAGCTTGTAACTCATCCAGTCCACATTTCTCACGATATGCTCAGCATATAGCTTAAATAAACAGGGTGACAGCAGACAGCCCTGTTGTACATCTTTCTTGATCTTGAACCCATCAGTTTTTCCATATGGGGTTCTTAACTGTTGCTTCTTGACCCACACACAGGTTTCTCAGGAGACAGGTAAGATGGTCTGCTATTCCCATCTCTCTAAGAACTTTCCAATATGTCATGATCTATACAGTCAAAGGCTTTAGCATAGTCAATGAAACAGAGATAGATGTTTTCCTGAAACTCTCTTGCTTTCTCTATAGTCCAGTGAATATTGGCAATTTGATCTCTAGTTCCTCTTTCTTTTCTAAACTCAGCATGGGATTTAGTTGATGATCCCTCTGAATCAATTGAATATAAATGTGCTAGCATGAGTAATTACTAAAAACAGTTGAATAAAAGAAAAGCAAGTTTCATGTACTTGAATTACATTTATATAAAATAATGTACAAAAAAGTACTATAAAAATGAGGATTATAGTTAGACATGCTTCAGAATTACAGCTATGTATGGAGAAAAAGGGAAGGGTACACAATGAGTTTAACTAAATGTAAAGTTTTCCTTTAAAAAATGTGTAAAACAAAAGAGACAGTATTTCAACAGTTAATAAATTTGAATGGGACTATTATGCTCTTTTGTTGTATTTCTTATAGTCTTAAACTATTTCATAACATTAAAAGAAGAAAAATCTGAATTTTTTATGAAGCACTTCAGAAGTATGTATATGTGGAAAGAAAATACCTAAACCTCATGAAAATGTTTATTTTTAATATAATAGATGATAATTCTTATTATAAGATAGTCATAATACTCACCATTTGATGCAGTAAAATCAATAGCCACTGTGAAATTGATTTGTGTGCTAAAATATAAATAAATAAGAATCATTAGTAATTGAATAACCTCATAAAAAGGAGTTTGATTTCTATTTTGGCTATATTTTTAATATCATTAATTTTCTTAAATGGTATTACTACAACTATGCTACAGCACACACTGAATAGTGTGATAGGCAGTTTTACAAGCTAAGAACTTAGCAAAATACTTTTACAATCATGCAACTATAACATACAAAATAAAGCATCAGGAATAAATATAGACCCTGTTTGAGGGCACAATAATTAAGTGAGAAGCTCATAATTAAGTCAAACTAAATAATAATTTGCCAGTATCCAATGTCAATATTTATTATTAATTTACTTTCAAGACTATTCTTTGGTCATTGTGAAATTATTATACCCTTAAAAGTATGGTGTTGCTAAAATCATGTCTAATAATATTTTTCCTTAAACTAATTCTTTCCAGTATTCCTGAAAAACAGGATTTTCTTTTGCTTTTTTCATAACTCAAGTGTTTCAAATACTGATCTACCCCTCAGTGCTCACAGTTTTCTTGTGTTTATGTGTGTATTTATAGATTACACAAATATCTACATAGATGAGATTGGTTATATATACTTAAAATTTTCAGTACATGGTAATTACCCAAAATTACTTTGCTGGATTAGAACCAAGGAACTGGCATTCACAGTAAAAATTCACTTTTTTTTTGATATACCTCTGACTCTTCCTATATGTAATTCCACTTCTTTCTGACCAAAGAAGGTATAAAGCACAAATAAATGACAATAATATGGGAAAACCTGCTATCAAATATAATTTACAAAATAACTTTTAATTTAAAAAGTAAATAATTTGAAAATATAAGTATGTAGTCTATGTTTGAGTGCTTTAGCAGCAAGTTACTTTTGATACACTGTACAATTTATTTAACAGACCAAAGTTGGAGCTGTTGTTTAAATGGTGGTGGTGATGATAATGATGATGGTGATGATGACGGGTGTGACAATATGGAGTTCCTTGTAGTTTTGTTAGTATAAAGTATAGTATACTATTTCTTTCTTTCTATAACAATTCAGCCTGAAAAAGCCTTAGTATTGTTCTGTTGTTGAAAAAAGTTCACTTCTTCTCCCTAGGGAATAAATAAGCTTGTGCTTTACATTAATGAAACCTAATATGGATCCTCTTTATAGCTAGATGGTAATTTTTTTCTCAGAGTAGAAATTAGGTTTATAGGCTAAGAATATAGGCTAATTTGGAGCATAACAGTTTAAGACACATAAAACATTTAAAAAAGAATCAGTGAAACATTTGGGAGAATATTTTTAGATAATAAATCCCTTTGAGGAATTGGAAAGAACAGTCACCATCAGCACGTTGCCTTGTCATTCTGCTGCTACGGAGAAAGTAACTATAATACAGAGTATAGTATGGTGTATTAGAAAGGGTTTATTAGATTTCAAGTCTGAATGAACTGGGTTTGAATTTCAACAACCCAGTTGCTGACATTAGCCAAGTTTAAAAACTCTCAGAGGGCAGGCGCTTGGCAAGTAACAGTAAAGCAAGGACTGACAGAAAAACTACATGAAATATTATCTGTCTGTCTCTTCTTTTTACAGATGAGGAAATTAATCATTATAACACTTAACTTTCCACATAAGCTATAAATGCAAGCTCTGGAATTCAAATTCACATGTAACCTCCAAGACCATATTCATAAACTTCAAAGAAAAGACAGGCTACTAACTAAAGAACTATACTGTACATAAGGACAAAAAAAAGAGAGGAAAGTATTTACTGAAAAGTTTAGCTAGGTAAACAAACTAAATTATAAAGCCAAGTAGATTAGGTACAACTAAAAGTGTAAAAAAAGGAGAGAAAATTTAAAAAGAAATGAAAAGAAAGGAAGGAAAGAAAGAAGGAGGGGAGAGGAGGAGGGAGGAAGGGAGGGAGAGAGGGAGGAAAGAAGGAAAAAAGAAGGGAAGAGGAAAAGGGGGGAGAAGGGGAGCCAGGCTGTACCAAGAGTACTTATGAAACTCTGAAGGATGGGGCATTCCAAGACAATATAAAAGATAAGTGCATTTAGCACTAAATGATAACTAAGACCATTTGATAATAATGGTGCCACAGAGAAAGTCAACAAGTAAAAAGAATCATTTGATGTTTAGTTGATTTCAAGATCCAATTACTTCCTTGCCTCATTCTGTGTATCAGGAAGAATCTCACTCCTTTATTGTTTTGAATCAGCAGTATTCTGACCAGAAAGGAAAATATGATGGCTCATAAATCTTTTCATAGTTGTGATGATCCTTTACCTTATTATCACGCCATTTGGATTTTTCCATCCAAAAATCTACATTTATTTATTCAGCATCTTCTGATTGTCAAGGATTGTGCTAAGTGAAAAAGAGAAAATGGGAGCAAAGCAACTACCCTCGAACTCATGGAGTTCCACTTCAACTTTCTACAATTAAAAACAACAATGAAACAGTGCAGCGGTTTCTCATCTTGACAAAGGCAGATGTATACCAACTAGCCGGTGAAATCTAGGACCCATAAATAAAGTTGAGATGCCCACACACCTCTAGTATTTTCATTCTTGCCATGTCAGTACCAACACTATGCTTCTGCCTTGATTTACTGATAGGCACTGTAGTTCACTCTTGGGATTCTGGGACCTGCCCTGAACTCAGGTTCACTTCCTCAGGAACTATCATCCAGCCTAACCCTTCTTGTGCCTAGCTCACCATGGCTAAACTTTGAACTTTTCTGTCTTACCTTTTCCCTCTTCCTTAAAAGCAGGTTGACAACCTGAGTGAAAACTACCTGAATAACAAATATAGCGCTGTCTGGTTGGGACGATTCCCTGGAGAAGGGAAAGGCTACCCACTCCAGTATTCTTTTTTTTTTTTCTTTTCTGCTTTTATTTATTTATTTCATTATTTTTTTTAATTAGTTGGAGGCTAATTACTTTACAATATTGTAGTGGTTTTTGCCATACATTGACATCAATCAGCCATGGATTTACATGTGTTCCCCGTCCTGAACCCCCCTCCCACCTCCCTCCCCATCCCATCCCTCATTCCACGGACAGTCCATGGGGTCGCAAAGAGTGGGACATGAATGTATGACTTTCACTTTCAAAATTCCTGCTTCCTGGGCCCATTAAAATACTGACAGGATTATTTGCCCTTGACAAGTTAGATCTGCTAGAATAAGATCATGCTTTGAGAGAGAAAATGCAACTTAAAACATAAATACTTTCACCTACTTGAAATACGGTCTTAGAAAAGCTGTTTAACCTCCCAACACCTCCTTTGTAATAAGATCTTTGTAACAAAAAATCTTTGTAACAAAATCTTTCTTGGATTGTGGCTGCAAGGACAAGAAAAGCACCTGTCCTTCACAGCAGGCACTTAAGAATTGTTATGGCTATTATCACCTTATTGAAGTTAGCTTTTTAGAACCCAAGTTTAGCATATTTCTTTGAAAACTGAAGCATGTGCAGTTTATCAAATTTCTGGATCTACCAGAATTTCAGGTTTTTTCTAGAACCTGATCCTCCCATGTCAGATTTCCTTTTCTTCACACTGGCTTCTAAGGCCCTGATCTACTCAACCCAAAACGGAGCTATAAATGATCTAATTTTGTTAGAAGATGTCATCTGGGTCTTTAAACAAAATTGCCCTCCAGGAAGTAATTATAAGCTTTTATTATGACTTTATTTTCCTTCTTAAAATTTTGGATTTCTCTGGGATCAATGAAATGTCAAAAGTAAGAATAAAAAGAAACTGGAGACAAGTGATATGATTCCTGAACTGTTTATGCTAATATTTTTGTCCTTATTACATTTACCTTTCATAAATTAACAAACTTTTGTACACTCTCCAGACTTTGAAGCTTGATTTCAGTGTTATTTTTAACAAAAATAAAGTGTTCCAAAATACAGCTTTGCAAGCAGATAAACTCATAATCCTGTAGTTCAAGAACTCTTTATCAAAGAAGATATGTAAGATGGCCAACCTTTGCTCAAATTTAGTTTTAGAAAGTATCTCATAAGCGACATAATCAAAACAAACAAAATAAGTCATATTAAACCTAACCAAAAATAGAAGCTCTATCCGATAGAATCCCATTTTTATTTTATTTGTGGTCATGCTGTGTCTGGCAGAGTTTTAGTTTCTCAAAAGGGATTGAATTCAGGCCCAAGCAGTGAAAGCACTGCTTACCACTAGACCACCAAGGAATTCCCTAGTATCTCATTTGAAATGAGGTAGTTGTGAAGAGATGAATGATGACTAGCAGAAAACCTATGAACTTTTATGTTACAGACTGGAGTTGCAACTCATTTGCCCAAAATTACCACATCTCTGAATTTCAATTTTCTCATATGATAGACAGGTAACAGCTGCTCTGAAGAAGTTATCTGGTTATTAGAAATAAAATTCTGAAGTACTGGAACATAACAAATGTTCTGCATGTGGACGACAAATCGCTTGAGCAATCCATGTTATCCTTTCCTTATTCATATTAATCCTTTCCTCTGTTGAGTCAGAAGAGACAGTTCTCCCATTACATTAACATATAGGTATTTCTTTTTCAATTAATTCTTCCTATAGAGGTGGTAAGTGGTGTATCACAACTGGTATAATGAACCCCGAGGGGTGTAGGCAGTAAGAGGTACACAGTCTGCAGATAACTTAAAAACAATAATGTAATCTACTAATATACAGACTACATCTTAATATCACCATACTCTTAACATGCATGTGCATGAAAAGTTGCTTCAGTCGTGTTGAACTCTTTACAACCCAATGGACTACAACCCATCAGACTCCTCTGTCCATGGGATTTTCCAGGCAAGAATACTGGAGTGGGTTGCCATGCCCTCCTCCAGATCTTCCTGACCCAAGGATCAAACCCATGACTTCTGGTCTCCTGCATTGACAGGCAGGTTCTTTACCAATAGCACCACCTGGGAAGCCCATACTCTTAACAGTTCTAAGCAATGTCAGCAATAACATCCCACCCTTTCACAGCCTGCCCTTGGTAAGCCACCTTTACTGATTTCCTTTCTGCTGGCTCCCAAGGTTTCAGTTGCTCACCAGAAAGAAACTATTTTGGACATACTGTGGCCAGTAGTGCACACTCTGATAATAAAACATAACTAAGAAAATTCTTAGTACAAAATAGATTTTCAATATTTTGGCTAAATTAACATTGGTTCTGATGATGAAACATACATGCAATTTTCTTTGACTTTGAAATCTATAGTTTTGAAAAGAAACACTTGTAAAAAATAGCATAAGTTGGCAATCAAATCGCAATCTTAAAGGCTATAACTGGACATTTCTCAAGCCTGCATTTGTATATATAAAAATTAGAATCGAGCATTAGCCAAAATACTGCTTATGAATCTTAATAGGCAGAATGGCTTTATTTTTTATTATATTTATCCCCATTCAGAACTGCAGGGTTTAGCTCTTATTTGATGAATGTAAAACACCTAGGTGCCATAAGAAGCACTGTAAAGAACTATAAAAACTCTAGATATGCATATTCATTTTTCAAAAAAACAAAGTGCTGCATCTTCTGGCAAGATGCGGTTCCTGAGATAACATATCCAATACAATGCTACCAATTTTGTAAAACTAAGACAAACATTTTATAGCATCATGCACTTGCTTCAAGTAGTTTTCAAAAAATCCTTATGGGGCTTGTTAATAATGGCACTTACTAATATTCAATTCACATTTAAACTGGCATATTAATAAACCAGCTTTGAGCCTCTACAATGAACTTACATTAGGTAGAAAGGTAGCTTTAACTCTTCTTCTAAGACTTTTTAATTAGAGTGGAATATAAATCTTTTATGTATAATTTTGGACCAATTTTAGATTCACTGTCAAGAGTTTGGGCGACTGACTGCAATGGAAGGAATAACCTGGCACTATCCTTCAAAGAGAATTGAACTTTAAAAAAGACTTTTACTGACTCTATAAAGTTTTCTCTCCCTGTCTCTGATAATTAGGACATTTGCCACCAACAATATTATGATGATCAAATGAGTAAAGACATATTACAACTTTAAACAAATTCATATTATTCAGAAAAATGATAGCTATTTGCCATTTAATCCACAAAATCAGTCTATGAGATAGGTTATTTTTATTTTTGTTCCTATTTCATAGAAACATTAACAGGTTTTGCTAACAAGGAAAGATCTAGGATTTGAACCAGGCAGTTAGTACCAGAACCTAAACTCTTGGTCACTATAATGCATTGTCATCAGTTAAATTCAGAATTCAACAAATTATAACCTCAGTTCAGCTGAAGGATATGACAGAACTGGATTTTAGGATAAACTATTATGGATTAGAAATTGTACTTTTTAAAGAGCATTTGAAAAATGCGAGTATTTTAGAATTTGGCTCAGTTCAGTCACTCAGTCATGTCTGTCTCTTTGAGACCCCAGAGAATACAGCATGTTGGCCTTCTCTGTCCATCACTATCTCCTGGAGTTTGCTCAAACTAATATCCATCCAGTCAGTGATGCCCTTCGAACGTCTCATCCTCTGTCCTCCTCTTCTCCTCTTGCCTTCAATCTTTCCCACCATCAGGGTCTTTTCCAATGAGTCAGTTCTTCCCATCAGGTGGCCAAAGTATTGGAACTTCAGCTTCAGCATCAGTCCTTCCAATGAATATTCAGGACTAATTTCCTTTAGGATTGACTGGTTTGATCTTCTTGCAGTCCAAGGGACTCTCAAGAGTCTTATCCAACACTACAGTTCCAAGCATCAATTATTCAGTGCTCAACTTTCTTTAGGGCTTCCCTGGTAGCTCAGCTGGTAAAGAATCTGCCTGCAATGCAGGAGATCCCAATTTGATTCCTGGGTCAGGAAGATCCCCTGGAGAAGGGGACAGCTACTCACTCTAGTATTCTGGCCTGGAGAATTCCATGGATTGTATAGTCCATGGGGTTGCAAAGAGTAGGACACAACTGAGCGACTTTTATTTTCAGCTTTCTTTAGGGCTCAACTCTTACATCAATACATGACTCCTGAAAAAACCACAGCTTTAACTAGATGGACCTTTGTTGGCAAAGTGATGTCTCTGCTTTTTAATATGCTGTCTACATTGGTCATAGCTTTTCTTCCAAGGAACAAGTGTCTTTTAATTTCATGGCTGCAGTCACCATCTGCAGTGATTGTGGAGCCCAAGAAAATAGTCTGTCACTATTGTTGCTTTTCATTGTTTCCCCATCTATTTGCCATGAAGTGATGGGACTGGATGCCATAATCTTTATTTTTTGAATGTTGGGTTTTAAGCCAGCTTTTTCACTCTCCTCTTTCACTTTCATCAAGAGGCTATTTACTTCCTCTTTCTGCCATATGGGTGGTGCACATATGTGCATATCTAAGGTTGTTGATATTTCTCCCGGCAATCTTGATTACAGCTTGTGCTTCATCCAGCCTGGCATTTCGCATGATGTACTCTACATATAAGTTAAATAAGCAGGGTGACAATATAGAGCCTTGATGTACTCCTTTCCCAACCTGGAACCAGTCCATTGTTCCTTGTCTGGTTCTGACTGTTGTTCTTGACCTGCATACAGAATTTTCAGGAGGCAGGTAAGCTGGTCTGGCACTGCTGTCAGCAACCATTCATTTAATTGACAATGTTTTTCCAAACATTTATCTCTTATTTTGTCTTTCCTGGAACTTGTCCACTTAGTATCACTTCTATTACCTTCTCTGATGCCCCCTTTCAGTTAGTATGTAAGGAAAATAAGCAGTTCATGCTCCTAATCTTGATCTTGCCTTCCTCCAAATCAGTAAAACCAGATATAGAGTTGAGATCATTTCTGGCAGAGGCAATACAAAAGCATTTTTTTTTCTTCTGGAAAGTTTAGTCTATCCGTTTTGTTTTTTGGTGCTTGTGATATAAGCTATAGAAAGGGGAAGGTCGCAGATGATAAAATCTGAACTAGACAGACATGCAGGTTTGTAATCCAGTAAAATAAATTGTCACACTCTTTGCTTAAAGTTCATGATTGTTTCTAATGTTTCATCATGCTAAGAGATTTGGGGAAAAGAGTGGAAGTCAGGCTTAAAGTGGTTTTCTAATTAATCTGTATTAATCAGGGTCTACTGTATGTTCTGCTCTATAAAAATATTTTTAGATTGTCAGTCTCTTTATGGAAAAAAGACTTCCCTGGTGGCTCAGATGGTAAAGAAACTGACTGCAATGCAGAAGACCTTGGTTGAATCCCTGGGTTGGTAAGATCCCCTGGAGAAAGGAATGGCAACTTGCTCCAGTATTTTTGCCCGGAGAAACCCATGGATAGAGGAGCCTGGCTGAGCACAGTCACAGAGAGTTGGACACAACTAAGTGACATTTGAGGAGAAAAGTGATACAAATGAAAAACTAAAATGATGTTCAGAGAAACTAGCAACCCCTGTATATAAGCGATTGTGAGGTTCATTTGGGACCAGGTAGATGACATTTTGGGTTTTAGTCACAGAAAATAAATGACAGTTTGTAGGCCTGCAAGATTCGAATACACTGAATTTGGTTGCTTAGGAGTACTCAGTGCATGAGAACTTGAGATCTGTTTTCCCCATTCATCTGCCCGTCAAAGAAATGTGAAAACCTTTATAGGTAATTTTTCCCTTGGTCATGTTAGTGGTAGAGTGGAGTTTCATGAAGACCTGAGAGACACAGATGACAGAAAGGCAGATAAAACAAAGTTGAAATTTATGATGCTGTCTTCAGCTACTTATATTGTGAGCTATTGTCTGTAGAGGTCAATAAACCCACTTCACAAATAAAAATTGTTATTACAAAAATGGTGATGTTACCTTAAAGGAGTATTTAGATTTCAGAACTGTCTCTGATTTTAAATGAATCTGACATTGTCCTTACCAATGATAATTGGGATATTCAGTGTCATACATTAAGTATTACTAAGTAAACATCTTTGGTTGCCAATTATACCAGACTTTTGGAATTAAAATTATTTTTAATAAGAAATAAAATAATCACAGGGAAAAACATAGAGTATGATTAAAAATAATAGCTACAAGGTCAATAACCCAGAAGAGGCAACTATTTTTCTTTCTTTCTTTTTTTTTACTCTACAGTAAGGTCTCCTTTGTGGATATTATTCTATAAACTCTTTACTACCACAAGTCATGAATTCTATCTAATTGTATCTTATGCTCCAGGGAAAGCATGGTGCTGCTTAGAAAAAAAAAACAAAAAAGGAAACAAACAAACAAAAAGCTAAAGGAAAAAAGGGCTAAAAGCTAAGTTTTTATTTCACATAATGTTTCCATAAAAATTGGACTTTGATTAATTGAGAATGCATTTGTCTCATCTGCTCACTATATACTTCAAACCATATACCTGTCTACTGCAGATAAACAAAGGGTGTTAGGAACTGAGATAATGAGTGAAAAGTAACATGCTAACAACATGATTTCACAATCAATCTATATCTATATCAATATCTATATCTATACATATATAGATATCTATATCTATAAGTACATATCTATATCAATAATTACTAAAGTAATGGAAACCTAGAGTATCCGATATTAAGAATTAGACCTGTAAAGGAGTTCCTTTGAAGGGGAAGATATCAAAGGATTATGAAAACAATTTTGTTTAATATCTAAATGTGTTCCTTCTTAATTATGCATAATTTCTACCTGGATTCATGCAAATACAGTATTTTCACAATTTTCTATTCATTTTTTGTGAGATGAAAAACAGAGATTACATTTTAAAGTGCAATTCAAGAGTTTCCTTCTGAGAGTAATCACAATCTGTTAGTCCTAAGTGTTCCACACCAGTCACCTGTTTTGCCCTTTGTCTATTATGCTCCTACACGTTGTCCAGGGTAAGGAAAATAGTTTATACTAAATTCATGTAGAGAACAAAATGAAAACAGGAAAACCTAAACTAATGTTATTTTGAATAAGCCACGGCTAGTCAGAGTACCAATTTAATTGTAGTTACTCATATTTCATATGATGATTTTTCACCTTTTTTGAAGACCTCTGGTTTTATTTGTCAAGATTTAGCAGAAGCAAAACATAACAATAGTTTCTCCTGAACTAGAGTAGGGTGAGTAATTTTCTGAATTGATGCCAAGCAAATTAGCATAATGATGCTTACCTAAGTTAGCAACAAAAAAATCCACAAATACCAGTAGCAAATGCTGATAACTTGATATTTTAAGTTAAAAGTAAGTAGTTACTATAATCTTTTATAAAAACAAAACTGAATTCAACACTTGATTCCAATCACTTCTGAAATGTCATACTTATTCAGAAATATGGTGGAACATCTCTTCAAAAGAACTAACCTTGATAACTTCACAAATCTGCGAGTAGCTTTGATCTCTAAAATAATCCTTTGGATCGCTTCATCGATTGCAACCCAAAATGAAGTTAATTTTATTGCTCTTCTTCAATGTAATCACAGGGCAAAAGGCAAGGCCAGATTAAGAAGAGTCTCTTTAGATGTGTGTGGAAGAGAAGTGGTGTCAACGACTAAGATGTGAGATTTGGGGAAGTTTAGCTGAGTGTTAGCTGCAGGGAAGTATGTAGCTCCTAGCTAAATTTGGTCTTAAGTCCTTAGCTGAAAACCCTCAATCTCTTTTGGTGGGACTAGGGGAGATGGAGCACAGGAAAAGCAAAAACAAAAGGTTTTGAAACCTGTGTTTCCAAAGATACAGCTGGTTAAACATGGACTTTTACAAAGAACATCACAGCGGGTAAAAAAGAGGTTCCACAGATTAAAAACTGACAGTGACTTATAATATTTATCTATTAAATTAGCAAAGTTTAAAAGAAGTAAAGCTATTCAGTAAGGGTAAGTTACAAGCTGGAATCAAGATTGTTGGGAGAAATAACAACAACCTCGGATATGCAAATGATTCGATTCTAATGGCAAAAAGTGAAAAGGAACCAACGAGCCTCTTGATGAGAGTAAAGGAGGAGAGTGAAAAAAGCCGCCTTAAGATTCAATATTAAAAATACTAAGCTCACGGCCTCTGATCTGATCCCTTCATGGTAAACAGAAGGAGAAAAGGTAGAAGCAGGGACAGATTTCCTCCTCTTGGGCTTTAAAATCACTGCATATGGTGACTGGCAGTCATGAAATTAAGACGATTGCTTCTTGGCAGGAAGGCTATGACAAACCTAGACATTGTATTTAAAAGCAAGAGACATCACCTTGTCAATAAACATCTGCATAGTCAAAGCTATGGCTTTTCCAATAGTCACACACTAATGTGAGTATTGGTCTATAAAGAAGGCTGAGTGCTGAAGAACTGATGCTCTCAAACTGTGATGCCAGAAGACTCTTGAGAGTCTCTTGGACTGCGAGGAGACCAAACCAGTCAATTCTAAAGGAAATGAACTCTGAACGTTCATTGGAAGGACTATTGTTGAAGTTGGATCTCCAATACTTTGGCCAGCTGATGCGAAGAGATGAAAAATACCTGATGTTGGGAAAGATTGAAGGCAAAAGTAGCAGGCGGTGGCAGAAGATGAGATGGTTGGATGACATAATCAATTCAATGAATGTGAATTTGTGCAAACTCCAGGTAATAATGGAAGACAAAAGATCTTGCCATGCTAAAGTCCAGAGGATTGCAAGGAGTTAAACATAGTGTAGCTATTGAAAAACAACAATCTAGCAGAAAAGGTCACATTTCTTCCAGCACAGACAGTGCTGGAAGTTGGACACGTGTAAGCCAAAAATAAGTAAAATAAAATAAAATAAAATCTTGGAGGTGGCAAGCAGTATAAAAATGAGGGTGGTCAAGAAGTTTATTGTTTAGGTATTATTGAAGCCCATTTGTTCTAATTAGCCCTAGGAATCTTCAAAAGGAGAATATGAATACCCAATAAAATCGATTTATTCATAACAGATTCTGAAAATATCTTTAAGGATAGATTCACATGAAAATATTACTAAATTTGTACTGCTGAAAATACATATTGGGTATTTCTTTCTCACTCACACACACACCACACACTTAAAGACTCACAAAGCAAAGCCAAGAAAACAAACTTGAAAGGAATTTTAATTTTAAAACTTCAAATTATCATTTCAACATGCAAATTATAGCCAGATCTATCACGTGCTTTTTTTTTTTTTTTTAAAGTTTACAAAGAGCATGCTAAGAGAGTTCATCTTTTCTATCTTTTTACCTACAGCTACCAAGGAGTTTATTTACGTAGGAATGTATTTTTTATGACAAATCCAACTTTCTATTTTTCCATCTTCAAAAGACAAAAATATTCAGATACTGGGATACTAAGGAGAGTTGGCAAACATTTTTCCTTCTTAGTATGTTTTCCTTTGACTTTATTGAAACAATCACCCCGTTGTCTCAGTCTACGTCCAAGTGGCAGGTTTCAAGATGCCCATATATAGCAAAGATTGCCCATTTGGGCTAGTATAGCTTTGGTTTTGTTTTCTTAACAAACAGCAATAGGGGTTAAGCTCTCTGTTTTGGGAGAAACTGTGTTTGTTCTTTTGGCCCCACTTCTTTGGCTTGACAACACTCTAGTAATAAATCAATATTGGCAAGAACAAACAAAAAAGAACAACAAAACCCTCTTAATCATCATTTGGAAGAGGTTTACATGAATGATGTCTCTGACCGCTGTTGTCATGGTTTCTAAACACATTCAAACTTGCCTCTCAGCATTGCTTAAGCAATGAAACAATTTCAGAAAATGACTTACCCTCCCTTAATATAGTCAAGGAATGAAACTTCTGTTTCTACCAAGAAAGACAGCAAGGTGACCTGAAGAAAGAAAACAAAAGAAAACAAAAACAAGAGAATCATATATACCAGTACTAATTGCAACCCCAACTGGACTTTTTTCTAAGTGTTAGAGAGAAAATTATATTTCCTAGCATTTTGTAAATCAATAAAGGTATTCTATTTAAACTTTGCTAGGACTGATTGTTCTTACATTTAAAATTATCAGAAGAAAAGGGGCTAAAAATTAAGTAACTCTTTTCTATGACCAATTTACTTACTTTGAAGAACAACATGCAAATTATCTACAAGGACACAGGGTTACTTCACTTTTTCAGGTCTGCTTGACTTTCTCGTGTGATTTCATTAAATGAAGAATTCATAATAAAACTTCTTCTTCCCTCAGACACAATTCAACCCCTTTATAACTTGCAGGAAGCTGGGTTGCTATGTCCTATGACATGTTCTCTATTACAATCATTCCCATAGAAAGTTAATTTTTTATTATATGCCTTCATATTAAAACCCTAATGAAAGAGTTCAGTTTTTAGTTGCTTCATTTTTTAAACTCATCTATTTGAATCCTTAATGAATAACATAAAATTTGACTTACTGTTCCTGAATTAGTATATTTCTTCTTTTTTCCTTTCTTTTTGGGATTTATCACCTTAAAGAGCAAATAAAACAATTACAATGTTAGAATTTATACTGAAATATTTAAAAAATGTGTAGTCCAACCTGGTATCTTCACATCTTATGGATTTATTTACTTACTAATGTCTTTAGTACAACTCCTTGATAGTCTATCAGCCAAAACATCTCTTCAAAATTACTAGTGATTATCTTCCTTAAAAAAATCTTTTTTTTCAGTAATATTCTTCTCAATTACCTTATGCATTGATTACCATACCCATATACATCTTCCTGCTGTGAGGTCTCAAATATTAGTGATTGATTTGTAGAAAAACTATAGATTTCTCAAATAAACAAAATATATTTAAGACATAACAGTTTTAATTTGATTATATACACTAATGACAAATCATTCAAATATTTGACTCTTTAAGGTCTCTGTGCATGTGTGCTAAGTTGCTTCAATTGTGTCTGACTCTTTTTGACCCCATGGAGCATAGCACTCCAGACTCCTTTGTCCATGGAATTCTCCAGGCAAGAATACTGGAGTGGGTTGCCATGCCTTCCTCCAGGGGATCTTCCCTACCCAGGGATCAAACTCACGTCTCTTATGCCTGCTGCATTGGCAGACAGGTTCTTTACCACTAGCGTCACCTGGAGGTCGTGGTGGTGTTGGTAGTATAGTCGTTAAATCGTGTCTAACTCTTGCGACCCCATGGACAGAGGCTCCTGCCAGGCTCCTCTGTCCATGCGATTCTCCAGGCAAGAATACTGGAGTGGGTTACCATTTCCTCCTCCAGGGGATGTTCCTGACCCAGGGATCAAAACCAGGTCTCCTGCATTGCAGGCAGATTCTTTACCAACTGAGCTAGGAGGGAAGCCCCTCATAGCATCACCTGGGATGGCATTTAAGGGCTCCACTTATTGCTTAATAATGATAGTAATTTCCATCAGACACATAATAATGTGTAAAAGTTTGGAGTCCTGGTGGGAGTCACAAACCTAGAAATAGGCTGACCTATTATATAGGTCATTATATAGGTCATTATATAGGCTGACCTATTATATAGGTCATTATATAGGTCATTATATATAGTCACAAACCTAGAAATAGACTGACCTATTATATAGGTCATTATATATATGGATTCATATATATAGGATTCATATATATAGACATATATAGGGATTCACAAACCTAGAAATAGGCTGACCGACTGAGGTCTCAACTGCACACTCTGAAAAGGAACCTTGGCCCAGGATCACCCTACTGAGCAAAGGTACTGGAGCCAGTCTCATCCACCCAGCAGCAAACCTAACCCACACTCATCTGAGCCCCTAGTAACAAGCATACCATCAGTAGATCCTATTGTATACTTGCAATTCCTTCAATGCCAGCTCTAAATCACCACAACTGCAGTTTTGAAGGTAGCCCCATAAGCCTAGAGAACCACCAGGAGAAGGTCTTTACCTGACAAAACAAGTCTATAAACCAGCAGGCAGCATTTATTTTTTACTTATTTATTTTCACTTTAGGAATTTTATTTAGTTCTTAGTTGGGTTTTAAATGATATGATCTATGGGCTTTTCATTGTCCCATTTAATTCTGCCTGGCTGAGAATCATACCCTTCAAGGTAGGCAAGATAAGAAGCCATCCACAGGGACCCACTCCTCTTTTGTCTTATCTTCTTATTGGTAGTTATAGACTCTTAACAAGAATATAAGAGAAAAGGAATCTGTGTGATTTATGTTTTTTTTTTCTACAGAGTCTTTAAAAGAATAAATGTAGAAAAAGATTTTCACCATTATTGGAGTCAAAAATAACAACCCAAACACCTGATTAAATGCCAGCTTGTAGAGTTGCTAATTGTTTGAATGTGTTTCTAATGCTCCTGCTGCTTGAGTTGTTTCTGATTTTTTCTAACATTTTGTTTTGCTTTATATTTAAAATTTTTTCTTTTTAGTTTTTATATTTTTTATTGAAGTATAGTTGATTTACAATGTAGTTCCATTCTCTGTTGGACAGCAAAGTGACTCAGTTTTATACATATATAAATACAATCTTTTAAAATATTCTTCTCCATTATGGTTTATCCCAGGACATTGGATATAGTTCCCTGTGCCAAACAGTAGGACGTTGTTGTGTATCTACTCGAAATGTATAGTTTGCATTTACCAACCCTAAATCCTTGTCACCCTTCCTCTTGGCAACCACAAGTCTGATCTCTACATTTGTGAGTCTGTTTCTATTTTGTAGATAGGTTCATTTGTGCCATATTTTAGATTCCACATAAAAGTGGTATCACACGGTATTTATCTTTCTCTTTCTGACTTACTTCACTTGGTATAATAATGTCTAGTTGCATCCATGACGCTGCAAATGGCATTATTTGTTTATGACTGAGTAGCATTCCATTGTATATTTGTAGCACCTATTCTTTATCCATTCATCTGTCAATAGACATTTAGGTGGCTTCCATATTTTGACTACTGTGAACAGTGCTGTTATGAACATAGGTGTCTGTATACCTTTTGAAGTACAGTTTTGTCTGGGTAAATGCCCAGGAATAGGATTGCTGGATCATATGGTAATTTTATATTTAATTTTTTGAGGAAGCTCCATACTGTTTTCCAAAGTGACTGCACCAACTTACATTGCCACCAATGCTGCAGGAGGATTCCCTTTTCTCCATACCCTCTCTAGCATGTGTCATTTGTAGACTTTTTAATGATGACCATTCTGACTGGTGTGAAATGCTATTTCATTACAGTTTTGACTTGCATTTGCCTACTAATTAGTGATGTTGAGCATCTTCTCATGTGCTTACTGGCCAGATGTCTTTAAAGAAATGTCTGTTAAGGGCTTCTGCCCATTTTCTGATGGATTCTTTGTTTTTAGTTGTTGTTGAGTTGTATGACCTGTTGGTATATTTTGGAGATTAAGCCCTTGTCAATTGCATCATTTGCAAATATTTTCTCCCCTTCTGCAGGTTGCCTTTTCATTGTTTTTTTTTTGTTTTTTTTTTTTATGATTTCCTTTACTATACAAAAGTTTGTTAAATTTGATTAGGTGCAACTTATTTTAGATTTTATTTCTATTGCTTTGGGAGACTGACCTAAGAAAACATTTGTTTGATTTATGTCAGAGAATGTTTTGCCTATACTCTCTTCTAGGAGTTTTATGGGGCCCTGTCTTATGTTAAAGTCTTTAGGTCATTTTGTTTCATTTTGTGCATGGTGTGAGGGTGTGTGCTAACTTCATTGATTTACATGCACCTGTCCTACTTTCCCTGCACCACTTGATGAAGAGACTGTCCTTTTCTCATTTTATATTCTCATCTCCTTTACCAAAGATTTATTGATCATAGGTGTGTAGATTTATTTCTGGACTCCCTATTCTGTTCCATTGATCTGTATGTCTACTTTTGAACCAATATCACAATTTTGATGAGTGTAGCTTTGTAGTACTGTCCAAAGTCTGGGAGGGTTACACTTCCTGCTTTCTTTTTGTTCCTCAGAACTGCTTTATGCTCTGAAGCCTGCCAGGCTCCCGTGTCCATGGGATTCTCCAGGCAAGAATACTGGAGGGTGTTGCCATTCCTTTCTCTAAGGGATCTTCCTAACCCAGGGATCAAACTCAGGTCCCCCTCAGAATCTGCAGGCAGATTCTTTACCATCTGAGTCATCATCTCTGTTACAGCATGTTTTCAAATTTCCTTCCTTTTGGGTTTCTCAGGTGGCACAGTGGCAAAGATTCTGCCTGCTCATGCAGGAGACACAAGAGACATGGGTTTAATCCCTGGGTCAGGAAGATACCCTGGAATAAGAAATGGCAACCAACTCTAGTTTACTGGCAGAAAATCCCATGGATAGAGGAGCTTGGTGGACTACAGTCCACGGGGGTTGTAAAGAGTTGGACAGTACTAAGCGATTGATTGCACATAATACACATAGATATTTTTGATTCCATATTTATTTTTGGGTTATCTAGTCTAGTTTTATGAAAATGTAATGGGCAGTTTGATAGGGAACACATTAAATCTGCAGACTGCTTTGGGTAGTTTTAGCATTTTAACAATATTAATTCTTCTAATTCAAGAGCATGGGATATCTTTCCATTTCTTTGAATCTTCTTTAATTTCCTCAATTAATGTTTTATAGTTTTCAGCATATAAGTCTTTCACCTCATTGGTCAGGTTTATTTGTAGGTATTTTATTTTTATGCAATTTTGAAAGTTATCTATATCTATATCTATATAACATTACCTTTCTGTTATTACATTGTTAGTGCAAAGAAATGCAAGTGATTTCTAGAAGTTAATCTCATTTTTTTTAAAGTAGCAATTTCAAGTAGCATTTTATCAGTAAAAAATTTTCCTATGGTCTAATTAGTGTTAACATACAAAGCAACTGATTCTCCCTGAGGCTGTTGAGATGGACATACACATTTTAAGCCAGAAGTTGCAGATAAATCTTATTTCTGCATTTGGTAAACCCCTGTCTCACAGAGACATAGCAGCGAAGAGTATCTATTTTTTTTTTTTCCAAGGGTTCCACTCCCCTCTAAGTTAAATGAAGATGGCAGGAGAATCCTATGTTAGTTATCTCCAACACCTTAAAAACTGCTATCCAATGTGTAATTTAAAATTACAGTTATAAATGGAATTTGAAGCTAGGTAACATATGCAAAACTATCAAAGTCCTCCTTGGAACACTAGTTTGAAAAATGGCTGAATGAGACCATCAGTCAGGTCATGTCCAGCTCAAAAGCCTCTGCTTCTAAGGTTGTTTTTTTCTGTCTGCAATTCAATTGGCGGGGGTCGGGGGAGGAAGGAATAGCACCTTGAAGGTTTGGACTCTTGCTATCCTTATATCAAAAGCCCTAGAAGCATGTGGAGGCTTTTAGAAGGCTGCAGGCAAATAAGAAAAAGCCACTTAAGTGGAGCAGAAACAGTTGGACTGTTGAACTTGTACAAGACAGGGATGGGTCCAAAAGCACGGCAGAGTGACATTGGCAGCTTATTCCATCTGCTTCCAAGATAAGGTTTTTTTTTTTTCTTTTAAATTAATTAATTAATCTTAATTGGAGGATAGTTGTTTTACAATATTGTGATGGTTTTGTGCCATACATCAACATGAATTGGCCACAGGCATACATGTGTCCCCCCCATCCTGAACACCCCTCCCATCCCCTCCCTACCCCTCCCACCCCTCCCTATCCCTCTGGGTTTTCCCAAAGCACCAGCTTTGGTTACCCTGGTTCATGTATCTAACTTGCACTAGTCATCTGTTTTACATATGGTAATGAACATGTCTCAGTGCTATTCTCTTAAATTACCCCACCCTTGCCTTCTCCCATAGAGTCCAAAAATCTGTTCTGTACACCTGTGTCTCCTTTGCTGCCGCATGGTAGGATCGTCTGTACCATCTTTCTAAATTCCATATGTGTGTGTGTGTGTGTGTGTGTGTGTGAATATACAGTTATAGGTTTTTCTGTTTCTGACTTCACTCTGTATAATAGGTTCCAGGTTCAACCACCTCATTAGAACTGACTCAAATGCATTTCATTTTAGTGATAGTCACTCAGTTGTGTCAGACTCTTTGCGCTCCCATAGACTATACAGTCCATGGAATTCTCCAGGCCAGAATACTGGAGTGGGTAGCCTTTCCCTTCTCCAGTGGATCTTCTTGACCCAGGAATCAAACAGGATCTCCTGCATTGCAGGCAGATTCTTTACCAACTGAGCTATAAGGGAAGTCCATTCCTTGAGTAATACTCCATTATGTATATGTACCTCAACTTCCTTATCCATTCACCTGCTGATGGGCATCTAGGTTGCTTCCATTTCCTAGCTAATAGTGCTTCAGTCAACAATGGAGTACATGCACCTCTTTCAGTTCTGGTTTCCTTGGGGTGTATGTCCAGCAGTGGGAGAGGTGGGTAGTATGATAGTTCTATTACCAGTTTTTTAAGGGATCGCCACACTGTCCTCTACAGTGGCTGTACCAGTTTGCATTCCCACCAATAGTGCGAGAGGGTTCCCTTTTCTCCATACTCTCTCCAGCATTTATTGTTTGTAGACTTTTTGATGATGGCCACTCTGACCAGTGTGAGATGGTACCTCATTGTGGTTTTGATTTGCATTTCTCTAATAATGAGTGACGCTGAGCATCTTATTTAGTGTTTATTAACCATCTGTATGTCCTTTTTGGAGAAATGTCTGTTTAGGTCTTTTGCCCACTTTTTGACTGTTCATTTTTCTGGTATTGAGCTGCATGAGTTGCTTGTATATTTTGGAGATTAATTCTTTGTCAGTTGCTTCATTTGCTATTATTTTCTTCCATTCTGATGGTTGTCTTTCTACCTTGCTTACAGTTTCCTTTGTTGTGCAAAACCATGGGAACAAAATAAAGTTCAGAGATAAATCCATGTACCTATGGACACCTTATCTTTGACAAAGGAGGCAAAAATTTGCAATGGAGAAAAGACAGTCTCTTCAACAAGTGGTGCTGAGAAAAACTGATCAACTATGTGTAAAAGACTGAAACTAGAACACTTTATAACACCATACATAAAAATAAACTCAAAAATGGATTAAAGACCTAAATGTAAGACCAGAAACTATAAAACTTGTAGAAGAAAACATAGGCAGAACACTCTCCAAACAAATCACAGCAAGATCCTCTATGACCCACCTCCAAGAGTAATGCAAATAAAAACAAAAATAAACAGAAGTGATCTAATTAAACTTAAAAGCTTTTGCACAATGATGGAAACTATAAGCAAGGTGAAAAGACAGCTCTCAGACTGGGAGAAAATAATAGCACCAAAACAACTGGATGTTAATCTTATATTGGGCTACTTTGCTGAATTCATGTTTTAGATCTAGCAGTTATTGTATGGAGTCCTTGTGTGCCATATTCTCAGTCACTCAGTTGTGTCTGACTCTTTGCAACCCACTGGACTATAGCACTCCAGGCTCCTCTGTCCATGGAATTTTCCAGGCAAGTATAGTGGAATAGGTTGCAGTTTCCTACTCCAGAAGATCTTCCTGACACAGGGATCAAACCTATGTCTTCTCTGTTGGCAGGTAGATTATTGACCACAGGGCCAGATGGGAAGTCTTTTATATACACTCTCATGTCATCTACACACAGTGACAATTTTACCTCTTCCTTCCCACTTGGTCATGGTATTATAGGAACTTTTTCTATGTGTTGTTGGATTCGATTTGCTAATATTTTGTTGATTTTTTTTGAATCTATGTTCATAAAAGACATTGACCTGTAATTTGCTTTATTGGTGGTATTTTATCTGGTACAGGGTGATTGTGGCTTCACAGAATGTCTTGAGAGTGTTCACTCCTCTCTTTTGGAAGAGTTTGAAGAGAAACAGTTTTTCTTTGTATGTGTGATCATATTTGCCTGTGAAACCATCTGGTCCTGGACT
Source organism: Muntiacus reevesi (assembly GCF_963930625.1). NCBI lineage: Eukaryota > Metazoa > Chordata > Mammalia > Artiodactyla > Cervidae > Muntiacus > Muntiacus reevesi. The sequence goes on along the minus strand of NC_089252.1, from coordinate 157,548,302 downwards.
TTTGTTTATAGGGTGCTTTTTAAAGGTAGTTTTTTTTTGTTTTTGTTTTTTTAAATTACAGATTCTATTTCACTTCAAGTGATGGGTCTGTTCAATTATCTATATCTGCTTGATTCAATTTTGGTGGGCTATATCTTTCTAGAAAGTTGTTCATTTCTTCTAGGTTGTCAAATTTGTTGGCATATGTTGTTCATAGTATTCTTTTTTATGGTTTTTTTGTTTGTTTGTTTTCTGCAGTATCAGATTTCCGATACTCTCTTTTTTAATTTCTTATTTTATTTGGATTCTTTTACTTTTCTTTTTGGTGAGCCTGGCCAGAGGCATTCAATTTTCTTTATACTTTCAAAGTACTATACTTTGGTTTTATTGAATTTTTGTTTTATTTTTTAGTCTCTTTTATTTATTCCCTCCCAGACTGAGTTACAGAGCAGCTTCCCATCACTTGTTTTACACATGGTGGTGTGTACATGTCAATGGTACTATCTCAATTCATCTCACCCTCTCCTTCGCCCCCTGTGTCCACAAGATTGTCTTCTTCATCTTTGTCTCTAGAAATGCCCTGCAAATAGGTACATCAACACCATTTTTCTAGATTCCATATAGTTGCATTAGCATATGATATCCATTTTCTCTTTCTGACTTACTTCACTGTATATCAGATTCGAAGTTCATCAACCTCATTTCAACTGACTCAAATTCATTTATTTTTATGGCTAAGTAATATTCCATTGTATATATGTGTCACAACTTCCTTATCAATTCATCTGTCAATGGATATCTAGATTGCTTCCATATCCTGGTGATTGTAACAGTGAAAAATGAACATTGGAGCATGTAGGTCTTTTTGAATTATGGTTTTCTCAGGATATATGCCCAGAAGTGGGATTGTTGGGTCATATAGTAGTTTTATTTCTAGTTTTTGAAGGAATCTCCATGCTATTTTCCATAGTGGTTGTATCAGTGTATATTCTCACAAACAGTGAAAGAGGACTCCATTTTCTCCACACTTTCTTCAGCATTTATAGTTTGTAGATTTTTAAATGATGGACATTCTGACCAGTGTGAAGTGATAACTCATTGTAGTTTTGACTTGCATTTATCTAATAGTGAGCAATACTGAGCATCTTTTCATATGTTTGGTGGCCATCTGTATGTCTTCTTTGCAGAAATATCTGTTTAGGTCTTCTGCCCATTTTCTGATTGGGTTTTTTTTTTTTTTTTTTTTCTTTTCTGAAATTGAGCTGCATAAGCTGCAACAAAAAGAATAAAATAACTAGGGATAAACCTACTTAAAGAGAGAAAAGATCTGTTGCAGAAAATTGTAAGATGCTGATGAAAGAAATCAAAGACGACACAGACAGATGAAGAGATATAGCCTGTTTCAGGATCACAAGAATCAATACTGTGAAAATAACTATCCTACCCAAAGCAATCTACAGATTCAATGCAAGTCTCGTCAAATTACCAACAGCATCCTTCACAGAGTGAGAACAAAAATTATATAGTTTGTGCAGAAATACAAAAGACCCTGAACAGACAAAAATTCTTGAGAAAGAAAAATGAAGCTGGGTCAATCAAACTTTCTGATTTCATACTATACTACAAAGCTATAGTCAAGAGTGTATGGTACTGGCACAAAAACAGAAATATAGACAAAAGGAAGAACATGGAAAGCCCAAGGATAAACCTGTGCATCTATTGGCATCTTTGACAAAGGAGGCAAGAATATACAATAGAGAAAAGATAGCCTCTTCAATAAGTGGTGCTGGGTATACTGGACAGCTACATGTATAAGAATAAGATTAGAATGCTCCCTAACAGCATACATAAAAAGAAACTCAAAATGGAATAAATATCTAAATGTAAGGCCAGAAATTATGAAACTTTTAGAGGAAAATATAGATAGAACACTCTATGACATAAATCACAGCAAGATCTTTCTTGACCTACTTCCTAGAGTAATGGAAATGAAAACAAAAGTAAACAAATGGATCATAATTAAACTTAAAAGCTTTTGCACAGCAAAGGAAATTATGCAGAAGGTGGAAAGACAACCTTCAGAATGGGAGAAAATAACTGCAAAGGAAGCAACTGATAAATGATTAATCTCCAAAATATACAAGCATTCCATCCCCTCACTTTCAATCTATGTCTGTCTTTTCCCCTTAAGCGGGTCTTTTATAGACAGCATATTGTAATCTCATTGTGCCTGACTCTTTTGTGACCTCATGCACTGTAGCTTACCAGGTTCCTCTGCCCATGGGATTGCCCAGGCAAGAATTCTCAAGTGGGTTGCCATTTTCTTCTCCAGAGGATCTTCCTGACCCAGGAAGATCTTCCTGGGACTGTCCCTCCTGCCTTGCAGGGAGATTCTTTACTGCTGAGCCACCAGGGAAGTCCACAATGGGATATTACTCAAATATAAAAAGGAATGAAAGAGTGTCTTTTGCAGAGACATGGATGCAGCTAGAGGTTGTCACACAGAGTGTGTAGTAACTCAAAAGAGAAAAACAAAATATCGCATGGTATGGCTTATATGTGGAATCTCAAAAAAATGGTAGAGATGAACTTATTTGCAAAGCAAAAATAGAGTTACAGATGTAGAGATCAAAGATATTGGTTACCAAGGGAGGAAAAGGGGATGGATGAATTGGGAAACTGGGGCTGAAATATCTACACTACTATGGATAAAATAGACTAATGAGAATTTCCTGTTTAGCACAGGGATCTCTACTCATTGTTCTGTTGTGATTTAAATTAGAAGGAAATCTAAAAGAGTGGAGAAATGTATTTGTATGATTGATTTACTTTGTTTTATAGCAAGAAACTAACAACATTTGAAAGGAACTATGGTTGGATGGCATCACCGACTCGATGGACATGAGTTTGAGTAAGCTCTGGGAGTTGGTGATGAACAAGGAAGACTGCTACAATCCATGGGGTCACAAAGAGTCAGACATGACTGAGAGCCTGAACTGATACGCCAATAAATATTAATAAAAATAAAACATTTTATCGAGACTGTGAATAAGAAGGGAGTCTACTCAGTGGTAAAGAATCTGTCTGCAATGCAGGAGATATGGTTTCTATCCTTGGGTTGAGATCTCCTGGAGAAAGACATGGCAACCAACTCAAAAATTTTGTCTGGGAAACCACATGGACAGAGGCGTGTGGCAGGCTATAGTCCATGGGGTGGCAAAGAGTTCATCATGACTTAGTAACTAAACAACAACAATAATATTACTTTGCCCAATTATTGATAAGCAAATATTTATTGACATATTAAACCTTGTTTTCTGATTGATTCTTTGTTTTTTCCTTGTTTCTTTCTTTTTGTGGTTTGATGATTTATTCTATGTTGTGTTCTCTTGATTTTTTGTGAATCTATTGTATGTTTTTGATTTGTGGTTTTCCTATTTTTCAAATATGTTAACACTTTCCTATATCTGACAGCAATATAGGCTCAAACACACTGTAAAAAAAAAAAGAAGCTGCATTTTCTTACTCTTTCCTTATATTTTATGATTTTGATGTTGTTTTTTACACCTTCATCTTTATCCTTTTGCTGTTCCTTGTGTTTATCATTGATTTAAAAAATACGTTTTTTTTTTTTTTCTTTCCCTATCTCTGATCTGTGTACTGGCTAATTTAAGTGATTTACTTTCAAATTACGATTTTCTTCTTTCTATATATTCTTGCTTCTTTTCTACTTAGAGGAGATGTTTCAATATTTACTGTAGGATAGATTAGTGTTGCCATATTTTTTTTAGCTTTTACTTGTCTGAGGAATTCTTTGTTTCTCCTCATTTTCTAAATGACAAACTTTTGGATAGAGTATTCTAGGTTGCAGATTTTCCCTTTCAAGACTTTTAAATATATTCTGCCACTCCCTTCTGGTCTGCAGTGTTTCTGTAGAGAAATCAGCTGATAGCCTTCTGGGAATTTCCTTGTAATGAACTCCTTGTTCTTCTCTTGTTGCCCTTAGAATCCTCTCTTTAATGTTTGCCATTTTAACATGTCTTGGTGTAAGTCTGTTTGGGTTCGTCTTGTTTAGAACCCTCTGTGCTTCCTGTATCTGAATATATGTTTTCATGATTACATTTGTAAAGGTTTCAGCCACAATTTTTTCAAATACATTTTCAGTCCTCCTTTCTCTTTCTTCTCCTTCTAGAACCCTGATTATGTGAAGAGTGACACACTTTATATTTTCCCATAGGTCTCTTATATTGTTTTCAATTTTTTCCTCCAATTTGACTTTCTGTCTGCTATTCTGATTGGTAACTGACCATTATTCTATCTTTCATATCACTTATTCTTTCTTCTGCATTATTCACTTTGCTTTTAGCTCAGTTTTCATCTCAGCAAATGAATCTTCTGACTTGGCTCCTCCTTATAGTTTCTAGTCCTTTTTACTGTAATCTGCATTTCTGTCCATATCCTCTCTTAATTTCTTCAGTATTTTCATTACCTCCATTTGGAACTAAGTGTCTATCAGATTCAAATGGTCTGTTTCACTGTTTGTTCCTTTGGGGGAATTCTCTTGGTCTATTAACTGAGAGTGGTTCCTCTACTTTGTCATTTTGCTTATATTTCTCTTGTGAGTTTAGCAGAAACAATCATCTACTGTAGCCTTAAAGGGCTATTTATATGCAGATGCTTCTCTGTGTAGCTTGAATGGTTTAATATTTTTTTGGTATGAAGGCTTGCTGTGTCTTTGCTTAGCATGTGCTGGCCGTTATCCCCTTGATAAGGGGTGTGCAGGTGCACAGCTCAAGCAGGCTCCCAGAAAGACAGAAGCAGTGGTTGGCTCCTGGTCACAGACGCTCACCAGCAGTCTGATCCTACCCCTGGAGTCTGAGATGACAGCAGTGGCTCATACCTACTCCTGGAGCTTATTTTGGCTGTGTCTTGCCACCTCAGAGTGAGTGCAGAGAAAGAAGCTCCTGTGCTGGGCCCACCGCTCTCCTCCCACCCCCGCCCAACAATATTGCCCTCCCTCCCTGCCAGGCCCAGGCCTCCTCTCACACCACACCCTAGCCGCCGCAGGCTATCTCCATGCAGCCAACCCCAGTCCTCTTCCTTGGGTCTGACCTCCACAGCTCAAGCCCCTCACTACCTCAGTGATCATACCTCAAGCTTGGGAGTGCTGGGCAGCGCGGACTGTGCAAGTCTCTCTGCTTTGGCCTCAGTGAACCAGTTACTATGCTCTCCTCTGAGGCTCCAAAGCTCCCTCTCTGTCCCTGCGGACTTGCCTGCCAGTGAACGGACTTCCTTTCATGAAGAAAAATTTTCCCTTTCACAGCTCCCTCCCCAGGACACAGGTCCCATCCTGATTCCTTTCTCCCCTTCTCCATTTTTTTTTTTAAACTTTTTTCTTTTGCCCTGCCCAGAGATTTTCTTGTCTTTTTGGAAGTCAGAGGTCTTCTGCTCATGTTCAATAGATGGTCTATGAGAACTGTCCCATTTGCAGATGTATTTTTTATGTATTTATAGGAGAAAATGAACTCCATATCCTACTCTCCCACCATCTTGATCCAGTGGGATGTTTTGAAAGAACAGCATGTATATTATCTATGGTGAAACGGACCACCAGCCCAGGTGGGATACATGAGTCAGGTGCTCGGGCCTGGTGCACTGGGAGGACCCTGAGGGGTCGGGTGGGGAGGGAGGTGGGAGGGGGGATAGGGATGGGGAATGCGTGTGACTATATGGCTGATTCATGTCAATGTATGACAAAACCCACTGAAATGTTGTAAAGTGATTGGCCTCCAACTAATAAAACAATATTAAAAAAAAAAAAAAAAAAAAAAAAAAAAAAAAAATAAAAGCTCAGGCATATTACTGGGGATTTAGAAGGTCACATGCTTGTGTACAACTGTGTGAATGGCCAAGGAAGACCTTGAGGAAACCATAATTCATCATCTATGGCTGACTCTGAGTCTCTGTTTAAGCATCAAGTGAAAGCCAAGGCAGAATATTACACTTGGAACATAAGAAGTGCACCAACATACACAAATCTCGGTCAAATTACATGTTGACCACTAGTTAACAAGGCACAGACTGCAGTGAAAAGAAAAAGAGCCTTTAGAGAATTACTTCAAGAAAGTCACTAAGCCCATAAACAGCAACAATAGCAAACCCTGGAAAAAGCAGAGGATCTGATTTCCAGTGTAATTATATTATATTTTAAAAAATTTCTAGCATTCAACAACAACCAAAATTATAAGATATGCAAAGAAACAAGAAAGCATGCTCCATACATAGAAAAAAGCAATCAATAGACTATATCCTTGGTATCTTATAGATATGGAATTTATTTAATAAATTTTTCAAATCAGTCACTATTAATACATTTACAAAATAAAGAAGAAATAAAGTGTGAAATAAACTATGAAATAACGTTTCACCAAATAGAAAAATCAGTAAGATCAAAACTATTAAAAAGAACCAAATAGAAATTCTCAACTTTAAAAGTATAGTAACAAATGAAAAATTTGCTAGAGAGGCTTAATAGAACATTTGAGTGGGCAGAAGAAATAATGAGTAATCTTGAAGTCAACCGAGATTTTTCTAGTGCAAGAAACAAAAATAAAAAATAAGAACAAATCATATGAGACATGTGGGATATGATCAAACATAAAAACATATGTAAATAGGTAGATACATAGATAGATAGAAAGTACTGGGAGTACCAGAAGGAAAAGGGAGAAAGAGGCAAAAGAATATTTGAAAGAATAATGACTGAAAATTTCCCTAGTTGCCTCAACAAACTGAACCCCCTTACATGTGTGCAAAAAATGAAGTTTCCAATGTATATAGGACCAAGATCTATATATATGTTCTATATAACATACAAAGTTCTTCCAGATATTCTATAGACTAATCTCTTCTATTGATAACATAAAGAGTAAGAACACATTGTTATCTGAAATTATGGCACAAATATTCATGCAGGGTATTTAATAAGGAACAATTGTTACTAAGCTTCTTTGTCATTAGATGTGACACCAATCTCATTAAGCAAACTTTGTTGGATCAGAGAGATCCAAAGAGAAGAACACATTTTAAAGATCAGGAAATTCAATGTAATTGATCTCTGGAGCATTATTACTGAACACAGACAGTACTTGTGTTCTAAGTACAAAAGGACTAATATGCTTGCGTTGTTCCTCTTCAACCTTAAGGGTATGCAGAAAGAACAGATATCTATATAAGTACAACCTGTCATACTAATTTCACTGTCTATTTCAAGCCTTAATATGGGTTTCTGAAAAATGCAGATAGAAAAATTGCTCCATTACTCCAACTTTGTCTTTGCCTGGGAAGGTTTCTTGGGAAAAATTTGCTGCACTCCCCTCTAGATATCTCATTGTCTGCTAGCTATATATAGCATCTAACAAGGTAATGTAAACATATTTTATGTGTCTGTTTCTCCCATTAGACAGTGAAGTTTTCATTTATCTCTCCATCCTTTGGGTCTAATATAGAGTGCAGAATATAGAAGTCATGTCATAAATATCTTATTCATAAACTAATAAACGAATGAATGTGTGAAATACAACTGCTTTAGCCTAGTAAGGCAACAGGAGGAGATTTCTCCACTTAACTTAAAGGAGGTCAATTTTAGTTTAGTGTCAATTTGGAGGAAAATAGTTATCATTATTGACTAAGTACTGAGATGTTCTCCTTTACTATTGATGTATATTAAATTTAAATTATTACAGAAAATGTAACAGATGACAAACCTCAAGGATTAATAGTGATAGAACATATCTTATACTCAACAAATATGTGGTGGTTAACTGGCAAGGTAGGTTTAAGTCAGAAATAACTAATGTGTTTGCTTTGATAACTTGGATTTCTTTAATGACTGAATCATACTTTTTCATTTCCTTCAGTCTTCATCTAAACAACAGTTAAGATGTTCAAACGCACTAAGCAAAAAAAAAAAAAACAACTTATTATGTAACACCATGCTGACACAACTAAAATGCATATTTTTCTCTTTTTATTAAAAAAGGGTTGAGAAGAGTGAGAACAAGATGGAGGAGGAGTAGGTGGATGTGGAGTACATCTCTCTCCATGGATGCATCAGAAATACACCTTCAGACACAGAAGTGCATGCAGAACACCAGCTGAGAGGGGACAGGAGTATCTGACCAGTGGAAAAGAATATATAGAACCATGCAAAATTCAGTAGAATGAAGAGACTAGGGGAAAAAAGGAGTGTTAGTAGAACTGGACCTGTCCTCAGCGGGTGGGAGTACTGAAGCAGGGGTCCTATCCTCACATCAAGGCAATTGTCTGAGCCAGAGGAGAAACATTCAAGGCTGAGAGTGAAACAGCTGATCTGTGGCAGCCTAAATGGGATGAGACTCAGACAGTCCTTGTCACAGCCATACATACCCTGGACAGGGATGCAGGTCCCCTGGAAGGCGCAGTGGCTGGGAGATGGAGTTTAGGGATTGTGGTGCAATCCCAGGGAAAGGGCGGCTGTTGACTGTGGAGAGACTGTGAGGGGATGTGAGGGAGGAGATTGTGGTGGGAAATGCCAGTGGAGGAATGCCAACAGCCATGGAAGCAAGGCGATACTGCTGAGTCACGTGTAGGGGGTGGAGCCATCACCATAGCCTCTCTCTCCCCACACTCCAGCATCAGCAGTTGAGAGATAGAGAGGCTGGCCCATCAAACACCTGATGCACTGAGCTACAGCGTAGGACCCCACCCAGGTTGCTCCTTTAAGTGACTGATTTGCAACCTACAGAGTAGGACCCCACCCAGGGTGCCCTTTTAAGTGCCTGATGTGCCGATCTACAGGGTAGGACCCCAGCCCGGGGGGGGGGGGGGGTCCCTCTATATACCTGACGCACCAAACAACAGAGAAGGACCCCAGGCAAGGGAGTCCTCTAAGTGCCTGAACGGGCAGAGCTATGGAGAAAGACTGGCCAAAGAGGCCCAATCGCCAGCTACAAGAGGCTCATAAAAATAGACTCTGATAGGGCCATGATTCCTATGGCAGAGGCAGTCCATGTCCCTGCACACTTGGCACCACCAGGATCCCCGCAAGCCAAGCAGCTGTGTGATCTTCACGCTCAACTCACACTGGGCAGAGCGGCCGCAAGCAAAAAAAGTCTTGCGTCTATGCACACAGGGTTGCTTCGGTCATGTCCGACGCTTTGCATCCCTGTAGACTGTGTCCTGCCAGCCTTCTCCATCAGGGAGGCGGTTCTCCAGGCAAGAATCCTGGAACTGTATTGGCCAATAGTGGTTGCCATACCCTTCTAGAGCACTATATTTCCTGCTGCCCCAGCCACCAACTCCCCTGAGTACCTGGTGCTGCCAGAACCCCTGACACCCAAGCAGCTGCACCAGTGCCACACCTGGCCCTCACAGGGGCAGACCCAAGTCCTCCAGGGCAGCCTCAGGAGTAAACCCCAGTAGATGACCTACATGTAGAGGTGGAAATAAAACCACAAATGAAACCCAGGGGCAGTGTGGCAAAGGAAGAAGACCCAAAACCTTCCCATCAGATGTACAAACTGCAGATTAAATCCACACGATCAACCAGGAATCAATAGCAGAATATCTGAAGCAGAAGAACAAATCAGTGAGCTGGAAGATAAAACAGTGGAAATAACTTCTGAAAAGCAGAATGAAGTAAAAAGAATGAAAAGAACTGAGGACAGTCTCAGAGACTCTGAGACAATATCAAATGAACCAACATTCAAAGTATAGGGGTCCCAGAAGAAGAAGAGAAAAAGAAAGTGTATGAGAAAATTTTTGAAGAAATTATAGTTGAAAATTTCCCCAACATGGAAAAGGAAATAATCAATCAAGCCCAAGAGGCACAAATAGTCCCATATAGGATAAACCTAAGGAGAAACATGCCAATACACACAGTAATAAAAAAAAAAAACAAAGACTAAACACAAAGAAAGAATATTAAAAGCAGGAAGGGAGAAACAACAAGTATTATAAAGGGAAACCCTATACGCTTAACAGCTGATCTTTCAGCAGAAACTCTGAAGGCCAGAAGGGAATGGCAGGATATATTTAAAGTACTGAAAGGAAAAAATCTACAGCCAAGGTTACTGTACCTGGCAAAGATCTTATTCAAAACTGATGGAGAAATAAAAAGCTTTTCAGACAAGCAAAAGTTAAGTGAATTCAGTACCACCAAACCAACTTTACAAGAAATGTTAAAGGGACTTATATAGTCAAGAAATACAAGAGAAGGAAAAAGATCTACAAAATCAACCCCAAACAATTAAGAAAATGGCAATAGAAACATACATATCAATAATTACTTTAAATGTAAATGGATTAAATGTTTTAACCAAAAGACACAGACAGGCTGAATGGATACAAAAACAAGACCCACATATATGCTGTCTACAAGAAACCCATTTCAGACCTAAAATGCTCAACATTGCTCATTATTAGAGAAATACAAATCAAAACTACAATGAGATATCATCTCCCACTGGTCAGAATGGCCATCATCAGAAAGTCTTCAAACAATAAATGCTGGAGAGTGTGTGGAGAAAAGGGAACGCTTTTATGGGAATGTAAATTGATACAACCACTGTGGAAGAGAGTATGGAGATTCCTTAAAAAGCTAGGAATGAAATCACCATTCAGTTCAGTTCAGTTCAGTCGCTCAGTTGAGTCCGACTCTGTGACCCCATGAATCACAGCATGCCAGACCACCCTGTCCATCACCAACATCCAGAGTTTACTCAAACTCAAACTCAGCAATCCCACTCCTAGGCATATACTCTAAGGAAACCAAAATTGAAGAAGACACATGTATCCCATTGTTCATTGCAGCACTATTTACGATAGCTAGAACATGGAAGTAACCTAGATATCCATTGACAGAGGAATGGATAAAGAAGTTGTGGTACATATACACAATGGAATATTACTCAGCCATAAAAAGGAACCCATTTGAATCAGTTCTAATGAGGTGGATGAACCTAGAACCTATTACACAGAGTGAAGTAAGTCAGAAATAGAAAGCTAAATATTGTGTTCTAACTCATATTATGTGGAATCTAGAAAAATCATACTGAGGAATTTATTTACAGGGCAACAATGGAGAAAGAGACATAGAGAATAGACTTATGGACACGGGGAGAGGGGAGGAGAGGGTAAGATGTATGGAAAGAGTAACATGGTAACTTATATTACCATATGCACAATAGTCAGCCAACGGGAATTTGCTGTATAGCTCAGGAAACTCAAACAGGGGCTCTGTAGCAACCTAGAGGGGTGGGATGGGGAGGGAGATGGGAGGGAGGGTCAAAAGGGAGGGGGTATTCTATGTATACCTATGGCTGCTTCATGTTGAGGTTTGACAGAAAACAACAAAGTTCTGTAAAGCAATTATCTTTCAATAAAAAATAAATTAACTAAAAATAAGGATTGAGCACAATGTTAGTAGGAAGGCAAAACATAAAGGCAGAAGCTCAAGGAAAAATTAACTTATATCCATATTGGATGTTTTTTAAATGAGAAAATGTTCCATAGGCAAGAATTTTAAATCAACAAAGTAGATTCAAATGACCATGTGATTTGAAGAGAAATATTATTTAATCTCAAAAACCAATCTTCTCAATAAGTTTAAAGATTCTTATTTATATTGGGAAAATTTGGCAATTATCTTTTGTAAAAATCTATATTTTAAAAGCATAAATGTACTTAGTCCAGAAAAACATAGAGTAAAATTCCTCTTACCTCATATACATTGAACTGTGATTGCCCTCTAGAAAGTTCCCTATAGCTTGTTGTAAATTCTCCAATGAAATCATGACTATAATTAAGGAGAAAAATACATATAGTATTAGCTTTCAGACATTTGTTAATTATATATGAAAACTTTAAATATATATTCTTATCATGAAACAATTCTTGATATTACTATGAAAATAATAATAATATGATAATTTAAAACACACTGACACTTTGTTATGTATACCCCCAATTACATTTTGTTAGTATTCAAAAATATTTCATTTATCCCACCAATGTTAATGTTTCAAAGGTTTATTAGTGTCAATAACTCATATTTCAAAAGCATTTCATCTAGGCTATCCTAATGATTAACTATTAACTAGGATGAAATTTTAAGACACACAAAATTTATTACCATACTTATCAGAATCACAAATAAACAAAATCTTCAAACCTTCCAATGACCAGTATGTTATATATCACTATTTTTAAAAGGGAATCCCACGTTGACATGGAATGTTAGGTAGTTAGAATAGGAAAAATGAGTCCAGAATGGTGATGGCTAAAAGACAAGGAAAGGAAAAGCCCGCGAAAATAGAAGGAAGGTCTGAGGACCAGAGTGAGGAGCTCAGGTAAAACAAACAGGACTCCTGGCTAGCCAAATTTACATAGGCCAGGGGAATAAGAAAAAACATATAAAAAGAGGAGCCAAAATTAGGCTGGGCCCCTCTTTTATCTTTTGGGTTGGCTTGTCATCACACCTTGAGGTTGTATTTTCTTTTACTTTCTAAATAAAACTGAGCTATAACACTGGTCCATCACTTCAAGTTTTTGTTGTGACAAGACAGCACCGAGGAAATTACACACTATCCCGACAGAAATTAGTCACTAAGCTTTATACTAATAATTCTAAAGTACATTGATAATACCAAACGTGATTATTCTGAACTTTACCATAAAGCAATCATCACTGCCTTCTCAGAAAGTAAACTTCTACAAGTGCCTTCTCAATTTAGACATGGAAGGGTAAAGATTGAGAAAGCATATGTTTGTTTTCACTATAAAATACTTAACAATGTAATTATTGAGCTTGATTTATGCAACTGTAAAACAAGTGTTATGCATTCAGCAGAGTAGAGAGGATTTGTAAGGTTGCAGAGTCAGACACAACTGAGCAAATAACACACACACACACTAATTTTATGGTCAAAACTAGGTTGAACACACACAGAACACACACTGAGACATAAACATAAAATGCTGGTATTTGGTGCAATGCTGAAAAGTAATACATTAGAGGAGGAAGATCAAAGATTGTAGGAGCTGAATTAGTATAACAAAAAGGGGTATTGCTGTTGTTATTTGTATGATAGAATTTAAGCTCGGCCTATTTGCTTGCAAATATGAGGTGTTACCATAAAAACAGATATTTCCCCCAAACTCCAGGCAGGTTTATGCTTAACTCTGAGTTACTAAAATCCATAGATCTGATAACCAGTAACAAGCAATAAGCAAATTGTGGCTAGCCAACCACAATTGATTTCTAAAGTTGGGATTTCAAAGAAAAAAACTAGTGGTCATTAAGTAGTGTTTTTGCAATACATTTTTTAAAAATTAAGATGTAAGATACAACTCATTTAGATATCCAGTTTTCCAGTTTGCCCATATTTTAAAGATCTTGTACATTTATGACAATAATCTTTATAGGGCATTTCTCTTTATTCCAGTATCACCTTGACCTCTTCTACAGTTAAGTTTTAAAAGCAGATATACACACACGGAATTAGTAAATGAAAAGAGGATTGAAGGCCATAATTAAAATATATTTGCATTTGTGAATTCAAATACCCCAGCATTCGCTCTTTCAATTTATATGAGGGAAATTACAAAACTGTAATTTCATGCTACATATTTCTTATAAATAAAATAAATCTCTTTGACTTTCAGACGTGCAAGCTTATAACCATGATATCTTTATAGAAACCTCTGAGACTCTACTTAGAATCTATTCTCCTCATTGCTATGTCTGTTTTGATATCTTAAGTAACGGTCACCAAGAAAAGGTTCTATTAAAGCACTTCAAACACAATACTTTTATATTGGTTAAGTGTGGATAAGCTTCATATACCAGAGCCCACCACACTAGTCATAAACACAAGGCAGTGAGTGGCGATACCAATATAATAGCCAGGCCAAGACATAAGATGCTTTGTCTCAAAAATACATCTCAAGAATCTAGGTGCATAAGTGAATAATTCTCAGGTCAGTTTTGTTACAGATCTCTTGAAATGAATGAGAATATTTAGTTTCCTTTGTGAACTTCTGTAATTCAAATACTGTATATTAAATCATAAATAAGTACTTTAAAGAAAGTACTGAAGGTGCTCTTCACTGATTTATTCTTATCTTTTCCCCTATCATCAATTATTACTAGATTTTACTAAGATTAAAAGAAAGTAATTTACTTTAATATTTTATCTGTTCACAATTGTCAATACAAAAATATTGAAACAATTCTCACTACACAGAGGAATATGATGAAAAGTACTCTGACAATAAGTCACAACCAACAATTTCCTTGAGATTCGATAATACTGCTTTGATATTTCTTGTTAGTTTGGTTCTAACTAAAATAATTATTCTGGGATATAAGTCTCAAAGCTCTCTGCATTTACAAAATAAAGTTTCCTCCACGGTGGTTGATCTGATTTGTGTCCATTTACATTTCTAGTTTTTTTTCAAATTTTTTTATAATTGAAATATATTATTTAAAATCTGAAGAAATAAACAGATATTGAGAACAAATTGATTAATATTATAAGTAGTAAGTTGGCTCTCAAAATGCCTAGAGTAAACTGATTTAATTTTTGAATAAAATTTGAAAATTATAAGTATTTCTATACTCTATTAATAGTGGAAAGGAGCATTTTGCATATTTATATTTACATCTGAAACCTGTAAGACAGTTCCTACTTAACAAAGTGCCCATCTTTCCCATTTTTGACATCTTCTTTCACTTGCCTTTTACACTAGTGCTTAACTATGATCTCCTCTAAGAAATCTCTCCTCCTTTATGTGCTTTCTCTTTGTTTTTAAAAACAATTCTATCATCACACTTCCTATATTGTATAATAGCTGTTGTTTATATATCTCCCCTTTTAGTTTTTATAACATACTCAAAGTTAAGAAAGCTGAGTGACTTTCCCTGGTGGTCTTGTAGCTAAGAATTTCTGTTCCCAGTGTAGGAGGCCCTGGTTCAATCCTTGGATGGGGAACTACATCACACATGCCGCCAAGATTCCAGTGTCACAACTAAAGATCCCACATGTTGCAACTAAAAAAAAGATCCAAAATGCCACAATGAAGATCAAAGATCCCAACACAGCCAAATAAATAAAAAGAAAAAGAAAGATGTTAATTTCATCTCCATATTCTCAGCATCTACTTCAGTGCCTGGTAACCAATGGGCATAATTGAATGTTGCAAATATATTCAGGTCAATGTCACAATCATGCTGTAATCTTACCTTACCAGTAATATTAACAATTTTGCTTCACATGAATTACCTTTAGTACAAAAGAATGGGACAAGTATTGAGCATATTAGCCACTCCTACTCTACTCCTTTGAAACAATTCTCTCTGAGGGTAATGCTGATAAATGTTATTTTCCCATAAAAATGTACCCACATTATCACACAAAAGATATAAAAAAAGAGACAGAATATTGCCTTTTCTAGGCATTTCCAATGGTTTTCCTGAAGGTCATCCTGCTTTAGGCACAATGGATGATGCCTATTTTCCTTGCAATCATTAAATTAATATTGCATATATGTACAAACAGCAAATACATACTGAATCTATCTTATCCTTTTCTCTATCATCATGTTGTCTTGAGTAAGTCACTTTTGGATCTTTACGTATTCATCTAAAAATTGGAGACAATGCCTATTTAATGTTCTGAAAATAAACCTAGATAATTCATTTGAATTTTTTCTGTGAAAGGCATATAATTCTTATACAGTCATTATTAAAATATATTTTTTTTTGATTTTTAAGTAATATGACTCTAGATACCTATGTCTTAAAGAAGCTTTAATCAAAATAATATCTGAAGATGTAACAGGCTTATGAATTGATATTTGGAAGCCAGTGTTATAAGATCTCTATTTATATCTTCAGTTATTGAGGTACACATTTTTAAGAGTGTTTTTTTTTTTAATTTCCTCAGGAAATATTTATTAAGCATCTACTATGTATCCAGACTGACAACATGTTTGCTATCTAAATGGGGGATAAGGTTCCTTCTTTTTTCTTTTATAAGGTTCCTTGTTAATTAAGCGAAAGTACACCACAATTTCTCAATAGCTACATTTATGAATAATTTATATTATTTTTACTGTAGGAAAAGAGCAGCAGTGTTTTTTTTTTTTCCAGAGGTGACTGAAGACAAGACATTAATTCCATAATTATAGGTAAAATGTATCATGAGAATTTTGATTTCCCATGATCATCACAAAAGTCCGGCTAACAATGTACCAGTTGTCCTTGATTTTGCTTTTATTTCTTTACTTTTCTTCCAGACAAAACTTTTGACTTTAACATAACTTTTCAGCATTTAGGAATGTTTTTACTCATGCCATAACACTACCCTTCCTTTATTCTTAAAATTTCAATAAAATCAAATCTTTTTTATCCTTGTAATTTCCTTAAGTCCTGACAGAAAAGTTAGTTTCCTTTAGAAAGTCCAGAAATATGCTTTTAAATATGATTCAACTATGAGTTGGTCTAAATTTAAATTTATAGAACTATCATGGTTCTTATACTTCCCTAGTAAACAGAGATTGTATGCACATTCTGAAAAACTAATTTTTTCCCCCTGGTTTGCTTTTACTGGTAGAAATTATCATATATAACACATAAATGAATGTGTTTAATGTAGAAGTTATCATTTACCTCTATTTTTACTGAAATTTTAAGTAATTTCAAAAAGTACATTTTCTTTGCCCCTCTGTAGATTACAACTACATTTCTGAGCCTCCAAGAAAGAAAGTGATATAATTACTCTCAAATGTTAACAGTTCACAGGAGAAATAGGCTAATTTTATCAGTCTGATTCACACCTGTTTCTTGATCCATTTCTAATACAGACAGAATTTTTAAAAGATATAAATACTATATATATATATATACACACACACACACATACATTTAAGACATAAGCCAAAAAAGTGTTTAGTCAGTAGAAAACTATGAATTATTGATGGAGTTTTTAATAAATATGTATATATAATTCAGATAATTCAAATCTGAAAATAGTAATCCAAATTGTCTAGAATATTTATCTCAAATAAAACCAAGCAATTTACAAAATTTACTTTTATTTTGTGCTGTATACATCAGGCATTGTCAGCAAAAAACAATGTACATGTTATAAATTAAAAAAATTATCGTCCCAGTTTGAAGAAATCTCACACTTCAAACTGACAGAGTTTACTGTAATCCTTAACACAGATCTCATATGGCAGCTCAGAACTTGCACATTTGAAAGTTTCAGCTTCAGAAAGTCATGTACTTATTTTTATATCTATATTATTTTCTTGCACAACATACAGAGAAACAAACTAGCTATTTTAGGAGACTTTAATAATTCTTTATATGTTCGGAGCAGTGTCATTTTATGATAATGGTTTTAACAGTGTAAATATATTCAAAATATTCAAATATGGAAATGACATATCTCATAAAAATTCTTTGGCTAGTTGCTTGAATAAGTTAATATATTTTTAACCATATAAGGCTCCAGAAGACTATGAAGCAAAATATCAGAATATTTGGGTTTTCAAGAGATACATATCTAAGATATTGAGCAGCATAAAAAGTACCAAGTGTACTTATGCTCACATATATTATCCATTTATAGAAGCCCTTCTTCTTTAGCAATAAGCACAGTAGGAACCTTGTCCTTGGAACCTATCCTAAAAATCTGTGAATTTCTTAGTGGAAAGCAAAGAACTATCCATGGAACTAAAAAAGAATAGTGTTTGCCTTGGACTGCAAGGAGATCCAACCAGTTCATCCTAAAGGAGATCAGTCCTGGGTGTTCATTGGAAGGACTGATGCTGAAGCTGAAACTCCAATACTTTGGCCACCTCATGTAAAGAGTTGACTCATTGGAAAATACCCTGATGCTGGGAGGGATTGGGGGCAGGAGGAGAAGGGGACGACAAAGGATGAAATGGCTGGATGGCATCATCGACTTGATGGACATGAGTTTGAGTAAACTCCGGGAGTTGGTGATGGGCAGGGAGGCCTGGTGTGCTGCGATTCATGGGGTCGCAAAGAGTGGGACACGACTGAGAGACTGAACTGAACTGAGAACAAAAAAAAATCTTAAAATTTGTATGGATACATGAAAGATTTTGGATAGCAAAAGCAATCTTGAAAAGCGGCATTGAAGGAATCAGGTTCCATGACTTCACTCTATATATTATAAAGCTACAGTCATGAAAACACTATGGCACAAAATGGTACAAAAACAGAATATGTAGATTAATGGAACAGGATACAAAGCCCAGAAATAAACTCAGTCACGTATGGTGAATTATTCTATGAGAAAGAAGGCAAAGCTATACAATGGAGGAAATTCTCTTCAACCAGTGATATTGGAAAAATTATATGTGAAAGTGAAGTCGCTCAGTCGTGTCCGACTCTTCACGACCCAATGGACTGTAGCCTACCAGGCTCCTCTGTTCATGGGATTTTCTAGGCAAGGGTACTGGAGTGGCTTGCCATTTCCTTCTCCAGGGGATCTTCCCGACCCAGGAATCGAAGCCAGGTCTCCCGCATTGCGGGCAGGCACTTTACCCTCTAAACCACCAGGGAAAACTATATAGCTACACGTAAAAAAGAAGAAACTAGAACACACCACAATATCATACACAAAAATACACTCAAAATGGATTAAGGATCTAAATGTATAAAATCAGATATTATGAAACTGTTAAGAGGAAAACATACATAGAACACTCTTTGATATAAATCATAGCAATACCTTTTTGGATCCATCCCCTACAATAATGAGACTAGAAACAAAAATAAGCAAATAATTAAACTCGGAAGTTTTTCCACAGCTAAGGAAAGCATAGAGAAAATGAAAAGACAGGCCTTAGTATGGGAGAAAATATTTGCAAATGAAGCAAATGACAAAGGATCAGTCTCCAAAATTTACAAATACAGTTCATGCAGGTCAATATAAAACAAAACCAAAAAGAACAACAACAACAACAAAAAATGGGCAGAAGAATTAAATAGACATTTATCCAAAGAAGACATCAATAGCTAAGAGGCATATAAGAAGATGTTCGATATCACTAATTGTTAGAGAAATGAAAATCTACAATGAGATATTACCTCACACTGGTCAGAATGGCCATCATCAAAAAAATCTACAAACAATAAATGGC
Organism: Muntiacus reevesi; assembly: GCF_963930625.1. Lineage (NCBI taxonomy): Eukaryota > Metazoa > Chordata > Mammalia > Artiodactyla > Cervidae > Muntiacus > Muntiacus reevesi. Next base: position 157,529,102 of record NC_089252.1, on the reverse strand, counting down.
CGAGTGGGTATGAAGAAAAGGGAACCATCTTACACTGTTGCTGGGGATATAAATAGGTACAGCTACAATGGAGAACAATATACAGGTTCCTCAAAAAATAGAAATAAAACTACCATGTGATTTAGCAATTCCACTGCTGGGTATAGATCCAGTAAAAAAAACATGGTTTTAAAGGTACATGCACACCAATGTTCATTGAAGTGCTGTTTACAATAGCCAAGACATGGAAACAATGTAAATGTTCATAGACAGATGAATGGATAAAGAAGATGTGGTACATAAATACAATAAAATATTACTCAGCCATTAAAAAGAATGAAATAATGCCATCTGCAGCAATAGGTATGAACCTTGAGATTATCATACTAAGCAAACTAGGTCAGACAGAAAGACAAATATCATATGATATCTCTTATATGTGGAATCTGAAAAAAAAGATACAAATAAACTTATTTACTATACTTTTTTTTTTCAGCCAAATCATGTTACAGGTGGAATCCTAATCCCCCAATCAGAGATCTAATCTATACTTGCTGCATTGGAAGGCAAATTCTTAATCACTGTACTGTCACAGATGGCCCTACAAATGAACCTATTTAAAAAACAGAAACACAGACTCAGAAAAAGAAGATATGGTTACCAGAAGAGAAGGGTGTCAGGGAGAGAAAGAAAGATTGGGAGTTTGGGACTAATGAGTATATACTGCTATATTTAAAATAGGTAATAGGCAGCACTGTTTATAACAGCCAGGACATGGAAGCAACCCAGATGCCCATCAGCAGATGAATGGATAAGGAAGCTGTGGTACATATACACCATGGAATATTACTCAGCCGTTAAAAAGAATTCATTTGAATCAGTTCTAATGAGATGGATGAAACTGGAGCCCATTATACAGAGTGAAGTAAGCCAGAAAGATAAAGAACATTACAGTATACTAACACATATATACGGAATTTAGATAGATGGTAGCGATAACCCTATATGCAAAACAGAAAAAGAGACACAGAAGTACAGAACAGACTTTTGAACTCTGGGGGAGAACGTGAGGGTGGGATGTTTTGAAAGAACAGCATGTATATTATCTATGGTGAAACAGACCACCAGCCCAGGTGGGATGCATGAGTCAAGTGCTCGGGCCTGGTGCACTGGGAGGACCCTGAGGAGTCGGGTGGGGAGGGAGGTGGGAGGGGGGATCGGGATGAGGAATACGTGTAACTCTATGGCTGATTCATGTCAATGTATGACAAAACCCACTGAAATGTTGTAAAGTGATTGGCCTCCAACTAATAAAATAATATTAAAAAAAAAATAAATAAATAGTACTCTTCTTGCAAAAAAAAAACAAAACAAAAAAAAATAAAATAGGTAATAGGGAACTCTGTGGGATATTCTGTAATAAAATGGGAAAAGAATTTGAAAAAGAATAGATACATGTATATGTATGATGAAATCACTTTACTATACAACTGAAACTAACACAACATTGTTAATCAACACTACACCAATACAAAATAATTTTTTTAATGAGAAAAAATTAAAGATAAGGACAGAATCTTAGAAACAGCAAAAGGAAAGCTACTAGTTGCATACAAGGGAATTCTGTAAAAATATCAATTAACTCTTCAGCAGAAACTTGGCAGACCAGAAGGGAGTGGAATGTTATATATAAAGTGATAAAAGGAAGAAAATTACAATCGAATATATTCTGTCTGGCAAGGCTCAATTCAGATTTCAAGGAGAGAATTTTACAGGCAATTGAAGCTAAAAAAATTTATCACATCAAAAATGATTTTCAAAAAAAAAAATTGTTAAATGGAAAATAAAGACCACAACTAGAAATATGAAAATTGTGAAAGGAAAATTTCATTGGTAATAGCATATTACACTAAAGGTAGTTAGATCAAGCACTAATAAAATCATTAGGAAGATTAAAAGACAAAAGTAGTGAAATCAACTATACCCAAAACAAGCACCTTCAGATACGAAACAAAATGATATAAAGTATGATGTCAAGATCTTAAACAAGGCAGGGGGAGGAGTAAAATGAATGTATGTGGTTGTTAGAATGCATTTAAACTTAAAAATATCATTTAAAAATAATCATTTTCATATGAATATATACATAGTCATGTACCAAAAAATTATCATTACAAACACACACAAAAGAAACAGGAATCCAAATATAACACAACATAGCCATCAAATCACAAGATAGCAAAATAAAAGAAACAAAAAAGAACAGCAAAACGAAATAGAGAACAATGAACAAAATGACAGTAAGAATATACCTACAAGTGATTTTACTTTTTCTTTCTTTCATTTTTTCTTTCCTTTCTCTCTCTCTCTTTCTCATCCTTCCCTCACTTCCTCTTTCTCTCGCTTGCTTGCTTTCTTTGTTTAAATAGGTATTTGAATGTTTTATAACACTTTGTTAGTTCCTGCTGTACAATGAAGTGAATTAGCTATATGTATACACGTATCTCAGGCCCTTAGTCCTTCCTCCTCCCTTGCCCCATCCCACCCATCTAGGTCAACACAGAACCCCGAGCTGAGCTTCCTGTGCTTTGTCGCAGGTTCCAACTAGCTACCGATTTTATTAATACAAATGGTACTGTATATATGAAAGTCCTAATCTCCCAATTTGTTCTACCTTCCCATTCACTTCTGTATCCACATTTTCATTCTCCACATCTGTATCTCTATTCCTGCCCTAGAAATATGTTCATCTGTATCATTTTTCTAGATTCCACATACATGTGTTAATATACAATATTTGTTCCTCTCTCTCTAGGACTTACCTAACTCTACCTGATAAACTTTAGGTTTATTCCACATCTCTACAAAGGGCCCTATTTCATTCCTTTTAGTGGCTGACTAATATTTCACTGTATACATGTACCACATCTTTAGGGCTTCTTAGGTGGCTCAGTGGTAAAGAATCTGTCTGACAATGCAGGGGATACAGATGTGGCTTGATTCCCTGGCCAGGAAAATCTCCTGGTGGAGGAAATGGCAACTCCAGTATTCTTGCCTGATAATCCCATGGACAGATGAGCCTGGTGGGTTACATTCTATAAGTTTTGTAAAGAATTGGACACGACTGAGTGAGCACACACAAACATTTTATTCCAGTCATCTGTCATTGTACATTTGGGTTGTTTCCATGTCCTGGGTCATGTAAATTGTGCTTCAATGAACACTGGGGTGCATGTGACCTTTTGAATTATATTTTTCTCAGGTGTATGTCCAGTAGAGGGATTTCCAGGTCATATGGTAGCTTTTAGCTTTTTAAGGGAACTCCATATTGTTCTCCACAGTGGCTATATCAATTTATAATCCCTCCAACAGTACAAGAAGTACTCTTTATTCCACATTCTCTCCAGCATTTACTGTTTGTAGATTTTATGATTATGGTCTTTCTCACCAGTGTAAGGGGATACTTCATTATAGACTTTATTTGCATTTCTCTAATAATTAGTGAGCCCGAGTATGTTTTCATGTGCCTCTTTGGCATCTGTATGTCTTCTTTGGAGAGATATTTAGTTCTTCTTTCCAGTTTTAGATTGGATTGCTTGGTTTTTTGATATTGAATTCCATGAGCTATTTGTGTATTTTGAAGTTTAATCTTTTGTCCGTTGCTTCATTTGCAAATATTTTCTCCTATCCTGGGGGCTGTCTTTTCATCTTGTTTAGAGTTTCGTTTCCTGTACAAACCTTTTAAGTTTAATTATGTTACATTTGTTTATTTGTATTTTTAATTTCATTACGCTAAAAGGTAGGTCTAAAGATATCTTGACGTGGTTTAGGTCAACAAGTGTTTTTCTTATGTTTTCCTCTAAGAGTTTTATAGTGTCTGGTCTTACATTTAGCTAATTAATCCATTTTGAATTTATGCTTGTGTATGGTCTTAGGTAAAGTTCTAATATCATTCTTTCACATGTGACTGTCCAGCTTTTCCAACACCACTTGCTGAAGAGACTGACTTTTCTCCATTGTATATTCTTGCCCCCTTTGTCAAAGATAAGGTGTCCATACGTGCATTCATTTATCTCTGGGCTTTCTATCCTTGTACCATTAACCTATATTTCTGTTTTTGTGCCAATACTATACTGTCTTGATTATTGTTGCTTTGCAGTATAGGTTGAAGTCAAGGAGCATGATTTCTTCAGTTCTGTTTTTCTTTCTCAAGATTGCTTTGGCTATTTGGGGTCTTTTGTGTTTCCAAACAAATCAATTTTTTTTTTTTTTTTTTTTTTTTTTTGCTGTTCTAGCTCTGGGAAGAATGCCACTGGTAATTTGATAGGGATTGCACTGAATCTGCTTTGAGCAGTATATTCATTTTCACAATATTTATTCTTCAGATTGAAGACTGTGGTATATTTATTCATCTGTTTTCATCATTATGTGATACCTTTTTACCCACTTTCTGGAGAGTTTGTTTTGTAAATGGAAGTTGAAGTATGGCAAAAGTTTTTCTGCACCTATTGAGAAAGGGATATGGCTTTTATTCAATTTTTTAATGTGGTGTGCCACACTTATTGCTTGGCAGATATTGAGAAATCCATGGGATATATTCTATTAATCATGCTTTATGGTCATTTTCATGTATTGCTCGATTTGGCTGCTAATATTTCGTTGAGGATGTGTATACCTATTTTAATCCCTGATATAGGCCCTCAATTTTCTCTTTTTCGGTGCTATCTTTTCTGAATTTGGTATCAGGGTGAAACTGACCTTATAGAAGAGTTGAGAAGCATTTCATTAACTGAAATTTTGTGAAAAGTTTGAGAAGGATAGGTGTTAACTTTTCTCAAAATTTTTGCTAGAATTCAGCTGTGAAGTAATCTGGTCCTGGACTTAGTTTGTTGGGAGTGTTTTGATTACTGATCCAATTTCATACTGGTTGGGATCAATGGTCTGTTTATATTTTCCACTTTTTTTCCTGGTTCGATATTAGGAGAAAGCAGATTCTAAGAAGTTGTCTATTGCTTCTAGGTTGTCCATTTTATTGGCATATAGTTGTTCATATTAAATGCAATATATGGTGAACTCACAGCTAACATCATATTCCACAATGAAAAGGTGAAATCATTCCCTCTTTGATCAGAAACAAAAGGATTCCCACTGTCACCACATTTATTCAACATAGTTTTGTAAGTCCTGGCCACAGCAATCAGACAAGAACATGAATAACATGAATCCTAATTGCAAATGATAAAGTACATGTTTCACTGTTTGCAGATAATATACTATGCATAAAAAATTATAAATATACCATCAGAAAACTATTAGAGTGCAGCAACGAATTTGGTAACATTGCAGGATATAAAGTTAATATAAAGAAATTTGTTGCTTTTCTATACAATAACAATAAACTATCAAAAAGAGAAATTAAAGAAACTACCTCATTTCCAATGGCATGAGAAAGAATAAACTACAAAGGAATAAATCTACTTAAGGAGGCAAAAGACTCCTACTTGGAAATCTATAAGACACTGAAGAAACTAACTTAAGATGACACCAGCAGATGGAAAGATTTACTGCATTCAGGGTTTGGAAGAATTAATACTGTTTAAATGACAATAATGCCAAAGGTGATCTAAAGATTTAAAGTGAATCCAAAGGTATTTTTCACAAAATATAGAACAAGTAATTTTAAAATTTGTATGGAGACACAAAAGGCTGCAAATCTTGTGAAATCTTGTGAAAGAAGAGTAGAATTGGAGGAATAGCATTCAACTTTTTTTTCTCCCCCCAATTATTTTTATTAGTTGGAGGCTAATTACTTTACAATATTGTAGTGGTTTTTGCCATACATTGACATGAATCAGCCATGGATTTACATGTGTTCCCCATCCTGAACCCCGCTCCCACTTCCCTCCCCATCCCATCCCTCTGGGTCATCCCAGTGCATCAGCCCCAAGCACTTGTCTCATGCATCCAACCTGGACTGGCGATCTGTTTCACCCTTGATGATATACATGTTTTGATGCTGTTCTCTCAGATCATCCCACTCTCGCCTTCTCCCATGGAGTTCAAAAATCTGTTCTATACATCTGTGTCTCTTTCTCTATCTTGCATATAGGTTTATCATTACCATCTTTCTAAATTCCATATATATGCATTAGTATACTGTATTGGTCTTTATCTTTCTGGCTTACTTCACTCTGTATAATGGACTCCAGTTTCATCCATCTCATTAGAACTGGTTCAAATGTATTCTTTTTAATGGCCGAGTAATATTCCGTTGTGTATATGTACCACAGCCTTCTTATCCATTCGTCTGCTGATGGGCATCTAGGTTGCTTCCATGTCCTGGCTATTATAAATAATGCTGCAATGCACATTGGGGTACACGTATCTCTTTCAGATCTGGTTTTCTCAGTGTGTATGCCCAGGAGTGGGATTGCTGGGTCATATGCCAGTACTATTTCCAGTTTATTAAGGAATCTCCACACTGTTCTCCATAGTGGCTGTACTAGTTTGCATTCTCACCGACAGGACATAAATGAAAGACTAAAAATCCTTAAATCTTCTAGAAGAAAACATGGACAGAACACCCGTTAACAAAAATCATAGCAATATTTTCTGGATTTGTCTCTGAAAGGAAAGGAAATAAAAGCAAAAATAAACAAATGGGACTTAGACTTAAAAAACTTTGCAAAGAAAACCATTGACAAAATGAAAAGACAAAATATTAGAGAAAATATTTTCTAACATAAGGGCTTAGCATCCAAAATATATAAAGAGCTCATATAAATCAACATCAAAAAGACTCAACCAATTAAAAAATGAACCAAAGAACTATACAGACATTTTTTTCTGAAGAATATAGACAGATTGCCAACAGGTACATGAAAAGATGCTCAATATCATTATTCATTAGAGAAATACAAATTAAAACCAGAGTTTTCACATCTGTCAAAATGGGTATCATGAAAAAGAGCACAAATAACAAATGTTGGTGGCTCGATGTTGAGAAAAAGGAATCCTCTTATACTGTTGGTGAGAATGTAGGGTGGTGCACACCATGTGAAAAATAGTATGGTGTTCTCAATAAAGGAAAAATAGAACTATTATATGATTCAGCAATTCCACTCATGCATATATAATGAAAAACAAAATCACTAATGTGAAAAGATGCATGAGATCCAATGTTCATAGCAGTATTACTTACAATTGCCAAGATATGGAAGCAAGCTGAGTGTCTTTCAGTAGATGAATGGATAAAAAATGTAACATCTATCTGTAATGCAATACTGCACAGCCACAAAAAACAATGAAATGTTGCCATTTGTGACAACATAGATGGACTCAGAGTGCATTATGCTAAGTGAAATAAATCAAACAAAGAAAGACAAATAATGTATGATATCACTTATGTGTGGAATCTTAAAAAATAAGTAGGGAATTCAACAAAAAGGAAACAGACTCACAGATCCAGAGATCAAACTAGTGGTTATCAGTGGGGGAGGTCAGCACAGAGGCAGTGAATTATGAGGTAGAAACAATGACATATAAAATCAATAAGCTAAAAGGATATAGTCTACAACACAGTAAGTATAGTCAGTATTTTATCACTGTAAATAGAGTATAACCTTTAAAAATCATGACTCCGTTGTACATCTGTAACTTATATAATATTGTACAACAACTGTACCTCAAACAAGATGCAAATTGATAACTAACTTCAATTAAAAAGATATAGAGTGGTTCAATGAATTAAATTACAAGACTCATATATTATGTGGCCTGCAAGAGACTCATTTCAGATTTAAAGAGACAGTCTGAAAGTTGATAGGATGGAAAATGGTATTTTATGTGAAGAAAAACAAAACACACAAAAAAGGCTAGGGTATCAACACATATATCAAACAAAAGATATATAAAAAATAAAATAAAGCAAAATTATAAAATGAGAAAAAGAAGCACATTACATAATTTTAGGGGATGATCCAACAAGAAGATATAACACTTGTAAATACATATTCTCCCAGTTGACAAGTTCCTAATAGATAAAGCAAGTATTTACAAAAATTAGCCTCCAATTAAAATAAATAAATAAGTTAAAAAATCATCACATTGTGCACCTTAAACATACACAATGTTGTATGTCAATTATATCTAAATAAAGCTTGGAAAAAAATAATGGGAGTAGTTGAGAGTAACACAATAGTAAAGGAATTTACATTCCACTTATATCGACAGACAGATGCAGAAAAACTATGAGAATACCCTGAACTTTAGAGCAGATGGACTAATAGATACAAATTGAACATTACATCTAAATGCAGTAGAATATATGCTCTTTTCAAGAGCTCATGGAATGTTCTTCAGCATAGATCACATGCTAGACCACAAAACAAATCTCAATAAATTTAAGACAATAATAATAATTTCAAGTATCTTTTCTAGTCACAAAAGAATGAGGTTAGAAATCAACCATGAAAGAAAGAAAGGAAGGAAGGCAGAAAGAAGGGAGGAAGCTAGGAAGAGGGAGAAAGGGAGCAAGAGAGAGGAGGAAGGAAGGGAGGGAAGGAGGGAGGAAGGCAGGAAGGAAAGAAGATGGAAAAATGCAAACATGTGGCACCTAAAAAATGTGCCAGAAACGTGATGAACCATTATGGCAGTGGTATCAATTGGAGGCTTCCCTGTCCTTCCCCATCTCTTGGAGCTTGTTCAAACTCAAGTCCACTGAGTTGGTGATGCCATCCAACCATCTCATCTTCTGTTGTCCCCTTCTCCTCCTGCCTTCAATCTTTCACAGCATCAGGATCTTTTCCAATGAGCTGTCTCTTTGCATCAGGAGGTCAAAGTATTGGAGTTTTAGCTTCACATCAGTCCTTCCAATGAATATTCAGGGTTGATTTCCTTTAGGTGTTACTGGTTCAGTTGCCTTGCTGTCCAATGAACTCGCATGACTCTTTTCCAGAACCACAGTTTGAAAACATCAATTTTTCAATGCTCAGTTCAGTTCAGTTGCTCAGTCGTGTCCAACTTTGCAACTCCATGGACTGCAGCATGCCAGGTCTCCCTGTCCATCACCAACGCTCAGAGCTTGCTCAAACTCATGTCCATTGAGTCAGTGATGCCATTTAACCATCTCATCCTCTGTTGTCCCCTTCTCCTCCATCCTTGAATCTTTCCCAGCATCAGGGACTTTTCAAATGAATCAGCTCTTCAATTCAGGTGGCCAAAGCATTGGAGTTTCAGCTTCAGCATTAGTGCTTCCAATGACTATTCAGGACTGATTTCCTTTAGGACTGACTGTTTGGATCTCCTTGCAGTCCAGGGGATTCTCAAGAGTCTTCAACACCACAGTTCAAAAGCATAAATTCTTCAGCACTCAGCTTTATTTATAGTCCAACTCTCACATTCATACATAACTACTGGAAAAACCATAGCCTTGACTAGATGGACCTTTGTTGGCAAAGTAATGTCTCTGCTTTTTAATATGCTGTCTAGATTGGCCATAGCTTTTCTTCCAAGAATCAAGTGTTTTTTAATTTCATGGCTGCAAATCCATCTGCAGTGGAGCCTGAGAAAATAAAGTTTCTCACTGTTTCCATTGTTTTGCAATCTATTTGCCATGAAGTGATGGGATTGGATGCCATGATCTTTGTTCTTTGAATGCTGAGTTTTAAGCCAGCTTTTTCACTCTCCTCTTTTACTTTCATCAAGAGGCTCTTTAGTTCTTTGCTTTCTGCCATAAGGGTGGTGTCATCTGCATATCTGAGGTTATTGATATTTCTCCTGGCAATCTTGATTTCAGCTTGTGATTCATCCAGCCTGGCATTTCTCATGACGTACTCTGCATATAAGTTAAATAAGCAGGGTGACAATATACAGTCTTGATGTACTCCTTTCCCGATTTGGAACCAGTCTTTATTAGAATCATATTTCCCCAAATCTATCTTGCATATACCTTTTAGTGAAATGTTTATATAATTTTCTTTAAAATCTTACTGAAAATAAAAAAAAAATCTTTCCCTTGAAATACATATCTGAGAGAATATAAAATCAAAGTGAGTGAAAGAATATGAAAATAAGTAAAATTAAAATATAATTGTATAAAGAATGGAGTGTTTTGTTAAATCAATCACACGGTAAGCTTTTTGGCACACAATAATAATTTATTCTAAAATTAATAGAATTAATTGGATCATAAATAAATAAAAACAATTAGCATTTCTATAAGTTTCAAATAAATGATAAGTAATGGAATAATAAAAGATACTGATCCCATCATTAAATATGTGTTTAGGGCACTAAAGATTAATTGCAGGCAAATAGAGGGCTATTACTAGAAAAAGACTAATCAGAAAATGTGAGGAGATTAAAATAAATCAGAAAAATATAAAGGTATATATAAAAGGCTCCTTGTAAATAAGTCATAATGACTCAGGGAACTTATTGGGTTATAATGACCCAGAAAACTTAAAATTCTTGAGTGAAACACTGAACCAGGAATCACTGTTGTTTCATACCATGATGACCTATAATTATGAATACAAAACATCAAATACATTTGACAAATATTACTTTCCAAAGTGACATACAAGAGAATGATAGCATTTGGATAGCATTTTACAGATTTATTTATTCATAAATATTATCACTTTTTAAAATGACTACATTTGATAAAATGCTCAGTAATGAAAATGAAATTTTTGCTCTCTGTTTAAAGGACACTACAAGCCAGGATTTTATGACTGGACGTTCACAAATTCAGCTATTTCATCAAATCATTTTCTGGGAGACAGCAAATTACTCAGTGGGCCTTTTACAATCAGTCCTACATTTTAACCACATGGTTTTAAGGCAGAGCTGTTCCATTAACGCACCCTGAATTTTAAGTTAAGCTACTAATTCAGCTGAAGCAACTGGAAGAATTTGAATTATTTTAAGGGTTCTACCATTGATTGCTCTGCAACCTAGACAAGTCAGTTTCTCAGCATTTCAGCTTTTCAATTGTTAAAATGAGGCTTAAATATTCTTCCCTCACATGACTTGAAGATATGGTAGGAATTATGGGAATGATTTTAGAAAAGTGGTATAACTTGTTGAAATTAAGTACATAAGTACATGCAAAATAATCTTTCATACCAAGGTGATGCAATGTCTCTGCATTCACAGGTCATTGTTAATGTGTTTACACTTTAAAAAACAGTATATATGACTATAATTCTTTTATTTTAAGGAGCTCAGGATGCCCATTTTAATGTCAGATGGCTGCTTGCTCAACAGCATTATCACATTTTTGCATGCCTCATAGATGCACAAGATATTTGCTACAGAATTAATTTCAAGTATATGTATTTGGACAAATACAGCATCAGATTTCTAAATTAAAGATCACACAAATTTCTGAAGTTCCTAATCAGTCAATATTATTGTTGCTGTTAATCAGTCACTAAGTTGTACCTGACTCTTTGCAATCCCGTGGACTGCAGCATGTCAGGCTTCCCTGTCCTTTACCATCTCTCAGAGATTGCTCAAATTCATACCCACTGAGTCAGTGATGCTATCCAACCATTCATATTTTGTCATTCCCTTACCTCCTGCCCTCAGTCTTTTCCAGAGGGTCAGCTCTTCACATCAGGTAGCTCAAGTATTCAGCTTCAGCCTCAGTCCTTCCAATAAATAATTCAGGGTTGATTTCCTTCAGGATTGACGGGTTTGATCTCCTTGATGTCAAAGGGATTTTCAGGAGTCTTTTCCAGCATCACAATTGAAAAGCATCACTTCTTCAGTGATCAGCCTACTTTATGGTCCAGCTCTCACAGCTGTACATGACTATTGGAAAAAGCAAAGCTTTGATGATAGGATCTTTGTTGGCAAAGTGAGGTCTCTGATTTTTAATACACAGTCTAAATGTGTCATAGTTCTTCTTCCAAGGAGCAAGTGTATTTTAATTTCATGGCTGCCATCACTATCCACAGTGATTTTGGAGCACAAGATAATGAAATCTGTCACTTTCCCCCCATTTATTTGCCAAGAAGTGATGGATCTGGATGCTGTTAACTTAGTTTTTGAATGTGAGTTTTAAGCCAGGATTTTCACTCTGATCTTTCACCTTCACAAGAGGCTCTTTAGTTCCTCTTCACTTAGTCATTAGAGTGGTATCATCTGTATATCTGAGGTTGTTGATATTTCTACCAAGCAATCATGATTTCAGCTTGTGCTTGATCCAGATCGACACTTCTCATGATGTGCTCCGCATCAAGTTAAATAAACATGGTGACAGTATACAGCCTTGTCTTACTCCTTTACCAATTTTGAACCAGTCCGTTGTTCCATGCTTGGTTTTAGCTGTCTTGACCTGCATACAGGTTTTTTAGGAAGCTGATCTGGTATTTCCATCTCTTTAAAAATTTTCCACACTTTATTTTGATCCACGAAGTCAAAGGCTATAGCACCAAGGAAGCAGATGCTGATGCTTTTCTGGGAATCCCTTTCTTTTTCTATGATCCCATGGATGTTGGCAATTTGATCTCTGTTTCTGCTGTCCTTAGTAAATTCAGTTTGTACATCTGGAAGTTTTCAATTAACATACTGTTGAAGTCCAGCTTGAAAATTTTTGAGCATTACCTTCCTAGGATCGAAATAAGCACAACTGTACTGTATAATTTGAACATTCTTTGGTATTGCATTTCTTTTCAAATGGAATGAAAACTAACTCTTTCCAGCTCAGTGGCCACTGTTGAGTTTTTCAAATTTGCTGGCATATTGAGTGGAACACATTAACAGCATCATCTTTTAGGATTTGAAATAGCTTTGCTGGAGTTCCATCATTTCCACTAGCTTTGTTCATAGTAATGCTTCATAATGCCCATTACTTAAAACTCAACATTCACAAAACTAAGATCATGGCATCCGGTCCCATCACTTCATTGCAAATAGATGGTTAAGCAATGGAAACACTGAGAGACTTTATTTTTGGGGGGCTCCAAAATCACAGCAGATGGTGACTGCAGCCATGAAATTAAAAGATGCTTGCTCCTTGGAAGAAAAGCTATGACCAACATAGACAGCATATTAAAAAGCAGAGCATTACTTTGCCAACAAAGGTCTGTAGTCAAGGCTATGGTTTTTCCAGTAGTCATGTATGGATATGAGAGTTGGATTATAAAGAAAGTTGAGTGCTGAAGGCTTGATGCTTTTGAACTGTGGTGTTGGCAAAGACTCTTGAGTGTGCCTTGGACTGCAAGGAGATCCAACCTGTCAAACCTAAAGGAAATCAGTTCTGAATATTCATTGGAAGGAATGATGCTGAAGCAGAAACTCCAATACCTTGGCCACCTGATGCAAAGAACTTACTCATTAGAAAATTCCCTGATGCTGGGAAAGATTGAAGGCAGGAGGAGAAGGGGACAACAGAGGATGAGATGGTTGGATGGCATCACCAATGTGATGGACATGAGCTTGAGAAGGCTCTGGGAGTTGGTGATGGACAGGGAAGCCTGCCATGTTGCAGTCCACATCGTCACAAAGAGTTGGACATGACGGAGTGACTGAACTGAACTGAATGCCCACTATAGTTCACATTCCAGTATATCTGGCTCTAAGTGAGTGATCATACCAGAGTGGTTATCCAGACCACTAAGCCCCTCCCCCCCTTTTTTCTAGTTCTGTGTATTCTTGCCACCTTTTAATCTCTTCTGCTTCTGGTGAGTCTTTGCTGTTTCTGTCCTTTATTGTGGTTATCTTTGCATGAGATGGTCCCTTGGTATCACCAATTTTCTTGAAGAGATCTCTAGTCTTGTCCTTTCTGTTGTTTTTCTCTATTTCTTTGCATCATTCTTATAAGAAGGCTTTATTATCTCTCCTTTCTATTCTTCATAACTCTGCGTTCAGTTGGGAATATCTTTCCCTTTCTCTTTGCCTTTTACTTCTTTTCTCAGCTATTAGTAAGGCCTCCTCTGATAACCCCTTTGCCTTCTTGCATTTCTTTTTCTTTGGGATGCTTTTGGCCGCAGCCTCCTGTAGAATATTACAAACATCGATCCATAGATCTTCAAGAATCCTTTCCATCAGATCTAATACCTTGAATCTATTCATCACCTCTACTGTATAATCATAAGGGATTTTATTTAGGTCACATCCGAATGGCCTAGTGGTTTTACCTACTTTATTCAAGAAAGCCTGAAGTTTGCAATAAGGAGCTCATGATCTGAGCAACAGTTAGCTCCAGGTCTTGATTTTACTCACTGTATTTTCCTTTCTCTATCTTCAGCTACATAGGATACAATCAATCTGATTTCAGTACTGCTCATCTCATGATGTCCATGTGTAGAGTCATCTCTTGTGTTTTTGGAAGAGCATGTTTGCTATGTCTAGTGTGTTCTCTTGGCAAAACTTGCTAGCTTTGTTCTGCTTCATTTTGTACTCCAAAACCAACCTTGCCTGTTACTCCAGGTTCTCTTGACTTCCTACTTCTGCATTCCAATCCCCTATGATGAAAAGGACATCTTTTTTTTGTTTGTTGTTTTTTTTTTTAGTTCTAGAAGGTCTTGTAGGTCTTCATAGAACTGTCTGACTTCAGCTTCTTGGGTGTTAGTGATTGGGGCACGGACTTGGATTACTCTGATGTTGAATGGTTTGCATTGGAAATGAACCTAGATCATTCTGTAGTTTTTGAGACTGCACCCAAGTACCACATTTTGGATTCTTTTGTTGACTCTGAGGGATACTCCATTTCTTCTAAATGATTCTTACAGTAGTTGATAAAATGGTCAAATTAATTAAATTTTCCCATCCCCTTCCATTTTAGTTCACTGATTCCTAAGATGTTGAAGTTCACTCTTCCCATCTCCTGCTTGACCACGTCCAACTTTCCTTGATTCATGGACCTAACCTTCCAGGTTCCTACACAATATTAGAGTCTATAGGCTTTATGGTAGGTCTAAAAGCAATCTTCAAAGAGACTTATGCCAGCATGCACCTCCCAGGACTGCAGCTGTCAGTCCCCTTGTCCCTGATGCAGGACATTGCTGATACATGCCCCTGCAGGAGACCTCTAAACACTCACAGGAAGGAGAAGACGAGCCCATGTCCTTCTACTCTGTCATCTCCAGAAGAAGCAAGAACTACAATCCCATAGCCTCCAGAATGAAAACCACAATCACAGGAAAGTAACCAAAATGATCTCATGGATCACCGCCTTGTGCAAATCAATGAAACTAGGAGCCATGCCCTGCAGGGTCACTCAAGATGGATGGGTCATAGTGTAGAGTTTTGACAAAATGTGGTCCACTGGTGAAGGGAACTGGAAATCACTCCAGTATTCTTTCCTCAAGAACCCCATGAACACTATGAAAAGGTAAAAGTTATGACAGTGGAAGATGGGCTCCCCTGGTTGGTAGGTGTCCAATATGCTACTGGGGAAGAGCAGGATAGTACCTCCAGAAAGAATGAAGAGGCTGGGCCAAGGAGGAAATGATGTTCAGGTGTGGTCTTGTCTCATGGTGAAAGTAAAGTCTGATGCTATATAGAACAATCAGCGAATATTATTAACACTTCAATTATATAATGTACCTTAGCAAATATAACAATATAAGCATGGAACACTATCACACATTTTTCACTTCAATTTTTGACTGAAATACTCTCTGGATTGAAGCATCAAATTACTCTATTCACTTCCTATGGTTAAACTTATTGATAAAATAATACATACGTCTGACCAGTTTTTCTCCACTTTATAAGGGGAAAACGCTCAACTTGTATCAAATGCAGAAAAATTAAACTGATTTAAGAATAAGACAATTGATGCAAAGTTAGTTATATCACTGTATATGGACTTTATAAAACCAGAAACCTCAAATAAATATAGCAAGGAGAACAACAGGGGCAGCTCTCCCACCCTGCAACAATAGAAGAGCCCCAACAGTATAAGAGCTTCCGAGGTGAGGTGGCTCAGTGGTAAAGAATCTGCCTGCCAATGCAGGAGTTGTAGGAGATACGTGTTGGATCTCTTGGTCAGGAATGTCCCCTGGAGGAGGAACTAGCAACCCACTCCAGTCTTCTTGCCAGGAGAATCTCATGGAGAGAGGAACCTGGCGGACGACAGCCCATGGGGTTGCAGAGTTGGACATGAATGAAGCAACTGAGCATGCACATACATGCAAAGCAGCAGAAACTTCCTCTTCCTTCTTGGCAAGGACTCAGACAATCAAAAGCCACAGACTCTTTGTTATGGCCCTCCCAATTCCCTTTCTCTATGAATCAGCACCTTCACTTGCCTGCAGGGACTTGTTGATGACTTGTCCTGGTCACAGCCTCTGAATTGAGAATCTCTACTAATCATAGATAAAGCCTTCTTTGGTCAAGGACTATTTGGCAGCTATTTGTTTCAGGTCAATAATTTTATTACACTCTACAGAGTGCTATCCAATATGACAACTGACAACCAGATGTTGCTATAGGGCACTTGAATTGTAGTCAGTGTCAATTGAGATGTACCATAAACATGAAATACATATCAGATTTCAAAGACTTAGTATAAAATTTAAAATTTTCTCTGTAATGATTAATGATTGCATAACTAAAAACATTTTGCATATATAAAATTAAATATATTATTACATCAATTTCACTGGTTGAGCTTTACTTATTAATGCTGCCACTAGAAAATTAATGTGTACATCAGTTTCACTGGTTTAGTTTTACTTCTGTGCAAGGGAGTTATTTCCTGCCATATCAATAAACAAGGATGTCACAGCCATCAGGGATTTCCACCCTCCAAATGTGAATTTCTAAGCCCAAGAAGAACAATACCTGCTATCTGGCAGCCATCAGCCAACTCCCATGGTGAGCACTGGGCCCAGATTGCTGAGATGCATATGAAAGGAATGATTTCAGTAAGCCTAGACTCTTGCGTCTTCCCAAACATTGAAAAGTGCTAAGTTCCTTGAGATGTCTGGTTTTCCTTAATTAACAATAATCTCTTGATGTTCAAACTATCTGCCCCTTGTCATAAGCATAAACTTACTCCTCTTCCTCCATATCCTTGAAGTAGTTATCTCAGGGTTACTTGCGATGATGTTTCTCAGGCTTGAAGTCCTAAAAATTCCCACCAAGTAAAACATAACTCCCAACTTCTAAACTGTAACATTTTTTTTTACACTGACACTTGTTAATGCTGCCACTAGAAAATTTGAAATACATATGTGACTAACATGTATTTCCAGTGATCAAAACTAAGTCAAACTGTCAAAAAGGAAAAAAAAAAAAAGATGGAATCCACCAAGCAAATACTCTTCCTTAAAAAGAGGAATCAAAAGCACTCAGATATATACTTAGATATACAATTTAAATAATGATACACATATAGTATTTATGACAAATATTAAAAATGACAGGAATACCTAGCAAGATGGGGGAGGAGCATGGAGATGTGGAATGCATCTCTCTCCACTGATGCATCAGGAATACATCTACAGATCCAACATGGAACACTGGCTGAAGACAAGTAGGAGTCACTGACCAGAAAGAATTATATGGACCCACACATAACTGGGTAAAATGAAAGAAAGAAGGGAGAAGGAGGAGGAGAGCAAGAGGGAATGGACCTGCAGCTAGGGGTGGAGGAGCTAAAAGCACGGGAGAAATTCCCACATTCCAAGAAATCAGTTGCAACATAAGGGAAGCATTTGAGGCTGTCTGCGGTGAAGCAGGTGATCTGTAATAGCCTGAATGGAGTGAGAACCGCACGGATAATCTGTGTCTCAGCCCTAGGTACCCCAGAACAGGGCGAGTGTCCTACCAGTGAGCAGGGTGGCTGGGAGCTGGACTATGGGGATCAGAGAGCAACCCAGGGGCATGGACTGCAGTTGACTGCAAGGAGATGGCCTGAGGGAAAGTGGGGTGGAATCCACAGCAAGAAATGCCTTTGGAGGAAAACTGGGTGACCACGGAGGCAGAGTACTACCGCTGAGTCACGTGAAGGGGTGGAGCCACCAGCGTAGACTCTCTCCCTGCGAATATCAGCACCAGCAGCCAGCCGGGCGATAAAGAGGGACTCCAGTGAAGGCTGCTGTCTGAACACCTGATGCACCAAGCAATAAGGGACGATCAGCCAGGGAGGCCCTTTGAACGCCAGCAGTTAGAGGCTAGAGAAGACTCCTAATAAAACCCTATCTGTGCCTGTGGCCACCAGCTTTCCTACAGAACTGGTACTGCAAGGGACTCTATGATCCAACAAGCCACATCGCCTCCATGCCCCATCCTCACTGGGGCAGTCCAAAGTACTCAAGGCAGCCTCAGGAGCAGACTCCTGTGAATGGCACACAAGCGTAGGTAGAGATAAAATCGCACTTGAGCTCCAGGCGTAGAGAGACTAAGGAAGAGGATGGAAAACTTTTGCAACAGCTACACAAGCTTCAGAATAAATCCACACGCTCAACTTGGCAGACTCTGTGTCTATGAAATATATAAAAGGACAGTGAGTGTTCCCACAGAAGAAAATGCTCTAGCTCTGGAAGCTGTGGGCATGGAGGCAAGCATGCATGGCAGTAAGGCCAAATCACAGTGTGAGCTGTCCCCACAGCTGGTCCAGAGAGCAGCCCTGCCCACCACTGGAGAACCTCCCAGGGAGGCAGAGGTGGGCCATGGTTCACAGAAGGGGCAAGAATGCTGACCGCTGAGAATCTATGTTTATGTTTTCTACCTTTCGTTTTAGTATTTTGTTTCTCTTCATATTTCATTGTTGTGGTTGTTATTATTTCTATTTAGGCACATGAGATTTTTTTTTTCATACTTTTAGTTTCTTTCATATATTTCTACTTTCACTTTTCCTTTCTGCTGTTTTGTGTTTTTTGTTTGTTTGTTTGTTTTCTTTTTGGTTCTGCTTTCTTCTTGTTTTTCTTGAATACATATGGATTTTTATTTACATACTTCTATTTAACTTTGCTTTTATATAGATATTTTAACATTTTTGTTTGGTTGGTTTTTTGCCTTATTCTATAGTTGGCACTCTGGTTTTATTTTCTGTTTTGTGTTTTAGATAGTTTTGTTTTTAATTAGTTGGTTTTATTTTCAGTTTCATTGTTTCTAGGGTCACACTCCTGTGCTGTTTTCTTTGCTATATTTGGGTTCTTTTTGAGTATATGTATGTATGTGTGTGCATATGTGTTTGTGTGTGTAAGTTCTGTTGTTTTGTTCCTGTTTGTTGACATTGCTTTTACCATTTGTCTTGCTTTCATTTCCTGGTTTTTTTTTTTTTTCTGGGGCGGGGTTGCTGTTTAAACCTCTTTATCTGTATACAGAAAGTTATAAAACACCGATGACAGAAATCAAACAGAACATAAACAGATGGAGAGACAGTCCATGTTCCTTAGTTGGAAAAATCAATATTGTGAAAATGACTATACAACCAAATGAAATCTCCAGATTCATTGTGATCCCTATCAAATTACTATTGGCATTTTCCACAGAACTAGAACAAAAAGAATCTCACAATTCATATGGAAACACAGAAGACCCTGAATAGCCAAAGCAATCCAGACTATAATACAAAGCTACACTCATCAAGATAGCATGGCACTGTCACAAAACAAGAAACAGTGGCTAATGGGACAAGATAGAATACCCAGAGAAAATCCCATGCAACTATGGGTACTTTTTTTAACAAAGGAGCAAGAATATAAAATGGGGCAAAGATAGTCTCTTCAATAAGTGCTGCTGGGTGAACAGCTATGTGTAAAAGAGTAAATTAGAACACTTCCTAATGCTATACACAAAGATAAACTCAAAACGGATTAATGGCCTAAATGCAAGACCAGAAACTATACAACTCTTAAGGGAAAGCATAGGGCAAACATTCTGTGACATAAATCACAGCAAGATCCTCTATGATCCACCTCCTAAAGTAATGGAAATAAAAACAAAAATAAACAAATAGAAACTAATTAAATTTAAAAGCTTTTGCACAGCAAAGCAAAGGAAACAAGATGAAAAGACAATTCTCATAGTCTGAGAAAATAATAGGAAATGAAAAATTGACAAAGGATTAATCTCCAAACATATAAGCAGCTCATACAATTCAAAACAAACAGCCTAATCAAAATTGGGAAAAAGACCTAAACAGATATTTCTCTGAATACACACAGATGGTTAATAAACACATGAAAAGATGCTTAACATTGCTCATTATTAGAGAAATGCAAATCCAAACTACAATGAGATATTCCCCCACACTGGTCAGAATGGCCATCATCAAAAAATTCGCAAACACTAAATGCTAGAGAGGATGTGGAGAAAACGGAACCCTCTTGCACTGTTGGTGGGAATGCAAATTGATACAGGCACTATGAAAGACAGTATGGATGTATGGAGTATTCCTTTAAAAACTAGGAATAAAACCACCATGTGACCCAGCAAACCACTCCTAGGTAGCCAAAATTGAGGAAGAGGAATTCCTTTTCCTGAGGAAACCAAAATTGAAAAAGACACATGCAATCCAATGTTCATTGTATCCCATATAATTTTATGGAATGTGGAAGCTATGACTTTATGAAATGTACTATTTCTTAAGTAACAGGAATCGAAAGTCAAACTTACTCCTTGAGCCATGGTTTGCAGAATTAGTGTATTAGTAAGCATGAAAATAACATCAAACTCATACATCTCCATCAGAACTCTTGTATGGCCAGGTGCACTGTAAATAAGAAGTATTATTTTGAAAGGAACCTTCTTTTTTTTTTTCTTTTTCTGAGCAATAGGTCACAACAATGGGCTTAAGTGTGCTGTGTCACTTCAGTCAAGTCTGACTCTGTGTGACCCTACGAACTGTAGCCTGCCAGGCTCCTCTGTTCACAGGATTCTCCAGGCAAGAATACTGGGGGTTGCCATGGACCTCTCCAGGGATCTTCCCAACCCAGGAATCGAACCTGGATCTCTTATGTCTCCTGCATTGTCAGGCAGGTTCCTTACCACTAGCACCACCTGGGAAGCCTGTGGGCTTAAATACTCTGCATTTGAAAAGGAACGCATTTGAGTCAGTTCTAATGAGGTGGATGAACCTCGAGCCTATCATACAGAGTGAAAAAGTCAGAAAGACAGAACAAATATTGGATATTGATGAATATATGTGGAATCTAGAAAGACAGTACTGATGAACCTGTATGCAGAGCAGTAATGGAGGCCCAAAGATAGAGAACGGATTTATGGACACAGGGCTGGGGTGTGGAAGGAGAGGATGGGATGTAAGGAGAGAGTAACATGGAAACATATATATTACTATATGTAAAGTAGATAGCCAACGGGAATTTGCTATATGACTCAGGGAATTGAAACCAGGGCTTTGTAACAGAGAGGTGGGATGGAGAGAGAGGCGGGAGGAAGATTCAACGGAGAGGGGTTTAGCTATGGCTGATTCATATTGACATTTGGCAGAAACCAATACAATATTGTAAAGCAATTATCCTTCAATTAAAAATAAATAAATTAAAAAAACACTTCAATATCAGTCTTACTTAAAACATTAGAAATAGTGAGAAAATATCTAAAGGAAAAAAAGTAGTGTGTTCCTCTCTTTTACTTATTAACATGTTGCGCTATGCAGAGGGAACCCATAATTTCAGAACTCTGCTTACCTATTTTTATTGGCAATTAGCAGACATAATTCTAGAGTTTTGTTTTATTGTTTGTTTGTGAGGTATGCGCTCCTTTTTTGTGGAAGGGGAGCTCAGATGTGTTCCCATGGATGATGTGGGGCAGAAAGGTTATAGAAATCTTCAGAGAGATTATGAGATGCAGAAGTTTGAGAATCACAACTCTACGGCTATAAAACTAGATGTCTATAAATTGTACAAAATGAGAAATCAAGTCCAAGTTGAAAATCTCTACTGTATTACTAGCAATTTTAGTAGTTTCTAAAATTACTATATTTTTTATTACTATTAAAAATAGAGGAAGACCTCTATTTTATTTTGCAAATTGAATACACTCATTCTTAAAATCTTTAGTGAACATTTTAGTAACAGAAGAACAAGACAAAAATACGCAATTCAATATTTAAACTGTGAAAATGTGGTCATTTCAGTATATTTGCTTCTTAAAGCATATTAACTTATAAAAGCAAAAACAAAAAACAATGTCTTACCTTCCATCTCGATTCCAGTCATACACCTCTACTTTAACGGTTCTGTCCATGGTGAAAACATACACACAGGGTAAAGTTACTTAGTAAGATCAAATTAACATAGGATTGAAAGTTTAAAAATAAGTTATAGATTTTCTTAGATAAAATATTGTATACTTTCAAGTTTTACAAAATAAAGTTGATTTTCTAATTTTAATACTAGTCTTCAATTTTTACTTTAAAATAGGTTTTTAAAATCACATAGATTTTTAAATTCTTTAAACAGAGTAGGAAATTATACAGGAAAACCATTTATACTTCGACATAGCTCTTCAATGAGGAGCATAGAGCTACTTTTTCACTCTTCAAAACCATTGTCTTCGTATTTTGACATTGAGTTGGTATTTCTCAAATTCAGCATAGATCAGAATCACATGGAAAGCTTGTAAAAATGTGAACTACTCGACCTCATGCCCAAGTGTTTCTGGTTCAGTAGTTCCAGGGTGGGCCCAAGAACTTGAATTTTTACAAGTTTCATTAGGTGATGCTGATGCTGCTAACTATATTATGCAATATAGTTAGAACTGTATTATACAAATCACGGTCTTAGAAAGAATGAGCCCAATTAAATAAAGTTGTGACATTATTAAATGAATAAGGTGACAGGCAAGTAGCATAACACATTTTAAGAACATCTAATGTCATATTGGTAATGGATAGTTTTTCCTATGGTTTTAGTTAGTAGACTAAATTCTCATTTCTCTAGTACACAAGTAGTAAGATAAAATATGTTTTGGGGTGAGAAGGGGTTTTTATATAGTAATCTTACAATCCATCTTCATAAGAAAAAGGAAAAACTTTGATATTAATAAATCTTCAGATATATTTTGGGAAGATCTTCAGGGCCACATCACCTACTTATTTGTAAAACACCAGAATTTCCCTGTTCTAGATCCATAGAACTTTTATAATTCAGTGACCATGAGAACAATGATGTCAAATAGGATTCTCAGAAGTAAACAGGGTTGATAAGATACAAAATCATAATTTTACATCTTCTGTATATTTACTTATTCCTTTCTAGAAAAACAATACCAAATGAAAACCTTGAAGCTATAAAAATTATGGGATACTTTTGAATATGTTAAAATAAGCAAATATTCAATATATTTTTAGCACTTTGCACATTTTTGTTTTTGAAAATTCAGTTAAATCAAATTTTAATTAGTCAAATTATTCCTCTTGCCCATATCATTGTGGGTAAAAAATGCTACTTAAAAAATTCTTAATAAGTCAACTATGCTTTTGTAAATAAACATTTATGTTGGCAAAGAAGCCATCTTAATTTAAAAAATTAACCTTAGATTATTGGATACGAAATCTACAGTGAGTATTTAAAACTCTCAGACAAGTTGACACTTCTTTTACCTGTCATAATCGCCATTACATAAAGCTCTTACTGAGATCTTGAATGCTTGCCATACAGGATTTAGAGTGTTTTTGACAACTTCTGTTTTATGACAGATTGTAAAACTGTAAAAAAAAAAAAAAAAAAGTTTTCCAGTTATTTTCATGATTTAGTTCTAATATATGCCTTAGTAATCATTTCTTTCTTTATATTTTGTGCAGAATACAGGTTGCCTGTCCCAATGTTACTATTATATCAGTCAATAAAAAGAGATTTGCTGTTTCAAAACTTTAAAGATTAGCTCATTGTAACATATGGCGACCCACTCCAGTGTTCTTGCCTGGAGAATCCCAGGGACAGAAGAGCCTGGTGGGCTGCCATCTATGGGGTCACACAGGGTCAGACATGACTGAAGTGACTTAGCAGCAGCAGCAGCATCATAACATAAAGCAATGAGGGACTTCCTTGGTGGCACAGTGGTTAAGAATCCACCTTGCAATGAAGGGGACACCTGTTCTATCCCTGGTCTGGGAAGATCCCACATGGCCATGCGCCAACTAAGCCCAGGCATCACAGCTACTGGCCTGCACTCCGGAGCCTGTGAACTATTAACTACTGGGCCCTGTGCAGCAACTACTGAAGCCCGCAAGCCCTAGAGCCCGGGTTCTACAAGAGAAGCCACCGCAATGAGAAGTCTGTACACCACAACTGGAGAATAGCCCCTGGCCTCCGCAACTAGAAAACGCCCACAATGCAGCAACAAAGACCCCGCACAGCCAAAAATAAATGAATATAAAAAAAATTTTTTTAATGTAATTTTGCAACGAGTTTACTAAAAATGACCTGAACATTCAATACATCCTAAAACTGCCTTGTAAATAATCTCTATAAAAATTGTGCCATATTGTTACAGTGAAAAGTATCTATCGGTCACTAAACATGAAGGTTATCAATAATTTTGAGAAGTTTTGTTGGAATGCTGGGCACAAAAAATCTGGTTAGAATGAGTCTAAGAAAGAGAAGAGAAACAGGGAGAATGTGTAAACATGTTTGAGCAGTTTAGCTATAATAAGAAAAAAGAGAACTTGAGGATAACTTAAAGGGGAAAGATTAGTCAAGTGAAAGGTGTGTTTTTAGTTACTTTTTAATTTTTTTTCAAGATGAAATTAAGAACAGCAAAGGTGTATGCTAAAGGAAAAATATATTAGAGAAAAGACTATTTGTGATGTATGAGAGAAAGGGGAAGAAGGCTAGAGTAATGTCCTGAAGTAGATGGAAGTGGATGGGATAGAGAGCATCAATATGGAGTAGTAGGCCTTGGAAGCACTTGGATAGTCATTTTGCACAGCATTTGGGAAGGCCAAACACAGGGGTAGATATTGTGATGGGATCTTAAGGAATTTCTCCATTTGCTTCCACTGTCTTATTAAATAGGAGACAAGATAAACAGCAAATAAGAAAGGGGGGGAAAGTGCCTATGTGCCTGGAGAGAGGAACATTGATGGATTAAGAAAAAGGAATGATTTCTGAGGAGGGTCAAAGGCTTATTTAAGATTAACATAATGGATTTATAGTAGAGATCATTCAACATGTGGTTCTTTTTTTATCTAAGCTGTTGATTATTCCTAGAGGGAAGAAAGATAGCAGTTAAAGAATATATAATAAGGGGTAGAATCCATGAAACCTTAAACTAGTTTTCTGATTCAAATTCCAGTATTGTTTCCACCAAGCCATTTAATCTCCGGACATCAATCAGGTTCTGGTAATATTTTTCCCTAATGCAAATTTATGCAGCAGTTCATGAACTATAAAATGTTTTAAATGATCTTGGTTATAACAATACCTAAATTCCACTTTCACTAAGCCCTTATCATGCAGTGTTCTCAATGCAGGGGTCCCTCTTACAGTCATGAACGTGAGAGTATTATATAACTACACCATGGTGAACATATTGCAACTAAACCCTATAAGAAATTAATTCCATTTTGAAATGGCAGAGTCCATTTTCCTCTTCAGTCAAGAAAGGGTCTCTCTTCATTAAGAGATCAAAAAGAAACTTAATATGAATGGATCATGTATTCACTTTAAGATTTATGGCGTTTAGCACTACACTTTTCCTGGTAGTAGCCTCACCTATCTAAAGAAACGCATGTTACTAAACTGATAGAGCTCAAGAGAATATGTGTTTGTATAATGTCAAATGCTCTCAAAGTTGAATCACCCAAAGCAATATAGGAATCACCCAGGGCAAAAAACATTAAAAGAAAAACATAAATGATAGAGAAAACTCTAAAAGATCAATCAAAATTACTTTGAAACTTCTCTTAATAAACTACTCACCTTCTTCATGAGCTGCTTATAAACTAGGGAGTCATCTGTCATTCTCATTTGTAAAGCACTTAATGGCAGAAAGTGAAGAAGAACCAAAGAACCTCTTGATGAAAGTGAAAGAGGAGAGTGAAAAAATTGGCTTAAAGCTCAACATTCAGAAAACTAAGATCATGGCATCTGGTCCCATCCCTTCATAGCAAATAGACGGGGAAACAGTGGCTGACTTTACTTTTTGGGGCTCCAAAATGATTGTAGATGGTGATTGCAGCCATGAAATTAAAAAATGCTTACTCCCTGGAAGGAAAGTTATGACCAACCTAGACAGCATATTAAAAAGCAAAGACAGTACTTTGTCAACAAAGGTCCGTCTAGTCAAGACTATGGTTTTTCCAGTAGTTATGTATGGATGTGAGAGTCAGACTATAAAGAAAGCTGAGTGCTGAAGAATCAATGCTTTTGAACTGTGGTGTTGGAGAAGACTTGAGAGTCCCTTGGACTGCAAGGAGATCCAACCAGTCCATCCTAAAGGAGATCAGTCCTGGGTGTTCATTGGAAGGACTGATGTTGAAGCTGAAACCCCAGTATTTTGGCCACCTGATGCGAAGAGCTGACTCATTTGAAAAGACCCCGATGCTGGGAAAGATTGAGGGCAGGAGGAGAAGGGGAAGACAGGGGATGAGATGGTTGGATGGCATCACCGACTCAATGGACATGAGTTTGGGTGGACTCCGGGAGTTGGTGATGGACAGGGAGGCCTGGCGTGCTGTGGTTCGTGGGGTTGCAAGGAGTCGGAAACGACTGAGCAACTGAACTGAACTGAACTGATATGCTATATAGACAGCAGAAACTCACTAATAACTCCAGCACTAGTGTCACTAGTGAAAACTCTGACAGGAGTCTGCTGCAGCGCTAATATTCAAGAGTACTGCTATATATATATAAGTATGTGTATATATTTATTACAAATAATGTTATACGAAAAATATTTTTATTGAATTACCTGTATTAAAATACATTGAGTTGTTTTTAAATGATTTTAGATTTTTAGATTAGTTGCACTCAATATTCATATTTTATTTAATAAATAAGTTAATGACCTTTTTACAAGCATAATAAAATTTTGTAATATTCTTTTACCATTGGCATTATATGTGTGGTGGACTGAAACTCTATAATTGTGCAAATAACCTTTGTAAGTAAAGAAGTAAGAATAAAAGAGAAAATTCAGGAAAGAGGTTGTTCAGACAGGAGTAACATGAACTTTGTTATTCAAGAAATTTTGAGTGATTTTTTAGTTTTTTATTTTTGACTCTGCAAAAAACTGAAAAATATGATTATTTTCTTTAATGTCCAATATTTTTCACATGGGTAAAATTAGTGTTTAGATGTAAATGCTACTCTAACATTTTTACCACTGAAATACAAAAGAAGTATGCAAAATCTAACAGTGTGATACCATAACAAAAATAATCAATAATTGCCCAGTGACTACATCAACAAAAATTCTACACTATGTAAAGCATCATTTTATATTTCTGTATATTCACTTTAAATAGCAAACTTTTTATTTTTATGTACTATTTTATACTTATTATATAACATTAACATGTATAATTTCATTTACAAGTATAGAAGGTTACCTTTTTTTAAAAACAGCCAATTTTAATCTCCCAATGACATTTTCTTTTTAGCTACTACTTTATTATGCATAGTTAAGGAAAACAGGAAACATTATACCATAATATAATAAAATAATAATAACAGCTAACATAATTCTTATCTTAAGTAAGCTCTAAATGATTTTGGGGTAGTAATACATTTAATACTCTCAACAGCCCTGGGAGGTAACTATGATTATTAACCCATTTTACACATGAGGAAAGTGAGCCCCACATGAGATTTAAAACATGCCTGTGGTCCCATAGCTATTAAGCAGCAGGATCACAGTTTACACCTAGGCAGTAGGACCTTTTTTAGCTCATAATTTTAACAATTAAACTTTCTCATTAATATTGAAAATACAGTACGAATCACAGAAGCTAATAAAAATGTATTTCATGGTAAAGTCATATGTATTAAATTATACTCTATAAAACAGAATACTACTCAGTCATGAAAAGAGAAATAAAACTTTGCCATTTGCAACAACATAGATAGACTTGGAGGGTATATGCTAAGTGAAGTAAGTCAGACAGAAAGAGACAAATACGATATGATATCATTTATATGGGGAATTTAAAAAATACAACAAACTAGTGAACATAATAAAAAGAAGCACAGATATAGATACAAAATATCTCACAGATACAGAGAACAAACTAGTGGTTATCAGTGAGGAGATAGGAGATAGGACATAGGAGGAGAAATACTGGAAGGTATTAACAGGTACAAACTATTTCATATAAAATAAGCTACAAGAATATGTTGTACAATGCAGGGAATACAGCCAATATTTTATAATAATTATAAATGAAGTGTAACCTTTAAAAATTGTGAATCATTATATTGTACACCTGTAACATAATATTACATATCAATAATACTGCAATAAAAAATTAAAATAAAGTATACTCTATAATATATTTTCAAATCACATAGAAACCAGTCTAATCATATCTGGCAAAATATTCAAATTACTAGAATATAATGAAAAATTTTCTTGAGTGCCATATATTATTGAAAAAACCATGTAGTATAAAAAGCAACCAATAAAAATCCATGTTCCTCTCCAAGAAATTTGATTAAGAGTTCAGTTCTATTAACAAAATACATTAGTTTCAGCATTTCAGATTTCTAAAAAAATAATAAAGCTTCCATATTATTAATGCAATAGAAGAGGAAATACTTCTATGAAGCTGAAAATCATTCATTATAAATATCAAACAAAACATATAATATGCTTATAAAGTTATACATTGTTATTGAAATGAAAAAGTGCTATCAGTTTTGTGAATACCAAAATATTGTACTGTTTATCAATTTAATAAGCTTCTCTAGAAAAAATGATAATTTAAATAGCATACTTATCATAGACTTAAAATGCATAAAAGATAAATCTACCTGCCATCTTCATTACTTCGATAAAATACAAGAAAAGGATCTGATTTTCCAAAGAAGTCCTTCTTGTCCAATTTATTTGCACAAAATTGCATTAGAACAGCATCCTACAAACAAAATTAATATAAAAGCTCAAAACCTGGGTTATAAGTAACTAGAAATTGCAGACCACAAGCAAGACCTGACAAGAAAACAATTTTTCCATTTTCATACAAATGGCCAAATGTGGGAAAATTCCAGAAAACATCAAATTATGTTTTAAGGGACTATGAGACTAAAAAATTGACTCTTGGAAGTTCTTGTTCTAGTCACAGAATTATTATTTATTAAAACTCTTTAACCTTTCCTGCTCTGGAAAATTGCTAGTAAGCTAGATAACTGTGTAGCCAATATTATAAGATCTCTATTCACAACTTCAGTTATTCAGGTACACATTTTTAGGAGTTTTTTTTTTTTAATTTCCTCAGGAAATATTTGTTAAGCATCTACTATGTATCTACCATGTATTAGATATTGAGATGTATCAGAAGATTACATGAACCATAAGACAGATCCAGACTGACAACATAGTTTGCTATCTAAATGGGGAATAAGGTTCCTTCTTAATTAAGCAAAAGTGCACCACAATTTCTCAATAGCTACATTTAAAAATAATTTGTGTTATATTGGGCTTGAAGTGAAGCACTGTTATTTTCACTCCCAATTTAAATCACTTATTTGTATGCTAATTATTATATCAAACCAATTGTTTTTTATCAATTTATATACTCAAACACTCATACTCCTCATAATTAACTTAAACAAAATGAGGTATCATAAATCAAGGAAGTTAAACATTATTCAGTGATGATCAGTTCAGTTCAGTTCAGTTCAGTCGCTCAGTCGTGTCCGACTCTTTGCGACCCCATGAATCGCAGCACGCCAGGCCTCCCTGTCCATCATCAACTCCCAGAGTTTAATGATGATAAACATATTTAAAAGGTACAAATTATATAGTAATTTAAAAATTAAAATCGGTATTCTGGATTTATTTTTCTTTAACAGAAAGCAGATGTTAATTTTTGAAGATAGAAGAGTCAAAGTAATTCATATTAAATCAAGAGGTCACATTTTTAATTACTGCTTGGTGAAAATGTTGACAAAGATTAAAAAGACACTCTCTCATTCACTGTTTCAATTTGCAGAGTTCAGCAAAAATTACTAAGCATCCACCTAATTCTCCTTATTTTCTTTCAGTAATTCCAGAAATCCATTCAAGAGGTGATGCTATCCGTCTTTTTCATTAATTCAGTCATATACTTACTCAGCAAACACTTCTCAAGGAATACTTAGGCTAGAATCAGGGAATGCAGAGATGGTTTCAGAGAAGTTTATAACTCCAGATCTCTGGATTTCAAAATCATTGGAGGGGGAGGTATTATTTTACTTTGTTATTTAACATATAGAAGTCATAACTTTACCAGTTGAACACCCATAATACAGCAGGAAGTACATGCCTAAGCTGGCATAGTAACAATAAATATTTTAAAGAAAACTGAAAGAACAGAGAAACTAAAAATATGGATATCACCATCAACTCAAACTTTGCAACCATGATCAATTTGAGGTTAAAAAATCAAAAATTTCTTTTAAGAAAGTAGTGACAGAGTCACCCTGAAAATAAAACAATAAAATCAAGGCAAATTGAAAAGGAAGGACTGGTTTTACTTTTCTGTTTCTTTTCTTTCCCTTTCATCTTCACATATATTAAAATGCCCTTAGGAGAAAGTGGTTTTCCAAGAACATGGGACAAAGACATTAGTCTTGCCACAGAAATAAGTGACTCCTCTAAGACATTCTTCCAAAGCACCTAAACCAAAACATAAATTACCAAAAAAAAAAAAAAAAAAAAAAAAAAATTCTGATGCACTTAAAATACACAGTAGAATTCTGAACTGTGTCTATTTCAAATGGATGGTGAATTACACTTCAAAGAGTAAAGTGAATTTTCATGTGATCACTGTTAACGTGTGCATGTGTGTGTTAAGTCACTTCAGTCATGTCCAACTCTTTGCAACCCCATGGACCGTAGACCACGAGGCTCCTCTGTCCATGGGATTCTCCAGGCAAGAATATTGGAGTGAGTTGTCATTTCCTTCTCCAGGTGATCTTCCCAACCAAGGGATCCAACCCACGTCTCTTATATCTCCTGCATTGGCAGGCGGTTTCTTTACCACTAGCACCACCTGGGAAGCCTGATCATTGGTAAATGTAATACCAAATTGTAGTTTTTCAAATTATATTTCATAAGGCTTGGAAAATGAATAACTCAAAATAGAATATTACTTTAAATGCACCAAATTATATAAACTTGTGGAAAATATTTTTGTAATTACTGAGGATAATAACAGGAGAGATTCCATCTATATCAAACCCAAAAGAAATCTAATTTCTGGGGAAAATCCAAGCATTCACTTACTTTTAGAAATATAAGGACATCATACATCGACATGAATCAGCCATGGATTTACATGTATTCCCCATCCCACATCATTACATTTTTAAAACTCTTATGCTTAAAGCACCCTGAGAGAATTTTAAGACTTTCTTTAATACTCCACACTAATGTAACAAACTTCCTAATGAAGAAATGCACTTAAATGTTTCACATTTCTAACAAGTTCTAAGAAAATCAAACCAAACTTGTTCTGTAATTTTTCCAGATTCAATGAGTGATTCGTTATCCACCCAAAGTGCTCAAGGAAGTTGTCCTTGACTATTCCCTTTCCTGACCTCTTACCTAGTTCATCTCCAAGATGCAAGATGCTATCTCTAGAACATTTATCAGATCTTCAATCACCTGAATATGCACAGTGGCATTTGTTCACTTCTCCCTCTTCTGCCTTTGGATCTATCCAATTGATTCTCCATTCAGCAGGGAGAGCAATAGACTTAAAACATCAAATAAATAACTTTGTTCATAACTTAAAATTATTCAAGCCTTTTCTTTGGATAAACACAGAATCTTTAATATAGTCTACAGAAGCTCAACACCAAAAAACTCTGAGCAACCTTTTTCATATTCATCTGACAAAGTTTTATTTCAGTCATTCCCCAACTCCCATCCCCTTGCTGACACACACCAGATACGCGCTTTCCCTCTTTGGGCCCCATATAAGCTGTGTGTCCTGCTGGAAATCTTAATCATTACTTGGGGCTAAGCTAAAAAGGAATTTTTCCAAAGAGTCCTGGTTACCTCCACCCAATATAAATTAGATCCCCCATGGTAGAATCAATATTTGCCTACAGAATCATCTGATTAATGTATATTGTTTTAAAAAAATACATGTGCATTGAATAAAAGGACAGAGGTTGCTTGCTGTTATTTTTCTTGCCATTCTATTCCAAGCTTCCTTACCAAGAAATAGCACATTATACATTTTGTGAATATTGTTAAATCAATCAGAATGAAAAATATTATTTGTGGACAATTTGAAGCTATTTAAAAGTACTGAGTGAGGAAACATTTCCAATGTGACTTCAAAATTAATTTCTATCCTAGAATTTGATAAGATATATCACAAAAGTTGCATTTAAAATAAACTATGGAATACTAACTTGAGATAATTAGGATTACCACACTACAAATAAACATTTGTACAAATTTATAAATTATCCATTTCTCTAATATGCCCCCCCTTTTAATACAGTAGGACATTTTGTCTATCCATTTCTAATATAGTAGTGTGTACAGGTTGATCTCCAACTCTCTAACTATTGCTTCCCTCCATCCTTCTCCCTTAGCAACCATAAGTTGGTTCTCTAAGTCTGTGAGTCTGCTTCTGTGTTGTAAAGAAGTTCATTAGTATCATTTTCTTTTTAGATTCCGCAACTAAGGGGTGTAATCCAATATTTCTCCTTCTCTGTCTCACTGACTTCACTCAGTATGTCACTCTCTAGATCCATCCGTGTTGCTGTAAATGGCACTATTTCATTTTTTTTTAAATGACAGAGTGATATTTCATTGTTTATATGTACTGAATCTTTTCTATCCATTTCTCCATTGATGGCCATTTAGGTTGCTTCCTTGTCTTGGCTATTATAAACATTTTGCGATGAACATTGGAGTGTATGTACTTTTTCAGATTGTTTTTCTGTGGACATATGCCCAGGAATGGAATTGCAGAGTTATTTGGTAGTTCTATGTTTAGTTTTTTAAGGAATCTGCATACTGTTATCCATAATGGCTGTAGCAATTTACATTTCCACCAACTGTGTAGGAGGGTTCCCTTCTTGAAACACCCTCTCTAGCACTTACTGTTGGTGGATTTTTTTAAGATAACCATTTTGATTCTAGGTTTGATTTACATCTCTCCAATAATTAGCAAGGTTGAACATCTGTTCATTTGCCTGTTGGCTATCTAGGTCTCCTGTGCGTTTTATAATTGGGTTCTTTGTTTAGATGATGTTAAGCCTCATGTGCTATTTGTAAATCTTAGAGACTTATCTCTAAGACTTAGAGACTTATCTCTTTTCATTTGCAAATATTTTCTCCCAATCTGTGGGTTATATTTTCATTTTGTTTACTGTCTTCTTTGCTGTGTAAAAGTATTTGAGTGTAAGTAGGTCCCATCTGTTTATCTTTGTTTTTTTCCCCATTACTCTGGGAGACAGACAAAGATATTGCTGCAATTTATGTCAGTGAGTGTTCTGCCTATGTTTTCCTCTAGGAGTTTTATAGTGTTTGGTCTCACATTTAGGTCTTTGACCCATTTGGGGCTTATTTTTGTGTATGGAATGATCTAATTTCATTTTTTTTTTTTTTTACATGTAGGTGTCCAGTTTTCCCAGCACCATTTGTTGAAGAGATTCTTTCCAATATTGCATAGTCTTGCCTTCTTTATTATACATTAATTGGGCACAGGTGTGTGGGTTGGCTCTGAGTTTTCTATCCTGATCCTTTGATCTATATGTCTATTTCTGTCCCACTACCATACTGTTTTGATGACTACAGCTTTGTAGCATAGTCTGAAGTTGGGGCATCTGATTCCTCCAGCTCTTTTCCTCTCTCAAGAAAGAAATACAGTCCCTTTTTAATTCTGCAAATAACCACCTGGGGGAGATACATACACATGTAGAAGATATCGTGGACTCTGTTCCAGATCACCACAATAAAGTAACTATCACAATAAAGCAAGTCACATCAATGTTTTGGTTTCCCAGTGCACATAAAAGTTATTGCTCACACTACTTTGTCTACTAAGTGTTCAGTAGTATATGTCTAAGGAAACAATGTACATACCTTGATTTAAAAATACTTAATTGCTAAAAATGCTAACTATCATCTGATTCTTCAGCAAGTCACAATCTTTTTGCTGGTGGAGGGCCTTGACTTGATATTGACAGATGCTGACTGATCAGGGTGATGGTTGTTGAAGTTTGGGGTGACTGTGGCGATTTCTTAGAATAAGACAACAGTGAAAATTTGCCCCATCATTTGACTCTTCCTTTCAGGATTGATTTCTCCATAGCCTGCATTGCTATTTGCTGGCATTTTCCCCATAGTTGGAAGTTCTTTCAAAACCAAAGTCAATCCACACAAATCATGCTGCTGCTTTGTCAACTAAGTATATATAATATTCTACAACCTTTGTTGTCCTTTCAATAACCTTCACAGCATCTTTACCAACAGATTCCATCTGAAGAACCCATTTCATTGATCAACCATAAGATGCAACTTGTCATCCATTCAAGTCTTATCATGAGATTACAGCAACTTAGTCATATCTTCAGGCTCTACTTTCTATTCTAATTCTCTTGCCATTTTCACAATATCATCAGTTACTTCCTCCACTGACGTTTAAACCCCTCAAAGTGATTCTCTTGTGAGGGTTGGAATCAACTTCTTCCAAACTCCTGTTAATATTGATATCTAGGCCTCTCCCCATGAATTATGAATGTTCTTAATGGCATCTAGAATGGTGAATCCTTTTCAGAAGATTTTCAATTGACTTTGCCAAGATCTATTAGAGGAATCACTATGACTTTATGAAATGTATTATTTCATATAGCTTTATGGAATGTGGATGCTATGACTTTATGAAATGCATTTTTTCTTAAGTAATAGGAATTGAAAGTCAAACTTACTCCTTGAGCCATGGTTTGCAGAACTAGTGCGTTAGTAAGCATGAAAATAACATCAAACTCATACATCTCCATCAGAACTCTTGTGTGGCCAGGTGCAATGTAAATAAGCAGCATTATTTTGAAAGGAACCTTTTTTTTTTCTGCAATAGGTCACAACAGTGGGCTTAAATGTGCTGTGCAGTGCTAAGTCACTTCAGTCATGTCCAACCCTGTGTGACCCAATGAACTGTAGCCTGCCAGGCTCCTCTGTCCACAGGATTCTCCAGGCAAGAATACTGGAGTGGGTTACCATGGACTTCTCCAGGGGGTCTTTCCAATCCAGCGATCGAACTTGGATCTCTTATGCCTCCCGCATTGTCAGGCAGGTTCTTTATCACTAGCACCACCTGGAAAGCTCATGGGCTTAAATACCCAGCTATAAATAGGAATGCATTTGAGTTAGTTCTAATGAGGTGGATGAAACTGGAGCCTATTATACAGAGTGAAAAAAGTCAGAAAGAAAAAGACAAATACTATATATTAGCACATATATATGCAATTTAGAAATTTGGTAGTGATGACCCAACATGCAGGGCAGCAAAAGAGACAGAGATGTAAAGAACAGACTTTTTGACTCTGTGGGAAAAGGGGAGGGTAGGATGATTTGAGAGAACAGCATTGAAACATTTATATTACCATATGTAAAATAGATGACCAGTGCAAGTTTGATGCGTGAAGCAGGGCACCCAGAACCAGTGATCTGGGACAACCCAGAGGGATGGGGGTGGGGAGGGAGGTTGGTGAAGGATTCAGGATGGGGAGACAAATGTATACCCATGGCTGAAACTGGTTATGTTTGGCAGAAACTGTCATAATATTGTAAAGTAATTATCCTCCAATTAAAATTAATTAATTAATTTTAAAAATTCAGTAAACCATGTTGTAAACAGATATGCTGTCAGTCAGGCCTTATTGTTTCATTAATAGAGCATAAGCAGAGCAAATTGAGCATATTTCTTGAGGGCCCAAGAATTGTCTAAATGACGTGCCGCATGTATGCTCAGTCGCTAAGTCATGTCTGACTCTTTACGACCCCACAGACTATAGTCCACCAGGCTCCTCTGTCCATAGAATTTTCCAGGCAAGAATACTGGAGAGAGTTGCCACTTCCTCCTCCATGGGATCTTTCTGACCCAGAGATCAAACCTGCATCTTCTGTCTCCTTCACCGGCAGACAGATTCTTTACCACTGAGTCACACAAGAAGCACCTTCTAAATGTAAGTCACTCTATAGTTATCATCTGCAAGACGAGAGAGTCAGTCTATCCTCTGAAGCTTGGAAACCAGGCACTTATTTCTTTTCACTAGCTATGAAAGTCCTAAATTGCATCTTCTTCCAATGTAAGGTAGTTTCATCTACACTGAAAATCTTTTATTTAGTGTAGCAACCATCTTTCAGAGAAGGCAATGGCATCCCACTCCAGTACTCTTGCCTGGAAAATCCCATGGACGGAGGAGCCTGTAGGCTGCAGTCCATGGGATCGCGAAGATTCGGACAAGACTGAGCGACTTCACTTTCACTTTTCACTTTCATGCACTGGAGAAGGAAATAGCAACCCACTCCAGTGTTCTTGCCTGGAGAATCCTAGGGACGGCGGAGCCTGGTGGGCTGCCATCTATGGGGTCGCACAGAGTTGGACACAACTGCAGCAGCAGCAGCAACAGCAGCAACCATCATTAATTATCTTAGCCAGAACATCTGGATATTTTGTTGCAGCTTCTCTCTATATGAGCACCTGCTCTTTCACCTGTACTTGTAACTTATGGACAGAGTTTCTTTCTTTAAACCCCAAGAACCAACCTCTGCTAGCTTCAAACCTTTCTTCTGCTGCTTTCTCACCTCTCTTAGCCTTCACAGAATTTAAAAGCACTAGGGTCTTCCTCTGGATTAGACTTTGGCTTTTAAGGATATGTTGTGGCTGGCTTGATCTTCTATCGAGACCACTACAACTTTCCCCATATCAGCAGTAAGAATGTTCTGCTTTCTTACCACACATATATTCACTGGAGTAGCACATGAAATCGCCTTCAAGAACTTTTCCTGGGGTCATTTGGCCCAAAAAGACTAGCTTTCAGCCTATCTCAGCTTGGCTTTAGACAGCCATTCCTCAGTAAGCTAAATCATTTCTAGCTTTTGATTTAAAATGAGAGATGTGTGAATCTCCCTTTCACTTCAACACTTAGCAGCCATTATAGGGTTATTTACTGTCCTAATTAGTATATTGTTGTATCTCAAAGAATAAGGATGCCTGGCAAGAGGGAGAGAGATGGGGGAATGGCCAGTTCATGGAGCAGGCAGCACACACACTTTTATTAATTCCTCGGTGCCCAAAAAGAATTACAATAGTAACATCAAAGACCGCTGATCACAGATCACTATAACAAACGTAATAATAATGAGAAATTTTGATATTTTGGAAAAACCAGTAAAATGTGACACAGAGACTAGAGTGAGCAATACTACAGGAAAAATGATGCGAAAGACTTTTTTCCCACAGGTCTATGACAGGCCTTCAATTTGCAAAAAAGTACAACATATGCACTATGCAATAAAGTGAAGCACAATAAATTGAAGTGCACCTGTATGAAGACTTTTAGCAGTTTACAAATGTAGAAATTAAAGCTCCAAAACTTTTCACTCAGCCAAATAGTGAAAGAGACACACTGAAATTTAGGTGTCCTGATTCCACATTGTACGCTCAAGCTAACAACTGGCAATGTGTTTTCAAGAAACTACTTGTCAATTTGATAATTTCTAATATGAAATAAAATTATTTCATGACAAATTCTAAGTGATAATGCCTGATATTTTTAAAGTACCATAAAAATACACACTTAAAACTTGGATGAATTTAGAAACTGTCATGCTGAGTGAACTAAGTCAGACAGAGATGGAGAAACATTCTATGACATCCCTTATATGTGGAATCTAACAAGAAATGATACAAATGAACCTATCTGCAAAATAGAAACAGACTCACAGACTTAACTTATGGTTGTTAGGGGAATGGTTAGGGGGAAGGGACACTTAGGAATTTGGGGATCAACAGGTACCCACTGCTATATTTAAAATAGAAAATCAACAAGGTCCGACTGTGTAGCACAGGGAACTCTGCTCAATGTTATGTGGCAGCATGAATGCCAGGGGAGTCTGGAGGAGAATGGTGGCATCTGCACATGTGGCTGAGTCCCTTTGCTGTCCACTAAAACTATCACAACACTGTTAATCGGTTATATTTCAATATAAAATAAAAAGTTAAAAAATAAATAAAACACATTCTCACTTCTGAAGTTAACTATCATCACTGCTTTGAACACACTTGTTTCGTCTACTAGCACAGCCATATTATTTCAATGATGCTAATTATCAACGTCTTTAGCTAAGAATCAGAATGTAGGATGCATATATGAAGTTAGGTCAAGATTCGTAAAAATTTAAAAATTCTAGATCTATAATTTCTAAGTATGGGAAATACGTAAAGAATAATTAGTATTATTAATAAATATATTAAAAGGAAATTTCAGATGTTTTAAAAGCTTTATTTTTATAAACAGTGGTGAAAATGCCTCTAGATCACTAAATGACATATTCCACTTCATTTGCATGGAAGCTTTATAATTTTCTGTTCCTCCAAATTAAACTACAGAATTGAAAGCAAATATGTTTAAGAGGCAGACTGGCAATACTCTCAATCTATGCCCTTGATATGTTACATTTATTTCAAAACAGAAGTTAAAATAGTTTGTTCATTAGCACAACTATACAAAATAATATCGAGATTTTGTCAAAATAGCATTTTAATGTCACAATAAAGAATATGTATCCTCCATCAAATAAACATAGATTATCATATACATATATAAATTCAAGAAGTATGAAAGCTGATTAAGTCCACAAATCACAGCTAAAACTAGTCATTTTCTAAGATTAATAAATATACACTCTATGTCATTACACTCAGTTGGAGTGGTAGCTGGTTATTTCTATAAATGTGGGCTTCCCAAGCTAAGAAAATATGACACCATATGTAAATACTGAATTAATTCAGTCAGAAATACAGAAAAACAAGTATATTACACAAAATGGTTACAGACAAGTGACTAGAAATATTTCTTCAGGATCACATATAAAGTCTTCAAATTTTTACAAAAATTTAACTAATACAATTGACAATTCCTCATATTAATGCCACCCCAAAATGATATTAGGTTTTATCTTAACAATTTCTATTCATTAAAAAGACTGTTAAAACTGGACTATAGAATGTAGCCTCCCTAGCTAAAGTACTACCTAAAATAATATTTTTATGAATCATAGAATTATATAATTTAGTTTTAATTATTTTTGCTAAAATTACTCAAGAAAAATCATTTAAATATAGTTTGAGAAATACCAATTCAAAGAAGTTTTGGAACTACTGTCTAGTCCAAAGAAATATTTACTTACTCTGCAACAGCTTAATTCCTCTGCTGTAAGTATGATTGTACCACATTTCTTCCCTGGAATTCCTCTAAAACAACAAAAAGCATATTTAAACACAATGATATTTCTACTAATATTGTATAGCAAATAAATTAATTTTAAATATACATGCTATTTTTATATAACCAAAAAAAGCATACTACTAATAACTGTGCTCTAATAAAATATATCCCCAGTTTCAAACTTGAGTTTATCCTGCTGCTGCTGCTGCTAAGTCACTTCAGTCGTGTCCGACTCTGTGCGACCCCATAGACGGCAGCCCACCAGGCTCCTCCGTCCCTGGGATTCTCCAGGCAAGAACACTGGAGTGGGTTGCCATTTCCTTCTCCAATGCATGAAAGTGAAAAGTGAAAGTGAAGTCACTCAGTCGTGTCAGACTCTTAGTGACCCCATGGACTGCAGCCCACCAGGCTCCTCCATCCATGGGACTTTCCAGGCAAGAGTACTGGAGTGGGTTGCCATTGCCTTCTCCATGAGTTTATCCTACTTACTAATAAACCTGCACTTACTAATAAATCTTTTCAACATGTCAGTACTTTGCCCAAGAATCTCCAATAGCTTCACACTGTTTATAATAGATAATTAATACAATATAATGCAATATCTATAATATGAGAAATATTGTCCCATGACTTCTAAGATATCTATTATGTGATTACAATGTATTCCTAATTTGGTTTTCAATATTTCTTTCTTCTTTCAATATGGTTATTTATTTGGGCTTATTTTTTCTTTGTGCCAATTCCTACAGCTTAGCATACTGCAGTGTGTTAAAACTCTTCCCTGTTGTTGTTGTTCAGTCACCTAGTCATGTCTGACTCTTTGCGACCCCATGGACTGCAACACGCCAGGCCTCCCTGTCCCCCCCCATCTCCTGAAGTTTGCCCAAGTTCATGTCTATTGCTTCAGTGATGCCATCCAGCCACCTCATCCTCTGATGCCCTCTTCTCCTTTTGCCCTCAATCTTTCCCAGCATCAAGGACTTTTCCAGTGAGTCAGCTGTTTCAGTCAGATGACCAAAATACTGGAGCTTCAGCCCCAGCGTCAGTCCTTCCAACTAGTATTCAGGGTTTATTTCCCTTAAGACTGACTGGTTTGATCTTGTTGTCCAAGGGACTCTGAAGTATCTTCTCCAGCACCACAGTTTGAAGGCATTAATTCTTCTGTGCTTCACTTTCTTTACTGTCCAGCTCTCACAACCATACATGACCCCTGGGAAGATTATAGCCTTGACTATACAGACCTTTGTTGGCAGAGTAATGCCGCTGCTTTTCAACACACTGTCTAGGTTTCTCATCGCTTTCCTGCCAAGAAGCAGATATCTTCTGATTTCATGGCTGTAGTCACCATCTGCAGTGATTTCAGAGCCCAAGAAGAGGAAATCTGTCACTACTTCCACATTTCCCCCCTTTATTTGCCATGAAGTAATGGGGCTGGATGCTATGAACTTAGTTTTTTTAATATTCAATTTTAAGCTGACTCTTTCACTCTCCTCCTTCACCCTCACCAAGAGGCTCTTTAGTTCCTCTTCACTTTCTGCCATTAGAGTGGTATCATCTGCATATCTGAGGATGTTGTTTCTCCTGCCTATCTTGATTCCAGCTTGTAACTCATTCAGCCTGGCATTTCTCATGATGTGCTCAGCATGTAGATTAAATGAACAGGGTGACAGCAGACAGCCCTATCATATCCCTTTCTCAATCTTGAACCAGCTGTTCCATAGCAGGATTCTAGCTGTTGCTAAGATATGACACGAAAAGATGAGTCCCCCAGGTCTTAAGGTGTCTAATATGCTACTGGAGAAGAGCAGAAGAGAATTACAAATAGCCCCAGAAAGAATGAAGTGGCTGGGCCAAAGCAGAAACAACTCCCAGTTGTGGATGTGTCTGGAGATGAAAGTAAAATCTGAAGCTACAAAAAACAGTATAGCATAGGGATCTGGAATGTTAGGTCCATGAATCAAAGTAAATTGAACGTGGTCAAGCAGAAGATGGTAAGAATAAACTCCTCCCTATTCTGCCTCAAACTCCAGACATCTCCAGATGAAGTTTTACTTGTTCTAGGAAAATTTATCCCAGTCAACCTCACACAAAACCTGGCCTTCTCTGCATTTCTATCTCACTTAAAGCCGGTTCTGTAAGTTTAGCATTTAATTTTCCCTAAATTATTACAATTCCATGTTTTTAACCCTCTTTCCTCAAGTTGATTATAAACTCTATAAGAGCAAAATTCATCCTATAAATTCCTTGTAAACCAACAGATTTAAATATCTTTTAATAACAGATAAACAATAACATTGTTTTAGGAAAATATATAATACATTAGCAATATTACACAAAGCAACACTTTCACACAATTTTCTCTCTACATGTCTATGGCATATAATATTTATGCTCAAAAACTTCTTGCTGACACCAAAAGCAAAGTGCACTAGGAGAATGCAAGGTATGTTCATAGTTCCCTGCTTTACCTGAGTGAATCTTTCAAAGATTAATCCTAATGATCTAAAGGTATACTTCATGCTTCTTTTTTCCTATCGCAAATCATAGTCCAGACTCTTCTGCTTTTCTAGGGAACTACAGGTTATTGAATTAGAATAAAATGAGTGTTTTTGTCTTAAAAAATATGATTCATCTCCAATAATCTATGCCAGTTTGTATGTGACATTTTCTCTAGATCTTTATGACTAAAAGATAAGTTACTTTATCCTCGCACATTTTTTCTTAGAATAAAAAAAAAAATCATTTTTAGTATTCTTCCATCATCAGTAATCAGTTAATTTTTGTAATACCACTGAATTAAAAAAAAATCCTTTCTCTGTGAATCACAAGATTTATACTTTCAATACTATGGCAAACTAAAGCATCTTGACTGAACATGTACCTGAAAATAATTTAAAATGCTGAATAAAATTTGCAAATAGTATTTATAAATGCTCTGAAAACCTATCAAAATAAGTAAGGACCAATCAGAAACTGAAGATGTAAAGCCAGAAAGATGAACAGAAGTAAACCCTAGAGTGTTTCCTCTTAAGCTTCTTTTTCATGGTTCCCTAGGGCATAAAAATGAGAACCCTCCTCCCCGCCAAAAGGTGAGGAAGGACTCACAAGGTGGGAAATTCAATAAATAAACAATTTCACAGCATAAAGCTTGGGTCACAATGACTATATTGCCTGATTGTAGCATGAATTAGACATAAACATTGTCCTTGACAGGATCTACAAAATAAATCCATGCCTTAAAATGTGGTGATTAATGAAATAGTAAAAATGTCTCCTAATAATTCAGACCTCAATCAGGCTTGTTATCTTAATTTTCACTACTAGAGTAGTGACAAACTTCAAACTGAGAATGCAGCTTAATTCAAGTGATCATAGTTACTTGGTAAATGAAAAATCTCTGTGGAAGGGTTTGTATTCAAACTACATCTCAAAATACTATCACACTAAAGTGTAAAAATATATGTGAGCTCATTTAAAAATATCTCAAAACCCTAAAGAAAAAATGCTCCATATTCTAGAGTCTCCAGAGAAAGCAGACTTAAATGCTAAAAGTACTGTGCATAATACACATGACATTCAGTCCTGTCAGACTCTGTGACCCTATGGACTGTAGCCCGCCAGGCTCCTCTGTCCATGGGATTCTCTAGGCAAGAATACTGGAGTGGGTTGCCATGCCCTCCTCCAGGGGGTCTTCCCAACCCAGGGATGGAACCTGGGTCTCTTATGCCTCCTGCATTGGCAGGCAGGTTCTTTACCACTAGCACCACCTGGGAAGCTTGTAAGTATGTATACTATACCTAAAACGTAAAGAGAAAAATGGAAATATGAGGAACTAGCAAAGAACTATAAAAATAATCAAGAATATATGGAGAAAAAATAGGACTACTAGAGTTGATTACTGAGAAGAAGCATTGGAAGACAAAAGACAATTGAAAAAGTTTCTTGAATGGTTTCAAAAGAAAATAACTGTTACCCTAGGACTGTATATATATCTTTTAAGAACAAGTATGAACCTTAGCTATTTTTAAACAAAATAGAATTCAGTGAATTTATAGCCAAGAATGGGCTTCTGTGGTGGCTCAGTGGTAAAGAATCCGCCTCACTATGCAGAAGATCTAAGTTCAATCCCTGGGTTGGGAGGATGCCTTGGAGAAGGAAATGGGAACCCACTCTAGAACTCTTGCCTAGGATATCCCATGGACAGAGGAGTCTGGGGGGCAATAGTCCATGGGGTCACAAAAGAGTCAGACACGAATTAGCAACTAAAAACCAACAAAAACATAGGCAAGCACATTTTTTCAGGAATTTCTGAAAGATGAAGGAGAATAACCAAACATGAGATGAATGAAGAAATAATAAGGGAAGTTGTAAATATGCAAAAATTTAATAAATATTTACTTACTATCTTAATATTATCAATAAGTCAATAATAGTAATATTTAAAAAATTAAATAACAAATGCAAATGATGATAGCATTGATCAGGAAGCTGAGAATTTAGATTAAAGTCCCCTGATGTACTTTTATTATTCAGGAA
This sequence comes from Muntiacus reevesi, assembly GCF_963930625.1. Lineage (NCBI taxonomy): Eukaryota > Metazoa > Chordata > Mammalia > Artiodactyla > Cervidae > Muntiacus > Muntiacus reevesi. The sequence goes on along the minus strand of NC_089252.1, from coordinate 157,485,033 downwards.
GAAAGTACAAGATGCTTTAAAGTAAATAGAATTTGATAAGTTACATAAAAATATTTACAAATTCCTAGGAAACTAAAATTCTTAAGGACTTTATATCTAAAAGATAAGGAAGATTGTGGAATGATGTTTTAAAAATATTAGCAATTCCAAAGACACTAAAAAAAAAAACAGTGGAGCACGTGAGAAGCACTAAATAAGTGATCAAATTAAATCCAGAGCAACAGTTACAAAAATACACATTAATAAACTAAATGTTGCTGTCGTTGCTATTGTTTAGCTGCTAAGTCATGTCTGACTCTTTTGCGACTGCCAGGCTCCTCTGTTCATAGGACTGTAGCCCGCCAGCCTCCTCTGTTGATGGGACTTCCCAGGCAGGAATACTTGAGTGAGCTGCCATTTCCTTCTTCACGGGATCTTCCTGACAAGATGATCCCGACAGGTATCAAACTCACAACTCCTGCATTGCAGGTGGATTCTTTACCACTGAACCACCAGGGAAGCTGGTGAACTAAATGCTGCAGATTAAAAACAAACTGTCATTCTGTATAAAGAATAAAATTCATACATAGCTATTTAAAAGACATTAAAATTTAAAAATTTAGAAAATTCAAAAAATGGAAAGTTACACTAAAGGAAACAAAAATAACTAATGCAAACCAGTGTGTCTACATTATTGGTAAACATATCTGAAAGTCATCACTGTACAATAATAAAAGGTTCAACTGATTAGGAAGATACAATAATCTCAGTATTGCATGCATCTATGCAAAATACATTAAGAACTGACCATACAAACAAAAGGACAGATACACCATTATGTTGAGCAGTTTTACCCTGGTATGCACACACTGGTCAGCGATCAGTGCTGACAATCACCGGTGATAAGCCACGTTGATATCATGTAACACTGATATGATGTAATAAGAAGGGCATTACACCACTGTACCGTTGCCCTTCAAGCTTATAACCACAATCTATATATATTGAAAATATTAGACAATCCCAATTTGAAAAACATTCTACAAAATACCTGACTAATACTCCTCAAACTGCCAAAGATATCCAAATCATGGAAAGACTAAGAAATTGTCACATAACAGAGAATAGTAGAGGACGGCTACATGGAAAAAGGAATCCTGAAGTGAATTCCGATATAGAAAAATGACATTCATGGAAAAACAAGTGAAACTCTAATAAAACCTGTAGGCTGGTTTAGTTGCTAAGTCACATTCGACTCTTGCAACCCCATGGGCTATAGACTGCCAGGCTCCTCTGTCCATGGGATTCTCCAGGCAAAAATACTGGAGTGGGTTGCCATTTCCTTCTCCAGAGGATGTTCCTGACCCAAGAATGGAACCCCAGTCTCCTGCATTGCAGGCAGATTCTTTACCAACTGAACTATGAGGGAAGTGTAGCAACATCAGTATATTGTGACAGACATACCACAGTAATGTAAAATATGGGGTTCCCTGGTGGTTCAGAGGGTAAAGAAATTGCCTGCAATGCAGGAGACCTGGGTTTGATTCCTAGGTTGGGAAGATTCCCCTAGAGATGGTAATGGTTACCCACTTCAGTATTCTCACATGGAGAATTCCATGGACACAGGAGCCTGGTTTGTAACAAGTCTACGGGGTTTCAAAGAATCGGACACGATTAAGCCAGGAACACACACACACAATGCAAAATATGAATATTAAAGGAAAGTGGGTGAGGAGTATGCAAAATTCGCTGCAGTATTTTCTCAACATTTTCGTAAAGCTAAAATTCTTATTCAAAACAAGGCAAGGTAAAAAAAGAAAACCAGGCTGAGTATTCTAGGTTAAAAGTGACAAAAATTAGGACAACTAAACTCAATGTACAATTTTTGACTAAAATTCTAGACTAGAGAATGATAGCTATAAAAATTGGGACAACTGGTGTAATTTGAATATATAATGTGGAGTATATAACTTCATTATTTTCTTGCAAAGTTTCCTGATTTTGATTATTGAACTCTGATTCTATAAAAGAACATGCTTATAAGAAAGACACATTCATTTTGTTTGCTGTTTCCTTTGAGGTTCAAAAGCCTTTAAATTTAATTAGGTCCCATTTTTAAATTATTATTATTATTATTCTATGAAGTAAATAAAAAAAAAATAAAATATATGCAAACAAAGTGACTGACAAGGCATTAATCTCCAAAATACACAAATAGCTCAAACAACTCAGTATCAAATAAGCAAACAACCTAAACAAAATAGGGCAAAGGAACTAAATAGATATTTCTCCAACACATAGAGATAGTCAAAAATAACATGAAAAGATGCTCAACATCACTAATTATTCAAAGGGAAAGTGAAGTCGGTCAGTCGTGTCTGACTTTTTGCAACCCCATAGCCTACCAGGCTCTTCCCTCTGTCCATGGGATTTTCCAGGCAAGTGCACTGGAGTGGGTTGCCATTTCCATCTCCATTTCTTTATCCACTAATTATAAGATTTCCTCATCCACTAATTATTAGATAAACACAAATCAAAATTACAATGAGGTATTACCTCACATTAATCAGAACACTGTTCTGTCACTAAGTCATGTCTGACTCTTTGTGACCCCATGGACTGCAGCCACTAGGCTTCCCTATCTTTCACTATCTCCAAGAATTTCCTCAGATTCATGCCCATTGAGTTGATGATGCTATCTAAACATTTCAACTTCTGCTGGTCCCTTCTCCTTTTGCCTTCAATCTCTCCCAGTATCACAGTCTTTTCCAATGAGTTGGCTCTTGATATCTGGTGGCCAAAGAATTGGAAATTCAGCTTCAGCATCAGTCACTCCAATAAATATTCAGGGTTGATTTCCTTTCGGATTGACTGGTGTGATCTCCTTGCAGTGCAAGGGAATCTCAAGAGTCTTCTCTAGCACAAAAATTTGAAAGCATCAATTATTCAATGCTTAGCCTTCTTTACGGTTCAACTCTCAAATTTGTACAACTACTGAACCATAGCTTTGACTTAACAGAACTTTGTCAGCCAAAAAAATGTCTCTGCTTTTTAATAAGCTGTCTAGGTTTGTCATAGCTTTCTTTCCAAGGAGCAAGTGACTTTTAACTTCATGACTGCAGACACCATCTGCGGTGATTTTGGAGCCCAAGAAAATAAAATCAGTCACTGCTTTCACTTTTCCCCCTTCTATTTGCCATGAAGTGATGGGACCAGATACCATGATCTTAGTTTCCTTAATGTTGAGTTTTAAGCCAGCTTTTTCACTCTCCTCTTTCACCCTGATCAAGAGGCTCTTTAGCTCCTCTTAACTTTCTGCCATTATAGTGCCATTATAGCATCATATACCACTATAATGCAACCTCATCTACATATCTGAAGTTGTTGATATTTCTCCCAGAAATCTTGATTTCAGCATGTGATATATCCAGCTCAGCATTTCACAGGAAGTACTCTGCATAGAAGCTAAATAACCAGGATGATAATATATTAGCCTTGACATTCTCCTTTCCCAATTTTAAACTAGTCAATTGTTCCATGTCTGGATCTAACTGACTCATACGGGTTTCTCAGGAGACAGGTATGGTAGTCTGGCATTCCCATTTCTTTAAGATTTTTCACAGTTATTTTGTGATCCACACAGTCAAAGTCTTTAACATAGTCAATGAAGCAGAAGTAGATGATTTTCTAGAATTCCCTTGTTTCTCTATGATATGACGAATGTTGGCAGTTTGATCTCCAGTTCCTCTACCTCTTCTAAAGCCAGCTTGTACATCTCAAAGTTCTCAGTTCATGTAATCTAAAACCTTGCTTGGAAAACTTTGAGCATGGCCTTACTAGCATATGAAATGAGTATAATTGAATGATAATTTGAACATCTTTGGCATTGCCCTTCTTTGGGACTAGAATGAATACTGAGCTTTTCCAGTCCTGTGGCCACTGCTGAGTTTTCCAAATTGGCTGACATATTGAGGGCAGCACTTTAGCAGCACCACCTCTTAGGATTTTAAATAGCTCTGCTGGAATTCCATCACCTCAACTATCTTTGCTTAAAGTAATCTTCCTAAGGTGTCAGTTGACTTCACACTTCAGGATGCCTGGTTATCCAGGTCATTAAGATCTTTTCTGTATAGTTCTTCTGTGTATTCTTTTCACCTTTTCTTAATCTCTTCTGCTTCTGTTAAGTCTTGAGTTCTAAGTGAAAGATGAAAACTTGTCCTTTAATTATACATGTTTTATAAATGGACTTTGTACCATTTAATTTGATCACCTATAGGCCTGAGAAAAATTACTTGTAAGTTTTTCTTATTACAAGCCAGTTTCAGGTCAGTCAGGTTTGTAGGTATCCTATTTAAATAAGAATTGTTAATAGAGGGCTTTTGATTGATATCTCTGAAAATATTAACGCTATGGATAAGTTGAACATAGTTTATTCAATAAATTTAGAAATTTATTTTGTACTCCAATGGCAAATCCAAGTATAAATCACTTTGTACTCCAAGGCCAAACTTCCCTGTTACTCCAGGTATCACCTGACTACCTACTTTTGCATTCCAATCTGCTATAATGAAAAGAACATCTTTTTCTTTTTCTTTTTTTTTTGATGATAGTTCTAGAAGGTCTTGTAGGTCTTCCTATAACTGGTCAATCTCAGCTTGTTCAGCATTAGTGGTTGGGGCATAGACTTAGAGTACTGTGATGCTGAATGGATTGCCTTGGATACAAACCAAGATCATAATATCGTTATTGAGACTGCACGGAAGTGCTGCATTTTGGACTCCTCTGTTCACTATGAGGGTTACTCCATTTCTACTAAGGGACTCTTGCCCACAGTGGTGGATATAATGGTCATCTGAATTAAACTCACCAATTCCTGTCCATTTTAGTTCACTGATTCCTAAGATTAACATCAACTACAAAAAGAAAGAAAGAAACACAAACACGTGGAGTCTAAACATGTGACTAAACAACCAGTGGTTGACTGAAGAAATAAAAAGTTCATCAAAAAATAGCTGGAGATGAATATAAATGGAAGAACAATACTCCAAAATCTATTGACACAATAAAAGCAGTTGTAAGAAGGAAGTTTATATTGATACAAACCTATCTTGTAAAACAAGAAAAAACCTTAAGTAAAGAATGCAACTTTACATGTAAAGCAACTATAAAATAAAGAACAAACAAAACCCAGAGATAATAGAAGGGAAAAAAATAATCAGACAAGAAAACAAATAAAGGAATCCAAATTGGGATGGAACAATAAAAACTGTTCCTCTTTGTAGATGACATGATACTGTGTATAAAAAATCCTAGGAGAGACTTTCTGTTTTTTTCTTTTTAATATTGTTCTCATGCTGTTCTTTATCATTCTTTTCATTTTTATTTTTCATAACCAACTTTTTCCATTTTTAAAGCATCTTACTTTTAAATAAATTCATTTTATGTTTTCTTCGATTTCTACAGTACTATTTAGTAATACTGCATTTTTTTCATGTTTTTGATTTTGGATTTTGCTAGTCTTAGTTTTTAGTATTCATTTTCACTTAGGGGTTCATTTTTTGGATTGAATGCTCTCTTCCTTTTTGCCTGTGGTTTTAATCCTTCTTTTCTTTTTCTCTTCTTTTCTCTTTGTGTGGGAGTTTCTTTGGGCATTCTTGGCTGTTGAGTGTTGCTCTCACCATTATCTTGGGGATGTGTCTACTGTGCTGTGTGGCCTGTGAAGTCTTGGTAATACTAAAAGGGATCAAGCCGGAACTTCTGAGGTGGGCCTGAGCGCAGGACTTTGGACCACCAGAGAACTCTCGACCCCATGGAACATGCTGATGCTGAAGGTCCAATATTTTGGCCACCTGATACATAGAGCCAACTCATTGGAAAATACCCTGATGCTGGGAAAGATTGAATGCAAAAGGAGAAAAAAGCAACAGAGGATGAGATGGTTGGATGGTATCACTGATTCAAACACATAGGACGTGTGTTTGAGCAAACTCCAGGATATAGTGAATGGCAGGGAAGCCTGACATGTTGCAGTTCATGAGGTAGCAAAGAATTTCTGTGACTTAGTGACAGAACAACAACAAGAACAACAACAACACGGAACATTAATTGGTGAGAGTTTTCTCAAAGTCCTTGATATCAAAACTAACACCAAGTCCCACCAAAAGGCCAGAAAGCCCCAATACCAGATGCCTTACACGAAACCTTTAACCAAAGAGGAACGCAATGTTACCAATTAGCAGAAAGTCTGCATAAAGCCATGCCAGTCCCATAGACCCCCAAAACTCATTACTGGACAACACAATGACCTTCAGAGAGACAAGATCCAGATCCATCCACCAGAACACAGGCATAAGTCCCCCCAACCAGGAAACCTTCACAAGGCCCTGGTCCAACCCCACACATAGGGGGCAGATTCCACAAATAAGAGGAACTATGACCTTCCGGCCTGCAAAAGAAGACCTCAAACATAGTAAGTTAAACAAAATGAAAAGACAGAGAAACTTGCAGCAGATGAAGGAACATGGTAGAAATGCATAAGCCTAAATAAATGAAGAGGAAATAAGCAACCTACCTTAAAAATAATTCAGAGTAATGATAGTAAAGATCATCCACAATCTCAGAAATAAGTGGAGAGACAGATAAGTAGAAAGAGTAAATGAGGTGGAAGACAGAACAGTGGAAATAACTGAAGTAGTGCAAAATAAAGAAAATAGAATGAAAAGAAATAATGACACTTTCAGAGACATCTGTGAAAATATTAAGCACAGCAACATTACAATTAAAGTGGTCCTAGAAGAAGAAGAAAAATAGTAAGGTGTGAGAAAATACTTGAGATTATAGTAGAAAACTTCCCTAACATGAAAAAGGAAAATAACCACTCAAATCAGAAAAGCACAGAGCCCCATAAGGATAAACACAAGAGGAAACATGTCAAGACACATATTTATCAAGCTTAAACACAAACAACAAGTATTAAAAACAGCAAGGAAAAAGCAACAAATAACATACAGGGGATCCTCATAAGACTAATAGCTGATCTTTCAACAGAAACTGCAGGCCAGAAGGGAGTGTCAGGATATACTTAAAGTGAAAGGAAAAACATTTACAATCAAGAATACTTTATCCAGCAAGGATATCATTAATATTTGAAGGAGAAATAAAAAAATTTTACAGACAAGAAAAACTTAAGACAATTCAGCAGTACCAACCACTTTACAACAAATGCAAAAGGAACTTCTTTAGATAGAAAAAAACAAGAGAAAGTCTTACAGAATGAAACCCAAATCAATAAAGTAAATGGTAATTGGATTATACATATCAATAATTACCTTAAATGAAAATGGACTAAATGCTCCAAGCAAAAGACACAGATTGGCTGAATGGATTAAAAAAAACAAGATCCCTATATATGCCATCTACAAAAGACCCACATCACATGTAGGGACACATAAAAACTGAAAGCGAGAGTCTGGAAAAAGACATTCTATGCAAACGTGAATCAAAGGAAAGCAAGAGTAGCAATACTCATAAGATAATATAGACTTTAAAATAAAGACTAATATTAAAGAGACAAGGAAGGATACTACATAATGATCAAGGGAGCAACCCAAGAAGAAGATATAACAATTATAAATATATATGTACCAAACATAGAAGCACCTCAATACCTAAGGCAAATGCTAATAACTATTAGAGGGAAAATCAACATTAATACAAAAATACTGGAGGACTTCAATACACCACTCACATCAATGGACATATCATCAAGACAAAATTAATAAGGAAACACAAACATTAAATTATATATTGGAGCATTCGGAACTAACTGGTACCTACAAGGCATTTCATCCAATTTACTTTTTTCTCAAGTGCATATGGAACATTCTCCAGGACATATGACATCTTGGGTCACAAATCAAGCCTTGGCGAAATTTTAAAAATGAAATAATTTCAAGTATCCTTTCTGACCACAACGCTATAAGATTAGACATCAACTACCAGGAAAAACTAAAACTAAAACTAAGAAAAACACAAACACCTGGAGGCTAAACACTACGCCTCTGAATAATCAAAAGGTCACTGAAGAAATTAAATAGGAAATCAGAGATACCTAGAAACAATGAGAAGGAGAACACGACAAATCAAAACCAAAGGGATGCAGTAAAAGTAGAGCTAAGAGAGAAGTTTACAGCAATATAAGCCTACCTCATGAAAAAAGAGAAAAATCAGATAAACACGTTAAAGCAACTAGAAAAAAGCTGAAAAAAAAAAAAAACAGAAAAAGAACAAAATAAAACCTCAGAGTTAGTAGGAGGGAAGAAATTACAATGATCAGAGAGAATTAATAATATTTGAAAAAAGAAATGAAGGAGACAATAGCAAAAATGAATTAAAACCTGACACTTTGAGAAGATAAACAAAACTGACAGACTCAACAAGAAAAAAAGGGAGAAGACACAAATCAATAAAATTAGAAATGAAAAAGGAGAAGTTACAACTGACAGCACAAGAATCATGAGAGACTACTATGAGCAAATAAATGCCAACAAAATGGACAATCTGGTAGAAATGATTGAGTTCTTAGAAATGTATAACTTTCCAAAACTGAATCAGGGAGAAACAGAGAATACAATCAGACCAATCATGAGCATGGAAAATGGAAATGCAATCAAACTTTTCCAACAAACAAAAGCCCAGGGCCAGATGGATTCACAGGCAAAGTCTACCAAAAGTTTAGAGACGAGATAACACCTATCTTTCTCAAAGCCTTCCAGAAAACTGAAGAGGAAAGAAAACTCACAAACCCATTCCACGAGGTCACCATCACCCTGATACAAAACTAGATGTGAATGCCACACACACACACACAAAAGAGCCAATTAAATGATGAACATAGATGAAAAATTTTGAACAATTTCTAGCAAACAAAATCCAAAAACACATTTAAGGTACCCTACATCATGATCAAGTGGGGCTTTATCTCAGGGATGCAAAGATTCTTGAATATGTGCAAATCAATGTGATACCCCATATTAACAAACTGAAGGATAAAAACCATAGATCCCATCTTGACAGATGCAGAGAAAGCTTTCAACAAAAGTCCAACACCCACTTATGATAGAAACTGTTTAGAAAGTAGGCATAGAAGAAGCATACCTCAAAATAGTAAAGGTCATACACAACAAGCCTCCGGAAACATTATTCTAAAATGGTGAAAAACTGAAAGCATTTCCTCTGATCAGGAGCAAGACAAGGATACCCAATCTTACCACTATTACTCAACACACTTCTGGAAGTTCTAGTCACAGCAATCAGAGAAGAAAAAGAAATAAGAAGAATCCAGATTAGAAAAGAAGTAAAACTCTTACTATTTGCAGATGACATGATACTATACACAGAAAAGCTTATTGATGTCACAAGAAAAATACTAGAGCTAATCAAACAGTATAGTAGAGCTAAAGAATATAAAATTAATACGCAGAAATCCCTAGCATTCCTCTACACTAACAAAGACAAATCAGAAACAGAAATTAAGGGAACAATCCCATTCAACAATGCAACTAAAACAATAAAATATCTAGCAATAAACCTACCTAAAGAAACCAATCCTAAAGGAAATCAACCTTGATTATTTGTTGGAAGGACTGATGCTGAAGATGAAGCTCCAAAAGTCTGGCCACCTGATGCAAAGAGCTAACTCGTTGGAGAGGACCCTGATGCTGGCAAAGATTAAGGGCAACAGAAGAAGGGGGCGACAGAGGATGAGATGATTGGATGGCATCACTGACTCAATGGACATGAGTTTGAGCAAGCTCAGGGAGATAGTGAAGGACAGGGAAGCCTGGCGTGCTTCAGTTCATGGGGTCTCAAAGAGTTGGACAAAACTTAGCAACTGAATAACAAATGACAACAAAGAGACCAAAGACCTGTATGCAAAAAACTACAAAAACTACACTGATGAAAGAAATGAAAGATGACACAAACAGATGGATAAATATACCATGCCCCTGGATTGGATGAATCAATATTGTGAAAATGACTATACTGCCGAAAGCAACCTACAGATTCAGTACAATCCATGTCAAACTACCTATGGTGTTTTTTACAGAATTAGAACAAAAAGTTTCACAATTTGTATGGAAACACAAACAGTCCTGAATAGACAAAGCAATCCCCTGAGAAAGAAAAATGGAGGAATCATCCTTCTTGACATAAGACTATACTAAAAAGCTAGACATGATCAAGACAGTATGGTACTGGGACAGAAAGAGATATGTAGATCAATAGACAAAGATAGAAAGCCCAGAGACAAACCTACGTACCTATGGACAACTTATCTTTGACAAAGACGGTTCGGGAGGGACGTGACACATGTATGCTTATAGCCAATTAATGTTTATAGTCGGCAAAAACCATCACAACATTATAAAGTAATTATCCACCAATGAAAACAAATTTTTAAATATGCAACTAAATTATTAAATAAAGCACAGTTCTGCTCTTGCTTCCATCCTTCCTTGAGTTTGGGCAATGCATTTAACTTTCATAAGCCTCACTTTTCTCATCTACAAAATATAACCAATAATTTCTATTTTGATAGGCTGAGGAAAGATTAAATGCAATAACATGTGTAAAGCTCTTGCTGCAGTCTGATAGAGTGTTACATAACAATATAGTAACTAACGTTTATGGTATTCTATGAGAATAAAAGGTAAAGTTGTGTGAAGAGAGAAAAGGGTTACTTAAAGAAGGTTACTTGAAGAAGCTTACTTAAAAAATTCTGAAAAGCTGCTGAAGAGAAATGAAAAATGTGCCCATGAGGGTCACAGAACATCAAAGATGGGACTGGTGCTGCAGACCAGGAATCAGGGGTGTCACCAGACCATTTGGTACTGTACTATGACCTTGTGATTCTCAGACCACATGGGTGTAGATGCAGAGAAGATAAATAGCTGGGGCTGATGACATAGATATTCAATATTTCTTGTTAAACAAAGAGAAATCAAAGCTACATAAAGTTTTCAATAATTGAAAGCTCTAACACAAACATTCAAGTAGAGAGAATGTTACTTTTACTATGTTAGTTTTCTTTAGAGATCTGATTACTAATTCTGAATGAGGAAATCATGTCACTTCCAAAAAAAAAAAAAAAAAAGACTATTGCAAGCATTTTACATATCTAATGATTCACTTATTTTAAATTTGATGCGTATATCTTCCTGTTTTATCTCTAAAATGTTGATAAAAATATGTTTTATCTTTAAGTATTGGTAAAATACTATTTCTAAGATTTTTATTAAATCAGTTATCACAAAAGGAAACTCATTGTGTTCACTGTTAAAATACATCATATGCCAAAAAACTGCAACCACAAATTTTGTTTATAATTTGAAACACTGTATTGAAGAAACTCATCTGTTATCCTGTAATTTTTAATGACATTTACTTAAATGCAGTCTTGTTTTGCAGTTAAAATGTAAATTGTTGTTCAGTTGCTAGGTCATGTCCAACTCTTTGTGACCCCATAAACTGCAGCAGGCCAGGCTTCCCTGCCCTTCACTATCTCCCTGAGCTTGCTCAAACTCATGTCCATTGAGACAGTAAACACTAGCATTAAAAGAAAATCAAGATGGTTATTATCACAGTACAATCAATGATTTAATACACATTTTCTAGTAATAGAAACAAAGTAAACTGCTTAAAATCTCAGGATATTGAGATTTTCTTCAGAAGTAGTTAATTATTGACAGAAATGGTGCAATCCTAACTCTTAATATCAAACACAGGAAAAGAATCTAAAAAGCATGGGTATATGTATGTGTATAACTGATTCACGTTGCTATACACCTGAAACCTCTAGGACACTGTAAATCAACTGTACTCCAATTAAAAAAAAAACTTTCAAATAATTAAAAAATCACATTTGTCAAAAAATTTTTTAAAAATTTGTTTGTGATAAACTAGATCTATCCGTCTACCTACATAACCATTAGGTTGCTAATACTGCTAAAAGTATACTTTGCATTTGTAATACAGTAAAACACCATATGTAGAAACAACATAATCTAAAAATTCCAAGTCCTAGGAAGCAAAGTTGGAAGTGTGCAAAACAGACATTTAGTGAACTTAACAAAAAAGGAGCATAATAATGTGACTGTTTTTCTGGAAAATTCAGTCCAACATTTATTGAATTCTGCTATTTACAAGGTACAACAGATCTCTACCATACAGAGGATACAATGGCTTATTTTAAAGTCTTTTCACAGCTGTTATATGAAGAAAGGGATGGGAGAGGGAAGTAGTCAGCCTCTTGATTGAATTGTAGAAGGTTGTTCAGGTGCTTTGCACCAACATGCTGAAGAACCCGCATGTATCATGGTTCTTAATATCTTCTGCTTCTGTTAGGTCCATACCGTTTCTGTCCTATATTGTGCCCATCTTTATATGAAATGTCTCCTTGGTATCTCTAATTTTCTTGAAGAGATCTCTTGTCTTTTCCACTCTATTGTTTTCCTGTATTTCTTTACTTTGTTTACTTAGGAATGCTTTCTTATATCTCCTAGATAGTTTTTGGAACTCTGCATTCAGATGGGTGTATCAGATGAGCATATTCAACCTTTATTTGTATATTAGTTTCACCAGAATCCTTGTTTCAGTGCATCCTCTGATGAACCTCATAATGGTGCTATAACAGAAATTACTGTATGTATAAGCTGGAAGAATAACTAATAACTAAATAAGAACACTCTTTTCCACTCCTGTGGCCATTGCTGAGTTTTCCAAATTTGCTGGCACGTTGAGTGCAGCACTTTCACAGCATCATCTTTCAGGATTTGAAATAGTTCAACTGGAATTCCATCACCTCCACTAGCTTTGTTCATTGTGATGCTTTCTAAGGCCCCCTTGACCTCACATTCCAGGATGTCTGGCTCTAGGTGAGTGATCGCACCATTGTGATTAACCGGGTTGTGAAGATCTTTTTTGTACACTTCTTCTGTGTATTCTTGCCACCTCTTCTTAATATCTTCTCCTTCTCTTAGGTCCAAACCATTTCTGTCCTATATTGAGCCCATCTTTGCAAGAAATGTTCCCTTGCTATCTCTAATTTTCTTGAAGAGATCTCTAGTCTTTCCCATTCTGTTGTTTTCCTCTATTTCTTTGCATTGATCGCTGAGGAAGGCTTTCTTATCTCTCCTTGCTATTTTTTGCAACTCTGAATTCAAATGGGAATATTTTTCCTTTTCTCCTTTGCTTTTCGCTTCTCTTCTTTTTACAGCCATTTGTAAGGCCTCCTCAGACAGCCATTTTATCTTTTTGCATTTCTTTTCCATGGGGATGGTCTTGATCCCTGTCTCCTGTACAATGTAATGAACCTCCATAGTTCTTCAGGCACTCTGTCTATCAGATTTAATCCTTTGAATCTGTGTCACTTCCACTGTACAATCATAAGGGATTTGATTTAGGTCATACCTGAATGGTCTAGTGGTTTTCCCTACTTTCTTCAATTTAAGTCTGAATTTGGTAATAAGGAGTTCATGATCTGAGCCACAGTCAGCTCCCGGTCTTGTTTTTCCTGACTGTATAGAGTTTCTCCATTTTTGACTGCAAAGAATATAATCAATCGGATTTTGGTGTTGACCATCTGGTGATGTCCATGTGTAGAGTCTTCTCTTGTATGATTGGGAGAGGGTGTTTGCTATGACCAGTGCGTTCTCTTGCGAAAACTCTATTAGCCTTTGCCCTGATTCATTCCGTACTCCAAGGTCAAATTTGCCTGTTACTCTAGGTGTTTCTTGACTTCCTACTTTTGCATTCCAGCCCCTATAATGAAAAGGACATCTATTTTGGGTGTCATTTCTAAAAGGTCTTGTAGGTCTTCACAGAACCATTCAACTTCAGCTTCTTCAGTGTTACTGGTTGGGGCATAGGCTTGGATTACCATGATAATGAATGGTTTGCCTTGGAAACGAACAGAGATCATTCTGGCATTTTTGAGATTGCATCCAAGTACTGCATTTCGGACTCTTTTGTTGACCATGATGGCTACTCCATTTCTTCTAATGGATTCCTGCCCACAGTTGTAGATATAATTCTGAGTTAAATTCGCCCATTCCAGTCCATTTTAGTTTGCTGATTCCTAGAATGTCGACGTTCACTCTTACCATCTCCTGCTTGACCACTTCCAATTTGCCTTGATTCATGGACCTAACATTCCAGGTTCCTATGCAATATTGCTCTTTACAGCATTGGACCTTGCTTCTATCACCAGTCCCATCAACAACTGGATATTGCTTTGCTTTGGCTCCATCCCTTCATTCTTTCTGGAGTTATTTTTCCACTGATCTCCAGTAGCATACTGAGCACCTACCGACCTGGGGAGTTCCTCTTTCAGTATCCTATCATTTTGCCTTTTCATACTGTTCATGGGGTTCTCAAGGCAAGAATACTGAAGTGGTTTGCCATTCCCTTCTCCAATGGACCACATTCTGTCAGAGACATGACTTTGCCAACAAAGGTCTGTCTAGTCAAGGCTATGGTTTTTCCAGTGGTCATGTATGGATGTGAGAGTTGGGCTGTGAAGAAAGCTGAGCACCAAAAAATTGATGCTTTTGAACTGTGGTGTTGGAGAAGACTATTGAGAGTCCCCTGGACTGCAAGGAGATCCAACCAGCCCATCCTAAAGGGGATCAGTCCTGGGTGTTCATTGGAAGGACTGATGCTGAAGCTGAAACTCCAATACTTTGACCACCTCAAGCGAAGAGTTGACCCATTGGAAAAGACCCTGATGCTGGGAGGGATTGGGGGCAGGAGGAGAAGGGGATGACAAGATGAGATGGCTGGATAGCATCACCGACTCGATGGACATGAGTCTGATTAATCTCCGGGAGTTGGTGATGGACAGGGAGGCCTGGTGTGCTGTGATTCATGGGGTCGCAAAGAGTCGGACATGACTGAGTGACTGAACTGAACTGAACTGATACTCTAGGTGAACACAAGCATCTACAACAGAAGACTGAAATGACCCATCACTCCTAAAGCTTACTGATCAGTGATAAACCTGGAAATGAATGATTTTCTTTTTGTCAGAATATGGTACACCCATCCACTCAACATGGAAATGGATGATCCTTTCTTTGTAAGAATATGGTACATCCATCCACTCAGTTACTTGTATAAGAAATCTGAAAGTCATCCTTGAAATCTTCCTCTTCAACCAAGACTATCAACTTATCAACAATCAAGGCTATGATGATATAATGAGTAATCAATGGAGAACTCAAATAACACTTATAAAAACAATAGCTCAGACGTGGTCAGAATACAATCACAAATTACTCTTATGGAAAAGTCTTAAGCCATTCTCATTTTTCACAATTTGAAAAATAGTTTTTTACCACAATAAAAAAGTCGCAAAAAATGTTCTTTGGAATGGATAAATCTCCAATATTTAACTTTTCATACATGATGTTCTTTCCATCATTTTTTCAGAAACAGAAAGTGAAAGTGAAGTTGCTCAGTTGTGTCTGACTCTTTGCTACCCCGTGGACTGTGGGCCACCAGGCTCCTCTGTCCGTGGGATTTCCCAGGCAAGAATACTGGAGTGGGTTGCTATTTCCTTCTCCAGGGGATCTTCCCAACCCAGGGATCGAACCTGGGTCTCCTGCATTGCAGGCAGATGCTTTAACCTCTGAGCCACCAGGGAAGCCCTCAGAAACAGAGCCCATTCTTAAAAACAATCTGCATGACCAAAAAAGAAAAAAAAAAATCAGCCTTGAAAGTATATTTTTAATCTGTTTATTTCCCCTTATCTTCTTAATCTGAAGTACTTGTCACCTCCAAACTAGATTATTTCAACAATAATTAAATAGCTGATAATTTTCTTAACTACCCACAACATTTTTCCACAAAGAAGTGAATGAACGTCTTTGCATAAAAGTCATGAATTTTTTCAACTGCATCTATGACAAAATTTAAATTATTAAAAACAACCTATTTTTTAGTCTGTACCCTAATTTTCATAGCTTAAGTGCATGCTACAGCCTTTCAGTCATGTCTCACTCTTTGTGACCCCATAGACTGAAAGCCCAACCCATCAGGTTGGGTTGAAAGCCCAACCTGTTCCTCTGTTCCTCTGTTCATGGAATTCTCCAGGCAAGAACACTGGAATGGGTTGCCATGCCCTTCTCCATTTCATAGTTTATATCAATATGTAAATATATTATTTGTCATTGTTCTTTAATGACTGAATGGGAAACTCCATGAGGGAGCAAGGAAGGAAGATTATTAAGTGAGTCAATTTAACAGACTTTTCTTAAAAGATATTGTCTATATTTAATAATGACAAAAACATTAATAATGACCACTATTGTTTATTAAATTCCAGTGTTCTCCATGACAAATGTATAATATTCAGTATTGCTACTTCTTACAGCAATCCTTTTGAAAGTGTATTATTCATATGTTTCAGATGAGGAAACTGGAGCTCAGGAACTTTAAGTAATTTACTCAAATTATATACCTAAAGATTATGAAACCCAGGTCTGATAGCCCCCAAAGTTTATGTATTATCAACTTCACTATGGTGGCTATTTACTAATCTATAGACTAAATTCTTCATATTAAATATGTGACACATATATATATACGTATGTGTGTGTGTGTGTGTGTATATATATATATATATATATATATATATATATATATCAGTTCAGTTCAGTCGCTCCATCGTGTCCGACTCTTTGCGACCCCATGAATCGCAGCACACCAGGCTTCCTTGTCCATCACCAACTGCCGGAGTTTACTCAAACTCATGTCCATCGAGTTGGTAATGCCATCCAGCCATCTCATCCTCTGGCGTCCCCTTCTCCTCCTGCCGCCAATACCTCCCAGCATCAGAGTCTTTTCCAATGAGTCAACTCTTCACATGAGGTGGCCAAAGTATTGGAGTTTCAGCTTCAGGATCAGTCCTTCCAATAAACACCCAGGACTGATCCCCTTTAGGATGGACTGGTTGGATCTCTTGCAGTCAAAGGGACTCTCAAGAGTCTTCTCCAACACCACAGTTCAAAAGCATCAATTCTTTGGCACTCAGCTTTCTTCATAGTCCAACTCTCACATCCATACATGACCACTGGAAAAACCATAGCCTTGACTAGACAGACCTTTATTGGCAAAGTAATGTCTCTGCTTTTTATTATGCTATCTAGGTTGGTCATAACTTTCCATATATATATATATATATATGTATATATATATACACATACATATACATACATACATACATATATATATACATATATATATACAAGCATACATATATAAAACACAGATGTATCACTTTTGTAATATTACATAGAAAGTAGCAGAGTTGGGACTGATTCCCAGGCCCATATTCTTTTTAACAAAATAAGCCAAACAGAGTAACTGTATCAGTCTAATTTTTAGAGAACTTAATAAAGTCAAGAAGACTTTGAAACTCAAAATTTCACCCCAAGTTGACTACATTTTCACATGCAAAAGTTGCAAACACACAAAAAAAATTACTCAAATATGAGTTTGAGTAATTTGTATGTGCCTCACCTTTAAGACTAACCACTCTTCTTATCTTCCCTTCTTCCTCATGCTGATTCTTGATCTTTACATATCCTCACGGCCTCAGCATAGCATTCAGGGCAAGGCTACATTTGAGACAGATCTCTAAGTCAACGCTTTAAGGTTCTGAGGTCTCCCTCAAGCCCTATTCTTTTATTTGAATCTTCTGCCTTACTTCCAAGCTCTCCTTCTGGTTTATTCCTCTTCCCAGATTTCTCCTGTTGAACTTAAGCATACAATGGGCTCTAACTTTGAACTCTGTGTTAGAACTGAGATTCCAATATGGATCAGAGGACTAAAAGCTACTCTTCCAATTATCACCTGCCTTCAAGTTCCTATCTCTGTACTCTTCACACCTTTAGAATACTCACAAATCCTTCTTGGATTCCTCCTTTATTTTCTACTCATTGCCAGATCACAAGCTGCTATAGTCAACCTACAAAGAACATAACCTTTCCCTGTAGCCAAAAGATGATTCCATAAACCCTGGAATTTCCAGTCTTCCCCAGAGTAAGAATCTTCTTTCTAACCACAACTCATCCTTATCTTTTTACTTGATTCTTTTATTTGGAATCAGTCAAGTCTGGATGTGAGTAACGGGAACAAACAGGTATATTACATTATGAATATAGTAAATGCTTTCTTTCCAGAGGAGACAATGGCAATCATTATTAAACAGGTGCCGATTCTAGTATTTTGGAAGGTTTTGCAGTACCATGAATGAGATATCTAAAGATAGAGACTCTCTGACAGATTTCTCTGAAGAAAACTGGCTATAATCTCACAGCATGAGAAAACACACTGCTGAGTGGGTTTAATGGTACATAATAAAGGGATGACGTAAAGAGAGAAGCTGATGAGTCATAGGAAGACACAGTAAATGTTGCAGATAAATTAAGCAGCACAAGACTCACTTCAGGAGTTCACAGAAAAGATTAAAGCGTAGGATGGAATATAAAAAAAGGTAAAAAATGTGTTTGCTCAGACATGAATCCAACAGAAAACACTGTTGGAAATTATGAAAATTATGAGATACTATGAATTCTTCAACATCAATTTTTTTAAATTCCACATAAAATTTCCTATAAAATGCTAAAAATTAATTTTATTCTCATTAAAAATGAGAAAAATCTACTTTTAAAAGTGGCAGCAGTAACTAAAGCACAGAAAACGAATAGATAAGTTTATATTCAAATTCTGATTATTTAATAGGTTATCAAGCTATGTCCAAGAAACCATTTTTCCTTTGTAGTCAACATAACAATTTTCAAAGTCTTGATTAATAATAAATAATTTAAAGCTCTAGCATTGTTCAGTCACTCAGTCATGTCCTACTCTTAGCCACCCCATGGACTGCAGCATGCCAGGCTTTCCTGTCCTTCGCCATCTCCCAGAGCTTGCTCAAAACTCATGTCCATTGAGTCAATGATGCCATCCAACCATCTCATCCTCTGTCAACCTCTTCTCCTCCTGCCTTCAATCTTTCCCAGCATCAGGGTCTTTTCTAATGAGTCAGCTCTTCACATCAGTGGCCAAAGTACTGGAGTTTCAGCTTCAGTGTTAGTCCTTCTAACGATAATCAGGATTGACTGGTTTGAGCTCTTTGTTGTACAAGGGACTCTCAAGGTCTTCTCCAAAACTGCCAGTCAAAAGCATCAATTTTCCAGTGCTCAGTCTTCTTTATGGTCCCACTCTACATGGACCTTTGTCAACAAATGGATGTCTTTGCTTTTTAATATTCTGCCTAGGCTGGTCTTAGCTTTTATTCCAAGGAGCAGGCATCTTTTAATTTTGTGGCTGCAGTCACCAACTGCAGTGATTTTGGAACCCAAGAAAATAAAGTCTGTCACTGTTTTCATTGTTTCCCCGTCTATTTGACATGAAGTGATGGGACAAGATAACATGATCTTCATTTTTTGAATGTTGAGTTGTAAGCCAGCTTTTTCACTCTCTTCTTTCTTCAAGAGGCTCTTTGGCTCCTCTTCACTTTCTGCAATAAGGGTGGTATCATCTGCATATCTGAGGTTACTGGTATTTCTCCCAGGAACCCTGATTTCAGCTTGTGCTTCATAAAGCCTGGCATTTCACATGATGTACTCTTTATATAAGTTAAATAAGCAGGGTAACAATATGCAGCCTAGACGTACTCCTTTTCCAATTTGAAACCAGTCCATTGTTCCATGTCCAGTTCTAACTGTTGCTTCTTAACCTGCATACAGGTTTCTCAGGAGGCAGGTCAGGTGGTATGGTATGCCCATCTCTTTAAGAATTTTCCAGTTTCTTGTCATCCACACAGTCAAAGAATTTCGAGTAGTCAATGAAGAAGCAGCATGTATCTTTCTGGAGTTCACTTGCTCTTTCTATGATCCAACAGACACTGGCAATTTGATTCTGGTTCCTCTGCTTTTTCTGAATCCATCTTAAACATCTGGAAGTTCTTCATTCATGTACTTTTGAAGCCTGGCTTCGTGAATTTTGAGCATTACTTTGCTAGCATGTGAAATGAGTGCAATTGTGTGGTAGTTTGAACATTATTTGGCATTGCCCTTCTTTGGGACTGGAATGAATACTGAGGTTTTCCAGTCCTATGGCCACTGCTGAGTTTTCCAGATTTGCTGGCATATTTGAGTGCAGCACTTTAACAGCACGATCTTTTCGGATTTGAAATAAGTCAGTTGGAATTCCATCACCTCTACTACCTTTGTTCATGGTAATGCTTCCTAAGGCCCACTTGACTTCACACTCCAAGATGTCTGGCTCTAGGTGAGTGATCACACCATCATGGTTATTTGTGTCATGAAGATCTTTTTTGTATAGTTTTTCTGTGTATTCTTGCCACCTCTTCTTAATATCTTCTGTTTCTGTTAGTTCCAAACTGTTTCTGTCCTTTATTGTGCCCATCTTTGCACGAAATGTTCCCTTGGTATCTCTTGAAGAGATCTCTAGTCTTTCCCATTCTATTATTTTCCTCTATTTCTTTGCATTGTTCCCTTAGGAAGGCTTTCTTATCTCTCCTTGCTACTCTTTGGAACTCTGCATTCAGATGGGTATATCTTTCCTTTTCTCATTTACCTTTAACTTCTTTCCTCAGCCATTTGTAAGGTCACCTGAGACAGGCATTTTGACTTTTTGTATTTCTTTTTCTTCTGGATAGTTTTGACCACTGCCTCCTGTAAAATGCCCTGAACCTCCCTCTATATTTCTTCAGGCACTATATCAGATCTAATCCCTTGAATCTGTTTGCTACTTCCATTGTATAATTATAAGGGATTTGATTGAGGTAATACTGATTGGACTAGTGATTTTCCCTACTGAATTCAATTTAAGTGTGAATTTTGCCTTAAGGAGTTCATGATCTGAGCCACCAGTCAGCTCCTGGTCCTGTTTTGGGTGACTGTATAGAGCTTCTCCATCTTCAGCTGCAAAGAGTACAGTCAATCTGATTTCAGCATTGAGCCTCTGGTGATGCCCATGTGTAGAGTCTTCTCTTGTGTTGTTGGAAGAGGGTGTTTGCTATGAACAGTGTGTTCCCTTGGCAATTTGGCAGTCCCTTGGCACTGGTCATACTAAAATTCCAGTCCCTTGGCACTGGTCATACTAAAATTCCAGTCCCTTGGCACTGGTCATACTAAAATTCCAGTCCTTGGGCACTGGTCATACTAAAATTCCAGATTTCATATTTAACATCATTTTTAAAAAGGCCATCTCTGAGGGTATATTATAACACAATTGCAACTAAGAAGCGACAGACATTCTTCTCAATATCTTAGCCAAAAATAATTTAAACTAGGTCATTTATAGAGAAGAAAACAAGGGAATATTTTCAATAACTTAGAATATAAATGAGATACTATTTGGAAAACACAACTCTAATCTAAAACACTAAATCATTTGGATGATGTTATTTAAGATAAGTAATATATGGGACACAAGACTTTTAAAGTTCACAAGGAGCCATTTGCATTAATCGCAGGTAGATTATCTGCCTCAGGAGCAGTCCTGTGCTACAATTCTTAAGCCTATACCTAACCACACAGAAAAAAATGCCTAACTCTTGAACTAAATTGCCAAAGGTAATAGCTGCAGGAGAGTTTACAAATTCTCTATCTCCAGCTGTGAGAAATAGACCATGTAAACATCTTTAATGACCATCCTACAATATTATCTTTGCCCTGGATAGCTAAGTCTGGCTAGAGCTGTTCACAATGGAGATGAAAGATGGGAGAAAGCAAAATGGACTATGAGAAATAGATGTAAGATCTGCATGCTAAATATATACTATACTATTTGTCCAATATGAACTTCATCATTTCTACCAGGCTTTCATTTATTCCACTATTCTTATGTATCATGTGATAAAACAAGAAATCTTTAGAAGTTGTCAGGGAAAACACTTCCCTGACTTTGCATCAACTCCAGTACCCAGCCTGGCTCTATCCTTCCTTTCAAAGTCATTCCCTTCTCCACTGAAATGCCATATCTTCCAATCTTCTCATCTCTCCCTACCATCTGTCTATTAGATTTGTTCAAAATAGTCAAATCCATGGAAAAAAGGTGGCACTGATCAGGAGACAGCAGAAATGTGTGGAATCTGGACGCATCCATGGAGTGCACCAGCTGCTCTGAAACCTTACTTAGACACTATGAGCAATACAGCTTCCACGCAAACAGTGTTTCACTTTCGTCCTCAACCAAACCATGCTCCTTCAAACAAAAACTATGAATAGTTTAGACTGCTTTTCATTTGAAGTTGAGGTAAAGAGGTGGCACGCCATTTGAATAGAAGTTGTATCTTTTCTCAAAGCACTTGAACTTCCAAGACCCCAAGGCAGAATGCTTGGCCAGTGAACCTGGTTCTTTAATTCACATGTTCCCCTTTCTCTAGACAAACACCCTTCTCATAGTTAGAGTTTTTAAAGCTTCCCAGGTGGCACAGTGGAAAAGAATACACCCACCAGTGCAGGAGCCACAAGAGACATGGGTTTGATTCCTGTCAGGAAGATCCCCTGAAGTAGGAAATGGCAACTCACTCCAGTATTCTTGCCTGGAAAATTCCACGGACAGACGAGCCTGGTGTGTTATACTCCATAGGGTTACAAAGAGTCATACATGACTGAGCGCAGATACAGAGAGAAATTTTAATAAAAACCAGTATTTTCTCAAGCAAGAGGTGACTACAAAATATTTGTTTGTGTGTTTTATCTAATCCAGTATCCACCTGGGCTGGAGTAACTGCTCGGGTGAGAGAACATGTTACTTGATGCTTTGATGAATAAGTCCAAAAGAGCCTTCTACTAGCAAGCTAAATGCATTCACTTGTACTGTTGTACCGTCCTACCTCTGATTAATCTCAGAACCCTCTCGTCTCTTTCCTCTGTTCTCTTTATCTCAAGTATCTAATTTAATTCCTTCATGTAATAGGCCACCATTCTACAATTCTTAGTTTCTTCTTTGGTTCTTTTGGTAGCCAATTTATTTGCTATACTCAAACTCTACACTTCATTACCCATTTAGTACTAACACTTGCCTAGCTAAATTTACTTAGAAAATTAAAACATCTTCCACAGTTTTAACAATAAGCCCACCTTTAAACCCTTTCCTTAATGTGAATGTATCTGATAAGGTTGCCCAATAAAGCCAAAGGTTAGTTACACATACTTAAAAAATGAATGAATTATATCTTTTTCAATAAGGCATAATGTTGACACATGATAAACTTGCCTAAATTATAAAATATCCGATAGATGAAACAAAACATGTAGTTATAATGATCCATGTTGTCTGAAAAAGTTTCCAAGGTTTTGCCTCATTTGTGCTACCCCAGCCTCAGCAGAAGCTTAGAAAAATCTAAAGAGCATTTTATCCTTTCTGATTATTTAAAATCATTATGACTCAATTGTGGGCAAATAATCCTTACAATTGGCATATTCTGCCAATCATTACTCTAGGAATCTTTACTCCATAGCGTGAATTTGCTTCTATTGGTCTTGTGTAGTAGAACTTACTGAATTAGTTGAATAAGGACCACATCTTACACTACATTTTATTTAACACATACCCTAGTCAATATAATAACAACTTTTTGCAAGTTTCAAGACTAATATGTTTAATTATTTATCTTTCAAGACTAATATTTTGCATGTTTCCATCTAGTCAAAGCTATGGTTGTTCCAGTAGTCATGTATGGATGTGAGAGTTGGATTATAAAGAAAGTTGAGAGCCGAAGAACTGATGCTTTTGAACTGTGGTGTGGAAGACTCTTGAGAGTCCCTTGGATTGCAAGGAAATCAAACCAATCAATCCTAATGGAAATCAGGCCTGAATATTCATTGGAAGGATTGATGCTGAAGCTGAAACTCCAGTACATTGGCCACCGGATGTGAAGAACTGACTCACTGGAAAAGACCCTGATACTGAGAAAAATTGAAGGCAGGAGGAAAAGGGGATGACAGAGGATAAGTTGGTTGGATGGCATCACCAGCTTGATGAAGATGAGTTTGAGCAAGCTCTGAGAGTTGATGGACAGGAAAGCCTGGCGTGCTGCAGTCCATGGGATCACAAAGAGTTGGACACGACTGAGCAACTGAACTGAACTGTACTGAAGACTAATATAAAGCTGATTTTCCACTGGGAAAAATTCTATGGTATTTAAGAGTTTTCTGAAATGAGTTATGATTTCCTTTTATGGAAAAATGAAATAAAACTGTTAATAAAATTAGCAATTTAAAAATATGAGTGAAATTTCCTTAAAAATCCTGTTCTGTTACTCTGAAATAAAATTTCTACATTTTTACTTCTTTTGTTTTCTCTCAAAGAATATAAAAGGCATGGTTAAGGTGGCATTGAATAGATAATGCTGATTCTTTTTTTAGCAAAAGAAAAGGTGTTTTGTAATTTTCTAAGAATGCTTATGGGCCTACCTCACTAACCTCACTAACCTCACCAGACAATGCAATAGGAATTACATATGCTTAATAAAAATATTTATATTTTCTTTAGAGATTATTTATCATTGGTTTATTTAAGTGAGCATAAATATATTTGAACCAAATCCTATAATCCTTCCAAATCCTACAATGATATAAAAACAAATTACATGTGAAAAGAATGTTTAAAAGTCAGTTGGTATGCAAAAGCTTTCCTACTGATAGTCCACAATAATTTTCTAAGAAAATCAAGTTAAATAAAAGAAGCTAGAATTTATAGACTTCTTATTAACCTGAGAAAAACACATTAAATATAAAGTTTCATTATATACAGGGAATGTGAGAATGACCCTTTAATCATTTCAATTTTTGATATCAAAGGTGAATAGATTTGAGGGGTGTTGACATCATTATATTATGAGTTTGAGATTCTTAAAAGATTGGTGAAAATAGATACTTCAAAACTCCCCAAATCTTTAGACACTGTGGTTGAGTCTGCAGTTGCCTTAGATATTCCTAGATCTTTTGATGTTTAAAAACAGCTAACTGAATCCAAAACATCAAAATTTAAGGATGGGAGAAGAAGAATGAAGAGGAGAGGAAAAGATTAGGGAGAATGTCTATAGTTTGTTTACTGTCTTATATGGAACTAGAGAAAATAGATCAGCCTATGCAATTAATCTGGAAATTAAACATTATTTCCATAACTGAAGGTGAATATGAAAAATATAATTATTAGTGAACACCTTTTCTTAACATTTATATATTGCTTTCTTTTCAGACAATTTTTTTAGTAAAAATTATTAAAATCTCAATATAATAATATTAATAATATTATTAATAATATACATGCATTTATTAAACATAAATATGCATTTTAATAATAATAAATAATAAACTAATTATAAAATAAGTGTTTTATTAAAATAATCAAATTATTAATTATTTTAATTAATTATAAAATCAATTTAATTTTAATTAATTAAAATTAATTATTTAAAAATAATTAAATTAAAATAATAAAAATAATAAACATGCATTTATTAAACATAAAAGGTAGTACTACATATACTCGCTGGCCCAAACAAGCAAAATCTCTTCTTCAAAAAGTACTGTATCTAAGAAATAATATTAAAACCAAAAGGAAGACAACATATTTTCTTGCTTAAATTTTCTCATTTCATTTTGTGAACAGTTTGTAGCATGGTATATGACAGCTGAAATACAAATTATCCTTTACAAAAATGTCAAAATGATTTGTTGAAAGTAAAAAACTCAAGATTTTAAAACACATTAAAAAATGAAAAGTTAACATTTCATTGTCTAAAATAAAAAAAAAATACTTACACTATGGACTTTTCCAGGCGACTTCCCTGTGAACCAACAATCTCCCCCAATGTACAAAACACTTGTCCCAGAAAGTCCTAAAATAGATAAAAAGATTAAGGCTCTTACGTTCCCAAGCTGTCTTTACGTATTTTGTACATCATATCTGCGTTGTTTTCATTGTTAAGATATTGAATTCTCTAACTTCCAATAATAAACAAAATAAGCTCAAAATGCATGAATTTTAGCATATGATTGTCCCCTAAGTTTGCACAGTCTTCTGTTCTTCTAATCACTAAGTTGGTTTGTTATTATGATTGTTCAGACATTGTATTTGCTTTCTTTCTCTTTTTTAAATTAAAATGAAAATGGAAAACAAGTTCCAGGATTTGAATTCACAATTGACTTGACTTGAGAGGTCCCTGAAATTACTAAACTTTTGTCTGAGAGGGCAAATCATAAACGTATAGGGCAGTGGTAGCTAAC
The DNA here is from genome assembly GCF_963930625.1 of Muntiacus reevesi. NCBI lineage: Eukaryota > Metazoa > Chordata > Mammalia > Artiodactyla > Cervidae > Muntiacus > Muntiacus reevesi. Next base: position 157,458,724 of record NC_089252.1, on the reverse strand, counting down.
ACCAACAGTGCTACTTACAGAAAAGCTGTGTGATGGCACGGCCACAACTAGGACCCAGAGTCACACTGCCAGATGTCTGCGCCAGCACAGCCACTGGCCGTTTATGAGATGGCAGTTATTATGCTGTCCAGTTTCCCCAAACACGTAGTTGTCCCCTTATAGAGCTATTGTGAGAGTTATTATTGCATGAGATAATATTTGTAGATACTAAGAGTTATTACTGCATGAGATAATATTTGTGGTTACTAAGTGCCCCCAAATGGGTTAAGTATAATATTAAGTCTTATTTTCAAGACTCAAAATAACCCTGCAAAATAAGAGGTTTGTTACTAACACTATTAACAAATTTCACATATAAAGAGATAATTCATTAAGAGGTTCTCCTTCAAGTTTTAAGCAATGAATAGCAGAGATAAAACTAACTCAGATATTCTGATTCAAGATTGAAATACTGCCTAAAGATTTAAATATCATAAATACAATGCAACTCCCCATGTTAATAAAATAAGGGTTCCAACACCATCCAGAAATGTGTGTCAAGAAAACATAGAGGTGGTTCAGGGAGAGGCACATCATAGCCTGTGTATGATCCCAAGCTGCCTTAAAGGAGAAAGTGGCAGATCTGTCTAAACTGTACTGTGAACTGGCCCAGAAAAATTCCTAAGAAAGCATGATAGCAAACAAAATGCTGTTTTAAGGTTTACTAAATAAAAAATTTAAATACTTAACAAGCCACAAAAGTAAAAACTATGTTATTCACAGGAAGCTGCCCTAAATCTCATGAGAGAAAAAAAGGCCACTGTAGACTAGGACAGTCAAGGGAGTACTTTTCCAAAGTACATAAGCCTTGAGATCCATGTAGGAATCAGATTACAAATAGGAGAGAGTTGAAGCATTGCAGTCCTAGAGAATAAATCAGAATAACAGACAAGAGTACAATGAAAAAAAGAGCAAACCTTAAATAAAGGGCAGAAACAGAGATGAAGAACCAACACTGGAGAGCCCCCTTGGCCAAACCAAAAAGAAAAAAAAAAAAGCCTTAGAATCAGAAGCAACTGGCAGCCTTTCAGCAACCTTTCAGCAAAGCAGGAACACCATTAGAACAATGGATTCACAAGATTACTCAGCTACCAATTTGCAGAAAGGACTGAGGAGTGAAGAAAAATCTGAAAGGCAGATCAATTAAAAGGCTACAGCAGTTAATAAGAAGCAAAGTGTTAAGTCTCAAGCTGAAGTTGTAGGAAACACTGGGAAGTGTGCCAAAAAATGTCAGGATTTGGTGTAAACTGTACCTGCACATGGGACTTCCTAAGTGGCAACAGGGGTAAAGAACCTGCCTGTCAATGCAGTGAGACATAAGAAATGTGGATTTGATCCCTGGGTTGGGAAGATTCCCTGGAGAAGGGAATGAGAACCCACTTCAGTATTCTGGCCTGGAGAATCCCATGGACAGAGGAGCCTGGAGGGCTACAGTCTAGCAGGTTGTAAAGAGTCAGACACGACTGAAGTGACTTAGCATACCGATGCTTTCACATAGTGGGGGTGTGGCGATGAAGAGAGGGAGAGAAAGAAAAGAAATCTGGATTTGGATCTTGATTGCTGACAGAATAGCAACTCTTTCATTAAACTGCAAATCATTTTAAATTTTGCTTTCAAGTAAGTAAAATGTACTTCACGTAAAAGCTTGACACATTTAAATGAAATATCCTTAAAAATAACATGTCTTTGCCAACTTCGTAACAGACTTTACAAATGTGTCTATAGATTTTTAAAAACAAACATAACTTTTTCTAAGTCACACTGTGCATGAGAGTTTGATACTAAAGATTTGAAATATGTCATTGGTCTTCTAAGTCAGCAGCAAAATATACATGGGGATTCTAGAACTGTTTTCTAAAGATTCTAATACTGATGGGCAGCTGGTCATTCTGCATATTAAATGGATTTGGTCAATAAAAGAACAAGTCTCACTAAAAGCTGTTCACTGCTGTAATAACTCAAGAAAACAGAACAGATATATTGAACATTCCATATTAGAGTCCACATATATTAGCATAGAACACACACCTACCATCATAACTGAACTAAAAGGAAATAAAAATAACAAAATCAATAAAATGAGCACCAAAAAGATGTAGTGTGCATTGAAACATTTTATTGCTACTGCAATAAAGTAGCTACTGCTACTGCAATCTCTGCCCCTAAATATTATGGTACTTATGTAATTGTTTTACATTTGCCTATGTTTGTGTAGTCATGATGTGCATACAATCCATGTGCTATTCATAATGCAAAATTCAGCACATAATATTTAATATTTGTCAACTACTCCTTGTGTTGGAAAAGTTCTACTGAATCCATTTTTCAGTCAGTGTCAGGGAATGTTTAAGTTTAAGGAGTCCTGTATGTTGTTTTCTGTTTCTCAAGGGCCCTCTGTTCTTTATCAGTTCCTGGAAAATGGGAATGAGCAGAGCTGCAGGCAGTTCTCAGGACTGAGGTCATGAGACAGAACGCATACGTGGATTCCTTTCAGTAACTTTTTACTTTTCTGTAAAACTACTTAATCATGTTCCTATTTCTCAAGATGTGAATTGTCTTCTGGCCCTGTGATGATTGTTATTCCCCTAGTTACTGTTGTTATGGCCCTGTGACGATTGTTATTCCCTTAGTTACTGTTGTTATGGCCCTGTGATGATTGTTATTCCCCTAGTTATTGTTGTTATGGCCCTGTGACGATTGTTATTCTCTTAGTCACTGTAGTTATGCATCTAGTTTCGGTGTTTTTCTCAACTTTATTTTTTGCCTAAAGCTTCCTTGTATAGCAATATATAAGCACACGCTGCCATGAATAAAGCACCCTCGTTTCACTTGAGACTTGGGTCCCCCACGTCCTTCTTTTCGTCACTTTCTTTTCCTTTACTCCAGTCCCCAGGTCCTGGTCTGTAAAGACCATAACAAGTCAGCTCAATGGTCTACACTTCTTATGCATTTTACGCAATACTAGTAATTCGTTCAGTTTAGTGTCACAGTTGTGTTTGACTCTTTGCAACCCCATCAATAAAACCAGAGCTTGTTCAAATTCATGTTCATCAACTCGGTGATGCCATCCAACCATCTCATCCTCTGTCGTCCCCTTCTCCTCCCGCCTTCAATCTTTTCCAGCATCAGGGTCTCTCCCAGTGAGTCAGTTCTTCCCATCAGGTGGCCAAAGTATTGGAGTTTCAACTTCAACATCTGTCTTTCTAATGAATATTTAGAAATGATGTCCTTTAGGATGGACTGGTTGGATCTCCTTGCAGTCTAAGGAACTCTCAATAAGAGTCTGCCAACACTACAGTTCAGATCAATCAAATATTACACACTCAGCTTTCTTCAGAGTCCAATTCTCACATCCATACATAGCTACTGGAAAAATCATAGCCTTGACTAGACGGACCTTTGTCAGCAAAGTAATGTCTCTGCTTTTTAATGTGCTCTCTTGTTGGTCATAGCTTTTCTTACAGGAAGCAAATGTTTTTTAATTTCATGGCTGCAGTCACCATCTGAGGTGATTTTGGAGCCCCCCTCCCCTAAAAAAAAAGTCTGTTACTGTTTTCATTATTTTCTAATCTGTTTGTCATGAAATGATGGGACCAGATGCCATATCTTCATTTTTGAATGTTTCATCTTAAGCCAACATTTTCACTCACCTCTTTCACTTTCACGAACAGGCTCTTTAGTTCTTCTTTGCTTTCTGCCATAAGGGTGGTGTCATTGCATATCTGAGGTTATTGATACTTCTCATGGCCATCTTGACTCCAGCCTGTAATTCATATAGCCCCACATTTCATATGATGTACTCTGCATGTAAGTTAAATAAACAGGGTGAAAATGTACAGCCTTGACGTATTCCTTTCCCCATTTGAAACCAGTCCATTGTTCCATATCCGGTTCTAACTGTTGCTTCTTGAACTGCATACAGGTTTCTCAGGAGGCAGGTAAGGTGGCCTGGTATTCCCATCTCGTGAAGAATTTTCCACAGTTTGCTGTGATCCACAGTCAAAGGCTTTGCTGCAGTCAATAAAGCAGAAGTAGATATTTTTCTGGAACGCTCTTGCTTTTTTGATGATCCAGTGGATGTTGGCAATTTGATCTCTGGTTCCTCTGCCTTTTCTAAGTCCAGCTTGAACATCTGGAAGTTCACAGTTCACATTGTGCTGAAGTCTGGCTTGGAGAATTTTGAGCATTATTTTGCTAGCCTGTGAGATGAGTGCAAATATGTGGTAGTTTGAACATTCTTTGGCATTGCCTTTCTTTGAGACTGGAATAAAAACTGACCTTTCCAGTCCTGTGGCCACTGATGAATCTTCCAAATTTGTTGGCATATTGAGTGCAGCACTTTCACAGCATCACCGTTTAGGATCTGAAATAGCTCAACTGGAATTCCATCACCTCCACTAGCTTTGTTCCTAGTGATGCTTTCTAATTCCAACTTGACTTTGCATTCTAGGATGTCTGGCTCTAGGTGAATGATCACACCATTGTGGTATCTGGGTCAAGAGAATCTTTTTTGTACAGTTCTTCTGTGTATTCTTGACATCTTTTCTTAATATTTGCTCCTTCTGTTAGGTCCATACCATTTCTGTCCTTTATTGTGCTCATCTTTGCATGAAATGTTCCCTTGGTATCTCTAGTTTTCTTGAAGAGATCTCTAGTCTTTCCCATTCTATTGTTTTCCTCTATTTCTTTTCACTGATCACTAAGGAAGGCTTTCTTATCTCTCCTTGCTATTCTTTGGAACTCTGCATTCAGATGGGTATATCTTTCCTTTTCTCCTTTGCCTTTTGCTTCTCTTCTTTTCTCAGCTATTTGTAAGGCCTCCTCAGACAATCGTTTTGCCTTTTTGCATTTCTTTTTCTCGGGGATCGTCTGGATCACTGCCACCTGTACAATGTCACAAACCTCTGTCTATAATTCTTCAGGCACTGTCTATCAGATCTAATCTCTTGAACCTGTTTGTCACTTTCACTGTATAATCGTAGGGTTGGATTTAGGTCATACCTGAATGGTCTAATGGTTTTCCCTACTTTCTTCAATTTAAATCTGAATTTGGCAGTAAGGCGTTCATGATCTGAGCCACAGTCAGATCCTAGTCTTGTTTTTGCTGAATGTATAGAGCTTCTTCATCTTTGGCTGCCAAGAATATATTCAGTCTAATATAGGTACTGACGATTTGGTGATGTCCAGGTGTAGAGTCTTTTCTTGTGTTATTGGAAGAGGATCTTTGCTATGACTGGTGTGTTCTCTTGGTAAAACTCTGTTAGCCTTTGCCCTGCTTCATTTTGTACTCCAAGGACAAATTTGCCTGTTACTCCTGGCATCTCTTGACTTCCTTCTTTTGCATTCCAGTCCCCTATGATGAAAAGGACAACTTTTTTTGGGTGTAAGTTCTAGAAGTCTTGTAAGTCTTCATGTAAGTTTTCAATTTCAACTTCTTCAGCATTAGTGGTTGGGGCATATACTTGGATTACTGTGATAGTGAATGGTTTGCCTTGGAAACAGAGATCATTCTGTCATTCTTGAGATTGCACCCAAGTTCTGCATTTCAGACTCTTTTGTTGACTCTGAGGGCTACTCCATTTCTTCTAAGGGATTCTTGCCCACAGTAGTAAATATAATGAGCTCTAAGTAAGTAGTAGTACATTAGGGTCCCTTAATGGATATTTTTAGATATTTGCTCTGTATTTAGACAGAGAAATAAAGACTAGCCAAAATAGAAACTGCTTTATTGTTTCTTATTATAGTTTTGCATTTCAGTTTATGAGCCACTATAATTAGATCATAATAGAATTTCCAGTAATAAATTCAAGTACTTTACTAGAACTCTAACAAACACATAGACCAAATCCACTTTAGAGTGGCTAGCAATTGAGAATGCATCAAATAATTTCATCATATTAACTACAGGGCTTTTGAAAAACTGACCAGGAGGTCAACAAATACCTGTTGAATATATTCATCATTATTTTACAGTCTAAATAATATACAGATAGAACTTAAGTTTTGAAGTCTGTTTAAATGTCTATAAATCATATTGAACAAACCTAGACCACCTGTGTTTGTATTTTGACTGAAAGATTTACTAAAGCCTTTATCTTCAGTATTCTAATCTATAAAATAAACTTTATAAATAATACTTACAAATTAAATTGTTGGGAGATCTAAGTTAGATAACACATTCAAAACACTTAGAATAAATGCCTGGAACATAGTAAGTGTTTAATGAAAATATGCCTCCTCTCTCTTCCCCTATTTTCCTGGAATTAAAGAATATTACTATATACTCAAAACTTTCTGCTAGTCACTAGATTATAGTACTGGAGATACTATAAATATCTGGATAAAATAATATATTTTCTTTTCCAAACTGCTTTACATTCTTGGTCAGTATAAATGCTCATTTTGAGCATCATTATAAAATCCAGAAGTATCTTATCTTTCATGTTAAAGAAATGAGGACAGCCTCAGAGACCTCTGAGACAACACTAAGAGCTCCAACATTCAAATCATAGGAGTCCCAGAAAAAGAAGACAAAGGGAAAGGGTATGAGAAAATATGTGAGGAGATTATAGTAGAAAACTTCCCTAAAATGGGAGGGAAATAGCCACCCAAGTCCAGGAAGCCCAGAGAGTCCCATCCATGATAATCCCAAGAAGAAATATGCCAAAAAACATATTAATTGAACTAACAAAAATTAAACACAAAGAACAAATATTAAAAGTAACAAGGAAAAACAACAAATGACATACAAGGGGATTTCCGTAATGCTAACAGCTGATCTTTTTCAACAAAAATTCTGCAGGCAGGAAGGGAATGGCAGGATATATTTAAAGTGATGAAAGAAAAAAACGTACAACCAAGATTACTCTATTGAGCAAGGATCTCATTCAGATTTGGAAGAGAAATCAGAAGTTTTACAGACAATAAAAATCTAAGAGAATTCAACACCACCATACCAACTCTTTAACAAATGCTAAAGGAATGTCTCTAGACAAGAAAGACAGAAAAGGCCTATAAAAACAAACTGATAACAGTAAGTATGATCACAGGATCATACTTATCAATGATTACCTTAAATGTAAATGACCTAGATGCTCCAACCCAAAGACATAGATTGACTGAATGGCACAAAAGGGAGATCCCTATATACGCTGTCTTCAAGAGAAACACCTCAAACCTGAGGACACATACAGCCTGAAAGTGAGAAGAGGGAAAGATACTCCATGCAAACAGAGATCAAAAGAAAGCAGGAGTAGCAATATTCATATTAGATAAAATAGACTTTAAAACAAAGATTGCTACAGAGACAAGGACACTATATAATGACCAAGGGATCATTCCAAGAAGACATAAAAATTATAAGTATACATGCACCCAACATAGGAGCAGCTCAATATGTAAGGCATATGCTAACAACTATTAAAGAGGAAACTGACAGTAACACATTAATAGTAGAAGACTTTAATACCCCAGTCACATCAATGGACAAATCATCCAGACAGAAAATTAGTAAAGAAACACAAGCTATAAATGATACATAGGACAAGTTGGACCTAATGGATATCTATTGGCATTTCAACCCCCCAAAATAGATTTCGCTTTTTTCTCAGATGCACATGTAATATTCTCTAGGATAGGACACATCCTGGGCCACAAATCAGGCCTTGGTAAATTTCTAAAAATTGAAATAATCTCAGGTATCTTTGCTGATCACAGCTTTGTGAGATTAGATAGCAACTATAGAAAAAAAAAAAAAACCCATGAAAAACACAAGCACATGGAGTCTAAACAATGCACTTACAAAGAACCAACAGATCACTGAAGAATCAAAAAGGAAATCAAAATATGGCTAAAAACAAATGACAACAAAAACATGACAACTTAAAATCTATGGGACGCAGGAAAAGTAGTGCTAAGAGGGAAGTTTATAGCAATACAATTCTACATCAAGAAGCAAGAGACATCAAATACATATGTAACACTAAACCTAAAGCAACTACAAAAAGATGAACAACAGCAAAACAAACACAAAAACAAAACAAACAAAAACAACAACAAAAATCCGAAGTTAGTAGAAGGAAAGAAATCATAAAGATCACAGCAAAAGAAATGCAAAAGAAATGAAGGAGACTATAGCAAAGATCATACAACTAAAAGCTGGCTCTTCAAGAAGATAAAATTATAAAACTATTAGCTAGACTCATCAAGAAAAAAAGGAAGAAGACACAAACCAATAAAATTACAAATGAAAAAGAAGTTACAACAGGCAACACAGAAATACAACGGCTCATGAGACTACCATGAGCAACTATATGCCAATAAAATTGGACAACCTGGAAGAAATGGACAAATTCTTAGAAATGTATAATTTTTCAAAATTGAACCAGGAAGAAATAGAAAATATGAACAGACCAATCACAAGCACAGAAATCAAAACTATAATAAAAAAAACTTCCAATAAACAAAGCCCAGGGCTAGATGGCTACATGGGCTTCCCAGGTGGCACTGGTGGTCAAGAATCTGCCTGCCAATGTAAAGATATAAGAGACACGGGTTTGGTCCCTGGGTCAGGAAGATCCCCTGGAGGACAGCATGGTGACCCACTCAAGTATCCTAGCCTAGAGAATCTGATGGACAGAGGAGCCTGGTAGGCTTCAGAGTCCATGTGGTTGCAAAGAGTTGGACACAACTGAAGCAACTTGGCACGCATGCGGCTGACTACAGAGGCAAATCCTACCAAAAGCTCAGAGAAGAGTTAACACCTATCCTAGTCAGACTCTTCCAGGAAATCACAGACAAGGGAAAACTCATGAACTCACTCTATACACTGGTATCATAATAATACCAAAACCAGACAAAGATGCCACAAAATAAGGAAATTACAGGCTAATATCACTGATGAACATAGATGCAAAAATTCTCAACAAAATTCTAGCAAACAGAATCCAACAACACATTAAAAAGATCATACATCACGATCAAGTGGACATTATACCAGGGATACAAGGATTCTTCAATATCCACAAATCAATCAGTGTGATACACCATACTAACAGATTCAAAGATAAAACCATATGATCATCTCAATAAATGCAGAGAAAGACTTTGACAAAATTCAGTATCATTTGTGATAAAAAAACAATTCAGAAAGTAGGCAAAGAAGAAACACACCTCAATATAGTAAAGGCCATATACAACAAACCCACAGAAAACATTATACTCAATGGTGAAAAACCGAAAACATTTCCTCTAAAATCAGGAATAAGACAAGGGTGTCCACTCTCGCCACTATTATTCAAAATAGTTTTGGAAGTTCAAGCCATAGCAATCATAGAAGAAAAAGAAATAAAATGAATCAAGATTGAAAAAGAAGAAGTAAAACTCTGCAGAAAACATGGATGTCTACAAAGAAAACACTAAAGATGTCACCAGAAAAATACTAGAGTTAATCAATGAATATAGTAAAGTTGCAGTATATAATATTAATATACAGAAATCCTTCTGCATTCCTACACACTAACAATGAAAAATCAGAAAGAGAAATTAAGAAAACCAGCCTATTCACCACAGCAACAAAAAGATAAAATACTTAGGTAAAAATTTATTTAAACAGACAAAACACCTGTATGCAAAAAACTGTAAGCTGCTGATGGAAGAAATCAGAAATGTCACAAACAGATGGAGATGTTCTTGGACTGGAGGAATCAACATAGTGGAAACAACTATACTTCCAAAAGCAATCCGCAGATACAATGCAATCCCTATCAAACTACCAAAGGTGTTTTTTGCAAAACTAGAACAAATAACTTCACAGTTTGTATGAAAACACAAAAGATACTGAAGAGCCAAAGCAATCTTGAGAAAGAAGAATTAAACTGGAGGAATCAACCTTCCTGACTTAAGACTATACTACAAAGCTACAGTCCTCAAGACACTATAGTACTGGCACAAAAACAGAAATATAGACTAACAGAGCAACATAGAAAGCCCAGAGATAAATCCATGCACTTATGCACACTTTATCTTTAAAAAAGGAAGGAAAAAGTATATAATGGAGAAAACATACTCCCTTCAGCAAGCAGTGCTGGGAAAACTAGTCAGCTACTTGTAAAGGAATGAAATTAGAACACTTCCTAAGACCATACACAAAAATATAGTCAAAATGCATTAAAGACCCAAATAGAAGACAAGAAAATATAAAACTCTTAGAGGAAAACAGGCAGAACACTCTCTGATATAAATCACAACAAGATCTTCTATAATCTACCTCCTAGAGTAATGGAAATAAATATAAAAACAAACAAATGGGACCTAATTAAATCTAAGAGCTTTTGCACAACAAATTAAACTATACGTAAAGTGAAAAGACAACTCTTGAGTGGGAGAAAATAATAAACAAAATAAATAACAAAGCGGTTCAGCAGCTCAATATCAGAAAAACAAACAACCCAATCAAAAAGTGGACAGAAGACATAAACAGATATTTCTCCAAAGGAGACATGCAGATGGTTAATAAACACATGAAAAGATGTTAAATATTGCTTATTATTAGAAAAATACAAATCAAAGCTATAATGAGGAAACATCTCACATGGGTCACAATGGCCATCATCAAAAAGTCTACAAATAATAAATGCTGGAGAGGTTGTGGAGAAAAGGGAATCCTCTTATGCCATTGGTGGGAATAAAAACTGATATGGCCACTATGTAGAATATCATAGATATTTCATAAAAAACTAGGAATAAAACTACCATATGACCCAGCAATCTCACTCCTCAGCATATATCTGGAGAAGACTATAAATGAAAAAGACACATGCACCCCAATGTTCATTGCAGCACTATTTACAATAACCAGGACTTGGAAGCAAGCTAGATGTGATATACAGATGTAATATACAGATGTAATATACAGATGAATGGATAATGAACTTATGGTATATACACAATGGAATATTACTCAGCTATAAAAAGAATGCATTTAAGTCAGTTCTAATGAGGTGAATGAACCTAGAGGCTATTATACAGAGAAAAGTAAGTTAGAAAAAGAAAGACAAATATCATATACTAACACATGTATGAGGAATCTAGAAAGACAGTACTGAAAATCTTACTGCAGAGCACGAAGGAGACACAGACATTTTGGACACAGTGAGGGACGGAGAGGGTGGCATGATATATGAGAAAAGCACTGAAATATATATATTACCATATGTAAAATAGATAGCCAATGAGAGTTCGTTGTATGGGAGAGGGAACCCAAAGCCAGTGCTCTGTGACCTTAGGGATGGAATGGGGAGAGAAGTGGGAGGGGGTGTTGAATTAGGAGGGAATATATGCATACTTAATGCTGATTCATGTTGATGTATGGCAAAAACCATCACAATACTGCAAAGTAACTATACTCTAATTTAAAAAATTAAATGTAAATAAAATGTTATTTATTTTCAATGTAATTATTAGGTAAGTTGTGGACATACAACTTTAATATGAATCAATTAACAAAAATACCAGTGAAATCATGATACACTAATTTAATTTTTAATCATCTTAAAAAACATAAAAATGTGAACTTACATGTTTGGACAAGTTGGGACTCTTTGAATCAACATCATACCTAAAAAATTAAAATATACACTTTAAATTATTTCCACAAGTGAAGCTAGAGAAAAACAGTATTTTCCCCCCCAAAAAATGATATAAAAAATGAATCAAAAGTATATGACAGGGAGAAAAACTGAGCAAATTTAGAAATTTCTCATAAACTCTGGCCTACATACTAAAGGCAGCATTCATAAATCCTGGGTCGTTTTATTTCTACCACCTAAGTAGAAGTCTTAATTTTAATAATTTCACAGTCATCTGCTCTTCTTCTGAAGAAAATTTTAAAATTTCCCTTTTCTGTGAATCAATAGATTCATAACCCTCCCTAAAAGCTGAAATTTTTAAAAGTGCTGAAAACAGGCTGTCATTTGTATATATAATAATTCTTATTTAATATCATAAATACTCGTATTAACTTTGAAACTGGCAAAAGTAATGAGAGAGTAATTTTCTCCAATCATAAGATTTAGGGAAAACATGTATTTTGTAGAAAGAAAATGTGTTTATATAGGACTACTATATTCCTATTTTTGATCAGTTGGTATTGGAAGCAAATGATTTTTTGAAGAAATCCTGGGAAAATATCACTCACTATCACTTAGTCCCTCGTTTTAATTTTTTTTTTCAAAAGCACAATGGTTGCTAACATTTAAAACAACCTCAATTTGCTGAATTCTTGAAGAGGAAAATATTGGTACTGGCTCCAGTCTTTCTCCCAAATCATATTCTTTTCACATTCCTGTGCATAGCTACCTAAGCAAAAATAACTTTTTTTTAATGGCTCATTAAAATCTTTCTTCTCACATAACAAGAATGTTTTCCCAGAGAAAGAAAAGTATCTCAGTCAAAAAAAGCATAGAAACAGAGTTCACTGTGTATACTGATTCTTGGCATAGGTACGCCTACTCCCTGGTAAAGAATGTTTGCCACAAACTGGCTTTAAATTTGTGTGATGCAAATGACCGTCTTAGAAGAGTTACAAATTACTTTCCTTCCTATCAGGACAGTTTGATCACTCTCAGCAGCTGTAAATTAGAGTTCTGAATCAGCAAATTGCCAACATCTACTAAAGACCTACAAATATTAGTTAAAAAAAAAAAAATTCTTATTCAAGACAATTTTTGAGGGTAAGATTAAAATTAGCAACTGTAGAAATATCATAGCTAAAGTATAACTCTCCTGACTCTTTCTCATGTCATTCCTGGAAACTGTTTTCTATAAAGGATTTAGTGTGGGCTGGGGAGAGATAAAATGGTATATTCTCCAAACAGCTTCAACAATACATAAACTGTGAACTTTCGGATGTTCAAGCTGGTTTTAGAAAAGGCAGAGGAACCAGAGATCAAATCGCCAACATCCATTGGATCATCAAAAAGTAAGAGAGTTCCATAAAAACATCTATTTCTGCTTTATTGACTATGCCAAAGCCTTTGACTGTGTGGATCACCACAAACTGTGGAAAATTCTGAAAGAGATGGGAATACCAGACCACCTGACCTGCCTCTTGAGAAATCTGTATGCAGGTGAGGAAGCAACTCTTAGAACTGGACGTGGAACAGACTGGTTCCAAATAGGAAAAAGAGTACAGCAAGGTTGTATACTGTCACTGTGCTTATTTAACTTATATGCAGAGTACATCATGAGAAATGCAGGGCTGGATGAAGCACAAGCTGGAATCAAGATGCCAGGAGAAATATCAATAACCTCAGATATACAGATGACAGCTCCCTTATGGCAGAAAGTAAAGAAGAACTAAAGAGCCTCTTGATGAAAGTGAAAGAGGGGAGTAAAAAAGTTGACATAAAGCTCAGCATTCGGAAAACTAAGATCATGGCATCTGGCCTGTTTACTTCATGGCAAATAGATGGGGAAACAGTGGAAACAGTGAGAGACTTTATTTTGGGGGGCTCCAAAATCACTGCAAATGATGACTGCAGCCATGAAATTAAAAGACGCTTCCTCCTTGGAAGAAAAGTTATGACCAACCTAGACAGCATATTAAAAAGCAGAGACATTACTTTGCCAACAAAGGTCCATCTAGTCAAGGTTATGGTTTTTCCAGTGGTCATGTATGGATGTGAGAGTTGGACTGTGAAGAAAGCTGGGCGCTGAAAAATTGATGCTTTTGAACTGTGGTGTTGGAGAAGACTCTTGAGAGTCCCTTGGACTGCAAGGAGATTCAACCAGTCCATCCTAAAGGAAATCAGTACTGAATATTCATTGGAAGAACTGATGCTGAAGCTGAAACTCCAATACTTTGGCCATCTAATGTGAAGAACTGACTCATTGGAAAAGACCCTGATGCTGGGAAAGATTGAAGGTTAGAGGAGAAGGGGATGACAGAGGATGAGATGGTTGGATGGCATCACCGACTCAATGGACATGAGTTTGAATAAACTCGAGAGTTGGTGATGGACAGGGAGGCCTGGCGTACTGCAGTCCATGGGGTCTTAAAGAGTCGAACACGACTGAGCGACTGTACTGAACGAGAACATACTGTATATCCCAGGGAGCTCTATTCAATGCTCCTTGGGGAACCTAAAGGAAAAAGGAAATCTGAAAAAAGGGGCAATCTGAGTGAACTGAACAGAACTGATCATGATATATTCAGCTCAATTCAATAAGCAAAAGTGAAGTGTTTGTGTTTTCATCACAAGGAATTTAGGTATCTTCAAATACAATCCTCCTTAATTGCCTTTAACAAAGTTTTTTGATGCTATTATCTCAAAAATAGGTAATTTACAGCAAACCTCCTAAATCATTAGATAATATAAAACCTCCCAAGTCTTTAGATAAACCTCCCAAGGCTTTAAATAGTATGATGTATTACAATGCTTTCAAAATTACCATGATTTTTCTTTTATGGGAGTTTTCCTTCTAACTTTCTAAAAATATCATTGGCTTTAATTATTAGTCAGAACATAAACACTACATCCTAAATGGTAAAAATATATCTGCGTGCATGGGGCTGGAGACTGTGAGTGTGCGTGTGTGTCTATGTTTATGAATGCCATAATCGCCTTAATTCCCCTGAAGTTCCAACTAAGGCCCAAAGCTGAAAACAAGAGATACTAAATTCTTCCTTATGCTTAGCTCAGAGCTGCCAGTAAGTCACTCTCATTAGGGTCAAACCCTTCTCTAGAAAGCTTACTCATGAAGTGACAGGCTATTCACTATCTCTGAAGGGGTAGGAGGAGGTTCTTTCCATTCCCCAAAGCAAGGTGAAGGGGAGCTCCGAAATATAGGATGATTGTGTGAGGGGAGGATAGCATCTAGTCCTCTGTCATGGAGTTGCAAAGAGTTGGACATGACTTAGCAATTGAACAACAACAACAATAGGTCCATTCTTGGCTGCTAGTGGAAGAGAATGTTAGCTGACAATGCTGGGAAGTGCTGGGAAGATCTCCTGGAGAAGGAAATGACAACCCACTCCAGTACTCTTGCCTGGAAAATCCCATGGACGGAGGAGCCTGGTAGGCTACAGTCCATGGGGTCACAAAGAGTAGGACATGACTTCATGACTTCACTTTCACTTTTCACCTAAGTCAAATTTAGACCTGTAACTCCCTTGTTGGTGTACCCAAATGGAAAAATTAGAGCATAAGTAGTTATATATGATTTCTTATATTCTTCAGAAGATATTACATACTGAAACAGCTACCCACACTTCTTGCTCAGTGACAACTGTTCTACCAATAATAAAGTTTTCAATTATGACAACAAAGAGAATTATAAAATATCTATACTATTATATGTGTAACAATTATAACAAAATTAATGAATGTGAAAGTTTATGACTTCATCTGTGATAAAGCATAGCACTATGATAAAACATAGCATAATAATAGAAACCATGTCTCTTGAATGATACATCAAATCAAACAGGCAGGAGAAGTTTACAACTCATAGCTGACAAACTAACCTTAAAATATCTCAACCAAATGACCATAATAATAATTTTGGATTAATCAGAACTTACAGGAATTTGGGCCAGTGATGTCAGAAATATATATTCATTCATTTTCTCTCTCTCTCTCTCTCTCTCTGATGACAATTTTCCATCAGCACTGAAAGTTAACTAAAAAAACCTCCTGAAAGCCATTTGCAAACCTTCCATAATATGCAATTGAAAAGCTTCTTTTCAATAAAAAAAAAAAATAGAAATTTGTAAAATTAATATAAAGGTTAACTAAATAAAAAACAATTCTGAAAGCCACTTACATCTATGTTGGCCAATTTAGACTACTGTATTATTAAACAATGTTGTTCCTTCAAGAGGCCATGCTACTGTAAGTATGTTAGGGTATTTCCATTAATACTCTGAGTGACATAGGGTGAGATAGCTGTTGCTGTTGCTGTTTAGTTGCTAAGTCATGTCCGACTCTTTGTGACACCATGGATTGTAGCCTACTAGGGTCCTCTGTCCATGAATACTGGGAGTAGGTTGCCATTTCCATCTCCAGGGCATCTTCCCAACCCAGGGATCGACCCTCCGTTTCCTGCATGGTGGATTCTTTACCACTGAGCCATCAGGGAAGCCCCAGGTTGGGATTACAGGTAATTTTATTGACTACTTTATCCTTTTCTCATTTCCCACATTTTCTGCAATGAATATTTTTTCCTAGAAGCAACACACTGCTAAGACAAAATTTAAAAACTAATCAGTTAGGAACAATGGATAAATAGGTACTCAAAACTAGAGAAAGATTACACTACTTTTCATGTTTATTTAGATAGATATGGTAGAAAAATCACAGTGTTAAAGAAAGTCTGCTCTCACAGGTTGTATGAGATACTTATATAAATGGATAATTAGAAGAAATTGTTAGTTCAGTTCAGTTCAGTCGCTCAGTCATGTCCAACTCTTTGTGAACCCATGGACTGCAGCACACCAGGCCTCCCTGTCCATCACCAACTCCTGGAGTCCACCCAAACCCATATCCATTGAGCCGGTGATGCCATCCAACCATCTCATTCTCTGTTGTCCCCTTCTCCTCCTCCCCTCAATCTTCCCCAGCATCAGGTTTTTTTTCTTTTTTCAAATGATTCAGCTCTTTGCATCAGGTGGCCAAAGTATTGGAGTTTCAACTTCAACATTAGTCCTACCAATGAACACCCAGGACTGATGTCCTTTAGGATGGACTGGTTGTATCTCCTTAAAGTCCAAGGGACTCTCAAGAATCTTCTCTTAACACCACAGTTCAAAAGCATCAATTCTTCAGCACTCAGCCTTCTTTATAGTCCAACTCTCACATCCAAGCATGACTACTGGAAAAACCACACCCTTGACTAGATGGACCTTTGTTGGTAAAGTAATGTCTTCGGTTTTTAACATGCCGTCTAGGTTGGTCATAACTTTCCTTCCAACTTAAAGTGATATCAAAAATAGTGCATAAACTAAGAAAATATATTTGTTACTTTTCTTGACAATCTTCTCCAGGTATCCCTTAATCAGGTCCTAATTTTCTGAATGTTTTAGAGATCATATAAAATTCAAATATTACTTGACTTAAATTTCTGAAATTAACCAACTACATTCAAAAGTTTATATGATGCTTGCATGCCCAGTCACTCAGTTGTGTACAACTTTTTGTGACTCCATGGACTGTAACCCACCAGGCTTCTCTGTCCATGGGATTATTCTAGCAAGTATACTGGAGTGGGTTGCCATTTCCTCCTCTAACTGATGCTTATTTAATTACATTTTACAACATGCTTTCATATTTCAAACATTATAAAATTTCTATGAGAAATACTATACTTTTTTTGGAAAAAAGAAAAAATTGAAGAAGTTAAAAATATATCATTCATGTACACTGCTTTGGTACTTTCTTTCTTCTTGTTACACTATCATAAAATAAAAAACTAGTGTCCATTCTAATCAAACATACTACTTTCCTACATATTCCTACTTTTGCATAGTTAAATATATTCTATCGTTATATTCAGAGTAAAGTAGAACACTTCAAACATAATACTTTCATTAGTTTTAGATAACCAAGAGAAAAATTAAAATTACATAGTTCAGGCATTATTTACTCTCCATAAAGTTTTAGAAATTCAGGTTTTGTACCATTAAATTATAAACTATTTCAGGCATGGGCTTCGCAGGTGGTCCAATGGTTAAGAATCCGTCTGCCAATGCAGAGAACATGAATTTGACTCCTGATACGAGAAGATCCCACGTGCCATGTAGCAACCATGCCCGTGCACAAAAATTACTGAGCGTGTGCTGTAGGGCCTGCATGCCCCACAGCCACCAAGCTCACATGCCTAGAGCGCGACAGGAAGAGAAGCCGCCACAACGAGAGGACCCTGCACGCAACAAGGGGTATCCCCACTCACCACGACCCGCGAAAACACTCACGCAGGAAAAAAGGCCCAGGACAGCCAAAAGTTAATAAGAAAGACGGTTGGTTCGGCCAATTTACAAAGAAGATAAAAAAATATTAATTATTTTTATGCAAAATTTGACTCTATATTAGAGTGCTCAGACCCTTGAGCATGTCAAGTTAAACCCCCATCCAGGCCTTGGTATTCTCTTTTATAGCAATCGGATAACTGCCTCAGGAATATATTGGGTTGGTTAAATCTATTTACATATATTAATGATTCTACTACAAACTGTAAATAATATCAGTAGTATTACTATCACACACCACATCTTTTTGTCTGGTACTTACAGAACTTACATACTAACCCTCAAACTACATGAGTTTTTATAATTATTTTAGCTTAAAAATAACTGGAAGATATTAGTAACAAACATATTAATCCATCCAATCATTGTTCTCTTCTATATTTCCATCAGTGTGTTGAAGTTTTGTTTTCTTTTTTTTTTAATCCCCTGAATCATGTACAGTCGAGTTAAACGATATTACTGATTTATGACAAAATACTAGAGATGTATATTAAGTTCTACCAATGCCCTGACTTTCTTCCTACCTTTAAGACTTCCCTGTCCATGCTAAAGATACCTAGGTAGGCCTGACAATCATGGTACAAGTATCTGGTGCTTCCTAAACATAGTACATTCTCATTTGAGTCGTTGATTTGTGAAATTAACACTTGAAATGATATTTAGCAAAACAGACATAATATTTAAATGACTAACCAACACTGAATTCAGTGAAATTTATTTTCTTACTGGAAACTCCTTAAAATCCATTAGCTTCCTTCATCCCACGTTCAGTAGAGATGAGCATGTGATCACCATCTGTGTTCAGGTAAATCATTCTTTACCTACTTCTTTCCAGAATGACCTGGCCAGCTCTTAAATTTTGCTCTCTAGTTACTGACTTGCATTTGATTGCTATCATCCTTTTGAGACCAACATTTTCCTTCTTTTCATTCTACTTGTACAATTCTATAATAGCCACAATTATGAATGTCAAATGACTTGAACTTAAGAAACCAATAAAAAGAGGAGCAAAATGAGACACTGTAGAAAAATGAGTGAGTAAAGCCTCCTGGCCGCAACTACTCATGATGATGACAGGGGCCTGATGACAGACAGTAAACAAAAGAAAACAGAAGGATGATTCTAAGAATCAGAGCAAATATCTAGACAAGGAGTTTAAAGAACCAACAAAGCACATATGATCTTTAAGATGGTCTCAAAGGTTAGAAGCAGTCTTAGCCATATCATTTCCTCTTAAAATATGACTGAGTAATATATATTCTGAAAAGGCAAGAAAACAGCAAACTGTTTCTGTAAAAAATACTGCAGGATTACATGTAATAGTGAAAATAGTCATCAGTAAATGTCTGGATAAGTAAACTGCATTTCTTTGAATAATTAAAATCATGCAACCATTAAAATTAATGAAAGAATGTCTATATATTTAATGGCATAGAAAGATATCTAAACAATATAAGTAACTAGATAGTATTTGAGATATTCAAAATATTGAGATTCCATATACAGGTATATATTTAAAGAAAAGGGATCTGCAAATGCATTTACAGTTTTGGTTGTTTATGCGTATGTGCGTGTTTTGGTGCTGGGGTAACAGGAACTTTCACTTTATAAATGCCTCTATTATTTAAAGTTTATAATAAGAATGTATTTCTCTTAAATGCAAGAAAACAATACATATAATTAAGAAAGAGAATAGTAGAGAAAGGAAAATAAAGAATGAGAATAAAGAATCATGAAATACTGACTAACTTATAATAAAGTTAGATATGAAAGTAACTGGTAAAAATTAAGAAAGTACCATGCTGAGAAAGAAGGAAATTTCTTAAAAACGATTCCTATGGAGGCCTTGGACAATGGAAGAATGAAACCACGTTCTGTATGATTTATATGTCTGTTTTCAAATAGTAACACTGTATGTAATCACCATGATAAACATGGTCAGGGAATCATTACATTCTACTTTTCAGTTTTTTCTCAGGCAGGAACCTCATTTTTATTATTTAGAAAAGTGTTTCAAGGAAATAAAAACCAAATGGGGCATAAAAAATTTTGTTTAATAAAATAATAAATACTTAGAACTCCTTTAGCTCATGAGGAAAGGGAGTGGTTTAAGATTCTCCTTTTTTAAACAGAAACACTACAGGTTATTTTATTGTACACATCTTAGAGGAAAATGAGAAAGACTACAAACAGCAAAGAACTTTTGTTTTTCATTAGAAGGAAAATCATAGCATTTTCAAATAAGACACTGATAGCTTTTGTTATCAAAAATATCTATAAACTGTTACAGCATGTATACTGTATTGTTTTCAGCTACTTAAGACATTTTTCTTTTTAAATACTTGTGATGTTCATAAAGTCTCTGGTTATTTTTATATAGAAAGCACATACTATAATACATGCCATAGTTTTCGCTTTCAATAGATTTCCTTCAACAATCACCACAGTTCACCTCTGGGGAACAAAAGTGCAATAACTCAGTTATAGACTGACTCCGGAATCTCTGTGGACAGGGAGTTGAATTTAAAGGTAATATTTTAATATGTCTGATTCAGTATCAAAATAACAAGAATATTAAAAATTTTAGCTTTGGCAGCCTAAACTTAGAAATATGAGCCCATGAACAAATAAAGGGAGCCATAGTTAGGTAAAGATCCATGTAATATGGGGTTTCCCAGGTGGCTCAGTTGTAAAGAATCCACCTGCCAATGCAAGAGATGTAGGAGATGTGGGTTCAATCCCTAGGTTGGGAAGATCCCCTGGAGGAGGAAATGTCAACCTGCTCCAGTATTATTGACTGGGAAATCTGATGGAGAGAGGAGCCTGGCAGGCTACAGTCCATGAGGGTGCAAATAGTCAAGACACGACTGAGCATGCACACACAAATGTACACACACATACCATGTACTATACAAAGAAACAACTGAGAGAAATCTAAAAATCTGAGAAAGTCAGTCATGAAAATACATGAGGATCCCCCTGGAGTATATGCAGAATTTGTAAGACACCTATTCCACAGCAGGATTTGAAAGAATGTCCATAGACTCAACCCAGCATTTCAACAAGGTAATTACTTTATATATTTTTAATAAATAGTAAATAATCTATAATATGCAAAGCAGTGCTGGGGACAGTGCTCAGGCCACACTCTAAACAGATTTAATCTGATTTCCTGCTAATATCTATTTAGTACAACCGGAGCACCCAGCATCATGTTATGAATGTAGTCTTTAAAAATCTTGGTTTTTTTTTTTCAAATACGAGTTTTTCTGGAACTTACAAATCAAAACGAAGATTCTCTCTTTCTTCAAAAAAGTAGTCCAGAATAAATTTTCTTACAAAATCAGGATTTAAAGTATTATCAATTACTTCAGTTCTTCCAAACTGTTGAGAAAAAAAAAAGGGAGAGGTTAAAATCAAGTTTTGCATGGTTACTTATTGCAGTATAGAACTTAATATATTTCCTTGAAAACAGAATAAATATTCAAATGCTTGATAAAGCCCTTCAGAAAAGGTTTTAAAGATCAAATCATCCCTCTTCAACACTCAGGGAATTCAAACAAATTCAAACTCATGGAGTTCATACAAATTTATTAGAAAAGCAGCTTCTGAAAATTCACATAATAACTGTAATACTTCCTCCACTTTTCTCCCCACTTGAAAGCCATATCCTTTTCCATTCAAAAGAAGCTATTTCTACCTTTAGTTTATCACAAATATTCTTCTTAACCTAGTGCATAACTAAGCCAACCAATGCATATTCTTATAACCGGAGGGCACAGTTATAAGAATATGTGCTCATATTCAGTTCATAATCAAGCTGACCTCTACATAGAATAGTTTCTTAGCTATGTTCTGGAAAGAACTTTCTTATAATATATCACACACTTCAGTCATTTTTTTTGTTTCCTTGTTTCCTTCTCTTTTAATTCTTAAAGTATCTAGAGAGTCAAAATGAGACCTATGATTCTTGCATGTTTTTAAACTACTGTATTATTTTTGCTTAAAAAAATAAGCTTTTCCATCTTAGGGTAAACAAAACTCCATATCTAGTACTCTTTTCTTGCAATGTGAAAGAAGGTCATCTGCACTGCTTTCAAAGATGATCAAAAATACAAATCTCATATCTCTTTTTTGTATTTGGCTTTCCTTCTTCCCCTTCTACTGACATGGAATTCTAAAATTTAGAGAAGAGCTAACACCTATCTTACTCAAACTCTTCCAGAAAATTTCAGATGAAGGTAAACTTCCAAACTCATTCTATGAGGCCACCATCACCCTAATTCCAAAACCAGAC
The DNA here is from genome assembly GCF_963930625.1 of Muntiacus reevesi. Lineage (NCBI taxonomy): Eukaryota > Metazoa > Chordata > Mammalia > Artiodactyla > Cervidae > Muntiacus > Muntiacus reevesi. The sequence continues at coordinate 157,436,363 of NC_089252.1, read as the reverse complement.
AAAGATGCCACAAAAAAAGAAAACTACAGGCCAATATCACTGATGAACATAGATGCAAAAATCCTCAACAAAATTCTAGCAAACAGAATCCAACAACATATAAAAAAAATCATACACCATGACCAAGTGGGCTTTATCCCAGGAATGCAAGGATTCTTTAATATCTGCAAATCAATCAATGTAATACACCACATTAACAAATTGAAAGATAAAAACCATATGATTATCTCAATAGATGCAGAGAAAGCCTTTGACAAAATTCAACACTCATTTATGATTAAAACTCTCCAGAAAGCAGGAATAGAAGGAACATACCTCAACATAATAAAAGCTATATATGACAAACCCACAGCAAGCATCACCCTCAATGGTGAAAAATTGAAAGCATTTCCTCTGAAATCAGGAACAAGACAAGGGTGCCCACTCTCACCACTACTATTCAACATAGTCTTGGAAGTTTTGGCCACAGCAATCAGAGCAGAAAAAGAAGTAAAAGGAATCCAGATAGGAAAAGAAGAAGTGAAACTCTCGCTGTTTGCAGATGACATGATCCTCTACATAGAAAACCCTAAAGACTCTTCCAGAAAATTACTAGAGCTAATCAATGAATATAGTAAAATTGCAGGATATAAAATTAACACACAGAAATCCCTTGCATTCCTGTATACTAACAATGAAAAAACAGAAAGAGAAATTAAGGAAACAATACCATTCACCATTGCAACAAAAAGAATAAAATACTTAGGAGTATATCTACCTAAAGAAACAAAAGACCTATACATAGAAAACTATAAAACACTGATGAAAGAAATCAAAGAAGACACAAACAGATGGAGAAACATACCGTGTTCATGGATTGGAAGAATCAATATTGTCAAAATGGCTATTCTACCCAAAGCAATCCATAGATTCAATGCAATCCCTATCAAGCTACCAACGGTATTTTTCACAGAACTAGAACAAATAATTTCACAATTTGTATGGAAATACAAAAAACCTCGAAGAGCCAAAGTAATCTTGAGAAAGAAGAATGGAACTGGAGGAATCAACCTGCCTGACTACAGACTCTACTACAAAGCCACAGTCATCAAGACAGTATGGTACTCGCACAAAGACAGAAATATAGATCAATGGAACAGAATAGAAAGCCCAGAGATAAATCCACGAACCTATGGACACCTTATCTTTGACAAAGGAGGCAAGGGTATACAATGGAAAAAAGACAACCTCTTTAACAAGTGGTGCTGAGAAAACTGGTCAACCACTTGTAAAAGAATGAAACTCGAACACTTTCTAACACCATACACAAAAATAAACTCAAAATGGATTAAAGATCTAAATGTAAGACCAGAAACTATAAAACTCCTTGAGGAGAACATAGGCAAAACACTCTCCGACATAAATCTCAGCAAGATCCTCTATGACCCACCTCCCGGAATATTGGAAATAAAAGCAAAACTAAACAAATAGGACCTAACGAAACTTAAAAGCTTCTGCACTACAAAGGAAACTATAAGCAAAGTGAAAAGACAGCCCTCAGATTGGGAGAAAATAATAGCAAATGAAGAAACAGATAAAGGATTAATCTCAAAAATATACAAGCAACTCCTGAAGCTCAATTCCAGAAAAATAAATGACCCAATCAAAAAATGGGCCAAAGAACTAAACAGACATTTCTCCAAAGAAGACATACAGATGACTAACAAACACATGAAAAGATGTTCAACATCACTCATTATCAGAGAAATGCAAATCAAAACCACAATGAGGTACCATTACACGCCAGTCAGGATGGCTGCTATCCAAAAGTCTACAAACAATAAATGCTGGAGAGGGTGTGGAGAAAAGGGAACCCTCTTACACTGTTGGTGGGAATGCAAACTAGTACAGCCACTATGGAAAACAGTGTGGAGACTTCTTTAAAAACTGGAAATAGAACTGCCATATGACCCAGCAATACCACTTCTGGGTATACACACTGAGGAAACCAGATCTGAAAGAGACACGTGCACCCCAATGTTCATCGCAGCACTGTTTATAATAGCCAGGACATGGAAGCAACCTAGATGCCCATCAGCAGATGAATGGATAAGGAAGCTGTGGTACATATACACCATGGAATATTACTCAGCCGTTAAAAAGAATTCATTTGAATCAGTTCTAATGAGATGGATGAAACTGGAGCCCATTATACAGAGTGAAGTAAGCCAGAAAGATAAAGAACATTACAGCATACTAACACATATATATGGAATTTAGAAAGATGGTAACGATAACCCTATATGCAAAAAAGAAAAAGAGACACAGATGTACAGAACAGACTTTTGAACTCTGGGGGAGAAGGTGAGGGTGGGATGTTTCGAAAGAACAGCATGTATATTATCTATGATGAAACAGATCACCAGCCCAGGTGGGATGCATGAGACAAGTGCTCGGGCCTGGTGCACTGGGAGGACCCAGAGGACTTGGGCGGAGAGGGAGGTGGGAGGGGGGATCGGGATGGGGAATACGTGTAACTTTATGGCTGATTCATGTCAATGTATGACAAAACCCACTGAAATGTTGTGAAGTAATTAGCCTTCAACTAATAAAAAAAAAAATAAAGAGGGAATCTTAACCTTTAGTTCTGAACAGTATTATCAGTTCACTTCAGTTCAGTTAAGTGGTTCAGTCATGTCCGAAACTTTGTGACCCCATGGACTGCAGCACACGAGACTTCCCTGTCCATCACCAATTCCTGAAGCTTGCTCAAAGTCATATCCATCCAGTCAGTGATGCCATCCAACCATCTCATCCTCTGTCGTCCCCTTTTCCTCCTGCCTTCAATCTTTCCCAGCACCAGGGTCTTTCCCAATGAGTCATTTATTCACATCTTGAGAACCCCATGAAAATACTGTGCATGCTCTCTTATCAGAGAACTAACTTACTAAAGTTCAAAGAAAAACTTTTTATTAGGGAGAAGACTGAATCCCAGGTTCAATCCCCTGGAGAAGAAAATGGCAACTCACTCCAGTAAAATACTGTCTGGGAAATCCCATGGACGGAAGATCCCGGTAGGCTACAGTCCATAGGATCACAAGAGAGTCCAGCACAACTTAGTGGCTAAACAGCAAGTAAATTATTAATCCACCATAAAGTAAAGATCATGAGTTTATCACATAAATTGTGATAATAAAACTATGATAGAAAATATTGATGATGAAGATTCATTATGGCTGTTACTAACTATCCAAAAAAGAACTAGGTTGCAGAAGCTTATGCATTGGGCAGTGTTTTATATCTTGGACCAAAATCATAAAGGCAAATCATAACCCAGGTAACTAATTCAACATTTCAAAAATATTACACATGTATCTGAACAATAATAGTAATTACAGTCATCACTTACTGAGTACTTTACTTTGTTCTTCCCTGGTGGCTCAGATGGTAATCTGCCCACCAGGGTGAGAGATGTAAGAGACATGGGTTCGATCCCTGGTTTGGGAAGATCCCCTGGATACTGGAATGGCAACTGCATTGCTAATGCTACTCAGTGCCAACTGTCTTGCTGTTCACACTGTCTATGCTGTTTGCTGAGCCCATGGCAGGCAAAGCCTGAAGTAAAAGGCTAGAAGAAGCCTTGACGAGACGTAGGAACTGCAGACACATTTATTCTCTCCTGGCTGACACAGCAGACAAAGCGGCAGCCATAGCATAACCTAACACAACACAAACCTCTCTCCTGGCTGGTGTAGAGGCCGTAACAGTGTTCACTCCTGGCTGATGCAGCAGCTGTAGCAGTAGACACGCTATATTCTCTCTTCTCGTGGCTGACCCAACAGACACAGCTGTGATGATGCAGCAGTAGTGCCCGCTGCTTTTTAGGTGGAGCTCATATATCCCTACTGCACAAAGTAGACTGTGACCGAGCCAGTACCTCATGTTGCCCATGTGCAGTGCTACAAAGGACCTCAGCTGTTAGCATTTACAAAAGGTGAGGTGGGTGAGCCTGAACAGCCATCTGGGCTAAATTGCTCTCTCCCCACAGCAACGCCTTCCAGTTTTCCTGCCTGGAATTCCCATTGACGGACTATGGTCCCCGGGGTCACAAAGGGTCAGACACAGTTGAGAGACTAACACTCTCACTTACTTTGTTCTCAGCACTTTTCACGCATCACTTTAAATCTTTATCATAACTCCACAAGGTAGGTATTAGGATTCTTGTTTAAAGATGAGAAAATTGATGTATAGTGTCCCAACCTAACTCACTTTGGTTACAAAATCTACTTTCATTCTTTCTAGGACTCTTGTCTATTTCAGCATAGAATATATTAGGCCCTGGGAAGATTCAAAAATAAGCCTATCCCTGGTCTTTAATTTTAAAGAAATGGGAATAAGGACATGTACCAAATAACCCAGGGGAACCCACGCACCCAAGAAAAGCAGTGCAGAGGTCAAATAGTAAAAATTTGCATCAGAGAGAATCAGGGCCCTCCCAGCCTTTGTCCTGCCAGGAGGGAAGATGGTTCTCAGACCAAAGCAAGACGTATCAAATGAGCAAATGTAAACACTCTCAAAGAGAAACTCGCCCAGTGCCCACATTCCTCAGCACTCCAATCCCTCTTGTGGATTTTAACGCAAACCCTCACTCAGAAGGAAGAAGATAGAGTGGAATTCTCATGGTAAGGTTTACTGAGTTGCATGTAAGCCAGCAACTTGGGCCTCAATTCAGTTCAGTCACTCAGTTGTGCCTGACTCTTTCTGACCCATTGACCACAGCACACCAGGCTAGTCTGTCCATCACCAACTCCTAGAGCTTGCTCAAACTCATGTCCATCAAATTGGTAATGCCATCCAACCATCTCTTCCTCTGTCATCCCCTTCTCCTCCCACCTTCAATATTTCCCAGCATCGGGGTCTTTTCCAATGAGACAATTCTTTACATCAGGTGGCCAAAGTATTGGAGCTTCAACTTCAGCATCAGTCCTTCCAATGAATATTCAGAACTGGTTTCCTTTAGGATTGACTGGTTTCATCTTCTTGCAGTCCAAGGGATTCTCATGTCTTCTTCAACACCACAGTTCAAAACCATCAATTCAGTGCTCAGCTTTCTTTATGGTCCAACTCTCACGTCCATACATGACTACTGGAAAAAACATAGCTTGGACTAGACAGACTTTTGTTGCCAAAGTTAAGTCTCCGCTTCTGCTTTTTAGTATCTTGTCTAAGTTGGTCATAGCTTTTCTTCCACAGAGCAATCATCTTTTAATTTCATGGCTGCAGTCACCTTCTGCAGTGATTTTGAAGCCCAAGAAAATAAAGTCTGTCACTGTTTCCATTGTTTCCCCATCTATTTGCCATGAAGTGATGGGACAGATGCCATGATCTTAGGTTTTCGAATGTTCAGTTTTAAGCCAAATTTTTCACTCTCCTCTTTCACCTTCATCAAGAGTTCTTCAGTTTCTCTTCACTTTATGCCATAAGGGTGGTATCATCTGCATATCTGAGGTTATTGATATTTCTCCCAGCAATCTTGATTCCAGTTGATGTTTCATCCAGCCCAGCATCTCACATGATGAAAGTTAAGTTATATAAGTTAAACTTATATAAGTTTATGCATATAAGTTAAATAAACAGGGTGACAATACACAGCCTTGACGTAGTCCTTTCCCAATTTGCAACCAGTCTGTTGCTCAATGTCTGGTCCTAACTGTTGCTCTTGACCTGCATACAGATTTCTCAGGAGGCAGGTAAGGTGGTCTGGTATGCCCATCTCTTGAAGAATTTTCCACAGTTTGTTGTGATCCACACAGTCAAAAGCTTTGGCGTAGTCAATAAAGCAGAAATTTTCCTGGGACTCTCTTGCTTTTTTCGATGATCCAACAGATGTTGGCAATTTGATCTCTGGTTCTTGTGCCTTTTCTAAATTCAGCTTGACTATCTGGAAGAAGGGCCTCTGAGCCATTAAAACAAGTTTGTCTTAAGGGACAATGCTTTTCAGCAATATGGGTGGCTAAGTATACTCTGCTATCTCAACAAAAGATTAACATGAAGCCATTAAAATTTATCTAAGCATCTATTAAATATGAACATCTAATATGTCTCCTGACACATAGCCCTGAAATTGCTTTTAACAATGTCACCAGTGACCTTCATATTGCTAAATTAAGTGGTCACATATCGGCTTTCATTATATTAGACTACTCAGTAGCATTGAACAGAGTTGCCCATTTCCTTCTTTTTGAAGCAGCCTCTTCTGATTTTTTGACACCACATTTCTCCATTTTTCTCTTCTTCTTAGATTCTCAGATATGCAATCTCTTTCTTCATCTTTTTATCTTTACTCTTCTATTAGATTATTTAATCTGTTCTTTGGCTTTAAATCTCATCTACATGATGATAAATTCCAAATGTATATCATCAGCTCAGATTTGCCTCTAAGTAAAGACGGATGGGTCATAGCAGGGAGTTCTGACAAAATGTGATCCATTGGAGGAGGGAATGGCAAACCACTCTAGTATACTAACCATGAGAACTCCATGAACTGTATAGAAGGGCAAAAAGATATGACACTGAAAGATGAGTCCCCCAGGTTGGAAGGTCTCCAATATGCTGCTGGGAAAGAGTGGAGAACAACAACTAATAGTTCCAGAAAGAATGAAGTGGCAAGGCCAAAGCAGAAATGACCCTCAGTTGTCGATGTGCTTAGTGATGAAAGTAAAATACAATGCTGAAAAGAAGAATATTCCATAGGAACTTGGAATGTTAGGATCATGAATCAAGGTAAATTGGATGTGGTTAAGCAGGAGATGGCAAGAGTAAATAAACATCAATATATTAGAAATCAGTGAACTAAAATAGATGGGAATAGGTGAATTTAATTCAGATGACTATTATATCTACTATTGTGGGCAAGAATCCCTTAGAAGAAATGGATTAGCCCTCATAATCAACTAAAGAGTCTGAAATGCAGTACTTGCATGCAACCTTAAAAATGACAGAATGATCTCAGTTCGTTTCCAGAGCAACCCATTCAACATCACAGTAATACAAATCTATGCTCCAACCATGGATTTAGAAGAAGCTGAAGTTGATAAGTTCTATGAAGACCTAGAAGATCTCCTAGAACTAATAGCAAAAAACAAAAACAAAAACATGTCCTATTCATCATAGGGGATTGGAAGCCAAAAGTAGGAAGTCAAGAGATTCCTGGAGTAACAGGCAAGTTTGGCCTCAAAGTACAAAATGAAGCAGGGCAAAAGCTAACAGAATTCTGCCACTAGAACATGCCGGTCATAGCAAACATCGTTTTTCAACAATACAAGAGATTACTTTACACATAGATTTCACCAAATGGTCATACCAAAATCAGATTGATTACATTCTTTGTAGACAAAGATGGAGAAGCTGTATACAGTCAGCAGAAACAAGACCTGGAGCTGAATGTGGGTCAGATCATCATCACAGCAAAAATCAGGCTTAAACTGAAGAAAGCAGGAAAAACCACTAGGCCAGTCAGATATGACTTAAATAAAACCCCCCAGAAATATACAGTGGAGGTGATGAATAGAATCAAGGGATTAGATCTAGTAAACAGAGTGCCTGAAGAACTAAGGACAGAGGTCCATCATATTGTAGAGGAAGCAGCGAACAACACCATCCCAAAGAAACAGAAATGCAAGAAGACAAAGTGGTTGTCTGACAAAGAAGGCAAACTAGTTGTCTTTACAAAGAGTGGAAGAAAGAAGAGAAGCAAAAAGCAAGGGAGAAAGGGAAAGGTACACTCACTAAATGCGGAGTTCCACAGAATAGCAAGGGGAGACAATGCCTTCTTCAATGAACTATGCAAAGAAACAGAGAAAAACTAAAGAAAGGGTAAGACTAGTAATATCTTCAAGCAAATTGGAAAAATCAAAGGAATATTTCATGCAAAGATGGGCACAATAAAAGACAGAAACAGTAAAGACCTCATAGAAGCAGAAGAGATCAAGAAGGGATGGAAAGGTTACACAGAAAGGATCTTAAAGACCCGGATAACCACAATGGTGCTCTCTCACTCAGAGCCAGACATTCTGGAGTGTGAAGTCAAATGGGTGTGAGGAAGCACTGCCGCCAATAAAGCTAGTGGAGGTGATGGAACTCCAGCTGAGCTATTTAAAATCTTAAAAGATGATGCTATCAAAGCACTGCACTCAATATGTTAGCAAATTTGGAAAACCCCGCAGTGGCCACAGGAGTGGAAAAGTTCAATCTTCATCCCAATTCCCAAGAAGGGCAGTACTAAAGAATGTCCAAACCACCGGACAGTTGTATTCATCTCCAAGGCTACTAAGGTTATGCTCAAAATCCTCTAAGCTAGGCTTCAGCATTACATGAACAGAGAACTTCCAGATGTTCAAGCTGGGTTTAGAAAAAGCAGAGAAACTAGAGAGCAAATTGCTAACATTTTCTGGATCATACAAAGCAATGGAATTCCAGAAAAACATCTACCTCTGTTTCACTGACTACACTAAAGCCTTTGACTGTGTGGATCATGACAAACTGTGGAAAACTCTTAAAAAGATGGGAATATCAGACAATCTTACTCTCTTCCTGAGAAACTAGTATGCCATTAAAGAAGCAACAGTTAGAACCCTGTATGGAACTACTGACCGGCTCAGGACTGAGACAGGAGTATGACAAGGCTGTTTATTGTCACTTTGTTGATATAACTTATACGCAGAGCACATCATGCAAAAATGCCAGGCTGGATGAAGCAGAAGGTGGAATCAAGACTGCAGGGAGAAATATCAACAACCTCAGACATGCAGATGATACCACTTTAATGGCAGAAAGCAAAGAGGAACTAAAGACCCTCTTTATAAAGGTGAAAGAGAAAAGTGAAAAAGCTGGCTTAAAACTCAATACTAAAAAAAAAACTAAGATCATGTCATCTGGTCCCATTACTTCATGGCAAATAGAAGGGGAAAAGGTGGAAGCAGTGACCCAGTTTCCTCTTCTTGGGCTCTAAAATCAATGTGGATGGTGACTTGCAGCCAGGAAATTAGAAGACTTCTTGGCAGGAAAACTCTGACAAACCTAGACACTGTGTTTAAAAGCAGAGACATCACTTTGCTGATGAAGGTCCATATAGTCAAATCTATGGTCTTTCCAATAGTCATGTACAGATGTGACAGCTGGAAAATAAAGAAGGCAGTGAAGTGAAAGTCACTCAGGTGTGTCTGACTCTCTGTGACCCCATGTACAATATAATAGTCTATAGAATTCTCCAGGCCAGAATACTGGGGTGGATAGCCTTTCCCTCCTCCAGGGGATCTTCCCAACCCAGGGATCAAACTCAGGTTTCCTTCAGTACAAGCAGATTTTTTAACAGCTGAGCCACAAGGGAAGGACAAGAATACTGGAGGGGGTACCCTATCCCTTCTCCAGTGGATCTTCTCAACCCAGGAATCAAACTGGGGTCTCCTGCATTGCAGGTGGATTCTTTACCAACTTCACTATCAGGGAAGCCAAAGAAGGCAGAACACTGAAGAACTGATGCTTTTGAACTGTGATTCTGGAAAAGAGAATCCCTTGGAAAGCAAGGAGATCAAACCAGTTAATCCTAAAGGAAAGCAACTCTGAAACTCTTTCTTAGAACTGATGTTGAAGCTGAAGCTCCAATACTTTGGCCACCTTGTGTGACCAGCAGACTCATTAGAAAAGACTGTGATGCTGGGAAAGATTGAAGGCAGAAAGAAAAGAGGGAGACAGAGGATGAGATGGTTGGATGGAATCACAGATTCAAGTGACATGAACTTGGGCAAACTCCAGGAGATGGTGAGGGACAGGGAAGCCTGGCATGCTGCAGTCCACAGGGTCACAAAGAGTTGGACATGGCATGGTGGCTGAACAACAACAAAGACTCATGCATACAACTCTCTTGTTGACTTATACATGTTGTATTCTTATGGGGTCCTCACAATTAACATTTAAACTAAAATATTTATTTTATAACACAGCTACCATCCCAGTGCTTTCTGACATAGGGTGGTGTTATTGGCATATCTTAGGTTACTGGTATTTGTCCCGGAATTCTTGATTCCAGCTTGTGCTTCATCCAGCCAAGCATTTTGCACGATGTACTCTGCATATAAGTTAAATAGGCAGGGTGACAATACACAGCCTTGACATACTCCTTTCTCAATTTGGAACCAGTCCATCGTTCTATGTGCTGTTCTAACTGTTGCTTCTTGAGCTGCATACAGATTTCTCAGGAAGAAGAAAGGTAGTCTGGTATTCCCATGTCTTGAAGAATTTTCCAATACAATCCCAAAGAAAGGCAATGACAAAGAATGTTTGGCATTCCAATCCCAAAGAAAGGCAATGCCAAAAGAACACTCAAACTACTGCACAATTGCACTCATCTCACATGCTAGCACAGTAATGCTTAAAATTCTTCAAGCCAGGCTTCAACAGTTCATGAACCATGAACTTCCAGATGTTCAATCTGGATTTTAAAAAGGCAGAGGAACTAGATACCAAAATGCCAATATCCGTTGCATCATCAAAAAAGCAAGAGAGTTCCAAGAAAACATCTACTTCTGCTTTATTGAGTATGCCAAAGACTTTGACTGTGTGGATCACAGCAAATTGTGGAAAATTATGACACCACCCTTATGGCAAAAGCGAAGAAGAGCTAAAGAGCATCTTGATGAAAGGGAAAGAAGAAAGTGAAAAAATTGACTTAAAACTCAACATTCAGAAAACTAAGATCATGGCATCCAGTCCTATCACTTCATGGCAAATAGATGGGGAAATAGTGGAAATAGTGACAGACTTTATTTGGGGGGCTCCATAATCACTGCAAATGGTGACTGCAGCCATGAAATTAAAAGACAATTGCTCACTGGAAAAAAAGTTATGACCAATCTATACAGCATAGTAAGAAGCAAAGACATTACTTAACCAACAAAGGTCCATCTAGTCAAGGCAATGGTTTTTCCAGTAGTCATGGATGGATGGGATAGCTGGACTATAAAGAAAGCTGAGTGCCAAAGAGTTGAAGTATTTGAACTACTGTGTTGGAAAGGACTCTTGAGAGTTCCTTGGACTGCAAAGAGATCCAACCAGTTCACCCTAAAGGAAATCAGTACTCAATATTCATTGGAAGAACTGATTCTAAGGCTGAAACTCCAATACTTTGGCCACCTGATGCAAAGAACTGACTCATTGGGAAAGACCCTGATGAGAGAGATTGCAGATGGGAGGGGAAGGGGATGACAGAGAAAGAGATGGTTGGATGGCATTACTTACTAGATGGACATGAGTATGAGCACACTCCGAGTTGATGATGGAAGCGAAGCTGGCGTGCTTCAGTCTACGGGGGTCACAAAGAGTCGGACACGACTGAGTGACTGAACTGAACTGAACTGAAGAATATTCCAGTTTGCTGTGACTGCACAGTCTGAGGCTTTCGTGTAGTCAATAAAGCAGAAATAGATGTGTTTTTTTTTTTTTTTTTTTTTAATTCTCTTGCCTTTTCCATGATCTAACGTATGTTGGCAATTTGATCTCTGGTTTCTCTGCCTTTTCTAAATCCAGCTTGAACATCTGGAAGTTCTCAGCTCACATACTGTTGAAGCCAGCTTAGAGAATTTTGAGCATTACTTTGATAGTGTGTGAGATGAGTGCAATTGTGCGGTAGTTTGAACATTCTTTGGGATTGGAATGAAAACTGACTTTTTACAGTCTTGTGGCCAGTGCAGTATTCCACATTTGCCGGCATATTGAGTGCAGCACATTTAGAGCATATTTTTTTAGGATTAGAAATAGTTCAGGTGGAATATCATCATCTCCACTAGATTTGTTTGTAGTGGTGCTTCCTAAGGCCCTCTTGACCTCACATTCCAGGAGGTTTGGCTCTAATTGAGTAATCATCAAATCATGGTTATCTGGGTCATTATGTTCTTTTTTGTATAGTTCTGTGTATTCTTGCCACCTCTTCTTATCATCTTCTGCTTCTGTAAGGTCCATAACATTTCTATCCTTTATTGTGCCTGTCTTTGCATGAAATTTTTCCTTGGTATGTCTAATTTTCTTGAAGAGATCTCTAGTCTTTCCCATTCTGTTGTTTCCTCTATTTCTTTTCATTGTTCACTTAGCAAGGTTTTCTTTACTTTCCTTTCTACTCTTCAGAATTCCTCATCAGATGTATAAATCTTTCCTTTTCTCCCTTGCCTTTCACTTCTCTTCTTTTCTCAGCTACTTGTCAGGCCTCCTCAGACAACCATTTTGCCTTTTTGCATTTTTTCTTCTTGGGGATGGTTTTGATCACCACCTCCTGTACAATGTCATGAACTTCTGTCCATAGTTCTTCAGGTAATCTGTCTATCAGATCTAATCCCTTGCATGTTTGTCACTTTCACTGTATAATTGTAAGGGATCTGATTTAGGTCATACCTGAATGGCCTAGTGGTTTTCCCTGTTTTCTTCAATTTAGTTCTGAATTTGGCAATAAGGAGTTCATGATCTTAACCACAGTCAGATCCTGGTCTTGTATTTGCCGAATGTATAGAGCTTTTCCATTTTTGGCTGCAAAGAATATAATCAATCTGATTTTATATTGACTATTCGGTGATGTCCATGTGTAGAGTCTTCTCTTGTGTTTTTGAAAACAGGATTTGCTATGACAGTGTGTTCTCTTGGCAAAACTCTGTTAGCCTTTGCCCTGCTTCATTCTGTACTCTAAGGCCAATTTTGCCTGTCACTCCAGGTATCTTTTGACTTCCTACTTTTGCATTCCAGTCTCTGATGATGAAAAGAACATTTTTTTTTTTTTTTATGTTAGATCTAGAAGATATTATAGGTTATCATGGAACCATTTGACTTCAGCTTCTTTGGCTTTAGTGGTTGGGGCATTAGACTTGGATTACTGTGATACTGAATGGTTTGCCTTGGAAACAAGCAGAGATCATTCTGTCATTTTTGAGACTGTACCCAAGTACTGGATTTTGAACTCTTCTGTTTACTATGAGGGCTACTCCTTTTCTTCTAAGTGATTCTTGCCCACAGTAGTGGATGTAATGGTCATCCAAATTAAATTCACCCAATCCAGTCCATTTTAATTCACTGATTCCTAAAATGTCAATGTTCACTCTTGCCATCTCCTGTCTGACCACTTCCAATTTACCTTGATTCATGGACTTAACATTCCATTTTCCTATGCAATATTGTTCTTTACCGCATCGGACTTTACTTCCATCTCCAATCACATCCACAACTGGACACTGTTTTCACTTTGGTTCTGTCTCTTCATTCTTTCTGGAGTTATTTCTCCACTCTTTCCCAGTATATACTGGGCACCTACCAACCTGGGGATTTCATCTTTCAGGGTGATATCTTTCTGCCTTTTCATACTGTTCATGGGGTTCTCAAGGGAAGAATACTGAAGTGGTTTGCCATTCCCTTCTTAAGTGGACCACATTTTGTCAGAACTCTCCAGCATGACCCATCCATCTTGGGTGGCCCTACATGGCATAGCTCATAGCTTCATTTGAATTAGACATGACTGTGATCCATGCGATCAGTTTGGTTAGCTTTCTGTGATTATGGTTTTCATTTTCTCTGCCCTCTACAGAATAAGGATAAGAGGTTTGTGGAAGCTTCCTCATAAAAAGTGCAAACTGGCATAATAAGAAATTTATAGATAAACTATGACAGTTCACCTCACAGAAAAAATGTTAATTTTTACCCAGAGCATGGAATTATTAACTATCAACCAAGTGATTAATCTTCTTGACTTAAATAAAATTTGTGTTGTTGTTGTTTTTGGCTAGTTGCTAAGTCATGTCTGACTCTTTGCAACCCCTATGGACTGCAGCATACCAGGCTTCCCTGTCCTTCACTATCTCCTGAAGTTTGCTCAAACCCAAGTTTAGATCTTAGCTGATACCTTAAATCACAAAATAAAATCTTTCTTATTCGTTGGAAAATGCACAGTTGCATATTATTCTGTGCAGGCCACAAAGAGTTACAATTTTGAGGAAAGAGAATTATTAATATTTATTAATTGTATATACCCAGAAACAACTACTTTTTAAAAAATTGCAACCAGTATCCTAAAACATCTTTTTCTGAATATCAACAATACTGAATTTTTAGAAGTACCTACACACGTGATTACAATAATCTCTGACACAAGGAATATATAAATACGTGGACAGGAGAATGTTTTAACATAATTATATGGCATTAAATTTCCTTATCTCATAAATAGAAAACTGTTAGAAAAAAAAGTTTTTTTTTCCTCCACAAATGTGAAAGTTTTAAGTTATTTGAAAAAGTATGTAAACTGTTAATTTTATTAGAAAACAAAACACTATTTGTTGTAAAAACTTTACAAAAAAAATAAAATACAATTCACAATCATGTCATTGGAAGTTTTCCTTTGTTTTATACTTGAGCTAATTGGATAAATACCTGTTTTTTCCATGTAGGAACAAATCTTGCTGAAAATAACAGAATGGAAATAGTCCTGATTTTTAAATCAACTAATTGCTAAACTGCTCCACAAGAGCTATACTGGAAAGAACATTCATCTAGTGACTGCACCAAGCAAATGAACTCTGTTATGAGAAACATGTTCATGAAGGTTTACTATATGGTGAAAGGCAGAACAATCATTCTATCTCACATCATTTCATTTGTCTAATTGAAAGCCATGGAGAAAAAGAGCTCATGTGGACTGCAGCACATTCTTTATATCAGTTATTAAATTACAAAAGCAGAATGGACCTAACAGAAGCAGAAGATATTGAGAAGAGCTGGCAAGAATACACAGAAGAACTATACAAAAAAGAACTTAATGACCCAGATACCACGATGTTGCATTCACCCATCTAGAGCCAGACATCCTGAAGTCTGAAGTCAGGTGGGCCTTAGGAAGCATCACTACAAACGAAGCTAGTAGAGGTGATGGAATTCCAGCTGAGCTATTTCAGGTTCTAGAAGATGGTGCTGTTAAAGTGCTGCACTCAATAGGTCAGCAAATTTGGAAAATTCAGCAGTGGCCACAAGACTGGAAGATGTTAGTCTTCACTCCAATATATCATGAATCTGTTGGACTATTCCTGAAATATATTTGTTTTAAAACTGAAAATGAAGTATGTAATTCACTACTTTTACAAACTAAAGAAAAATCATATGAGCACCTCATAGATGCAAATATATGAAAATTTTACCCTTAGTGTCAGGAACAAGACAAGAATGCGTCCTACCTCCGCTTTAATTCAACACTGTGCAGAGGTAGTTGTCAGTATAATAAACATCATGATTAGAAAGGACAAAAATAAGACTTTAGGTACAGATTACAAGAGTGTATGAAGAAAATTTTTTTTAATTTTAAATTCACAAATTACTATTAGCAAGTTAAGCAAGGTGACCTCAATTATTCAAAAAATCAAATAATATTTTACATGCCACAATAATAAACAGAAATAAGAAATGACAAGTTACTTTAGCATCAAAAATATCTGATCACTAGAAACAAATACAATTAAAGATGTACAAGACCCTCCCACAGAAACTATAAAATATTATTCAGAAAAACTAAAGAAAATTTAAATAAATACAGCAATATCCATATTCATGAGTTACAAGGCATACTATTTTACATACTTCAGTTCTCTGAAATTATTAATAATCTATAATACAAACTCAAATCTCAAGCTTGTGTGTGTGTACACCCATGTGTGTATATGCGTTTATGCATGTACGTGTATAAACTGACAAATTCTAAAACGTTTATGGTCATGGTAAAAGCTAAGAATATCTTATGTGTTCAGAAAGCTATTTTCCTGTAAGTCAAATCTGGCCTTCCACCCATTTGTAAATTAATGTTCATTGGGGCATAGCCCTAATTAACCATTCATATATAGTCTATGGTGCATTTATGCTACAATAGCCCCAGAGAATATAGGGGAAACCTAGTCTAAAATATTTACCCCGGTCCCTATTTGTATCTTGTTCCTTATGTCTTGACCTCTGACCTAGAAAATCTTGAAAAAAAACAAAACAGAAAATAACTACAAAATACATACAACTACTTATTAAGATGGCATAGGATAAACATAAACAGAATCCTAAACAATGTCCTCACATCTAGTCACTTCATTAATGTCAAAGGACATAAGTTTGTGCAATAAAGAAAGAAAATATCTTCAACAAATGCCCCTGAATCAAAGTAAGTCTTACCTCAAATCATACACAAAAATTAATCCCAGAGGAATCATAGATCTAAATATGAAAGCTAAAACAATAAAACTTATAGAATATAACACTGGAAACATCATCATGGGCTTCAAGTAACAAATATTCCTTAAACAGAACAAAAGAGATCAGAAAGGAATAAATTACTATTACCACCTAAATTAAAGTTACGAACCTCTGTTCAACAAAATATATGGTTCAAAGAGTAAAAAAGTCATGCTACTACAGAGGAAAAGATATTTGCAAGACATAATAAGGAAAGAAGCAAGAAAATAAGGAAAACACCTGAACATAACACTTCATAAGGGGATAACCAGATGGCTATTAGGCCTACCAAAGTGTGCTCAGAATTATCAGGAAGTTAATATTCAAATGGAAATATATTTTTTTAATTAACAATACAAAGTACCAACAAAGACATACTACAGTGAGAATAGTGTGTGAAAAATTCTGGAAAACAATTAATCAGTATTTACTGAAAATGAAAATACACATACCCTGTGGCTCAGAAATTTTACTCCTACATGTACAGACAATACCAAATTACAATTATAAGATCTAAAACACATGTATTGGAATAGTCCAATCATAATCATAATATAATATTATCATAATCATAATATTCAGCAACTGGTGACAATTCAAAAATCTGTCCAGAGTAGAATGGATAAATAAATTGGGATATATTCAAAAAATAGAAAATCATACAGCAACAAATATAAAATACTTTGCCACATGCATGGATAGATTCCATAGACATAATTCTGAGAGACACAAACTAGACATGAATAAATATATAAATATATGATTTTATTTACTTGAGGCTTAAAAATATGCAAAACTATTTTACAGTGCTAGAAGTTAGGATTCAGGTTTAATCTGGGAGGAAGGAAGGGCACAGTCAGAATTCCTGAATGCTAGTGATATTCTACTCTTCATATGGGGGTGGTTACATGATGTATTTGCATCTAACAATTCAGTGTGCTATATGATGTATCCTGGAGAAGGAAATGGTAACCCACTCCAGTAGTCTTGCCTGGAAAATTCCATGGACAGAGGAGCCTGGTAGGCTATAGTCCGTGGGGTCGCAAAGAGTCGGACACGACTGAGCTACTTTACTTTTACTTTGCTTTATATGATGTATACCCTTCATCTGGGTGTTTTATTTCAATTAAAAGATATACTAAAATTAGAACAGGAATACAGTCATTAAAAAGTAGGAAATTATGGTATTTGCAACAATGTGGATAAATCTTGAATGTATTAGGCCAGTGAAAAAAGACGAACAGAGGCAAAAATTGTATGATCTCACTTATATGTGGAATCTAAGAAAACCAAAGTCACAGAAACGACTGATTGATGGATGCCAGGGATCAGCAGGTAGGAGAAATGAGTGAAGCTGGTCAAAGGGTAAAATCTTCCAGTTATAATACAAATATAAATAAGTTCTTGGGATGTAATATACATCATAGTGATGATACAATACCATACTGTATTTCTGAAAGTTGCTAAGAGAGTAGATTTTTAAAGTTCTCATCAAACACAAAAAAGAATATATACACATATATATATATAATCATTACACCTTAAACTCACACACTGTTCTATATCAATTACTTCTCAATAAAGCTGGAAAGATAAAAAATAAAAGTTGATCCAAAAAAATTAGTTCAAGAGAAGAAAATTATTCTGGATTTGATTTTCAGCTAACAATCAGAAAAGTTCAGTTGAAAGCATGATTCTTGTTCAGTTGGATATAAAATACTGATAGAGCTGTGCTGTGTTAGTCACTCAATCATGTCTGATTCTTTGGGCCCCCAAGGACTGCAGCCCACCAGGCTCTTCTGTCCGTGGGGACTCCTCCAGGCAAGAATACTGGAGTGGGTTGCCATGCCCTCCTCCAAGGGAGCTTCCCAGCCCAGAGATGGAACCCAGGTCTCCCCCAGTGCAGGCAGATTCTTTACCATCTGAGCCACCACCGGGGAAGCCCAAGAATGCTGGAGTGGGTAGTCTATCCCTTCCCCAGGGGTCTTCCTGACCCAGGAATCAAACCAGGGTCTCCTGTATTGCAGGTGGATGTTTTACCAGCTGATCTACCAGGGAAGCCCACTTACAGAGCTAACAAACTTCAAATTCATTTGCTAAACATGAAAAAATTACATTAAGATGAAACTTCTGATTCTTTCTAACCAGAAATATTTGTAAAAACAACTTTACGTCCCTTTCGAAGCAGAAAAATTTCAAGACTAATCTGCATTTCTGTTTGCAAAACTGGTACAGCTGATGTTAGGAATTCAAAGGAGTATAATATGGTATTTTTTTTAGGTACACACATTGCTAAAACAATTGTTGCTGTTGTTCATCATTCAGTCATGTACGACTCCTTTGTCACCCCATGGACTGCAGCATGCCAGGCTTCCTGTCCACTATTTCCTGGAGTTTGTTTAACTCATGTCCATTGAGTCAGTGATGCCATCCAACCATCTTGTCCTCTGCCGTCCACTTCAACCTTTCCTAGAATTAGGGTCTTTTCCAATGAGTTGGCTCTTGGTATTAGGTGGCTAAAGTACTGGAGCTTCACCTTCAGCATCAGCCCTTCCAATGACTATTCAGAGTTGGTTTGCTTTAGGATCGACTGGTTTGATCTCCTTGCAGTCCAAAGGACTCTCAAGAGTTTTCTCCAGTTTCAAGGCATCAATTATCTGGCACTCATCCTTTTTCACTGTCCAGCTCTCATATCTGTACATGACTACTAGAAAGCCCATAGCTTTGACTATATGGACCACTGTCAGCAAAGGAATGTCTCTGCTTTTTAATACACTGTCTAGGTTTCTCATAGTTTTTCTTCCAAGTAGCAAGTATCTTTTGACTATATAGCTGCAATCACCATCTGCAGTGATTTTGGAGCTGAAGAAAATAAAGTGTGCCACTGTTTCCATTTTTTTCCCCATCTGTTTACCATAAAGTGATGGGGCCAGATGCCATGAACTTAGTTGTTTGAATGTTGAATGCTAAGCCAGCTTTTTCACTCTCCTCTTTCACTTTCATTAAGACGTTCTTTAGTTTCTCTTCGCTTTTTGCCATTAGGGTGGTGTCATCTGCATATCTGAGGTTATTGATATTCCTCCTGGTAATCTTGATTCCAGCCTGTGCTTCAATCAGCCCACCATTTACATGATGTACTCTGCATATAAGTTAAATAAGCAGGGTCACAATATACAGGCTTGACATATTCCTTTCCCAATTTGTAACCAGTTCGTTGCTCTATACCGGACTAACTGTTGCTCGTTCTGACTATTGTTTCTTGATCAGCACACAGGTTTCAAAGGAGGCAGGTAAGGTGGTCTGGTATGACCACCACTTTAAGAATTTTCCAGTTTGTTGTGATCCACACAGTCAAAGCCTTTAGCCTAGTCAATGAACCAGAAGCAGATGTTTTTCTGAAATTCTCTTGCTTTTTCTATGATACAGTGGATGTTAGCAATTTGATCACAGGTTCCTCTGCCTTTTCTAAATCCAGCTTGTACATTTAGAAGTTTTTCGTTCACATAATGCTGACACCAAGCTTGACAGATTTTGAGCACTATTTTGCTAACATGTGAAATGAGTGCAGTTGTGCAGTAGTTTGAACATTCTTTGGCATTATCCTTCTTTGGGACTGGAATGAAAATTGACCTTTTCCAGTCCTGTGGCCACTGCTGAGTTTGCCAAATTTCCTGGCATATTAAGTGCAGCACTTTAATAGCATCATCTTTTAGGATTTGAAACAGCTCACCTGGAAGTCTATCACCTACACTAGCTTTGTTCATTAATAGTGCTTTTTAAGGCCCACTTGACTTCACAATCTATGATGTCTGACTCTAGGTGAATGATCACACCATTGTGGTTATCTGGGTCATTACGACCTTTTTTGCATAGTTTTTCTGTGTATTCTTGCCACCTCTTCTTAATCTCTTCTGCTTCTGTAAGGTCCATACCATTTCTGTCCTTTATTGTACCCATCTTTGCATGAAATGTTCCCTTGGTATTTCTAATTTCATTCAAGAGATCTCTGGTCATTACCATTCTATTGTTTTCCTCTATTTCTTTGCATTGATCACTTAGGAAAATCTTTTTCATCTCTCCTTGCTATTGTTTGGAACTCTACATTCAGATGGGTATATCTTTCCTTTTCTCCTTTGTCTTTCACTTCTCTTATTTTCTCAGCTATTTGTAAGGCCTTTTCAGACAACCATTTTGCCTTTTTGCATTTCCTTTTCTTGGGGAAAAAGAAGCTAAAACAGTAATGCCTTAAAACTGACTATACCTTCCATAGAAAATTATTTTTATGAAATTCTTTCAACCACATGCCACACAACTTCTCATCAATTCTCTTCTGTTAAGACCCCCTCAATTACAGTAACGGAGACATGATACATACATTAAGAAACCTTCAAATATCTACTACAGGAATATAGTATCGATAGACTGAATGCTCTGCAGTATATTGTAATCAAAATCTCTTTTATGAATCAGAAAGTAAAAGCAAACAAAACAAAAATATTCAGTTGCTCTACAGCATGAATCCAATAGTGAAGACAGTGTCAGTGAAAATGCAGGACTCTCAACAGTTTAGCAACACGTGATTGCCTAACGACTGTGGGGAATTTCCTCTTTCCTGTATCAGTAACTTCAGATGCTTCCCTCTATAATTTTCATAGAATAAAAAGATAGAATGAAATGAGGTTTCAAGCCTAAGCTTTAAGATGTAAAAACCATGTTTTTCAATAGATGCTATAATTCAAATTTCTGAATATGTAGTTATGACAAAAAGCTTCAGAATAAGCACTGGGCCCTTATAACATATTTAGCATGCGACACAAATGTTCTCACCTGACAAATGTAACACTGGTACAAAATTACCTACAGACGATTCTTGCAACTCATAATTTCTGAAAGGACAGTTGTTAAGTGTTAGCCCATATTTGAAGGTATCCTCAAATTCATCCTTTTAACAAATCTTAACTGAGCATCAAAAACCGTATCCTAAATGCTGTAGCAGAGAAGCTTGACCTTTAAACAGCACTGAATTAAGAAGTGAAGTGAAGACATAAGGGAAAATAAGTTCAAAAAAAGTCTTTGATATTTGTTGAATGATATAAAGTAGAAGGTGACAAGGACCAAAAGAAAGTTATTTAAGTTATGGTATTTCATAAAGGTGAAAGAATGAAATTCTAGTTGTGAAGGTTAGAAAAGACTAATGGGTAAAGTAACATTTAAGGTGAGCTATGAATAAGTTTCTAATCCTTTCCGAACATGTGTGCGTTTACATATTATACATATATTATTCAGCATGGACATGAATAAATATTAAAACAGCTCAATGTCAATAGAATGGTGCAGAACAGAGGCAATGTCAAAATTCAGTAATCAGCATTTGGCAGTAGATTTGCCTCTAAAGTACACTCACAAAGTGTGTTATAAACAACTTCAGGTTGCTTCACTACACACTAACCTAGGGAATTGGGAACCAACTCTATAATTTTAAATGTTGAAAAGAATTCACAAAATACATGACTCAAATTTAACTCAAAGAAGTTAATCCTAACATTTTCAGAAACTCTCAAAACCAAATATGTGTGCATCTTTAGAGAGATTATTTTGCTATTTCCATTTGCCACTAAGAGTTTCCATATTTTTAAAATCCATGTCACTTCATCATTTCTAGCTCCAAAATTATTATTCACTGAAATAACATTTTACTCTTAAAAGATCAATTACTTTGATAACTCATAATCATTAGAATTTATTGAAGATATGCAGGTAATTGCAATAGTGTAAGATATAACTTTTAATTTGCAGATTTCAACTATAGATTAATTTTACAACTTTATTTGGAGCATTTGTCTCCACATATTTTAAGATCATTTTTTCTTTTTTTCTCCTTATTATATAAAAGTAATTCATCACAGAAAATAAAATCATGTGGCCAGTTAATACATAATTTTCCAGGATACATCTAAATTCAAATGAAAACATGACCACTATATTACTGACATAGTATTGATACCTCCGGAGAAGGCAATGGCACCCCACTCCAGTACTCTTGCCTGGAGAATCCCTTGAACAGAGGAGCCTGGTAGACTGCAGTCCATGGGGTTGCGAAGAGTCGGACACGACTGAGCGACTTTATTTTCACTTTTCACTTTCACGCATTGGAGAAGGAATGGCAACCCACTCCAGTGTTCTTGCCTGGAGAACCCCAGGGATGGGGGAGGCTGGTGGGTTACCGTCTAGGGGGTCGCACCGAGTTGGACCCGACTGAAGCGACTTAGCAGCCACAACAGCAGCAGCAACATTGATACCTAAATCAGTAAATGGATGCTATAGACATACTGAAATTGCTGGTAAAGCTCTTCAAATATACTATATGCCCTTGAGATAAAAATGCTATCTATTTAAATTTCTTTCCAATACAACAACTGTATGATAGGCACAAAATAGAAACAAGCCAAATTGATAAATGGATATTTTAAATTATTTAACCAAGTATCTATAATATTATTTTACTTGTCTAATTCCAAATATACTGAGAGTAATTATTAGAGTAATAATAAGTATTAATTATTACAAAAAAGATCTTCATGACCCAGATAATCACAATGGTGTGATCACTCACCTAGAGCCAGAAATCCTGGAATGTGAAGTCAAGTGGGCCTTAGGAAGCATCACTATGAACAAAGCTAGTGGAGGTGATGGAATTACAATTGAGTTATTTCAAATCCTGAAAGATGATGCTGTGAAAGTGCTGCACTCAATATGCCAGCAAATTTGGAAAACTCAGCAGTGGCCACAGGACTGGAAAAGGTCAGTTTTCATTCCAGTCCCAAAGAAAGGCAATGCCAAAGAAAGCTCAAACTACCGCACAGTTGCACTCATCTCACACGCTAGTAAAGTGATGCTTAAAATTTTCCAAGCCAGGCTTCAGCAATACGTGAACTGTGAATTTCTAAATGTTCAAGATGGTTTTAGAAAAGGCAGAGGAACCAGAGATCAAATTTCCAACATCTGCTGGATTATGGAAAAAGCAAGAGTTCCAGAAAAGCATCTATTTCTGCTTTACTGACTATACCAAAGCCTTTGATTGTGTGGATCACAATAAACTGTGAAAAATTCTTCAAGTGATGGGACTACCAGACCACTTGACCTGTCTCTTCAGAAACCTGTATGTAGGTCGGGAAGCAACAGTTAGAACTGGACATGGAACAACAGACTGGTTCCAAATAGGAAAAGGAGTATGTCAAGGCTGTATGTTGTCACCCTGCTTATTTAACTTATATGCAGAGTACATCATGAGGAATGATGGGCTGGAAGAAGCACAAGCTGGAATCAAGATTGCTGGGAGAAATATCAATAACTTCAGATATGCAGATGACACCACCCTTATGGCAGAAAGTGAAGAAGAACTATAGCGTCTCCCTCTTGATGAAAGTGAAAGAGGAGAGTGAAAAAGTTGGCTTAAAGCTCAACATTTAGAAAACTAAGATCATGGCATCCAATCCCATCACTTCATGGCAAATAGATGGAGAAACAGTGGAAATGGTGGCTGGTTTTATTTTTCTTGGCTCCAAAATCCCTGCAGATGGTGATTGCAGCCATGAAATTAAAAAATGCTTACTCCCTGGAAGGAAAGTTATGACCAACCTAGACAGCATATTAAAAAGCAGAGACATTACTTTGCCAACAAAGGTCCGTCTAGTCAAGGCTATGGTTTTTCCAGTGGTCATGTATGGATGTGAGAGTTGGACTATAAAGAAAGCTGAGTGCAGAAGAAGTGATGCTTTTGAGCTGTAGTGTTGGAGAAGATTCTTGAGAGTCCCTTGGACTGCAAGGGTATCCATCTGGTCCATCCTAAAAGAGATCAGTCCTGGCTGTTCACTGGAAGGACTGATGCTGAAGCTAAAACTCCAATACTTTGGCCACCTGATGCGAAGAGCTGACTCATTGGAAAAAACCCTGATTTGGGGAAAGATTGAGGGCAGGAGGAGAAGGGGACGACAGAGGATGAGATGGTTGGATGGCATCACAGACTCAACAGACATGAGTTTGAGTGACCTGCGGGAGTTGGTGATGGACAGGGAGGCCTGGTGTGTGGCGGTTCATGGGGTTACAAAGAGTCAGACATGACTGAGTGACTGAACTGAACTGAATTATTAGAGTGGTTTTTTATGTGATTAATTCTCCATAAGCAACCTTGAATAAATGGATTTCTTCATTTATGGTAGCAAGCTGTTGGCAATGGTCTTAAAATGTAATGGATTTTGTAACGCATGTTGAACTCTTCCTGTGACACATAAGAAGGAAGTCACTGATGGATGCAGAAAGTCCTCTGGCTCAGATGTCAGAAAAATTTTGAAGTAGAAGAACATCTATAGTTATTTCACTCCTATGTTCAACTTCATCCCCTCTAAATTCTAGCTGTTTACTTTGTGTTTTAAATAATTCCTTCATGAGAGAAATAAATGTTTGAAGATCAAAATGGGACTTCTCAGGAGGCACTAGTGGTAAAGAACCTCCCAATGCAGGAGACAAGAGACGCAGGTTCAGTCCCTGGGTTGGGAAGATTCCCCTGGGGGAGGGCATGGCAACCCACTCCAGTATTTTTGCCTGGAGAATCCCATGGACAGAGTAGCCTGACAGTCTACAGTCCATAGGGTCACAAAGAGTCGAACACTAACTGAAGGGACTTAGCACAAACACAAGATCAGAAAAGGATGGTTCTTGCTATTATTCTGTAAAATAATGCTCAATATTTAAAAGATAATGAGAAAATTGATAATAAGAATACAAAATTATGATTTCTATAGCATCATAATATCAGACTTGCAAGTAAATAGAACTAAACAAGTTCAATTGTTTTTTCCTGATGAGTTAGTTCAACCCCAGACTGAACACAGGGCACTCACTATAGTTCTAGCTCCAGAATCCTGCTCAAGGAAATCTATTCTACCATGATACTCTAAATGTTACAAATGTCTTCCCTGCAGTGAACAAAATAATGCCTCTCTGTCTCTTCATCCTTTGAGCCTATATTTTATTTTCTGCTTTCTTGTCTCAACATCAAATAACTGTTCCCCCATGTCTAGAGCAAAATGCTTTATGAATTTGAAGACAGTTATTTTGACTGTTCAGAGACTTTTCATTTTTTTAGGTTAAACATTCCTTCATTCATGTGATATAGCATCTATCACTTTACTCAAGATGGTAGCCCTCCTCAAATATATAGTTGGCATTCAATAATCTCAAATGGAGAAATGAAAACAAACACTCCAAATTTGCTTCTACCAGAGCAAAATACAAGAGTATTTAATTGAAATCACACTAAATTGCAAACACTCAACAATTTTTGAGCTACAATAATGACAGCTTCCTACAGTTCAACATAACAGCATTATCTTCCTTAATGTCAGTATTGCATATTCCTCAATAAATTCTCCAATTCCATTAGCTTTTTTAATAGCTATGTAATGCCACAGCATCATATTAGGTTTGAAGCTAAATAAATCCCACTGGTAATTTTCCCATCTAAAGTTGGTCTTCTGCAATAAACTTTACCGAATATTGTAATGTAGCAGTTTACTTACCAGCCACTTACCAGTTTTTTATTCTTAAAAATGTATTCTGATCTCTTAGAGAACCACTGTAGCCTTAATCATATAGTATCTTACTATATGTCAGTCATATAGTAAGTGGAAGATAAGTAAATTCAATTTGATTATACTGTGGAAGTGACAAATAGATTCCAGGGATTAGATCTGATAGAGTATCTGAAGAACTATGGAGAGAGGTTCGTAACATTGTACAGGAAGTGATGATCAAAACAATCCCCAAAGAGAAGAAATGCAA
Source organism: Muntiacus reevesi (assembly GCF_963930625.1). Classification (NCBI taxonomy): domain Eukaryota; kingdom Metazoa; phylum Chordata; class Mammalia; order Artiodactyla; family Cervidae; genus Muntiacus; species Muntiacus reevesi. The sequence continues at coordinate 157,410,251 of NC_089252.1, read as the reverse complement.
AAAGACAAAATGGTTGTCAGAGGAGGCCTTGCAAATAGCTAAGAAAAGAAGACAAGTGAAAGGCAAAGGAAAAAAAGAAAGATATATCCATCTGAATGCAGAATTCCAAAGAAAAGCAAAGAGAGATAAAAAAGCCTTCCTAAGTGATCAATGCAAACAAATAAAGGAAAACAACAGAATGGGAAAGACTAGAGATCTCTTCAAGAAAATTAGAGATACCAAGGAAAAATTTCATGTAAAGACAGGCATAACAATGGATAGATATGGTATAGATCTAATGGACCTAACAGAAGCAGAAGATATTAAGAAGAGGTGGCAAGAACACACAGAAGAAATATACAAAAAAGATCTTAATGACCCAGATTACCACAATGGTGCGATCACTCATCTAGATCCAGAAAACCTGAAGTGTGAAATCAAGTGGGCTTTTGAAAGCATAACTACGAACAAAGCTAGTGGAGGTGATGGAATTCCAGCTGAGCTATTTCAAATCCTAAAAGATAATGCAGTGGAAGTGTTGCACTCAATATACCAGCAAATTTAGAAAATGCAGCAGTGGCCAAAGACCAGAAAAGGGTAGTCTTCATTCCAATCCAAAAGAAAGATAACGCCAAAGAATGTTCAGGTTCCACACAATTGCATTCATCTGACACGCTAGCCAAGTAATGCTCAAAATTCTGCAAGCTAGGCTTCAACAGTATGTGAACTGAGAACTTCCAGATGTTCAAGATGGATTTAGAAAAGGCAAAGAAACCAGAGACCAAATTGCCAACATCTCTTGGATCATAAATAAAAGGAAGAGAATTCCAGAAAAACACCTACTTCTACTTTATTTACTACGCCAAAGCCTTTGACTGTATACTGTCTCCCTGCTTATTTAATTTATATGCAGAGTACATTATGTGAAATGCTGGGCTGGATGAAACACAAGTTGGAATAAAGATTGCCACGAGAAAAATCAATAACCTCACAAATGCAGGTGACACCACCCTTATGGCAGGAAGTGAAGAGGAACTAAAGAGCCTCTTGAAAGTGAAAGAAGAGAGTGAAAAAGCTGGCTTAAAACTCAACATTCAAAAAACAAAGATCATGGCATCTGGTTCCATCAGTTCAGTTCAGTCGCTCAGTCATGTCTGACTCTTTGCGACCCCATGGACTGCAGACATCAGGCTTCCCTGTCCATCACCAACTCTTGGAGCTTACTCAAACTCATGTCCATCGAGTGGGTGATGCCATCCAACCATCTCATCCTCTGTCATCCCCTTCTCCTCCTGCCTTCAATCTTTCCCAGCATCAGGGTCTTTTCCAATGAGTCAGTTCTTCACATCAGGTGGCCAGAGTATGGGAATATAGTTTCAGCATCACTTTCCAATGAATACTCAGGATTGATCTCCTTTAGGATGGACCAGTTGGATCTCCTTGCAGTCCAAGGAACTCTCAAGAGTCTTCTCCAACACCACAGTTCAAAAGCATCAATTCTTCGGAGCTCAATATTCTTTATAGTCCAACTCTCACATCCAAGCATGACTACTGGAAAAATCACTTCATGGCAAATAGATGGGGAAACAATGACAGACTTTATTTTCTTGGGCTCCAAGATCACTGCAGATGGTGACTGCAGCCATGAAAGTAAAAGATGCTTGCTCCTTGGAAGAAAAGCTATGACCAACCTAGACAGTTTATTGAAAAGCAGAGACATTACTTTGCCAACAAAGGTCCATCCAGTCATAGTTATGTTTTTTCCAGGAATTGTGTATGGATGTCAGAGTTGGACCATAAAGAAAGTTGAGTGCTGGAGAACTGATTCTTTTGAACTGCCGTGTTAGAGAAGACCCTTGAGAGTCCCTTGGACTACAAGGAGATCCAACCAGCCAATCCTAAAGGAAACAGTCCTGAATATTTATTGGAATGACTGAGGCTGAAGCTGAATCTCCAGTACTTTGGCCACCTGATGCAAAGAACTGATTCATTAGAAAAGACCCTGATGCTGGGAAAGATTTAAGACAGGAGAAGGGGATGACAGAGGGTGAGTTGTTTTGATGGCATCACCAACTTGATGAATGTGAGTTTCAACAAGCTCCAGGAATTGTTGATGGATAGGGAAGCCTGGAGTGCTGCAGTCCATGGGGATCACACATAGTCAGTTAACCAAAAAAAAGATGCACATAGCTCTCTTAGAGGAAATCCCTAAAGCAAACACGTAGGGTGACCAAAAAGGAATGTGCTGCTGGGGCAAAGATGACATCTGCTACTTAAGGCCTAAAATATGATCCAGTTAAAGTATTACATTGAATATGTCAGCAAATTCAGAAAACTCAGTGGTGGCCACAGGACTGGAAAAGGTGTTTTCATCCCAGTCTAAAGAAGGGCAATGCCAAAGAATGTTCACACTACCGTGCAATTGTGCTCATTTCACATGCTGGCAATGTAATGCTCAAAACCCTTCAAGTTAAGCTTCAGCAACACATTAACCAAGAATTTCCAGATGTACAAGCTGGGTTTAGAAAAGGCAGAGGAAGCAGAGATCAAACTGCTAACATCTGGTGCATTACTGAGAAAGCTAAGCAGTTTCAGAGAAACACCTACTTCTGTTCATTGACTACATTAAACACTTTTACTGTGTGGATCACAACAAACTGAAAATCTAAAAAGATAGGACCTTCAAGATGGTAGACCTCCTTACCTGTCTCCTGAGCAAGCTGTATGCAGGCAAGAAGCAAGAGTTAAGCCAGACATTGAACAATGGACTGGTTCAAAACTGGGAAAGGAATACAAAAAAAGGCTGTATGTTGTCACTCTCTTATTTAACTTATATGCAGAGTACATCATGTAAAATGCTGGGCTGGATGAATCCCAAGGCAGAATCAAGATTGCTGGGAGAAATATCAACAACCTCAGATATGCAGATGATACCACTCTAATGGCAGAAATTGAAGAGGAACTAAAAGCCTCTTGATGAGGTGCAAGAAGAGTTGGGAAAAAAGCTGGTTTAAATCTCAACATTACAAAACCTAAGATCATGGCCTCTAGTCCCATCACTTCATGGGAAATAGAAGTGGAAAAAGTGGAAACAGGGACAGATTTCATTTTCTTGGGCTCCAAAATCAATGCAGATGGTGACTGCAAGCCACAAAATTAAAGGACGCTTGCTCCTTGGAAGAAAAGCTATGACAAACCTAGACAGTGTATTAAAAAGCAGAGACATTACTTTGGTGACAAAGGTCTATATAGTCAAACCTATGGTTTTTCTAGTAGTTATGTATGGATGTCAGAGCTAGACCATAAAAAAGACAGAGTGCCAACGAACTGACACTTTCAAATTGTGGTACTGGAGAAGACTCTTGAGAGCCCCTTGGACAGCAAGGAGATCAAACCAGTCAGTCTTAAAGGAAATCAACCCTAAATATTCATTGGAAGAACTGATGCTGAAGCTGAAGCTCCAATACTCAGGCCACTTGATGCGAACAGCCAACTTATTAGAAAAGTCCATGATGCTGGTAAAGATTGAGGACAGGAGGAGAAGGGGGCCACAGAGGTTGAGATGGTTGGATAGCATCACTGACTCAATGGACATGAGCTTGAGCAAACTCCAGGAGACAGTGAAGGACAGGGGAGCCTGAAGTGCAGCACTCCATGGGGTCACAAAGAGCTGGACACGACTTAGCAACTGAACAACAACAACAACAGCAACATAAGGCCTCTTCTCTAAGGTCAGGAAACATAACAGAACTTTAAGAACATGAAAATACAAATAGCTCCTTAGGAAAACTGAGGCAATAGAGGAATATGTATGAGATGAAGGAGCAAAAGTAAAGCTAAAACTCCAGAAGAACCAAGTGAGATGGAGATAGGCAATCTACTCAAGAAAGAGTTCAGGTAGTAATGGTAAAGATGGTCACAGAATTCAGAAGAATAATGAGAAATTGGAACCTTTCAACAAAGAGTTAGTAATACTTAGTAAAATAGACTATAAAGTAATCACTGGCACAAAAGACAAAGAGAGACACTACATAATGATGAAGCAATAGATCCAAGAAGATATAACAACTTTAAGTATATATAAACAGACAATAACAGCAAATAGGTATATAGGTATAACAGCAAATAAGTATATATGCTGAACCTATTAATAAATTACATAAGGCAAATGTTAACAGACACAGAAGAGGAAGTTGACAGCAGTAACACAATAGTAAAGGGACTTTAAACTCCATTTATATCAATGGACAGATCATCCATATGTAAAATCAATAAGGAAACACTTGCCTTAGATGATACATTAGACCAGATGAATTATATATATATATATATATTTATATATAAATATATATATATACACACATATATTTATATATATGATATTCCACCTGAAAGAAACAAAATATACATCCTTTCTAAGTGCACATGGAGCATTCTCTCAGACAGATCACAGAGTAGGCCACAAAGCAAGCCTTATGAAATTTAACAAAATTGAAATAATATCAAAACTCTTTCCAACCACAATGATTGAGACTAGAAATCAGCTACAAGAAAAAAACTGCAAAAAAACCACAAACACATGGATGCTAAACAATATGCTACTAAACAACCAACAGATCACTGAAGTAGTCAAAGAGGAAATTAAAAAAAACACCTAGAGAAAATGAACACAAAACACGATGATCCAAAACCTATCGGACACAGTAAAAGAAATTCTAAGAGAGAAGTCTATAGCAATAAAAGTTTACATCAGGATTTAACAATAAGTTCAAATAAACAGTTTAAACTTGCACCTAAAGAACTTGGAGTAAGAACGAATAAAACTCAAAATTATTAATAGAGAAAGCATAGATCAAAGCAGAAATAAATGGCATAGAGTATAAAAAACCATAGGAAAAAAATCAGTTAAACTAAAAGTCAGTTCTTTGGGAAAATGAACAAAATTGGTAAACCTTCAGCCTGACCTAACAAGGAAAGAAAAGGGGGGAGAGGAATAAAATCACTACAATCAGATATAATAAAGGAGACGTTACAACCGATACCAGAGAAATGTTACTAAAAAATATCACAAGAAGACTACTACAAACAGCTGAATTCCAATAAAATAGAAACTTAGAAAAAACAAATACTTAAAAACATATAATCTCCCAAGACTGAACCAAGAAGAAATAGAAAATAAGAGCAGAAGAATTACCAGTACTGAAACTGAATCAGTAATTAAAACACTCCCAGTGAGCAAAAGTCCAAGAGAACATGACATCAGAGGTGTATTCTGCCAAACATTTACAGAAGAGTTAACACCTATTCTTCTAAAAATATATCTAAAAATTCCAAAGAAAGGAACATTTCTAAAATCATTCTATGAACCTAGCATCACCCTTATACCAATATTAGACCAAAAAAAAGGAAAGAAAGAAAAGTACAGGCCAATATCACTGATAAACAGATTCAAAAATCTTCAACAGAATACTAGAAACTGACTCTAATGATAAATTAAAGGACAATACACCATGACCAATGAGATTTATGACAAGAATGCAAGGATTTTTCATTATCCACAAATCAATCATGTGATACACCACATTAATAAATTGAAGATTAAAAACCATATGATCATTTCAATAAATGTAGAAAAAAGCTTTTGACAAAATTCAATATCCATTAATTATAAGAACTTTTTAGAAAGTGACCATAGAGGAAATATACCACAACATAATAAAGGCCATATGTGAAAAACTAACAACTAATATCATACTCAACAGTATAAATTTGACATAATTACCTCTAAGATCAGGGACAAGAAAGTGTTGCCCACTCCCACCAGTTTTGCTTAACACAGTATTGGAAATCTTAATCACAGCAATTAAACAGGAAAAAATAATAAAAAATCTAAATTGGTAAGGAAGAAGAAGTAAGATTGTCACTGTTTGTAGTTGAAATGATACTATCCACAGAAAACTAAAAGATGCTGATGAAAGAAACTGAAGATGAAACAGATTGAAAAATACACCATGTTCTTGAACTGGAAGACATGATATAGATATATATAGATATATCTATATCTGTATCTCTCTCTCTCTCTCTCTATATATATATATATATATATACACACACACGCACACACACACATATAATGGCATATTAACCATATAAAAATGATGAAATTTTACACTTGCAACAACATGAATGGACTTGGAGAATATTTTGCTAAGTGAAATAAGCTACTTTATATGTGGAATATAAAAAAACACAACAAACTAGTGAATATAACAAAAAGAAAAAGATTCACAGACAGAAGAAACTAGCAGTGACCGATGGCGAGAGAGAGAAAGTGGGAGGGGCAATTCAGGGGTAGAGACCAAGACTAAGGTGAAAAGGTCCTTAAGACTAAGGACTAAGGTAAAAACCTTTATGTATGAAGCAAGCTATAAAGATATTCTATATAACATAGAGAATTTAGTCAATACTTTATAATAAGTACAAATGGAGTACAACCTTTAAAATCTGCAAATCAGTATATTATACACCTATAACATATAATATCACACATCAACTATAATGAAATAAAAATAACAAAATCATTAACCATGAAAAAATATAATTCTGCCTCCTTGCTTTTACTCCATTAAACAAAATATTTGTATTTAGATTGGTGCAAATGTAATTATGCTTTCAGGCTGTGAATTTTAAATCATTATTAACTAGGCTCAAACATACCTTTATTAATCAAAACAGGAACCATTACAATCAACACATTTTTGCCAATGAGAAATAAGTTTCCTTATTCCTGTAGCATAAAAATCCATGTTTTGGGATTTGACAAATTCTTGGAAAGAATTTTCCATATCCTGCTTGTTGTGGAAGTGTTTTCCCTGCAAAATGTTATAGCGATGCTTGAAGAAGTGGTGGTTGGTGAGAGGTCAGGCGAATATGGTGGATGAGGGAAAACTTGTATCCTAATTTGTTCAACTTTTGAAGCCTTGGTTGTGCAACATGCCGTCAGGTGTTGCCATGGAGAAGAATTGGATATTTTCTGTTGACCAGTGCCAGTTGCAGGCGTTATAGTTTTTCATGCATTTCATCAATTTGCTAAGCATACGTCTTAGATGTAATGATTTCACTGGGATTCGGAAAGCTGTAGTGGATGAGACCAGGAGCAGATCATGAACTTTTTTTGGTATAAGTTTGGTTTTGGAAAGTGCTTTAGAGCTTCTTCTCTGTCCAACCGCCGAGCTGGTCATTGCCAGTCGTCATAAAAATATCCACTTTTTGTCACAGATCACAATCCAGTTTAAAAATGCTTCATTATTATTGTGTAGAATAAGACGCCACTTCAAAAATGCTTGTTTTGATTTCTGGTCAGCTCATGAGGCATGATAAATGCATCAAGCTTTTTCACCTTTCCAATTTGCTTCAAATGCCAAATGACTATAGAATGGTTGATGATAAGTTATTGGGCAACTTCTCATTTAGTTGTAAGAGGATCTGTTTCAATGATGGCTCTCAGTTGGTTGTTCTCAACTTCTGATGGCCAGTGATTACACTTCTCAACTTCAAGACTCTTGCCTCCCTTGAAAAACTTCTTGAACACCACTGCACTGCACATTTATTAATAATTCCCAGGCCAAATGCATTGTTGATGTTGTGAGCTGCTTCACAACCCATTTTGTACTCAAATAAGAAAACTACCCAAATTTGCAATTTGTCTAACATCATTTACATAGTCTAAAATAAATATAAAATAAACAAGTAATAATATTACACCAAGCAATAAGTCATTAGCAAAAAAAAAAAAAAAAGAGAGAAAGAAATGCCCATTAAAATGATGTATGACATAACCTTCTTTATTTTGAATGTATTCCAATATCAAATGGCCAGTTTCAACAATACAAAACTGCAATTACTTTTGCACCAACCTAATAATAAGAAACTGAGTTTCTACTTTATTTTCAAATAACAAGTTACTACCTCTCAAAAAGCAGATAATTGATATCAATCACCACACTTAAAATCCTTTAAAGCAACATTTTATAAAATCAGCAGTTGACCTCAAAAAGTGAGACTGAAAGCACATTTCAACTGTGTAAGAACTGGATCTACTAAATTTATGTAAGACTGAGGAAAACACAAATCAAGGCTAGATTATTTCACAGAAAGATCATAAATGAGCTAAACATTGAAGACTATTAAAAACAAAACACAAAAATTGCTTCCATCAAATTAAAATGAAATCAAAAGAAATTCAATCTTTGGGTTGAAGATGACTTAAAATAACTAAAAATAGGAAAGTATCATCTTGATTACATTGTAACTTATAACATGTCTTGCAGCATAAAAATCATATTTTAAAAATTCCAGTTCTTACCTCTCTCCATTCTTTATTTCCAACTCCTTGTATATATAAGACACAAACTACAAAAAGATGAAAAAAATAAATATATCTAAACATTTTTTATAAATATCAAGTGAACAAACCCAATTTATTTTTCAGCTGTCCAAAAGGTATGTTAAAATTAGTTCTTAATACCTCACCTTACTCTGGCAGGAAAATTGTTAATAAATTATCACATGATTAAAATTTTTATAAATAAGCAAAAAAACTATAACAGGTCTTTAGACCTTACCATGTATAGGTCTTAGCACAAAAATATAATAGTTATTTGCTAACGTCTACAATTACATTATGCTACAAATGTAGATGATGTTTCTTTTAAACTAAGGTTAAATAGTTTTATGAATTCTCTGGGGGCTCAGCTGGTAAGAAATCTGTCTGCACTGCAGGAGACCAGGGTTCAGTTCCTAGGTTAGGAAAATCCCCTATTGAAGGGAATGGCAATCCACTCCAGTTCTCTGGCCTGGAAAATTCCATGGATGGAGGAGCCTGGTGGTCTATAGTCCAAGGGGTGTCAAAGAGTCGGATACAACTGAGCAATTAACACACACACAAACAGTTTTGAAGTATTTCAGTATGTTACCAGTCATAGGTCATGCTCTTCCTAGGATAGTTATAATCATCAGAAGCATCATGGGAAGGACAATCTGCACCAAATCAAATGTTAAATTTAATATCTGCAACTCCTATCCTCAATGTTTGTAAACAAGAAATCCTGTCAACCACAAATGAAGGTCCGAAAAAGGTAGATTAAGAACGGAGAGTAAAGATTAAGGGATAAAAATATCCCATTCACTTACTGATGAGTCCTGGGAACTTTTAATACCCACAAATTGCAATGCCTTTTCTCCAGTGACGGGATCTCAAGAATTCTTTCATCAACTGAAAAAACCTCTCTCCCGTCATTAAACCACACAGTTTCATACATTTGAAGAGATGGAGAGTAACTGGATATCAACTTCTTTTTTTGATTTATACATTATTTCTATTGTTTTCTAATTAAAATTGGCTTTCATTGTACAATTTATCTCCAGCTTTCAATATATACATAATTAGTAATCAAAAAATTTAGCTCATTCAAGATGCTATATAATTCACTTGATTATACATGACTTTATATGCTTCCTTTATTCACAAAAAAAGGAAACTTGTTACTCTGTGACTTGATCACTTAGAATTATGGCCCATTACAGCTGTCTGTCAAATATAATTTCTATCATATGGCTTTACAGTGAGGTTTTAATTTCAAAATGAATTGTCCTGCATTGGAGTCATTTGTATTTTCTTAGTCTCAAAATGCTAAGCAATTTCCTCTCTTTAGCCAGAGTACTGCCCAGGTAGATAAGAATGCAGGGCCTGAGACCATATTCCCCCTTGCTTTCTAGTCTTTAAGATAATATTTAAGTAAAAATTATAATTTTCACACAAGTTTCTACAAAATCAAGTAAGTAAAATAAGTTGTTGCTGTTGTTCAGTTGCTAAGTCATGTCCAATTCTCTGTGACTCCATGGACCACAGCACACCAAGCTTCCCGTTTTTTTCACTATCACCCAGAGTTTGCTCAAACTCATGTCCATTATGTCAGTGATGCCATTGCACCATCGCATCCTCTGTTGCCCCCTTCTCCTCCTGAATAGACCATTTCAAAAAGCAAGTTAAATACTTACTTGGATCAGATTTAGAAAACGTGTCTCGGTCAAGAAGATTTCTGTTGAAGAAAAACGGAAATGCTAGATAAATGTAATACCAAAATATCTTTGTAAATGTATAAACATATAAATGTAATGTAATATATAAATTAAATTAATAATGACTTAGAAGTTCTAAAATTTAAATTTGTGCTGCATATTCATCCTCCACTAACTGGTAATAACTTATAAAAGCTACATTACATTTTTATATTTAATACTTACAATAAAAATCTCATGTTTACCCTGTCTTATTTTTCTACCAAGAGTACCACCCATGTGCATTTATCAGTACCATGCTTAATATCTGAAATGCTTTTTTTCATATCAACCTGATACATTTTCATATTCCAGGTTCTTAAAAATTACTCTTTCCATGGAAATCACGATACACTGAGAAAATATAAATGTAGTCAACAGAACAGCACACACCAAAAAAAAAAAAAGAAAAAGAAAATCAGACTACATTTTCAAATATTTCCCCCCCCCGCCCCAAAAAAAGAAACTATCAGACATGTTTATATTTGGAACTGTCAAAGACTACTAGTCAGAAATCAAATGAAAATAACCCATTTGCCCTTAAGCAGACACTATGACTCCAGCAATGATTGAAAAACCAGTAAAATTTTAAAACATTTCCATTTGAGAATATACTGTGGTATATATTTATAAAGGAAGTGTTCCATTTAAGTGGAAATTTTCAGTTTTCCCTGTGTCTAGTTTTGCTCATTAAGTGTCCTTTAAAAACGCAATTCAGCTCTTTCTTTCAGAGTTCATAAAAATCAAGGAGAGACAGTACAAATATTGCAGTGTGCTTGGAACTCAAAAACTGTGTTATACACATATAAATGAAAACGATGTGATTCTAGCACCTACCTTACTCATCTTAAAAAAAAATACAATCTTTAACGACAAACAGAAAATAATGGATTTCTAACAACAATAAAGATAAATATTCTTAATCATAGACTTTATTTGAACATTATTTCTTCTAGCCATTAGGATCCATAGCATATAGTGGTAAGGTCAAAAACAAAAAATTTAGATCCTTTATAATAGGAGAAAAAAACTCCATAAACTCTTCATAACTTAGTCCCTAAACTTTGCAATTTAAATTTCTCATTGCTGCTGCTGCTGCCAAGTCGCTTCAGTCATGTCCGACTCTGTGTGATGCCATAGACAGCAGCCCACCAGGCTCCCTTGTCCTTGGGATTCTCCAGGCAAGAACACTGGAGTGGGTTGCCATTTCCTTCTCCAATGCAGGAAAGTGAAAAGTGAAAGTGAAGTCACTCAGTCCTGTCTGACTTTTAGCGACCCCATGGAGGAGCCTACTAGGCTCCTCCATCCATGGGATTTTCTAGGCAAGAGTACTGGAGTGGGTTGACATTGCCTTCTCCGACCTCCAATAGAGGAGTGTCTAAATATATAAACCAATACTGACAGACATAAAGGGAGAAATCAACAATAACACAATAAAAGCAGGAGACTTCAACATCCTACTGACATCAGTGGAGAGATCATCAAGATAAAAATCAGCTAGGCATCTTCTCCTGCCAAAATCACAACTAGCTGTTGAACAACCATTGACAGGAAGACAGTCAGTTCAATTCAGTCACTCAGTCGTGTCTGACCCCATGGACTGCAGCACGCCAGGCCTCCCTGTCCATGACCAACACCCAGAGTTCACCCAAACCCATATCCACTGAGTTGGTGATGCCATCCAACCATCTCATCGTCTGTCATCCCCTTCTCCTCCTGCCCTCAATCTTTCCCAGTATCAGGGTCTTTTCAAATAAGTCAGTCATTCGCATCAAGTGGCCAAAGTATTGGAGTTTCAGCTTCAACATCAGTCCTTCCAATGAACACACAGGACTGATCTCCTTTAGGATGGATGGACTTGTTGGATTTTGCTTTTTAATATGCTGTCTAGGTTGATCATAACTTTCCTTCCAAAGAGTAAGTGTCTTTTAATTTCATGGCTGCAATCTGAAGTGATTGTGGAGTGCCCATCCCCCCAAAAAAGTCATCCACTGTTTCCACTGTTTCCCCATCTATTTGCCATGAAGTGATGGGACCAGATGCCATGACCTTAGTTTTCTGAATGTTGAGCTCTAAGCCAACTTTTTCACTCTCCTCTTTCACTTTCATCAAGAGGCTCTTTAGTTCTTCTTCACTTTCTGCCGTAAGGGTGGTGTCATCTGCATATCTGAGGTTATTGATATTTCTCCCAGCACAGTGGAACCCATAAGAAAAAAAAAAAAGATATTCCAAACCAAGGAAAAAGGAGAAGCCACAACAAAATGGTAGGAAGGACACAAACAATAAAATCAAATCTGATACCTGCCAAACGGGTGACCAACAAACTGGAAAACAATAATGCCAAAGAAGTTCTTTCACTGTTGTGAAGGTTCTAGGCCCCACATCACGCTCCCCAGCCTAGGGATCCAGCCAATGGACTGGGAATCCCCAAGGAATCTGACTTTGAAGGCCAGTGGGATTTAGTTATATGACTTCCTCAGTACTGGGGGGAAAAGAGACTCCAATCTAGAAGGTCACAAACAAAATCTTATGTGCACTAGAACCAAGGGGAAAGGAACAGTGACCCCACAAGAGACTGAACCAGACCTGCCTATGAGTGTTTGAAGGTCTCCTGCAAAGGCGTGGATTGACAGTGACCCCCCATGGAGACAGGGGCAGGGGCAGCAACAGTCCTGGGAGGTACCTATCAGGCCTAAGTCCTCTGGGACTTAGCAACTCCAGGATTGGGTTGCCTCAGGGCAAACACAGCCCTACCCATCAGCAGACAATTGGATTAAAGTTTTACTGAGCACAGCCCTGCCTACAAGTTTCCCCACAGCAGGTGCCTCCCATCGGGAAGCCTGCACAAGCCACTTATCCTCATCCAGAGATGGCAGAAGAAACAAGAACTACAGTCCAAGAAGCTTCCAGCAGTAATAACACAATCACAGAAACCTAACAGAAATGAAAAGAAATAAGATTTTGTTCCAGATGAAGGAGCAAGATAAATTCTCAGAAAAACAATTAAATGAAGTGGAGATAGGCAACCTTCCAGAAAAAGAAGTCAGAATAATGACAATGAAGATGATCCAGGATGGAGAAGATGTCAAAAATGTTTACAGAAATGTTTACCAAAGATCTAGTAGAACTAAAGAACATACAAACAGAAATGAACAATACACTAGAAGGAATCAATAGCAGAATAACTGAGGCAAAAAAATGGATAAGTGACCTAGAAGACAGAATGGTGGAAGCATCTGCTGCAAAACTGAATATAGAAAAAAAAAACTGAAAAGAAATGAAGACAGCCTAAGAGACCTCTGGGATGACATTAAATGCACATTCTCAATATAGAGGTTCTAGAGGGAAAAGACAGAAAGGACCCAAGAAAATATTTGAAGAGATAATAGCTGAACACTTCCCCAGTATAGGAAAGGAAATAGCCAACTAAGTCTAGAAAGGCAGAGTTCAAAGCAGGATAAAATCAAGGAGGGACAAACTCAGATACAGTAATCAAACTGAACAACATAAAATATTAAAACCAACAAGAGACAAAAAGACAACATACAAGGGAAACGCCATAAGGTAATCAGACAATTCCTCAACAGAAACTACAAGCCAGAAGCGGATGGCATGATATACTCCAAGCGATGAAAGGGAAGAACCTACAACCAAGAATTCTCTACCTAATAAGACTCTTGTTCAGATTTCATGGAGAAATTAAACACTTTCAAGACTAGCAAAAGTTAAAAGAATTCAGCACCACTAAACCAGCTTTTCAACAAATACTAAAGGAACTTCTATAGGCAGGAAACACAAGAGAAGGAAAAAATCTACAAAAACAAATCCATAACAATTAACGGAATTGCAATAAGTTCATACATATTGATAATTATCTTAAGTGTAAATGGATTAAATGTACCAACTAAAAGTCACAGACTGGATGGGTGGATACAAAAACAAGACCCATACATATATTGTATACCATAGACCCACCTCAGGCATGTGGACAGTTACAAACTAAAAGTAAGGGGATGGGAGAAGGTACTCCATTCAAATGGTAATCATAAGAAAGCTGGAGTAGCAATACTCATATCAGACAAAATATACTTTAAAACAAAGACTGTTATAAAAGACAAAGAAGGACATTACATAATGATCAAGGGTTCAGTCTAAGAAGAAGATATAACAATTATAAATCCAAATTCACCCAATATAGGAGCACCTCAATATGTAAGGTAAATACTAATAAACATAAAGGACAAAATTGACAATAACACAATAATAGTGGGAGATTTTACCACTTTCATCAATGGACAGATAATTCAGAAAGAAAATCAATAAGGAAACACAGGCCTTAAATGACACTCTAGATGAGCTGGACTTAACTGATATTTATAGAGCATTCCATCCAAAGGCAGCAGAGTACACAGTCTTCTCAAGTGATCATGGAGAATTCTCCAAGACTGACCACATGCTGGACACAGGGCAAGCTTTGGTAAATTTAAAAAAATCAAAATCATATCAAGCATGTTTTCTGATCACAATTCTATGAGATTAGAAATAAATTACAAGAAAAAACCTCTAAGAAACACAAACATGTAGCAGCTACACAATATGATACTAAACCACTAAATCACTGAAGAAATTGAAAAAGAAATTTAAAAATTACCTAGAGACAAACAAAAATGAAACCACAACAGTCCAAAATTTATGGGATGCAGCAAAAGCAGTTCTAATCAGGTTCCCTGACTTCAGACTATACTATAGAGCCACAGTCATCACAACAGTATGATACTGATACAAAAACAGAAATATAGATCAATGGAACAGGATAGAAAACCCAGAAATAAGCCATGCACCTATGGTCAATTAAGCTATGACAGCAACATGGATGGGCCTAGAGAGTGTCATACTGAGTGAAGTAAATCAGACAGAGGCAAAATATCATATGACATCCCTTATATGAGGAATCCAGAAGAAAATGATACAAATGAACTTACTTACAAAAGGGAAAGTGACTCTCAGACTTAGAAAACAAACTTATGGTTGCCTGGGGGAAAGGGATATTTAGAGACTTCGGGAAGGTCAATACACACTGCTATGTACAAACATAAACAACAAAGACTTACAGTATAGGACATGGAACTCTGCTCAAATGTATGTGCTAGCCTGGATGGGCAGGGGATTTGGGAGAGAATGAATATATGCACATGCATGCCTGAGTCCCTTTGGGTGGATCACCACAAACTGTGGAAAATTCTTCAAGAGATGGGAATACCAGGCCACCTGATCTGCCTCTTGAGAAACCTGTATGCAGGTCAGGAAGCAACAGTTAGACCTAGACATGGAACAACAGACTGCTTCCAAATAGGGGAAGGAGTATGTCAAGGCTGTATATTGTCACCGTGTTTATTTAACTTACATGCAGAGTACATCATGAGAAATGCTGGGCTGGATGAAGCATAAGCTGGAATCAAGATTGCCAGGAGAAATACTAATAACCTCAGATATGCAGATGACACCACCCTTAGGGCAGAAAGTGAAGAGGAACTAAAAAGCCTCTTGATGAAAGTGATGGAGGAGAGTGAAAAAGTTAGCTTAAAACTCAACATTCAGAAAACTAAGATCAAGGCATCTGGTCCCATTGTTTCATGGCAAACAGATACGGAAACAATGGAAACAGTGAAAGACTTTATTTTCTTGGGTTCCCAAGTCACTGCAGATGGTGCCTGCAGCCATAAAATAAAAAGCTGCTTGCTTTTTGGAAGAAAAGCTATGACTAACCTAGACAGGGTATTAAAAAGCAGAGATATTACTTTGCCAGATATTACTTTGCTAGATATTACTAGAGGAACAAAGGTCCCTCCAGTCAAAGCTATGGTTTTTCCAGTAGTCATGTATGGATGTGAGAGTTGGACTGTAAAGAAAGCTGAGGGCCAAAGAATTGATGCTTTTGAACTGTGGTGCTAGAGGACTCTTGAGAGTCCCTTGGACTGCAAGGGATCCAACCAGTGAATCCTAAAGGAAATCAGTCCTGAATATTCATTGGAAGGACTGATGCTAAAGCTGAAACTCCAATACTCTGGTCACCTGATGCAAAGAACTGTCTCATTGGAAAAGACCCTGATGTTGTGAAAGATTGAAGGCAGGAGGAGAAGGGGACGACAGAGGATGAGATGGTTGGATGGCATCACTGACTTGATGGACATGAGTTTGAGTAGGCTCTGGGAGTTGGAAACGGACAGGGAACTGTGGCGTGCTGCAGTCCATGGGGTCTCAAATAGTCGGATACAACTGAGTGACTGAACTGAACTCATAGGAAATGTAGTGTGAGAACTCAAAGAAAGAAAATTATTTCCAGTTTCAGAAATCCAGTAAAACATCATGAGTTAACCTTGATAAGCAAGGATAGGTACAGAAATTTCCAGGGAGAAGGTGAAATCTCACCCCAAAGGAAAGAACCAACAATAGTGGGAAGGGAGAGCACACACAAGAGATTTGACATTTAGCAAATACTCCACTTTTGCTAGACCTCATGTCTGAGACATGACTGGAAGGGGATATGTGGTCAGGATGAGGAAAGATTTTGGACAGCATGTTAAGGTGCTTGGATCCCACTCTGTAAGCAAAGGGGAAACACTCGAAAGTTTCTGTAAAGAAAAATCACACAATTCAATGTTTGCTTGAGAAGCTAACTACACAACATGTGAAAAATAGATCAAAGACATGAATTCTGTTGTCACAGAGAATAATTCAGAAAATATTTTAATAGTCTGGGGTAAGGTGACAACCTCCTGAACAAGAATGGTGGCAGCAGAAATAGAAAGAGAAGCAACAGATACTATGAACTGTTGAATAGACAAGTTTCAGATACTGATCAGTCAGTAAATCAAAGGTTAACAATAAAAAGGAATAGTTTACAAGCCTTCATTTACTTTACTTCAAATGTCAACTATTGCGTTTTTTACCACAAAGCCCAGATATTCCCTCAAAAGCCCTTCTAGGTGCAACTTCAGGGAGCCAGCATTTACTAACAACTAACCAGTTAACACAACACTGAATCCATTTGCCTTCTCCACCATAAGCCCTAGATTTGCCACCGAGTTATAAATGGTGAGGGGAGAGAAAAATGGTAACATATTACAGAAGTAAATTGCAAAAAGGTACTGATGTCTATTAATATCAAACATTCATTTTCAGGATGAAGCAAGCTAGCTGTAGATCCCTATTGAGAGGAAAAACTAGAACAGCAACAACAGAACTTGGCATCCCTGAGGGAGAATATTAAGTAAAATGAGGGCTCTGAAGTAGAAAGTAGTTAACATTATTCTAAATCTACCAAAACATTCCTCTAAAAACTCAGACACTAGAATTAGAGCCTAAGTTTTCTTTTTTTTTTTTCATTTATTTTTATTAGAGCCTAAGTTTTCAAATGTTCATTGATGATCACATTTCCTTAAAACAGGGCATGTTTACACTTAATTTCAAGGTTCTCTTCTGGCTGATACCCCAGGTGGCTTACACTGTAAAGAACCCGCCTGCAATGCAGGAGACCTGGGTTAAATCCCTGGATAGGGAAGATCCCTTGGAGGAGTGAAAGGCTACCCACTCCAGTATTCTGGCCTGGAGAATTCCATGGACAGAGTAGCCTGGTGAGCTACAGTCCACGGGATCACAAACAGTCAGACAGGACTGAGTGACTAAAACACACCATGTCCCACATCTAAAATCATATATGCTATTATTACTAAGCATGTGATATTATTATTAATAATTATTAAGTTTCAGGTGACATATCAAATCAACTAGAAAAAGAATTCAACCTCCCATAGGAACAAATGCCCAAAAAGTGGTGAGATTGCCAAAGGTCATAAAACCAGTGTCAGAAACATAATGAAAACTCAGGAATTTCCACTGTATTTGCTGACATATTCTGTGAGGAAACAAAGTCATATAAAGGACATTAAAATGGCAAAATGACTTAAGTGAAAGAAACAAATAAACTGAAACCATTTAATTTAAATTATGAGGCAAATTTTGTGGTTGCTGTTAAGTTGTTCAGTCGCTTAGTCGTGTCCGACCATTTGTGACCCCATGGACTGCAGCACGCCAGGCTTCCTTGTCCTTCACCATCTCCTGGAGCTTGCTCAAACTCATATCCATTGAGTCAGTGATGCCATCAAACTATCTTGCCCTCTGTCGTCCCCTTCTCCTCCTTTCTTCAATCTTTCCCAGTATCAGGGTCTTTAAAATGAGTCAGCTCTTCACATGAGGTGGTCGAAGTATTGGAGCTTCAGCATCAGTCCTCCTAATGAATATTGTTGGCTGATTCAACTGGTTGGATCTCCTTGCAGTCCAAGGGACTCTCAAGAGTCTTCTGCAACACCACAATTCAAAAGCATCAATTGTTCAGCACTCAGCCTTATTTATGGTCCAACTCTCACATTCATACATGACTACTGGAAAAACCACAGTTTTGACTAGGCAGATGTTTGTTGGCAAAGTGATGCCTCTGCTTTCCAGCTTTCTAGGTTGGTCATAGCTTTTCTTCCAAGGAGCAAGCATCTTAATTTCACGACTGCAGTCACCATCCACAGTGATTTTCTGAGCCCAGGAAAATAAAGTCTCTCACTGTTTCCATTGTTTCCCCCTTTATTTGCCATGAAGTGATGGGACCAGATGCCATGATCTTGTTTTTTTTTTTAATCTTGAGTTTTATGCCAGCTTTTTCACTCTCCTCTTTCCCCTTCATCAAGAGGCTATTTAGTTCCTCTTTGCTTTCTGCCTAAGGGTGGTGTCATCTGCATATCTGACGTTATTGATGTTTCTCCCAGCAGTCTTGATTCCAGCTTGTGCTTCATCCAGCCTGGCATTTTGCATGATGTATTCTGCATACAAGCTAAATAAGCAGGGTCACAATATACAGCCTTGATGTACTCCTTTCCCAATTAGAAGGGAATGGTAAACCACTTCAGCATCTTTGCCTTGAGAACACCATGATGCAAATATCAAGTTGAAAATCAATCTTTTAGCTAAAAGCATATTTCAAGCTTCACTACAAATATATTCTTAATTTTAAAAATACATTGTGTGACTTTGTACTTTATTTAGTTAATTTTTGGCCATGCTGTGAGGTCTATTGGATTTTAGCTCCTTGACCAGGGGTTGATCCAATGTCCACTGAATTGGGAGGGCAGAGTCCTAACCACGGGTAAGCCAGAGAAGTTCCCAAATATATTTTTCAATTTACTAACTGAATTTACCATTAAGAAAAGCTTTCACTAATAACTTAATGATGATGTATCGTTTCCCAATGCCTACCAAAACCCATTAGATGAAACCACCAGCATAAAAATCAATCGTAATCAGTTTTTTTAATATTTCTGCTTTCTCAATTAATTTGAAAGTTGAGATATCAAGGAAAGTCAGAAAATAAGCTATATCCAAAATAGTTGTAGGTCATTGAGAAGTGCTTAGCAAATAAATGTATTATTCTGATACCATTCTGAAGTATCTGTCTCGGTAGCTCTCACTCTACTAGCTCTCTCTCTGGCTTTTATATTCTTTGCTTTATAGCAGAGAAATGTGAAAACTGACAGAAGACATTAAAGAGTAACAATTGAGCTTTCAATTGCCCAGAAAACCATAAATAATACGATACTCCCTTTATGGGAGCTCATTTAGATTAAAAAAAAAGTTTGTAAGAATGCTCATAGAGTAACACACATTGAGGAACAAATTTCTCAAAATGATTCTAAAATCACTATTATGCTAAGGCTGAGAGATGTGTTGTTTTTAACCAGTTATGACAATTATAAACATATCTGGTTCATTACATTCTCTAATAATGTTTAATATCATTCTTAATAAAACTGGAGAAGAAAATGGACACCCACTGCAGTATTCTTGCCTATAAATCCCATGGACAGAGGAGTCTGGCGGGCTTCAGTCCATGGAGTCACAAGAGTTGGATATGACTGAGCAACTAAACCACCACCACCACCTTAACAAAACTAATGCATCACTTGTTATTTATTATATATGTTGTTGCTGTTTAATTTTTCAGTCGTGTCTGACTCTTTGTGACCCAATGGCCTGGAGCACACCACACTTCCCTGTCCTTCACTATCTTCCAGAGTCTGCTCAAACTCATGTCCATTAAGTCAATGATGCCATCCAACCATCTCATTCTCTGTTGCCTCCTTCTCTTCCTGCCCTCAATCTTTCCCAGCATCAGGGTCTTTTCCAAGGAGTCAGCTATGCATCAGGTGAACAAAGTATTGGGGCTTCAGCATCAGTCCTCCCAATAAATATTCAGGGCTGATTTCCTTTAGGATTGACTGATTTTATCTCTTTGCAGTCCAAAGGACTCTAAAGAGTCCTCCAGAGCCATAGTACGAATGCATCAATAGTTCGGCGCTCAGCCTTCTTTAGGTCCAACTCTCACATCCATACATGACTACTGGAAAAATCATAGATTTGACTAGACGGACCTCTGTTGGCAAAGTGATGTCTCCACTTTCCAATACACTAAGTTTCTTATAGCTTTTCTTCCAAGGAGCAAGCATCTTTTAATTTCATGGCTGCAATCACCATCCAAAGTTGTTTTTGAGCCCAAGAAAATAAAATCTGTACTTATTATATACATATTATAAATATATATATAGTGTATGTGTGTATATATATATACACACACATATATAGACACAAAGAAAGAGAGCTGCTAATTAGCAAAGTAGAAAATACTGACTTTATTCATGTCACAACTCAGTCATAATACTGTAGTGACAGTTTCAAAATCTAAGTAATTATTTTATTTACATTGAATTCTGAAGAATAATTCAATTAATATTCCTATACTTTTCATTTGCCCACACCATCAGCTTTCTCTAGTCTTTAGCTCTCATCTCACCCTGCCTTTTGGTTTCTAGTTAAATAGTCCCAGCCTTACCTAATTTCTCATATCTTCCATTAGGTAACTCAGCAGTGAAAAAAGGTAAGACTCAATACTTGGAAAATAAAACTCAAATTGTCAAAATTTGTCACTGTGTATTTTAATTGTTCTCCCCATAGTATCACCATGAGATGATGGAAAAAACACAAAAGAATTCCATACACCCCTTTGTGATAGTATTGATAATCATCTGCTATAATGATTTCTCCCAGTTTTGTGGTTTCTCTTCAGTCACCAACACCTAAATTCTGATAGGAAGCACCTCCACCCTTAAATCCCAAAATAAAGTTACTATAGACATACTTTTTAAATGAAAAATCAAGCTAAAATCAAAGGGGAGAGTGACCAAGAGAGTGAAGTAGAAAGACCCTGAGTTCAATCTCTCACAAGCACACCAAAATCACAACTATCTATAAAACGGACATTGATTTAAAAAAAGAAGAAAAAAAGACTGGAGCCTAGCAGAAAAGATTTTCTAGCGCTAAAGACATAAAGAAGGAACTACAGGGAGATAGGTATGAGGGACAGACCTGTGATATAATCAAATGCTGTACCCCATGGGTGCACAGTCCACGAAGTGGAGAATAATTACATCGCAGGGGGCCTCGCAAAGGAGGGAGAGTTCTGAGCAGCTGGTGCGGGGCTCCAGCACTAGGGAAATGAGCTCCCAGTGCATTTGTCTATGGAGGTCAGTAGGGTTTTTATTTCATTAGTCCCGTGGGAATGGGAGAACAGCGATCTCACTTTTAAAGGGCAAACACAAAATCTCAACTGGGACCCATATAAGAGTATAAGCAGTATCTTGATAAGACACTGGACCAGACCTACCTGCTGGTCTTGAGGAGTCTCCTGGAGAGGCAGTGGGCGGCCAAGGCTAAATGGGAGACAGACACGGGTGACACGCATATTGGGCAGCATTCAACCAAATGGATACTTCTGGAGGCTGACTTATTAGATCATTAGCAAGATGACCTGGCCTCATCCAAGAGCTTATAGGCTCTAGTGCAGAGACACCTCAGGTGAAACAACTAATTGGGTAGGAACATAGCCCCACCCATCAACAGACAGGATATCTAAAGGCCTCCTGAGCCCACAGCTGCCTACAGACATGCCCCTAGATACCACCCTGCCTACATGAGGGCCAAGACCCAGCTCCACCCACTGATGTGCAGGCACTGTCCCTCCTTCAAGAAAACCTGAACAAGCCTCTAGACCAGCCTCACTCACCAAAGGGCAGATGCAAGAATCAAGAAAATTATGATCCCATAACACAAGCCAGACCCTACCCTAGAACCAGCTGGTCCCTGACCCTACCCAATAGCAGACACCCAAGACCACACACCCAGCTGTGTTAAGAACTGATCCTCCCCAAACAATGACCTGAAATGAGCTCTGGGATTCCTGGGCCCTGAAGTCAGACTCCAGGAAGTGGCCCTGCCTGCTAGCACTAAGCCCATAATCTGGCTTCACCTGCCAGTGGTGGGCCCCAGAGTTTGTGGGACCATGACTCTGCCCATCAGTGAGCCAGCAGTAGCCCTAGGACCTCTTAGGGTTCTGCAACCCAGTCACTCTGTGACCACAGCAGCCAGCAGCACCTGTACAAGGCAGGATCTGGCAACCAATCAGACGAGGGACCAACCAAGCCTACCAGACTACCCACATGGCCTATGTTCTCTCCAAAGTTTTATTAACTTTCATCTCAGGTTCAAAGGATCTGTTAAGAAAATAAACCACTTGTTATACACAAATAAACAATTCTAATATTTAATAGAGAATTATCTAACTTACTTTCAATAAACAATCACTAAAAGGAAAGAGAAGTAGAACAGCAGATAACATCACCAAATTGTATTTTGACCAACATCTAGAGCTCAAACAGCACTGGGAAATCCCTGTGTCACAGCAATCTGGAATTCTAATTGGGAAAAGGTGCTGGGCAGCACATCCACTCCACAGGTGAGACCTCAAAATTGCAATTTGAGGATTCTCATTTATGATCTCAGGCCTCAAAATGATATCCTCATTAACTTGTGAGCAAATTGCAGCTCTGGTTTCATGTTAATGCTGTTTGCTTTGCTTTGTAAATCTTGGAGTGTTGTTAAGCCTCTTGAATGGTTGGCCAGACCCCCTCCGGGGTCTCAACAATCTCAAAATCCTTCCCCTATTTTCTCTAAGGTGCCATGTCGCTTGTACTCACATCAGGCACTCAAGTCAAGGCAGTATCCAGGCAGGTCAGAAGCAAGGTCAGAAGCCTGTTCTGCTCTCTTTGTCTCTGAAGTCTGGACAAGACCACCTCCATCTAATTTCCCTAATAGCCTGCCATAACAGAAGAACCTATGCAGCATTCTCCCTAGAACATATAACTGGGGCAACAAGAGAGTAGATCACTGGGATACACTGGATGTCTCCTAGAGAGGGCCACTTCTTCAAGGTCAAGAAACAAAACTAATATACCACAGATAAAAAAATAAAAATAACAACTTAGACAAAATGGGCAGCAGAGGGAAAAAGTCCAGACGAAGAAACAAGATAAAATTTCAGAATGATAACTAAATGAAGTGGAAATAAGTCAATCTACCTGAGAAATAGTTCAGAGTAATGATCATAAAAATGTTTGAAAAACTTGAGAGTAGAGGCATAGACCAAAAAGTTAGAGATTTTCAACAAAGAATTAGAAAATACAAAAGACAACCAGAGATAAAGAACGCAATAACTGAAATGAAAAATACACTAGTGAAAGTCACTCAGTTGTGCCCGACTCTTTACGACCCCATGGACTGTAGCTTGCCAGGTTCCTCTGTCAATGAAATTCTCCAGGCAGGAATACTGGAGTGGGTTGCCATTCCCTTCTCCAGGGGATCTTCCTGACCCAGGGATTAAACCCAGGTCCCCCACATTGCGGGCAGATTCTTTACTGTCTTTACTGTCTGAGCCACTAGGGAAGCCTGTATGCCACATGGCAATATACTGATAAGAAACTGAGATAAGACTAACAGTTACTGAGTTCCTTTTACTGACTATTAAGTGCTAGGCATTTTATAGACTTTATTTCATTTACTTCCCCAATAATCCTACTAATTTGGTTTTTAAGCATTTCAGTTTTACTGATTAGGAAATAAAATTTCAGAAGTTGAAATGTTATCCAAAATAACATTACAAAAAGTGATAAAAATGAGATTTAAAGACACCTTCTGACCCCTAAATCCATTTTCTTGCTGTTTCACTCTGCTGCCCCAAATTCTCATTAATCTTTAAGTGCAACTTACTCATGGGAATGAAAGCACTTAGGAAGGTACAGCAAGAAGTTTATACTTGACTCTCTTTATTTAAAGAGGAACAGGGAGAAATAACCAAAATAATCTATTAAAATCCCTCTGAGAAGATAGCTTATCAATAACTTCAGCTCTAGAAAATTATTCCCTAGAAAAAAAGAATGTACTCATGTGTTTATAACTAAGAATGCTCATCTGAAGAATATTTTGAACAGTAACTTTTGGAAAATAAGAGATAAGTTAAATAAATACGGTATACACAAATAACAGACTACAGCACAGGTATATACAGAGGGTTGTATTTGCAAAAAAACTAATAACATCTTCATGACATAAAATTAATAGAAAAGTGCAAAAGATAAATTATATAGAATATAGTATAATCCCACTATACAATCTGTGTGAACATACACATAATTACACATACAGAGTGAGAGAGTAGAAATGTGATACTATAAATGATAGTATGTGGCTGAACCACACTGGCTACATTTTGTCAGCTCCATCTTAAGCCCCTAGGCCTACTCCCTTCCCTTCCATCCACTGAACTTTATGGAGTTGCCTGCTTTGTTTTTTGGTCTCAAAGTTTCTTCTCATTTTGGGAAATATTATTCAATATCTCAGCCTCCCAACAATTGGCAAGCCAGCCAGAGACCAAAAATGAAACAGGCATGGGTAAAGAAACTGTTTCGAGGGAAAGTCCATTGTCAGTGGTGGAAATCCCAGGATGGTCAACCTCTTCCATGTAGGGAGATCTTGCCAGGTTTGGAATGCTCCAGATAGGTACATGAGTTTGAGGACACTCTGAAAACACCAAAAGAGTTACCAGACGTTCTAACCAAAACAAAAGGGACAAAGAAACTAAGGTGTGAAAGTAGGTATGTTATGCCCTCTGCTTTGGGTCCTGAGACTGATAGAGAAAATGAGCTCCAGCTCAGGTAGGAACTAGAAAAATCTAAAGAAGCTCTGGCACGAGAAGAAGATCTACAAGTGGCTTATTCCTCTAGTTGGGATCTACTAGCCAAAAAGGTATAACAACAAGAACACCTGGAAGCCATGCTAAAAATGCAAGGGTAGCGCCTGTATTTGGGCTTCCCTGGTGGCTCAGATGGTAAAGAATCCTCCTGAAATGCAGGAGACCCAGATTCAACCCCTGGATCAGGAAGATCCCCTGGAGAAGGGAATGGTTACCCACTCCAGTATTCTTGCCTGGAGAATCCCAGGGACAGAGAAGCCTGGCAGGCTGCAGTCCATGGGTCACCAAGAGTCGGATATCACTGAGCAACTAAGCACATATACAGCACCTGTATTCACCAAGAAAGTGAACACAGGAAGACCAGAATCCCAAACAGTGGGTCCAAGGTATAATGATTCCTGAGTAGGAAGATAAAATTATTAATGAAAAAAATGACCTACGGGTCCACTCCCCCATTTAAACAAAGACTAAGGTAACTTGTGAATCAAGAAGAGGTAATAACTAGCCAAAAGATAACTATGAGGAAATACTCCTCTGCAGAAATAGCTGAGTTGACATTAGGTTCAAAGAGAGACCAGGTAAGGAGTAGCTGCAAGGCAACTGCCTATGGGACAAGGATGGAGAAGATATCATACTAAATGACCTAGAGATGTCCAAATAGCCTCAGCGAAAGAATAGCCAGTCCTGAGATAAAGGTCATATGCTGCTGAAATGAGACAAACCGAGGATGGATAGCTGAATTGGTTACTTGAATTAGGACTCAGGAAAAACCCCAACAGAAGAATTATGACCTCATTAGAGAATCAGGAATGAGACATGCTACATATGCAGAAAACTTTAGGGGCCAGATAAATAGCTATCTATAGCAGGTATGAAGGATTTCAGGCTGCTTTGGTAGCTCAGCTGGTAAAGAATCCACCAGCAATGCAGGAAACCCTGGTTTGATTCCTGGGTCAGGAAGATCCCCTGGAGAAGGAATAGGCTACCCATTCCAATATTCTTGGGCTTCCTTGGTGGCTCATATGATAAAGAATCTGCCTGCAATGCAAGAGACCTGGGTTCGATACCTGGGTTGGGAAGATCCCCTGGAGGAGGGCATGGAAACTCACTTCAGTATTCTTGCCTGGAGAATCCCTATGGTAAGAGGAGCCTGGTGGGCTACAGTCCATGGGGTCGCAAAGAGTCAGACATGACTGAGTGACTAAGCACACACACATGAAGGACTGCATCTTACAGTCTTGCTCCTGGGGTTTGGTGTGGCACCTTATTATCAGCACCAATGGTTAGTAAAGCAGTAGCTCTGATAGCTGCAATTATAGCGGATTTCAGTGAAACAGAGAGAGTCCACCATCAGGGAAACAGAAAATCAAACAAAGAAATAAAGGTGAAACAAGCAAAGGATGGAGAAAAAACAGAGAAAGGACCAATGCAGCTGACATGGAAACAAACTTGGTAGGATTATTAGTAGCAAGGACTCCAAAGAAGACACTGATAAACCACATAATTCAGTCCTGTTATGTTTGCAGAAAGCCCTAACAAAAGACAGTTCACTCCTGTGTGAACTGGTCAGTTCACTGACCATAAATGTGCGGCAATGTGTCCCAGAGTCCCATCACCGGACGTAGAACCCCAGAGCAGACTCCCTACATGCAGAGTAACCAGGACTTGGGACAATGTTGCCCTCTACTTTGTGTGGTGGGAAGTGACTAGAGGCTCCACGTGGAATTGATGATTTGTTGATTGATTTACTGAGCAGAAACAAAAAACCCTAGCGCTGTAGACACCACAGCTGAGTATACCTTCAGTTCAGTTCAGTCGCTCAGTCATGTCCCACTCTTTGCGACCCCATGGACTGCAGCACGCCAGGCCTCACTGTCCATCACCAACTCCCAAAGCTTGCTCAAACCCATGTCCATCGAGTCAGTGATGCCATACAACCACCTCATCCTCTGTCATCCCCTTCTCCTCCTACCCTCAATCTTTCCCAGCACCATTGACTGATTTGATCTCTTCTCTCTCCAAAGGACTCTCAAGAGTCTTCTTCAGCACCACAGTTCAAAAGCATCAATTCTTCAGTGCTCTGCCTTCTTTATTGTCCAGCTCTCACATCTGTACATGACCACTGGAACGACCACAACCTTGACCGTATGGACCTTTGTCGACAAAGTGATGTCTCTGCTTTTTAACACACTGTCTTGGTTTGTCATAGCTTTCCAGCCAAGAAGTAATCATCTTCTGATTTCATGGCTGCCATCACCACCTGCAGTGATTTTAGAGCCCAAGGAGAGGAAATCTATCACTGCCGCCACTTTTCCCCTTTTATTTGCCATGAAGTGATGGGACCAGAAGCCATGATCTCAGTTTAATATTGAGTTTTAAGTCAGTTTTTCACTCTTCTCCTTCACCCTCAGCAAGAGGCTCTTTAGTTCCTCCTTGATTTCTGCCTTAGAGTGGTATCATATGCATACCTGAGCTTGTTGATATTTCTCTTGGCAATCTTATTTCCAGCTTCTAACTCTTCCAGCCTGGCATTTCACATGATGTACTCTGCATATAAGTTAAATAAACAGGGTGACAATAAACAGCCTTCTTGTACTCCTTTCTCAATCCTGAACCCTGTTCCACACAGGGTTCTAACTGCTGATTCTTGACCAGTGTTGTTTCATTCATGTGGAGGTCTCCAATATCGCTGCTGTCTTAAAACAGCTCTTCCCTGCGCTGAAAACTTGCCATTGTGTGCTT
This sequence comes from Muntiacus reevesi, assembly GCF_963930625.1. NCBI lineage: Eukaryota > Metazoa > Chordata > Mammalia > Artiodactyla > Cervidae > Muntiacus > Muntiacus reevesi. The sequence continues at coordinate 157,382,227 of NC_089252.1, read as the reverse complement.
GACCTGTGTAATCCCTTTTTTCAACATTCCTTTGGGTGCTAGCTTTCAAGACCAATTTGTCTTCATCTAGGAGGGGAGGCAATGAACCTTTCAGGCGTTGCCTCAGGGTTATTTACAGTCGTGTCATTTGTTATAGTTTGCTCAGTCAGGACCTAGAAATATGGTGCATGTCCCACCCTGAGTTGGAATTATTTCATTAGATTGATGACACTATGTTAACCTGTGATGGCTTGTCCCTCCTCTCCCAAACTGTAGTAAGTAAAGCTTTGGGGAGTTATTTGGTCAGGTAAGACAAAAGTTATCCCAGCCTTGGTTATCAATAAAATCCAAGCCTTAGCCACACCAGCCGGTCAAGGGATTACAATCCTTTCTGGGATCACTGGAATGTGATCCTTTCATACTGTATTTGGCACAAATCATTTGACTCTTACAGTGCTCTCTGGGCTTCCCTGATAGCTCAGTTGGTACAGAATCTCCTGCAATGCAGGAGACTATGGTTCAATTCCTGGGTCAGGAAGATCCACTGGAGTAGAGATAGGCTACCCACTCCAGTATTCTTGGGCTTCCCTCGTGGCTCAGAAAGAATCCACTTGCATTGCGGGAGACCTGGGTTCGATCCCTGGGTTGGGAAGATCCCCTGGAGAAAGGAAAGGCTACCCATTCCAGGATTCTGGCCTGGAAAATTCCATGGTCTGTATAGTCCATGGGGTCACAAATAGCCAGGCACAACTGAGCGACATTCTCTTCACATAGTACTCTCTGGTTAGAAAGGAACAAAAATGGGGTTAGGGCATCCACCACCAGGAAGCCTTTGAAAAGGCCAAAATTGTAGTAAAACAAGTTCAAGCTCTGGGCATATGTATATGGAACGCTGCCTGAGAATTAGATGTAAACTTGTACCTAGAAGGTTTTGGCTAGGGTCTGTGGGAAAGGCAGGAATGGAAACGCATACCACCAGGATTTTAGTCTCAGTTGTGGAAGGGACCCCAAGTGAAGTAAAATGCTATTGGAAAACAGCTCCAGAAAGCCGTCCTGGCTCTGCAGCAAACAGGCCTCACCATCGACTTATTAGTGTATGTTCATACTTTACTGCCAGTAAGTAAATGGATTAAGGACATGCTTCTTAAACCGAAAAGGAACTGTGCCTGAGTAAGCACACTGCAAAGGTGGCACCCATATCTGCGACAAGGTGATGTGCACAATTCAAGTCTGCCGTCTGTGGAATTACATTCTGTTTTTGGGCCAGTGTCTTACATGCACCCTGATACGGCCCCTCCGACACCACCCATCTCTCCTCTTCTCCGTCAAGTCAAAAAGAGAATTAGGACTGCCTCCATCCTGAGACATGTTTCACAATGTCAGCAGTCAAGGTAATACCTGCACATGGCCCACGTCGGCAGTTCTCCTGGATTTCAGGGTCACTTGGTTTGAAGAAGACATTAAGCACAGCAGTCACTGGGCCAAACTGAGGGTAGTAAGGACTGCGGTAACTCATGAAACTATGCCCTTCTCCCCAACCACAGACAGGTGGGCTGTGTGAAGGAGGTGGCCATGTGGATGCCACAACGCATCAGAAAAGTTAGACAATCTGGGGACAGCCCCCTCTGGGGAGCTGACCTACGGAGGGACATGTGGGATGTGTGCACACACCCCACTGCTGCCATCAAGGTAAGACACACCTCTGTATATTCTCCAACTTCACTGCCTGGGAAGCACCAGGCAGACACCTTAGCCAGGGCAGGAGCTGTTCTCCTGGAAGACTTAAAGACTTCCTTGGATATGGCACGTGGCTTCACTGAAAACCGACAGACACCGAGGCCCCAAAACTACCTGCGAGATAGCCAAGAGGTTACACCTCTACATCAAATACACTGACGGGCAGGCATTTGACAGGGACTGCCCCACTGTAGCTTGTGGTGACATCCCTTGAGACATATCCCTGGTCACATCAGATTAGCCCCTAGCCCAGTGACCAGATGATAAGTGGACTATATCAACCCCTGGCCTTTATCAGAAGGACGCAAGTGTGACTGATCTGTGCAGAAACAGAGACCTGACTGATACAAGTGGTTCCCAGTAAAAGAGCAAGTCAAAAAGCCACTATTAGGGGCTTGACCAAGTTAGAAAGTGTGTACTGGGTCCCCATTTATATAGACAGCAACCAAGGGACCCATATCACCGTGCATGACGTAAAGGAATGGTCTGAAGCCCATGAGGTTTTATAACCTTCCACCTGCCATATAACCCAACAGATGCAGGGCTGGTAGAAAGAACTGAAAGAGACATTGAAGAAGCTTTCTCCAGATGAGTCTTTAAGAGGCTATCTTGACTACTATTAGAGGCCATCTGGATGTTAAACACTGAACCACAGCAGGCCACATGTCTGCTTCTGAGAGCCTGACTGTACCTATTCTACCAACTAGAATCTTAAAATTTCAAGTGTTAGAAGAAGGAATGAGACCTATCCACTGGGATGCAGGTCTTATCCTAGGAGCACCACAGAACCTCCTACCTGGGGAGATTATTTTAGATTGGAGACGTAATGGTATACCCCTCACAGGGGTTTGGCATCCTTTTACCTTGGGGACAAGGGCTAGGCTAGGCCCTGACATGGTAATTTGTCAATCTTTCTATCTAAGTGAAGGCCCAGAATAACCAAGGTGATCTCCCACACAGAAATCAAATGGGAGACTGAAATAGGGCTTTTTTATGGGCCCCTACTAAAGCCCCCACATATAATATCTCCCTGCCTGGTTCTAATGTAAAGGAATGAAATGTCTGGTATTGTCCTGTGTGAAAAGTGCCAAAGCCCAGACTGATCCTGGCTCATGGAGAACAAACTACAGAATAGTTTCTGAATGAAAATTTGTCTTTCTTGCTACCTTTAAAAGGGCTTCCCCAGTGGCTCAGACAATAAAGAATCTGCCTGCAATGCAGAAGACCCAGGTTCTGGGTCAGGAAGATCCCCTGGAGAAGGGAATGACTATCTATTCCAGTATTTTTGCCTGGAGAATCCCATGAATAAAGGAGCCTGGTGGGGTCGCAGAGTCAGACATGGTTGAACAACTAAGGCAAGCACAGCCTTTAAAACACTTATTATCTTTAGCGTTTTCCTTCTAGGATTAGGGTCACATACCTTCACTATTGCATTCCTGTCCAGGGCCACCACCTATGCTGACATCCACAACTGCTCTGACTTACAGGTGTATAGATTGCTGCCAATGTCCTTTGCTGAAGTAATGTCAGGGGTCATTGTCTTTCCACCTTATAACATGGGGACAATGTGTGGGGATGGCAGGTAAACTCCTATCTGGCTCTAGAGTATTCTTGGAAGAATGGTGGATAAAGATAGTGTGGGCCATATAGATGGTGGGGGTGGAGTGTGTAGCTGAACCATACTGGCTCCACCTTGTCAGCTCCATCTCAGGTCTGCAGTCCTTTCCACCTGACTGAGATTTAGCCTAACTCACAAACTAACGCACTGAAGCCAGATTGAGCTCCCTTTTACCCTTGACTTCATTTAAATGAAAGCTGGAAGAGTGCCTTTTGCTGAGATGGTTAAGCTGGGTGGGTGCCCCCAGTTCTAGATTGTGGATGTGCTACTCACTCGGTAGTCAGATTCTGTTTTTACCTTTGGCCCCTTTAGAACCCCCTGTATCCCTTTTGGCAGTGCAGAGGGCAGTTGTCAATGCCTCTGGATCTTCTGTCCACCCCATCTTTCCTGCCTATACGTTACCCACAATAAACTTCATAACAGAAACTTCATTTGCTTGCTCCTTTTTTCACTCTCAAAATCCCTTCTCAGTTCGGAGGCTATTACTCAATATCTTCACCTCCTAACAGAGAGAAATGAACTAAACGGATATAGCTTGATGAAATACTGGGTGATTTTTATTTTATGCTTATATCTATTTGCAATTACATGAGAAGCATTATTTCAGCCATGAAGATTTATTAGCTTATGTAATCCTCAAAATAAATATAAGAGGCAGGGACTATTGTTATCTCCACTCTACAAATGAAGAAACTGAGAAACAAAGAGGCTGATGTGGTCTAGTTCCACACCCATCTCCTCAAGAGTGAGCAGACCGGCTCTTGTTATAAAACAGGCTAACAAATGAATAAAACGTCTTTGAGAGGAACTGTTTTTCTTCTCTGACTTGAATAAAATCAAGTAAGGAATTCAGGTTTCTGACTGTTAAGCCACAAACAGTATACCTAAAAAAGCACAGTTTTAGCACCCTCTCTCCTGGGGCCCTGCTTTGTGAATTGCTTCTAGATGCACATTCTCAACATCACAAGACTGTTTTTATATTAATGCTAATATATAATTACACATATATAATATTTTATATATAGCATATATATTAGCATTTATATATATATATATACATATATATGTATATATATACATACACACATACATACATACATGCAGGGTGGACCAAACTACTTACAGAACATGAGCAAAGTTCTCCTCTGCTAAGATATACCTAGGCAACTCCCATACTGTGATTTATTTTCCTAGCTCATAGTAACTTTGTAATTTATCAGCATCATTTGAAACACTACTTACATGCTAACATCAAACATTTTGTCTGACAAAAGAATGGTAAAGTGTGGCTAAGAAATAAATCAATGTGAACTGGGGTGGAGCTGCCAATTGTGTTTGAGCACTTTGATTCTCTTTCACCAAAGATTTCAAAACAGCATCAGTATCTGTTTCAAACTAGACCATTTCTCACTGGACCCATCAAATTCTGTCTCTTCAAATCTCAACTTGCTTCCCCCAGTGGTCAATGAATCACTAAATGAGTTGGAACTGTAACACATAAATTTGCAAAGTACATTCCACTAGTAGATGGAGAAACAAAAACTTCAAAGTAAAGAAGAATAAGGATATAGAAAGGGCCACATGAAAAGGAGAAGAAAGGAAAAAATATACAAAATTTCAATCATCTTCTTATTTCACTCACAATATACTTGCAGGCTGCCAAAATTTTCATAGATTATAAAAGACCACACAACCCCACTTATAGTAAAGAGTAAAACCAGAGACAGAGCCAAACTTGATACCACCATCTCTAATAGTGACAATCTAACAACAGCAATAATTTTCCCTTTTATATGCTGTATCTTTTATAAAAGGCCTATAAACAGTGATGTGCAAATATATTTAACCACAGGTTTTCCCCCAAAAAGCTAAATGCATGTATGTGCTGTGTGTATATAATTTATATAAATTTTATTGATATAAAGTATGTGTAGATGAACACACAATTTACCAATAATAATATATATAATACTTTTCTTATAAATTCTGTAGAACCAGTTGATTCCCACAGAAGGTCTTATGTGTAGACAACAGCAAAACAATAAATCAAACTCTGATTTGCAGTGTTTGTCACTTTCCATAATATAAATATTTCCACTATGGTCAATTTCAAGCTACCAAATGTGATGTCACTGAACACGGATTGAAATGGGATGAGCAGCAGCACATGAATGCATAATATTCTCAACCCACAGATTAAAAAATAGAGCATAGATGGTAGCAAAGAGTCTAGATGTCTAACAAAATGTAGTTACTAAAATAGAAAGTAATAACTTTTGAGTATGCCTTTATTTTACTGTAATCTATTTAACTTTATGCTTATATAACTTACATTTTTACAATCATTTTGTTTAACTAGCAGCACATAAATTCCTATTTCAATCCCATTTAAGCCAGGTGCAACATGCCATTGAAAAGTATATTTCTAACACCTTATTGAGGGAGGTATTGTTAACTAAAAACATATGGGCAACCTAAAAGTTGAGAGTTAAGTTTTATTCAGTGGGAATGTTAGAACTCAAGCCTGGGAGACAGGGAATTGACTCTTGAATTCATAATTCTCACCTAAAAAGGGCTCCTGCATGAGACTGGTATATAAACAGAACTGCTGACTTTCAAACTCACCTTAAAGCAGTGCTCTGATAACAGGGAAAGGCCAACGCCAGGACGAGAAGATGACATCAGAAGTAGACAACTGAAGTGAGATCCTGGACCTGACCTGTATGATTGTTCATAACGTTTTCTTCTTGTTCTCTTGGACTCTTGCACGTAAATCAAATGCTTTTTTTCCTATCATTGGCACAATCTTATGCAAATTTTAGAAATCAATCAAATTGTTCAGTTGTGGTCAATTCGTGCATCCATTACCTCTGGTTTACCTCAGTGGGTTTCTCCCCACCAAAGTTCTGATTGGATGGCTCTTAGAAAGTTTATTTTAGAAGAAAGGAATTACAGTTTTCTGTTTGGGCTACCATCACTAGGTGGGAATCATTTACTTGCCCAGTCAAACACACTTATTCTAACCCTGGCCATAAATATGAATTTTCCCTTAAGGTTATTCTAGTTCAGTCAGAACAACAGGCTAAATTCTACTAAAAAAAAAAAAAAACGTAAACTCTAGACTTTTAGGAGGGACATTTCCTCAGTTATGGGATGGCTTTATCTGCTATCAGTAGGCTATGGTCATCTAAGCCTAAAGGCCCCCCTATGCTTAGAACAGTTAAATCATACCAAAGAAAATCAACTTAATAACACTAGAAAATTAGGCTGGCTATCTTATGAAAACTGCCAGTGTACCATGTCTCTTCAAGACCGTAATTGATATGGGACAGATTGGGTTAGAAGACTAGTAATAAACTGACTGGCAACTAATGGGACTAAATGACTTTATGGGTCCAACTTATGACCCTGGCTTCTGCCAAGAGGGCTGGGAGGGTATACTTTAGGATTCCCTTAGGCTCAAGGCCGTTTATGTACAAACTCTAACTCCAGCAAATTTACCATCAATATGAGCCTGAAGAACCAAGAGATTTGTTATTTAACTGGTATGAGTACATTTAGCAGCTACTTTTGCACCTTCTTTGAAATGTGAAAAATTATTTCTCACATTGAAGCCTTAACAGAATTCATTCAGTTCAGTTCAGTCGCACAGTCATGTCTGACTCTTTGCGACCCCATGAATTGCAGCATGCCAGGCCTCCTTGTCCATCACCAACTCCCGGAGTTTACCCAAACTCATGTCCATCAAGTCAGTGATGCCATCCAGCCATCTCATCCTCTGTCGGCCCCTTCTCCTCCTGCCCCCAACCTCTCCCAGCATCAGGGTCTTTTCCAATGAGTCAGCTCTTCGCATCAGGTGGTCAAAGTATTGGAGTTTCAGCTTCAGCATCAGTCCTTCCAATGAACATACAGGACTGATCTCCTTTAGGATGGACTGGTTGGATCTCCTTGCAGTCCAAGGGACTCTCAAGAGTCTTCTCCAACACCACAGTTCAAAAGCATCAATTCTTTGGCACTCAGCCTTCTTCACAGTCCAACCCTCACATCCATACATGACTACTGGAAAAACCATAGCCTTGACTAGACAGATCTTTGTTGGCAAAGTAATGTCTCTGCTTTTTAATATGCTATTTAAGTTGGTCATAACTTTCCTTCCAAGAAGTAAGTGTCCTTTAATTTCATGGCTGCAATTACCGTCACCAGTGATTTTGGAGCCCCAAAAAACAAAGTCTGACACTGTTTCCACTGTTTCCCTATCTATTTCCCATGAAGTGATGGGACCAGATGCCATGATCTTAGTTTTCTGAATGTTGAGCTTTAAGCCAACTTTTTCACTCTCTTCTTTCACTTTCATCAAAAGGCTTTTTAGTTCCTCTTCACTTTCTGCCATAATAGTGGTGTCATCTGCATATCTGAGGTTATTGATATTTCTCCTGGCAATATTGATTCCAGCTTACGTTTCTTCCAGACCAGCGTTTCTCATGATGTACTCTACATATAAGTTAAATAAGCAGGGTGACAATATACAGCCTTGACGTACTCCTTTTCCTATTTGGAATCAGTCTGTTGTTCCATGTCTGGTTCTAACTGTTGCTTCCTGACCTGCATATAGGTTTCTCAAGAGGCAGGTCAGGTGGTCTGGTATTCCCATCTCTTTCAGAATTTTCCACAATTTATTGTAATCCACACAGTCAAAGACTTTGGCATAGTCTATAAAGCAGAAATAGATGTTTTTCTGGAACTCTCTTGCTTTCTCGATGATCCAGTGGATGTTGGCAATTTCATTTCTGGCTCCTCTGCCTTTTCTAAAACCAGCTTGAGCATCTGGAAGTTCACGGTTCATGTATTGCTGAAGCCTGGCTTGGAGAAATTTGAGCATTACTTTACTAGCGTGTGAGATGAGTGCAATTGTGTGGTAGTTTGAGCATTCTTTGGCATTGCTTTTCTTAGAAACTGGAATGAAAACTGACCTTTTCTAGTCCTGTGGCCACTGTTGAGTTTTCCAAATTTGCTGGCATATTGAGTATAGCACTTTCACAGCATCATTTTTCAGGATTTGAAATAGCTCAACTGGAATTCCATCACTTCCACTAGCTTTGTTCATAGTGATGCTTTCTAAGGCCCACTTGACTTCACATTCCAGGATGTCTGGCTCTAGGTGAGTGATCACACCATCGTGACTATCTGGATCATGAAGATCTTTTTGTACAGTTTTTCTGTGTACTCTTGCCACCTCGTCTTAATATCTTCTGCTTCTGTTAGGTCCATACCATTTCTGTTCTTTATTGAGCCCATCTTTGCATGAAACCTTCCCTTGGTATCTCTAATTTTCTTGAAGAGATCTCTAGTCTTTCCCATTCTGTTGTTTTCCTCTATTTCTTTGCATTGATCGCTGAGGAAGGCTTTTTTTTATATCTCTTTGCTATTCTTTGGAACTCTGAATTCAAATGGGAATATCTTTCCTTTTCTCCTTTGCTTTTTGCTTCTCTTCGTTTCACAGCTATTTGTAAGGTCTCCTCAGACAACCATTTTTTCCATTATTTTCCATTGGGATGGTCTTGATCCCTGTCTCCTGTACAATGTCATGACATCCATCCATAGTTCATTAGGCATTCTGTCTATCAGATCCAGTTCCTTAAATCTATGTCTCACTTCCACTGTATAGTAATAAGGGATTTGATTTAGGTCATACCTGAAAGGTCTAGTGGTTTTCCCCACTTTCTTCAGTTTAAGTCTGAATTTGGCAATAAGGAGTTCATGATCTGAGCCACAGTCAGCTCCCAGTCTTGTTTTTGCTGACTATATAGAGCTTCTCCATCTTTGGCTGCAAAGAACATAATCAATCTGATTTCGGTGTTGACCATCTGGTGATGTCCATGTGTAGAGTCTTCTCTTGTGTTGTTGGAAGAGGGTGTTTGCTATGACCAGTGCGTTCTCTTGGCAAAACTCTATTAGCCTTTGCCCTGCTTCATTTTGTACTCCAAGGCCAAATTTGCCTGTTACTCCAGGTGTTTCTTGACTTCCTACTTTTGCATTCCAGTCCCTTATAATGAAAAGGACATCTTTTTTGGGTGTTAGTTCTAAAAGGTCTTGTAGGACTTCATAGAACTGTTCAACTTCAGCTTCTTCAGCGTTACTGGTTGGGGCATAGGCTTGGATTGCCATGATATTGAATGGTTTGCCTTGGAAACGAACAGAGATCATTCTGGCATTTTTGAGAATGCATCCAAGTACTGCATTTCGGACTCTTTTGTTAACCATGATGGCTACCCCATTTCTTCTAAGAGATTCCTGCCCACAGTAGTAGATACCACGCAAAAGTACTGCCGAGAGGAGCTACCCCACGTCTGAGGTCAGGGGCGGCAGCCGAGAGGAGCAACCCCACCTCCAAGGAGCGGCGGCGGCACAGGCGCAGGAGGGCCAGAGGCGCTACTCCACGTTGAAGGTCAGGAGGGGCGGCCGTGAGAAGATACCCCTCATCCAAGGTAAGGAGCAGCGGCTGCACTTTGCTGGAGCAACCGTGAAGAGCTACCCCACGTCCAAGGTAAGAGAAACCCAAGTAAGAAGGTAGGTGTTCCAAGAGGGCATGAGAGGGCAGACACACTGAAACCACAATCACAGAAAACTAGCCAATCTGATCACAGGACTACAGCCTTGTCTAACTCAATGTAACTAAGCCATGCCGTGTGGGGCCACCCAAGACAGCCGGCTCATGGTGGAGAGGTCTGACGAATGTGGTCCACTGGAGAAGGGAATGGCAAACCACGTCAGTACTCTTGCCTTGAGAACACCATGAACAGAATTTACTCAAAAGGCCTTAAATGATAGCAGCCAGGCTATTAGCCTACTAAATTCGGAGTCTCTATGTGGAGAAGAGCTGTATTACAAAATCGTATGGCCCTTGATATCCTTAGCACATCTCAAGGGGGCAATGGTGCTATAAATCAAACTAAATGTTATGTTTTCATACCAGATGAATTCTCTAATATAACACATTTAATGACTCACAGGAAAAATTATATTGCTGCCTTAGATGATCCACTTCCTAGCCTTGGTGATCTTTTAGGAAGACAGTTTCATTTCAGAAGCTCATGGTTTGAATCCCTACTTGTAACTTTAACAAGTTATTAGCTATATTGCTTATACTCTGTTTATTTCATAAGATTGCTGTCTCTTGTATTAGATGATGTATAACCAGCCCCCAGCCAAATTAATGACAGCTAAACAACTTGAAGAAACAGATCACATTTATAATGTAGAATAATTGTAATAGCGTGATTCTAGGTATAGGAAAAAACAACAAGGGAAATATCTCCTGGATCCTATTAGGTTAGAAGATAGAGGACTCAGAGAATCTTTTTACTATCCATCAATGGGCCTAATCCAGAAATTAACATGCAGAATGACTTACCAACAAATAATTTCCACCTAACCTAGGATCAGTCTCCCAGCACCATGGGACAAAATGAAGCAATGATTATGAAATATCTCCCAATATGGTCGAATTTCCAACCATGGGGAGAGACTATGAAATGAAATGCTTTCTCCTCTATGCTCTACCAGTAAACAAGTATTTTCCAAATGAAAATTTCTGAGCTCAGATGCAAGAAAGCCTGTTATTTGAAAGCCAGCAGCTACTTCCTCCCCAGTGAGCACAGAGGAGCTAGAGGGAAGTGAGAGGTAGGTGGCCATCTGCCACATTCACCATCTTTTACAGTATACAAGGAACTAGTATGTGAATAATAAAGAAGCAGAATTGACCCCAGAGAGATAGATACATGTGAATGAAATGATTTCACAAGCCTGGATGCTTGCAGCTTCCCATATATAGAAGATCACTAAATCTCTTTATTTAGAAGATCTCTAAATCTCTTCCCATACATAGAAGATCACTAAAACTCTTTAGATTTAACCTCTAAATCTCTTGAGAGATTTAACTTTCTCTTAATTAGCAGTAAACTTTTAATGTTCAGATTACCTCCTCCTAAAAACATGTATATACTTGGCTCCCCCCCTGCTTCCTCTGAGTCACTGACTCTCAGGGTCACCTGAGATATATCTCCCAGTCCTAGCATTCTCACTGAATAAAACCTGACTCTCAAGTTTTAGGTTGCATGTGTTTTTTTTTTAATTGACAGTATTGTTAATCCAAACCAAGTAACTATAGTCACAGAGACATAAATTCATCAAACTAGTAAATTAAAACTTCTGGTGTATAGAAAAATGGTAAAAAAAAAAAAAAAAAAAAAAAAGTCTGATAAAAAGTTCCCAAAGACAATGCATAAGCCTTATGTAATATGAGGTGTCTGACAAAGAAGACATACAGATGACCGACAAATAGATGAAAATATGCTCAACATCACATATTAGAGAAATGCAAATCAAAATTACAACGAGATATCACCTCTTACCAGTCAGAATGGCCATCCTTAAAAAATCTACAAACAGTAAATGCTGGAGAGGATGAAGAAAAGGGAATCATTCTGCACTGCTGGTAGGAAGGTAAACTGATACAGCCACTATGGAGTACAATATGGATTTCTTAAAAAACTAGGAATAAAACCACCATATGACCTAGCAGTCCCATTCCTGGGATTGCAAACCATAATTCAAAAAGATACATGTACCCCAATATTCATAGCAGCATTATTTACAATAGCCAGGACATGGAAGCAACCTATATATCCATCAACAGATGAATGGATAAAAAAGTTGTGGTACATCTACACAATGGAATATCACACAGCCATTAAGAGGAACAAATCTGAGTCAGCGGTAGTGAGGTCGATGAAGCTACAGCCTGTTGTACACAGTGAAGTAAATCAGGAAAAGAAAAACAAATATAAAATTAACACATATATGTGGAATCTAGAAAAATGGTACTGATGAACCTATTGCATGGCAGGAACAGAGACACAGGGCAGACTTGTGGACACAGTGGGGAAAGGAGAGAGTGGGGTGAACTGAGACAATAGCACTGACAAATGTACTGCCGTGTGTAAAACAGATCGCTAGAGGGAAGCAGCTGTATAATATAGGGAACTAAGTTCCACACTCTCTGGTGATTCACGTTGTTGTAGAACAGAAACCAACATAGGATCGTAAAGCAATTATCCTCCGATTGAAACATATATATATATGAGGTGTCTGAGAAGACTGCAGTGCCAAGAGACCCTGACATCCTGTAAGCTTGCTGGGGTGGGTGTACAAGTTAAGAATGAATCACTAATGACACTATACAAAGCAAATGGAAATTTCTGACTACCAGGTTCAGTGTTGATTTATTCACAGATTTGTTCATTCCACCAATATTTATTTTTAGTTTAATGTGTATAACCAGCACATGGCAAACGTACTAAAGGTACAGATTCCTGGGCCTTAGTTCCAGACATTTTCATTCAGTAGATCTAATTTGGAACCTAAGAGTCTATATTTTAACAAGTAAACCTCTATCCCATGCCAGATGATTCATTCAGAGAATTACAGCATCTAGCATTTATTGACTACTTATTCTGTGCCAAGTTCAGAATGCATAAACATGGAGGAGACAAAACTTGCCCGCAAGAAGACGACAGAGACCTGCCAGGCTCCTCTGCCCATGAGATTTCCCAGGCAAGGATTCTGGAGTAGGCTGCCATTTCCAGCTGCTCTGAGAATATAGCAAAATACAGCTTGGGAGAGGATCATGATAGAAAATTGTGTTATATCTGAAGTCTGGAAGAAGCAGACAATGCTAATCAAGAAAGAAGGGAATGGAGGAAGGGACATTCAGGGCAGAGAAAATCATGTGCGCAGCCATACATGCAAAGAAAGTTTGTTTCAACAGGATAACAGAGCATGCTCTGGGACTGTACCTCTTAGCACTGTTCTGTGGTCAACTTTTATCTGGCGCCAACTTTTGCATATACTAAGCATATAGTTGTTAGGCTATTGTGAAATGGAGTATTTCCTGCTTTATCAACTAATAAGGATATCACAGCAAACTTGATTCCAGTCCTCCAAAATGTGAATTTCTGAGCCCAGAGGGCACCCAAGAAAAACAATCCGGCAGCCATCAGCCAGTCCCCCTGTTGAGCACCTTGTCCCAGAGAGCTGGAATGCATATGAAAGGAATAATTTCAATAAGCCCAGACTCTTGCGTCTTCCCATACACAGAAAAGCGCTAAATTCCTTAACTTGAGATATCTGGTTTTCCGTAATTAACAATAATCTTTTGATGTTCAGACTACCTTCCCCTTGTTGCAAACTTCCATATAACCTGACTCCTCCCTGTGCCTCTGAGGAGCAGTTTTCTCAAAGTCACTTGAGAAGCTGTCTCCTGGGCTTGAAGTCCTAAAAATTCCTACCAAATAAAACATAACTCTCAACTTGCAGGTTGTGACTATTTTTTAAGTCGACACTATGTTCAGTCATAGAGTTTATATGTGAGGAGTAGTGGGAGAGTAGGCAAGACAGGTAAAGCCAGGTAAGGACGTGTTTTTTAGAACTTTTTAGAACTCCTAGAACAAAATAAGTACTCATTACTTTCCACTTTGTATTCTTCCTTCCACATTAGATTTTAAAATTAATTTTATTACCATTATAGGATTATTGCTTCAATAAGATTCACTTGTGACATCTAATCTACAAAGTCTAGAAATATAGACTGCTATCCCTGCTTTTGGAGAAGGCGATGGCACCCCACTCCAGTACTCTTGCCTGGAAAATCCCATGGACAGAGGAGCCTGGTAGGCTGCAGTCCATGGGGTCTCAAAGAGTCAGACACGACTGAGCGACTTCACTTTCACGTTTCACTTTCATGCATTGGAGAAGGAAATGGCAACCCACTCCAGTGTTCTTGCCTGGAGAATCCCAGGGACAGAGGAGCCTAGTGGGCTGCCGTCTATGGGGTCGCACAGAGTCGGACACGACTGAAGTGACTTAGCAGCAGCGGCGGCAGCATCCCTGCTTTTATACTTGATAAGCCAGTTTCTCATTGGCTTATCAAAATGACATGCCAATAACAAAATCATCAAAATAATGTGTGAGAAACAGTGCAACAAACCAAGGTCTCCAGGAAAACAGTTAATTACTGCCTATTACTTCTCCCATTGTTTTTACCTTCATTTTATAATTATCTGTTTTCAGAATAAAACAGGAATGTTATTTTATGTTTCTAAGGTTGTGTCATTTCAACTATAGACATATTAATTGGGTAACCCAATAATTTAAAAATCTTAAAACTTACAAATTAACAAATGTTTTAAATGAATGCAAGAAGAGCTGAATAAGGAGTAGAAGGTAAGTCAAAGAGTAAGAGCTTTATCTCTGCATAAATATAGCTAGAAAACATGTGTCTCTTTAACACACCAACTTTATAGCTACTACAGAAATTCCACCACTCTTTGTCTCACACTAACCATGCCAATCTGTCTTGTCTCCGCTCATGCCCCATCTCCTCTCTGTAGCACATTCCAAGTACTCTGTTCCACAATGACCTCTTCCATTCCTCTTCATGAACCTCATCTTTGGATTTAGTCCTATGTTATTATGTGTTGTACAATATTATATTTATCTCCCAACAAGATTTTACTTTTTTAGAGAACTTATGCATTTCTCATGGAACATGGCATAGTGCTAAACATAAAATACACTCAAACACTTCCTTAGTGAATAGACTAAATGATTTCCATGAATTATATTTAACTTCAAGCTTCAATTGTTGATTTTCTCACCTCACTCAAAATGAAGATGCAAACATCATAAAGCTTTTAAAAAAATCTTAAACTGGGCACAATGAAAGGAGGTTATCAAAAGGGTCATCAGCAAATCATCAGAAGTCTTCAGTATGAAACAGCAAGGTGATTCCTTGCTCTGCTTGCCTATAATAAGGCTAAGGGACCTAAAATTGTGCCTTGCTGCTAGATAAAATCCCCACAGACAATCTAGGAAATATGCTCTGCCTCTATCCCTGTCTTCTTTAACCAATTTATTGAAGTTCAAAAGAGAAGTACTATTTCCAGAATTCCATAGCTGAATCAAGTGCAATACACTGATTCAATAAATACTATTTCCAATATCATAATAATAGCTACTATTTTTAACACTGTAACATTTTCATGTCTACACTGTGTCAGTATTTTTCAGATATCATTTTATTAAACTCTGACAATACCCTATATAAGATAAATGCCAAAATTATCTTCATTTTAGACATCAGAATATATATAAAGCCAGAATGTATAACCAGATCTCTTATGCCAAAGGCCCAGGGACACCATCATCTATCATCACAGGATTCAATTATCAACAATATAAGTACTACCAGTACTTTGGTTCTCTTCCAGAACTGTTCTTTTTGAACATTAAAAGTTAAAAACAATACATGAAATCAATGGTATTAAAAAAAAAAAAGGGTGAATCAAGGGGATCTCCAGTTTCAGAGGCAGCAAGCTGAAGGAAACTGGATTAAAGCCAATTGACCAGGATTCCCAGCACCACACCCACAGCAAAAAATCATGGGGGGGTGGGGGTGCAGGACGGGTTAAATATGGACCTTATTGGCAGGAATACTAGCTAATATCCCCACAACCCCTAAAAAGTTTATGGGAAATTTAGAGTTAACATTTATCTTCATTCCTCATACACGCCACATGCCATTCAGATTTACAGGATTTCAGGAGAAAATAAGAACTTTAGAAAATGCTGTTATTGTAGAACTTCAGGCTATGTATTACCTGTTAAATACTGATAACCTCCCTCTAGCATCCAAAGCCAGCTTCAGAAAAGAGAAAAAGATCTAGAAATTAATGTTTAAGAAAAATTTTCCATACAGTTTCACTTGTTCAACTGACAGAAATCTCAGGCATCATTTAGCTATCACCATCAGCGTTAGTGTTTAATGGTCTGAAGTCAGCCTTAAATCATTCTTCTGGCTTTCGGGTTTAGTCTTGGGACAATGCAAAATTAAATATCACTAGATTGATAGTATTTTAAGCCAGGGGCTTATTTACATCGAGACTTAACCATGTTTATTAGATTTCTTCAAGATTTCTTCCTTTTTTTTTCCCCCTTAAAAAAGGAAGGAAAGGATTTGAGGGCTTTAAAAACAAGAAAGTGTACAGGTTGTTTTCCACTGAGAAAGATCAAAGTCTGCAAACATGGGAGTGGGCTCAAGTCAGTGCTGTCATCTTAAAATCACCTGCGATATAGCAATTACGCTCCTTTATTTACAAGGAAACTGACCCAAAGAACGTCAGCCAAAGGAGTTTGAAATGTACAGCAGAGTGTAGGTTTTTACGGGCACTCAAACGTATCCACTTGCAGGCAGAAAGTCGTGATTTCCCACAGTTTAGGAAAGGCTGCGGTGGAAAACTCTACGTAGTAGGTCAAAGGCAAAAAGGCTCCCCCGGGGGCGGTGGGGGCGAGGAGCCGGGGAAGCAAGCTGGATGGCTCCGGGAAGTGGGTGGGGAGGAAGCCGCCTGGTTTGGAGCCAACTGTGCCAACCTCGGGTTTGCAGAGCCTAGCGGAGGGAGTCCCGGGCCGCTGCGCGCATTGGTCACAGCGCTTTTGGCAATGGTGCGCCCTTCCTGTCACCATCCAACCCCGCGGCTCGAGTTCGGGACGTGAAAAAGGGCTCGTCAAGTGGGCGGCGGCCAGGGCTTCCCGCCGCTGAGTCACAGCCCGGCCAACTTTTACAACATCTCCCCCAAAGGAAATGAAGTCTCAGTCCCGCAGCCCACCACTCGCTCCTGGTTCTGGCTCTTCGCTCCGCCACTCGATCCGGCGGTGACTCGAGACCCACAACGGAGCTATTTCCCACTCAGGGCGCAACTTGGCACCCTCGCGGAGCCTCGGCGTACCCTGCGCGCTCGCCGAACGCTACCGACCCGGTAGATGCGAGGACAAAGCACGGAGGGGAAGGGCGCCTCCTCACCTGCAAGACACGGACACCTCCACTCGCGTGGCCGGGATGGCCGCGCTCAGCTGGTTTAAATCCCCGAGGCCCGAGGAGCTGGTGTAGCGGCTGTCCATCTTGAGAGGCGCCGTGGACTCGTCTGGCACCCACATCCAGAGCTCCGGCCGACCCAGGGCACCTAGCCCAGCTCTAGACAAACAGGGCTGGGGATTGAGGGTGGAGGCAGAGGAAGGAGGCGGAGGCAGTTCGCGGAAAGGGGGAGGCAGAGAAGAGGCGGATCTCAGTGCGGAGCCGCGAGGGAACAGGCCCGCAGAAGCTGAGGCTGCCGAGGAAGTGGCGCACCCGGCTTTCGGCTTCCCTGCCCCCCCGAGCCGAGCCGAGCCGAGCACACTCCGCGATCCTTCACTCGCTCTAGGCTTCGCGCTCGGCGGAGCCACTGGGCAGCCTAGCGGGCTTGGGGCATCAGACACAGACCCCAACCGTCTAGTAGAGCGAACCGCTGGCCGGCTTGGCAAGCGGTCTGTGCTTTACCTCCGCCTCTTCACACCCACGCCTGTTCCTAAATCCCGCGTCATAAGCCCACCCCTTTCCCATTTCCCGGTGATCCTCATCTCGCCCTCCGAGTCCGCGGAGGTCCCCCTTCACTGTGCCCGACAGCAGATGAGCCGAATCCTCGCTTCTGGACTGCCCATTCGGCCGCTTAAGGGTTGGGGGCAGTGAGACGGACTTCGGGACGATCTGCAACCTTCTCTGAGCAGCGGTAAAGTAGCAGATCAATATACGGAGCAAGGCGAGAGCAGCGGAAACCTAAGGTGGAGCGGGGGGCGGGGGGAAATATTTGGGATTTAGGGAGCAATCTGGTTTCCCTCTTCCCTCATGTCTTCGGGATAACGGCGGGTGGGGGGCGGGGTGGTGGGGGTACTGATGTCTACAATTCTTTTACCGTCTGGACTCTCCTGCGCCTCCTCGCTTCCAAATGCGTGGAAGTTACGCCCTAAAACCTGAAAGTCACAACAAAATAGGACTCCCAACCGGTAAGACCTGAATAAAGCTGGACAGAGAAAAACAGAACTAAGCTGGAGTGAGCGCCACGTTTGGGAAGCTGTTTTCTGGGAAGGCCAGACTTGTACCAGTATGCAGAAGCTGCAAAAGCCAGAGGAGGTTCCCGCCGCCCCGCTCCTTGGCCGCGATCGTTATTACAGGCATGTTCCCTCCTGCCTTGCCAGGGCGCCTGCTTGTCCCTAAACGGTTGCCACCAGGGGGAGACAGAGGTCAGCACTCGAAGTATTGCAAAAACAAGAAAGGGGCGAGGGCTGGAGGAGGGACGATGAGTGAGGACATATCCATCTTTCTTTACAGCACCAATAACTGAGCTGCCAGCTGGCAAGACTGACTCAGGGGGCAAACCGTTTTCGTGGTTGAGGACCTGCCCTACGTTGTAATATTTTAATAAACTGGGAGCCACCTGTCTAGAGAATCTATAGAGTTGCAGATGAGGGTGTGTGAGTGCAGTCTTGAGGCTTTATGCTGCCAAGAATCCTTCCCCATGTTTCATTCTTGGTTTCCTTTCCCTATTGCCCCCCACCCACCGCTTGTCACCCTTTAGTTTAGAGTTCTCTGTTCCTCCTTCCCTTTTCCTGTTTGGAGATGCTCCAAAACTCTAGACATTTCCATTATGCTAACCAAAATTAGTTTTGGGGAAGAGACTTAAGTATATTTTTTAAGCTAACCGTACTTCTATAGACTTCCCTGGAGGCTCAGACGGTAAAGCATCTGCCTACAATGCGGGAGACCCGGGTTCAATCCCTGGTTCGGGAAGATCTCCTGGAGAAGGAAATGGTAACCCACTCCAGTATTCTTACCTGGAAAATCCCATGGATGGAGAAGCCTGGTAGGCTACAGTCAATGGGGTCGCAAAGAGTCAGACACGACTGAGTGACTTCACTTTCACTTTCATAGAAGCCTATTGAAGAAATAAAATTAAGACCTATTCTGTGTTTAGTAATCATGAAAATATGTTCTTGTAAAATTCTTAATAAAAGCATCTTTTAAAGACATTTTAAGTATTTCAAGAAATGTAGGGTTTATTCTGTGAAAGTTCTTAAAGTTGGCTAGTTATCACTATATAATCATATTCAGATGAACATCTATAATTCTAGAAGAAATGTAAGCTGTCATTTTTTTTGTTAGATAAAAGAATCATAGAATTTCATCTTTGATTCTTCTCTATGCATAAAGTTGTCCTGTCAGATTAGTTATTTAAAAACAATACAAAGGTATTTATTGGACACATATAGGCCATAAGGGATGATTGGAATTTGACTAAGTAATGATGGAGCCAAATGGAGAATCTCTTTACAGTCAGCAAAAACAAGACCGGGAGCTGACTGTGGCACAGATCGTGAAATCCTTATTGCCAAATTCAGACTTAAATTGAAGAAAGTGGGGGAAATCACTAGACCATTCAGGTATGACCTAAATCAAATCCCTTATGATTATACAGTGGAAGTGAGAAATAGATTCAAGGGATTAGATCTGATAATTAGAGTGATTAGAGAGATTAGATTGCCTGATGAACTATGGATGGAAGTTCATGACATTGTACAGGAGACAGGGATCAAGACCATCCCCAAGAAAAAGAAATGCAAAAAAAGCAAAATGGCTGTCTGAGGAGGCCTTACAAATAGCTGTGACAAGAAGAGACCTGAAAGGCAAAGGAGAAAAGGAAAGACATATCCATTTGAATGCAGAGTTGCAAAGAATAGCAAGGAGAGATAAGAAAGACTTCCTCGGTGATCAGTGTAAAGAAATAGAGGAAAATAATGGAATGGGAAAGACTAGAGGTCTCTTCAAGAAAATTAGAGATACCAAGGGAACATTTCATGCAAAGATGTGCTCAATAAAGGACAGGATTGGTATGGACCTAAGAGAAGCAAAAGATATTAAGAAGAGGTGGCAAGAATACATGGAAAAACTGTACAAAAAAGATCTTCATGACCCAGATAATCACAATGGTGTGATCACTCACCTAGAGCCAGACATCCTGGAATGTGAAGTCAAGGGGGCCTTAGGAAGCATCACTACGAATGAAGCTAGCGGAGGTGATGGAATTCCAGTTGAGCTAGTTCAAATCCTGAAAGCTGATGCTGTGAAAGTGCTGCACTCAATATGCCAGCAAATTTAAAAAACTCATCAGTGACCACAGGACTGAAAAAGGTCAATTTTCATTCCAGTCCCAAAGAAAGGCAATGCCAAAGAACGCTGAAACTACCGCACAATTGCACTCATCTCACACGCTAGTAAAGTAATGCTCAAAATTCTCCAAGCCAGGCTTCAGCAATACATGAACTGTGAACTTCCAGATGTTCAAGCTGGTTTTAGAAAAGGCAGAGGAACCAGAGATCAAATTGCCAACATCCACTGAATCACTGAAAAAGCAAGAGAGTTCCAGAAAAACATCTATGTCTGCTTTATTGATTACACCAAAACCTTTTACTGTGTGTATCACAGTAAACTGTGGGAAATTCTGAAAGAGATGGGAATACCAGATCACCTGACCTGCCTCTTGAGAAACCTGTAAGCAGGTCAGGAAGCAGTAGTTAAAACTGGACAGGGAACAGCAGACTGGTTCCAAACAGGAAAAGGAGTGCATCAAGGCTGTATATTGTCACTGTGATTATTTAACTTATATGCAGAGTACATCACGAGAAACGCTGGGCTGGAGGAAGCACAAGCTGGAATCAAGATTGCCGGGAGAAATAAATAACCTCAGATACACAAATGACACTACCCTTATGGCAGAAAGTGAAGAGGAGCTAAAAAGCCTCTTGATGAATGTGAAAGAGGAGTGTGAAAAAGTTGGCTTAAAGCTCAACATTCAAAAACCTAAGATCATGGTACCCAGTCCCATCACTTCATGGCAAATTGATGGGGAAACAGTGGAAACAGTGGCAGACTTTATTTTGGGGGGCTTCAAAATCACTGCAGATGGTGACTGTAGCATGAAATTAAAAGATGCTTACTCCTTGGAAGGAAAGTTATGACCAACCTAGATATCATGTTAAAAAGCAGAGACATTATTTTGCCAACAAAGGTTCATCTCGTCAAGGCTATGGTTTTTCCAGTAGTCATGTATGGATGTGAGAGTTGGACTATAAAGAAAGCTGAATGCTAAAGAATTGATGCTTTTGAACTCTGGTGTTGGAGAAGACTCTTGAGAGTCCGTTGGACTGCAAGGAGATCCAACCAGTCCATCCTAAAGGAGATCAGTTCTAGGTGTTCATTGGAAGGACTATGCTGAAGCTGCAGCTCCAATACTTTGGCCACCTGATGCAAAGAGCTGACTCATTTGAAAAGACCCTGATGCTGGGAAAGATTGAGGGCAGGAGGAGAAGGGGACGACAGAGGATGAGATGGTTGGATGGCATCACCGACTCAATGGACTTGAGTTTGGGTAAACTCCAGGAGTTGGTGATGGACAGGGAGGCCTGGTGTGCTGCAGTTCATGGGGTCACAAAGAGTTGGACACGACTGAGCAACTGAACTGAACTGAATGATGAAGTTAAGAAGGTGTGATTCAGGTGCTGTGTGGCCAGCAACTGTTGAATGTGTCAAAATTGCTTTGATACATTGAGTTCAAGTAAGAGCTGAACACTCAGGTGGAAAGTACAAGAGTCTTTTGAAGCTATGGTGAAGAAATAGGATTGCTGAGGTTGGAGTCAATGGCTTAGAGTTAGAGTTGAATCCAAGGATATGGATGAACACTCCAGGGAAAAAGGAGAATGAAATGTAAAAATAAGAATCAAGTAGGATGAGTATGTGCCCTGGACGAAAGACAAAGAAGGATCCCACCAAAGAAATGGATAGGGAAGAAGCACTTGAACAAATAGGCAAGAAAAAAGAAAGCAAGATAAAGGTAGTAAGGAAAAGGAAGAAGAGGCTTTCAAGGGAAAAAGACCAACAGGATCATTATAGCAGATCCTGCAGGGGTCGCATTACTACCTTGTTTTTTTCCTGATGCTGCACTTTCCTCATTCTCTTACTTGGACACTTAACCGATATTATAGAACACTAAATATATTCCGTTATTATTCTAGGTCTATTCTTCATTCTTCTGCTGAAATGCTTCTGGAAGCTCACCTCTAGCCCCATTTCACTGCCTTGAGCATGAAGCCCACCCTATTCCAGAAGTCATTAGTCCCAAAACTAAGTATCGAGTAAGGACCTCATTGCTGAGGACCTCACACAGAAGCAAGCTCTCTGGCATTTTACGGCCATAATGTGTAAGGAACTAATGCCTAATTTTCAAACCTTATTTAGACCTTTTTAGAGCAGGGCAGATAAGCATTAATTAGTATATGGTCAGAGTATACTCTGGTTTCTTACCTGCTTGGACAATTAGAAGATGCATTAAAATGAAAACTTTATTAGAGACTAGAGAAGCATAAAAGATAAGTACACAAAACTTAGATATTTAATAATTTAGTGAAATTAACACTTAGCACGTTTTTTGATCTATTTTAAAATAGTTATTTCCATGGAACTTTCCCTAACTGCCCAAGAGATTTGGGCAAAATTCTACAATTTACAAAACTGTTTCATACCTTAACAATTGCTGTTAAATTCACCATGATTTGTCACAGTAAATGGGGCATTTTCTATTCAAATTCAAATAATTCAATCACTGTGCTTCTCAAGTAAGTCTCTTATAATGTTGTAAGTTAATAGAAATAAACATGGGTTTCAGTTTTTAGATGCTCAGGAAAAGATCACATAGACACTGAGAATGATGATTTTGTTTTAAAAAGAAGAACCTGAGTTGTTTATTCTATGAAAATGTGTTGCGGTTCAGTTTCTGCTTTAATGAAAGATAATTTATGGCATTTTTTAAGCTCCTCTTTAGTTAAAATTCATCCAACAGCTGTCCAAGGAATCTCAATGTTTTAACATCATAACATAGTCCTGTTTTTGCCTATGGATGTTGAGGGACCAAAGCCCCATAGATATATTTGCCAAATAATATTGATGCTGTTAAAGAGATTCATAGTAGGAAATCAGTCCACTGAGACCCACACATCTTATTGACTGGAGTCAAGCTTTTTTATTTTGAGGGCTTGTTTTGCAAATACAGACAGTAAAATAAAGTAACGCAATAGCCCACTTAAGTCAAAACAGCTTATTTAGATGACCTCACAGTGTCCTTGGACTTTTCAAATGCTGTTCTGATCAGTCCATATTACTGAAAATTATCTTGGTGAATGAGGAGATCTGAATCTTACAAAGTCCTACATTTAACTCAGCAATAGTTTTCTAATGAAACAGTTTGAGATGCCCTTTAAAAACACTATTTTAGAGTGTTAAAAGTTCAAGTACTTTTTACAAACTCAGTGTTCATGTGTTATACTCTGAAAGTTATTTTATTTTTATAAAAGCAATCAAATAGAATTCAATATTTTAAATTAATTCCCTAAAACAGAAAAAAATGACCAACATCCCAATAGAAAATAATGAAGCAGAGGACAGAAATAATTAGTTCACAGAAAGGAAATAAAATAGGTCTAAAATATATAAAATGATACTTAACCTCACAATTTTAAAAAGCAATTCAACAATAGATGAAGATACTACTCTTTCCTAGTATGCAAGTATTGTCAGACTGAGAGACACCCTCATACATTTTTGTTAGAAGTTTAAGTTGTATGACCTTTAAAGAGAACAATGTGATAATAGTTATCCAAGTTAAAAATGGTTTAGTTGGATATCTATTTGATACAATAATAAACTCTAATCCATAACTTATACCATATACAAAAATTACCCAAAATGTATCATATATCTCAACTTAAAACCTAATAATATAAAATTTCTGGAAAAAGATATAAGAGAAAAATTTTACAAGCTTGAGTTAGGCAAAGATTTCATAGATATAATACAAAAGTCCTGATCTATAAAAGAACACACTGCTACAATGAACTTCAAATTTAAATTTTCCTTTTCTTTGAAAGATATTATGAAGAAAATAAAAAGACAAAGTACCCACTGGGGGAACATTTTACAAAATGTATATATGATCAATAACATACACCCAGAGTGTATAAGAAACACTCAATATCTATAAGAACTAACAACTTCACCAAAGATTACAAATAGGAAATAAGAACATGAAAAAATGCTCAACATTATTGATTAGAAAACTGTAAATTAAAACCACAATGAGATACCACTACACATTTGTTAGAATGTTGAAGTTAGAGATTTACCATATATAACATTGACAAGGGTCTAGAACACCTGGAACTCTCATATACCGCTAGTGGGAACATAAAATGATATAACAACTTTGGAAAACAGTTTGGTAGTTCCTTAAAAGTTCAACATAGAGAAGTTGATCAAGATGGTAGTGTAGAAATACATAGAACTCAATTACCTCCGTAAACACATGAAAAATATATCTATGTGTAGAATAAATGTCACTGATAGCTAACTGGAAACTGGCAGAAAGACTCCTTTATAACCAAAGCTGTAAGAAATACCCACACAGAATTGAAGAGTAAGGGAATAAATGTGATCAAGTTGGGACTTTTATCCTTGGGAGAGAACTCAGAGTGAAGGGGAAAAGACACCTGTGGAAATCTGCCCTTGGGAGTGAGTTATAAGCCACATATTGGGTGTGCCAGCCCTGAAGTCAGACACAGGGATGAGGAGCCCCCGTGGTTTGTTGGAAAGCACCTTAGCAGGAGAGCTTTGGGAATCCTGAACTCTGCTCACGAGGAGCATATGAGCCCTGGCTTGCCACTGAGGCAGAGCAGAGAGGGCAGAATGAGGGTTGTTCCAGTGAGTACCTAGTTTCCCATGACCTCCCTGTGTGTGCCTTAAGTTAAACTGAGAGTTCGACTATGGGACACAGAGGGGAATTGGACCGGGGTAGTATCTGAATACCCTGCAGGTGGCCATTGCCGTTGCTGGCACAGATGGAGTTTATAGATGGTCCCAAACTTTGACAGCATCCAGACAGCCAGGGCCCATACCACATACATTCTGAGAGCCCACACAGGCCCTGCATGCCCTAGAGGACAACGCCCCAAAGGAGTGGCAGCAGTGGAAACTGGGGTCAACTGCTGTGAGATATAAAGGAGACAGGTACAGTGGGTCTGACATTGCTGGTGGTTGCATAGACTGCATAACAGAGGCAGACCAAACCTCTGACTGGGGCCAGCCCCGTCATCACAGCTCATGCCCCATCACAAGCCAGAAGCCCACATGGACCTCTCTTTCTGCAGCATTGCTACCCTCTAGTGCAAGGATATTTGGAATCCAAATCTGCCCTTAATGGTGGTAATGGTCACTGAACAGACTGGAAGCCTCAATTACATCTGATGGGACCTAGACCCTTCATTTCCAGGCCCACCACCTACAAAGATGATAGCTGCAAATGTACCCTGAGCAAAGACATGACTCCTACTCATATCAACTCTGGCTCGCATATCAAAAAGAAGTGGGCACAAGGTGACTGATAAGGACACTCAAAAATAAGTACATGCTTAGAAAACACAATTGATAACTGTTTCACTTATATTCATAGAGACAGAGTTTTGAGTAAAATGAAAAGACTGAGAAAAACTGATCTCAATTGAAAAAGCAAGAGAAAATCCCAGAAAAAAAAAAGAAAATTAATAATGAATGAAACAAAAGTAGAGAATTTACCAGATAAATAATTCAAAGCATTAGAGATGAAAGTTTGCAGTTGCAAGCTGTGTGCTATGCCGGGATTTGTGACCTCTGGAGGAGAGAATTTCGATCTGGGGCCAAAGACCAGGCTTCACCACTCAGAACTTTTTGTGTAACAGAATTTTATTAAAGTGTAAAATAGATAGGGAAAGCTTCTGACATAGACATCAGAAGAGGGCAGAAAGAATGTCTGCTTGCTAGTTTTTAGCAAGGTGTTTTATATCTGTTCAGTTCAGTTCAGTCACTCAGTCGTTGTCCGACTCTTTGCGACCCCATGAACCAGAGCACACCAGGTCTCCCTGTCCATCACCAACTCCCAGAGTCCATCCAAACCCATGTCCATTGAGTCGGTGATGCCATCCAGCCATCTCATCCTCTGTCGTCCCCTTCTCCTCCTGCCCTCAATCCTTTCCAGCATCAGGGTCTTTTCTAATCAGTCAGCCCTTCTCATCAGGTGGCCAAAGTATCGGAGTTTCAACTTCGATATCAGTCCTTCCAATGAACACTCAGGATGGATCTCCTTTCGGATGGGCTGGTTGGATCTGCTTGCAGTCCAGGGGACTCTCAAGAGTCTTCTCCAACACCGCAATTCAAAAGCATCAATTCCTCAGCATTCAGCCTTCTTTATAGTCCAACTCTCACATCCATACATGACCACTGGAAAAGCCGTAGCTTTGACTAAATGGACTTTTGTTGGCAAAGTAATGTCTCTCCTTCCCAATATTTTGTTGTCTAGGTTGTCTACGTTGTTCAAAACTTTTCTGTCAAGGAGCAACAGTCTTTTAATTTCTTGGCTGCAATCACCATCTGCAGTGATTTTGGAGCCCCATAAACTAAAGTCTCACTGTTTCCAGTGCTTCCCCATCTATTTGCCGTGAAGTGATGGGACCAGATGCCATGATCTTAGTTTTCTGAATGTTGAGTTCTAAGCCAACTTTTTCACTCTCCTCTTTCACTTTCATCAAGAGCTTTTTAGTTCTTCTTGGCTTTCTGCCATAAGGGTGGTGTCATCTACATATCTGAGGTTATAAATATTTCTCCTGGCAATCTTTATTCCGGCTTATGCTTCATCCAGTCCAGCACTTCTCATGATATACTCTGTATATAAGTTATAAGCAGGGTGACAATATATAACCTTGACATACTCCTTTCCCAATTTGGAACCAGTCTGTTTTTCCATGTCCAGTTCTAACTGTTGCTTCTAGCCTGCATACAGATTTCTCAGGAGGCAGGTTAATTGGTCTGGCATTCCCATCTCTTTCAGAATTTTCCACAATTTCTTGTGCTCCACACAGTCAAAGGTTTTGGAGTAGTCGATAAAGCAGAAGTAGATATTTTTCTGGAACTCTCTTGCTTTTTCAATAATTCAGGAGATGTTGGCCATTTGATCTCTGGTTCCTCTGCCTTTTCTAAAACCAGCTTGAACATCTGGAAGTTCACAGTTCACATACTGTTGAAGCCTGGCCTGGAGAATTTTGAGCATTACTTGACTAGCATGCGAGATGAGTGCAATTGTGCAGTAGTTTGAGCATTCTTTGGCATTGCCTTTCTTTAGGACTGGAATGAAAACTGACCTTTTCCAGTCCTGTGGCCACTGCTGAGTTTTCCAGATTTGCTGGCATGTTGAGTGCAGCACTTTCCCAGCATCATCTTTTAGGATTTGAAATAGCTCAACTGGAATTCCATCACCTCCACTAGCTTTGTTTGTAGTGATGCTTCCTAAGGCCCGCTTGACTTTGCATTCCAGGATTTCTGGCTCTAGGTGAGTGATCATACCATCATGATTATCTGGGTTGTGAAGATCTTTTTTGTATAGTTCATTAACATAGCTTAAGCTTTCATAAGAAAAATTTATTGGTTAGCTCAAGGTTTGAGAAAAGTTAAGTTCACACAGAACCAGATGTTCTGAACAAATAGAGAAGGAAAAAAGAAAAAGCCTGCCACTTGCAGTTTATTTCCTCCTGCTGCTTGGCGACCTCTGGCATTACCTACCTGTTAACCCTCTCAAAAACAGGAATGCTAACTGAATTTTGGAAAAGAATAGATAAACATAGTGAGAATTTTAACAAGGAGCTAAAAAAATATATAAAGAATGAGTCAGAATTGAAGAATACAGTAAGTAAAATGGGAAAGAGTAGAAGGAATAAACAGCAGAGTAGGTGATACAGAACAACACACAAATGATTTGAAATTGAGAATAATGGAAATCACCCAATCAGAATAGTACTAACAAAAGTAACTTTAAAAAAATGATAGCAGTTTAAATGATGTTTGAGATAACAGGAAACGAACCAACATTTTCATAATAGTGGTTCTAGAAGGCAAGAGAAAGAGAAGGGAATTGAAAATGAATTTAATGAAATTATGGCTGAAAAATTCTCAACCTGAAGAAGGAAAGAAATATTCAGGTTTAAGAAGCACAGAGGGTTCCAGATAAGATGAACTGAGACAGACCCATGCTAATATATATAATTGAAATGGCAAAGGATAAATATAAAGAGAGACTTTTACAGGCAACAAGAGAAAAACAAAAAGTTGTATCCAAGGGAGTCCCCATGAGGCTATCAACTAACTTTTCCACAGAAAATCTGAAGGCTAGAAGTGAGTGGCATAATATATTTAAAGTGCCAAAAGGGAAAAATCTACAACTTAGGATACTCTACTGTGACCCCATGGACTGTAGCCTACAAGGCTCCTCCATCCATGGGATTTTCCAGGCAAGAGTACTGGAGTGGGTTGCCATTTCCTTCTCCAGAGGATCTTCCCAACCCAGGGATCAAACCCGGGTCTCCTACCTTGTAAGCAGGCTATTTACCATCTGAGCCACCAGGGAAGACAGTTATAATTGAAGGAGAGAGAAACAGCTTATCAAACAAGGAAAAACTAAGAGCTCATAAATACTAAATTAACCCTAAAATTGACTCCCCCTGTGGCTCAGTAGTAAAGAATCCACCTGCAATGCAGGAGACATAGGAGATGTGGGTTCAGTCCCTGGGTCAGGAAGATCCTGTGGAGGAGGGCATGGGAAACAACTCCAGTATTCTTGTCTGGAAAATCCCACGGACAGAGGAGCCTGGCAGGCTATGGTTCATAGGCTCATAAAGAGTTGGACATGACTGAAGTGACATCATGCACAGAGCACTAAAAGAAACATTAAGTGCTATTCTCAAAGTGGAAAATAAAAAACTATAATAAGAGTTAAATATCTATTGAAAAGGCAAATTTTCTCTATGAAAGGCAAATATATAATAAAGGCTGAAGATTGATCACTTAAATAAGATAGTATGAAGTTTAAAGATAAATGCAAAATAAAGTATATCTACAATAATCAGTAAAGGGATAAACATGATAATGTAAAATCAAAACACAAAATGTAGGAGAAGGGGGTTTAAAATGTAGCTTTTTTGGAATATGCTTGAATTTAAAGGAATACCTGTTTGAAACAAATAGATCTAGTTATAGATCCACATAATGATCCCCATAGTAGTCACAAATCAAAACCCTACAATAGATAATGAAAAATGAAAAAGGAAGGTGCACAAGCATACAACCAAAGAAAATCATCAAACCACAAGGAAGAAACATAATGATGAAGAAATGAACAGAGAACTACAAAACAAACAGAAAATAAGTAACAAAATGGCAGGCATTGAGATCATACCTATCAATAATTACTTTAAAAGGCAATGGACTAAATGCTCGAAGCAAAAGATAGAGGATGATTGATTGAATGAAAAACAAGATCCATCTATATATTGCTTACAGGAGACTCACCTGAGAACTAAAGATTCACAGAGCCTGAGAGTGAGAGGATGAAAAAATCATTAGATGGAAATGGAAATAACAAGAAAGTGGGATTAGCAATACTAATAACAGGTAACGTAAACTTTAAAACAAAATCTTTAACAAAAGACAAAGAAGAGTATTATGCTATGATGAAAGGATCAATACCAAAATAGGATATTACACTGGTTAATATAAATTGACCCAATAAGGAGTACCTAAATATATAAAGCAAATATTGACAGACATTAAGGGAAAAATTGACAACAATATATTAAGAGAAGGGTACTTTAATGACCCATTTAGCTCAATCTACATATCACCCAGACAGAAAACCAGTAAGGCATATAACAAAATAGATAACAAATAACAAAAGAGACCAGTGGACTTAATAGATATCTGTAAGACATTTGATTCAAACCAGCAGAATACATATTCTTTTCAAGTGCACAAGGAACATTCTACAGAATAGATGGTATGTTATCCCACAAAACACATCTCAACAAATTTGAGAGGACAGAAATTATATCAAGCATTTTTTTCTGACCACAGTGAGAGAAACCAGAAATCAATCACGGAAAGAAAATGGGAAGAGTACAAATTCCCATAGACTAAACACTGTAGCACTAGAAAGCCAAAGGGCAATGAGGAAGCAAAGAGGAAACCATAAAATACCACAAGACAAATGAAAATGGGATGCAGCAAAAGTCGTTCAAAAAGGGAAGTTTTAGAATAGCGATTGCAGGCCTACCTCAAAAAAGAAAAAAATCCGCTATACAAACCTAACCTTCCAACTAAAGGAATTAGGAAAAGAAAAACAATGAAAGCCCAAAGTCAGCAAGAGAAGGGGAAAAATAAAGATCAGAGAGGAATAAATAAAATAGAAACTAAAATACAACAGAAAATATCAAAGAAACTGAGAGCTCTTCTTAGAAAATAGAAGTAAATTTGATAAATCATATCCAGGCTCATCAAGAAGAAAAGAGAGGGGACCTGAACAAATAAAACAAGAAATAAAAGAGGGGAAATCACACCCAATACCATATAGATTAAAAAAAAAGAAAGAAAGAAAGGGAACTATGATTTAACATAGTTATGCCAATAACATTTTTTGCAATAAGAATTTTTTAAAGTTATATACCAATAAAATGTACAACCAAAAAAAAAACTGGCAGTTTCTTGAAACATACAACCTTTCGAGCTGAATCAGGAGGAAATAGACCATCTGAGCAAACTGATCACTAGTAGTGGAATTGAATTTGTAGCAAAAATCTTACAAACAAAAGTTCAAAACCACAGACTTCCCTGGTGGTACAGTGGTTAAAAGTCTGCCTTCCAATGCAAGTATTCAAGTTTGATCCCTGGTCAGGGAACTAAGATCCCACATGCCATGGGGCAACAAAGCCCACACATCTCAACTACTGAGCCCATTCACTCAAGAGCCCATGTACCACAACTAGAGAAAACCCATGTGCATTGACAAAGAGCCTGTGCTTTGCAATAAAAACATAGCGCAGACAAAAGTTTTTTTAAAAAGTTCAATGCCAGATGTCTTCACACGGGAATGCAACTGAACAACATATAAAGAAGATCTAATACCTATTGCCAACCTATTCAGAAACACTCATTCTTTCTGTAAGGCCACCATTACAATATTTTCTTGATCTATCTCCTAAGGCAAAATAAGTAAAAGCAAAAATGAACAAGTGAAACCAGCTTAAATTTAGAAAGTTTGTGTGGCAAAGGAAACCATTAATAAAATGAAAAGGCAACCAACTGAATGGGATAAATTATTTGCAAATCATATAACCAAGTAGTTAATATTCAACACATATTAACAGGTCATACATCAAAAACATAAAGAACCTCATTAAGAAATAAGAAGTAGACATTTATTCAAAGAATATATACAGATGGCTAAAAGGTACATGAAAAAAAAAAGGAAAACATCACTAATCATCAGAGATACACGGATTTAAAAAAATTGAGTTATCACTTCACACCTATACATATGGCTATCACCAAGAAGTCTACAAATAACTAATGTTGGTGAAAATGTGGACAAAATGGAACTCTAGTACACTGTTGGTGGGATTATAAATTACTGCAGCCACTATGGAACACAGGAAGATAAGATAAAGGAGATCTACCACATGATCTAACATTTCCACTGCTGGGAACATATCCAAAGAAAATGAAAATGCTATTTCAAAAAGATGCATGCATCCATATACTCATAACAGCACTAGTTACAATAGCCAAGATATGTAAGCAATCTAAATACCCATCAAAAGATAAAGAAAAATATCACACATACACACACATAAAAGAATGCTAATTAGCCATTAGAAAGAATGAAATCCTGCCATTTGCAACAGTGTGGATGGACCTAGATATTATTATGCTTAGTGAGATAAGTCAGAGAAAGACAATACTGTATGTTATCACTTGTGTGTGGAATCTAGAAAATAAAATAAATGAATGCATATAACAAAACAGAAACAGACTCACAGATATAGAAAACAAACTAGTAGATGCCAGCAGGGATGGGAAGCAGGAGCAAGACAGAAACATGGGATTCAAAGACACAAACTATTGTTTGTAAAATAGATAAGCAACAAGGATACACTGTATAGCACAGGGAAATATAGCCATTATCTTGCAATAATTTTAAGAGGAGTATAATCTATATTATTGAATCAGTATGCTGAACACCTGAAACTAATATAATTATGTGAATAAATTATGTTTCAATTTAAATATGTTAATGATAACAAAATACAGACAAAATCATTTGACCATCTATTTTTAAAAAGTTAAACATTTTTAAAAAATCACTGATGATATTGACTGCAAGCATGAAATTAAAAGACGTTTACTTCTTGGAAGGAAAGCTATGACAAACCTAGACAGCACTTTAAAAAGCAGAATCATCACTTTGCTGACAAAACTCTGTATAGTCTAAGTTATGGTTTTCCCAGTAGTTATGTATGGATGTGAGAGTTGAACCATAAAGAAGGCTGGGCACCAAAGAATTGATGCTTTTGTATTGTGATGCTAGAGAATACTCTTAGAGTCTCATGGTCTTCAAGGGGATTAAACTAGTCAATCCAAAAGGAAATCAACCTCAAATATTCATGGGAAGGACTGATGTTGAAGCTAAAGCTTCAATACTTTGGCCATTAGGTGCGAAGAGCCAACTCCCTGGAAAAGACTGATGCTTGGAAAGACTGAAGGAAAAATAAGAAGGGTCAGCAGAGGATGAGATGGTTAGATAGCATCAAACACTCAATGGACTTGAATTTGAACAAACTCTCGGAGATAGTGAAGGAGAGGGAAGCCTGGCATGCTTTGGTCAATGGGGTCACAAAGAGTCAGACAAGGCATCAATTCTTGGCCCTCTGCCTTCTTTATGGTCCAGCTCTTACAACTGTACATGATCACTGGGAAGACCATAGCCTTGACTATATAGACCTTTGTCAGCAGAGTAATGTCTCTGCTTTTCAACACAACTGTCTAGGCTTGTCATAGCTTTCCTGCAAGAAGCAATCATCTCCTGATTTCATGGCTGAAGTCACCATCTGCAGTGATTTTAGAGCCAAGGAAGAGAAAATCTGTCACTACTTCCACATTTTCTCCTTCTATTTGCCATGAAGTGATGGGACCAGATTCCATGATCTTAGATATTTTTAATATTTAGTTTTAAGCCAGATCTCTCATTTTGCTTCTTCACCCTCATCAAGAGGCTCTTTTCATTTCTCTTCACTTTCTGCCATTCGAGGTTGTTGATGTTTCTCCCACCTATCTTGATTCTAGTTTGTAACTCATTCACCCCAGCATTTCTTATGATGTGCTCAGCATGTAGGTTGAACAAACAGGGTGACAGCAGACTGCCCTGTTGTACTCCTTGCTCAATTCTGAACTAGTCAGATGTTTCATACAGGGTTCTAACTGTTGCTTCTTGACCCACATACAGGTTTCTCAGGAGACAGGTAAGATGGTCTGGTATTCTCATTTCTGTAAGAGCTTTCCATAGTTTGTTATGATCCACACAGTCAAAGGCTTTAGCTTAGTAGATGAAACACAGGTAGAGGTTTTTCTGGAATTCTCTTACTTTCTTATGATCCAGTGAATGTTGGTAATTTGATCTCTGGTTCCTTTGCCTTTCCTAAACTCAGCGTGGATGTCTGGAAGTTCTTGGTTTGAACAATGTTGAAGCCTAGCATGTAAGATTTTAAGCGTGATCTTACTAGCATGGGAGATGAGTGCAATTGTCTGATGGTTTGAACAGTCTTTAGTACTACCCTTCTTGGGAACTGGAAAGAGGATTGATCTTTTCCAGTCCTGTGCCAGTGCTGGATCTTCCAGATTTGCTGACAGGCACACAATAAAAACAATGATTTATTGATAGAGGCAACAATTCAAATAAATTTCAAAATAATTATTCCAATGAAAGAACTCCAAACAAAAGATTACATACTGCATAATTCTGATCACATAAAATTTTATAAAATGCAAACTAGCCCACAGTGAACTATAGCTGATCACTGGTTGCCTAAGAACCAGAAGGTGTTGGGCAAAAGGACAGACTAGGACAGAATGCAAAGGGGCGTGAATATATTTTGGCAGGAGATGGATATGTTCATAATCTTGATTATGATCATGGCTTCATGATTGTACATATACATCAAAATTTATTAAATTGAACACTTCAATCATGTATAGTCTATTATATGTCAATAAAACTTCAATAAAGCTGCTTTTAAAATGCATATACCATTTGACCTTGAAACTGCAATTCAGAAAACTGTTCTACAAAAATATCAGTATTTACAAGTGTGTGAAATTATATTTTCCCATGATAAATTATTGTACCATAGTTAATAATACCAAAAGAATGTAAACAAGTGAAATGTTCACCAGTAAGGATCTTGATAAATAAATCATGTTTCACAACTGAATATTAGATAGGCATAATAAAGAATAAGTTCATTGTTAGCTAGTATAAAATCAGTTCAGTTCAGTTCAGTCGCTCAGTCGTGTCCAACTCTTTGCGACCCCATAGACCACAGCACCTCAGGCCTCCCTGTCCATCAACTCCCAGAGTTTACCCAAACTCATGTCCACTGAGTCGATGATGCCATCCAACCATCTCATCCTCAGTCCCCTTCTTCTCCTGTCCTCAATCTTTCCCAGCATCAGGGTCTTGTCAAATGAGTCAGCTCTTTGCATCAGGTGTCCTTCCAATGAACACTCAGGACTGATCTCCTTTAGGATGGACTGGTTGGACCTCCTTGCTGGCCAAGGGGTTCTCAAGAGTCTTCTCCAACAATACAGTTCAAAAGCATCAATTCTTCGGTGCTCAACTTTCTTTATAGTCCAACTCTCACATCCATACATGACTACTGGAAAAACCATAGCCTTGACTAGACAGACCTTTGTTGGCAAAATAATGTCTCTGCTTTTTAATATGCTGTCTAGGTTGGTCATAACTTTTCTTCCAAGGAGCAAGTGTCTTTTAATTTCATGGCTGCAGTTACCATCCACTGTGATTTTGGAGCCCCCCCAAAATAAAGTCTGCTACTGTTTCCACCATTTCCCCATCTATTTGCCATGAAGTGATGGGACCGGATGCCATGATCTTAGTTTTCTGATTGTTGAGCTTTAAGCCAACTTTTTCACTTTCCTCTTTCACTTTCATCATGTAGATAGACTTTAGCTAAATAAAGTACTAGTAGACCCAAGAGAACAAATGACATCATCAGTAACAGAGAGATAACAGGAAAATTTAGGCTTCTTAAGTGGAGGAATATTTCATGGCATCAGATAATTGTATCCTCCAACCTTTAAATATAATGACTATCATTAGACCATAGTCAATTAAAGGAAGACAACTTTTAGTCCCATATCTATGCTTTGATATACACAGTTAGCTGAAACATTTACCTCTTTAAATATTTAATAAATATTTCTTAGATCTTTGGGAAAATATTCAGCCAGTTCGACTGTACCAACTATTATTCATTTTTCACACTTGACTGACCTCCTTTCCAACTCCACTGACCCTAAAAACAAGTTGCTTGAAGGTACTTGTTCTCTAATTTTCCATCTAGCCATTCCTTCCTTTATGCCGCCTTCTGTTTCCTTTTCAAAAATTATTAGTCATATTATACTACAGGAATTTAAACAGCCCATGAGATACTGTTATCTGTAGTAGCTTTTCATAGGATAGGAGTAGTGACTCTATGATTCTTATTTAGTCTATCTTGTACGTATAGGGTTACAAAGTCTTATATATCTCTGTGCTGTGTTTAGTTGCTCAGTCGTGTCTGACCCTGCAACCACATGGACCATTCATAGCCCTCCAGGCTCCTCTCTTCATGGGGATTCTCCAGGCAAGAATCCTGGAGGGGGGGGGGGCGGTCCTAAGATGCCAGAGGAATAGGATGGGGAGGCCACTTTCTCCCCCCACAAATTCATCAAAAGAACATTTGAACACTGGGCAAATTCCACAAAACAACTTCTGAATGCTGGCAGAGTACATCAGGCACCCAGAAAAGCAACCCATTTTCTTCAAAAGGAAGTAGGACAAAATATAAAAGATAAAAAGAGAGACAAAAGAGTTAGGGACAGAGATCCATCCCGGGAAGGGAGTCTAAAAAGAGGAGAAGTTTCCAAACACCAGGAAACCCTGTCACTGGCGGGTCTGTGGGGAGTTTTGGAATCTCAGAGGGCAACATAACTGGGAGGGAAAATAAATAAATAAATAAAACCCACAGATTACGTGCCTAATGGCAACTCCCAGCAGAGGAGTACCCCAGATGCTCTCGTCCACCACCAGCAAGCAGTGGCTGAACAGGGAGGAGCGGGCTGCATTGCTTAGGGTAAGGACCAGGCCTGAATGCCCTGAAGGCAATCTTAGGGAGCTGTGAGATAGCAACCTAAACTGTGGGATAGCCAGAGAGAGAGAGAAAAAAGAGAGAGAGAGAGAGAGAGAGAGAACTATCCCGGGAAAAGCCCTGACCCAAGGCACTGTCAGGCTGCTCACAGAACAAAGGACTGAGCGAACACCAGAGGAGAGCTAGCAGGCTGTGGACTGGCCCATCTTCTGCCAGAGGCAGGGGGCAGGCGGGGCCCAACCAGAGCCGGAAAGGGGCAAACTTGGCCCCAGAGACGACATCCCCTACCAAACTGCAAACAGGTTTCCAGTTTCTAACCAAGACTTCCTGGGATTCTGGACAGTTGACATCCACTGGGAGGGTCACCGCCAGAGATCAGTTCCCCAGAAGAGACACACGGCACCCCAGAGATTGGCATGCCTGCTGCCACCCAGGGAACCAAGAGGCCGAGACCAGGGAGGTGATAAGATGCACTGGCGCCTGAGAAGCCTGCACTTGCCAAGCACCTGGTCGCCTGAGCTGCTCGGACCTGGGAAGGGCACAAAAATGCAGGCCCGACTGAGTCTGCGTCTTCGTGGACTGCCCGAGAACCTGAACCTGAGTGGCTTAGACCCGGGAAGTGCACGCAATGCAGGGCCTGCTCCCTGCAGAGCAACCTGGAGCCTGAGCAGTGTAGACGGGGAAACACACACGCCGTGAGCGGGGCAAACCCAGTGTGGCCGAGACACTGCGAGCGCTCCCCACGCACGCCAGTGACATTTGTCTGCAGCGCCCCTCCCTCCCCGCAGCACGACTGAACAAGTGAGCCTGAACAAGAGACCACCTCCATCCCCTTGTGTCAGGGTGGAAATCAGACACTGAAGAGACCTGCAAACAGAAGCCAAATAAACAGAGGGAGCTGCTTTGGAAGTGACAGGTGCAACAGATTAAAATCCCTGTCGTTAACACTGACTACATTGGAAAGGGCCTATAGATCTTGAGAAGTATAAGCTGGAACAAAGAACTCTCTGAATCTGAACTGACCCCACACTGCCTGCAACAGCTCCAGAGAAATTCCTAGATGTATTTTTACTATTATCATTTATTTTTTTAAGTCCTTTATTACTCCTTTAATTTTCATTTTTATAACCTACTATTAACTTCCAAAAAAAAAGACCCTATTTTTAAAGCAAACTTCATATATATTTCTTATACTTTTTTGTGATTTTGTTTGGTTTTCTTTAATATTGTATTTTTGAGAGTCTAACCTCTACTCTAGATTTTTAATCTTTGCTTTTTAGTATTTGTAATCAATTTTGTACCTTTAAGAATCCAATCTTCAGTACCCGTTTTTATTTAGGAGTGTGGTTACTGGCTTGATTACTCTATCCCCCTTTTGACTCTCCTTTTTCTCCCCCAGGTCACCTGTATCTCCTCCACCTCCCCTCTCTTCTCTACCCAGCTCTGTGAATCTCTGTGCGTGTTCCAGGCTGTTGAGAACACTTAGGGAACAGAGTACTGCCTAGATCTCTCTCTCTCCTTTTGATTCCCCCTTCTATCCTCCTGCTCACCTCAATCTCCTTCCTCCCCCCTCTCTGCTCTGTGTAATTCTGTGAACCTCTCTGAGGGTTCCAGACTGTGGGGAGCACATAGGGAATTGTTTACTGGCTAGATTGCTCTCTCACCTTTTGATTCCCCCTTTTCTCATCCTGGTCACCTCTATCACCCTCCTCCCTCTTCTCTTTACCATATAACTCTGTGAACCTCTCTGGGTGTCCCTCACTGTGGAGAATCTTTTCACCATTAACCTAGAAGTTTTATCATCAGCGCTGTATGGATGGAGAAGTCTTGAGGCTACTGTAAGAACAAGACTGAAAACCAGAGGCAGGAGGCTTAAGCCCAAAACCCGAGAACACCAGACAACTCCTGACTCCAGGGAACATTAATCGATAAGAACTCATCCAAAAGCCTCCATACCTACACTGAAACCAAGCACCACCCAAGAGCCAGCAAGCTCCAGAGCAAGACATACCACGCAAATTCTCCAGCAATGCAGGAACATAGCCCTGACCTTCAATATACAGGCTGCCCAAAGTCACACCAAACCCATAGACATCTCAAAACTCACTACTGGACACTTCATTGCACTCCAGAGAGAAGAAATCCAGCTCCACCCACCAGAACACTGACACAAGCTTCCCTAACTAGGAAACCTTGACAAGCCACCCGTCCAACCCCACCCACGGGGAGGAACCTCTGCAAGAGGAATAAAGAGGAACCACAAGCTGCAAGAATACAGAAAGGCCACCCCAAACACAGCAACCCAAACAAGATGAAAAGGCAGAGAAATACTCAGCAGGTAAAGGAACATGATAAATGCCCACCAAACCAAACAAAAGAGGAGGCGATAGGGAGTCTACCTGAAAAAGAATTCAGAATAATGATAATAAAAATGATCCAACATCTTTTACATGAGACAAGTGCTCGGGCCTGGTGCACTGGGAAGACCCAGAGGGATCAGGTAGAAAGGGAGGTGGGAGGGGGGATCGGGATGGGGAATACATGTAAATCCATGGCTGATTCATGTCAATGTATGACAAAAACCACTACAATATTGTAAAGTAATTAGCCTCCAACTAATAAAAATAAATGAAAAAAAAAAAAAAGATCCAAAATCTTGAAAACAAAATGGAGTTACAGATAAATAGCCTGGAGACAAGGATTGAGAAGATGCAAGATATGTTAAACAAGGACCTAGAAGAAATAAAAAAGAGTCAATCAATAATGAATAATGCAATAAATGAGATCATAAACACTCCGGAGGAAACCAACAGTAGAATAACGGAGGCAGAAGATAGAATAAGTGAGGTAGAAGATAGAATGGTAGAAGTAAATGAAGAAGAGAGGAAAAGAGAAAAAAGAATTAAAAGAAATGAGGACAACCTCAGGGACCTCTGGGACAATGTGAAACGCCCCAACATTCAAATCATAGGAATCCCAAAAGAAGACAAAAAGAAAGGCCATGAGAAAATACTCGACGAGATAATAGTTGAAAACTTCCCTAAAATGGGGAAGGAAATAGTCACCCAAGTCCAAGAAACCCAGAGAGTCCCAAGTAGGATAAACCCAAAGCAAAACACCCCAAGACACATATTAATCAAATTAACAAAGATCAAGCCCGAACAAATACTAAAAGCACCAAGGGAAAAACAACAAATAACACACAAGGGGATTCCGTAAGGATAACAGCTGATCTTTCAACAGAAGCTCTTCAGGTCAGAAGGGAATGGCAGGACATACTTAAAGTGATGAAAGAGAAAAACCTACAACCCAGATTACTGTACCTGACAAGGATCTCATTCAAATATGAAGGAGCAATCAAAAGCTTTACAGACAAGCAAAAGCTCAGACTACAGCACCACCAAACCAGCTCTTCAGCAAATGCTAAAGTATCTTTAGACAGGAAACACAGAAAGGATATACCCAAAACAACAAAGTAAATGGCAAAGTGATCATACTTATCAATAATTACCTTAAGTGTAAATGGTTTGAATGCCCCAACCAAAAGACAAAAAGTGGCTGAATGGATACAAAAACAAGACCCCTATATACGCTGTCTACAAGAGACCCACCTCAAAACAAGAGACACATCCAGACTGAAAGTGAAGGGCTGAAAAAGATATTTCATGCAAATGGAGACCAAAAAAAAAAAAAGCAGGAGTAGCAATACTCATGTCAGATAAAATAGGCTTTAAAATAAAGGCTCTGAAAAGAGACAAAGAAGGGCACTACATAATGATCAAAGGATCAATCCAAGGAGAAGATATAACAATTATAAATATATATGCACCCAACAGAGGAGCACCACAATATGAAAGGCAGATGCTAACAAGTATGAAAGGGGAAATTAACAATAGCACAATAATAGTGGGAGACTTTAATACCCCACTCACAGCTATGGATAGATCAACTAAGCAGAAAATTAACAAGGAAACACAAACTTTAAATGACACAATGGCATATTTGTCTGGTTTTGGTATTAGGATGATGGTGGCCTCATAAAATGAATTTGGAAGTTTACCTTCTTCTGCAATTTTCTGGAAGAGTTTGAGTAAGATAGGTGTTAGCTCTTCTATAAATTTTTGGTAGAATTCAGTTGTGGAGCTATCTGGTCCTGGGATTTTGTTTGCTGGAAGATTTTTTATTACAGTTTCGATTTCCGTGCTTGTGATGGGTCTGTTAAGGTCTTCTATTTCTTTCTGGTTCAGTTTTGGAAAGTTATACTTTTCTAAGAATTTGTACATTTCTTCCAAGTTGTCCGTTTTATTGGCATAGAGCTGCTGGTAGTAGTCTCTTATGATCCTTTGTATTTCAGTGTTGTCTGTTGGGATCTCTCAATTTTCATTTCTAATTTTGTTGATTTGTTTATTCTCCCTTTGTTTCTTGATGAGTCTGGCTAACGGTTTGTCAATTTTATTTACCTTTTCAAAAAACCAGCTTTTAGCTTTGTTGATTTTTGCTATGGTCTCTTTTGGGTTTTTTTTTTTGTTTGTTTGTTTTTTGCATTTATTTCTGCCTTAATTTTTAAGATTTCTTTCCTTCTACTAACCCTGGGGTTCTTAATTTCTTCCTTTTCTAGTTGTTTTAGGTGTAGAGTTAGGTTTTTTATTTGACTTTTTTCTTATTTCTTGAAGTAAGCCTATAATGCTATGAACCGTCCCCTTAGCACTGCTTTTACAGTGTCCCATAGGTTTTGGGTTGTTGTGTTTTCATTTTCTTTCTTTTCTATGCATATTTTGATTTCTTTTTTGATTTCTTCTATGATTTGTTGGTTATTCAGAAGCGTGTTATTTAGCCTCCATATGTTTGAGTTTTTAATAGTTTTTTTTTTTTTTTCCTGTAATTGAGATTTAATCTTACTGCATTGTGGTCAGAAAAGATGACTGGAAGG
Source organism: Muntiacus reevesi (assembly GCF_963930625.1). Lineage (NCBI taxonomy): Eukaryota > Metazoa > Chordata > Mammalia > Artiodactyla > Cervidae > Muntiacus > Muntiacus reevesi. The sequence continues at coordinate 157,340,657 of NC_089252.1, read as the reverse complement.
ATTTCAATTTTTTAAAATTTACCACCACAAAGACATATTAGTTACCATAACCTGTTTCAAGATCCTCTCTAGAGGATGCTCATGGCTTTTCTCATTCCAACATAATTTTGTCTCAATAATCTTTAAAGTGGAGCTTCCCAGGTGGCATTAGTGGTACAGAATTCGCCTGCCAATGCAGGAGTCACAAGTGACATGGGTTCTATCTTGAGTGGGGAAGAGCCCCTGGAGAAGAAAATGGCAATCAATCCAGTGTTCTTGCCTGGGGAATCCCATGGGCAGAGGAGCCTGGTGAGCCTCAGTCCATGAGGTCACAGAATTGGACACAACTGAGCTGCGTGACTAATGCTTCACAACCTCACAGGAATTTGACTCCTACCTGTTCCTGAGTTTTCTACTCTTTTATAAGACAAACTGCTTCTCAGTGGTAGTGAAAGTGAAACTTGTTCAGTTGTGCCTGGCTCTTTGTGACCCCATGGAGTAGACAGTCCATGGAATTCTCCAGACCAGAATACAGTAGTGGCTAGCCTTCTCCAGGAGATCTTCCCAACTCAGGGATCAAACCCAGGTCTCCCACTTTGCAGGTGGATTCTTTACCAGCTGAGCCACCAGGGAAGCCCAAGAATACTGGAATGGGTAGCCTATTCCTTCTCCAGTGGATCTTCCCTACCCAGGAATCAAACCCAGGTCTCCTGCATTGCAGGCACATTCTTTACCAGCTGAGCTACCAGGGAAACCCTCTCAATGTTAGGGCATATGGTAAACCCAGGAAAACCCATGCAAATCAGCTCACTGTACCACAAATATGTATCTCATGAATACTGATTGACTGAATAACCTCAAAAAGCAAGATAATAATCATCTGCCCAGCTGGTAGACACGGCTCTAATTCAACAGAAACATTACTGTGTGGACTAGTTGAAAGCATTCTGCATTATGTACTCATACAGCCGAATGTTACTCACTGTCATGGCATGTCATATAGCATACTTCTATCCAAGGAATGTATCTTCATTATTATGATGTAGAGACCAGAACACAGGGACAGGAATCAAGCATAAGGGAATTCAAACTTTTGTATCTCCACCTTATACTCTCATGATGCTATGTGAACCTCAAGAAAATTAAATGTTTACCAAGGGAGAGAGGACAGGAGAATATTGAATATCAAACATTGATTGAGCTTACCTAAAGAGTAAACTCAAAAACAGCCTTCCACTATGGATTAGAATAGGGACTTAAGATTGTGAGTAACCTCAGTTTGAGGGGGATATGAGTCTCATAGAATGAGAAATCTGTTCTTTCTCCACATTAGAGATTTAGCATGGTATCTTCTTAATAAACTTCCTCCAATTATGCTCTTCTATTTTTAGTCAGTTGCAAATGCCAAATTTTAATTTAAATGATCAACAATTTAAAATCCCCCCATACATGCAAGGGCAATATTAAACTCTCACTAGCCTGTACTGATTTCTGGAAGTCAGGAGCCATGTCTTATTTTTTTCTCAACAACTTTGATAGTAATCTTAGCATAGAAATAAATACTCAAAAGTGCTTAGTGATTGAGTAAATAAATTAAGGAAGAAACACATTAGCAGATTGATTCTGTTAGTTGTGCAGTGTCAACAGTAATGAACTGATCCATTTCCTCCATTATTTTATATGCATACCCGTAGTAAAAATTAAGCTGACTGCTTCCCTGGTGGCTCAGAGGTTAAAGCGTCTACCTGCAATGCAGGAAATCCGGGTTCGATCCCTGGGTTGGGAAGATCCCCTGGAGAAGGAAATGGAAACCCACTCCAGTATTCTTGCCTGGAGAATTCCACGCAAGGGGGAGCCTGGTAGGCTACAGTCCACGGTGTCGCAAAGAGTCGAACACGACTGAGTGACTTCACTTTCACAATTAAAAACATTTCTAAAATTAAGCTAGAAGTTAGCAGGCACCCTTTCTCCTCAGCTTCTAAGCTACTCATTCTAAGTCTGCAATTTAGACCAGAAAATGCAACCCTATGTGCCACTTGGCAGAAAAAGCTAACACCACAAGACCTGCATCCTGAAATGTTACCCAAGTGACCCATAAATGCTGACACCAGGGACCACTTATTTCATGGTTTCCTTACTTCCTACTTTGATTTTTGGTATTAAATAGCACTGTGTTACTATACTTAAAATTTGATTTGTTCCAAGACTTGCTTTTCTTGTGAGATGGTGACTTGAAAAGTTTTATTCATTGTATGCTTTTATGCAGTTCCTACCAATAATTGTAGGAAATAACACAAGTCATTTTCTCTAGCTGAAAGGTAGGAAATGTTAACACAAAACGGCTTACATGGAGAATTCATCTTTAGAAAAATATATTTCCTATTATATTTTACATTATGACACTTGTTCCAAAGGATTCCATGCATTTGACTCAAGGAATGTAACAAGTAAGTAGGAAATTGAGCTAAAACTTAATTTTTAAGTCAAAAGAGATATTTTTACATGAACATGTGTTTCTATAGTAACACACTAAACAGGAGTTAGAGTACTGTTGTGTAAATGCCATAGCAGTAGTCCTTGATGATGAGGTGTCATAAAAAATAATAGACACCAAATAATGAGTTCTCACCTAGCTTAAAACACAAAGACCTTCCCCCCTAGAGCCTGTAAATAACCTACAATTCTCCAGAATAAGCAGGCATAGAACACTTAAGAATGCAAAAAACTGGTCTTAAAGTATTGCATTGTTCTAGGTTTCAATGGTATAATTGAACTGAAGTCCCACAGGATGTAAATATCAATCACTCCTCCACAATATCCTTCTTTGTTTCCATTGGAAGTCATTAATTAACACATCTTGGAGATCTTTCATGACTCAGAATCTAAGGAGAGTTCTAAAAACTGTTATTTAGTTGAAGAGCTAGGAAAATTTAACAATTGTCATAGCAAGAAGAATTAGTAATCCATCCATTTATGGAAAAACTCTAAACAAGTAATAAATTTAAGTCTTGCTGTTACAGCATTATAAATTCATAATAAAAATCAGTCTACAATATTAGCAGAACATTATTACTTCTTTAATTATGAAATTATCAATTTCAAAAGGTATTTCTCTAAGATATTATAGGTAAATTAAAATATCTGTATGAAACCTGAAACTCTAACCTTTGTCTTTGCAACAGGATGTTGATGTTGCCAGTGAATTTAAGGTTCTTCATCACGAAAGAATTCGGAGAACAAACAGAGAAGTTAAGAAAGTAAAGTAAAATTTACTTAAGCAAGGATATGTTGTGTGCTCTCTGAGGGAGAGCAGACCGACTGGTGAGAAGCTGCTGCTCTAGGCTTCTTTGGCAAGCTCATTATGAGGGAAGTATAAATGAAGGGGCAGAATATTCACTAAGGAAGGAGGAGTTTGGGGGTCATCTTCCCAGGATTCTCATCCCAACTCCAATTTCCCAAGGGAAGGAGGAATTTTTGTCCTTATTTAGCTTAGATCAGAAAGTGTCATGATGTGGTGCATGATGGGTACTTCTTATCTGTAAGGATATTTCTATTGTAACGAGAACATTATAAAGCAGAGAAAAAGAGCAAGCCGGGCAGTCAGGCAGAGAAGGGTTTATTATAGGAAGAGAGGAAGTGACTGGCTTTAGTGAACGAGTGCTCTCCCTTTACAGACACACTTCTTATGCCCTACTGATGGGAAACTGTGCCCCAAAGGGAGGGGGCCTTGGTTTATCTTTAGCCCACAGCTGGGGTCTTATGATCACGTAGTCAGAGGGGTCTCATAGTTGGGTGGTCACGTCGTCTTGAGAAACTGGCACCAGCAGGGAAAAACAGGATGTCGCCTTAAGGAAAAAACGGAACAGCACCAGGGCCATGTCACTTCATCCCTTGTTTCTCAGGTCACCACAATGGGCCATTTTTCATCAATACACTATGAGCCACTTACGGACCCTAAAAAACAGTGATCAACAAGTTACATTTGGATGCAGCAGATTCCCGCCCTTTGCCACCATTCTCTGTCTGCTACCTAGACCCTTATCACCCAAAATGTGTGGCTTCCTGTCAGTGTGGAGATTCTTGCTTTCCTTTGTCTGCCTATGGGCCCCAGCTGTTTGCAAGGTGTTTAATTTCCTGCCATCTGGCTCCTGCCCCCATTTTTCTCCCCATCCCTAGCTACCATACCCTGCTATAACATAGGGAGAGAAATCAAAGTTGGAGAGCTATATTTAAGAATCTTCAACTTAAAATTTGTAAGCAATTTACAAAGATTAGCTATTAGATTGTCTTTGGTGCAAGTTCAGTATCTACCTCTATTTTCCTTTGAAAATGAAAGCGAAAATCAAAGTGTTAGTTGCTCAGTCATGTCCCACCCTTTGTGAACCGATTGACGGTAGCCCGCCAGATTCCTCTGTCCATGGAATTCTCCAGGGAAGAAGCTGCAGTGGGTAGCCATACCCTTCTCCAGGGGATCTTCCCGATCCGGGGATTAAACCCTGGTCTCCTGCATTGCAGGTGATCCTTTACCATCTGAGCTGCCTGCTGTCCTTTCGCTTATATCATTTCCTTCACCTGAATTGCCTATGTTCATCTATCAAAATTTTATCATAGTTTTGTTAGGTAGTTAGAATAGGAAACAGGAGTCCAAAATGGCGGTGGCTAAAAGACAAGGAAGGGAAAAGCCTGGGAAAATAGAACAAAGGACGGTCCGAGGACCAGAGTGAGGACCTCGGGCAGACAAACAGCACTCCTGACTAGCCCAGTTTACATAGGGCAGGACCAGGGGGAGGAGAAAACCTATAAAAAGCGGAGCCAAAGGGCCGGAGCTCTCTCTTCTCTTTGTGTCTTTGGGTTGGCATTCCCTCACACCCCAAAGATGTATTTTCCTGCTATTTTTAAAATAAAACTGAGCTGTAACACGGAGCTATAACACTGATTTAAGAGCTATAACACGGTCTATCCAAGAGCTGTGATGCACCAAGGGCTCTAATGTCCGTGGCTTCAAGTCTTTGTTGTGATGAGACAGAATCAAGGAGATTACACTGGCCTGACAGTTTTATCTCCCATCTCAAATACAACCACCTCCACATCTTCCCCAGTGTCAAAAACAGAACTAAACACAAAACATCTTAGAAATGTACACTCAGCTCTGAGACATGAAGTATTTCCTGCCATATCAGTAAACAAGGATGTTACAGTCATCACCAATTCCAGCTCTCTGGGGCACTCAGGAATGAGGAAAATACCCGCTATCTAACAGCCATCAGATTGCAGCCACTCCGTCTGCTGAACCCAAGAAACTCAGGATGTGAAAAACACAAGATACTGGCTCCCGGATAGTTGAGATGCATGGGAAAGGAATGATTTCAGTGAGTCCCAGACTCTTGCATATTTCCGTACATAGAAAAGCACTGAATTCCTTTACTCAGGATATCTGGTTTTCCTTAATTAGCAAAAATCTTTTGATGTTCTGACTACCTGCCCTTTGCTGTAAGACTTCTAGGTAACCTGGCTCCTTCCCTTGCCTCCTTGGAACAGTTCTCTCAGGGCTACTTGAGATGCTGCTACCCATCTCCATTTTAGAAATTGTTAAGACATTTTGGAAATTACTATGACTTAGAAAAGTTACTCAATTTCTCCTACCTTCCATTTTCTCAACAGTGAGAGAAACAAAGATTGGAAGGGAGATAAAAGGAAGAGAAGCAGAAGGAGGGAGAGGTGGGAAAAGGAGAGGAAGAAGAAAAAGAATTGCTTTTTTTCCTTAGAGACTTTTTGATTTTATTATGAAATTTTAAAATATGAAAATACAAAAAGAATAGTATAATAAAACCTCATGTACCCATTACCTCTTTTATGTATTTACCTACTCAAAGCCAATTTTGTTTCATTTTTATCTAATTCCTTTCCACCCTTCCTCTAAATTATTTTGAAGCAGATTCTAGACATCATATCACTGCATCTTTAAATACTTCAACATGTAGTTTTAAATGATAAGGATTCAAGTCTTAAAATATAATCATAAAACCAGCATATTACTAAAAAAGTTAATCACAGCTGCTCATTATTATTAAATATTCAATCAGAATTCATATCTCCCTGACAAATATGTTTTTCACATTTTTTATGTTATTTGATTGAATCAGATCAAAATAAAGACTATGCATTTTTGGTAAATGCATCAAATTTGCTTTAATATAGGATTTCCTTCCCCCAATCATTCTCCTCCCACCTTTGAAATTTATTTATGGTAGAAACTCTGCTGTCTTGTAAGTTTCAGTTCAGTTCAGTTCAGTCATTCAGCCTTGTCCGACTCTTTGAGACCCCACGAACCACAGCACATCAGGCCTCTCTGTCCATCACCAACTCCCAGAGTCCACCCAAACCCACGTCCATTGAGTGGGTGATGCCATCCAACCATCTCATCCTCTATCACCCCCTTTTCCTCCTCCCCTCAATCTTTCCCAGCATCAGGGTCTTTTCCAATGAGTCAGCTCTTCGCATCAGGTGGCCAAATTATTGGAGTTCCAGCTTCAACATCAGTCCTTCCAATGAACACCCAGGACTGATCTCCTTCAGGATGGACTGGTTGGATCTCCTTGCAGTCCAAGGGACTCTGAAGAGTCTTCTCCAACATCACAATTCAAAAGCATCAATTCTTTGCTGCTCAGTCTTCTTCACAGTCCAACTCTCACACCCATACATGACTACTAGAAAAACCATAGCCTTGACTAGATGGACCTTTGTTGACAAAGTAATGTCTCTGCTTTTTAATATGCTGTCTAGGTTGGTCATAACTTTCCTTCCAAGGAGTAAGCATTTTTTAATTTAATGGCTGCAATCACCATCTGCAGTGATTTTGGAGCCCCCCAAAATAAACTGAACCACTGTTTCCCCATCTATTTGCCATGAAGTGATGGGACCAGATGCCATGACCTTCGTTTTCTGAATGTTGAGCTTTAAGCCAACTTTTTCACTCTCCCCTTTGACTTTCATCAAGAAGCCCTTTTGTTTTTCTTCACTTTCTGCCATATGGGTGATGTCATCTGCATATCTGAGGTTATTGATATTTCTCCCAGCAATCTTGATTCCAGCTTGTGCTTCATCCAGCCCAGTGTTTTTCTCATGATGAACTCTGCATATAAGTTAAATAAGTAGGCTGACAATATACAGCCTTGATGTACTCCATTTCCTATTTGGAATTAGTCTGTTGTTCCATGTCCAGTTCTAACTGCTGCTTCCTGACCTGCATACATGTTTCTCAAGAGGCAGGGCAGGTGGTCTGGTATTCCCATCTCTTTCAAAATTTTCCATGGTTTATTGTGATCCACACAGTCAATAAAGCAGAGTATATGTTTTTTTGGAACTCTCTTGCTTTTTTCGATGATCCAGCGGATGTTGGCAATTTGATCTCTGGCTCATCTGCCTTTTCTAAACTCAGCTTGAACATCTGGAAGTTTATGGTTCATGTATTGCTGAAGCCTGACTTGGAAAATTTTGCTAGCATGTGAAATGGGTGCAATTGTGTGGTAGTTTGATCATTCTTTGGGATTGCCTTTCTTTGGGATTGAAATGAAAATTGACCTTTTCCAGTCCTGTGGCCACTGCTGAGTTTTCCAAATTTGCTGGCATATTGAGTGGAGCACTTTCACAGCTTCACCTTTCAGGATTTGAAATAGCTCAACTGGAAGACATCACCTCCACTAGCTTTGTTCGTAGTGATGCTTTCTAAGCCCCACTTGACTTCACTTTCCAGGATGTCTGGCTCTAGGTGAGTGTGAGTGATCATACCATCATGATTATCTGGCTCATGGAGATCTTTTTTGTACAGTTCTTCTGTATATTCTTGCCACCACTTCTTAATATCTTCTACTTCTGTTAGGTCCATACCATTTCTGTCCTTTATTGAGCCCATTTTTGCGTGAAATATTCCCTTGGTATCTCTAATTTTCTTTCCCATTCTACTCTTTTCCTCTATTTCTTTGCATTGATCACTGAGAAAGGCTTTTTTAAATCTCTCTTTGCTATTCTTTGGAACTCTGCATTCAAATGGGTTTATCTTTCCTTTTCTCATTTGCTTTTTGCTTCTCTTCTTTTCACAGCTATTTGTAAGGCCTCCTCAGACAGCCATTTTTTTTTTTTGCATTTCTTTTTCTTGGGGAGGGTCTTGATTCCTGTATCCTGTACAGTGTGTTTATCACAGCTTAAATGTTATTTTATTGATTGCATATCTGTCATATCAGTTATCAAGCTTCTCTGATTCCTTTATTTCTGATACATTGATGGTTAGATCCAAAGGCTTGAGGAGACTCAAATTCAATTGCTTGGAAAAAATATTCAGTACATGGTTATTTGCTGCTATTAGTAGCTTCATAGTTTCTTGTTGTCTGCCTTGTCATTTGGGTCACCATTCAGATTAACTGCCTAGACTCTTAGAGATGTCCAGTCTTGAAAAGAGTTTAAGCTTTTATGTTGTAAATTTTATTCTCATAGGTTGACAGGCTTAGTACTAGTCTCTAAATTAAAACTAAGGAAACAGCTATGACCCAGATGTGTGAATAGTAGAGCCAAGATGAGCCTAAAGAGCTTCATCCTTCTCATTAAAATGCCAAAAATATTGTTATCTCACTCCCACTGTATTCCTCCATACACACTGTTATTTTTCTTCTTAGAAAAAATTTTTTTGCATTTATTTAGGTATAAGGAATTTTACGTCTTATCTCCAAACTAACCTGCTGGTGAAGTGGTGGTAGTAGGAGAGAAGACAGTGATATTCTGTCCTATATGGAAGAAAGATGCACAGGTAATTTCTATATTATACATGTGTGTGTTTGTTCTTACATCCCTTCATGCCATGTGTATCAATCACAGCAATAAATGCAAGTAGATAAAATGAAGAAAAATTCTACAACTGTGTCTATTTCAGTGTGGCTTCAATGAAGAACAGGGCTAAGTTATAGATTCTCCAAAGATCAGTAGCAAATATTCAGGGTATACTAGTCTAAAAAAAAAAAACTAATATTTTTCCAATTAAATTATGTTGTAATTAACACACAGACAGAGTCTCAGATCTACCATTTGTCAGAACAAAGTGACAAGTATGATTACTCTCTTTTCACCTTTGTTTTAATTTTAATTTATTTATTCAGTAATTTACTCACCAATATGTAGTGGGTATATACTACTGAGATAGATATTTACAGGATATTTACATAAAATAAGCAAAAATTAATAATCTAGAAAGTAAAACAATCAAATAACAACAGAGCCAAACATGATATTGTAAAAACATATATAACAGGGGAACTTGACCTGGACCTGATCCTAGAGAATCAGAAACTGTTTTCCTGGATAAGAGATAAGCTGAACTGGCACAGTTTGTACAATGAGTGGAAAATGAGGAAAAATAAGCATTTCTTTTCAAAAGTTTCCTGTAAATGGGAGGGGAAAGTAAAGTCTGAGTTGAAGGATGGATGATGTGTTTAAGAGATAATATGGTAAGGGACAGAAAGAAATGCATTCCAGTGAATATAAAAACACTGAACAAAAGCCTTAGATCAGCAAAGAGGAATCATGTGATGGTGACTGGAGTATTTTGAAATAATGGATATGGAATATGAGATGAGACTGAATAATCTGAGAGCAACTGAGTTAGTCAGATATTATACTGTCTGGCTATATAGCCTAGTTATCACTGATTATTCCAGGTTTAGGTAAGCTGTTCTAAGATATCTATCCCTAGTTCTCCCTTTCACTTTAAAAAGTGTCCCATTTTAAACACTTATTAGCTATGTAGTCCCACTATTTGTAGGTCATCCTACAAAATTTATCCCAAAAACAACTGCTTGAAAATGTTTAACCAAAAAAGTAGCATGATCAGACTTGATGATTTAAAAAAATATCACTCTGACCTCAACAATTGGACTGTTTTATTTGTCGTACAAGATTTTGAAGGGCTAGATAGAGGTTTTCGAAGAAGTTCAAGCAAGAGTTAAAAATGACTTTGACAAAAGTGATGCCTTACATGAAGAAGTGGGTTGAGTTAAGGGGTATTAAGAATATTAGATGAAGAGATGGTGATATATTGAAAATGGATATCAGAGATAAAGAAGAGGAAGTATTATTAATGATTCATACCACATTTTTTTTTCTGTGTGTTGGGTGATATTACAAAATTGTGGTACAAAAATAGACAAAGCAGGAGTGTGACCAAGATGGTGGAATAGGAAGTTGCTGAGCTCAACTTCTCCCATAGGAACATCAAAATTATGACTACTGACAGTGAAAACTCATTAGAACTACATGAAGGCTAGCAGAAAATGCTTTCCACAAGTAATGATACAAAGAAGAAACCAGAAAAGATGGGTAGGAGGAGCAGAGATATGATAAATCAAAACTCACACCTCTGGGTAGAAGACCTGTAAAAAGGAGGATAATCACAATTGCAGTGGTTCTCACCAGGGAGCAAGGGGTTCAAGCTCCACATTGGGTTCCTCAGCACTGGGATCCTGCATCAGGAAGAGGAAGTCCTCGGAAGTCTGACTTTGAAAGATGGTAGGGCTTGCATACCAGAAAGCTGATGACTGTACAAAACATAGGCTCTGCTTTTTAAAGATGCTCACAAGATTTTATACATTCCTAGTCCCAGTCCAGGGGCAATGATTTGACAAGAGTCTGAGTCATACTCATTTGCATATTTTAGGGAGATTCCTAGAGAGTCAGGTGGAAACTGGGACTCTCCTGTAGGACCCAGATGCTGGCAGCATTTATTTTTGGGAATTTATTTCACCAGGAAAACACTGAAACTGGCAAGTACCACTTAGGAGTCCACTGTGTAGCCATTTAGACCAAGTCTTTATCTTTCCACCAGCAGGCTGGCACCAGGCCTGGGAATCACTGGGTCCCAAGGTCAGCCACACTGGGATCTAGCCTCTCTACCACCAGGTAGGCACCAGCTCCATTGCCCCCTGATTATACAGCCAGCCATGCTAGGACCTGGTCCCCAAATGCTAGTGGACTAGCAGCTACTTCACAAAGCAAGGCCTGGTAGCCAACTGTGTTAGGAGCCTTCCCCACCTACCAGCAGTCATCTCACCACAACAGAAAGACCCATGTACCCCCATGGAGGGGGCAGCTCTAGAGCATATAGCTCTGGGGACTAGAGCTATGTAGTTATATAGCTGCTGGCTTCATTCAACACCTCCTACATCAGATCACTTCTCGAAGACTTATAAACATAACTGACCTAACAATTACATAGAAATAAACACAGATAATTAGGCAAAATGAAGAGACAACAAATATGATCCAAATGAAAGAATAAGACAAAATTTCAGAAAAAAAAGGCTAAGCGAAATGGAGATAAACAATCTACTGGATAAAGAGTTCAAGGTAATGATCACAAAGATACTCAACAAAATTTGGAGCAGAATGATGGGCCCAAGGAGACGTTTAACAGAGTTAGAAAATATAAAGAAGAAAAAAAAAAACACATGGAGAGGAATCAACAGTAGATAAGATGATGTAGAGAAATATATCAGTGAACTGTAAGATAGAGTAGTGAAAAATCACCAACTGAGCAACAACAACAAAAAAGAATTTTAAAAAGATAAGTTTGGAGACTTCTGGGATGAAAACGTAACAAATGTAAATATTTATGCACCCAATATGGGAGCCTCTCAATACATAAGGCAAACACAAACAGACGTAAAAGGAGAAATAGACAGTAACACAATAATAGTAGGGGACTTTAACACCCCATTTATACCAATGGACAGATCATCAAAACAGAAGATTAATAAGGAAACACAAGCTTTAAATGACACAATAGACTAGATGAACCTAATTGATATCATTAGGACATTTGATCCAAATGCAAAAGAATACACTTTCTCTTAAAGTGCACATGGAACATTCTCCAAGAGAGACATCTTGGGTCACAAATCAAGCCTCAGTAATTTAAGAAAATTGATAATCATCTCTTCTGACCACAACTATGAGATTACATATCAATTACAGGAAAAGAAAAACTGTAAAAACCAAAAACACATGGTGGTTAAACAATATAGTTCTAAAGAACAAGAAGGTTATTGAAGAAACAAAAAGAGAAATCAAAAAATTCCTAGGAAAAAATGAAAATATGATGACCCAAAACATAGGGGATGCAACAAAGCTATTTTAAGAGGGAAATTTATAGCAATACAATCTTACCTCATGAAACCAAAAAAACATCAAATAGGCAACCTAACTTTACAGCTAAAACAACTGGAAAAAGAACAAAAAACCCTAAAATTAGTAAGAAGGAAAGAAATCATAAAGATCAGAGAATAAATAAATGAAAAAAGAAATGAAGAAAACAATATTGATTAATTAAATTGAAAAGTTCTTTGAGAAGATGAACAAAATTGACAAACCATTAGCCAGACTCATCAAGAGAAAAAGGAGAAGAATCAAATCAACAAAATTAGGAATGAAAAAGGAGTGGTTACAACAGACAATGCAGAAATACAAAGGATCATAAGAGACTATTGTGAGCAATTATATGCCAATAAAATGGACAACCTGGAACAAATGGACAGATTCTTAGTAAAGTTCAACCTTCCAAGACTGAAAAAGGAAGAAATAGAAACTATGAACAAGTCATTCATAAGCACTGAAATCAAAACTGTAATAAAAAAAAGTCAAAAAACAAAAGCCCAGGGCCAGATGACCTCAAAGTTGAATTCTATCAAATATTTAGAGAAGAATTAATGTATATCCTTCTGAAGCTCTTCCAAAAATTCGCAGGGGAAGGAAGACTTCCAATATCATTCCACCAGGCCATTAACACCTTTTACCAAAACCAGATAAAAGTATCACACACACAAAAATAATAAATAAAAAGAAAGTTACAGGCCAATATCATGATGAACATAAATACAAAGATTCTCAACAAAATTCTAGCAAACAGAAGCCAACAAAACATTGAAAAGATCACACACCATGATCAAATTGGTTTTATCCCAGGCATGTAAGGATTCTTCAGTACTGGAATATAATTATGTGATATGAAAATAATGAGGAGGAATTTATTGTACCATAAAAATGGCATTGGGTCTATGGCAGAGGGGCTACAACATGGGGCCACACCTTTCTTTTTCTTCTTTTCATTTGGGAATACTACCAGAGAATTCTGATAATAGTTCCTACATGGTGAATCCTGATTATGCTGGCATCTCTTTTCTCCTGTCTCTATTTAGCTCCAATTGATTTCCTTTCCCCCTAAATGTCTCATGACTTTTCCCAGTACAGATAAGAATCTTTACATAAGGCCTAGGACATCTGGCATTTTTGTATATATGTGTGGAATCTGGTTTATATAAATGACCTATTATTCAAGGAAAAACATAACCTTGCAATTTTGCTCCAACTTGTAAATTTGTTTCCCTCAAATAGATTCAATATTATTAGGCTTTGCAAGAAGTCAAAGTCGCTCAGTAGTGTCTGACTCTTTGTGACCCCGTAGACTATACAATCCATGGAATTCTCTAGGCCAAAATACTGGAGTGGGTAGCCTTTCCCTTCTCCAGGGGATCTTCCAAACCCAGGGATCAAACCCAGGACTCCCACATTGCAGGCAGATTCTTTACCAGCTGAGCCACAAGGGAAGCCCAAAAATTTTCCAAAAATTCCTTCCCACCAGTTTGATCCCAAGAAAGACTATGGAGATATGTCATTAATTGCTCAACCACAGTATTCAGTCTTAAATATTATCAACTGCTCCCATTGAAGAGGTCATTTATTTAAATGCAAAAAAAAAGGATAAGAAGCATATATGACAGTTTATCTTTGTTGGAGAGGGACAAGAAATTGTTCACCTGCAAATGTTTCTTACCCTCTCTCTGCTCTACCAGTACTGCTCAGATCTGTCTTAGCCCACTTATCTTCCCCTACATTAAAAGAGAATTTTAAGAGATACTAGCTGTTGGGGTTTTGTACTGTAAAATATGGAGAAAGGGTAAGGAAAATCTAGAGGGGTGGGTGACAGGAGAGGAGAAGGAGAGAACAGGAGAGCAAAAGCTAGGATCCCTCTTGCCTCTTGCTGAAGTTTGAAGAGTTGAAGAAGAGAGGGAAGAATTCAACAAATTATAACCCCTGTTCAGCTGAAGATTATGACACAACTGGATTTTAGGATAAGCTATTATGGATTGGAAATTGTACCATTTAAGAGCATTTGAAAGATATGGGTATTTTAGAATTTGGTTCAATTCAGTTGCTCAGTCATGTCCCACTGTTTGAGACCCCATGGCTGCAGGTCAAGTTTCCCTTTCCATCACCAACTCCCGGAACTTTTTCTAACTCATGTCCAGCAAGTCCGGATTGCCATCCAACCATCTCATCCTCTGTCATCCTCTTCTCGTCCTGCATTCAATCTTTCCCAGCTTCATGGTCTTTTCCAATGAGTCAGTTCTTCCAATCAGGTGGCCAAGGTATTGGAGCTTCAGCTTCAGCATCAATCCTTCCAATGAATATTCAGGATTGATTGCCTTTAAGATTGAATGGTCTGAACTCCTTGCTGTCCATGGGACTCTCAAGAGTCTTTCCCAACAGCACAGTTCAAAAGCATCAGTTCTTCAGTGCTCAGTTTTCTTTATGGTCCAACTTTCACATTCATACATGACTACCGGAAAAACCACAACTTTGACTATACAGAGCTTTGTCGGTAAAGTAATGTCTCTGCTTTTTAATAAGCTGTCTAGGTTTGTCATAGCTTTTCTTCCAAGGAACAAGCATCTTTTAATATCATGGCTGCAGTCACCATCTGCAGTGAGTTTGGAGCCCAAGCAAATAAAGTCAGTCTCTGTGTCCATTGTTTCCCTATCTATTTGCCATAAAATGATGGGATGGGATGCCGTAATACTGGTTTTTTGAAAGTTGAGTTTTAAGCCAGCTTTTTCACTCTTTTCTTTCAACTTCATCAAGAGGCTCTTTAGTTCCTCTTTGCTTTCTACTATAAGGGTGGTGTCATCTGCATATTTGAGGCTATTGATATTCCTCCCAGCATCTTGATTCCAGCTTGTGCTTCATCCAACCTGGCATTTCGCATGATGTACTCTGCATATAAGTTAAATAAGCAAGGTGACAATTACAGCCTTCACATCCTCCTTTCCAAATTTGGAACCAGTCTGTTTCTCCATGTCCAGTTCTAACTATTGCTTTTTGACCATCATACAGATTTCTCAGGTGGTCTGGTATTCAAAAAATTTTCCACAGTTTCTTGTGATCCACACAGTCAAAGGCTTTGGCATAGTCAATAAAGCAGAAGTAAATGTTTTTCTGGACCTCCCTTGCTTTTTCTATGATCTGATGTATGTTGGCAATTTAATCTCTGGTTTCTCTACCTTTTCTAAATCCAGCTTGAACATCTGGAAATTCATGTATCATGTACTATTAAAGCATGGCTTGAAGAATTTTGAGCATTACTTTGCTAGTGTGTGAGATGAGTGCAATTGTGTGGTAGTTTGGGCATTCTTTGACATTGCCTTTCTTTGGGATTGGAATGAAAGCTGAATTTTTCCAGCCCTGTGGCCACTGCTGAGTTTATCAAATTTGCTGACATATTGAGTGCAGCACTTTCACAGCATCATCTTTCAGGATTTGAAATAGCCCAACTGGAATTCCATCACCTCCACTAGCTTTGCTTGTAATGATGCTTCCTAAGGCCCACTTGACTTCACATTCCAGGACATCTGGGTCTAGGTGAGTGATCACACCATAGTGGTTATCTGGGTCATTAAGACCTTTTTTGTATAGTTTTTCTATGTATTCTTGTCACCTCCTCTTAATATCTTCTGCTTCTGTTAGGTCCATACCATTTCTGTCCTTTACTGTGCCCATTTTTCCATGAAATTTTCTCTTGGTATCTCTAATTTTCTTGAAGAGATCTCTAGTCTTTCCCATTCTGTTGTTTTCCTCTATTTCTTTGCCTTGATCACTTAGGAAGACTTTCCATCTCTCCTTGCTATTTTTTGGAGTCTTTCACTCAGATGGATATATCCTTCATTTTCCCCTTTGCCTTTTGTTTCTCTTTTCTTAACTTTTTTAAGGCCTCCTCAGGCAACCATTTTTCCTTTTTACATTTCTTTTTCTTGAGGATGATCTTGATCACTGCCTCCTGTACAATATCATGAACCTCCATCCATAAATCTTCAGGCACTCTGTATATCAGATGTAATATCTTGAACTCTTTGTCACTTCCACTGTAATGAACTTGTTAGGTCATACCTGAATATCTAGTGGGTTTCCCTACTTTCTTCAATTTAAGTCTGAATTTTGCAATAATGAGTTCATGATCTGAGCCATAGTCAGCTCCTGGTCTTGTTTTGCTGGCTCTGTAGAACTTTCCATCTTCGGTTGCAATGAATATAATCAATTTGATTTCAGTATTGGCCATCTGGTTATGTCCATGTGTAGAGTAGTCTCTTGTGTTGTTGGAAGAGTGTGTTTGCTATGACCGATGCATCCTCTTGGCAAAACTCTGTTATCCTTTGCCCTGCTTCATTTTCTACTCCAAGGCCATACTTGCCTGTTTCTCCGGGTGTTTCTTGACTTCCTACTTTTGCATTCCAGTCCCCTATGATGAAAAGGACATTTTTTTTTTTTTTTTTGGGGGGGGTGTTAGTTCTAGAAGGTCTTGTAGGTATTATAGAACCATTCGACTTCAGCTTCTTTGGCATTAGAGGTTGGGGCATAGACTTGGATTACAGGAGTATTGAATGGTTTGCTTGGAAATGAACAGAGATCATTCTGTCATTTTTGAGGTAGCATCCAAGTACTGCATTTAACGCTCTTTTGTTGACAGTGAGGGCTACTCCATTTCTTCTAAGGGATTCTTTCTCACAGTAGTACATGTAATGGTCATCTGAATTAAATTCACCCATTCTGGTCCTTTTTAGTTCACTGATTCTGAAAATGTCAATGTTCACTCTTGCCATCTCCTGTTTGACCACTTCCAATTTACCTTGATTCATGAACCTACATTCCAGGTTCCTATGCAATATTGCTCTTTACAGCATTGGACTTTACTTCCATCACCCCTTCCATCACATCTGCGTGTTTTTTTCACTTTGGCTTCATCTCTTCATTCTTTCTGGAGTTATTTCTCCGCCATTCTCCAATAGCATATTGAGCACCTACTGACCTGGAGAGTTTATCTTTCAGTGTCACGTATCTTGGCCTTTTCATATTTTTCATGGGATTCTCAAGGCAAGAATATTGAAGTGGTTTTCCATTCCCTTCTCAAGTGGACCACATGCTGTCAGAACTCTCCACCATGACCACCCTTATTGGGTGGCCCTACACAGCATGGCTCATAATTTCGTTGAGTTAGACAAGGCTGTGATCCATGTGATCAATTTGGTTAGTTTTCTGTGACTGTGGTTTTCATTCTGTCTGCCCTCTGAGGGATAAGGATAAGAGGCTTGTGGAAACTCCCTGATGGGAGGGATTGGGTGTGGGGGAATATGGGTCTTGCTCTCATGGGAGAGGCCATGCTCAGTAAATCTTTAGTCTAATTTTCTGTTGGTTGGTGGGGCTGTGTTCCCTGCCTATAGGTTGGCCTGAGATCAAATTATGGTAGGTCCTTCAAAAGGACTTATGCCAGGACTGTTTCACTTTCATTAGTGTATTAGATTTTTAGATTAATAGGTTAGAACTCAATTTAAAAAATGATATTTGATTTATTTGACAATCTTAGACTCCTTTCATGGAAGCATAAAGCAGCTCTCTCCTCTCTGATTCTCTGCCCTAAAATTCCAGCTGCCTTGGCATCTGGGTTCCAGACTCTGTCTCCTGAGTTGGGCAGTCGGCTGCACTGTGTCTGAGGTCCTTCTGTGAGCTGTGGCCTGGAAACTCTGCCCTGGCAGGAGCTGATGCTAACCACAAACTGGCATTTACCACTGGCACTTGCCATATACCTCTACAAGGATTAAAACGAGTACAGCTGCAGCTTCTCATTTTCAACAGTCCTTGAAAGGAGTTCAAGGTGAAGAGCAGAATGAGGCACTCTGTGCTTGGAGAAAAACCTCAGGGCAGGTCTTCAGATAGTTATATATTTTCAAGAGATGATGTTATGAGTCCAACTCTTGTATATTTTTATATCCTTTATGGTGAAAACTGTTCCTTGTGACTAGAAGAAAGTTTCATGAAACTAGTAGAAACCTTCTGGAATATGTGCTGTGATTGGATGTATTCTTCCTTCATCAAAATCACACATATACTGTCCTCCCCCCCCCCCCATATCTTTAGAGCAGTTTCTCAGAACCATCTGAGTTGCTATCTCCCAGGCTACAGTTCCCATTTTGCCCCAAATAAAACTTAACTCGCAACTTTCAAGTTGCGCATTTTTTAAGTCAACTCTGGAGTACTCCTGAAACTTCCCTCCTTTGTTTCCTGTCTCAAGGATTACTGTCCTGAACCACCTGCTTTCCACTGTCTGCAAAATGTTTCGTATATTTTGTTTTTTTTCAGTTATTAAAGATGGGAGAGCAAAGCCACTTATGTCCAAAAGCACACAGTCTTATTTTTATTTCACTTTCAACAGAGAGGAATGCCTTCAGCGCAATTGTAATCTGATTTAAAATGAACTTCTCAGAGGCGACATTGTAAGCTACTTTCCATCCTTTTAGAAAGCTTTGCAACATTTTCTACTTTGAAAGTGCTTTCTGTCTTATACTTTATGGTCCCTCCAATTTCCTTCCTTAGGTTCAATAAGATCACTTTTAAAAATTCATTTGAAACCTGAATTCTTTCTCATGTACAAAAATTTTAACAATCAGAGAAGCCAGTTACTTTATCTTAATGCCATCATGCTTACTTAAAAAAACTAGCTTGTACTATGCTTCTATGCAATATGAGTATTTAATCATATATATATGTATTTAATTATACATATATATGTATATATATACATATATATATGAATATTTAATCAGAAATACTTCAGTTGGAGCAGGCTCTGGGAGATGGTGAAGGACAGGGAGACCTGGTGTGCTGCAGTCCATGGGGTTGCAAATAGTCTAACACAACTGAGCAACTGAACAACAGCAACATTTAATCATATACATATATGTTCTGTTTTTGAAATCCTTTCTCTTGTATGTCTGTAAGTTGCCCACGAATCCACCTACAAAATATCTGAGAATGCAGGATATGCTGCTGATGTTATTTTGTGTCCACCTAGCTCTGAATGCTGCCACATATAAGAAAACATTTAAGGATAAAACTGTAAAACCCTTGATGATGCCAACCTATTCACATTTGGGTCTTCTCTTATACATAATTAACAACTCAACAAGTAATCTATTTTAACATGTACAGAATTCTCTGAGGAAAAAAAATGACAGAATGGAGAATGAAAGTGGAAAACTATGACAACACAATGAACACATCATGTGTTTTAAATAATTTACACAAATCTGTTTCAATTTGTGAGCCAGAATAAAAATAGTACCATTTGATAAACAAAAGTTAAAACTTTGTGGGAAATTATACGCCTGATTTATATATCATATTGTAAGACTTGCCTTTATTAAGCATACCATCATGGCAGTAGTCTAAGCATAAACATGCCCTCTTTCACAGCTGCACAATTGTCTTAATTGGTACCAATTTCCTTCCAATTGCAGTATCGTTTGTTTTCCTGGGTGTGGAAAAGCAGAGGGAGTTTGCCTTCTGTGTAAATTCACTGAGGAAAACAAGCAGAGAGCTCTGTTTTGCTAGCAAATAAAGAAATTTGATTAATAATCAATATGTGAATTACACTTTGTGATTCAGCCTCCATCTTCCTCATCCCACGTAATAACATGTTCTGGGGTTGAAATTGGACTTAGGCAATATTATGTTGATATGTGCTATCAAAACAATACAGACTGTAATTAGTAATAATAAATAAATAAATAATCAGATTATTGATTTTACCCAAAGTCAACTAGATGTACTTATAGAGGTTAAAGAAATCAGTTCTGAGAAGCAGGAAGAATTAATTTGCTTTTCATATATCAACAAAAGTATTTTCAAGTTGATGCTTCTCTGAATAGTTGTTCATTGAGGTGGGGAAGTTTCTTTTCTTATAATTTGATTTGATAACAATTAAAAAGTTTTGATTGTCTTTTCCCATTTGTGTTTGTACTTCAAAGAAAGCCTATATTTTACAGCGGGAAGCTGTAAAATTCAGTTGCATCTCCACTGATCAACATTTCCATAGTAGTCAAATAGATTTTGTCAGGAAATAAAGTATTCAAACAGGCAAAATTCTTGCATTTCTTAGCTTGCTTGTAGAAAGGCACATGAAGCAGTAAAGAATTTAGATAGACCCCATGAAGTAGTGGAGCAGTGGAAAAGGCATTTCTCTGTACTGAAGACCTGCATACTGACTCCAGCTCTGTACTCAGGGCCAGCTGTGTAACTTTAAGCAAGCCAGATTCTCTCTCCAGAGTTCCATCTTCTCATTTAGTCAGTAAAAGGGTCTCTTCTTTCCTCTATGATTGGCTACAGAGAGCCTCATACCAACTGTGTATAGACTTTGGAAACGAAATGCAAAGCTCAAAAACTGAGTAAGTGGTTTTCACTTGTTTAGTCTGATAAGCTTCAGGAAGGGTTGTACGTATGGATTTACTCTGAAGTTTCGTTTGAAATTCAAGGACTTCAAATCAGTTACATAACTCATGACTCAAGATGTTATGATCTGTGCTGTCACTTCAGTTGTGTCCAATTCTTTGCAACCCTGTAGACTGTAGCCCCTCAGGCTCCTCTGTCCATGGGATTCTCCAGGCAAGAATACTGGAGTGGATTGCTATTTCCTCCTTCAGAGGATCTTCCTGATCCAGGGATTGAACCTGCCTCTCTTATATCTCCTGTATTGGCTGGCAAGTTCTTTACCACTAGCGCCACCGGGGAAGCTGCTGCTATGATATTTGCCTAAATTTTTTCTTAGTAACAAATGTAGGAGGGAGCTATAAAAAGCTAATTAGGAGAAATGTTTTAAAATTAGCTACAGTAATGGTTTTGGTTAGTCACAGGAAACCGAAATTATAGAGAAGCTTGATGCAACACTACACATTTGTTAGAACTAGACAGAGCAGATAACACAAGGCTGATTGCTTTCTCACCATATAATGTAAACTATAGCTTCACAAGTTCAAACTGCTAGAGTCAAACCAAAAGAGGACCAGAATTCGGGTAGAAGACATAAAATAAGTTTGTAATTTCCTCTGAGCCAGAAAATTGTCTATAAAAAATATCATATGCAAATAATCAAGATTTTTCAAACTAAAATATGATGTAACCAAAGAACTCAGCCCCAACCAATGTCAGAATTTTATTATTAAATATTTCCCAACTCTGTGAAGCTTATGGAATCAACTGATAAATGATGGGAGACATTTGGATTAGGGAATCAATTTCTTACAAACATCTATGTTCAGTTTCAGCTAAAGTAACTAACAGATCAACCAGCTTATGCTGCAAAGGAAAACAACTTATCTGACACAGAATTAACACATTGTCAAGTTTTAAGGCAAAAGTATAAAATTATTAGTACTACTGTCTCATATTCAGTGGTATCCCAGTGCTTTCCAGAAGATTTTTAAATTTATTTTCTTAGGAGTTGCTCACAGAAAGTTGTGATTAGGCAGGCCTGGTATCATTATCCCTGTCTGCATATGGGAAGTCTAAACCCAACAAGAATTAAGAGACAGAGCCAAGTTCCTGCTACAAGTAAAAGGCAGAGGTGGGACTCCAGCCCATTCCCTCTGAGTAAATTCCCCAGAGTGATTTGATGAAAATATATCTTTTAATACCCACTCATAGAGGAATCTTACTTTATGTCTTTGTATGGACTGAATGATTAATCATATCTAAGTTTTAATTATCTTGCTTAATTTTAGAAAATGATTAAATAGTGACCAAAAATACAAAGTCCTTCTGGATGGCTCTCTCCACTTTGGGTAGCATCATTTTCCCATCCATTCACAGAATGTATTACTATATATAGTATGTGATGCTGCACTGTTAAGCCAAGTGGTAAATTTTGTTGAGAGAAAGATTAGTAAAAACATATCTTTGCAACCCCATGGACTATAGCCTGCCAGACTCCACTGACCAAAAAATTCTCCAGGCAAGAATACCGGAGTGGGTAGCCATTCCTTTCTCCAGGGGATCATCCCAACCCAGGGATGGAACCCAGGTCTCTTGCATTGTGGGTGGATTCTTTACTGTCTGAGTCACCAGGGAAACTCTTTGGTTTAGAGAAAGAAAAATAAAAATAAATCTTCCAACAACTGGCAAGAGGACACTATTAAATCACCTCCCTGGTAACTCACCTGTAAAAATTGAAACAAGACGTACTCTTCCTGCTTTAGCCCTGAATGTTCTCTAAGCCTGATTTTCCCATGGCCATACACTTGGTTGTTCTGCAGTGTCTGAATCTGATTAATGATATGATCATTTTAAAGGATTTAGTTTAGTTTCACGGGACAAACTTCCCAGTCTAGATAACAAAATTAAATTATTGATTAGCTTCACAGGTTTGTGTACTGCCTGTTCACTGAAGCAGGAGACAAAAAAATAAAGCCACTGAATTTGCCCTGTCTATGTCACAGGCAGCTTATTTCCTAGGAAACTCCCAGGCAAGAAAGGAAGCAGCTTATTAGAGATGGGCAAAGGCGTGTTGCTAAATTAGAGTTTTCTAATCCTTCCCTCTTCTCCCACTTTGAATTTCAAAAACACTGGCAAGCTCTGATTATAAAATGTCACTGGCACTTTGCTGCTAATCTATTCAATAATGTCTATTTGGGGCTCCCACTTTAGCATTTCAGGGTAGGGGCACTACTTTAAAAAATATTTTTACTTAAAATCTGCTTTGAAAGGCAAATTTAAAAAGCAGGCTAATTAATAGATCCAGTTGGTAGCAAGCTAAGCTTTGGTTTGCTTGCCCAAATCACTGCAGATGGTGACTGCAGCCATGAAATTAAAAGACAATTGCTCCTTGGAAGAAAAGTTATGACAAACCTAGACAACATTTTAAAAAGCAGAGACATTACTATGCTGACAAAGGTCTATCTAGTCAAAGCTATGGTTTTTCCAGTAGTCATGTATGGATGTGAGAGTTGGACCGTAAAGAAAGCTGAGCACTGAAGAATTGGTGCTTTTGAACTGTGGTGTTGGAGAAGACTCTTGAGAATCCCTTGGGCTGCAAGGAGATCCAACCAATCAATCCTAAAGGAAATCAGTCCTGAATATTCATTGAAAAGACTGATGCTAAAGCTGAAACTCCAATACATTGGCCCTGATTCAAAAAACTGACTCCTTGGAAAAGACTGATGCTGGGAAAGATTGAAGGCAGGAGGAAAAGGGGACTACAGAGGAGGAGATGGCTGGGTGGCATTACCGACTCAATGGACAAGAGCAAGCTCCGGGAGATGGTGAAGGACAGGGAAGCACAGAGTCAGACTCGAGTGAACAACTGAACAACAACAACAAATAATGAATGATGTCGAGCATCTTTTCATGTTTATTATCCATCTGTTTGTCATCTTTGTAGTAATTTCTGTTTAAGTCTTCTGCTCACTTTTTAATGGGCTATTTGTTTTTCAAAGGACAAGGAGAACAATCCTTTGTCATTTGTTTTATTTACTAGTATTTTCTCCCATTCTGAGGGTTCTTTTTAATCTTACTTATTATTTCCTTTACTGTGCAATTAAGTTTAATTAAGCCCCATTGGTTTATTTTTGCTTTCATTTCCATTACTCTAGGAGAAGGGTCAAAGAGAATCTTGCTGTGATGTATGTCAAAGAGTGTACTGCTTATGTTTTCTGCTAAGAGGTTTATAGTTTCCAAACTTACATTTAGGTCTTTAATCCATTTTGAGTTTATTTTTGTGTATGGTGCTAGGAAGTGTTCTAGTTTCATGCTTTTAAATGTAGCTGCCCAATTTTCTCAGCACCCCATGTTGAAGACCCTGTCTTTTCTCCATTGTATATTATTCTTGCCTCCTTTGTCAAAGATAAGGTACTCATAAGTTTGTGGGTTTATCTCTGGACTTTCTATCTTGTTCCATTGGTCTATATTTCTGTTTTTGTGTCAGTACCATACTGTCTTGAGGACTGTAGCTTTGTAGTATAGTCTGAAGTCAGTAATTTTTCCATTCTCAAAATTACTTTGACTATTCTGGGTTTTTTGTGTTTTCACAGAAACTGCAAAAAATTTTGACCTAGTACTGAAAAAAATACCATTGGTAGTTTGATAGGGATTGCATTGAATCTGTAGATTACTTTGGGTAATATGCTTTTTTTCCCACAATATTGATTCTCCAAATCTAAGAACATGTATATCTCTCCATCTATTTTTATCATCTTTGATTTCTTTCATCAGTGTCTTATAGTTTTCAGCATGCAGATCTTTTGTCCCTTTATTTAGGAGGATGCCTAGGTATTTTATCATTTTTACTGCAGTGGTAGATGGGATTGTTTCCTTAAATTCTCTTTCTGATTTTTCACTGTTAGTGTATAGGAATGCAAGGGATTTCTGTGTATTAATTTTATATCCTGCATCTTTATTAAATTCATTGATTAACTCTAGTAGTCCTGGAGGAATCTTCAGGGTTTTCTATGTATAGTAATATATCATCTGCAAACAGTGAGAGTTTTACTTCATTTCTAATCTCAGTTCAGTTCAGTTCAGTTCAGTTCACTCAGTCATGTCTGACTCTTTGAGACACCAGGAACTGCAGCAAGCTAGGCTTCCCTTCCCATCACCAGCTCTCGAGTTCACTCAAACTCATGTCCATCAGGTCTGTGATGCCATCCAACCATCTCATCTTCTGTCGTCCCCTTGTCCTTATGAAATCTGGGGGTGGGGGTGGGGGAGGGGTGGTGGTGGTGGTGAAATATAGATTAGAGAGTGAAAGAAGAGGATTAAAACTCAACATTCAAAAAACTAGAGTCTAACAAATCTTTACCCATGCTTCTAAACCAGTGATTATTGTTTTCTATCTGTAGTCTTCATTGCTGATTTATCAAACAAGCTGAATTTTGTTAAATGTCAATTATAATTTTCTATCTCCAAGCAATTAAGGTTTTCATCTTTTAAAACTGCCTCATTATTATCTTGCACTTCTTTTATTATGTTTCACTTGTTCATGTAAATTTATTTAAATATTTTCATAAATTATGGAAAGATTTCCTCTAACAAAACATGTGAGATTCTGAACTGACTTTGTTGCCTCAAAACAGAAGATAATGGCATCTTTTATTAAAATTTATTTAATAAAATTCTGATAATAATCATAATTAACTCATAGCATTTATTATACATTATGTACTACTCTAAATTTTTACATATATTGATATTGTATATGTATGGAATATCCCTAAGACCATATAAGGTGAGTAGTTTCACTATCCTCATTTTACAAGTAGACTCTAGGAAACAGGTTAAGAAACTAGTCCAGATTTGAAAAGCTAACAAAAGTCAGAGCTAAGATTCAAATTCGAATAGTTTGTTTCACAGTCTTGTACTTATTCGGTACACTTGATAAGAAAGACTTCCTATCTTACATTAATACTGGAAGTCTAAATATCTTATTAACTAAATTTTAAATAGTCTATTCAGAAATATTTTAAAGAGGTTGGCAGTTATTTGATAGTAACTTAATGGCCACATGAAGTAAAACCCTGTTTAACATGTAAGCCTATTATCACTTTATCTGGCAACTTTATGATTAAGTTTTGGAGAAGCTCTATTGGACATAAGGGAATTGCTCTATTTACCTATCATTGTAATAGAATTTCCCAAATATCAGCAAGACAGCAGAATAGAAAGTCTCAGCCTTTGTTTCCTCCTGAAGCCACTGATTTACCAAAGATAGACCTGCCAAAATATCTTATGAGATCTCTAGAATCCAGTTAAGAAGTTGTAATATCCCACAGGAGCAAAAATCTAGAACACTCAGATTATGGGTAAGAAGAGGAATTGCACTTCACTGATACCAGCCTATGTTGCTGATCCTGTTCGTGACACCAACTTTCTCGCTGTTCATCCTGCTCAGAGCTCCAACTGTCTTGCAGTGCACATTGTCCACATTGTTCACTGCACCCAGGGTAGGCAAGGCTCCAGCTAAGAGGCTAGAAGAAGATGCAAGGAGCCATAGGAACTGCAGACACATTTATTCTCTCCTTGCTGGCGCAACAGCGTAGCAGCAGACGTAACATAACACAACATTACTGCACACAACCCCTCAGGGCTTTTCCAGGTGAAGCTTATACAGGTATACCACACACAAACCTATGATCAAGCACATGCATGATGTTCATGCACAGTGCTATAAATGCTTTCAGCTGTTACATAGTCATTTTTCAGCTGTTACATAGTCATTATTTATAAAACGTGGGGCAAGAGAGCCTGAACACACTATCTTGGCTAATTTCCTCTCTCCCCACACTCCACCCCTTCATGGTCTCTCGCCTCACATTCTGCATAGTCCATCTTCTATGATATTCCCTTGATGAGTAGCACTGACCCTTGGATTTATGTTTTGCAACAGCAGTAGCTACAACAGCAAACAGTCACAACCCCAAAACACAGCAAAACCCAATGCCTGGTATCACCTGGAACTCACATTGTACTCCTTGCCCTTATGGGGCTAGAAGAGCCACCCACTGCACATGGAGTACCTTTATCTTCCATGGTCAAGCCCAGTCTACTATCTGTCCTTGTGAAATTGCAAGAAAGCCTCCAGAGAGGCAACTCCTCCTCCATGGAGTTTTTTTATTAAGAACCTTGCAAAACACCCCACAGGTGCCGGCCTCACCCCTTCAAGGAGGGGATTTTTGTGGCATTTGCAGCCCACACACAAGATTCCAAATGCTTTCACACTGTTCTAAATCTGCAAGAGAATCAGAGGTTAGTAGCACATCACAGGACACAGCCTTTACAGTATACTGTTCTATTAAATCTATATCACAGAACACAGCCTTACAGTACTATCTTCAATTTAGGACACAGTCTTTGGAGAATACCTTCACACAAATCAGCCCATATTTGCATCTGCATAACCCGGATGGGACCCCTGCGAGCTTAGGTCCCCTTTGGGGTCTTCATACTTTGAAAGTGGCCATCCCTCTGCTTCTCTCAGTAAGGACCTGAAAAACCTCACAGATGCTGGGCCCAACACTGTGTCCCAGAGTCACAAAAACCAAGCTGCTAAAGTTTCCCCTTGCATTGGCTGAAACTGCTTACTTAAGTCAACCAACTCCTCCTGAGTATATGGTTGATACACCGTGAACTCAGTCACATTGGGGGCTCCTTGAGGATGCCCCCACCTCTGCCATAGGCTTCTCATTTTTCACTTCTGTACGATGGGCCTTGCTGCCAAGCAGGTAGACACAGTCTCATAATGTTCATGTTCACCATCACTTACCACCTCACTGTGAGATGCGGGCTTCTTCAGGGCTGTGGGGTTCTTGCTCTAATGTCAATATTCATTGCTCTAGTTCTTCCAAGCGTCTCTGCACATTACACGCTGCTGTGGCACCATGGAGAGGACTATCCATATTTGCCTTCAGGGCAGCCAGGAAAATCCACCCCATGGTGCCAGCAGCAGTCTATGCCACCTTGGTCAGCAAATGGGAACTCACCACCTATAACAGCTTTTCAATGCATTCTGGTGACCTGTCCACTGCCTTCCAGTCTTCCACTGGAGCCCACCCTGAGAGGACCGTGGCCACATGGTACCGCATGCTGTATGGTGGCCACTGACTTTCTCCATCCAATGGAGCCTCCAGCTTTTCTACCTGCTGGGTACCCTGCCGACTATGCCAATTACATTGCTGATCCTGTTTGTGATGCCAATTGTCTCACTATATCTTGCTATGTGCACTGGTCACTGAACCCAGAGTAGGCAAGGCTTGAGCTGAGAGGCTGGGAGAAGATGGGAGGAGCCATAGGAACTGCAGACACATCTATTCTCTCATGGCTGGCATAGCACTGGTGCAGCAGACATAACATAACACAGCATAATCGCATACATCCCTTCAGGGCTTTTCCGGGTGAAGCTGACACAGGTGTGTTGTGCTCAGCTGCCCAGTCTTGTCCTACTCTGAGACCCCATAGACTGTAGCCCACAAGCCTCTTGTGTCCGTGAGAGTTTCCATGCCAGAATACTGGAGTGGGTTGCCATTTCTTCCTCCAGGGGATCTTCCCCACCCAGGGATCAAACCCACATCTCCCACGTCTCTTGCATTGCAAGCAGACTCTACTGCTGAGCCACCGTGGAAGCCCATTTATACAAGTGGACCACACACAAACCTGTGATCAAGCAAGAACCTTGTAATGCGCATGTGCAGTGCCATAAATGATCTCAGCTGTTATATGATCATTATTTACAAAACATGGAGCAATGGAGCCTGAATACACTATCTTGCCTAATTTCCTCTCTCCCCATACAGACCTTTCCCAAAGCTGCCATAGCTCTGCAGCAGGAGAGAATCCTCCCACTTCTTACTCAGAGGGGAAAATAAAGAGAGGAGCTTACATTCAATATTTTAGCTTTTTGACAGGCTACCTAAGCGACTTGTTTCTTTCTGCCTCACATAACACTAGCAGCATATTCAGAGCACTGGTACACCTGGCATTGTTTGGAAACCTCGGGACCATTAAGAATTAATATGAGTTGGAGGCAGTTTGCTATAGCCAGAAGAGCTATACAGTGAAGAAATAATATTCTCTCCAATAAATGATACTCAGAAAACTAGACATCCATAGGCAAAAGAATGAAATTGGACCCCTGTCTTATACTACTCAAGATAGATTAAAGGCTTAAACACAAGACCTGAAACTGTTAGACTAGGAGAAGAAAAATACTGAAAGAGCTACATCTGGGCAACAATTTCTTGGATACCACCAAGAGCACTGGAAACAAAAGCAAAAATAGATAAGTGGGAGAATACCAAATTAAATGCTTGTACACAGCAAAGGAAAAATCAACAGAGTAAAAAGCAGCCTATGGGATGGGAGAAAATTATTGTAAGCCATCTATCTTCAGAAAAGATCTACAAATAAAGACATAAAGAAGGAAAGACACCTATCAATAGAGGTAGGAGGGGCAGACTAGTAATATAATCAAGTCCCATACTCCCTAGTGGGTGACCCACAAACTAGAGAACCTCTGCAAAGGTTCTGCCACAGGACAGTTCTGACCCTCATGTCAGTCTCCTCAGCTTGGGGGTCCTGCCCAGGGAAGATAAACCTCAAAAGCATTTGACTTTGATGGCCAGCAAGGCTTAATCTGGGGAATTCCAAAGGACTGGGTGAAATACAAACTTCACTCTTAAAGGACACACATCAAATCTCATGAGTACCAGGACCCAGCAAAAGCAGTAATTCAATAGGAGCCTGGGCCATACCTACCTGCTGGTCTTGGTGCTTCTCCAGGAAAGGCAGAGGCAACTGCAGCTCTCTCTAGGGACATGGACACTGGCAGCAGGTATATTTGGGAGCTTTCTCCTGAATGGGCTCTTCCGTGGACAGATGCCATCATGGGGCCCATCCTCAAGTTCACTGTCACTAAGGCTTGACCTTACCCAAACTTATAGGCACCAGTACTATGACACCTCAAGTCAATCAACTAACTGGGCAGGGATACAGCCTCACCCATCAGTAGACAGGTTACCTACTGATTTCCTGAGCCCTCAGCTGCCTCTAGACATGGCCTTGCCCAACAGAGGGCCAGGACCCAGCTCCACCTGCTAGTAGGCAGGGACTAGCCTTGCGTTCCAGGAAGCCTGCAGAGCCTCTAGACCAATCTCCCCAGCCACAGTCCAAATACTCAATGGAAGAAAATCACAATTTCAAAGCCTGCGGTCCCAGCCCACCTATAGCAGGCCTGACTCTACCCTGGGACTAGTGGGTTCCAGAACTTCCCCCCAGCAGCCCAACATAATCTTCAGAACACTCCAAACTCCATACCAAACTATGTAAAAAACTGCCTTCCCCCACCAGCAATCTGACATCAGGTTTTGGATCCCTAGGCCCAGCAATCAGACTCTAAGACCCAGCTCTGCCTGCCAGTATTCCAGCACTACCCACAAGACTTGGCTTCACCTACCAGTGGATGGGCAACATCTTCAGCATCTTCTGGATCCTGACTCCACCCACCATTGAGACAGGGACTTCTGGGGTTCTGCAGCTAGCCATCTCGACACCAGGCCCCACTAACCAGCTGCCACCCAAGAAGGGTTTGGCAATGAACAGGCTAGGGGCCAACGAAGTCTAGCAGACTGCCCACACAGTATGCCTGTCACAACAGAAGGATCCACACAACCTTATTAGGGGGTACCATTAGAGCTTATAGCTTAGGTCATGAGAGGAGACTGTACTCCTGGGATGCATGAGAGGTCTGCTACATAAAGCCTTCAAGGTTGAGAAACATGACTAACCTACTACATACATAAAAATATAAATAAAAATTAAGACAAAATGAGGTAGCAGAATAATATGTTCCAGACAAAAAGTAGTAAAAAAACATTCTCTATCTACAATAATCAGTTAAAGGGTATACAGAACAATTAGATGTAAAACATGATAATGAAAGCAGTAATCATGAGGAGAGGAGAGTACAAACGCAGGGTTTTTAAAATGCATTTGAAATGAAGAGATCAGCAACTTAAAACTATCATGTAGATAAATAGATATAGAAAAATATATATATATATTACTGTATAGAAACCTCAAGGTAACCATAAACCAAAAATCTATAATAGATACACACACACACACACACACAAAGTAAACCAAACATAACACTGAAGACAGTCATCAAATCACAAGAGAAGGGGACAAAAGATATATACAAGGATATATTATACAGCACAGGAAATATAGCCAATATTTTATAATAACTATAAATGGAGTACAACCTTTTAAAATTGTGAATTACTATATTGCATACTGGTAACTTAAATAATATTGTACATCAACAATACTTCAATAAAATAATTTTAAAAGCTAAAAAATAACCTGATTAAAAATAGGCAAGGATAATGTCATGAGTCCACTTACATAAGGTTTATAAAATGGTGGAACCCACAGAAGAAAATAGAATTACATTTCAAGTGGTTGCTTGAGGGCTGACAAGTTGCTATTCTGTGGACATAGAGTTTCAGTCATTCAAACTGAAAATGTTCTAAAGCTCTCCTGTATGACACTGTGATTATAGTTAATAATATTGCTAAGAGGGTGGATTTCATTATGTGTTTATTACAATTTTTAAAAATATAGGCCAGTTTACCTGAAAAAGTGTTGCACAAAACCAGGTACAGTTGCAGCTCCATCTTCAACTTCTTGATATTTCCCTTGACAAAAAGCACATGGAGTCATCTCCAAGTTTAAAGTATTCAGCAAATAATGACACAGCAGAGACACCAGAGGGTGCAGCTGATTCTCGTGACAAATATGATAATGCCATGTTAGCTGGTGATCCCTGGGTCAGAAAGATTACCTGGAGGAGGAAATGGCAAACTGCTCCAGTATTCTTGCCTGAAAAATCCCATGAACAGAAGAGCCTGGTAAGCTACAATCCAAAGGGTCACAGAGTCGATACAGCGAAGTGACCGAGCACACACCCACTCTCCAGGTTGCTGCATGAATATATACAGCAACACAAATTGGAATAAAATGGAACTTGTCCCCTGTTGGCAGAGTTACCCAAAGAAATGGGATCAATAATCATCAAATCTGGTACCATACAGAATTGTTTCAAAACAAACTCATTAAAGAAGCCAAATAAAAGCATCTGCTGTTGCTGTTGTTCAGTCACTAAGTCATGTCCAACTCTTTGCGATACCGTGGACCGCAATACAACAGGCTCAGCTGTCCTCCACTATCTCTCAGACTTTGCTCAAATTTGTGTCCATGCACATTATCTTTGACAAAGGAGGCAAAAATATACAATGGAGAAAAGACAGTCTCTTCAACAAATGATGCTGAGAAAACTGATCAACCACACACAAAAGAATGAATTTAGAACACTTTCTAACATCATACACAAAAATAAACTCAAAATGAATTAAAGATCTAAATGTAAGACCAGAAGCTATAAAAATCATAGTGGGAAACATAGGCAAAACACTCTCTGACATAAATCGTGGCAAGATCCTCTATGAGTAATCCTCCCAGAGTAATGGAACTAAAACCAAAAATAAACAAATGGGGCCTAATTAAACTTAAATAATTTTGCACAATGAAGGAAACTATAAACAAGTTGAAAAGACAACCTTCAAAATAGGAGAAAATAATAACAAATGAAACAACTGAAAAGGATTAATCTCCAAAATATACAAGCAGCACATAGAGCTCAATACCAGAAAAGTGAACAACCCCATCAAAAAGTAGGCAAAAGAACTAAACAGACATTTCTCCAAAGAAGACATACAGATGGCTAATAAACACATGAAAAGATATTCAACACCACTCATTACTAGAGAAATGCGAATCAAAACCACAATGAGGTATCTTCTCATGCTGGTCAGAATGGCCATCATCAAATAGTCTACAAACAATAATGCTGGAGAGGGTGTGGAGAAAAGGGAGCCCTCTTACCCTGTTGGTGGGAATGCAAACTAGTGCAGCCACTATGGAGAACAGTGTGGAGATTCCTTAAAAAATTGGGAATAGAACAGCCATACAACCCAGCAATACCATTGCTGTGCATACACCCTGAGGAAACCAGAATTTAAAGAGACACATGACCCCAGTGTTCATTGCAGGGCTATTTACAAAAGCTAGGACATGGAAGAAAACTAGATGTCCACCAGCAGATGAATGGATAAGGAAGTTGTGGTACATGTACACCATGGCATATTATTCAGCTATAAAAAGAAGCACATTTGAGTCAGTTCTAAGGAGGTGGATAAAACTGGAGCCTATTACACAGAGTGAAGTAAGTCAGAAAGAGAAACACAAATACCATATATTAACACATATATATGGGATTTAGAATGACAGTAATGATGATCTTACATGCAGGGAAGCAAAAGAGACACAGATGTAAAGAACAGACTTTTGGACTCTGTGAGAGAAGGCAAGGGTGGGATGATTTTAGAGAATAGCATTGAAACATGTATACCACCATATGTAAAATAGATGACCAATGCAAGTTTGATGCATGAAGCATTCCACCCAAAACCAGCGCTGTGGGACAGCCCAGAGGGATATGGTGAGGAGGGAGGTGGGAGGGAGTTCAGAATGGGGGGACACAAGTTTACCTGTGGCTGATTCATGTCTATGTGTGGCAAAAACCATCACAATATTATAAAGTAATTATCCTCCAATTAAAATAATAATTTTTAAAAGCTCATGTCTGTTGAGTCAGTGATGCTATCTAACCACCTTATCCCCTGCTGTCTGCTCTCCTCTTACCCTCGATCTTTCCAACATTAAGGTCTTTTCCAATGAGTCAGTTCTTCACATCAGATGGTCAAAGGATTGGAATTTCAGCTTCAGTACTTGTCCTTTCATTGAATATTCAGGGTTGATTTCCTTTAGGATTGACTGATTTGATCTCCTTGCTGTCCAAGCAACTCTCAAGAGTCTTCTGCATCGCCACAATTTGAAAGCAACAATTCTTCAGCACTCAGCCTTCTCTATTGTCTAACACTCACATCGGTACATGACTAATGGAAAAACCACAGCTTTGACTGTATGGACTTTTGTCGGCAAAGTGATGTCTCTGCTTTTTAACGTGCTGTCTAGATTGTCACACCTTTGCTTCCAAAAAGCAAGCATCTTTTAATGTCATAGCCGCTGTCATCACCACAATGATTTTGGAGCCCAAAAATATAAAATCTGTCACTGCTTCCAATTTTTCCCCTTCTAATTGCCGTAAAATGATGGCATCAGATGCTATGATCTTAGTTTTTTGAACGTTGAGTTTTAAGTCAGCTTTTTCATTCTCATCTTTGACCCTTATCAAGAGGCTCTTGAGCTCCTCTTCACTTTTCCAGCTTGGATTCATTTAACATGGCATTTTGCATTCTGTACTCTACATAAAAGTTAAGTAAGCATGGTGACAATATACAGCCTTGATGGACTCCCTTTTCAATTTTGAACCAGTCCATTGTTCATGTTCGGTTCTAACTGCTGCTTGTTGACCCTCATAGTGGTTTCTCAGAAGACATACATGTTTCTCAGGAAGGTACCTGAGACAGGTAACAGGTAATAAAAGCACTATATTTCTATTAAAATATGGCACTATTGAATAAAATACATTAAAATACTTTTAAAACATAAGAAGGAATGCTTTATCAGAAAAAAACATTAAATTTAAACAAAAAACTGGGTTGTAACAAGTGGCTTCTATCAGGTAATTTAACCTCTCTAAATTTAGTTCCTCAAATCAGCCAATTTGACATCCCCCCTCCCCCCGCCCCACTCCGAGCCTCAGTGTTCAGAGCCTTTGGTTCTCCTCAGCATCTTGACCTGAATGCCCTTAACCCCTCTCCATGGTCAGAAACCTGCTTAGTCACTAAGATTTGTCACTAGGAGAGATTTCCTCCTCCCCAAGGCAGAATTGGCCAACAATCTCAGATTTCATCCACATCCATTTTCTGTTCAGAGGTTTGGTCACATCTGTATGATTTCATTAAAATTAAGGGAAAACTCTACACTAGAATTAAAAGGGCCTCTTCTCACAATTTGCCTTAGGAAAGGTCAGCCTCTTCTTAAAATAGATTAAATGCCTCTTAGGTTTAATCTATGAAATTAAACATGATTTATATACTCATCATAGCTAAAATTACTCTAATAGAACTCACTGAAATAGTGATTAGGATCCAAAAAAAAAAAAAAACCCAAACAAACAAAACAAAATCAAGAATCAGATACCAAACAGGAATATAATTTGGTTTGACCAAATAGGTGGTTGATGATTTTCACTCTCACTTCTTACTGGGGCTTAGGGTAGAGATCAATAAAGTGAGATAGAATTGCAGGATAAGACGTGGGAATAGGCTTTCTCCATTTCAGAAAAAAGCCAATGACAATCAAGAGGCTAATCTATAAAGGACCAGACACTTGGTTGATGTGTGTCCACACTGGACAAACATCACAGCTAAGGCCCTATTCATGTCAATCCCAGTTAAACTCCACTGGGAAGTGGTTCAGTCTTTTGTTGATTTTCCTGTTGTACTCCTATCTCTTATTGATAATCAGTAAATATTGGTTCAATAAATGAACAGAGAATTTGCAGATAAGATTTGAATATTGGTTATTAATAGGTGTATTCCTTTGATTAATTGCTTAATCTCTGGAATCTTAATTCCTATGTTCTTGAAAGGGAAATAATTATATACTTTCAGACACATGAGAGGTTAAGACAAGAAATCTAACTATCTGACAGAATGTGTGGCATATAGGAATTGTTAAATAATATTGATTTATTTACCTTTTCTCCCTTAACTGATTTATTTAATAATTGCAACTATTATTTAAAGTAATGTTATGAATTTTTTTGAAAAAGCAGAGACCATATTTTTTTATGATAATTTGCATAGAGCAGTGAAAAGTCTTCCAAATTCTGTCCATATGAAATGAATTTCAGTTGTGGGAAATTTGAAATTATTAATTTACTTATCTTTTAAGAGAAAAATAAAGTACATTATTTCCAGATAAACTTTTTTTTCTTTTGCTTAATTCTTCAGCATTATTTTTTTATCCTTTGAATTCCTTATAAAATCTTCATGGGCATTCCTAGGCTAAATCTGTTACCAAGGGTTTCTTCTGACCAATGATGTGTGTATAAGATTCTGGAATTATCCATCATTCTCAAATGAACTTAAATTTATCTATATCTGCATATCTCTAAGTCACCTACAAATTTATCCTTGCCAGTGGCAAACATAATCGAATTCAAGTTTACTGACAATTGTCTGTGAGGCAGCTAACCCTGTAAGTGTGCACTTATAAAGTAATACATGGAAGCTTCAATAACAATGATGAATTCACAGCTGTGTGTTCTTTTGTACATAATTAGAGCCTCAAGAAATGATCTATCTTAACATGAACAAGATTCTCTTTGCAAAAAGAGATGGAGCCAAAAAGGCAAATAAGGATATTGTGATTTGACAATGATCATTTCGACGTATATTATAAAAAAGCTTATACTAACTTTCCCAGTTTTGAATGCAAAGGAGAAAAGCGACACGTACCCCACTAAAAATTAAACCTCCACATTTTCAACAAAAAATTAGTCATCACATTTAAAAACAGTTTTATTCAGGCTATTAATAAACATAATCTAAGAATAGACATCCTCAATTTAAATAGGACTACTCTGCCAATCGAAGTGTCTCAGGTGACTCAGTGGGAAAGAATCTACCTGCTAATGCAGGAGATGCAGATTCAACCCCTGGGTCAGGAAGATCCCCTGGAGAAGGAAATAGCAATCCACTTCAGTATTCTTGCCTGGGAAATCCCATGGATAGAGCAGCCTGGTAGTCTACAGTCCATGGGTCACAAAAGAGTCAGACACAACTTAGCAACTAAATAACACCAGTCTGCCAATTATGGTATTGTCTACCCAGTGCAATTGAATCTCTTGCACAGATTATAATAGAACCCTGCTGGTGGGCTACAATCCATGGAGTCACATAGAGTCGGACACAACTGAGCAACTGACACACACACATCTCTTGCATAAGTGAACATGCATTGAGGTTAAATGTTCCATCTTTTTTTAAACAATAGTGATTGGCTCAAGCATGTGACTAAAAATTTGGTCAAGTTGGAGATAACCTATGGCTCTTTTCTATGTGGAAATAGTAGGGATTCAGATGTGATATATCCTGGCTATAATAATCCCATTGATGAAATGGCACAAATGGAGGACAAATATGGAGAATCCTGGAGGCCAACTCTGATGTCAAAATCCTGAGGTTTTCACTATTGTCATGTTCCAGTGATTCTTCCTTCAACTTTATAAGAAATCTTGGTATTCTAACACATTTTCCACTTTTGCTAAAACTAATTTGACTTGGACTTCAGTGATTTCTAATGAAAGAGTGTATACTGCACTGCTCTAGATGTGCCCTTGCTCTTGGTACCAATTATTCTCAAATTAAATCAGTTCTGTTCAGTCCCTCAGTCATGTCTGACTCTTTGCGACCCTGTGGACTACAGCACAACAAGTCTCCCTGTCCAGACCCAATTCCCGGAGCTTGCTCAGACTCACATCCATCGAGTCAGTCATGCCATCCAACCATCTCATCCTCTGTTGTCCCCTTCTCCTCCCACCTTCAATCTTCTCAAGCATCAGGGTCTTTTCCAGTGAGTCAGTTCTTCACATCAGGTGGCCAAAGTATTGGAGCTTCAGCTTCAGCATCAGTCCTCCAATGAATATTCAGGACTGATTTCCTTTAGAATTGACATGTTGGATCTCCTTGCAGTCCAAGGAACTCTCAAGAGTCTGCTCCAACACTACAGTTCAAAAGCATCAATTCTTTGGCGCTCAACTTTCTTTATGGCCCAACTCTTACATCCATACATGACTACTGGAGAAACCATAGCTGTGGCTAAAGGGACATTTGCCGGCAAAGTAATGTCTCTGTTTTTTAATATGCTGTCTAGGTTTGTCATAGTTTTTCTTCCAAGGAGGAAGCGTCTTTTATTTCATGGCTGCAGTCACCATCTGCAGTCATTTTGGAGCCCAAGAAAATAAAGTGTGTCTCTGTTCCATTGTTTCCCCATCTATTTGCCTTCAAGTGATGGGACTGGATGCCATGATATTTTTTTTTTTTTTTGAATGTTGAGTTTTAAACCAAGTTTGTCACTCTCTTCTTTCACTTTCATCAAGAAGCTCTTTAGTTTCTCTTCGCTTTCTGCCATAAGCGTGGTGTCATCTGATTATCTGAGGTTACTGATATTTCTCCTGGCCATCTTGATTCCAGCTTGTGCTTCATCCAGCCTGGCATTTCTCAAGATGTACTCTGCATATAAGTTTTATAAACAGGGTGACAATATACAGCCTTGACATACTTCTTTCCCAGTGTGGAACCAGTCCATTGTTCCATGTCCAGTTCTAACCATTGCTTCTTGACCTGCATACAGGTTTCTCAGGAGGCAGGTAAGGTGGTCTGGTATTCCCATATCTTTAAGAATATTCCACAGTTTATTGTGGTCCACACAGTCAAATGCTTTGGCCTAGTCAATAAATGAGAAGTAGATGTTTTTCTGGAACTCTCTTGTTTTTTCTATGATCCAATGGAGGTTGTCAGTTTGATCTCAGGTTCCTCTGCCTTTTCTAAATCCAGCTTGCACATCTGGAAGTTCTCAGTTCACATATTGTTGAGGCCCAGCTTGGAGAATTTTGAGCATTATTTTGCTAGCATGTGAAATGAGTGCAATTGTGCAATAGTTTTAACATTCTTTGGTGTTGTCTTTCTTTGGGATTGGAACTAGATTGTGGTATTTATAAGCTAGCAAGACTGCCACTATGATGTGTCTTTTTATACCTTCTTTTTCCCTTGGAACTTGGAACACATCCTCACAAGTTCATTTTCCTTAACATTAGTCATAAATGTTCTCCAGTACAAAGTGATTTTCTAAAGTTTCAGGAAGCACTTGTATGGCTGTATCTTTGAGATGAATGATTTAACCTTTCAGGAACTTAAAAACTTTACTTAGAATCAGGCTCTGCATCTGAGAAGTTACAAAAGATTCTTTGTCTTTGACACAAAGCTTTCAGTCTTCTCTATTTTTTCTGCTTTATTTCACTTAAACAACTGAACCAAAGCTCTCAAAGGATAAAATCATAACTTGATTACAATTGTATCTTCAAATTTTAGGAATATTTTATATATTCTTGAGTAAAGAGAGGTGTGTTTATTCATCATTGGCTCTAGGAATTATCCCCTGTGTTACGATCATAATTCATTTTGTAGAATGAATTATGGACAGAAAACTTTAGATAGGGTTATTTATCTGAAAAACCTGATCACCTTCTTGAGAAGTTTAAAATATTATCTTTTGTTTTGCCCTTTTCTCCCTGATTAACTGCAGTGAAACCGTACTATAGCCTGTGCCATAAGAGTACTGGGTTCAAAGCACAATACGGAATTTGAATACTGAGCTTTCTCTACACTGTGATATGTACATCCTTGGTTCAAATAATTCAATCCTAGACGCAATCTGGATTTCAATAAGCTTCATTGACATTATTAAAACAGCTAGAAGTTCTTGAAATTCAATAGACGATGATATTTTACAAGTGTTTCATACTGTCTGTTGGAGAAGGAAATGGCAAATATATATTTAAGAATATACATATATATATATACCCTAGTGTTCATTGGAACACTATTTACAATTGACAGGACATGGAAGTAATCTAAATGTCCATCAATGAAGGAATAGATGTATATGTCTATATAGATGTATATACATATATACTGGACATAGGATATTACTCAGCCATAAAAAGAATGAAATAATGATCAATCCAAGAGGAAGACATAACAATTGTAAATATAGTGCACCTGACTTAGGAGTACCTCAATATATAAGGTAAATGCTAGCAGCCATAAAAGGGGAAGGCACTCTACACTTTCAATAACCTTCAATAATCTTTTTTTTTTTTCATTTTTCTTCCAAATGTGGAGCCAGTACCTATATTTACTTTTCATATTTATAGTCACTGGTCTAGAACAGGGGTCCCCAAACCTAGGCCATAGACATGACCCAGTCTACAGCCTGTTAGGAACTGGGCCACACTGCAGGAGGTGGGCGAGTAAGTGAAGTTTCATCTCTATTTACAACCACTCCCCATCACTTGCATTACCACCTGAGCTTTGCCTTCAGTCAGATCAGTGGCAACATTAGATCCTTATAGGAGTGCAAACTTTACTGTGAACTGCACATGTGAGGGATCTAGGTTGCAAGTTCCTTATGAGAGTCTCATGCCTGATGATCTGAGGTGGAGCTGAGGCAGTGATGCTACCACTGGGGAGTTACTGAAAATACAGATTATCAATAGTCGAGAAGTTTGACCCCACAGAGATTATACTAAATCGATTGCTTGCAGGCTCATATCAAAACCCTATCAGTGAGTGGCAAATCAGGAGTTGCATCTGGTCACGGGCTTTATAGTGGCAAGTGAGTTGATGTACTTCAATTGTGTAGCTGCATGTTGTGGCAGGTTTAAAAAATAGACATTATTTTTTTCTATATATGATCTGCCCATTATTTTATTTACCAATTCCATCTGTGCCTCTTTCCCACACTGTGAACTTGTCTCAGTCAAAGTTTTGGCAAGCCCACAGTTAATACTAGTCAAAAAGACTAAAAACCAAACATCACTGGAGAGCTTCTTGGAAAAGCGGAAAAGATGCAATGATGAGATGACAGAAGGCTCTATTATACTGCAAGCAAAAAGAAAGCTGCATTTGAAAGAAAATGCTGAGTCCCTTAAATAAACCCAATAGACATTATGGGTTTATTGGAACAGGTGATTGACAGTCTCCAAGCCTGGCTTGTATAGTATGTGGCAACTGGCTATCCAACAAAGCCACAAAACCTTCAAAACTGCTTTTCCACATAGGAACCAAGCCCCCAACATTAAAAGACAAGTCTTTGGAGTTTTTCAAAAGAAAAAAGATAATAAACATGAAGAACAGAAGCAATTACTGAAGGTCACCACTTTACTAAATATGTCTGCATTAACAGTATCATTCTTAGTAGCTAACTGCATTGCTAAAGCTAAAAAGTCCTTTACTGTTGGTAAAAATTTGATCCTGCCTGCTGCTAAGGACATTTGTTGTGACCTTCCAATTTTTCCCCTTCTATTTGCCATGCAGTAATGGGGCCAGATGCTATGATCTTAGCTTTTTAAAATATTTAGACTTAAGCCTGTTCTTTCACTCTCCTCCTTCACCCCCATCAAGAGGCTCTTTTGTTCCTTTTCACTTTCTGCCATCAGAATGATATCATCCATATATCTGAGGTTGTTGATGTTTCTCCCGCCTATCTTGATTCCAGCCCCATGGACTACAAGGAGATCAAATCAGTCAATTCTAAAGGAAATCAACCCTGAATATTCTTTGGAAGAACTGATGAAGCTGAAGCTTCAATACTTTGGCCACTAGATGCGAAGAGCCAACTCACTGAAAAAGACTGTGATGCTTGGAAAGACTGTAGGAAAAAGAAGAAGGGACAGCAGG
Source organism: Muntiacus reevesi (assembly GCF_963930625.1). Classification (NCBI taxonomy): domain Eukaryota; kingdom Metazoa; phylum Chordata; class Mammalia; order Artiodactyla; family Cervidae; genus Muntiacus; species Muntiacus reevesi. The sequence goes on along the minus strand of NC_089252.1, from coordinate 157,299,441 downwards.
GGATGAGATGGTTAGGTAACATCACCCACTCAGTGGACTTGAATTTGAACAAACTCCCAGAGATAGTGAAGGAGAGGGAAGCCTGGCATGCTTCAGTCCATGGGGTCACAAAGAGTCAGACAAGGCATCAATTCTTGGTGCTCTGCCTTCTTTATGGTCCAGCTCTCACAACCGTACATGACCACTGGGAAGACCATAGCCTTGACTATGTGGACCTTTGTCAACAGGGTAATGTCTCTGCTTTTCAACATAACTGTCTAGGTTTGTCATGGCTTCCCTGCAAGAAGCAATTGTCTTCTGATTTCATGGCTGAAGTCACCATTTGCATGATTTTAGAGCCAAAGAAGAGGAAACCCGTCACTACTTTCACCTTTCCCCCTTCTATTTGCCATGAAGTGATGGAACCAGATGCCATGATCTTAGTTTATTTTTTAATATTTAGTTTTAAGCCAGATCTCTCATTCTCCTCCTTTACCCTCATCAAGAGGTTCTTTTGTTCCTCTTCACTTTCTGCAATTCTGCCATTAGAGATTGCTGATGTTTCTCCCACTTGATTCTAGCTTGTAACTCATTCACCCCAGTATTTCTCATGATGTGCTCAGTGTATCATTTAAACAAACAGGGTAACAGTGGACAGCCCTATCATACTCCTTTCTCGATCTTGAGCCGATCAGTTGTTTCGTAAAGGGTTCTAACTGTTGCTTCTTGACCCGCATACAGGTTTCTCAGGAGACATTAAGATGATCTGATATTCCCATCTAAGAGCTTTCCATAGTTTGTCATGATCTACACAGTCAATGGTTTAGTGTAGTCAATGAAACAGAAATAGGTTTTTCTAAAATTCCCTTGCTTTTTCTATAATCCAGCCAATGTTGGCAATTTGATCTCTAGTTCCTCTTCCTTTTCTAATACCAGGTTGGAGTTCTGGAATTTCTTGGCTCACATAATGCTGAAGCCTAGCATGCAAGATTTTAGGCATGACCTCACCAACATGTGAGATGAGTGCAATTGTCTGATGATTAGGATATTCTTTGGTACTACCCCTCTTGGGAATTGGGATGAAGATTGACCCTTTCCAGTCCTGTGGCCACTGCTGGGTCTTCCAGATTTGCTGATATAATGAATGCAAAATCTTGATGGCATCCTCCTATAGGGATGAGTAGTTCTGCTGCAATTTCAATGCATCCACTAACTTTATTGACAGCAGTGCTTCCTTTTAGGCCCACTTGACTTCGAATTCCAGAATGTCTGGCTCTGCATGACTAACCACACCATTGTAGTAATCTGGTTCATTAAGATCTTTTTTATACAGTCTTCCACATATTCTTTCCATATCATCTTGATCTCTTCAAAATCTACTAGGTTTATACCATTTTTATCCTTTATTGTTCCCATCTTTGAGTGGAAAATTACTTCATGTTTCGGATTTTCCTGAAACAATTTCTAGTCTTTCCCCTTTAAACATTTTCCATTAAATAAGGACTTTTTGTTTCTCCTAGTCATTCTTTGAAACTCTGCATTTAATTGGATGTAACTTTCCCTCTATTCCTTGCTTTTCTCTTCTCTTCTTTCTTCTGCCATTCATAAAGCCTCCTCAGACAACCACTTTGCCTTTTTGCTTTTCTTTTTCTTTGTGATGGTTTTGTTTGCCTCAACATAATAATGACCATATATGACAAACCCTCAGCACACATTATTCTCAATGGTGAAAAATGAAATCATTTCCTCTAAGATCAGGAACAAGACAAGTGTGCCCATTTTTGCCACTATTATTCCATATAGTTTTGGAAGTCCTAGCCTGCTGATAACATGATACTGTACATAGAAAACCTTAAAGATGCTACCAGAAAATTACTAGAGCTAATCAGTGACTTTAGTAAAGTTGAAGGGTAAAAAATTTATACAAGAAATCCCTTGCATTCTTATACACTAACAGTGAAAAATCAGAAAGAGAAATTAAGGAAACAATCCTATTCACCACTGCAAAAAAAGAATAAAATATGTAGGAATGAACCTACCTAAAGAGACAAAAACCCATGCACATAAAACTATAAGACACTAATGGGAGAAATCAAAGATGACACAAACAGATGGAGAGATGTATATCATGTTCTTGGGTTGGAAAAATCAATATTGCAAAAATGACTATACTACCCTAAGCATTCTACAGATTCAGTGAAATCCCTATTAAACTAGAAATAGTATTTTTCACAGAATTAGAACAAAATTTTACAATGTGTGTGGAAACACAAAAGACCCAGAATAACTAGCAGTCATGAGAAAGAGAAAGGGAACTGGAGAAATCAATCTTTCTGACTTCAGACTACACTACAAAGCTACAGTCATTAAGACAGTATGGTACTGGCACAAAAACAGAAATATAGATCAATGGAACAAGATAGAAAGCCCAGAGATAAATCCATGCTCCTACGGGTACCTTATCTTTGACCAAAAAAAAAAAAAAAAAGGCAAAAATATACAACGGAGAAAAGACAAGCTCTTCAATAGGTGGTTCTGGGAAAACTGGACAGTTTCATGTAAAAGAATGAAACTAGAACACTTCATAACACCACACACAAAGATAAACTCAAAATGGATTAAAGACCAGAATGTAATGTAATGTAAATATAAGACCAGAATCTACAAAGCTCTGAGGGGAAAACAGCAGAAAACTCTTTGACATAAATCACAGCAGGATCCTCTTTGACCCACCTCCTAGAATAATGGAAATATAAACAAAAATAAACAAATGGGACTGAACTGAACTTAAATGACTTTGAACAGCAAAGAAACTATAAACAAGATGAAAGGACAACACCAGGAATGGGAGAAAATAATTGCAAACAAAGCAACTGACAAAGGATTAATCTCCAAAATATATAAACAGCTCATATACCTCAATATCAGATAACCCAACAATCAAATTAAAAAAAAATGGGAAGGTGACCTAAACAGACACTTCACCAAAGAAGACATACAGATGGCAAATAAACAGATGAAAAGATTCCCAGCATTGCTTATTATTAGAGAAATGTAAATCAAAGCTGTAATGAGTATCACATCACACCAGTGTTCTTGCCTGGAGAATCCCAGGGATGGCGGAGCCTAGTGGGTCGCACAGAGTCGGACACGACTGAAGCGACTTAAGCAGCAGCAGCAGCAGCACACCAGTCAGAATGGCCATTATCAAAAAAATCTAGAAACAATAAATGCTGGAAAAGAAGTAGGGAAAAGGGAATATATTCCCACTCTCCTGCACTCTTGCTGGGAATATAAATTGATACAGACTCTCTGGAGCACAGTATGGAGATGCCTTAAAAAAAAAAAAAAAAAAACAACAACAACTAGAAATGAAACTACCCAGCTGGGATACGACCCAGCAATCCCACTACTGGGCATTTACACTGAGAAAAACCACAAATCAAAAAGACACATAGCCAGAATATAGAAGCAACCTAGATGTCCATTGACAGATAAACAGATAAAGAATTTGTGGTACATATATACAATAGAATATTACTCAACCATGAAAAGAAATAAATTTGAGTCAGTTGTAGTAAGGTGGATGAACATAAAGCATGTTACATAGAGTGAAGTAAGTCAGAAAGAGAAAAAATATATATATAGTATATTAAAGCATATACATGCGATTGGATAAATGATACTGATTAACCTATTTGCATGGAAGAAATAGAGACAGAGATGTAAAGAATGGACTTGTGGAGACAGTGCGGGAAGGAGACAGTCAGACTTATTGAGAAATCAGCATTGACATATATACATTACAATGTGTAAACTAAATAGCTGGTGGGAAGCTGCTATATGACACAGGGAGCCCAGCATGGTGCTCTTTGATGACCTCGATGGATGGGATGTGGTGGGGATGGGAGTGAGGCTCAAGAGGGAGGGTGAAACAGTTATGAAACAGTTATGACTGTTTCATTATGTTATACAGTAGAGACCACCACAACATTATAAAGCAATTATCCTCCAATGAAAATAAATTAATAAAAAAATTTCAATTCCATTCTTATAAAAGAAATACAAAGAAATATTTTCAGCAGAGATCTTCTTAAAAGAAGCTAGGATTCAGTTCTGGAAATGCTGGAAATTCATCCTAAATCCTAAGACAGCAAGGTAGCAGGCATAGCAGGGCCACTGATTAAGATTGGTATGAAATGGTAAATTACTTACAAAGGGTGTTTTCAGGCAAAAAATTAAGTGTAGTACATCATACAATTTACAGAATAAAAATGATTGCAGACATGGAGACCTTATTAATTAGATAATAGGCAATTAGAAATTTCACCATCAGGAACATGCTGAACAGTCATGAGAAAACTGGTTCAAGAACAAGGCAAACAAAAGTATCATTTTATGCATGGGAAAAGTATAAGAAGGAAGAATCTATTTGACTTGTTAGAAATTGGGCCAGTAGTAAAAGAAGTATAACACTGATGCACTGCTTAGGAGAGTGAATGATATTTACATAATCCTTAATAATGAAAAAGGCATTTGCAAGATGTCAGCTTTTCAAGTCAATCAATTGACAAGGCATCTCAATTGGAGTAGCAAACACAATGTAAATGTTAAATGTTTTAGACAATGTTTGACACCTCCACTAAAAATGAGCTAATCTCCAAATACTGAGGAAGAGTAAAGATATAATAGAAGTAATACACTACTTTATTTTTTTTTCCAGTGGAGGAGTCAAACATTGTCTAAAATTCTAAAAAAAAAGAAGTACATATAGTAAAGAAAGTAGTCATTAGAAATTTTTAAAAATGGAGGTCTTTTTGAAATGTTCACTGTGGCATTGGAATGGACATAAGGAGTGGTCAAGAAATTGTACCTGATAACTATAAGGTTTCTGAATTAATTGATTTTTATAATGTGTAGGCATTTATTTTTTAAAATTCAGAGAATATATAATTAAAATCACAGATGTGTCTTCAACTTAAAAAGAAAAACAACTATTCTGATGTAAAGATAAGCTTTTAAACTATATATTTATCTGAGTTAGACTCCTCATTGATTGATTTTAAAAGGTTTCTGATTAACCAGAACTTAATTTACTCTTAAGGACTACAGCATTCATGGAGTAGACTCCTAGAGTGACTTCATAAAGAAAAAAATATAATAGAATTCACTATCAGAATCCTTTCACAGGCATCAGCCTCAAAGAATGGGGCTTTTGGCCAATCTACTCCCAACAAACCCTTTAAAAAGTTACAATGCCAGAGAATATGAGTAATGAATAAAAGACAGAATTAAGATGAATACTTAAGTATACATAAAAATTTTAGCTCACAACTGTGAACGTGTTTCTGCACTGATTTGTTTTAAACAGCTTTTTTCAAGAGTAGTTGCCTGCTTCTGAGAAACAGGTACACAATTCTGACCACTTTCTAATCTAAAAAAGAAAAGTGAGAAAATAAATTAACAAATATAATATAGCCTTGAACAAAGTTTAATCTCAAAAAATATTTAACTTATATTACTACCATCAGATATTATCCATCAGAAAATTCTTATCCATACGTTTGCATGATACATACAGTCTAACACTTGTATGTGCAGTATAATATTAAGGTTTGGAAAATCAGAACATTCCCATTAAATGTATTTCTTTGAAAATTCTTTTTTCAAAAATTCAAAGGTATTTTTTTCCTGTATGGCTTATCAAATTCCCTCTCTTTTATCTTACTTGGTGTCTAATGCACATATATGTAAACACAAACTTTCAATACAAATTTTCCAAAGAAGATCTGTCCTTAAAATAACTAAACTCTTTCTTTATAAGAGATCCTTGAGTAGTAAAGAAGGCACCAGACTGGAAATGAAAAGGATTCTTTACTACTCTCAACCACCAGTCATATAATATATTTGTATCACTTAAATTTTCCTAGTTGCAGTTCCAACTAGAAAAAATAAGTAACAACTTTCTACCTCCTGAAATTCTTTTCAAGAGAAAATGAAGCAATGTTAACCAAAGTTCTTTGAAAATAATAAAATTTTGTGTAAATTGCGTTATGTGTTGTTATGATATCTAAGAGCTTACTTAGTGTATATATATATATGTGTGTGTATATATATATATGCTTTTTTCCATCAAATGAGGGACAAACCATTTAAAAGAGAAACGTTTAAAGAAATAATTACTCAAAGTTCCTTGCTATAGCAATGATTAAAAGAGGCATTTAAGAAATCCATTACAAAAAAAATGAGCACTTGCATATCCTAGATTATTTTCATTAAGATATTAAAGAGAATCAACTTTTCATCACACAGAAGATAACAGAAAACCAGTTTGCATTCCCAGAGGCTATGCTCTTCCTATTCTCTCCTGCCAAGTGATGCAGGAACTAAGTCCTGTGAAAATAAGGCCATGAGAGAAGCAGTGATAAATGTGGTGTTTACTCAACTTTGACTTTCTCTAATCAATATGTTCAATGAAAATCATCTGTATCACAGATAATATTGTTTATTTTTTTTTCATGTCTCAGTCAATTATTCATAAATTCAACAAGTGTCTGCATTATGTCTCACCAAATGAAGTAATGCAATTAATAATCTAATTATTAAAAAATCATGCTGTATATAAGAAGTATTAAAGTAAGCACTATAAACAAGACCAAGTGATTCTACTTTGGTGACATGTTATTAAATTAGGGTGAACTTGTGACCGAAAGGCAATCTAACCATGGGCAAAACTATAATTTATGCAACCTGGGAGAAAGAAAAAAACTGATTTTGGTAAATCAGGTTATCCTTTCCTTTCAGTAATTTAAAATCAGAAACATGAGTGTCTTATAGCTCAGGCTGCTATAATAAAATGCTAGACTAAGTAGCTTAAAAACAATAGAAATTTATTTCTCACAGTTCATGAGGCTGAGAAGTCCAAGAGCAAGGCTCTGGCAGGTTCAGTGTCTGATGATAACCTGTTTCCTGATTCATAGACAGCCACTTTTTGCTATAACCTCTCACACAATGGAAGAGGCAAAAAGACCTCTTTGGGGCTACAGTTAAAAGAGCACTAATCCCTCTCCATGTTCATCACCTCCCAAAGGCCCAACTCCTAATATCAGCACCTGGGGGAGTTATGATTTCAATATTTGAGGAACACAAATATTTAGTCCATAAGTGAGGAATGCAAGGGAAAAAAAAATTTTTTTCCCCAGTAATTCCACTGGCTAAAGTGGGCGGAGAAATGGTGAAGGAAAACATGCCAATAGGAAGAATGCAGATCAGAGAGACTATAATAAAACAAACTCATTGACATTCAGCTCATAGGAAAATACTAATAGAAGTAAAGCCATAATGTATAGGCCAGAAAAGTTAACAGAAAAAATTAGAATAAAGATTCACAAATTATTGACATTGAATTCTTTATAGCTAGCTTGAATTCAAAACTATCTTCTATCACCAATCTTCATGGGCTGCTGTGATTCCTTTTGTCCATGTGATTTTTTAAAAACAACAAATCTTCTATTTAAACTAGTTTGAACACGTCTGTCTTATACCCAATGCAATCAAGCACTCATCACAAGAGTCTACTTTGTAAACTAAAGTGCCTTCTAGGCTCTACTAAAAAGAAGTATCAACATCAAATAATTATTTATACATAGTAAGTAATGATTACATCAGTCAATCAGTTCAGTGGCTCAGTCATGTCTGACCTTTGCGACTGCATGGACTGAGGCATGCCAGGCTTCCCTGTCATCACCAACTCCAGGAGCTTACATAGTTGTTAGAAAATTAGATCATATGAAATTTCTGATATTTGATTTTTTCATTTTTTTTTTAACCCACAAACATGAGTGTTCTACATAATAACATGAAAGCCTTGAGAGCCAACTTGCGTCTGTTTTGTTTCCTGTTCTATCTCCAGGATCCAGAAAGCTTCTTGTTACATAATAGGCTCTCAATATATATTTGATAAATAAGTGAATCAATTATTAATGGGCCAATTGTACTTTGTGGCTATTGCTAGTCTAGTACCCTTCTTCCTTAATAACTGTGCCTGTATTTAGGGAGGGAGGCTGGGAACAGAAATATGCGCAGCAAAATATACTGATGATACTTAAGCATATGGTGAATGGTGCTGCAAGGTTTGTGGTCTCTGAAGGAGACTGAGCTTGGATCACATAAGCACTTGAAAATCTCGTTAAGATGTTTGGGCTCCATTCTAACATAACTAGAGGATAAGAAATTGTTTTATTAAACTTTAAAGAGTACCAAAGACAGTTTCAGTCACTCAGAGCTTTGTGTAGATTTTTTTTTAAATTTCTTTAAAGCTCAGCCATCTCTCCATCCTGTCTCTTTACCCACTCCTTCTTTTGCCGTCATTCAATCGAAAAGCTTTCACATTCCTTGGTAGACATTTCACAGCGGAGAAACTGTTGTATCATTCCCTGCTTTATCTCTGTTCTGGGAACCACGTTGACCTGTAGCTCAACTGGCATGAAATCTTCAAAGCACAAAACCTCATTTCTTAAGAGTCTATCATCTCATACATCTAATTTGGATTACTTTCCCAAAGCACATTCAACTGTCATTTACTGACATCAAAGAACTTCTAATACATTTCTGTTTATTTATGTCTTCACAGCTCACCTTGCCATCCTATTTAAAGTGAAAGTGACAGAAAAACTCCTGACCTAGACATCAGAGGCGGGTAGGTCAGTACCCACCCTCACTAGTTAAGTAATATACTTCTCAACTGGTGGCTGAGAATAGATAAGAATGCCTCAAGGTTTGTAAAAGTTCCACCAGATCCTTTCCCAAGGCACACATGCACAAGAATAGTCAGGGAGAATGGGTTCTGGGCAACAGTCTCTGGGCAAGATAAACTGTTGCTGTGTAATCAGGGGGACAAGTCTTGAGAAACAGGTCCCCAGGCAAGATTTGTTGCAATTATAATCATTACCATAGAGCCTAAGAAAAGCACTTCCATGAGTAATACACTGTGCTGTGTAGTCATTAGTTGGGACCTAAAGAAAGGCCAGTTCTCCACAAGATACATTGTTACACATGGCTTAAGGAAAGCATGAGCAAGAATGTTCACCTCCTTTTTAAAGGCCTTTGGCCTGCCTGCCTAAGCTTTAACTCTTTCATTCCCCTCTTTTTCTTTCAGGAAAATGTGACTGTCCAGAAAAAGGGAAGCACTCTGACTCTGTAACTGCTTCTCAGATAGCTCTGAGAACCCGCTCCAAAGAAGGCATGGGGGAAAGTCAATATATATGATTTTGGTGAAGGGGGAGTTCAGTGAAATCGAGCATTTATTTAACAATAAGTTTTCTGCTAGTCATGAGGAGCTAATGTCACCATTAAGGGATTTAGTGCTTTTCTAGATATGAGGAGATGCAAGAATTGGGCTCACAAAATCAGTCCTGAAAATGTCTATCTAAAGACCTGTTCCACCAGTTTCCCTGGAGTACAGAGCGCCTCGTTCTTCACCTCAAACTCCTCTCAGAGCACTTTGGAGGTCACCAGCTGCAGCAGCACAGGATTCAGTCTCCACGGAGGCAAATGGCAATGCCTTTGGCAAGTGCCAACTTGTAGCTGATATCACGAAAGGATTCAGAGGCAAAGCAAAGAGGTTGAGAAAGTAAAGCAGAAGCTTATTTAGCAACGATTTGCCCTCAAAGGGAGAGGGGGCAGGCAGGTGAGGAACTGCCACAGGGTTTCTTTGAAAAGCCAGTTGTGAGGGTGTCAAATGGAAAAAATACGCACAACATAAAAGTTGAGAGTTAGGTTTTATTTGGTGAGAATGTTAGGACTGGCACCCAGGAGGCAGCGCCTCTGGCGATCATGAGAGAGCTGACTCCAAGAAGGTAGGGGAGGACCTGGGCTATATATACGTTTTGTAAAGAGGGGCAGGTAATCTGAATATTAAAAGACTGCTGTTAAAAGCTAAATTTCTCACATGGAAAGACACAGTGATCTTCTATGTATCTAAAGATGCAAGCGCCTGGGCTTGTTGAAATCATTTTTTTTCATATGCATCTAGTTATCTGGGGCCAATTCTGCTTTCTTAATTGTTAAATTCCTAATTCCTTGTTTACTGTAAGGAATGGTGAATTTGATGGATGTCCATCTCTCACATCACCCCAGCTCTTCAGTGGTCAGTTCAGTTCAGTTCAGTCGCTCAGTCATGTCCAACTCTTTGCAACCCCATGGACTGCAGCACACCAGACTTCCCTGTCCATCGCCAACTCCCAGAGCTTACTCAAACTCATGTCCATCAAGTCAATGATGCCATCCAACCATCTCATCCTCTGTCATCCTCTTCTCCTCCTGCCTTCAATCTTTCCCAGCATCAGGGTCTTTTCCAGTGAATCAGTTCTTTGCATCAGGTGGTCAAACTATTGGATCTTCAGCTTCAGCATAAGTCCTTCCAATGAATATTCAGGACTGATTTCCTTTAGGATTGACCAGTTGGATCTCCTTGCAGTCCAAGGGACTCTCAAGAGTCTTCTCCAACACCACAGTTCAAAAGCATCAATTCTTCAATGCGAGGTCACAAAGAGTCAGACACAAAAGAGTGACTGAAGTGAACTGAACTATTTCCCATCTTAAGTTGAATTTGTCAGGAATAAAATTTACTAGTAAGTCATGTGGCGAACCTCTTGTGAGCTTAACTCCACCAGGAGTCACCCAAGAATCATTTCATCTTATCTTAGGTGCATCGGATTCTCCCTCCAGCAGCCTAAGACTGTTGTGGGTGTTCAGATCACTGAATGGCCAGTTCTTATTTGTAATGTTTTATGGCTGGGAGTAATTTTGTACCTTTTCTTCAGAGCAAGACTCTTATACAAATATTTGTAGCTTCACTTTTATCCGAACAATTTCTATTAATGCAGCTGAATTGAGGAAGAGTCGGATGAGATTCTTATCTATCTATCACAGACCACTCAGTGTTCTGCATCAAGTAACTTCGGTTTCTTCCAACTGAACTCTGGGGGTCATTAACTGACTCCCTCCCCCTACTAGTGCCTTTCATTTTGGTGGGAATTCCCCTTAGTATCTTCCAACTGAGCCCCACCCAGTATCTAGATCCCAGGTGGGTATTTCCTGGTGTCTTCCCACCGGGTGACCCCCTACAGTACCAGTATGGTTGATGGCCTTACCTAGGTTAGATTCAAAGATCCAAAGACCAGGAAAGACTTATTCAATTCATCCCAACTAGGGAGGAGACAGGTGCAAGAGGCCTGTACTGGTACCAGGGCTCCAGCTCCTCCAGAGTTCAGGTGAAAAAAAGGAAGTCTGCTCTGGGTCCCTTAGTAGTCTGGAAAAAATATGTACAACCTAAAAGCTGAGAGTTAGGTTTTATTTGTTGCAAGTGTTAGGATATGAGCCCAGGAGGCGGCATCTCTGGCAACCCTGAGAGAGGTGACTCCAAGGAGGCAGGGGAGAAGCTAGGCTCTATACAAGTTTTGCAAAGAGGAGCAGGTAATTTGACTATTAAAAGACTGCTGTTAAAAGCTAAACTTCTTACATGAAACAATATAGTTGTGAAGATACAAACATCTGGGCTTGCCCCCACTTCTCTGCTCATACTGAGCTACTTACCAGCTGTAACAATATGATTTCCATAACAGCCCTTATGATTACAGTCTCCCCTGCCTCCCAGCACCTGTATACCTTGTGCTCTCCTTGGATAAGACCTCTGTGGGTTTATCAAAGCCTTGTTATTTTAGTTTTAACAGATCAGTTCAACCCTAGCCCAGGAAAACTGAAGCAGTCTACCCGTGATAAAGGAAAGGCTCCAGGTCCTGGGTCTCTCTGTACTTTCTCTCTGTACCCTCCTGTGCTTTCTTGCATGCTTCTGAGCTCCTCAGCGCTCCCCTGGGCAGCACTAACTGGGGAAGTGGCTGATGGCTGCTGGAATCCCTGGTGACATCCTTGTGACCTCTGTGTTTACAAATATGGCAGGAAATATTCCATTTAACACTATACTGATAAGCTGATGCCCTCCAGGCATGCTGTGTATGTCCTCCAGGACCCATGAGTAATAGATTTCTCTATTTGAATTTCTATTGTCAGTTGTTGAGCCATGGTTCACCATTTGGCATCCTGTGTTCCACTTAACAAATATTAATTTAAGAAAGTTATAACAAACCCCAGGACACACTTACAGCAGTGAACTGAATGTATGTTATTCAGTGGTTCTTCCAGAAAAATATTTTAAGAACGTCAACTTATCAGTGTGGTGTAAAATGAAATATTTCCTGCCATATTTGTAAACACAGATATCACAAGGATGTCATCAGGGATTCCAGCCTTTTAAATGTAAATTTCTGGGCCAAGAAAATTATAATGGCTATCCAGAAGCCATCAGTCACTTTCCCAGTAAGTGCTCCCCATGTGAGGAGCTCAGAGGCATGCAAGAAAGCACAAGAGGCAGTCATCCACCACATCCAACATTCCCTATAATAAATGAGAAATTGAAGACGTAAAGCAGGATATGGCTCCAGATAGCTGAAATGCACATAAAATGAATTAATTCAGTGAGTCCAGATGCTTGCATCTTCCTATACATAGAAAAGCACTAAATCCCTTGAGACATCTGATTTTTCTTAATTAATAATAATCTGATGCTCATGTTGCTGAGTCCAAACTCACTCTGCTCGCCACACGATAGGCCAATGAATCTGAGAGACAAGGTGTTGAGGCTAGGAAGACAGAGAAGATGGCAGGCAGGCACCTCAAATAACCATCTTGTTAGGGTCTGGATGCAAGGTTCTTTAATAGATCAGAGAGGAAGAAGCAATGAGGAACTAAATTCAAAAGGCTATATAGAGAGGAAGATGCAGTGGGGAAGTAAAGTGAAAGGGTCTTCCGTCTTGTAAAACGTCTCCAAGGGAATGTCCAGCCTTCAGAAGGGGTGTTTTCATCTCTTTAATTCACAGGTGAGCAGGGACAAACTATCTCTCCAGGAGCTGAACAAAGGCACTTTAGTTTACAGTCAAGCAGAGGGCAGGGTCCTCCAGGCAAGCCAATGACTATGATTACAGTAATAAAAACAACTCAAAGAAACAGTTTCCAGTGTGGAGTCAGAATTGCAACAATTCTCCACTGTCAAAGTCCATTCCACAATCTTGTGGTAAAAGGGAGTGATGACTTTTCTGCTTAGTCAGATGGATCTTTTTGGGAGTGTCCACTTCCAGGAGCCAACACACGAGATCCCACCCATGACAAGGTCATGAAGGAGAAAATCTGACAGGCAAGGCAGATCAGGTTTTCAGGGATTTCAAAAAGGCCAGCTCATGAGATCCCACCCATGACAAGGTCATGAGGGAGAAAACCTGACAGGCAAGGTAGATAAGGTTTTCAGGGATTCCAAAAAGCTGACCCCAGCGCTCACCTTAAAGATGATATCTGTCTTTCTGATGCTTGCTTTAATAGACTACTCCCTAATTTATGTGACACAGGCAGAAGGCCTTCCCTGATCTCTTTCCAAATAAGAATCAATTTAGAACTTTAATCAATAAGTTTCCTGGGTGGTGGTATTTTATGAGATTATCCAGGATGAAAGGAGTGTTTTAATTTAAACTCCTTTGCTGGTATTTTAGTTTGTTTGGTAAATGTGTCTATGCCCTTGGTACTAATATGCATGACTACTTATAATACCCTAATCATAAAACAGCATAAAGAACCTGATCATATAAAGGCCCTAATAGACATAGAGCCCTTCAGGGAGTGAGGAAGCCCTATGAGAAAACACAAGAAAAATTATTCTAAAAGTGGTTATTGGGTTGACATTTACTTGCTGTGTTTTTACTCTTAATGTGCTAAGGTTGAGCAGTGGAAACCATTGCTCATATAGTTATAGATCTAGAAAAATAAGAGCTTAGCCCTAGTGTGGTAACAATGAGACAGTTGTTAACTGTTAGCCAGGAGTGCTAGGCAGAGGCTGCCTCACTGAAGCTGCAGAGTCTGTGTGGGGTAAACCTCTTAGATAAATTCAACTGACAACTTCTGCAGAAGAATTGACTTTTGTGTTAACAAGGTTATACTTCTATTATGTTGTGACATGCTATACTGTTGCCCTTTGAGACTGAAACTTTTCTGTTAAGATCACCACAGAAACAGAAAATAGGTTTACATTCACCTGACTTGCATAAAATGTTAATAGGCCCCAAGGCCAGAAGATAATGTACAAGACCCTCATAAACAAAGAAGTATGCAGAAAACACCCTGGTTTCATGATGGACAAGCTGATGTAATGTTAAACTATCTTCCCCTTAGAAATGTACTAACTTAGGGTATAAAAGCTATGGTAAAAAATAAAGCATGGCCAGACTCTGCTGCACACCCCCAGTCTGGTCTCTCTATCTCTGTCTCTCTCTCCGACACCATTCATCCTGAGTGTACCCCCTGGATCCTGCCGACGCTGGACCCTGGCAGTCCACCATCTTTGTCAGTGTTTCAAGCATTGAGATTTGCCTTCTTTTTGTTCCTCTTTTGGAAAGTGTCTATTTTATACCTATAGACTTAGGAACACTGAACTTCAAATCCATGAGACAAGATCTCAAGTTAAGAAATTTAGCACTTTTCTACATATGGGAAGATGTAAGAGTCAGAGTTCACTAAAATTTAATTTCCTTGATATGAACCTCAGCCATCTGGGGCCTATAATCCTGCATTCTGAGTTTCCTCAGGGTTCACCATTGGGAGTGGCTGGAGTGGGATGACTGCCAGGTGGAAGGTATTCCCCTTCCTCGGTGCTGACATTGAAGGGCTGCAACCACTGATTCCATTCCTCAGGTCTTCCCTTTTTGGCTATGAATGGCCATTATCTGGGAGACATTTCATGATCAACTTTTGTCAGCAGTGCTGGAAGGCTCATCCCATTTCAGTCAAACATTCTTGATATGGCATTCCAAGTGTTAAGTTTTGGACCAGGCCCCATCAATAATTAAAATTCTTTGTAATTTAACTAAAATCCAGAAGACATTTTCCCTTGTTGCTCTTCCCATACTTAGAATCACACTACCACAATCATTTTATGTTACAAATGCAGTTTTCTCAAAACATTTAGCAATAGAAGTTTTGTTGGAGGCCTGGTAACACATTAGCTATTGCAAGAGAACCAAAATCTTATTTATAAATTAAACAGGATATAAGTGATGCAGACAATGACAGAGTGCAGCAGGGGACAGAAAGCCCAATTTGAAAACAAAGAATAAATTTAAGCAATGATTAGTATAACTAGTTGCAATCTAGTTGAAAATTATTTTAGTCTTAGTAAATCCTGACCAATCATTTACAAAATCCTTTTGGTGGTCCATTTTCCACAAACCTTTCAGCACAACTTATTTCAGCACAGTTTTAACTATCAAGCTGTAGAATATCTGGAGAAGTTTCTCTACATTGAATTGGGACAGCATCTACTTGTGGGTGCATCACTTAGCTTGCCGATATGTTGTTGTAGCCCCGCATTCCAGGAAACAAACTCAGAAGGGCAGTGCAGATGGTGGAGTGCAGTTTATTACACCGCCGGGCCCGAGGCAGAGTTTCCTATTAGCCAAAGACCCCGACCAGTTTTTGGGAAAACCTTATGTACCCTAAGTGTATAAGGTTCCCTGAAACTGGTCTGAGCAAAGGAAAAAGAAAGATACAATCAAAGTTAACCCGAGATCATATGCCTTAAGCCTAGGTAGTTAACAGTGGACAATTATCAATAGGCCTGTGGTCATACCCCAATAAGCATAATTGAATGCATGATTCTATTTGGTTACACAGATAATTAGGGTATTCTTTTAGGCGATGGAGAGCCCAGGACTCTTCCTTCTGGGGCTTGGTTTTCCAGTTGGTATGTCATTTCCATAGATACTGGGCATATAGCTCAAAGTCCACAGTCCGGCCCAAGATGGAGTCCCACCCTCAAGAGAGAGCCTGTTCTGTTTCCTCCTTCCTTCCCCCCTCTTGATGCTCTTGACTCATGGTATGAGTATCATTCATAAGGATATATTGCACCCTGGCTCTCCGACTGCCAGTTTGGCAGAACGACACCAGCCTTTGGGTTACAAAGTTCATAATACATTGCAAAATGCAGGGTCCACAGAGCAGAACTATCAAGGCAACTATAACAATGGTAAATATAGTTTTCCACTAATCACCCTTCACCCAAACTAGTACCCAAGTCCAGAAAGGAGTGTTTTCATTTGACATTGTTTTTACCTGTTTTTTCATGATATCTAAAGCAGCTGATATATTGTCAGATAAATCAGGAATATATACACAACATTCAACCTTAATTATAGCACAGGTCCCTCCTTGAGCAGCTCTATGTCCAAAGCCATTCTATTATGGATTACCACTTTTGTTACTTCTATGAAACTGGTGTTTACATAATATGTAACCCCATCACCTGAGTCTATTGGCTGTAGGTCTGGCTTACACCAAGAGAGCAGGGAGAGATTATGATTGACAAGAGAAAGGAAAGTCTCTTTTTTTTTTTCCAGAAAAGAGCAGAGTGGTTTAAAAATCTCCTTGGCAGAGCGGGGACAGTTGCCAGGAAAGTCCATCCATCACTTGCCAGGAAAGCCCACCCATCACAGACAGAGGCACAGCCCCACGTACCCAGCAGTTGGAGGTGTTGTGGAAGTTGGCATAGGAATGTGCATGTCGACGAGGTTAAGCAGCAGGAGTTGATTATGTGGCTTCATCCTGAAGGGGCTTGTCCGGGATCTTCTTTTCCTTCTTCTTAAGGATGATCTTAGTCTCTCGGGGGTCAGTGGGGTCCCTCTGTGCAGTCCACTCAGCGTTTTCTGGGTCTGCGTGGTATGCTCTCTTCACCCTCATATGATGGATCTAAGGGGCAATACCTGCAACTTTAACTGCAGTAGGGGTAGTTAGAATAACAGTATAAGGGCCCTTCCACTGAGGGGCTAGTGAATCATGTTTCCAATCTTTGACCCATACTTGGTCACCAGGCGTAAACTCATTAATCTGATCCCCAAGGGAGAATGGCACCCTTTCTTGTACAAACTTAGTTACCTGATTTATTTACCTTACCCAGTTCCATCTGCTGCGAAATCCTATCTCCTCTTTCCTGAGGCAAATTTGTTGACACCTGTTTTATTATGGGAGGGGGCCTCCCATGCACAATTTTGTATGGAGAATAGCTTTGGGACCGTGGGGTCATCCTGAGTCTGAGCAGAGCTGCCGGAAGCAAGTCCACCCAGGAGCAGTCAGTCTCTATAAGCCAGTTGGAGAGTGTCTCTAAGTGTCTGGTTGGTTTGTTCCACCATCCCAGAACTCTGGGGCCTATATGCAACATGCAGTTTCCATTTGATGTTTAAACGGTAGTGTCGGTGAAGTTTCATTTCAGTGACGTCCACTTCCAGGTGTTTAAAGGGCAGCATGCTTTTCAGCTGAATCTCTGGAGCTTTTTGTCTGTGGGGAGAGGCAGCATTAACCTGTGAGCAGGCAGTGCAGCTCTGAGATTCTGTCCTGCCTAGGGAAGGGAGGCGGGGAACTAAGAAATATTTTCAAATTAGCTCTTCCAGTTTATCATGGCCTAGGTGGTCTCTTGGTGTGTTTGGCTTACCAAAGTGGGTGCCCTCCAGTACCAATAATTTGCCACTTGGCAATTCCCACCATCCTTTTTTAGTCTTGATGCCCCCTTCCACTTTGGCTAGTTGGTTTTGGGCTTCAGTGTATTTTGGAGACTCCAGCATTAGCTCAGGCAGCTCTGCCAAAACAAGAGATTTAATAGGGGCTTCACTTGTCACCCCCAAGCCCTCAGCTGCTTGTTTAGCGGTCTTATCTGCCAGTCTGTTTCCCCAAACCTGGGGGATATCCTTTTTTTGATGTCCTTGGCAGTGTATGATTGCAATCCTTTCTGGTTCCCAGACAGCAACTAATAGAGTCAGAATTTCTTCTTTATTTTTAATGTCCTTTCTGTTGACTGTTAGAAGACCTTTCTCTTTATAAGCCCCATGTACATGTAAAGTAGCAAAAGCATACCTGGAGTCTGTGTAAATGTTTGTCTTCTTACCTTTTGACAGCTGGAGGGCCCGGATTAGAGCATATTGTTTGACCTGTTGAGCAGACCAGTGTGATGGCAGAGAGTTAGCTTCAACAACAATTTCTTCCATGACTACTGCATATCCTGACAGTCGCTGTCCTTCTTTCACCAGGCTGGTGCCATTGGTGTAGGGGACCCAATCTGGGTCCGGGATTGGCTGGTCTCTCAAGTCAGGTCTGCGGGCATAAACTTCTTCTAGGATTTCCTTGCAATCATGTGAAAGCCCACCTTCTCCCTCAGGAAGGAGAGTGGCCGGATTCAGGGCCTGACAAGGCTCAATAGTAACATGGGGGTTCTCACATAACAGTCCTTGGTATTGAGTAATCTGGGATGTTGACAGCCATTTATGGGGGTCCTCTTGCAGGAGAGTGTTGACCTCATGGGGGACTTTTATGATCAAATCTTGGCCCAGTGTCAGCTTGCTTGCCTCCCAGTCCAATAAGGTAATCACAGCAACTGCCCATAAGCATCCCGGCCACCCAGTGGCAACACTGTCCAGCCATTTCAGGAGATAAGTCACCGGTCTGTCCCATGTCCCCACAGTCTGGAACAACACTCCCATAGCCACCTTATCCTTTTCAGTCACGTAAAGAGTAAACAGCTTAGCAAGGTCTGGCAGGCCCAAGGCAGGTGCTGACATAATTGTACCGGGTTTGAGTTTTATTACCACTGGGACTTGTTTTGCAAGCCTGGGAGGGTTGTCTTCCGCCCAGACCTCAGGGAATTGTTGAATTAGCTTTCTCGCTCTCTTTTTCTTTCTCTGCTGTTTAACCTGTCCGGTTTCCCTTCCAGGAGATTGTGCAACCTTCTCATCTTGAGGGGTTACTGATAGGAAGAGTAAATAAGTGGTTGAGCCCACTCAAAACGTGGTCTTTTGTAGGGGGGAAAGGGCACTTGTGCCCCCAATTTAGACAGCAAGTGTCTTCCTAACAAAGGTACTGGGCATTCAGGGATGCATAAGAATTCATGAGTCACTTGGTGTCCCCCCATCTGACATTTTGAAACACAAAGGCTGCATTTATCACCATCTGAGACCCAGCAGCCTCTGGATCTATTGGCGTATAAAGTATACAGGCTTCGCACAGTCTTTTGTAGAACTCAGAGAGTGATTCGCTTTCCCTTTGAATCACTTCAGAGGGTTTTGCCCTACTTACAGGTTTTCCGGACCCGCTCTTGAGGCCCTGTAAACAACTGCCCGATATCTCCCCAGGCGGCCCCTCTCTTCCTCCCAGTTACAGACCCAGCTGGGTATCTCATCGGGGGTGGCTGGTTCTGCCCACCGCTCAGGTTTGCAGTACACTCAGGTACCATTTCCTGGCCTCAGTGCTGAAGAGGGAGACTAGAAGTTGGATTATGTCATCCCATGTAGGGCAGTGGTTTCGAAAAATAGTCTCCATTAGCCTAATCTGGTAATAATAGGCTACGGTGGGGGGGAGGGCGGTGATGGCAGTGGCCATCTGCCCCCTGAACCTGAGGCTGCTGTAACTCTGAGGGGCATTTGTAGTGGGGCCCTTTTCTCTGGCTCCTTAGCGGAGCGCAGCCTCTGTTTGATTCTGGTGTCTCCTTTCCCCTTCCTGTCAGTACTCACTGGGAGAGGCGGGTATAGCTTGGGCGGTTCAGCTGGAGCCAGATCCTGGAAGTGCTGGCCAGAGGCTTCTGCACTGGGATCAGAGCCTGCTGAAGTGGCGGCTCTGCGACCTCCGGGAGAGCTGGCAGAGGAGCAGCGGCTGCTGCAGGAACTTCACCTGGCCCTGGATCGGGCATTAAGGCAGCCTCCGGTCCTGGTGGAGCACTGGGCGGCAGGTGCATCATCATCTAGTATGGGGGAGGGGCAGGTCATTCTTGTCCAAATCCTTGTCAGATCCCAGAGCGAGAAGGGGAATCGGCGTGTCTTCACCTGCGGGTCAGTACAGCCAAACCAGAACACCACGTGGTCCAAGACAGTTTCTCCCTTAAAGTCCGTTCTGCCTTGGTGGGCTTGATCAGGTGCGGATGAAAACACAGATGGGTTAAATATCCCACGTCCCAGGCCATCTCTGGAAAAGCCAATTCATACTTACTTAAGTGTCCCCCTCCTTCTAGCTTGACAATTTCAAGGGGGTCGAGAATTTCACAGCAGATGGGACACCTCCTAGGGGAGGGCAGACCTCTGGGAGGTCCAGAGCACACGAGGACCAAATTTCCTAAGAATCCCCTGCTAATCGCTTGGTAATAATTTTCCCCAAGACGGCATGGGCACACCTCCTAAATGACCTTCACAAATTTCCTTCCTAAGCCCTAACACACTCGTTGACCCATGTACCAAGCAATCACTGCCACCTGCCTATTCCAGGCTCCTAGGGGGTCCATGCCCCTTCTAATCCCTCCTGGAGGGGGGATGGTGATCAGGCCCCCTCTTCCACCCTGCCGGTGGGTTTCTCCTCACCTGAGCGCTTAGTTCCCCTGCTGCCTTCCATTACCTGCTAACGTGAAAGGTCAGGGGGTTGAGAAGCAGAATCCTTCCAGAAGGGCGAGGTGTCTTCCCCCCTCTAGTAGATTCAAGCCGCAAGGCCTCGGAGTAGTCCCAAATGGGACTTGTCGCCTCAAAGTGAGGAGTTTCCTGGTCAATGCACCAAATGTTGTAGCCACGTGTTCTGGAAAACAAACTCACTCGGAAGGACAATGCAGATAGTGGAGTGCAGTTTATTACACCTGCGGGCCCAAGGCAGAGTCTCCTCTTAGCCAAGGACCCCGACCAGTTTTTGTGAAAACATTATATACCCTAAGTGTATAAAGTTCCCTGAAACTAGTCCGAACAAAGGAAAAAGAAAGATACAATCAAATTAACCCGAGATCATATGCCTTAAGCCTAGGTAGTTAATAGTGGACAATTATCAATAGACCTGTGGTCATACCCCAATAAGCATAGTTGAAATGTATGATTTTATTTGGTTACACAGATAATTAGGGTATTCTTTTAGGCAATGGTGAGCCCTGGGACTCTTCCTTTGGGGGCCTGATTTTCCAGTTGGTATGTCGTTTCCATAGATACTGGGCATATAGCTCAAAGTCCACAGTCTGGCCCAAGATGGAGTCCCACCCTCAAGAGATAGCCTGTTCTGTTTCCTCCTTCAGTGTTACAAAGAGCGTATGCTGAGGCTCAAGGTCTAGTGAAAGTCGACCACTGCACTATCTTGGTTCACATAGTGATCCTTTTGATGTGGACTGCTGAAATTGCTTTCATAGCAATTTCTATAAATTTCCTTGATAGTGAAGCCCTTTCTGTAATAGCATGACAGTGCAAAAGTATCTACAAATGACAAAAAACATATAAGTCATGGCAAAGCATTTAATAAATTGATAAAGACATTTGGACAATACTTATTCTTTAATCAAAGTAACAAGAGATCTCAAAAGCAAATATAAATCACTTAAAAAAAGAAAAATTTTCTTTTAACAGAGAAAAAGCCAAATCCAAGTCTTAGGAAATCATGATCATGCATAACTATTTTCAGTGTTTCTTTTTCTTCACATGTTTTTCTACTAAAAGCACATCTTAGTTTTCCTAAAGGTTTTTCCACAAGGAAGTACATTTCTTGCTGGCAAATTCGTAAAATATGTAATAACCTATTTATGTTAAACTTAGGCACAAAGGAAGTATTATACTTAATATTATATTTGATATGTTGATAACTCAAAATAAGTCTTTATTATTATAATTAGATCAACAAACTTAAGCATTAATACCAGATACTAATTTAGTATTAAATATTTGCCAGTTCATGTGAACCTGAAGCTCACTTAATTCTTTTGTATTTAGAATTGTTTGGTTTGTAAGTGTTTATTATTGTTATATAAGCCAATTAAATAGAGCTCTTTTTACAAGTCAACCAAGGCAGTGTTATTCATATATATATATATACACACACAGAGACACACAAACACACACATAAATGGTGAGGCCTCAGTTCTTCAAGATTTCAGTTCTGACTTAGGTACAGCAAACCCATCTGTTTACAAAAGAGGTTGGATTAAAATTGGGGTTCTCACAGATGAAACAAGTCAGGCTCACTTGGCTAGAAGGCTGAATATTCTCTTTGCAGAAAAAGCAATTTCTGATTACCTTGGACAAGCTGATTTTTAAATTACTTTACCCTCTCTCTAAAATTTGCATTTCAAAAAGACAGCAGAGATAAGGTCCGAGAATGACCAGAGAGGATATTTTCATCTCAAAGATACAGGCAAGCTTTTCCTAGGATGGCTTTGTTTCCCCTTTGCTTAGTATTTACAAGCTTCAAAAGATGAACAGAGGTTTTGGGAGTGGTGAAAGGATTTTTGGAACCACCCTTCTGGTTCTGAAAAGGCTACATTTGTAAGCCAAGGACACTTTTATTTTCCTTTCCCAAAAGAATTGGGTGACTGCCCCAACAAGGACTGACACATCTATTCATCCATGTTGGAAAGCTTCGCCTCTCTTCTGTAAGGGAGAAGGCCTCTCTGGAAGGCCCAGAGGCAACACCCAGCCTCCCACAAAAAAGAGGCAAATGTAACAGGAAAGATAGGGAAGACTGAGGAATCTGCCCTGTGATCCGCTGGCCTAGTCCTCAGAAAAGAGCTGAAAGAATAGACCCTCACCCATTTGGGCAGTAGCTACTGGGGCCCAGTGAGCTTTGGGGCCTTTGGAATATGCCAGAGGGTGATTCTGGCCAGAATTCCTCAGTTGTTTCCACAGTCACTGACCTGTTCCCAGAGGGTTTGAGTAGAAAGAAACAAGGAGAAAACCATAGAGAAAGCCTTAGAGGAAGCAGTACCACATGTCTGCACATCACCGAAGCGATCAGAATAAACCAAAACCCAATCAGCTGGAAAGTCTCATTAACATGGGTTCCCAGTCCCATTAGACTGTTGACCTTTCTCCAAAGTGCCTTATAAAGGGAGTTTACCTTCACAGGGAGAACACCCCAAATTGGAGCCAAAGAAGCCCAGATGGGAGCCAAAGCTCCCTAAGTCGGACAAGGTCAAACAGGCCACTGTGGGACCCTGAAGTCAGGCTATTCTGGGCAAAAGATTATTTGAGCATTTAATTTACAAAGGAGAGTAGTGTCTATTAGAGAGCCAGTCAGCTTGTTCCCACTGTCAAAATTACCTGGGGCTCCTGTAGGGAAAATTAGAATTGGGTGTCACAAGTCCAAGGGAGCCCCCCTGGGCAAGTTTGTTAGGAGCGCTTTGTAATGCACTCCTTGACTGCCAGACTGTTTCATTGTCAGCCATTCAGGGGCCATTGTTCTTCTGATCTTAACATGTCTGTTGTGTTCCCCGAAGATCTTTCCTTAAGAATAGATGAAATATTTCCTACTTTTATAAGCTGTATAACACCAAACACAAAAGAGGCAGACAAATTCCTACACAAACCATACAGATTCTAGCATTGATGCATCCAGACAAACCGATTCCCAGGTAGTGTAAATAAATTTACTGTATAAAACAAATGAACTAATTCCAACTAGGCTACCCACCCTCACAAGAACTTGCTCCCAAATGAACTGGCTCCAACTGTACCAGTTCCCAAATCAGGTAAATAAATTTACCTTACAAATGAGCTAATTCCAATTAGGGTGAGCTCACCCCATGAGGTCTAGTTCCCAATGAACCAGGGTAGAGTCCAACAACACCTCCCCTCTGCAAAAGGGTACCTAACCAAATTGGCTAATCCCGTAGAGGAAAAGCTCAGACTGAGGGGAAAACACATTCCTGGTGTGCACATGGGAACAACTTACCCTCCAAAGTCAAGCCCTTCGGCTCTTAACACCAAAGGACACACAAAACTGGCTGAACCAGCTATTGATTTTGGTAGACTCACCCGACAAACAAAATTGAGCCCGTCAACTCTGGAAGTTTGTCGGTTCCTTGTCTCAACAGCCAAGCACTGGGGACAGCAGGTGCCACTTCAGTGAATCTTGAAGGAATGAATCTCAGGACAACAAATGGTCCCAGCAGCTGCTAAGGTCTGGCCCCAATATTCCCTGATTGGGGCCGGTTAGCCATAGGTAGCAAGGCTCCTGTTAGCAAACTGTTACCAAGTCCTAGCTCTCTCTGCTCACCGCATGATAGGCCAATGAATCCAAGAAATGAGGTGCCGAGGCAAGGAAGAGACTTTAATAGGGGAGCTGGCAGGCCGAGAAGATGGCAGGTTAGCACCTCAAAATAACCGTCTTATTGGAGCCCGGATGTCAATTTCTTTTATAGATCAGAGAGAAAGAAGCAATGAGGAACTGAAGTCAAAAGGCTGAACAGAGAGGGAGATGCAATGGGGAAGTAAAGTGAAAGGGTCGTCAGTCTTGTAAAACATCTGCAAGGGAATGTCCAGCTTTCAGAAGGAGTGTGTTCATCTCTTGTATCCACAGATGGGCAGGGACAAACTATCTCTCCATGAGTTGAACAAAGGCACTTTAGTTTACAGTCAAGCAGAGGGCAGGGTCCTCAAGACAAGTCACTGAGTAGGATTATAATAGTAAAAGCAAGTCAAAGAAAGAGTTTCCAACATGGAGTCCGAATTGTATTCCTCCATGCAACATTCAGACTGCCTGACGCCTTTATTGCCAACTTCTATATATTCTGACTTCTTCCTCTGCCTCCTCGGAGCAGTTTTACCTGAGATGATGCCTCCTGGGCTTGAAGTTCTAAGAATTCCCACCAAATAAAATACTATTTACTCTCAGGTTATGACTATTTTTTAGTTGACAGTTTTAGTTCCCCAAGGTTGGCAAGTTGCTTGACCATCCTGCAATGAAGCCCACTTGTAGATCATAGATCTTTCATTGTACTTTCTGGAACTTTGCTTTTAAGGAGAAAAGGGAACCTAAAAGATAGATAGAGTGCCTGAAGAAATATGGATGGAGGTTTGTAACATTGTACAGGAGGCGGTCATCAAAACCATCATCCCCAAGAAGAAGAAAGGTAAAAAAGGAAAAATGGTTCTCTGAGGAAGCCTTACAAAGAGCTGAGAAATGAAGAGAAGCAAAAGGCAAAGGAGAAAAGGAAAGATATACCAATCTGAATACAGAGTTCTGAAGAATACCCAGGAGAGATAAGAAAGACTTCCTAAGTGGTCATTGCAAAGAAATAGAGGAAAACAATAGAATGGAAAAACTAGAGATCTCTTCAAGAAAATTAGAGATACCAAGGGAACATTTCATGCAAAGATGAGCACAATAAAGGACAGAAATAGTTTGGACCTAACAGAAGCAGAAGATATTAAGAAGAGGTGACAAGAATACACAGAACTATATAAAAAAGATCTTAATGACCCAGATAACCATGATGGTGTGATCACTCACCTAGAGCCAGACATTCTGGAGTGTGAAGCCAAGTGGGCCTAAGGAAGCATCACTATGAAGAAAGCTAATGGAGGTGATGGAATTCCAGCTGAGCTATTTCAAATCCTAAAAGATGATCCCGTGAAAGTGCTGCAATCAATATGCCAGAAAATTTGTAAAACTTAGCATAGGCCACAGGACTGGAAAAGATCAGTTTTCATTCAATCCCAAAGAAAGGCAATGCCAAAGAATGTTCAAACTACCGCACAATTCAACTCATCTCACACACTAGCAAAATAATGCTCAAAATTTTCCAAGCTAGGTTTCAGCAGTATGTGAACTGAGAATTTCCAGATGTTCAAGCTGGATTTTAGAAAAGGCAGAAGAGCCAGGGATCAAATTGCCAACATCCATTGGATCATATAAAAAGCAAGAGAATTCCAGAAAAGTATCTACTTCTGCTTCATTGACCATATTAAGTCTTTGACTGTGTGGATCACAACAAATGGTGGAAAATTCTTAAAGAGGTGGAATACCAGATCACCTTACCTGTTTCCTGAGAAATCTGCATGCAAGTCAAGAAGCAACACTTAGAGAACTTGACATGGAACTACAGGCTGTTCCCAAATTGGGAAAAGAATATGTCAAGGCTGTATAACGTCACCTTCCTTATTTAACTTTTATGCAGAGTACATCATGCATATAAGTGACACATGAAATGCTATATGAATATAAAATACTATATGAAATACTACAATGAAATACTATCATGATCTGAGGAAGTATCAGTATAATCTATATTAGTGAGTTTCAGAGGGTTTTTTTTTTTTTTACTTTTTCTTAAATAAAATCCTACTCTGGGCTTCCCTAGTGGCTCAGATGGTAAAGAACCTGCCTGCAATGCAGGAGACCCAGGTTCGATCCCTAGATGGGAAAGATCCCCTGGAGAAGGGAATGACAACCTACAAATACAAATGGTATTCTTGCCTGTAGAATTCCATGGACAGAATCCTGGCAGACCACAGTCCATGGGTTTACAAAAAGTTGGATATGACTAAGCAACTAACACGCATAGTCTAAAGAATATTCACATAGACCTCAATGCATTCCTCACTAACAAGGACATGATTATGAAGGCTGATATAACCAAAATCATTCTGTCTACATTAGACCTAATAGGTTCCAGAATTTTGCAACTTATCTACACTGTGTTTATTGATGACGATATATACTCTATTCACCACCATGGAAAGTACCAATATATGATTTAGTGTTTGACACAAAGCTAAAATAGTCACTGAAATGCTCACGATCTGAAAGAGTAGTAAAATACTGACTGATTACTATAAAGACAATCTTCCTGTAAGTTGGCTCCTTGAGTTACCACAAAAATAATTATTTAGGAAAACTTTTTATCATTCTTCATTCAACGTTAGAGATGTGTCATTATTTTTTGAAAATTTCCCTTTTCTGTGCCTGAAGTTATATTATACCTAGTTCTAAGCCAAGTGCAGCATGTTTACCATGTGTTATATGACTAGGATAAATGTGTCTGTCATTTATTTTTTCTGAAATATTTGAGTGGAAGGATAATATTAAAAAGAAGTTTTTCATTTGTCAGGGGGAAAATATATTTGTGTGCTAAATAGAAGATAGGCATACTCTAATTGTATAGAGTTGTCTGCCCATATCTGTTGGATTTTACAACACCCACATTTTGCTGAGAATACAACACAAATTCCAGCTATGGATCCTGTCTCCTCTCCCCTCTTAGAGTTCTAGATATTGAGTTGACACATATTTTGACTACAGGATGTATGATGTACTCTGAAATCAGACTTGGATTTAAATCTAAGCTTTGCCATGAAGAATTTATGGGGCCTTATTCTTTATATTTTACTTCTCATGCTTAAGATGGAGTTTAAGAGGGCCTTTTCAATATGAATAATGAGAGTGTTTGATGGTACAATAAATATAAAGCAATGAGCATGATGCCTGGTAAGGTTGACAAAGAGATTGATTTTCCTGCCCAATTTATACTATGAATGCCAGGCTCAGCCTTCTATTAGGGCTCTGGCTTTGTCCTTCAGTTTGCCTGACACGCTGGATCCTGCCCACTCATATCTCAAAGGAAAGGTGGTGATTGCATTTAGTTAGAAAACTGTCAAGACCTACTATTGAGAGAAATGCGATTTAGAAAAACATGTAAACTACACGGTGTGTTGGTATTTCCGTGAGGTAGAATCCCAAGTTAGGGAATCATTCTGTTTTTGAAGGAATAATTTGAAGAAACACTTTATCAGAATGATGGGACCCTAGATGGCAATAGTCAGAGTTCTTTGTAATTGGATAAAGCAAAATGGGCACATAGCAGAAGAAAAGAAGTCATACTGTTTTAGGATGAATTTTTTTTTTTCCTTTTTGAGATGAAATGTTTTAAGCCCTCCATCAAGCCCAAAGTAAAAGATAGACATGCCATCTCTGCCCTTCTCTGAATAGAACTGTTACCACAGCACAGGGAAAAATGCCTTCTTCATATACATCATAACTCTTCTAACACATTTATTATAACATCTGGCACTTATTTGCTGTTTAATCATTTTGATAAGCTCCTTGAGAATGCAGTCAGATGCCCCTTCTTTCCCTTTCCTCTTCCTGAACTTATTACAATGGCAAACACTCAAAATAAAAGATACTTACCAAGTTGAACATGGAGTTATTTAAATTCAGACATGAATTATGTTTCACTATGGGTTTTGTACATAGATAATAATACCTACTAATCCTGAAATATAAACCTACCAAAGCCTCTTGTGGATGGGTATGGAGAAGGAAATGGCAACTCACTCCACTACTCTTGCCTGGAAAATCCCATGGGCAGAAGAGCCTGGTAGGCTGCAGTCCATGGGTCACAAACAGTCGGACATGACTGAGCAACTTTACTTACTTACTTACTTACTTACTTATAAAATCTGAATTGTGAAGTAGGAGGAAACACACCAGGGAAGATAATGTATTATAATCAGACACATATAAGTCCAGAAATCTTTATGAAGTAGAAGAACAGAAATGGTCAAGCACAGAAATGTTATTTCTAGGTTTATTTTGACTCTTTCATTGATCAAAGTTCACACCCAGTGCCAGTTCCACAGCTGTCAAAATGATGCTGATTCTGGGAAGCTATGAGACTGGTTTATCATGCTGATGCTTTAGGAAAGTCATCAAAATTCCAAATTACACACATATACAGATCAAATCATTTTCCTCAGCACTTAGGAACTTGATATGCCAACTCCTCTTAAAATAGATTTTTTTAAGAATCTAATTAGTAACTGGAATTTATGCATTCCCACAGGTTCTTTTTTATCTGTCTCTTTTGTCCACTCTAAACAAGTGGTTCTCAATTCTGGCTGCATATTAGCAATTACATGGGAAACTTTTAAAATACCAGTATGGGAGTGTAAACTCAGGAGATGGCCTGAGTTAATTGGTCTAGGAAAGGATCTAAGCTTCAGAATTTTTTAAAACTCCCTAAGTTACTCTAATGTGCAATTAAGTGTTGAGGAATACTCATCCAGCCAATCTCATTCATACCTAGAGCTTCAATTACTGTTTATACTGAGTCCAAAATTAGATCTCTGGTCCAGCCTTGCCTTTATTCTCCTGATCTAAAATTAGTTGACATCTCTTTTGTCCTGCTAGACTATAGATTTCATGAGGATGAGAAGCATGTTGTTCTGCTACTCTTCATTTTATCCCAATATCATTCATAATTCCTGCCACATAGGAAAAATTTATTTTTTTAAATGACTTAATTTATCATTTTGGCCATCTTGCAGAATCAAGGCAGTTAATATCTTTCAGGGGGAAAAAATCACATTTTTAGTTGTACCAGTGACCTTCACTGGCAGGAGGGCAATATAACTAGAGAGACCTATGGCATCTAAGTCTAGTCTAGAATCCGCTGCCAGGGTAAATTTTCTCTCTTTTATTATATATATTCAAACTTGAGATAATGATGGCATTTCCCTAGGTGAAGTCTAAGTAAATTTTGAAGGCAAATCATCCCATTTATGCAAAATTGCTCTGAACTACTTAGAAAAGCAGGAATAAAGTGAAAAAAAAACATTAATTCTACTAGATTATTTATGAAGAAAATGAGTTACTCTAAGACTTTTAGAAGTGAATTCTGAAAAATGTAAATTTGACCTATTGTCAGTTAGTTTTCAAAATTATCCTCTCAAAAAAAAATAAAAACAAAATATAATGAAATGGTTAAAATTTTATGTATCAAACAGCTCTTTAACACATTACCATGTATATCTTCTTGACTAAAATTTTCATCTGGTCATGAAAACTTCAACTCAAGTTAAAACCACTTGAAGGATGTGCATAGAAATGGAAAATAATGGCAGAGTAATCTGGACATTTTGTATTAATGTTCTACCCTCTGCAAAAAAAAATGTAGTTGGCCTTGTCATTTTAGTGACAGTGAAAAATAGCATGAGAATCTGGAAAACTTCTATTCTTTCCCTGAGTTTTTATTCTCAGCATGTCAGCATGAAAAGCCTTTTGAAAAGTGTATTCTACCTTAAAAACCTGACAAGTGACTGAAACAAAAACCTAATCCAAGTATGTTTGTCTTCAAAACCTGTGCTTTTTCCCTTATTCCACATTCAGTTTAGTTCAGTTCAGTTAAGTCCCTCAGTCATGTTCGACTCTTTGCTATTCCAGTCCTCCCTGTCCATCACCAACTCCTGGAGTTTACTCAAACTCATGTCCATTGAGTCGGTGATGCCATCCAGCCATCTCATCCTCTGTCGTCCCCTTATCCTCCTGCCCCCAATCCCTCCCAGCTTCAGGGTCTTTTCCGATGAGCCAACTCTTCAGAGGAGGTGGCCAAAGTATTGGAGTTTCAGCTTCAGCATGAGTCCTTCCAATTTACACCCAGGACTGATCTCCTTCAGGATGGACTGGTTGGATCTCCTTGCAGTCCAAGGGACTCTCAAGAGTCTTCTCCAACACCACAGTTCAAAAGCATCAATCTTTCAGCGCTCAGCTTTCTTCACAGTCCAACTCTCACATCCATACATGACCACTGGAAAAACCATAGCCTTGACCAGATGGACCTTTGTTGGCAAAGTAATGTCTCTGCTTTTTAATGTGCTGTCTAGGTTGGTCATAACTTTCCTTCCAAGGAGTAAGCGTCTTTTAATTTCATGGCTGCAATCACCATCTGCAGTGATTTGGGAGCCCAGAAAAATAAAGTCTAACACTGTTTCCACTCTTTCCCCATCTATTTGCCATGAAGTGATGGGACCAGATGCCATGATCTTAGTTTTCTGAATGTTGAGCTTTAAGCCAACTTTTTCACTCTCCTCTTTCACTTTCATCGAGAGACTTTTTAGTTCCTCTTCTCTTTCTGCCATAAGGATGGTGTCATCTGCATATCTGAGGCTATTGCTATTTCTCCCGGCAATCTTGATTCCAGCTTGTACTTCTTCCAGCCCAGCATTTCTCATGATGTACTCTGCATATGAGTTAAATAATCAGGGTGAGAATATACAGCCTTCACGTACTCCTTTTCCTATTTGGAACCAGTCTGTTGTTCCACGTCCAGTTAAATATCATCTTGATGGCATCAAGAGCCTGCTCTCCACCCTCTTACTAGAAGTTCCCACTTAGAAGAATGATTGGAGATCACTGGTGAGTGATCTGGTGAATCTTCTTCAGCTCCCAGCTCCCAGTAGCTTTAAGCACATTGCTTTTGATGGCTAAGCTGACTTCCATCTCTCTTGGTCCTCACTTCCTGTGCTCAGTACTCTATCGAGGAAAGCACAGGGTAGCTTTCATATCCCATTTCCTGTTTCTTTGTATCAATTGATGAGGAGAGATGAAGCTCCTTTTATCTTCAAAAGCCTGAGAGAAATATGGTAACATCAATTTTAAGAATTATAGTTTTGTTCTTTCAGCTTTGTTTTCCTTTTTATCATGATTCAGTGGGAACTGAATCACAGCTCTTGTGAATTTCTGTAATTGCTTAGGAAACATAAGCAAAAAGCTATAATCAATCAAAAGAAATAGTGAAAAACAATTTCACAAGGAGAAACCTTTATTTGCATAAAAATGCTTATTATTCTATTTGATGATCACAGCTTTTTATATATTAGAATAACTATCATTGAATTTGATTAGTTGTAAAAAAAAAAAAAAAAACTTTCTCAAAGTTTGGAGAAATAAGAAGCTTAAGAGGCCTAATAGCTAATCAAGAATGCTTAATAATCTCAGAGTCATCTGTAATATGTCCTCTATCCTCTTAGAAGCAGATTCTCAAGACTTGCTGAATCAGAAACTCTGAAGATGAGCCTATCATTCTGTTTTTTTTTTTTTTTTTAATAACAATCAGTACACATAATGCTGAAGCACCCAAAATTTGAAAATCACTGTGATAGAATATTCTGTGCCTCATCAAGGTGTAGATTTTTAGAATTCATTGGAAATATTAGTAAAGGTTTACAGTTCTGGACTAGGCTTTGGTTGGCCTTGCCTTATTCACCTCTCTAAAAATAAAATAATTCCTTAGCTGAAAGATATGTATTGGGGCATGCCCACCATGAATAAATCAAATGAAGTACAAATAGAGCATTTGGAATTTTTTTCTCAAAAAAATTAGCAAATAATGGCTATAACTTCAAGATTGGAGTTACACTACTCTAAATTACAGCAGTAACTTGTTTGCATAGGACCTAGAATGCAAGGCTAAGGCCTCTCATGGTAAGCAATCAGGCCAATGATTCAGAGGAAATGGACTCTAACTGTGAAAAAGCTTTAGGAATACCAATTCATGTCATTCATGTTTTCCATTTCTGTTGCACAACAAAATGTATGGCCAAAAAAGTCTAAATAAGCCTAGAAAATATAATTTCAATAAGTACAAAGTGCTAGTTCTAATAAATAAAAAGGCATTGTGATAGGGTTTAACTGACACATTTGTTTTGCCATTAATGGTACATAAAAATAAAGATGCATGTTACAATTGATGAAATTTTAATTCTGATAAAACATGATTATCAGAGGGTCTAACTCCTAGAATTGTGCTAAGAATAAAAATAAATTTTGTGAAACCAATGAACTTATAAATATTTAGATGGGAAAAAAATCACAGAATTCTTCACCTTATTTTTTTTCATTTAAACAGTACACCTTTCAGATTTCTCCATTTCTAACCTCATTATTTTAAATAACTTCAAAATAGGATATTTTTTGAATTGATGCATTTCTACTGAATTGATGCATTTCAATTTAGTCTATTTTACCTGAATCTGTGCTACTCAAAGTGCACTCCAGGAACTAGCGACATCAGTAACACCTGGAAATTTGTTAGAAATGCAGAATCTGTGATTTAATAAGATTCTGAGATGATTCCTATGAAAATTAAGGATTGCGAACTGATGTAAATAACATTAGAACATGCTCAGTGATCTCACTTTAAATAATCTAAAATATTTACATTGTATACAATTATAGAAACTTATAAATTTATTTTTTAACCTAAAATATATTTCTACATGACTAGAAAAAGCTGCTAAAGTGTAATAAACATATCTCCTAATTAGAGATTAAACACAAGAGGAGTAGTAAATGATTAAGAGATAATTAGCAGATGTTTTCACAGTTGTCTTATTCTCTACTTAGTCTATTTGCTGGCTTAGCAGTTTCAGAAAAGTAATAAATAATATTTTAGCTTCAGGAGGCTGTCGAATACTACCATAAAGGCAAAACATATCATCAAAACTGGGCTTGAAAAGCAACAGTTCAGTTCGGTTGCTCAGTCTTGTCCAATTCTTTGTGACCCCATGGACTGCAACACGCCAGTCTTCCCTATCCATCATCAACTCTCAGAGCTTGCTCAACCTCATGTCCATCAAGTTAGTGATGCCATCCAACCACCTCATCCTCTGATATCCCCTTCTCCTCCTGCCTTCAGTCTTTCCCAGCATCAGGATCTTTTCCAGTGAGTCAGTTTTTCGCATCAGGTAACCAAAGTGTTGGAACTTCAGACTCAGCATCAGTCCTTTCAATGAATATTCAGGACTGATTTCCCTTAGGATTGACTGGCATATCTCCTTGCAGCTCAAGGGACTCTCAAGAGTCTTCTCTAACACCACAGTTCAAAAGCATCAGTTCTTCGTTGTCAGTTTTATTTATAGTCCAACTCTCACATCTATAAATGACTACTAGAAAAACCATAGCTTTGACTAGATAGCTTTGACTTTACCAACTAGTTCTGTTGGTAAAGTATTGTCTCTGCTTTTTAATATGCTGTCTAGGTTGGTGATAGCTTTTCTTCTAAGAAGCAAGCATCTTTTAATTTTATGGCTGCATTCACCATCTGCAGTGATTTTGGAGCCCCCCCAAAATAGTCTGTCACTGTTCCCATTGTTTCCCCACCTATTTGCCATGAAGTGATTTGACTGGATGCCGAGATCTTCGTTTTTTGAATGCTGAGTTTTAGGCCAGTTTTTTCACTCTCCTCTTTAGTTCTTCTTCGCTTTCTGCTATAAGGGTAATGTCATCTGTGTATCTGAGGTTGTTGATATTTCTCCTGACAATCTTGATTCCAGCATGTGCTTTATCCAGCACAGCATTTCACATGATGTACTCTACATGTAAGTTAAATAACCAGGGTGATGATATAAAGCCTTGACATATTCCTTTCCCAATTTGGAATTGGTCTGTTGTCCCATGTCCAATTCTAACTGTTCCTTCCTGACCTGCATAAAGGTTTCTTAGGAGGCAGGTAAGGTGGTCTGGTATTCCCATTTTTTAAGAATTTTCTACAGTTTGTTGTGACCCACACAGTCAAAGGCTTTGACATAGTCAGTAAATGAGAAGTAGATGTTTTTCTGGAATTTTCTTGCTTTTTCTGTGATCCAATGGATGTTGGCAATTTGATCTCTGGTTCTTCCATCTTTCCTAAATCCAGCTTGAACACCTGGAAGTTCACAGTTCAGGTACTGTTGAAGCCTGGCTTGGAGAATTTTGAACATTATTTTGCTAGTGTGTGAGGTGAGTGCGAATGTGCAGTAGTTTGAACATTGTTTGGCATTGCGTTTCTTTGGGATTGGAATGAATACTGACCTTTTCCAGCCCTGTGGCCACTGCTGAGTTTTCCAAAATTGCTGGCATATTGAGTGCAACACTTTCACAGCACCATCTTTTAGGATTTGAAATAACTCAACTGGAATTCCATCATCTCCACTAGCTTTGTTCATAGTGAGGCACCTGACTTCACATTCCAGGATGTCTGGCTCTAGGTGAATGATCATACCACCATGGTTATCTGTGTCATGAAGATCTTTTTTGTATTGTTCTTCTGTGTATTCTTGCCACCTCTTCTTAACATCTTCTGCTTCTGTCAGGTCCCTACCACTTCTTTCCTTTGTTGTGCCTATCTTTGCATGAAATGTTGAAAAGTATATCCAACATAAAATAAGCTGTTTATCATGTGGGGAAAAGCCAATGAAATGAACATCTAGAAGTTTTCCTTCTCCCCATACCAACACCACATACTTCTCATGCCTAATTTTCCATAATGGAAAAAACTTTTCATACAGATATGTTCCCTTTGTTACTACTGTATTTCTAGTTTTCTAGATTCTATAGGACAGGAGGTGAGGCTCCAATCAAATCAGGGGAGCTAAACTCCAAATGAAACCAGATAGAAAGTTTGGATGTTGTTGTTCAACACTCGTAGAGATACATATAAAACTAATCTCACCTTCATCTCCCCTTAACTGTTGTTGTTGTAGAGTGGTACTTGGTATCTGGTATTGGTATCTTGGTATCAAACTCTTTTCATCCTAAACATAACTCTATGTATCTGTAGACAATCTCATATAGCTCTATGGCTTCAGCTACAAACCATGGGCTAGTCTGTCCAAAATCTCCCAGCCAAGGCTTATTCCAGAACTCTATACATTCATTTCCAATGAATTATCAAAAATCTACAACTAGAAGAGCCATAGATTATTCTGTCACATGATTTTCAAATTTACTTGCCTCAGCATCACCTGGACTGCTAGGACTGCTAGTTAAAACAGAATGGTGGGCTCATCTATAGAGTTTGTGATTCATTAGATCCTGAGAATCTGCTTCTAAAAATTGGAAGTGGATTAAAAATTTAAATGCAAAACTTAGAACTGTAAAATTCCTAGAAGAAAGCACAGAGAAAATGCAAATACCTAGAAGTAGGCATAGAGAAAATGCTCACTGACATTTATCTTGGCAAGGATTTTTCTGGAAAAAATACTGTAAGCAAAAAATAAATAAATAAACATGAGATGACATAAAACTAAAAAACTTATACATAGCAAAGAGTAAAATGAAAAAGAAACCCACGGGATGGGAGAAAATAAGAGTTAATATTCAAAATATATAGGAAACTCAAACAACTCAAGAACATGAAAGAAGTAATCTAATTTTTAAATGGCAAAAGCCCTGAATAGGTCTAAACAGTTATTTTTCATAGAAAACATGCAGATGGCCAATAGGTACATGAAAAGTTGTTCACATCATTAATCATCAGGGAAATGCAAATCAAAACCACAATGCAATATCACCTAATACTGAAGAAATTGTAAAGAAAAGGGAATCCTGCAGGACTATTAGTAAGATGGAAATTTTCACAGCCACTATGCAACATATTAAGAAGGTTCCTCAAAAAATCAAAAATAGAATTACCATATGTTACAGCCATGCCAGTTGTCAATATAAAGCCAAAGAAAATTACATCAAGATTATGAAGAGGGAGGTGTGGCCAAGATGGCAGAGTAGAAAGATCCCAAGCTCACTTCCTCCCATAGACACAGCAAATTTACAACTATATAAGAGCAACTATCAGTGATAACAACCTAAAGACTAGCAGAAAAGATTTTTCACAGCTAACAATATAAAGAATGGACTACAATGAGATATGTAGAAGAGGCAGAGTTGTGGTAGAGTGTAGACCCACAATCCTGTATAGGTGACGCATCAGTGAGAACAGAATCACAATTGCAGAGGTTCCCCTAAAGAGCAAGGCGTCTGAGGCCCACATTAAGATTCTCAACTAGGGATCCTATACTGGGAAGATGAGTCCTCTGAAATCTGGCTTTGAAGCCCAGCACAATTTGTGAACAGAAAAGCCAGAGGACTGTAGAAAATAAAGACTCCACTTTAAAAGGCACTTGCAAAAATCTCACATGCTCTGAGTCTTTAAAAGAAGCCAGGGTTAGATTTGTTGATCTTGGAGAACATCCCAGAAAGGCAGAAGAGAGCATGGGCTCCCCCTAGAAACACTCACAGTCAATTTTAGAAGCATGTTTAACTATGATGACATGAAGGCTGACAAGTGCCACTTGGAAATCCTTCCTCTATACTATTAGTGTCAAAGATTTAGAGGCCATCGGTGAGCTAGCACAGGTCCTGGGACTCCTTAGGCTGAGCACACAGCTGCCACAGGACCTGGCCCCACCTATCAGCAGGTCAGCTAGCCACCAGATGAGGCAAGGCTTGACAACCAATGAGGACAGGGTCAGCCCCACCTACCTGTATGCCTACTATAGTTGGTTCCACTACAAAAGAAGGGTCCACATAGCCCACAAAAGTGCTATCATAGAGCATATAGCTCTGGTAGTGCTAATGGGCCTATTGAATGTCTCCTAATAAGGCCATGTTTCAAGATTAAGGATATAACCAACCTATCCAATACATGAAAATAAACACAGAGAATTTGGCAAGATGAAGAGACAGAAGAAAAGAACAAGATAAATCACAGAAGAACTAAGTGAAGTAAAGATAAGTAATCAAGGGACTTTCCTGGAGAGCTAGTGGTGAAGAAAACATACTTCCACTGCAAGGGACACTGGTTCAACCCCTAGTCAGGGAACTAATATCCTGCATGCCCAAAGTGTAGCCAAAAAAGAAAAAACATAATCTAAACAATTATGGTTTCAAGGTAATGATCATAAAGCTGCACAACAAAATCAGGACAGGAATGGGTAAACATAGTGAGAAGTTGAAAAAAACCAATCAGAGCTGAAGAATAAAATAACTAAATAAAAAGTACAACAAATGAAGAGATGATGTAAGGGCATGGGTCAGTGAATTAGAAGGCAGAGTAGTGAAAATCACCCTAGCTGAAGTGGAAAAAAAATTTGAAGTGAAAAAAGTTGAAGAGACTAACATTCACATGATGAAGCTTGAAGAAGAAGAGAGAAAGAAAGAGACAGAGAACTTATTTGAAGAAATAATAATAAAATAATAACAATATTAATATTATATTCATTATGTTATATACTATAATATATATAATATTATATATTTAATATAATAATAGTAACAGAAACTTTCCTAATCTGGGAAAAGAAATATATAAGCAGATTCAGAAAACACAGTGAGTCCAAAACAAGATAAATCCAAAGAGATCCACACCCAAAAAACATTACAGTTAATAGAGCAAAAATTAAAGATTAAAGAGAGAAGCTTAAAAAGCAGCAAGAGAAGAGCAACTAATTACAGACAAGGGAACTCCCATTAAACTATCAGCTGACTTTTCAGCAGAGAACTTGCATGCCAGAGAGAGTGGCACAGAATATTCTAAGTGCTGAAAGAAACAAGCCCATAGCTAAGAATATTCTATTCAGAAGGTCTATAACTCAGACTTGAAGGAAAGTTAAAGAGTTTTAGAGATAAGCAAAAGCTAAAATAGTTTTCAGCCCCACTAAGTCAGCTTTAAAAGAAATGTTAAAGGAACTCTTTGAATGAAAAAAAAAAAATCAGAACTAGGAATATGAAAATTATAAAAAAGCTATCATGGTTAAAGGCAAGCATACAGTAAAGATAACAGATCACTTACACAGCTAGTAGGAAGAATAAAAGACAAAGGTAGTAAAATGAGCTACATACAAAGTAGTAAAGTGAATGACAACAGTTAGAAAAGGGATGCACAAAACCAAAAAAAAAAAAAAATAGTAATATGAAAAACATTAAACATGGGAGTGGGGGAGTAAAAATGAAGTGTTGTTAGAAGGTATTAGAACTTAAGAGATCACCAACATAAAATAATCAAACATTATATATATATATTTATGTGTATGTGTATAATATATATACACACATATATTATATGAACTATGATAACCATAATCCAAAAACCTATAACATATGTAATAGAGAAAAATAGAAAAAAAAATCCAAACATAACACTAAAGATAGTCATTCAATTACAAGCAAAGGATAGGAAACAAACTATAAAAACAACTGGAAAACAAATAACAAAACAGCAATAAGAATTGTTCAGTTGCTCAGTCAAGTCCAATAACGTGTGACCCCATGGACAGCAGCATGCCAGGCTTCACTTTCCTTCACCATCTCACAGAGTTTTCTCAAACTCATGTCTTTTGAATCAGTGATGCCATCCAACCATCTCATCCTCTGCCATCCCCCTCTCCTCCTGCCTTCATCTTTCCCACTATCAGGGGCTTTTCTAATGAGTTGGCTCTTCGCATCAGGTGGCCAAATTGTTGGAGCTTCAGCTTCAGCATCAGCCCTTCCAAAGAATATTCAGGATTGATTGTATTTAGGATTGACTGGTTTCATCTCCTTGCAGTCCAAGGGACTCAAGAGTCTTCTCCAGCATCACAGTTCAAAAGCATCAGTTCTTCAGCACTCAGCCTTCTTTATGGTCGAACGCTCAGATCCATACAGGACTACTAGAAAAACCATAGTTTTGACTATACAGACCTTTGTGGGCAAAGTAATGTTTCTGCTTTTTAATATGCTGTCTAGGTTGGTGATAGCTTTTCTTTCAAAGCAAGTGTCTTTTAATTTCATGGCTTCAGTCACCATCTGCAGTGATTTTGGAGCCCAAGAAAATAAAGTCTGTCACTATTTCCATTGTTTCCCCATCTATTTGCCAGGAAGGGATGGGATGAGATGCCATGATCTTCATTTTTTGAATGTTGTGTTTTAGGCCAGGTTTTCCACTCTCCTCTTTCACCTTCAAAAGAGGCTTCTTAGTCCCTCTTAACTTTCTGCCGTAAAGGTGGTTTCATCTGCATAGCTCAGGTTATTTATATTTCTCCTGACAATCTTGATTCCAGCATGTGCTTTATCCAGCCCAGCATTTCACATGATGTACTCTACATGTAAGTTAAATAATCCGGGTGATGATATAAAGCCTTGACATATTCCTTTCCCAATTTGGAATCAGTCTGTTGTCCCATGTCCAATTTTAACTGTTCCTTCCTGACCTGCATAAAGGTTTCTCAGGAGGCAGGTAAGATGGTCTGGTATTCCTGTCTCTACAAATTTTCCACAGTTTGTTGTGATCCACAAAGTCAAAGACTTTAGCATAGTCAATGAAGCAATAAGAACATACATATGAATAATCACTTTAAATAAAAATGGACTAAATGCTTCCATTAAAGGCATAAAGTGGTGATGATGGTGTAGTGATAAAAGTAGAAATACTAGCCAGCAGTAAGGAAGCTTTTGTGGTATGTGGTTAAAAAAAAAGAGAAAAGGTCAATGGAGATAGTGCTGAGGCTTTGGAAAATGTTTATATGACATTATTGCTCCACAAGTTTAAGATTTCAATTTTATCACTAATAAAAAAAATCTTAATAAAAAAGATGGGCTGGAAAAACTAAAAAATAAGACTCATCTGCATACTGCCTACATGACTCACTTCAGATCCAAAAACACACACAGACTGAAAGTGAGGGTACAGAAAAAGGTGTTTCATCAAAAAGATGAGAAAAAAAAAGCCAGGGTAACAATATTTTCAGGAAAAATAAGCTTTAAAATAAAGACTGGAAAAAGAGACTAAGAGGGACATTATATAAAGATCAAGGAAACTATCCAACAAAAATATATAATAATTGTAAATATATGTGTCCCCAACATAAGATCCCCTGAATACATACAGCAAATATTAACATAAATAAAGGGAGAAATTTACAGTAATCCAATAATAGCAGGGCTTTCCCTAGTGGCTCAGATGGTAAAGAATCTACCTTCAGTGCAGGAGATGCAGGATCAACCGCTGGGTTGGGAAGATACCCTGGAGAAGGGGAGGGTAATCCACTCTAGTGTTCTTGCCTGGAAAATACCATGGGCAGAGGAGCCTGTCAGGTTATAATCCATGGGATTGCAAAGTATCATCCATGACTGAGTGACTAACAGTTTCACACGCTTGTAAGAGTAGCAAATTTTAACACTCCACTTACATTGGTCTCCAGTGACATATTAGACCAGATGAACTTCATAGCTTTATATAAAACACTACATCCAAAAGTAACAGAATACATATTCTTTAAAATACATGAAGAATGAGACTTCCCTGACAGTCTGGTGGTTAAGAATACACACTCCCACAGCAGGAAGCAAGGGTTTAATTCTTGGTTGGTGAACTAAGACCCCACATACTGCACACTATGACCAAAAGTAAATGTACATTCTCCAGGAGAGACCACATGCTAGGCAACAAAACAAGTATCAATAAAATTAATACTGAAATCACATTAAGTATCTTTTTCAAAGAAAACAGTTTGAGACTAGATACCACCAATAAGAAAAAAACTCACAAACACATGGAAGCTAAACAAAAAGATACTTAACAGCCATTTGGTGACTGAAGAAATCAAAAAGGAAATTTTTAAAAAAACACCTGGAGATGTGAAATGATAACACAAAAACACAAAACCTATACAACATAGAAAAATCATAACTAAGAAAAAATTGTATATTGATGCCAGTCTACCACAGGAATTAAGAAAATCTCAAATAAATGATCTAAACCAAAAGGAGCAAGGAAAAGAATAAACAAAACTGAACAATAGTAGAAGAAAGAAAATAACAAAAATTGCAAAAGAAATAAATGAAATAGAGAATAAAGCAATAGAAAAATCAATAAAACCAAGAGATGAGTTCTCTGAAAAGATAAACAAAATTGATAAAATTTTAGTCAAACTAATGAAGAAAAGGGAGAGGGCCCAAATCAATAGAACAGGGGACCTTACAACTGAAACTAGAAATACAAAGGCTCATAGGAGATTGCTATGAGCAACGGTACAACAATA
The DNA here is from genome assembly GCF_963930625.1 of Muntiacus reevesi. NCBI lineage: Eukaryota > Metazoa > Chordata > Mammalia > Artiodactyla > Cervidae > Muntiacus > Muntiacus reevesi. The sequence goes on along the minus strand of NC_089252.1, from coordinate 157,257,982 downwards.
AAAAGAACAATCTAAAAAGTGGATAAATTACTATAAACATACAATTTCCCAAGAATGAATTCTGAAGGAATAAAAAATATATCCAGCAATGAAATTACATTAGAATAAAAAACTCCCCAAGAAACAAAAGTTCAGGACCAGATATTTTCACAGGGGAATTCTACCAAACATTTAAAAAAGAGTTAACATTTGTTCTGACCTACCTTTTGAGAAACCTGTATGCAGGTCAGGAAGCAATGGTTAGAACTAGACATCGAACAACAGAGTGGTTCCAAATAGGAAAAGGAGTATGTCAAGGCTGTATATTGTCACTCTGCTTATTTAACTTACATGCAGAGTACATCATGAGAAACGCTAGGCTGGAAGAAGCACAAGCTGGAATCAAGATGGCCAGGAGAAATATCAATAACCTTAGATACGCAGATGACACCACCCTTATGGCAGAAAGTGAAGAGGAACTAAAAAGCCTCTTGATGAAAGCAAAAGAGGAGAGTGAAAACGTTGGCTTAAAGCTCAACATTCAGAAAACTAAGGTCATGGCATCCGATCCCATCATGGGAAATAGATGGGGAAACAGTGGAAACAGTGACAGACTTTATTTTGGGGGTTCCAAAATCACTGCAAATGGTGATTACAGCCATGAAATTAAAAGACACTTACTCCTTGGAAGGAAAGTTATGACCAACCTAGATAGCATATTAAAAGGCAGAGACATTACTTTGCCAGCGAAGGTCCGTCTAGTCAAGGCTATGGTTTTTCCAGTGGTCATGTATGGATGTAAGATTTGGACTATAAAAAAAAGCTGAGCACTGAAGAAGACTCTTGAGAGTCCCTTGGGTTGCAAGGAGATCCAACCAGTCAATCCTAGACAAAATCAGTCCTGAGTGTTCATTGGAAGGACTGATGTTGAAGTTGAAAGTCCAATACTTTGGCCACCTGATGTGAAGAGCTGATTCATTTGAAAAGACCCTGATGCTGGGAAAGATTGAAGGCAGGAGAAGAAGGAGATGACAGAGGATGAGAAGTTTGGATGGCATTACCGACTCAATGGAGATGAGTTTGAAAAAACTCCGGGAGTTGGTGATGGACAGCGAGGCCTGGCGTGCTGTGGTCCATGGGGTCGTGAAGAATCAGACATGACTGAACTGAACTGAATGAATCCTCAAAGCAACTATAACATAGGAGTTAAATTTATTCATGAGTCTCAGATGTGCAAAATCAAGTAGCTATGTTTGTTTCCAAACTTGATTTCATTTTGTTTAGAGCTTAATTCCTATTGAAAAATTAACTTGACAAAGTTATTTCTGTTTTTTCTGGCTTTAAATAATGTCTATGAGTGGGAGAGGGTGCTTTCTCTTCTGAATAAATGCTAAAAACTGTCAAAGTTTAAAATTTCTCACAAGATTTTTGTCTTTTCTCTCAAAGTATATCCCGCATACACCTGTTTCCCAAAATGACTTCTAGTTTTGGGAGGAATTGCATAGCTCCCTTTGGGAAGGGAGAAGAATGAGAGTGTGGTCTCTAGTCTCATATCTTCTTAGACATCCATATGATTATGAGTCCTGTTTACCACAAATTGTACAAAGTAAATTTAAATTTTTTTTTAAAAAAACTGCAAAATAGAGTCCAATAAATTTTCAAAAATATGTAGCAAAAAAGGAGTGATGGATAATATGAAGAAAAAAGATCCAGAATTTGTCAATAAGTTCTGAACACCGATTAAAGAAAGTCCCTAAAATAGAGAACAAAGGGGAACAAAAACGGCACTACAGAAAATCAAGGTCCAAATATAAAACAAAATTAAATGCAGCATTATTTTAAATAATTGGAAGCATATCTTTGCAATAGAAGAGAAGAATTGTAATCAATGTATCCTGTGGTCACAAATTAAATTTTATGCATTTTGTTATAGTAATATCATTTTCTGTACCATTGCCCAGCATTTGATTTAACATATGGAAAAAACTTGGAAGATTGGGTGTGGTTTCTGAACAGAAAACAAATTTTAATAACCTTTAATGTACTCATTCTCTCAGTGATGGCCTACTTTTTGCAACTCCAGGGACTGTAGTCCATTAGGCTCCTCTGTCCATGGAATTTTCCAGACAAGAAAACTGGAATCGTTTGCCATTTCCTTCTCCTAATAACCTATATAACATAAAGCAAAATCTTCACTGATTTTGCTGTAAAATCTACCTTATATTAGATGATATAGAAGGGATCAGACAAAAGAAGAAAGATGCCAATATATATGTATATCTTACACAATGGAATGTGAAAACACCTCATGGAAATAAAGAAAGTAAGAGACAGAGAATCAAAGTTTCTTTTAAAATTACCAAGTTAGTAACTGAGTAATATAAGAGTAATATAATCTTTTTTTTTTTTTTTTTTTTATAATCTTTAGATATAGACAGGAAGAAGTAGAAGGAGACAGGAGTCAGTGAAACCAAAGCCTCATCTTTCACAACAGAACTTCCATCAATGTTATCTATTTTACACTTATATGTAAATTGATAATTATTTATTGGTGAAGTAAAAATAGAAAGATAGTTATATTTTCTGGTTCACTGAAGTAATCACCAAAAGGCAAAAACAGAAATTACCAAAGAGTTTACCTCTAAAGTATATATTTGAAGAAAAGGTAGGGGTAAACAAGAGTTTATTGCTTTTTATTGTTTATGGAATTAAATTTAAAATTTTAAATTAGTGAAAAGGAGAAAAGAAAATGGAAATGAATTGAGGAAATAAAAAAGCAAACCAAGAGTAAATGTACTTTAAAAAATATCAGTGTTTCCTATAAAATGGTTGATGCAGCAATTCTGTGTTTTAATGCTAATTTCTTTAAGTTTCCTGCTAATTCTTAGTGGTTTTTTTAAAAAATATCAGTGAAATGGAAAATGATGATCAAAATAAATCTTGTTTTCTTCCACTTCATATTATTTTAGGAATAAAGATGTAGGTTCTTTTGTCACTTGAAAGAACAACTTCAACTGTTCCATAGAATTATTGACAACCTGTCTTCTACCATAAGGGTTTCTTTTTATACAGCAGCATGAAATTGCAATTCTGAGGTCTAATTTTCTATCTTTTCCTTTTCTTCTTCTTCCTTAAAAAAATACATGCTCTTAGTCAGAAATTGAATTTCTACTTGGGTTCACCTCTACTCCTTAGAAAGAAGCTTTTTTTTTTTTTTTCTTTTTTGAGGAATGTAATGGGTTTCTGTTATCTTGAGTCACATTAATAAGCAGTTCAGTACAGCTCCCACGGATAGTGTCTTAAACATACAAAATAATAAAGGAGAAAGCAAAAAAAAAAGTGAAATGAAGTCGCTCAGTCGTGTCTGACTCTTTGAGACTCCATGGAGTATAGCCTACGAGGCTCCTCTGTCCTTGGGATTTTCCAGGCAAGAATACTGGAGTGGTTTGCCATTTCCTTCTCCAGGGGATTTTCCCGACCCAGACGTCAAACCAGTATCTCCTGCATTGCAGGAGCCACCAGAGAAGCCCCCAAAAAAGATAAAAGTCAGTTAATTTCTGACATTTCTGACAGAAAATATTTTACAATATATTTTATAATACTTATAATGTAATATAAATACTTATAATATACATAATATTAGATATTTTATAATATTTTCTGACAATACAGACTATAAAAATAGTCTGATCTTATTTTTGTATGTATCTTAATACATCAAAGCTTAGGGAATGACTTCTAATGATTGATCTAGAGTATACTAGATCAAAAAGTATACTCTGGCACAAGAGATTAAAAAACAATTGTCAGTAAATAATGGATTTTATTTTTTTTAATTAGGTTTTTAATCAAACCAAATCAGGTCCTTCAAATCAACAAAGTCTAGTGGCAATTCACATAAGCTTTGACCAGGGAAAACACCAAAATAACATAAATGGCTAGCAATATCATTGAAAAGATACTTGTAGTTGATAAAATTGAAAGATAATCAAAGATTAAATACTAATAGAACACAAACAAGCCTCAAAATACCTGGGACATTTGAAACTATTTCTGAAATAGTCAAGAAGAGATAAGAGTGAGATGGGCCCTTGAAAGCACTTAACAATTTCACCCCACCTCATTTTACCACAGGTAAAAATTTGGAGAACGTGGGAAATTACAAAGTCTCACACAGTCAAATCTGAGAAACTACATCTCACTCCTGTAAAGAAATACTAAGACCTCAAGTCTCTTTGTCCTCCTGTTCTATTGAACAACTCTCTAGCTATTGCCCTAATTTCCCAGCCTGATTCTTGAGCAAGGTCTGCATGCCTTGCTGCAGCTTCCTCATCACTCTTTCAGGTTTGGTTCTTTGTAGTACTCTAACAACCTCTACTTTCTTTACTCTTTCTCACTAAAGTTACTAGTGGCCTCTCACTGGCCAAGTATATAGTCTATCTTTCAGTTCTTATTGTTTCTGTACTTTGGGTATTATTATCCACTCTTTTCTTGAAGTTGAATTTTCCTTGAAAAGGTTTCTCTTTTGCTGGTTCCCTAACTCTATGTTCTTTCATTTGAAAAATAATTGTTGAGATTCTATTATGTGCCAGACACTTACAAATTCTGTGAATACAGTAATAAATTAAACAGTCAGTGCTTAATCTCATGGTATTTACATTATAAAGAAGGACATAGAGAAATAAGTAAAATACTTAGTCTACTATAAAATGAGAACTGCTAAGAATAACAAAAATAAAATGGGGAAATTGGGATAAAGAGTTCAAGTAGTTTGGAGTTGTAATTTTAAAGAAAGTAGCCAGAAATGTGATATTTGATATTGACTAAAAACCTGAAAGAAGTTAGGGAGTAAACCATGTAGATTTCTGGGGGAAGATCAATCCAGGCAGAGAAAACATAATTTCAAAGCCCTGAGGCAGCAATGTCTGGGGTATATTAGAAGGACTTCAAGACCAGTGCGATTGGTACCGAGCAAATACAGGGCAGAGAAATAGAAATTGAATGAAGACAGTTATTTGGGAACAGACTATATAAGGCCTTGTATGATCATTGGAGGGTTTCCCTGATAGCTGAGTTGGTAAAGAATCTGCCTGCAATGTGGGAGACCTGGGTTCAATCCCTGGGTTGGTAAGATACCCACTCCAGTATTCTGGCCTAGAGAATTCCATGGACTGTATAGTCCATTGTGTCACAGTCAGACATGACTAACCGTCTTTTACTCCAACTGAGACAAGAACTCTTTGGGGGATTTTAGCAGAGAAGTGACATAGACTATTTTAACAGGATAATTCTAGCTGCTCTTTTGGAATAGAATGAAGGAATTCATGGGTTGAAGGAAGATCAGTTTGGATTGCCATATTCCAGATGATAAATATTAGTAGTTTTCAATCAAGGTGGTAGCAGTGAGATGATAAGAAGTAATTAAATTCTGGATGTACTTTTTAGGTAGAACTGACAGGGTTTACTGCTTTTTAGCCTAAGTAATCAGAAGAATGGAGTTGTCATTTGCTGAGATGGAGAAGACTCAGATGAAGTACGTTTCAGTGAATGATGATAATAAAATGTCAGATGATGATAAAATATTTGTATTTGTTGAAAGAATGAATATCAACCATTCACTGATGACTCCCTAGTATGTTATCCCAATTTTATTTCTTCCTAAGCTTCCGGAGTTACCATAATGGCTATGAGATTTTCATTTAGATGTACTACAGATTCCTCAAACCCAATATACACGAAAAGAACTGTTAATATTGCTTTATAAAACAACATGGCCCCTCATTTCCTCTGAAATAACTGGAATGGTCATTTACTTAGCCATCCAGATCATAAATCTAAAAGTCATCTTGCATTCAATTTTTTCACAACCCATATCCCACTGGTTACCTATCTTGCCAATTCTAAATATATCTGAGCTTTATCCCTGGTACTTTGCTTTAGTTCAGCTTCTCAATTTTTATTTCAAAAGGATCGTACTTACTCTTCTTGACTCTATTCTAGCCTCCTTCAATTTATTCTCCTCTTCATATTCAGAATAATCCTTCCACAAAGCAAATCTGATAACATTAACATGCCTTCTAAAGTTTTGCATGCCCTTTCACTTCCCACTGGATCGAGCAGAAACGAAAGATCAATTCAGTCGATGTTTAGTCAGCCCTGTACATTTGCTAAGTAAATTTGAAACTGTTTTCAACATTTAAAATGAGAATATTTGGTGTACAAAAGTTATCACTCCACTTGAAAAATTCAAGTGTCTTGTAACACCCCGGGTGGACAGGGAGGCCTGGCGTGCTGCGATTCATGGGGTCTCAGAATCAGGCACGACTGAGCAACTGAACTGAACTGAAGTGTAACACTGGACACAAATTTCCACATAGCCACCACGTGGAGCTGAACACCACTACTTCCTGTAGACTGGGAATGCCCTGAGCTCCAGCCCCAGCCCATGTCACTCACTTAGGTTATATAACCGGTTATTTTACTTTTTATAAAAAGCAAAATTTGAATACTTTTACATGGCACACAAAGTCATCTAACAGTTATGCATCTTCAGGGCAACCTTTCTGGAATCATCCTCTTCCAGATGGCCCTCTCACCTTCTGATGCCCGTCTCCAACTGACCTCATACTGCATATCATGACAAATGTATGCAGTTCTCCAAACACACCATGATCTCTGGTTTCCCTCCAGCTCCACATGCCGTTCCCTCTATCTGGAATGCCTCTGAGCACCTTGAAACTCCTAATCATCCATCCAAGAAGAGACAGGTCCTGATGGGCCGGCAGGCTCATGTCTTGTGCCTTGGTTAGATTAGCAAAGGGTTGAGTCAGTAGGTCTGAATCAGCAAAATAAAATACTCCCAGATGACACCAGCAGCTAACCTTCAGAGGTTCTGCCTTTCTAACAAGGTTACAAATTGTTGCATAGTGGCAGGCTACTCCTCAGACCCTATAAACACATAGTTAGAGGGCTGGAGCCTCTTTCAGTTGGAATCGTCACCATCACACATGCAGCCAAGCTTTGGCCTCAACCGTGGGTCAGTGAGAAATCAGCAGTTTGCATGTTTTCCACTAATGTTCTGCATGTTAAGATTCCTCCCAATATCTCCCTTTAAAATATCTGCTCCATGCAGTGATCGTGGTGTGTGTTCATGATCCCTTGGCACAACAACTTGAATTTCCTGCCCAAATCTTAGTTTATAAAGCTTTTCCTGATTTCCCCAGGAAGACTCAGATCTTTACTCAGGGAGTGGCACTTTGCTCATTCTCTTAGAGTTCACCCTAACACTTACAAGATTTATCAGTTCCAATGTAACTCTTTTTGTGACTTCATACTTTATACATCTTTATAATACTACTCTAGGCACAAAACAGAAATTCAATAAATGTTCGTGTGAATTTCCTGAATATCAACGGCGTCACTCAGATAACAATACAGTAGTTATTCACAAGATAAGCAGTGAGTCTTTCCATCTAAGTTATTAATAACTGAAATTGATCTGGGAGCGCCTGAAGGTACAGCATCTTGAAGCAGAAATTTGTTCCCCGACTGGCAATCAAATCCCGGTTGGGATGGTGAAAGTACCGAATCCTATCCACTGGACCACAAGGGTTAGCAGACTTGAGGCAGAACCTCTGTTCTTGTCTTCCTTGAGAAAGAATTCAGCAAAGAGGCTTCCTTGATGGTTCAGTGGTAAACAATCCACCTGCAATGCAGGAGATGCAAGAGACCTGGGTTCAATCCCTGTGTTGGGAAGAATCCCTGGAGGAGGAAAGAGAAACTCACTCCAGTGTTCTTGCTTGGGAAAGAACAAGCCAGGCTACAGTCAATGGGGTAGTTAAAATCATTTATAAGGGGGACAGTTTTCCAGATTATCTCTGACCAATTACCTGGCTCGTGTCCATATTTGATCTCACTCAGGGCCTTCCCTGATATGCATGTGTGTCTTGTAGCCAATATGGATTCCAGCACAAGGGTTTCTGGAAGGTTGGCAGGACATAATATAGGCTGGCGTCTCCTCCATTCTCTGACCCCTCAAGATCCTTTCTGTTCAGGTGTGATCTGAGAGGTCACCTTGACGCCAAGGATGATAATAATGTGGCCTCCTTATACTGAAACAGGGTCCAGCTCCTGTCTGTTTCTGCCTTATCTTTATTTTGAAGTGTCTACAGGAGACAAATTCCAACTGCTCAGTCAGGGGCCCAGCTATCTCCTTTCTCAAAATCAATGGCATTAGGTTTCATTTCTTAGTTTCATTTCTTTTTATTCTTTATGAAATAAGCTTATGGAGTTATTATAAAAGTTACTTTCAATAAGACATCTAAAAAGTACCTAGCAAAGTGTGGGTGCTCAGAAAAAGGGTACTCTGCGGGCAGGCAACATTTGAAGTAGTTGAATACAAATGCTTTAGAATTAAACAAGTTTCCAGACTTGGAGCTGAAACAGTGCATAGTCCAAAATAGGCACTGTTGAAATGAATGGACAAGTGAATAGGCAAATCCTGGCTCTGCTTATTACTCTTGGGTTGCCACCAATCCTTTGCACTCACTTCCTCTCTACCTGAAGCAATCTTTCCCCAGATGTATTCCCTAATAAGTAATTAAGTGTCAGTTGCTCAGTCATGTCTGACTCTGTGATCCTATGGACTGTAGCCCACCAGGTTTCTCTGTCCATGAAATTCTTCAGGCAGGGATAATGGAGCGGGTTGCCTTTCCCTTCTCCAGGGGATCTTCCTGACCCAGGGATTGATCTGCATTGGCAGGCAGATTCTTTACTATCTTAGCCACCCGGGAAGCCCATATTCCCAAGGCTCTGTTCAAATGTATTGAGAGGTCTTCCTGGACAACATAAATGAATTGGAAACCTGGCATTCCCTTTCCTCCTTACTCTACTTTTAACTTTCCCATTTCCCATCTTCCACAGCGCTATACAGGGAGTTCTCCAGATGAGACTTCAACTCAAAAGATCAGGGACTTTATATCCTTTGTCTACTTCTCTATCTCCATTAACAACAGCATCTGCATGAATGAATCTTGAAGAATCTCGTCATGACGCCTCTTCCTTATCTGTAAAGTAATGGGGAAGAAATAAACGTACAAAAGCTTTCTAAATGAAACTTTATATGATCCATTTCTCTGAGCTCTTAGCCCACTGAACTCAAGAAGGAGCCTTCTTCTTCTATAATTGAGTTCAAATTCTGTGTTGCCAGACAAAACTAGTTGGACTCACCCTCCATATCATGCTGAAGAAGCTCTTATCCAGAGTTACTCTGAGCTGTTAAGCTGGTGGTTAAATCATGCAGTGTGAATGATTTGTGTTTTCATATAGCTAAGGATTTTATGATTGTGATGAATCCAGAGGCTCACTTGGACCAAGTGACTCACTTTGCAGATAAGAACCGTAAAAGAGCCGAGGGCCCAAATGACTTAGTCAGGATGACACAGTTAGTGGCAGCGCCGGGAAAAAAGCTCAGATTGTGGGATCCTACTCCACACTCATTATAGTTAAGTGATGGTTCTGTGTCATTAAAAGGGCTACACCAGGATTTAAATATCTTCCTCTGATTCTGAGTCTACTCCTTTTTCTACCATAACATCTTCATGGCTACAGTCTTGCTAAGGGCCCTGCCAACTAAACCCACCTGAGTAGAAACCTATCTCATTCTTCCAGCAACCAAACATCTCCTTGAAAGCAAGCAGGACCCTGTGAGGCCTCTTGAGAACAAATCCTCTCCATACCCCTTACTTTGTTTGTAGGAAAAAAAGCTTCAGACTCCTCAACCTTCCCTGAATACCAAACGGCAGGTTTAAACAGTTGCTCATCAAGGAAGTAACAAAAGGCAGAATCAAAAAAGGAGCAATCAAGAAACCATAGTGCAGTGATTAAAGCAGTATCTTAGCTCCTCTCCAAGGGATATGTATGTAACAATATCTTCGTGTTCTGCTGGAACTAAGGCTCCCACCCAGAAGGAGGATGGCAACTTCAGGCTGAGCACAAGATTCCAGGGGCACTGCGCTGGTACCTCACCACCAATCACTCAGAAGAAAGTCACACAGCACGCAGTGCTCACCCCAAATTTTGTCTATAACACCCTGTCCCCCAAAACCACTTGGGAGTGCAGGTATGTTGAGCACAGGCCACCTGTTGCTTTAATTGGCCCTGCAAGAAATCTTTCTCTGCTCCAAACTCTAATGTTCCCCTTTGTTTAGCCTCACTGTGCATCAGACACATGAACTTGTGTTCAGTAATACCCTAACTAGCTAAGATGGAATTAGTGACAAGATGCAGGCTGAATTCACCGAGTTCGGAAGTAATTCTCCCTTGTCATCTAGTCTACAAATTTTGCTCCTTAGGGTTTCATGGAAGATGTTGTTGTTGTTGTTAAGTCCCTAAGTTATGTCCAACTCTTTGTGACCTCATGAACTGCAGTGTGCCAGGGTTTCATGTCCTTCACCATCTCCCCGAGTTTGCTCAAAGTCATGTCCATCGAGTCAGTGATGCCATTCAACCATTTCATCCTTTGTCAGCCCCTTCTTTCTTTTGCCCTCAATCTTTCCCAACATCAGGATCTTTTCCAAAGAGTCAGCTCTTCTCATCAGGTGGCCAAAGTATTGGAGTTTCTGCTTCAACAGTAGTCCTTCCAAGGAATATTCAGGGTTGGTTTCCTTTAGGACTGACTGCTTTGATCTCCTTGCTGTCCAAGGAATCCTTAAGAGTCTTCTCCAGCACCACAGTTCAAAAACATCAATTCTTCAGTACTCAGCCTTCTTTATGGTCCAGTCCATATATCTGTACATGACTACTGGAAAAAACCATAGCTTTGACTATACAGACCTTTGTTGGTAAAGTGATGTCTGCTTTTTAACACACTATGTTTGTCATAGCTTTTCTTTCATGGAGCAACATTCATTTAATTTTGTGACTGCAGTCACCATTCTCAATGATTTTGGAGACCAAGAAAATGATATCTGTCACTATTTCCAATTTTTTCCCATCTATTTGCCATGAAGTGATGAGACCAGATGCCATGAGCTTCATTTTCTGAATGTAGAGTTTTAAGTCAGCTTTTTCACTCTCCTCTTTTCAATTTTATCAATAGGTTTTTTAGTTCCTCTTTGCATTTTGACAGTAGGGTGGTATCATCTGCATATCTGAGGTTGTTAATATTTCTCCTAGCAATCTTTATTCCAGCTTGTGCTTCATCCAGTCTGACATTTTCGCATGATTTCTCCATATAAATTAAATAAGCAGGATGACAATATACAGATTGATGTACTCCTTTCCCAATTTTGAAGCAGTCTGTTGTTCCATGTAAGGTCCTAACTGTTGCTTCTTGACTTGCATACAGGATTCTCAGGAGGCAGGTAGGGTGATCTGGTATTCCCACCTCTTTCAAAATTTTCCACAATTTATTGTGATCTATACAGTCAAAGGCTTTAGCTTAGTCAATGAAGCAGAAGTAGATGTGTTTTTGGAATTCCCTAGCTTTTTCTATGATCCAACGGATGTTGACAATTTGGTGTCTGGTTCTTCTGCCTTTTCAAAATCCAGCTTATACATCTGGAAGTTTTTAGTTCACTGACTCTTGAAGCCTAGCTTGAAGGCTTTTGAGCATTACCTTGCTAGCGTGTGAAATGAGTGCAATTGTGAGATAGTTTGAACATCCTTTGGCATTACTCTTCTTTGAAACTCAAATGAAAACTGACCTTTCCCAGTACCTTTGCCATTTCTGAGTTTTCCAAATTTTCTGGCATATTGAGTGCAACACTTAACAGAAGCATCTTTCAGGATTTTAAATAGCTCAGCTGGAATCCCATCACCTCCACTATCTTTGTTCCTAGTAATGCTTTCTAAGGCCTACTTGACTGCACATTCCAGGATGTCTGGCTCTAGGTGAGTGACCACAACATTGTGGTTATCCGGGTCATTAAGACCTTTTTTGTATAGTTTTTCTGTGTATCCTTGCTACCTCTTAATCTCTTCTGCTTCTGTCAGGTCCTTGCCATTTCTGTCCTTTATTGTGTCCATCTTTACATGAAATGTCCCTTGGTATCTTTAATTTTCTTGAAGTGGTCTTTATCTAGTCTTTCCCATTCTGTTGTTTTCCTCTATTTTTTTTTTTTTTGCATTGGTCACTGAGGAAGGCTTTCTTATCTCTCCTTGATATCCTCTGGAACTCTGCATTCAGTTGGGTATATCTTTCCTTTTCTCCTTTGCCTTCCCTTTCTCTTCTTTTCTCAGCTATTTGTAAGGCTTCCTCAGACAACTACTTTTCCTTCTTGCACTTCTTTTCCATGGGACTGGTTTTAGTCATCACCTCCTGTACAAAGGCATGAACCTCCATCAATATTTCCTCAGGCACTCTGTCTACCAGATCTAGCCCCTTGAATCTATTTGTCACTTCCACTGTATAATCATAAGGGGTTTGATTTAGGTCATATCTGAATAGCCTAGTGGTTTTTCCTACTTTCTTCAATTTGAGCTGGATTTTGCAATAAGGAGCCGATACTCTGAGCCACAGTCAGCTCCTGGTCTTGTTTTTGGTGACAGTATAGAGCTTCTCCATCTTCGGCTACAAAGATTATAATCAATCTGATTTTGGTATTGACCATCTGATGATGTCCATGTGTAGAGTAATCTCTTGTATTGTTGGAAGAGAGTGTTTGCTATGACCGATGTGTTCTCTTGGCAAAACTCTGATAACCCTGGTCCAGCTTCATTGTTTTCAAGGCAAACCCCCCCTGTTACTCCAAGTATCTCTTGACTTCCTACTTTTGCATTCCAGTCCCCTATGATGAAAAGGACATATTTTTTTGGTGCTAGTTCTAGGAGGTCTTGTAGGTCTTCACAGAATCCTTCAACTTCAGCTTCTTTGGCATCAGTGGTTGGGGCATAGACATGGATTACTGTGATGTTGAATGGTTTGCCTCGGAAACAAATGGAGATCATTCTGTCATTTTTGAGATTGCACCCAAGTATGGCATTTTGGACTCTTTTGTTGACTATGAGGGCTACTCCATTCCTTCTAAGGAATTCTTGCCCACAGTAGTAGATATAATAGTCATTTAAATTAAATTAGTTTATTCCCATCCATTTTAGTCCACTAATTCCTAAAATGTCAATGTTCACTCTTGCAATATCCTGTTTGACCACTTCCAGTTTACCTTGATTCATGGATCTAACATTTCAGGTTCATTTGCAGTACTGTTGTTTACAGTTTTATATGACTTTGCTTTCACCACCAGTGAACCAGTGAGTTGCTCAGTCATGTCCGACTCTTTGCAATCCCATGGACTGTAGCCTATCAGCTTCCTCCACCCATGGAATTTTCCAGGCAAAAGTACTGGAGTGGGTTGCCATTTCCTTCTCCAGGGGATCTTCCTGACCCAGGGACTGAACCCAGGCCTCCCACATTGCAGGCAGACTCTTTACCGTCTGAGCTACCAGGGAAGCCACAGACATATCCACAGCTGGGTGTCATTTCTGCTTTGGCTCAGCCTCTTCATTCTTTCTGGAGCTATTTCTCCACTCTTCCCCAGTAGTATATTGGACACCTCCTGTCCTGGAAGGTCATCTTCCATGTCATACCTTTTTGCCTTTTCACAATGTTCATGGGTTTCTAAAAGTAAAGATACTGGAGTGGCTTGATAATTCCATCTCCAGTAGACCACATTTTGTCAGACCCTGACTAGCAGGGACATATCCGTCAGTCTCTCCACAAGCCCAGTGCCCTGGTTGGCCCACAGCGGGTCCTCTTTGGGGCCAAGGTGGAGGTCCTGCTGGCGTTTCTGGGAAGGGGATCCTGGAACGTCTGGATCCAATGCTGAGGCTGCCCATGAGCGGGAGGGCACTGCAGTCTCACTGCTGCCGCTGGCTGCCCGGGACATGAGGGTACATGATTCTTGCCAAATCAAAGTCCTCAAATTTCCTGTGGCTGCTAGATAGGAACTTCAAAAATTATGAATTTTCTGTCTTAAGATGGCTACTCAATTTAACCATGGCAACTGATTTAATCAAGTGGTAATTCTATTTTAAAAGACTCTAGTTCTACCAATGCTATTGTCAACTTAAAAAAAAAAAAACACAACATGAGAGTTGGGAGTTAAGTTTTATTTGGTGCAAAATGATTGCAGCCCAGGAGACAGTGCCTCAGATAGCTCTGAGAAACTGCTCCAAAAAAGTGGGGGACTGGGGGCGGGGGGAGGTCACTACATATGTAATTTTGAAGGGGGGAGTTCATGCAATCAAGCGTATATCTTTGCAGGTTTCTGCTAGTCTGAAGGAGCAGATGTCACCACGAAGGAATTCAGTGCTCTTCTAGATATGAGACAAGCAAGAATTGATCTAATAAAATCAGCTCCTGAAAATACTTAACTATCTGAAGACCCGTTCTGCTGGTTTTCCAGAGCACAGTGTAACTCATTCCTCATCTCTACCCTAAACTCCCTTCAGAGTGTATTGAAGGTCAGCAGCTGCAGCAGCGCATGAGGTAGACGGCTTTCCAGGTGGCGCTCGTGGTAAGGAACCCATCTGCCAATGCAGGAGACATTAGAGACACGAGTTCAATCCCTGGGTAGGGAAGATGCCTTGGAGAAGGGCATGGCAGCCCACTCCAGCATTCTTGCCTGGAGAATCCAAGCAGAGTGGATCTGGTGGGCTATGGTACATGCGTCACACAGAGTTGGACATGACTGAAGCGACTTTGCATGCACGCGCACAGAGGTAGATGGCAAGTGCCAATTTGTAGTTGACACAATTTAACCTTCCTCACTCTTATCTTCTGTTGGAATTCAGTTCCAAATCCACTCTAATGTTCATGGGCAGTGAGAATTAATCAGTTTTTCCCACTCACACCAACTTCAAGTCAGAAATAAATATATACTGCTCTTCACCCATAATCACCAAATTGTAGAGGACATCACTGCCCCCTGGTGTAAAAATTAAATATTGTTTCTGAGACTGTTATAAAGAGCAAAATCTAAGGACAAAAACTCTGCAAGTTCAACAGGGAAAAAAAACTTAACACTTTAGAAACCTACAAGTTAAAAAGGTCATAGGAGCTTAGTCACTTTTATTCAATTTCTTTTTTTTCCCCTCACTAAACGTCTCAACCACTGATTTAGCCTCTGTGCTGACATGACACTCAGTCATGTCCAACTCTTTGCAGCCCCATAGACTGCAGCCCCTCAAGTTCCTCAGGAGACCCTGGTTCTATTCCTGGGTTTGAAAGATACCCTGGAGTAGGGATAAGCTACCACTCCAGTATTCTTGGGCTTTCCATGTGGCTCAGACAGTAAAGAATCCGCTTGCAATGTGAATGACCTGGGTTCCAACCCTGCATTGGGAAGATCCCTTGGAGGAGGGCATGGCAACCAACTCCAGGCATTCTTGCCTGGAGAATCATACATTGTATGATTTATATATATATTTCATATATATATGATTCATATATATCTTGATTTAGCCTCAGTCACCTTAATTAATTCATCTTCAAATGGTCTCTACAATAAGAACCTTAAAAGAAAATGAAGTGTCTGAAAATGAAAATTTAGTGTCTGAATTGAAATGTGCTATCAATGTTAAACTACCCTAGGTTTACAAAAACAGTGAAAAAAGAATATAAAATATCTCATCAATTTTTTATATTGGTTGTATGCTGAGATAATATTTTGCATAAGTTGTGCTAAATAAGGTATATTATTAAAAACAATTTTACCAAGACTTCCCTGGTGATCCAGTGGTTAAGACTCTGCCTTGCAGTGTGGGGGATGGCGTGCAATGAAAGATCCTGCGTGACAAAATGAAAATCCTGCATGCTGCAACTAAAACCCAACAGAGCCAAATAAATAAGTAAATTTGTTTTTTTTTAATTAATTTCACTTCTCCTTTTTACTTAATTTTGAAGTAGCTGCTAAAAATTTTTAAATTATGTATGCTGCTCGCATCATGTTTCTATCAGACAACACTGGCTTAGAAGAATTCTCCATAAAACAAATGAGTTGAAACCCTGCTCACATTTCGCATATTTCCTCACCTGACTCTTACCCAGCAGGAGCCCTCTCCACACAAAGGTCAGATCTGTATTTGGTCTCAGTTTCCCATCAGTGTCATAGGGTTCTCCTCATATGTTTACAGTTAGAGTTAAGGTCATCATCTGATATAAGTAGCAAGGCTGCAAAAGGGAAAATATGCCTCAAATAGATTAACTAGCTCTGATAAACGTGCCTTGTCATAGTTCCCACAGATACAATAACACAATGTCTAAATTATCTTAGCAGCAGAATTTAATAAGCAAATACTGGGTATTCTCAAATAGTAACATAAATAAGAGAATACACAAACCAAAAATTAATAATAGTGCTTGTCCTCTATACAGAGGTGCCATTGTATCACTCTAGTTATCTGTGCCATAATCTTTATTCAGCAGCAAAACACCAGCATTCTTTCTTGTGTTAAATAACAACAAAATAGATGTAACTGGTATCTTTTCCTATGGAACTATTTGGTTTCGATAAAATGACAAATTGATAGGAGTATATATTCTTTTCTGTGCTGGACAATTATCAAGAGTATCAAGATTCACAGGTGAATGTCAAGTGTTATCTAGGCAACATTAATAGAGTATGACATTGATAATTTCCTTGCATGGTGACATTTTAATATTTTGAAGACTTCATGAATCAAAGTTTTATTGTTTTCAATTCTGAACGGGCTTCTTGTTGTACAAGACAAGATTGCAAATTAACAAATCACTTAAAATTTTTGTTTTAATCAGAGTGTTTTCCTTACTGCCCAGTGATACAGATATTATATGACTTTGTGTTTGTATCATCATTTGGGCAGATTATAGTAGGAAAATCCTGTAAGAGAAGGAAGTCTCAACTCTACTGCACAGATATGGAAGTGACCCTTGACTAGGGATCCTAACTCTCTAAGCCAGACAGCTAAGAAACTTAATTTCATCAGATGTATCATCAGTAATTTCTCTGATTAGGTTTCCTCTTGTCCCAAGTAGTTTGATCTCTGTCTGAGTTCTATTCACAGTATCCTCTCACAGTATCCTCTTGCCCAAAGTTTCACAAAAATTTTGACCATGACCCACTATTCTTAAATTAAATTTTGATCATGACCCACTGTTCTTAAATACCTTTAACATGTCACCTCGACTCAGAGGCAAAAGCCAAATACATACTTCACAAAAATATTACCCTTACCAATAAAGATGTTCTCATGTTTTCTATACTAGTTGTTATCCATTAAAAAGATAGTAAATTGGTTTCAAGCCACTGAACTTATTTCAGAACACACTAAGTGTTGGAACCCACTGTTAGAAAAACATAACCTTAGTTTCTTTTGAACATGGGAGGAACAGAGCTCTCCAAAGAATACTTTTTAAAAAACAGACTTTGATACTATAATTAATCTTTTCAATCAATGAAAATTTAAAATTTACATTTAACCTTATTATATGGCAACTGTTTTTCAGATATATTTGAAAATTTAAATGAGTTTTTTTTTTTAAGTTGCAAAGAAAGGAAATCAATCACATTAAAGTGAAGGGTGAATAACAAAGGAGGGAACACAGCCCCACCCATCAACAGAAAATTAGATTAAAGATTTACTGAACATGGCCCTGCCTCAGAACAAGACCCAATTTCCCCCTCAGTCAGTCTCTCCCATCAGGAAGCTTCCATAAGCCTCATCTTTCTCCATCAGAGGGCAGAAAGACTGAAAACCACAATCACAGGAAACTAACCAATCTGATCACATGAACCACAGCCTTGTCTAACTCAAAGAAACTATGAGCCATGCCCTGTAGGGCCACCCAAGACAGACGGATCATGGTGGAGAATTGTGACAAAACATGGTCCACTGGAGAAGGGGATGGCAAACTACTTCAGTAATCCTGCCTTGAGAACCCCATGAACAGTATGAAAAGGGAGAAAGATAGGACACTGAAAGATAAACTCCACAGGTCAGTTGGTGCCCATTATGCTACTGGAGATCAGTGGAGAAATAACTCCAGAAAGAATGAAGAGATGGAGCCAAAGCAAAAACAACATCCAGTTGTGATGTAACAGGTGATGGATAAAGTCTGATGCTGTAAAGAGCAATATTGCATAGGAACCTGGAATGTTAGGTCCACAAATGAAGGCAAATTGGAAGAGGTCAAACAGGAGATAGCAAGAGTGAATATCGGCATTTTGGGAATCAGTAAACTAAAATGGACTGGAATGGGTGAATTTAATTCAGATGACCACTATATCTACTACTCTGGGCAAGAATCCCTTAGAAGAAATGGAGTAGCCATCATAGTCAACAAGAGTACGAAATGCAGTACTTGGATACAGTCTCAAAAATGACAGAATGATTTCTATTCGTTTCCAAGGCAAATCATTCAATATTACAGTAATCCAAGACTATGCACCCTTCTTCTTCTAGGCTGAAGAAGCTGAAGTTGAATGGTTCTATGAAGACCTACAAGACCTTCTAGAACTAACACCCAAAAAAAGATGTCCTGTTCATTTTAGAGGACTGGAATGCAAAAGTAGGAACCCAAGAAATACCCGGAATAACAGGCAAATTGGGCCTTGGAGTACAGAATGAAGCAGGGCAAAGGCTAATAAAGTTTTGCCAAGAAACAACATTGGTCATAGCAAACACCCTCTTACAACAAAAGAAGAGAAGACTCTACACATGGACATCACCAGAGGGTCAATACTGAAATCAGATTGATTACGTTCTTTGCAACCAAAGATGGAGAAGCTCTATACAGTCAGCAAAAACAAGACTGGGAGCTGACTGTGGCACAGACCATGAACTCCTTATTGCCAAATTCAGACTGAAGTTGAAGAAAGTAGGGAAAACCACTAGACCATTCAGGTATGACCTAAATCAAATCCCTTACAATTATACAGTGGAAGTGAGAAACAGATTCAACTGATTAGATCATTTAGACAGAGTGTATGAAGAACTGTGAATGGAGGTTCATGACACTGTATAGGAGACAGGGATCAAGACCATCCCCAAGGAAAAGAAATGCAAAAAGGCAAAATGGTTACCTGAGGAGGCCTTACAAATAACTGTGAAATAAGAGAAGCAAAAGGCAAAGAAGAAAAAGAAAGATATACCCATATGAATGCAGAGTTTCAAAGAATAGCAAGGAGAGATTAGAAAGCCTTCCTCAGTGATCAATGCAAAGAAATAGAGGAAACAATAGAATGGGAAAGGCAGGAGATCTCTTCAAGAAAATTAGAGATACCAAGGGAATATTTCATGCAAAGATGGGCACAGTAAAAGACCGAAATGGTATGGACCTAACAGAAGCAGAATATATTAAGAAGAGGTGACAAGAATACACAGAAGAAATATACAATAAAGATCTTCACAACCCAGATAACCACGGTGGTGTTAATCACTCACCTAGAGCCAGACATCCTGGTATGTGAAGTCAAGTGGGACTTAGGAAGCATCACTCTGAACAAAACTAGTGGAGGTGATGGAATTCCAATAGAGCTATTTCAAATCCTAAAAGATGATGCTGTGAAAGTGCTGCACTTAACATGCCAGCAAATTTGGAAAACTCAGCAGTGGTCACAGGACTGGAAAAGGTCAGTTTTCATTCCAACCCCAAAGAAAGGCAATGCCAAAGAATGCTCAAACCACCACACAATTGCACTCATCTCACATGGTAGTAAAGTAATGCTCAAAATTCTTGAGCCAGAAATAAGAGTCCCCAGAACATTTGGCTTGGAAAGCCAGCAGGATATACTTTCAGGAGGGCCAGAGACTCTTACAGAACACACAAAATTTCACACACTCCAGGGCCCAGGGCAAAAGCAGTAACTTGATAAAAGCCTGGGTCAGACCTACCCGCTGATCTTGAAGAGCCTTCCAGAGAGGCAGGAGGCAACTGGAGCTCACTCTGGGGACAAACACATAGGTGGCAGCCATTTGTGGGAGCTAAGTTCTGCCATGTAGGTGCTGGCACCGGTAGGCACCATTTTGGAATCCTTCTCTATCTTATTAACGCTGGGACCCAGCCGTGCCTTCCAGACTCTCAGCACCGGTACTTAAAGGCCTCAGACCTGGTGGGTAGACACTCAGGGACACAGCTCCACTCACCAACAGGGCAGCTGCCTTGAGACCTCCCCAGCTCACAGCCGCCCGCGGACACAACCTTGTCTTCCAGAAGACCTAAGACTTGGCCCCACCCACCAACATTCTGAAACCAGCTTCAGAACCCACAGGGCGTTGCTTACAGAGACCCCAGGACATAGCTTCTCCCACTAGTGAGTCCAGAAATACCTCCTGGATTGGCTTTACCCACCAGTGGGCAGGCACCAGCCATATGAATCCCTAAGCCCTCAGCCTGCCCACCAGAGGCAAACTCCAGCCCCCAGGACCCCTGCAGTCCTGCACCTGCCATATCAGAATCCATCCCACCCACCAGAAGGCCTACACCAGCTCTTGGACCCCAGGCCCTGCTGCCAGCTCTCCGAGGATCTGACTCTGCCCACCACTGTGTCAACATCAACTGACAAGACTCCATCCAGGCCTTGACCTCACCCACCAGCAGGCCAACACCAGTTCTGAAACACCATGGACTCTTTAGCAGGTGCCCCAGGATCCAGCCCCACTCACCAGCAAGCCCAAACTAGCATTGAGATACCCCAGACTCTATACACGGTAAGTTGGAAACTGGTCTCACTCACTAGCAGGCTGACATTGACCCAGGACACTCAGGCCTGCAATCAACCGCCCCAGACCATGTTTTCAGACACCACATGGCCAAGTGGTGGTCATGGTGGTAGTCCCAGACACAGGACCTTCTGTGGCTCTACAGAAAGCCGCCTTATGACCAAGCCTTGCCAACCAGTGGCCAGAAGCCTCTGTACAAAGCAGGGTCTGGCAAACAACCAGATTGGAGGTTTCAGACTGGAAACAAGCAATGCCTACCAGAAGGTCAACAGCAGTTTGCCCGCAAGAGAGACGGACCCACCCAGACCACAGAAGGAGCACGCAAAGAACATATAGCTCTGGTGACCTGAGGAGAATGTGCTGCTGGCACATAGAAAGCCTCCTACTCTTAAAAAATACTTCTTTTTTTAGGACGGCTTCTCCAAGGTCAAGAAACCCAATCAACACTGCCAAATACATAGAAGTAAAAATAGCAAATTAGACAAATTGAGTAAACAGAAAAATAGGTTCCAAATGAAGGAAAAAGATAAAACCTCAGAATAAGTAAGTGAAGAGGAGATAAGTGATCAACCCAATAAAGTGTTCAAGATAATAATCATGGATGTTCAAAGAACTAGGGAGAAGATTGGATGAACAGTGTGGTGTTAAAGTTTATAATAAAGAATTAGAAAATATAAAGAAGAAGAAAGCAAAATGAAAAATGCAAAATGGATAAAAATGAAAAGAAAAATAATTATCCAAAATCCATGGGAGGCAGCAAAAGCAGTTGTAAGGGGATTTTTATAGTGATACAAACTTAACTTGGGAGGTAAGAGAAACTTCAAATAAGAATTGAATCTAGCAGCTAAATAAATTAGAATGAGAAGAATAATCAAAACTTAAATTAATGAAAGGAAAGAAATCATAAAGATAGGAGCAGAAATAATAAACTAGGCACTATAGAAAAGATCAATGACCCTAAGAGCTGGTTCTTTGAAAGATCAACAAAATTGATATACTTTTAGCCAGATTCATCAAGAGAAAAAGAGACAAGGACAAAATAAATAAAATCATAAAAAAGAGAAATTTTAACCAACACATCAGATGTAAAGGATCATAACAGATTGCTATGAACAATTATACTCCAATAAAATGGACAAGATAGAAGAAATGGAAAAATTCCCAGAAATGTATAATCTCCCAAGACTAAACCTGGAGGAAATAGAAAATGTGAACAGATTACCAGTAAATGAAATTGAATCACTAATAAAACAGCTCCCAATGAATTAAGGGCAATGATCAGATAGATTTACAACTGAGTTCTAGCAAATATTCAGAGAACAGTTAATATCTTTTATTCTCTAATTATTCCAAAAAATTGCAGATGGATGAATGATCTGAAACTCTTTCTACAAGTTAGCATCACCTGGATACCAAAACAAGACAAAGATAACACACAAAAAATGACAGGCAATCTCCCAGATGAGCATAGATGCAACAATTCCACAAAAGAATATTAGCAAAGTGAGTTCAAGGAAGGTGGGATGACTTGGTAGATTGGGATTGACACATATATATCTCCATGTGTAAAATAGATAGGGAAGCTGCTATGAAGAAGAGGAAGCTCAGTTTGGTGATCCATGATGACCTAGAGGGGCTGGATTTGGATGGGGTGGGAGGGAGGTCCAAGTAGCAGAGGATATGTATGCATAGAGCTGATTCACTTCATGGTGCAGCAAAAACTAAACATTGTAAAGCAACTATTTCCCAAGAAATAATAATACATTAAAAAAAATACATTGAAAGGATCGCACACCATTATCAGGTAAGATTATCTCCAAGGATGCAAGAATAGTCAAAGTCCATATATCATTCAATGCAATATATAACATTTATAAATTGAAGAATAAAAACCATCTGCTCATGTTACTACATGCAGTAAAAGCTTTTGACAAAACTCATTTATGATTAAGAATTCCCCATAAAATGGGTATAGAGGGAACACACGTCGACATAATAAAGCAATATAAGACAAGCCTATAGTGAATATCATACTCGACAGTGAAAAGCTGAATGAATTTCCTTTAAGATCAGGAATAAGGCAAGCACATCCACTCTTGCCACTTTTATTTAACATAGTATTCGAAGTTCTAGCCAAAACAGTTAGACAAGGAAAAGAAATAAAGGAATCCAAATTAGAAAGGAAAAAGTAAAACAGTCACTGTTTTTAGATGACATAGTAGTTCACATAGAAAATCTTAAAGATGCTACCAAATAACTACTTGAACTTGCCAATGAATTTGGTAAAGTTTCAGGGTACAAAATTAATATACAAAAATCTGCTTCATTTCTATACGCTAGCAATAAACTATCAGAAAGAAATTAAGAAAACAACCCCATTCATAATCACATTGAAAATAAATAAAATACCTAGGAATAATTCTAAGGAGGTAAAATACCTGTACTTGGAAAATTGCAGATGACCCAAACAGATGAAAAGATACACTGTGTTCATCAGCTGGAAGAATATTGTTAAAACGACCATACTACCCAAGGCAAGATACAGATTCAATGCAATCCCTACCAAAATGTAGGTAGCATTTTTTCACAGGACTAGAAGTAATTCTAAACTGTATAAAAATACAAAGGACCCCCAAATAGCCAAAACAATCTTGAGAAAGGACAAAGCTGGAGGCATAACACTCCTTGAATTGAAACTACACTGCAAAGATACAGTAAGAAAAACAAAACAATACGGTGCTGCAATCTACAGTGTGGCAAAGAGTCAGACGTGACTCAGTGACTGAACTACAACTGGCAGATAGATCAATGGAAGAGAATGGAGAACTCAGAAATGAACCCACAGTTATGCAGGCAATTCATATATGACAAAGAGGACAGGAATGTGCAATGGGGAAATGCACGCACGCTGATTTGCTTCAGTAATGTCCAACTCTTTGTGACCCTCTGGACTGTAGCCCTCTGAACTCCGCAGTCCATGGGATTCTCCAGGCAAGAATACTGGAGTGAGTTGATATTTCCTTCTCCAGGGGATCTTCCTGACCCAGAGATGGAACCAGTGTCTCTTATGTCTCCTGCACTGGCAGGCAGATTCTTTACCACTAGCACCACTGTTGGGGTTGGCTGGCAATGGGGAAACATCTCTTCAATAAGCGGTGCTGGGAAAACTGGACTGCTACATGCAAAGGAATTAAACTGGACTACTCTCTCACACCACGCACAAAAATCAATTCAGAATGAAATGAGACTTAAAGGCCTGAAACTATAAAACTTCTAGAAGAAAACAGGAAATATCTTTTTGACATAAATTTTGGATGTTTCCTCAGACAAGGGAAGCAAAAACTAAAATAAAACAATGGGAATACATCAAACAAAAAATGTTTTTCATAGCAAAGGGAACTATCAACAAAATGAAAAGGCCTCTTACTGAATGGGAGAAGATATTTACAAACAATATATCTGATAAAGAGCTGATATCCAAAAAATACAAAGATTTCATACCATTCAATATCACAAAAACAAATAACCTGATTAATAAATGGGTAAAGGATCTAACAGACATTTTTGCAAAGGAGAAATACAGATGGCCAATGGGCACATGAAAAGATGCTCAGCATCAATAATCATCAAATAAATGTAAAGCAAAATCTACAATATGATATCTCACACCTGTCAGAATGGCTATTATCAAAAAGATAACAAATAGAAAGTTTTCGTTGGTGAGGACATGGCAAAAAGGGAACGCTTGGTCCTAATGTAAATTGACGTAGCCATGATGGAAAATAGTATGGAAGGGGCTCAAAATATTAAAAATAAGACTTCCATATCATGCCACAATTCCACTGGATATGTATCTAGATAATGAAAATATTAATTGGAAAATATATATGCTCACTGGTGTTCATTGCATCACTATATACAGTAACCAACATATGAAAGCAACCATAGTGCCCATCGATAAATGAATGAGTAAAGAAGACATGGTGTGTGTGTGTGTATACATATACACTTGCCATATTAAAGAATGAAATCTTGCCACTAGAAAGAACTTCGGTGGACCTAGAAGGTATTATGCTAAGAGAAATAAGTCAAACAGAGAAAAGCAAGTACTGTATGATTTTGCTTATATGGGAGACCGAAAAAAACAAAACAAATGAACAAGCAAAACAAATCAGAAACAGTCGCAGATATATAGAACAAAAATGCAGTTGCCAGAGGGTAGGTGGATCAGGGAGGAAAGAAAGAGGCGATGGAGATATAAGGGGTATAATCTTCCAATCTCAAATCAATTTCAAATAATACTAATAACTAACATTTCAAATTAATTTGAAATTAATAATTTCAAATAATAATGGGATATAGTCAATAATTATGTAATATCTTAGTATGATGACAGATCGCTACTAGACATATCATGGCGATCACTCTGAAGTGTATAGAAATATGAAATCACTATACCGTGTAATAGGAACTAGTGCAGTATTGTATGGGCTTCCCTGCTGGTGCTAGTGGTAAAAACCCTGCTTGTCAATGCAGGATATTTAGGAGACTCAGGTTTGATCCCTGGGTCTGGAAGATATCCTGGAGGAGGGCATGGCAACCCACTCCAATATTCTTGCCTGGAGAATTCCATGGACGGAGGGCCTGATAGACTCTACAGTCCATGGGGTCACAAAGAGCTGGACATGACTGACGCGACTTAACACGCACACACCCATAGTGTTGTAGGTCGGTTATATTCCCCATGAAACAAACAATAGAAAAGCGATCAGATTTGTGATTATTAGAGATGGGATTAGGGAGAGGGGGAATTGGATAAAGTTTGTACAAAATATATAAACTTCCACTTATAAGATAAATAAGGACTAGGAATGTAATGTACAACAGATAGTTGAAACTGTTATATGCTATGTATGAAATTGTTAAGACAGCAAATCCTAGGAGTTCTCATCACAAGGGAAAAAATTTTTTTCTGTTTAATTTTGTATCTTTACAAGATTATGGATGATGTTCATTAAACTTACTGTCATAACCACTCCATGATATATAAAACTCAAATCATTATGCTGTACATCTTAAACTTAAACAGTGCTAAATGTCAATTATATCTCAATTAAACTGCAAGAATAAAAAAAGAGTGGTAACTACTAGATCCAGACTTAGGATCTTTTATGTGTTTATACTCAGTTTTCACTTTCCTCTTGGCCTTTAGGTATGTATGGAGGAGGCAAGCAAGTACAAAAGTTACATACTGTCCAAGTGCACATTTGCGGACTTTTTAGCGTGGAGACGAGAGAAAGCAAGTGAAGCAAGGGTGACCTGCCCAGTGGCTGCCATGCCACCACGTGGGATCCAGAGACAACATAAAATCGGTATTAGATAAAATTCTCATAAAAAATTCAATTATTCACAGAACAATTGGTTACTAGTCATAGATAAACTATTAATATGCCATCTCACCCAAATCTTTCCATTCAAACAGCTATTTTTATCACATTTTTTTAAAGAAGGTATGTGAAAGAAAATATTGTGGTACTTTTGAATTTTTAATGAAAAATTACATGAATCCAGAGTTTCCTGAGCTACTAATAATTTTTAAGGAAAGAAAATCATTATTTTTTAGTGGCCTTACATAACAAGGAGTGGACATCAAAGTGCACTAGGTCATAGGCACCCCTTGTTCAAATTACAAAAAGATGCCTTTCATAACATAGTTTTTCTTCCATATGCTGAAATTATCATTGTATTATTTTACTTTTAAGAACAAGTGACTTAATGTCATCTACTCTAAACTTTTAACAAATGTATAAATTGATCATGTCTAAAAGTGGATGGTATCTATTTAGTTGTGCAGTGTACAATCTGTGCAACTGTGTTTGGTAGCCCTGAGACACTCCCTCTGTGCAAAAAACCTTTTCTAGAGCATATTTTTTTTTAAGCTCTATGTAGCTATATGTGTAGCTACATTTACATGTAGCTATATGCCTTATTGGTTGGACCGCTTTAACAAAGGATCTTAAAATTCAGTAACTCAAAAAAGATACAGGTTATCTTTCTCTGATATAACAGTTTAGCAAATTATAGCCTATAAACCAAATTTGGTGCCCAACCTCTTTTTGCATGGTCCTCAAGCTAAGAATTTTACATATTTAAATGGCTGGTAAGGAAATTAATAATAAACAAAAAATCAAATGTATAAAAAGAGAAATATATGGCTTACAAAACTTGAAATGAAAAAAATTTGCTGACCCCTAGCATAAAGGCTGTTGGATGCTCCAAGACAAGAAAGAAGCTCTGTGCCACAAGGTCACTTATGGACTCAGATTTATTCTATCATATTGCTCTACTACCCCTCACCCAAGATGTCATCTTCATCTGTATGGTCAAGGTTAGTATATTACCACTATTTCCACATCCTAGTCATTGCTAAGGGTACAGTTAAAGTAAATGTCAAGCACTTCTTTTTTTAAAACTAAGACCAGATGTTACATGGGCAAAAACCTGGCATATAGCCGTGGTGAACTACAAGGTTAGGGGGGAATGTAATCTGTCTGCACAGCCACGTGTTCAGCCAAAATCCTGAATTCTATGACTAAAAAGTAAGAGAGGCAGTGACTGGTAGTGGGTAACTCCCCATTAAGGTGGACATAATTCAACAACTGAACCACCACCACCATATCCCTCTAGACTCCCAGCTCACCTCCTGCAATACCTGCCTTACATTTCCTCTCCAAGTAACCAAGGTTGCTATTATCCTAATCATTATGGGGATATTTTTTATTTGTTTAATCATCTATGTTCAAATCCCTGAACTATATAGTTTAATTCCTTTAAACAGTAAGTTTCCTTGGTTCCTCCAGATTAGGTTATGATTTACACTTTTCAAGAATATTTCACATCTTGTGTGTGTTAGTCATTCAGTCATGTCTGACACTTTGTGACCGCATGGACTGTAGCCCACGAGGCTCCTCTGTCCATGGAATTCTCCAGGCAAGAATACTGGGGTTGGTAACCATTCCCTTCTCCAGGGGATCTTCCTGACTTAAGGATCAAACCTGGGTCTCCTGCACTTCAGGCAGATTCGTTAATAGTGAACAACAACAACAAAAATGGAATGTATGTGTAATGCTGGATAGCAAAAAGATGCCCTTCCTTAAATCACATAGATAAAATAAACTTTTATAAACACTGCCCATTTTCATGCTATTAGGAAAAGAACAAAAGAATAAAAATTATTCATAGCAACATGTTTATTTAAGCCCTAGCAAAGCTTTCATTTACAAGCAAATATTTTGGGGGGGGGAAGATCACAAGACAATATTTTCAAGGGTCATGTCACTCACATAAAAATTAAACTTGCAGAATTTACAAATTAATATTCTGAGCAGGCATAAATTATACATCCTTTTGTAAAACCCAATCTACAGCATTTAAAATTCATAGTTACAACATAAGACATTCTCTCTTTACAGTCTACCTATTTACATAGCTTTTCCCACTGCAGATGATAAGGTTCTCATCATAGCTACCAAGGTTTGCAAACACAGTATAATTAAAATATATTTAGCAGCATATAAAAATTAGATTAAAAGGGAAAGAAATACTACTATTAAATAAAAATGAAACAAAAAGGTGGATAATAGAAACAACTCCATAGGAAAATAGATTGAAATATATTTCTGTTAGGACATCAAAAATGTTTCCCATCACAGAATGTATGCACAGCACTAATAAAATAATTTAACAGCATTTTAGTCCTGAGCGCACAAAATAGCACTGCAAAACTTTGGTCAATACAAGTAAATGTCAACATCTAACACAATCTGCTTAACATTCTTTGTTAGTAGATTAAAGTCAAATCCATTTTATGAAAAATCACCATCAATAATATTCTCACATCTTTTTCATTACATTAAAAGAGCTTTTAAATTTGGGAACCCTCTTAGACTGACATAAATACCAGACAAACCAATGTTTGACTAACATTTCCATATGCTTCAAATATGTAAATCGGCCGAACAGACTATATGAATGAGATAACAGTGGGTGGCATTGTATTCTAAGTGTATTTTCTGTCACAAAAGCAGATATTTTGCATTTCAGATAATTTGAAGATGTTTTTTATAGATAGGCACAAAAAACCAGCCACGATAAAAGTGTGAATCAAGCAGTATATCAATTATAGGTTATATATGCATTGGTAGATATTAAAATTTAGCACATAGAGTACACAATTTTGTTACAATACCATTTATGTTCAGTAGTTGGATTCATATATATTTTCCAGTTAACTCCATTCACAAGTTTTTGCCTAATAAATGCAGGACAACATTTTCCATAAAGACGATAAAGTATTATCACAGTATTCAGTTTCTGACTATCTTCATTCATGTTTAATTACTGGCAATATCTTCCCCCAAATCTCCTGTGTCAGAGACTTGACCATCTTGTAAATTTCGAGTCTTCCAAATTCTCACAGTTCGATCACTACAAAATAATAAATTAAAAATGAACATGTGAAAACAGGTGGAAAGACACAGTTCTTAGATATACTTATCAAGAAACATTTACAGAAAAGGTCTTTAATAGATATAGATAAAAATACTTTTTCCCATAGGTATATCAAATAAGTACCCATAATAATGAAATTAAAAATAGTTTATATTATCAAAGGGTTACTATGTGCCGGTTATTGTTACTATGTTCCCCTCACACACATTAACGCATTTTATTCTCTTTACCTACCATAAGATATAGATGATGCCATTATACCCTATTTATGATGAGCAAATTGGGGTCCAAAGAAGTTAACTAATTTGCCTGAGATCAAGCTTCCCTGGGGGTCCAGTAGTTAAGACTTCGCCCTTCCGCTATGTATGCTGCACAGTGCAGCCAAAAAAACAAAAATCTGCCCAAGATCACAAAGTAAGTGACAGCGTCAGGACCTGAAACCCGCAGAGGCTACATTGATACAGTCAGTATATATGGTCAGAGGTCTCAGGCAGAAAAGCCCAGAGTAAGAGCACAGTGAGGAGGCCAGGGCAGGGATGCCGGAGGGTTGGTGAATCTGTCAATATTCCGGAAGAATCACGTCCAGGTGAAATCAGCATAAGCTACCAGGAATTAGGCAAACACTCTACTTATCATAGAACATAGACGATTCAATGCATTTCTGAGAAGACTTACTTTTATTCACCTAACATGTGGGTTCTGGGTACTAATTACTAGACAGTTACATTTCTCCTGGCTCTAGAAAGACAGTGTTGCTTTTCTCCAATTTTTTAATAAAGCCAAAGCCAAAAAAGAGTTGCCACAACTGTATAGTTTAAAAGTTTAAAACAGTTTATACAGTTTAAAACTGTATAATTTAAAAAATTATGTAGCATATTTTGAAGATGTAGAAGGTTTAGTGACTTGTCATTGTGACATTGAAGAAGACAGAGTTGAGCCTAGAATCCAGGCTTTCTAGTTTGTAATCAATAATTTCCTCACCCCTAATTCTTACCACATGTAGGGGAAAAAAATCACATTTTTTCTATTTTTTAAATTTACATGAAATGATGATATTAACTAAGCTTACCACAGTAATCATTTCATTATATGTGTAAATCAAGTCATTATACTGTTATACCTTAAATTGTGTTATTATGTCAATTATATCTCAATAAAACTGGGGAAAATAATAATCTTTCACCAGCCCACACAGCACAGATAATTGAAAACAGCAAGGGGTTATGTTCACTTGTCCACCCATTTATCCATTCCACTTATTCATTCAACCATCCACTCAACAAATGTTTATTGGGAACTTGCAGTGTCCCAGGTATTATTCCATGGGCTTGGGATCAATTAAAAATAAATAAATAGCAGAATCCTATGCCTTTGTAGATCATATATTCAAGCAAAAGGAGACAGACAGTAAAACATGATAAAAATTATATACTTTATTGGAAAGTAATAAATGTGACAGAAAAATTAAAGAGTATGGCAAAGGGGATCAGGATCAGGAGTGGTAGGTGATGAGAGAAATCACAATTTTAAATAAAATCACAGGGTTATTCTTACTGAGAGAGAAAGATGTTAGAAGATCAGGATCTCTGAAGGCACTTTGGGCAAATGTCTTAAGGCTGGAGTAAGCCTGATATGTTCAAGACCAGCAAAGATATTATCAGTGCTATAAGAGAAAGAGCATGCTAGAGGGTATTAGAAGGTTAAGACGAGAGAGAACAAATGCTCAAAGAGTTTAGATCAAGTACAGCCTTTACTTTAGATAAAATGGATGACCAATACAAGTTTTTGAGCAGAGAAAGAACAAGATAATCATAATTTTTAAAAACTTTAAAAAATTACTCTGGTGTCTGTTTGAGAATAGGCTACATATAGGCAAGGGACCTTGTTTAGGAGGCTATTGCAGTAATCCAAGAGCTGATGGTGACTAGGGTCAGGGAGGTAACAAAAGGCAGGGTGAGAAGTAGTCAGATTCTAGATGCAATGTAAAGGTAGAATACCAACATAGTTTGCTTATGAATTGGATATGTATGAAAGAAAGGGAGGAATGAATTGAGCAACAGAAAAAAAAAGGAGAAGCCATCAGGTGACATGGAGAAGGGCATGGGATGAGCAGGTTTCTTAGGAAGGCTGGGAGTTCAGTTTTGGACATACAAAATCTAAGGTGAGCAAACTTCCACTACTAGTCATGACAGAGTAACCTGTGCCAGGTTAATGCTCCTGTGAGTTAACACAAAGTGAAAACTTGACAAGATACATGGAACAACTATTTTCAGAAACTGGGGCATGGGTACTTTAGGCCTATAATTCCTGCAAAAAGGGAAACAAGAGAAGGTGAGCTCTGTGACAGCTCTGGCTTTCGGTCTGGAAGCACTCGCCACAGTAAGCAAGGAAGAGGGGAAATAAACAGAAGACCACAGAATCAGAGTTGAAAAGAAATAAAAATCTGGGAAGTGTGAAATAGCTGTAATTTGTAAAACCAAATAGAGAAGAGGGGAGAGCTATGCCAAAAGGACTATGGAGTTACAGGGAAAAACATTCCATCAATCTACATACAAAGGGGTCCCCTAATGTCTTTGACTGAAGGCTAGGCTGCACATGAGTCGAGTCAGACTATACGGCCAGACCAAAACACAGCTGTG
Organism: Muntiacus reevesi; assembly: GCF_963930625.1. Classification (NCBI taxonomy): domain Eukaryota; kingdom Metazoa; phylum Chordata; class Mammalia; order Artiodactyla; family Cervidae; genus Muntiacus; species Muntiacus reevesi. The sequence continues at coordinate 157,226,153 of NC_089252.1, read as the reverse complement.
AGTCAAGTTTTGACCAGTAAATAGAGAATAGCATCAAACATTCAAGACATTCAGCAAAAACCCCAGAGTTGAAGTCTCAAAAAGATGAGCTGAACCACAAGTAACTTACATAACTTTAAATAAAACCTGTCTTTAAAGGAATAAAACACAAAATCCAGATACTCAAAACACAACACTACAATGTTCAAGTTTAATAAAATATTACATGACATAAAATCAGAAAAAATAAGACCTATAATCATAAGAAAAATCAATCAATGCAACAGATCCAGAAATCATATATGACAGAATCACTTATATAAGGACTGTGAATTATAAAGTAACTCAGTTTTCCCACCTATAAAATAGGGATTACAATAATACTGATTTTCTAGAGTTCTTATGAAGACTAAGTGAGTTAATGCCTGAAAACACTTAGAACAATGTCTGGAAGATACTAAGCCCTATATAAAGGTTTGTTAGGTAATGAATAAATAGAACTAATTTGAAAATAGGTCTTCTGATTTTATTGGTTATTTTCCTCATTTTATATTACATGGTAAATACATCTGCATCTGATGCACCATGGGTAAAGTGAGGACATTTTTAGTTTCTCAAAAATAAAACTGTATCATGGAAGAAAAATATTACATCATACCTCAGTGATCAGACCTCCGTGAGTCATAACAATTTTATAGAGTCCCACAGCTATGAGGGGTATTATTTTCCATGAATTGTCAAGGACAAAACAAGCTTTTAAGGGAATAAATAAAAGTGATGAAACTTAAGAAAGTAATGTATCTCAGAAATAGCATCGATGAAGCATTTAAGGTAAGTATCTTAGAAAAACACAAAAGAAATCTGCTCTGATGTATTTTAGAGATGAGAGAAAGTAAATTTAAATGACACAAGGGATTCAGTGGAAACAGCACAAATAAAAAGAAATGTAGCACCACAGAAATTTAGCAGAAGTTTCAAAATAAAATCAGGATAATTGTGTATTTAAGACAGATGAATCAAGAAATGGCTCAATAAATAAAGTAACATAATTGGTACACAAATGACATAAAGAGATTTTCATGAAAAATTGCATTTTATTTGAATGAGAAGAACACCTCACATTATAGTACATGATTTCCTTTCCAAAAGTACTTATACATAATGTATTATGATATAATACATATGATGTCATTTTTATAGTCACATCTCTACACCTTCTTCAAGCATCTTCCTATATGTCACCTTCTCAATAAGATCTTCATTGTCCACTCTATTTTGGAACCCCTGTTCCCCAGTGATGCTCTCATCTCCCTTCCCTGCTTGCTTTTTCACCATAGTATCCCTTACCATGTAACATATTTTACTTATTCATTTTCTTTTCTTCTCCTTACAATGAAATTAGGATTTATATCTGTTTTGTTCAATTCTCTATTCCTAAGATTCTGGAACAGTGCCTGGCACACAGGAGATTCATAATGAATAAGCAAATGAGCAAATAAATTATCAATTCAGCCATTCTAAGAAGGAGGGAGTATATATTATTACTATGTACTTAGATTTTAAAGGAGGTGGAAGAGGCATAAAAGAGTTTTGTTTTTTTTTGTTTGTTTTTTTTTGTTTTTTATGATTTGGTCTAAATGTGAAGAATGAGGCAAGTTTGTTGCCTTTTCTGGAAAGACAATTTAGAAATGAATCACTTCTGAAAGATTTTTTAAAAACTAAAACTGCTACAGGAAGATCTGGTAGCAGACTTCCTAGTCGAAGCAGAGGTTGATACAGCAGTAACACTATCATCATATAACCTGGGGAGCCCAAACTTGGTGACCACAGTGCATCTCAGAAAATATAAATAAAGCATCATGAATAGACATTGGAATAGCTGTAATAAAAGAAAGATTTCATATGTTCCACATTTCCAAATATTTACAACCTATAGTATTTATTGAATCTGAACACAAGTAACCAATAGGAAAAACTTACTCAGCTGCAGTAAAAATGTGGGTGGAATTAGCACATATGGCATTGATGGGACTCTCATGACCTTTCATCTCTCCAACTGGCACAAAGGTATCTATGTTCCAGAGTTTCAGAATGCCCCCTCTGCAGCCACTGAGCAAAACTGGGTGGCCTGGCACCACTTCCAGAGCACAGACCCAATCCTTATGTGCATTTGGAACTTGCTGAGAGAAAAAAGAAAAATTAGCAGCTTAAGGGAAGCCTTTCAAACTGACATTTTCACACCAAAATAAGTTACCAAAGTTTTTATTGACAAATTCAAATCTTGGAACACTGAATTGGTCTGGAAACCATAAAAATTATTTCCTATGAAGTCACTCTTAGTGATTTAAACAGATAAATCTGTAATTTGCTCCTCAATTTAATTCACTAGTTATCACCAGCGTTATCAGTACTGAAGGCCTACAATGTTAAAAAAAATCTATAGAATCTAAAACACATGGAAAGTATACTGAATTTTTCAAACATCACTTCCTCTTCAAAGGGGTAAATATCTCCCCTTTCTAGAAAATGTATCTCACACAACAAGTTTGAAAACTACAACCTAGTATGTGGACTATAAGGACTGTCTCCTAAAATCACTGCCTTAAATTTTGGAAGAGAACATAGAGGCCTATAGCTTTTTGAAGAAGGCTGGAGCTAACCTACATGTTTCACAATGAGTAAACAATACTTAGGGGCTTCCTTGGTGGCTCAGTGGTAAAGAATCCACATTACAATCCAGGAGACTCAGGTTTGATTCCTGGGTTAGGGAGATCCTCTGGAGAAGGAAATGGCAACCCACTCCAGTATTCTTGCCTGGGAAATTCCATGAACAGAGGAGCCTGGCAGGCTACAGTCCACAGGGTCACAAAAGAGTCAGACACAATTTAGCGACTAAACAACAACAAACAATAATTATAAGCTCAGACTATATGACCACATTTTATGCATATATATATTCATACATATAATATAAAAGACATCCTAGAATGTATATCTATAAAAGAAAAGCTTTTGAGTGCAATATATGTGCCTGGTGCCAGTTTTTTCTATTAACATTCATGCTACTTGCTCATTTTTTTTTTTTTTTTTTTGGTCTGATTGTAAGCAGAAAAGTGTGAGCAATTGCAATACATACATACACACTCATACATTTGTAAGAAAAAGCCTGAAATTGAGAACAATTCCTCTGGGAGTTAGGAAAAACTACTGATATTTGATTATACTGGCAAAACACTTCAACCCAGCTATCATTCTATAGGAAGTGAGAGAACCACCGTTCTTGGACGTATGAAAATGAGATGAAGAATCATTTAGATTCTTCAAAATCTAAATTGTACCTAGCAAAACTCGGTACTCTGTGGAATATGTGTGGAAGTATTGAAAGTATTAGTTGCTTAGTCATGTCCGACTCTTTGCAATCCCGTGGACAGTAGCCCACCAGGCTCCTCCATCCATGGAATTCTTCAGGCAAGAATACTGGTGTGGGTTGCCATTCCCTTCTCCAAGGGATCTGCACAACCCAGGGATCAAACTTGGGTCTCCTGCATTGCAGGCAGATTTTTTACATCTGAGCCACCAGGGAAGCCCTTGGAATATGTGTACATAAAAACAAAACAAAATGAGAAGCTGACTTCTTCACTCCACCCATATTTAGTAAACACATGCACAGGGCAATCCCAGAGCTTCCAATTCTCATCAGAGTCTATTCTCTTATCTACGAGATATCATTAAATGTCTAACGTTGCCCTTTTCATAATTAGTAACTCTGGTAGGTAATAATGAAACACTCTTTAAGAGAAAAGAGTGATTGATACCATCCTTAAAGGATGAAAATCTACATAGAGACTTTTCGTGTTCTTATTAGAATACTGATGACTTTGAAGTACCCACTCCATCCCATGAAAACATTTTGAATTACCTGTAGAAGATCTTTTTGAGCTAAATCCCATTTCTTGATTCCATTATCTCTGGATCCACTAAATAGGTTATCCCCATGTATGGTTAATGCTTCAATGCCATCATAATGAGGGGGCTCAAAATTGTGGGTGGGACTCACAGTTCCAAGGGCCCCTTCAGTTACATCAAACATCTAAACAAAAGCAAAATGAAAGTAGTCATCCTATTTAACGTACAAATAAGCACCTTAGGTATTCATTCATAGAAACACGTACACATGTATATTAACCAAATGTGCCTTGTTACGATATTTTACTAACAAAAATATTAACAAAAACAACTTGCTTTGAGTGACTCTGGATGAACCTGAGCCCTCATTTTTACATGTTACATGCTTACATGTTTGTAAGCTCTTAAGAAAGACAAGCAAGTTTTTCATGTATAACTGTACAAATGATACATTAAATAATAAAAATGTTACATATAATGATATGATTGTTATTTAAACACAATCAGGCAGCTCTGCAAGCTTGGTGGTCATCACAAATACTCCAAAGCTGCTACTCAATTTCACTCCCCTCAGTTGCCCTCATTTCTCTTAACTACTGAACTTGTGAGTTCCTAAAAAGTCTAGTATAACCAAAAATAGACTTTCTGGACCACCCCTCCCCCTCAGTTACAAAAGCTTCCTTTTATTCTCAAACATTCTCTTACCCTTCCCTTCTTTCTAAGATACTAAGGTGTACTTACTTTTTCTCAAGGTTCACATCTTTGATCTGATCAGATTCTTTTTTTGATCTGATTCACCAATTGCTACTACTTAAGTCTTCACACTTTCCCTCTCCACTAAGTCCATTTTCTAACCATACAAACAGGCTCAAGTCTACCAATACAAAATCCTCTTGCATTAACCATTCTATTTTCAAGTCAAACCCACTTCTCATCTCCTAACAAAATTTCTAAAAAAAGCTTACTTACACTCTGTCTCTCTTTATTACTATATTCTCTTTTTGTTCCTGTTGGTCCTTACAGGATTCCCCAAGGCTGAGTCATATCAACCTCTCTCCTTTGGCCATATCAACTACTCCTTAAACATCTGGTTCTATATGAATGGTTCTGAAACATATATGTCTAGTCATAACTTATCTTGGACTTTGTACTTGCCTTTCAAATGGCATATTGGCTTACATGAAGAGGTCCTCTATTAGTATTTCAAATTTAACATCTCCAGAATCAAACTTTTCATCTCTCCTCATCTTATCTGCTACTTGTGTAAAACAAACATGAAGTATACTTTATGTATACAAACATGTGGTATACAAACATGAAGAAACAAACATGCTCAGTATAAAAGATGGTGATGATGAAATGTAAGCATTAGTTGGATGACTGAGGTAAAAAAGTCTTTAAAATCCCTCCCAACATATCCTCTATGAAAAAGTGAGAATATATTTTCAAATAAGACAACAAAATCAGGAACTGAGTGAGGAAAAGATCAGGAAGAAAAAGTAAAGGCTAGAAATGAGAAAAAAGAACTGATTACGAGAAAAGCATCCTAGGTACATCTGAATACTTCAAACTTATCATTTAATAGGAGAATATAATTCAATAGCTTTATTATACACACTTTGATGTAATGATCCTTGGAGCCAGTGATGATTAGATCTTGTCCATTAGAAATCTGATCTACAGTAAGACACATAACAGGGCCTAGATGTCCTGTTAACTTTCCTGTGGACTGAAACCTTTAAAAAGAAAGAAAAACAATTTTGTTTGAAAATATTTCTTAGTATGCTGAGGCTAAGTCTCAACAAAAATAATAGTCTTTGCTAAAACTGTTCTTTTTTGATTTAACTCCACTTCTATGCAACTCTCCTCAAATTAAGAGTCAAAAAATAGCCAAATTAATTGATTCTCTGATGGAAGTTTAGGAATCCTAAATAAGTTATTCCAAAGTGACTGATGTCATTCAGATAGTAAAAAAGCATCAAAAGTCCAAAAACTTGCCTAGTCCAGATAAACCTTAATCTGTTAAATGTCTCAACATATTATAGACATATGATTGATTTATTAGGGTCAATTTTAAATTTGACTAAAACAACTATGTCATTGATATAATTAGAAAATAAAAATTTGGAGAAAGTAAGATTATTTTATTACACACACATATATTTTCATATGTACACATATATGTACACATGCATTATACACATACACATATGCACATATGTGTACATCAGAAAATATAGCCCATTTCATCAGTTATTACAAAGATATAAAAATGGCCAGGAATATATATGACTGGTAGAAAAACGTGTGATGTCCATTGTCAGGAGGTGGCAATGAACCTTTGTTTCATAATCCTACCTCAAATCAAGCTGCTGGAATACAGAGATATATTTGGCTTCTAGAACATTACTACTTCTTGTAACTCTTTTTTATAGTTAATTTATTAAGATGAATCTGTATTTAATTATGTTGCTGAAATCAAGCAAGTTTCAAAGGATCTAACTTTTCAGCAGATAAGAAAGTGTAAAAATTTTTAGAAGCTGCTATCTTTTCTGCCTCATGTCATGATGTTGAGTATCTTCCTCCATGGTACTCTGAATACAAGCCGTTTAATATCTTAAAGAGTAAATCTGGTTCTCATCACATTCCAAATTTTCTTAAACAAGCACCGTTTTCAACTTTCTACTTCTTATTTCTAAAATGGTACTCATGACTGTGTTTCTTCTTTCTGTTCTCATTTATTTATCTATAAATTATGCTTCTTATACTTTTTCAGCCAACCATTAAAATGTTCAGTTCAGTTCAGTCGCTCAGTCGTCGCCCCTTTGTGACCCCATAAACTGCAGCACACCAGGCCTCCCTCTCCATCACTAACTCCTGGAGTCCATCCAAACTCATGTCCATTGAGTCGGTGATGCCATCCAACCATCTCATCCTCTTTTGTCCCCTTCTCCTGCCCTCAGTCTTTCCCAGCATCAGGGTCTTTTCAACTGAGTCAGCTCTTTGCATCAGGTGGCCAAAGTTACAAGTAATATAGTTACCCTCAAAATTTCTAAAATAAATTTCCTTTTGATTTACCACCGACAAAACCCTTCTAAATGGGATTATTACCTGAATTACCAACTTTACTCAGAATCTTGTAATTGCCTATTTAGTGGCCTTTACTATCCATTACAAGATGAGTTCTAAGAAGGTGGACATCAAATTTGTCTTGCACAATCTATATCTCCAGTACCTACCATAGGGTTGGTATAATGCCTGCCACAGTTGATGCTGAGTAAATATTTGTTAACTAATAAATATTCCCTTGCTGTCAACATTTTAAGAACTAGAAAAGAATCTAAAATAAAACACTCAAATGAAGGATGAAAACTCCTACTTCATGGCAAATAAAAATCAAATCAAAGATGTAATGCATGATATTCTCTTTTTACTCACTTCATCTTCTTAATACTTCATCATATATACATATATAATTTTATATTCATAAAAATCCTGTGAAGATTTATGATCACACTTATAAGGTTTATAAACTGAAAATTTTGAAATATAAGATGCATAAGTGATGTTACCAAAAAATAATTCTTTCAAAGGTACTGATGCAACTAGCATGAGTTGTAAACAATACAACCCAGTCTTTACAGTCTTCCTAGCAAACAATACAACTTATAGACAAGTATTAATAAAGTCTATTTTCTCTCATATACTTTTTTCCCCAGCAATGGAGATTAAAAGAAAGGAAAATTTTGAGTGGGCTAATGAGGATAGACAAGACATTTAGGGGTGCTGAATCAAACAGAAAAATCTAGGATTTTATATTAACTTCTGGGGTTATATAAATTAGATTGCACTGGCACTAATATTAATGTATGAAAATTGCATTTGCCATATACAGGAAGTACATTTTCTTTAAAATTCTACCTTTTAAGATCCCACATTCTGACAGCATTTCCAGAGGCTGCATAAAGGAAAGTCCCAGTTGGGTTTAGCGAAATTTGATTGATCTGGTTTTCCCCCGAAGGAATAGCAACTGTTCGGCTAGTACTTGCAGAACAAGCATCTCCAAGAGTAACCTGACCTGAAGACCTTAACAGAGACAAAACAAAGTAAGTCACAATTCTGGACAGAGTTAGTCATAGAATTCCTTAAATTCGCAGGAAACTGGCTGTAGGCAACATCTGTGTTGTTTGGTCACTGTATGCACTACACCTAGCACATGCACGTAGGTGGCACTAATAAATGAACACTTTCACAGATAAATGAAAAAAGTGAATGAAGAAAATAAGACGGCATGGCTTAAAACTCTTACTTTGCAAGTTATAACACTCGGAGTTTGGGGCTCTATTAGTCACTGGGCCATGTTCAGGCATGTCCGACTCTTTGCCACCCCATGGACGGTAGCCCGCCAGGATCCTCCGTCCAGGGAATTTTCCAGGCAAGAATATTGGAGAAGCTTGCCATTTCCTACTCCAGGGGATCTTCCCAACCCAGGGATTGAACCCACGCCTCCTGCATCTCCTGCACTGAAAGGCAGGCTCTTTACCACAAAGCCATGTGGGTACCCAGGCTTTGGGCCCTATTAGAGATGACTTAAATATGATTCAGAAAAGACTAGATGACAAAGATAACAAAACTCAACAAATGATGTGTGCATGTGTTCAGTCGTTCAGTTGTGTCCGACTCTTTGTGACCCCACAGACTGTAGCCCGCCAGGCTCAACAAATGAGAGAGTGCCACAGAGTTAATTCATTTTCCTGCAGCTTGCAGAAGTCCACTGAGGAACAAACCAATGTTTCTTCCATATTTAAGATATGACCCTTTGAGTAAAAGTTTTTGTATATTTTAACCCAATCATATATGGATTGTTTACTATGTGGAAAAGACTTAAATATGATTTATTTCCTCAGTTAACTTCTAAATAGCAAATATATTTTTCAATTTTGAATCATTTTATTAGCCAACTTCTAAAAAATCAAGTTACAATCAACATTTTCAAATGATTTTAATGAGTCAACTGGATTGGTAAATTTCTAAGATAGTGTTTTTTCCTATAAAATTTCCCTTAAGAGATCTGTATTCAGCACAGTAAATAATTAGTAGTCTCAACATATAAAATAACACTTAAGTGTTAATAATCTTCACTCCACAAATTAGTAAAAATTAACCAGCCTTAGGCTCCTTTCTCTTATTTAAGCCAATAGAATTCATCTTTTAATTAAAATTGTAGTTATGTGAAACAGTTCATCAATCTTATGGGAAAAGGAATCATTATTTCCTCTATATTTTAAAGACATATATAATATCAGATGCAGAAAACAAATTCATTCTCCAGTTGTCCAATCTACAGTTATGAAACACAGGCTAATATCAAAGCAGTGTAAGTCTTAAGAAAAACACTCCTCAATTATTCAATTATTCAATAGATGCTAACTGAATTTTGCAAGTACTTCTTAATGGTCTATGATGGTGATTTCAGCTATTTTCCAAGGAGTGGCATTCATTTGAAGCAAGTAATGTAAATCATTTTACTACATCAAGTAATAATGAAAATTCAACTCCTTAGTTTTGGGGAGGAAGGAACTATGAAATGTGTATTGAGTCGCAGATTAAATATGACTTCTCCTTTTCTGTTTAATATTGAACTATTGTATTTTATTTTCTCAGTAATTTTTCACCTTAAGTTATATACTCTTGTTGTAAACATTTTAATATTTTTTGCAAGTAGACAGGTATAAATGAACAAAAATGCATATATAGGCCTATCTTTTCTTATATCTTGTAAACAAGAACTATTTGCCCTTTATGCTACTTGTCTCTAAGTTACTTACGTTAGCGTTCGAACACACTTTGCTGAATCTCTGATATCCCACACCTTAATATAAGATGTTGACACAGTGAAGACCAAACTTGTATAATTACAATATTTTACAGATACTACATTGTTGGGATGACCTCCCAGTGACATTATCTCCTGCCCAGTCACCAGATTCCATACTTTACAAGTACGATCTAAAAGCAAATAAAAAAGAGGAAATATTGTCAATAAGAACTAAATTAGATTCTCTTAGCAATAACAATTTCTCTCCTATGAGAAAAAATGAGATAAAAAAATGGTAATTATTTAATTAACTTGCAATAGCATCCTAACTCTATCCTTGACACTTTGCAGCAGGTTCAAGGGCAAAGTAGGTATAAAGGATTAGATGAAAACTAGGCTATCTGGTGTACGTATCAAGTGATATTAAAGAATAATTATACAAAATTTTAAAATAGACATATTGATAGTCTTATTTCAAACTGCCCCTGAATTTAAAATGGTCATCCCAAATCAACCTCTTCAAAACATTTGGTTTTGATACTCTCTTACCTACTCAAAACACTCCACATGTAGAACTGCATACACATTTCTTTTCCAGAGGTCACTAATTGACTTCATTAACATAATCATAAACTTGAGCATAAAACTATTCTATTCAATACTTTGCTTTTCTGATATAAGTATCTAATTATCCTGGAGAAATAAAGTTAATTTATTAGAAAATTATTCTTTTACAGAGCAAATTTTTTTTAAATTGGGGAATTGTTTGTTATTATTTACAAGTGCTGGCAAGATCTTCCCTTTATCTTATAATATCCTAAAGTGCTAAAAGACTTTAACTAGCTTCCCAAATTCCTACACATGCTTCCTTCTCATCTTTCCAGCCTCATTATCCACCACTTCTACATATATTCCACTTTTCAAGCCAACTGGATTTAGTTTCCAAAACCATTTCTACCTCCATGTCTCCGCTTACACTGCTCTCTAATCTTGGTTGCCAATTTTTATTTGCCAATATCCAAACAATCCAGTAAGGTTCATCCTAAGTGCCTCCTCATCAAAGCCTTCCTTATTTTTCACATTTTAGCAAAATCTCTTTCTCTTCTGAAACCCCAAATATTCATGTATAACTCTTCAAATCATTTATAGTTAATTTCTAGTTGCCTGCAAGTAAGTGCAGGTTTGGTGATGCGTAGACCTAAGTTTCTAATCTTGGCTCTTCCACTTACTAGCTAAGCTTATCTGGAAAAATCATTTAGTTCCTGGAATCTTCAGTTTCTTGATCTATAAAATGAGGATGCAACATTGGCATTGTTGTGAGAATTAAATGAGCTAAAATTTGCATAGTGGCTAGTATAGTTCAGACACTTATTAAGACCTCAAGAAATGGTGGTTGCTAACCATCTTATTCTTTTACCGCACTGTACATTGTAATGGCCTTTTATGGGTTTTTACATAGCCTGTGTTACTAAGCTCAGGGCTTTTCATACATTAGGTGCTCAATTACCAAATCGAGATAAATTCCTTCACCATTCTATTCACATAACATCAACAGAGATTTTACTTTCTTCTCAACTATGTAATGATTTTAAATAATTCAGGGGTTGGACAACATTATCTTTCAGATTCTTATGAGTCTTAAGCAGTTTGACATTTTTCAAAACCTGTTAAAATGTAATCATTTAAAAGATCTGTTAAATATTCACATGACACAACTATTAGCACCTTTTGATCCAGTGAAAAGAAGATCATCAGTAGAATCCACACAGAGCACAGCTTTTGTATGCCCTTCAGCTATATGAACGCACTGAAGTGGAGAAGTTCTGATTCCTTTTGAAGCTGGAAACGGGTTGATTATACCCCTGAGGTGGGGGGAAAAATAAGATTTACTTCAGCAGCTATATCATGGAACTATTTTTTATTTCTCTGACTTTAAGAAGTTGTTCTAAATAATTGGTACTATAGAAACACCAAAGTTGGACACAACTGAGTGACTGAAAAACCAGATTGTTCCTTATCTTTTTTTAAAGCAAAGGGACAAAGTGTGAAATTAGTAGTGATGAAGTGCATCATCTATTTAGGAATCAGCTAGAAGCTGTATTCTGCAAAGAGCAAAGTCAACAATACATTTGAATTTTCTCACTAACAATTTTATCTCTTCAATTTAATGAAGTAATATTGGGAGCTATTCAAATATAGTAAATTATGAAAAATAAGAAGTATTAATGATGGAAAACCAGAAGATGTAACTATCAGACTGTAATTCTATGTCAAAAAAAAGACATTTTAAAGATGGTATAATACATACTACCTAGAATACTAAAAAGCAAATTTCAAACAAATTTGAAGAAATACAAGATTGATTGTGTAAATAGAAATCTAAAGGGAGAATGGCTCAAAAATAACAAAAGCTTTAAAATTCTAACAATCTCAAAGAAGATTTTTTTAAAAAAAATAAGATATTAAAAGAATAGTGGTGCTCTTTGGAGCTTTCTCCTAACTTTAATATTTTTTGAATTTCTGCTTTATGCCACTGGACTATGAACTATGGAAATGTAAAGTTTATTGAAACACTGTCCCTATCCTAAAGACAGAATCCTTAAGACAGAATCTGAATTGAAATCATTGTATTGGGAAGACTAAAAATGAGAATGAATTAAGAATGATATTTATCATATATCATATATATGTGTGACTTATATAACTTATATATATATAGTTATATATAAGTTAGACGTATCTTTGCTCAGAGCAGGAAGAAAAGTTATGTTGAAATATGTCCATTTTATGGGCTTCCCACGAGGCACCAGCAGTAAAGAACCTGCCTGCCAAGGCAGGATAAATGAGAGATGCGAGTTCATTCCTTGGGTCAGGAAGATCCTCTGGAGGAGGGCATGACAACCCACTCCAGTATTCTTGCCTGGATAATCCCATGGACAGAGGAGCCTGGAAGGCTACAGTCCATAAGGTCACAAAGAGTCAGACAGGACTGAAGTGACTTAGCACACATGCACGTGTGTCCATTATATAAGACAGATGGCCTAATATTAGGACAGATTCCGAGATAAAGCTGTCTGTATCCATATTCTTGATGAATGAGAACAACCTTTAAGATGCCAGCGACAGAAATAATTCAGAAGAAATATGAGTCCAACATAAGTTAGAACTGACAATGAAGACATTCAATGAGTTCAAGTATTTCTATTTTTAAATCATTATATCATAAGATTTTGAAAGTATATACCATTATGGAAGCAAAATCATTGTTGGTACGCTAAGGGAATCAATAAAGGGGATAAAATGTGTAGATCCAATATTCCAGAAAGGAGGGAAAAAAAGTGGATTTCAGAAATTACAGATGGGTAAAACTTGTTGAGTTTCATAGAGGGAACTATTAAATAAATAATTGCAAAAATTACAAACACCTAACTGCTCATGAGTAAGCGATAAGATCTCATAGGGAATTTGTTTGTAAAATTAATAGGCAGCAAACTAGGGTAATGTCATATTCATAATGTATATTGACTCCAATAAAGTCCATACAAAAAGCATTTCAAATGATATCCCTACAAACATGGTTGGTACGTTTGAAATTGTTGTAGTAAAGTAATTCCATCAGTGGCTGAAAAGTTACCCCTAGAATCAATGGTCCTCTCAATCTGGAAAAAGGTCTTCAATATCTAGTTAGTCTTTCTAGCGAACTGAAGACAGATATGGCAAGCTTACTAAATTGACATATTAAGAGCTATACTGTCTAGAAAATTATTCCCAAAATCTATATAAATATGTTCTTAGCACTAAAATATTCACTGGATAAAATTGAAACATATAATTTAAGTTGAAGATAGAACATAATGCTCCAAGTAGGAAAGGGGCTTAATTAGATTTTAAAAGCTAGAGAAATTTATTTATTGAATGCAAGATCAATGGATCAACAATGTATGATTCCTCTAACACTATTTTCAATAACTTCTGCAATATAAGTAAATATTTCAGGAGAAAGAAAGCAGTAGAACTACTATACTCTGCCAAGGCTACATCTGGAATGAAGCAGCATTCTAGAGGCCACATTTTAAAAAGAGCTTTGAAAACCTGGAGATTTTCCAAAACAGTAGAAGCAAAAAGAAGGATCTGCAGACTATATCACATTAGAAACAGATTAATCTAAATCTATTGAGCTGATAAAAGAACCTTCATTGGAGAGACCATATAAAAGTACTAAATATTTAAAGAGCTGTCATATGCATGCAAAAAAGATGTACTGGATTAATGCTAGTATAGCTCAAGAGGGCTGAGGACAGACCAATGAACAAATATTTAAAGAGGTAATAAATTAGGCTCAGGATAAAGAAATATTTATTTTTAGGATTTAGTTATAATGATTTCAAAAAGTAAAGGGAGTTTGTCATCAGCAGAAATAAGACCAGGCACATGGATGGATCACATGGATCATCCATCACATGGATTAATAACTACAAAATCCAAAGTATTATTTGTATATACACATTAATTTGAGATCCTTGAAATTAATGCTCAGTAATTTGTGGGTTATCTAAAAATTTAATCAGATTGAAACAGAAATGGTAGCAAAACCTCCTCAAAAGTCTAAAATTGCCATTTTGAAATCCTATTATGTGGAGTTTACAGTTATGAACTGAGGCCATCAAATTTTTAACTGCTGCTTCAGATGTTGAAAAGTTATGATCTAATGCATAGTCTATTGCTATAATACTTACTTCTAAAACACTACATATATATGTATGTATATTTTAACAAGCTGATTATAAAGAAATGAATTCATTTTAACAAGCTTAGAGCTGCTTTGATCTGCACAAATGCAGATTAAATGACACAAATCATCCTAAGAAAAAAGTTAAAACAGTACCTTTGGTTATTTAATACCATGTCTCCAAAGATTTCCTTCCTTCAAATTACTATCTTTATCCTAAGAATCTACTAATGTTCCCTTGATGACATAACGTTCAACACAATTCTGCCATGTGAAAGGTTGTAAAATTACAAAGGTTCCAATAACTTATGTATGGCATGCCTTAGACACCAGGATGTCTCTTTTTCATTCTTATGTATTTTACTTACTCAGATTTCTGAAGAAAATAATTTCAACATTAAATATAATATTATATTCATTAGATACTGAACAATACTCTCAAATATTCAGAATATTGGGGTTAATATTTTATAGCTATTACCTGATACAAAAGATAATATTAATAGAAAAAATACAGAAGTTGGAAACATAAGTCAGGTATTTCTTTCTCTATTAAAAATCTATTCACATTCTGAAATATATAACTCAACTTTAATATTGTAAACTTATACAACAGATATGATGTGAAAGGGGAAAAAATGCTTTTTGGTCCATGAAAAACCAGTAAAGTCTTGTAATACTGTGAATGATATTAATTTCCTCTCCCTTCCCCTGCCTACCTTCTGGAGGATCTACTGATGATCAGGAAAATGGTCATGAAACATGGGAAAGTAGTGCAAAGAGAAAGAAGGAGACAAATTGATTAATAAGGACAGGAAATGAAAGGAAAAAAAGAGAAATTAAGGGTCCAAAAAATCCATAACATGAAGAAATGCAACATTATTTTAAAAACAGCATCTAAAATGCTTAAAATATTATGTTTTAAAAATTCTTTACTTTCTATATTTTATGTACCATACTATACTTTTTTCCCCTAGCATACCTTTTGTTTTAAAATCACAGAGCTTGCCTTAAAGTTTTATTTAAAATCAATAAATCAACATGAAAAAATACCTTATCCACTTCCTACACTTTGAGGTGGAAAAAATGTCTGATGAAGAGCAAACCTTGACATTAATTTTCATAAAACTGAATTTCTTTTAAATAAAAGTTTTAGATTATAGACAGAATACACATGGCACAAGTTTTTATACTATTATATTTTAAAAGTTTGCCATTACCTTGAAAGCTATGACCTCACAAAAGTATATTAAAGTTAATGTTTAAAAATATTAGTGCATTTATATGGCTTACAAGTTATGAGTGCAACAAAAATGAGACTTGTTTAAAGTTTCTTGGAAGGCATTTTAGAATATCAATGAAATGCCAGAACGTAGGAAAGATAGAAAGTACCTGTGTACCTCCGACAGAGAGGAATCACTTTCATCAGACCTACAGTGAAAGAGTTAGAATTATGAGGAAAAAGAAAACAGATGTCAACAGGTAAAGCCACTGAGACTGAACGGATTCAGTACTATGAATAACAGAAATACAGCAAACATTTCCTTTAAAGCGCATTCCTTTCCTATTTGCACAGAATATAAGCAAATTCATTGATAGCCAAATTAGTTAAAATTTTGTGCTTATGTTTTCTTCCAAAATTTGGGGCGGGTGGGCACTTTCTATTACTGATCCACAGAACCTAATCTACTCTCACTTTCTAAAATACAGGCCCTGAAGAGGAACAGCATCAAGCTAGTGAAATACATCACTTCAAGACTCTAATTTGACTAGTACTAGAAAACTTTTTCTGTCTCAATAGTCATTAATGAATTTTATTCCTCTTGATATAAGGAAAAAAGTTATATTTAGACTCATCATGCGGAAGTTGCACAAATACATCATATGTATACATGGAAAGCAAATCATTCAAAGTTTAATAACTTTGGATTTTAATTCATCTCAAAAACATGGAGTTCTTCTGACTAGGCAGTCCCTTAGTAATAGTTAGGAGGTTTTACTGGAATTTTAAAAATAGATGAGCTATTCTCATCAGCCTTAACCTGAAACCTCCAGGACTGACAATAAGTCTAGTTACTATGAAAATCTATTTAGCTTGTATTATTATATAATATCTTGGGTTGACCAACAAGTTGATTTGGGCTTTCCCATAACGTCTTATGAAAAATTCGCAAACAAACTTTTTGGTCATTCTAATACTTGGGAAGAATGGGGATAAAGTGAGTTCTGGCATATTACGTAATCAGAAACAACGTGTAGGACCTACTTCTATCTGGTAAAATATGCTAGTCTCAAAAAGGAGCCCAAAGAAAGTGACTCATAAGTTAGGTGAGATTTTTGAAAGTGTAGTCAGTTATTCTAAATTTTACTTTATAGAGATGACAACAGAGTCAAATGATTGGTAGCTCATAAACAATTTCAGAAAAAATATGGAACTATGATTAGATCGTCAAGATTATCAAAAGACTGACACAAAAATTTTAATACTGTGAATGCAAGGGAGACAAAACAGTAATTCTTCATAATGGTAGTGAAAATGGACTTCCTAAAGACATTCTTAATGTTCTCCTCTTTCTCAATTAGATAAGAGATAGGATTTAACTATGTTCTCTTCTAAATATTTTTTTAAAAAAACCTATCTAGATCATTTTAAAGGACATGTCTGTATCTAATGCTAAAACTATATTAAAATCTAATAAAAACTGTATCCATAAATTAAATAGATTAAACAATCTTTCAAAATGATGATGTGCCTATGTATATAGAACCATTTAGCATGATCTAAACATGCCAGATGGATCTTAAACAATACCTTATAAATTTCAGAAATTGATATATACAGGGAGATTATAGCATAAAAAAATAAAGAACTGGTGTGGGATACTGAATATCAAGTACTTATATTATCCACAATGTTAAAATTGAAACTCAAAGCAGAGAAGTCAGTTAATAAATACCTTACGGCAACACTGTTAGTATGAAATTCTTGCAAAAGAGATTCTGGCTCAATGTGGGAATATTTTTTCACTTCAAATTTAATGAAAATTATATTTTCCATCCCTTTCCAACTTCTCTTCCCCAACAACCCAGAGTTCTATGTCGTCCACCCATCAAAGTACTCTTTTACCCATACACATATGACGATGGTTTTGGAAGATGATACATGCACCAAAAGTAAAATAATTTGCCTCTTTTCATTGCAGGCTATCTGGGTTAGAGGCTTTTATGGACTCAATAAAGCTGAAGAATCACAAGAAATTTAAACTTCAAGTGATCTCAAAGATTTTCAATTATAATTTACTTGTAAAAAAAAAAAAGGGGGGGGGGGGCAACACAAGTGTGGAAGTATAGCGATGCAAATCCATAGCAGGGAATAATGTTCAGCAGGAAAATAAATGTCTCTAATTTTGTCTAAATGGTTCATTTTCCATTGGAAAAATACATGAAATATGGGAAGGGTTCACAAGTCAGACTCCATCTCCCACACAGAGAGAGGCTAAATGTTTTCTACAGACTGTACTGAAAGGTTCAGAATAGTATAATGAATAATTGGGGCTCTTTTACATAATGACTTACTTATCCTGCTGAACTGATGTGTTTCCCTGAGAAACAGTAAGACGATTAAAAACATTCAGTTCATTACGGGGCCGGCTTGGTGGGGAAGGAGGAGGTGAGAGGCTAGCCTCTGAGGTTCCAGAATCTGAGCTACAAGAAAAAAAGAACATTACATAGGTGGCTTTAATTGGCTTTAATTTGTTAGAAATGTTATAAGAAACATGCTTTTATTTTTTTAAAAAGCTTTTCATTATAGAATTCCTTCCTTTCATCCTCTCTTCCTTTTATATGAGATAAAATGTACTCCAAACAATTTCATTGAATTTTTTTTCCACTGAATTTTGTCACATTGGCCACAAGATGGCACTCAAGAAAATGTCTGCTAAAATCTAAAGTCAGTACAAATAAAGCAAACCAAATTTATAATTATACAATTTGAGAGTTGAAACCAAGTTGTTCACTTTACAGGTGAGGAAACAGACCCTGAGCGTTTAAGAAGAATTTGCCTATTCAGCTGATTTATTCATTTATTTTTAAATTACATATTTGTCCCATCCCCTACCTCCAGCTTATAATTGCGACATTCGACTCAGTAGAAACAGGTAAATTCCACCTCTAAATACAGGAAGAAGGTTAATTAGAAGAGTAATTTCCATGATATTCAAGTCAGCTAAACCAGTGGTCAAAGTAGAGAGTGTGCATGTTGGTACGAGAGGAGGAAGGTTTAAGACATCATCTTCGCAGGTACAGAAAATATATGAGAGCTTCTTTTTAGAATTATTTTCATGTTAAAGAAATTTGCTTTACCAATACTTAAATATAGATTAGCACTGATATTCCTACTCAAGACCATGTCAGAGGTCTACTTGCCATATGTAGCTCCTGAGGTGGCCTAAGGGAGATCTCACTATGCCACAGCGTAGAAAGGTGACAGTGATTCTAACCATTTAAAACTTTCTGTCTGTTGTGTTATTGTGATTTACAAATGTCCAGGTAAGTGGACCATCAGATTACATTGTGTACTGTTAAGTAAGATAACCCTTACAAAACATACAAATAGCTATTAAAATAGTTTAACAAAAAAATGGAGGATAGTATCAATTGAAACATAAAAGAACAGAAATAAAAAGGCACAATGGCACATATCTTCTAACACTAGATTTTTGTTCATCACTTTAAAGTGGTGAAATCAATGTCAGTTTTATCAGGTGACAGTCAAAATTAATTTCAAAATTTTCTATAAGACCAAGCCACAATCCCAGAGTCAGTCTGAATATGGAAAATAATTTCACCATTGCCCCTTAGCATCTAAGGGCATCAGACATTTCACACAATCTACTAGATAAAAGAGCATGAATAGCTTACTGTTTTTGTTCCTTTGCCTTTGATTTTTCTGCTTTCTCATACGCCTTTCTCCTTGTTACAGGGGAAGGCTCTGGTAGCTTTTTTTCTGACATAGATGACTGCCTGGAACTAAGAGAGAAGAAGATTCTTCAATTATCTAATTTTAAATACATACACATAATTTTGGCAGATATTCAATTTTTAACAGATCAACACCTGGAATTTGAGAAAGATTATTTGGAAATGAAACAGAACTAGGATAGGAAAATATCACGAATTATTTTTAATTAATGGGATCTTGACAACTGTATATTTTAATTTTTAAATTGGTAATCTTGTCAAATATACATGACCATTATCTTTGAATGCAAATATCAATGCTATATTGCCAAATAGCTAAAATAATGTTTTTTACTTTAAATACAAGTGTTAAAAAACATAAGTGTATAAGTTTGATTAGAATTGCTTCAGTTGAGGGAAAATTGTCTTTACAGTTTTGCAAGAACAAAAATATTAGAATATCAAAGTATGAGAAACAATGAGATTTAATGAATTAATATTTACACAATCACAAAAGAATACTACAGGTAATCACAAAGAACCCACAATTATTTTAGTTAACTAGTATTTAAGCATTAGCTATATAAATTTTAGTACTAAAAATACTTTTGTTTTATTATAGACTTTAAATGTTGAATAGTGGCTATGTAATTAAAAATTTAAGACTATGATTTCTGTGCATAGTGGTAAGGAATTTTAATTGAAAAAATGAACTTTTGCTATCTTTGACTAGTTATACTAGTAAGGAAAAAAAAAAAAACCTAAGGAATGAGCAAGTGGGATCCCTAAAATGGGCTTACAACGATTCCGATTTGAAAGTGAAAATTAAATATAATTAAACTTTATGTTCCTGATTTTTTTAATTAGAGGAAAACATATTTTAGAAGGCCTGCATTATTTAAATCATAAGGCCCACTTGAGTAAATCATTTTACTTCATGCAATGGAAGTCATGTACTAATGAGTAATAAGAGTTGTACCAAGCATATGACCAACTGCTAAATTTGTAGAGAACTATACAAGCATCTTAGCTTATGAAAACTTGATAATAAATCATATGAAGAGATCGTGTCTAAAAGATATTTTCTACAATCTGTCATGAATGATACATTTTTAAAACGGGAAAAAAAAAAAGGCAACAAGGAGGTATTACCTGCATTCTGGAATCCAGGTCATAGATTTAGTCTTGAAGTTCCAAAAGTCTCTATTCATCTGATAGACTAAATGCTGAACTCATAGGAGTCTCTAAAATCTGTCCTCAGTTCTATATCATTACCTTCACCAAAAGCATTTTTTCTACTGTTATCAAAAAAGCACTGAAGCCATAAGCTATACTGGTTAGCAATCTCTAATAGCAAATCCAATTATTAATTACATAAGTCACCTCAGGCACATGCAGGATAGTTCTGTCATCATTAATTTTGGAACTAAAGGCAGTGATGGGCTTACTGAATGTAAGACAATGAAAATATCTTCATAGGATGAAGAAAGTTATGGGAGACAGATAGATATTCAGGTTGGGGTGGGGAGTATGTTACATTTTATTATTTACAGAGTCATATAGTGTGTACCACTTTTTGGCAATATTTCTCAATGCAGTGATGCGTTCATCCAATAGATCATTTGCAAGACCATGTGTAAGAATTAGTTTGAAATAAGGCATTAAAAATCTTTACCAGTAAGCGATTGATATAATTTTAATATAACTAAGAAAAGACATATACACAAATGCATGCTGGCCTGTGCAGGGAAATTGCAGGGAAATCTTTGTTCTCAAGATAATAATGAAAAATTTCTAAAGAAGATTTGTTTTGAAAGGAATGCTTTTTGTTAAGATTATCTTAGAGGAGGGAGGAACAGTCCCTCCTTCACATCTTTAAAAATATAGTATTTACACTTTGTGTATACACTCATCCCAGATATGCAATGTACTTCAAGGTAAAGAATTAGGAAACTTCAAAATGCATTGTTTTTAACTGGTACTTGTTTTTTCTTTAAGAGTTTCAGCCAAGGTTTATTATCCTGACCAGGCTCTTAGAACTAGAGTTTAACATAATTAAGAGCAAATTTAAGAGTCTTTTAAAGCTGTTTATACAGTGGTTTTATAGTTATAACTTTAATTTAGGTGTTTCTAAATAAATTTTGCCTGTAATTTATAACAGCCTTTATAAAAATTATAATCTTTAAGAAAGACTCTAAAAGTTAAATATCAGACAAAGCAATTCAACAAAGAACATCTCATTTAAAGTATTTCAAATGTGCAAAAATTAGGGGATACAACACCTAACTGAAATTACTTTGAAAACTAGAGATCTTATTTACATAAATTTTTAAAAATAGAAATAAGAAATTAGTAACATGCATATATATTTTTATTTTTAAAAAGAAAAGCCAAAAGAAAGGAAGTTAGTGTAGCTGAGCCAGACTTACATGCTGCCTATCTTAGAAGGGAAGCCAGATGGGGGAGGGAGCTCTTTTTCCCTAGCAGAAGTACTTGTCTCTGTATTCATTCCAATCTCTTGCCCTTCTGCAACAGGTGTAAGAGGGCCAGGCAAGGAGGCATCTCCTGTACTAGTGTCTGAAGCTAGTTCACTGCTATCTGCATACAGCAATTCCATTTGAGTGGTGGTTCTCCTTCGGGCCTAGTCAGAGAATGGAAGGAAGAGCAATCATATGCAAACTTCTGCAGAGAAGATGATTAGGCAATAGAGATTTAATATTAGTTTGAAATAGGTAAAACATTCAGCGTGTCTTTCCTAGCCAGTGTGTCGAACACATGTAAGATAGTGACAAGCCAGAGATACAGCCAGCTGAGAACTTCAGAGGTCATAATAATAGCCAATGTTTGTATTATACTTATTGTATGCCAGAAATTCTAAATAATTTACTATATTAGTATATACTATTATTATCCCAAATCCCAAAATGAGAGAACTAAAGCTAACAGTCCAAAATCAAACAGCTCGTAAGTGGGAAAGTCAGATTCAAAACCAGACAATCTGCCTCCAATATTATTATGCTATCCTGATACTAATGGCCAGCTTTCTCAATATATCATTTTAGGAAAAAAAAAAAAAAAGAAAGAAAGAAATTAAACCAAAAGATAGATGCAATGGCATTCAACTAAATTCTTATCTTTCCTAGGCTTAGATGACTTATTTAATATACATTTTAATATATATTATGTAATATATAAATTTAAATTTTACATATCAATGTTTACATCTGTTTCTCCATTTTTATTCCCTGCTCGCCTGATGCCCTAACTGGCTGTTTAATCTCCCTGATGGATATCCAACACCAGTCCATACCAGTTTTTGGCAGCATGGTAAGGCAGGTGAAGGTTATTTTATTTATTTAAGCATTCCCTTCCATACTCCTAAAAAAACAAAGAGATTACCTTGTTGTTAATACTTAGAGCTGGCTATTATCACTAATATATTAAAAGACAATCAAAATGTTTACCAGATTATAAACCTCTAAATGGTAGACATCCTGTTTTATTCAACTTTATATGTCTTACATTTAATGTAGTGCTGGTACAAGTCTATTTAAGATATATAATCAATTTCATTTCTTCAGTGAGTGAAAAATAAATAATATTAGGTCGTTTTAGGCATCTATGGGCTTCCCTGGGGGCTCAGACAGTAAAGAATCTGCCTGCAATGCAGGAGACCAGGGTTTGATCCCTGGGTCAGGAAGATCCTCTGGAGAAAGAAATGGCTACACACTCCAGTGTTCTTGCTGAGAGAATTTCGTGGACAGAGAAGCCTTGAAGGCTACAGCCCATGGGGTTGCAAATTCAGACAGGACTGAGCGACTAACAGGCATCCATGCAGTGCCAAAGGAGTGACAGATACTACCAGAAAACTTTTGGAAAAAGGAAGCCCTGCGGGCCAGCTTTTCACCGTATCAGTTTTCCCTATTGCCAACTGAATCATTTTCATGGGAATTCCTAATCACAGTGGTTTTTTAAGGAGATGACCTTCAGCTTACCACTTCACATCTCTCTCTGAATATCGCAGGGCCTGAAAGACCAAGTTACCTTAAGAGATTCTTGCCTCCACGTTAAGACTCAATCCAAACTATACTAGAATGTTTTCTTTGAGACTGGATAATCTCTGGTCACTTAGAATAATCAAACTCAAACCAAATGTCACCAAACTGGTAGTTCAAAGACCATACATAAATCCTGGAGATGTTTTTCAATTGGCTAGCTCAGTATTTTAAAGAGAAAGAAATTCTCCATTAAAATCCATATTTAAAACTACTCTTTAAAGAGTTGAGGATCTGGTAGTTTTAGGCCCATATTCCATGACAGCAAAAATAAGCATTAGTTAGTGATGCCTATTTGCTTTAGATGGGCCATGTCCACTTCAGGTAATCATAATGATTCCTGTTAATTATCTTATGTCTAGTCAAATTATTTATCTATATTACCTGGCTAACCACTGTGGGCCTTGTATCTATCCTGTGCATTAGTACAGTACTATTCTTTCAGGTCTTGATTTCATCCATTCATCCACCAAATATTTACTAAGCACTGCAAGAATTCTTTGTTTTCAAACATCTTAAAATGGATAGTTAACTCATCTAATATCAGATGCTACCAACACGCAATCTGAAATATACCATGCTATTTCTCACACATGTAACAGCATGTATACTTTATTTTTTTAAGCTTTACAAATATGCATTATAGTCTCAATTTTTAATACAATATGATGATTAAGAGTTGACCTATTCAAACCATCTCAAGATATGTTAAAATAAATAAGAGACTTAGGAACATATTAGAATATTAAAATTTCAAAAATCTCCTGTCATTCTAAATTATTTTAAGCATTGTTCTCCATAATCATATCTTACCTAGAGGAAAAAGCACAAGAATACAGTAAATAACTAGTTCCACAGAGGAGAAATTTGTCAATATAAATTTTTTTCAAGGGAGAATATGATAAAGAACTAAATTTCTATCATATGAAATCGTTGCCTGTGCCCAAGGCCTATGCATTTAATAGTGATAATAAAGAACATCAGAAAAAATATTTAACTGGTATTTTCTATTCTCACCTTGCTTTTTGGTTTCACTTCACCACAAAGCTTCATAAGGTCTGAAGACAGTGAGCTGTGTGCAAATAAATAATCAATCATATGAATAAAAGGAAACAATATAGAAAACTATATGACCTCTAATGAGTTTAAGTATGGAAAAAAACATAAGCCTATGGAAAATACAGAAAGACAATATTAAAATAAAAATAAACTAATCAAAATTGTTCATTTCCTTCCTTAAATATCTCAGTATTTTATTTTAAAATTTTTGATGGTTAAGCATTACTTAGTTTGGCTTCCATATTACTATTTTTACTGTTCTTCACTTAGCCATAAAATCTAAAATTATTTGTTTTATGTCAATTGATTCAACAAGATAAAAAAGTATTACAAATATTACAGAAACAAGTCACCTTATTAAGTTTCTAAAGGTTCTCTTACCTTCCTTCTGATCCTGGACTGTTTAAAGGTACATCCTCATCAGTGCTCTCCTCTACATTTTCTGAAAAAAAAAAAAAAAAAAAAAATAGTCCAAAATGTAAGTATTATCCATGTCACACTTTGAATGACTGTAATGCCTAGGCTATAATAAACATCAGCCTGAGGTCTCTCAACATGGGCACTTTGGTTTTAGTAACTCAGTCAAAATGGAAATGTAAAAATAAAATTCTAAGAAACTCTTAATTATATGTCCTAGGATGGGAAAAATGTGCTCAAGATAGGAAAGCCATGAGTTGAATGATAAAGAAGAACTGCGTTCACAGGATGGAAATGAGATCATGTGTTTATCTGAGTATGTGTAATTATTTAAATCTAATTTCAGAGAATGTATTTATCCCACACCATCCATTTGTTCCATGTATGAATAATTGAGTGAAACATGAAAGAGTGAAATAAATGCTGCACAAGCTCCCTTTAATCTACTGAGGCAACATCAAAAAATACATAAGTGTAAACATATTTGTTGTATTTTATCAGTATTCCAAAGTACTTATAGATTTTCTTCTATTTTTATTTTTGTTTTCAAGCAGAAAGAGAGTATGTGTGTGTGAAGGTATGCAGAATTCACACATCAGCATGCAGCTCATTCACACGTACATAAAAGACTAGAACTATAGGTTTCCATGCAATCGTTTTATAAATAAATACAAACAAACCACTGCTATTTCAGAACAGTAGCACACTGATGAAAAGAGAGGAAAAGGCAGACATATAAAACTAGAAGGAAGTCAGTAAATAAAACATCCACTTAAATTATTTAAAATGTCAGTGAGCTCCTAACACAGGTGCAAATTATGCAATTTATTATAAAGCCACATCACAAAACTAAAGGCAATATTTTCAATAATATATCCTAAGTAAAATATGTAGGATGAATCTCCTTTTGACTTTTACTTTGATATCATACAGGTGTATTATGGTCATAAATCATATTCTTAATTCCTTTCTCAGATGCTCCCATTCTTCTTCACTGTTTGTCAGACAACTGGATAGAAATTCAGTAATAAATGATAGCATTATCTAAAATGGAGTCCATCTAATAGGACCCACAAAAAGGGAGTTTACTCTCTGAAATAAGGAAAAAGGTGGTCTTGAGGGCAACGTGTATCTCAAAGCCCATGCTTAAGAGGCTGGACGATGTGCTTCACAGACAGGATAATGAACGCTAGTATAACTGAATTAGTTAATAACATAGAAAATGGAAAGAAATGACAAATCTAGTCTTTATTTTCCCATACATAGAAGCAGGCTAAGATTGACTAGTAATTTTCTTGTAGGGAATGATGAAACCAGTTAGAACACCAATCATATAAATGCTTAGTTAAAAACTACTTAGCTCCTGCATATGCATGTATGCTTTATCTACAGATGATTACAGTTTGGCATAACTAACCCAGCCAGAAGATAGAGCCCTTCACCAAGACATTCACCAAATCACACACCTCTTCAGGACTGAGCTTTGTCTTTGGCACTATAGCCGTCTGGACACCAGGATATGCCATCATTTTACCACTCTACTTTCAACTCTTTAGGACATAATTCCAGCCCAGTGTCAGCTTCTTTTCTCATCACTAAGCATTAAAGCTAAAAGCAGTGAGATTTAAAACTCCGAAATGTCTTAAAGTCATCCATACCAGTACATAGTTGCATAATCTCATGTCACTAGAAGCTAATCAATATTTAATAAATTAATATTTATATTGATATAAATACATATGGAGAAGAGTTGACATAGTGTTGCAGGGAAGAGTCAACTATGACTCCACATTAGATCTGTTTCTTTTACCTTAACCTTTGCTTACTGTTGATTTTGTTCACTAAAAGGATACTGTCCATACATAATGGCCTGCCTCAGGGAACCCTGCCCCTCTGCTTGAATTTTAAACCAAAGTGCCTTTATTCAGGATCTGGTCCACCTGTGGATGACTATAGAAAGCAAGAAATTAACATATCCCCTCCCCAAGACTGGCCATTCCAGGTGATGTTTACAAGGTTAATGGTCTTTTCACTTTATTTCCTCACCTCTCCTCACCTCTGTTCTATAAAAGAACCTCGCATCCAGATCCTGATAAGAAGATTATTTTGAGACGTTAGTCTGCGATCTTCTCAGTCAACCAGGTTTCCAAGTAAAGTCGTATTCCTTGCCTCAACATCATCTCTTAGTTAATTGGTCTGTTGTGCAGCAATCAGAGGGAGTCTGGACTGGGTAACAATAGCAGCCCAAGACTACTACTATCCTTAGAAAAGCGTTCTTGCAAAGTTGGACTTTGTTATCTGGAAACTTAGCTCTCAGAATTTCTCTAGTCACCAGTTAACTAATGTAGTTCATTACACCTAGAATATTTGTGCAAACAATATGGCTTATGCTGAGAATTCCTGCTTTCCTTCCAGAATCTGGAATTCTGGTACTACTATATAAAAGGAATGTATGTGACTAGTATCCAGTAAAAATCTCAGATGCTGAATGTCTAATGGAATTCCCTGGATGTGAACAATGCACTCAGGTTGCTGCATTTTCATTCCAGAGAGAAATGTGTACTCTGCGTGATGTTTCCTGGAAGGAAAAGAGCATAAGAAAGCCTGGATATGGATTCTTCCTTACTCCCTCTGCATCTTTTCCTTTATAATACTGTTGTGTATCCTTCCTACATTGCTCTCATTAATCTTTGCCATGAATACAATTGTATGCTGAGCCCCTTGAATCTTCTAGCAAATCCCTAAAGGTAGGGAAAGATCCTAGGAACAACAACATAAACACAGGTAGAGGAATAAGGAGGGGAAAATAAAGATGTTATTCAGTGGCTACAACAACACACACCTATTAGCATGGGGTACTGGCCTCTAACCTTATTGTGTTCATCATCCCAAGTCACATACTTGTTACTCTAGGACACCAACCTGCTTGAAATCTTCATGCATATAATGTTGTGGCTAAATGTCCATGCTTTACCTTACTGCCAAGAGTGACTCTTCTGCCTAGACCCCTTCTATTGTCTCTTGCCTGGCTAAATCTTTTTCTTCCTTTACGTTTTAGCTCAAATTTTACCGGCTCCAGAAAGCCTGCATCATCAACTCCTCCATTTCTGTTAGGTAGCCCCATTCTGTGGTCCCATAACTCCCCATACATGTCCCAAGTCTCTTCCCTGTCACCCTCAGTAAGGCACAGTCCATGAGAGCAAGATTCTGTATCTTACTTATCTTTGAATCCCAGTACCCAGCACAAGCTCGAGATAAATTGAAATTAAACAAATATTTTTTTTTAAAGCAATGTACATATGACCATCTAGTTTGTATGGATTTACTTCCATGTTTTTCTCCTTCCATGCTTTTCTTCCAACCACTTCTGGGTCTAGATTATGGCCCTAGGGAAAATTTATGCCATGAGTAACAGGTTGTTATCAGTTGACTGTGTTCCTCTTCTCTGTTTTGACCCCTCTTTAAGCTACAGATAATTGAAAGTTGTGAAAATGCAACAATACTCATCAAATAACAGTTTAATATTTTCTGCACAAAACAACATCAAAGAGGGCATTGCATTTTTTCTTCCAAGTTAAAAGAGAAAATGGACTTAAATAAAAATTTACTTATTACTGCAAGTTGAGCCACTAAGATGAAGAAGAACAAAGAAAAGGCAGAGGAGGGGGTGGGAACAACAAAAAGGAGGGTGAAGAGGAAGAGGAGAGAAAATATGCTTAATAACACATGGAATGGCAAAAATTCTCATTTTATTTCAGGAATTTTGGCAGCCTTAACATGGTTCTTTAATATAATCAAATTTTTTTTCTACCTGTCTTTGTTATAGCTTGAGCAGGTTAAAAGCCCACATCTATATTACTGAGTTAATCTCAAGGAAATATTATTTTGAGATTTAACACACAGGGCAAACTAAGAAAGATCTAATAATATCAAACAGAGCAAGTATTTTATTTGTGTAACATTCTACCATTTAAAATAAATTTAGATTCATAGACTGTTTAATGATCCAGAGAGGTAATTACATTATTCTTTCAGTTACATTCCTCTCCTTCAAGAAAAATATTTTAGAAAACTTTTGACAGCTGTATGATTAGGAAAAAAAGTTAGGATCAGATTTTGAAATAATTTTAAATAAAAACTGTTCAAAAATAATCTTCAGGAGAATTGCAAGCAATAAAATTACCCTGATACTCCTGATCTTTCATATATATATATAACTGATATCTGATATATATAAATACATCAGATTTTATAAACTGACATAAATTTTATAAACTGATATAAATATATCTGTTTAAACTGATAACTGATATATATAAATAATATCTGAGCCAGGAGAAGCTCAGATATAATTCATGGGTGGGCATAGTTCACATGAATGTTGCAGAGGCAAGAAGTCGAAAATCTCAATGTTCAAACATCTCTTAAGCTCTTTCTAACTTGAACATGTTATAATTATAAATATTATTTCAATCCATTCATGTAAAACTCTTTGGATAGCTTTATTCAACTTACAATATTAAAGTACATGTACTTAATTCTATAAAATTTAAGGATAGCTGAGAATCTATAAAAAATAAGCCAAAGACATTATATATAAAAGATACAACACAGAAAGATTTATGAGGGTAAAATGACAAATGCAAAATTAATAGATTTAAAAACTAAAAAGGAATATATATCCCAGTTTTTCCTACAAGAAACAGAAAGAGGGGCTGATGAAACTAGAGCCAAAACTGGAGTTCAGATAATAAAATAGAAAACTATACTTCTTTAAACATTTAAGAATTTAAAAATCAAGAAATGTGTAAGACAAAAGACTTAGTATGTTTGTGGTCACAGATACATTTCAAAAAAGATCATGCAAAAATCAGCTGGCTGCCAATAAAAATGTTTTAAACAAGATGTACCACAATTAGTGTACATGAACAATTAGTAATTCATGCAGCGTAGGGTACACAGAAAGCTAAACATACTTACCTAATGGTACGCTATCTAGATCTGTATAAATAACAGCAAAAAGGAAACAAAAAGCAATACTCCAATCAAAACAGATCCAATGTTAAGAACTCTCACATAAAACAAGATTATGTACCATTTATAAGATATGTAGAATAGATGCCATAGCAAACACTTATACATTTATTTTTAAGAGAGTTAGATATGCAGAATAAAGTAATGAAATTTGGTTAATAATTTAAACAACCAACTCAGAAACACTGTTGATCTTTTTTAATTCATAAAAATTATTTGCTTAATAATGCTAAGTAAGGATTTTTAAGTTACTGATCATTTCTCGTAATGACAATAATTACATCCCCCCAAATTTATACATGCAAATTAAAAAAGGAATAATTAAAAAGCATAAGTAAATACAGCATCTATTCAGTCAAGCTATAGAGGAAAGAGGTGGAGTACAGCATACTCAAAGAGCAGAGTTACCATGCAATTTATTTAACTAAAATTTAATCCAAATTACCTTGTAAAGCATGGCCTAGTAAAGCATCTAGCTCAGGATTTAATTCTGCTTTCTCTTTCAACATATGGAACAAGAGCTGGTTTTGTGTAGCACTGGTTATTTCAGTTTGTTTAAGCCGACCTTCAAGTACTTTAATTTGAGCCTCTTTCTGGGCAGCCTGAAGACCCTATAACATTCCCCCCCAGAAAAAAAAATGTATCTTAGATCACACAAAACAGAATCAACTACATGAAGATCTGTATCAAATGGCAAATGCATATGATGTACGGACTTTGACATTAGATAGACCTTGATTCATCCTAGCTCTTATGCTTGCAAACTCAGTGACCCTGAGCAAGTGTTGGCTAGCTATTAGTATCAGGGGAATCTTCCTGATTCTCAGTTTCCTCATATTCAAAATAATACAAATAATATTTATTTCATGCACATTGTAAGGATTAAGCAAGAGAACAAAACTAAAGGTATAGCACATTCTCAGTGTGGAGAAAAAAGGTGAGTCAGAAATCATTATCATCTTTAACATTTAAGCAGAAATTACTTAAGATAAGGAGAGTGCAACTGTATTTTTTCCTGACTTTTTGAGTTGTAAAGAATCATTATTGAATCAAAATTATAACTGAATTTGTTTGCACACTAAGAGATTTTCCTTTTACCTTTTCCCTTGTTGAAGCAAAAAAGAAATTATTCTTTAAGTTGTTTACCTGTGCTAATACACAAGCACAATAGATGAGAAGCTAATGGAATTGATGTAAATACTGCTGACTTTTCTTAACTCTAAAGAAAGATAAAAGGAACACGTTTCATTGTAAAAGAATCTTCCTCCTTATTACAAAGGAAAGGGTCATTAGAAAAAGATAGACAAAACTGTAATGAATTAACGGAAGCTTAGGTTTTTCAATAATAGTGCAGTTAGATCTTACCTTATTGATGCCCATTGACAGGAAGTGATCTAGAAGGTACCGAGCTTCTGTAAGTGTGCAGGCATTAATGACTGCAGTGACATCCAATGTTTCTCCTTCTTCCTGCATCAAACCAGCATATGATGTATCATTACCTTGAGCTGAATGTATTTAACAGAAGACAAACCCGACTGCTTCATGCATTTATTTGATATTATTGGATTAGCTAATGAGACTTCTCAGCAAGGCATAAAAAAATCCCTACTCTAAGAAACATATGGTCTAGTTTAAAACATAAGACATTTGAGCAGTTAAGAATTCAAGATGGATTAACAAATGATATATATGTTTTATCAATGAAAAATAATGTCACACAATCAGCAGAGAAATCTAGAAAGCAGGCAGGAAGGGTATACATGGAAAACCTAAGAATTATATTAAATCATAGAATAAAAAATACCTTCATATAAAAATTCAAAGTGCTTTTAATGACAAAAATACAAAAATACTTCTCATTAAACATTTTTTCTTAGTTACAAACCTTTGCTTCTTCCATCTGCATGATATTGGCTTGACAATCAGAAATACTGTCATTGATATAATCTATATTAGCAGTTAATGACTCCATCTCTTCATTGATGTTAATCACATTTTTATCTCCTTCTCCATTCTCCTTGACTATCTTTTCCCTTCTCTTTGAAAGTTTCTCTCGTCTTTTTGTGAGTTCTTCCCGTTGCTATTGAGAAAACAGAGTAGACTTTAAGAAATTACGTTCATCTTGAACCTTGAGAACTTTAGGCCAAATGAAATAAGTGAGTTACAGAAGGGGTAAATACTGCAGGACCCCACTTCTGGGAAGCATCTAAATAGTCAAACTCATAGAAGCAGTAACTAGAATGGTGGTTACCAGGGACTGGGAGGAAGAGGAAATGGTGAGTTGCTGTTCAGTGGATATAAAGTTTAAATTATATAAGATGAGGAAGTTATAGAATTCTTTACAACACTGTGCGTATAGCTGACAACACTGTGCTATACATTTTAAAATGTATTAAGAGGGTAGGTCCCATGGCATCTGTTCTTACTATAATTAAAAAAAAAATGATGTTCATCTATTCATACACAATGCAATCACCACCCCCCAAAAAAGCACAGCTTGGCAAGTATTCAATTTACTCAGCAAACAAATGTAGAAGACAAAAATTAACAGCTAAGAGAGAGCAAATCTGCTTTCTACTTTTCACACCTTGAGCAGCCTATTCATATCCGCCTCCATGTTGGAAATAGTCATTTTCTGCATGATGATGTCTGTGACCCTACGTTCAAGAAGCTGCCACTTCATGCGAGCTGTTTTAGAAGTAAACACTCGGCCAGTCAATCCTTTCCTTTGGTATTTTTTTCTATAATCATATAAAAACATACAAACATAGTTACTTATGTGCTTGTTTGATTATATGACGCCAAATGATGAGCTGTTTTTCATTTAAGTCCAACATCCAGTGATGTAAAGATTACATCAGTAGGAACAGAAGAACATGCTTACCTGGTTCCATTTGCCGTGGGTGTCGGTAAGGCCTGGACTCTTGCCACAGGAATTCTCATTTTTTGCTGGGCTCCAGCTCTTAATGCATCTGTTTCTACTGCAACTGCACTGGAACCTGTGTCCTGAGCAGGAGTATCAGATGAGCTCAACTTCCGAGTGACTTTCCCAGCCACTTTATCTGACATGGGCCTTACTTGCCGGCGAAGAGCTGTAACCTGAAATAGCAATGGAGACTGACTCATTCTCTCAGTCTATAGAAAGACATCTTTTATTTCAAAGCCAGAATGTTTCCTCCAAATGGTCAACTTGCCTCTTCCGTTTTGCGACGAAGAACCACTTCTTGGTTTCTTTTTTGGGCTTCCAGAAGTCTAAGTTGATGCTATAAAATAATATTGAATAAGTTAAAATAGTAAACTGAAAGATAAAATACTTCTTACTTCTTCATTATCGTTGTCCCATTTCACTGGGAACTGTAAGTATTCTCAGCAGCATCTGAGCTAACAATCACCTTGCATTCATTACTGTGGACTTCGCAGGTGGCACTAAAGAACCCACCTCCCACTGCAGGAGACATAAAGAGACACAAGTTCTATCCTTGGGTCAGGAAGATGCCCTGGAAGAGGGCATGGCAACCCACTCCAGTATTCTTGCCCGGAGAATCCCATGGACAGAGGAGCCTGGTGGGCTGCAGTCCATGGGGTCACAAAGAGTAGGACATGACTGAGCGACTAAATGCAACACAGCAGCAATAAGGGGCTTACTATATGCAAGTGTCCTCCTAAATGCTTCACAAATATCTCATTTTTGTTTTGGCTGCTGGCTGAGGCATGAACAGGAAGAAACACGGCTTAGAATATTTTCAACAGAGGCACCTTAAAAGGTATACAATTATAAACTCTGATTTAAATACAGAGAGAACATATATTAATTGTATTAGCACTTTATAATAATTTTGGAAATACTATGTTGGTCAATAAAATTAACTGGTTACCAATTTGTTTCTAGGTAGTCTATATGATACAGAAAATTATTGATTACTTTAAGCCATTTTATAGGGATATAATTTGGGAAATAATTTTGGACTAAAAATAAAACATGTTCTGGTTCTGTCATTTATTTAACTCTGTGATCATGGGCAAAGCTTTGGAGTTGGACTTGATCACAAACATCTCTTTTAGGACTTTAACTCTGTGATGTAACAAATAACGCTCTATGTTGTGCATCCCAAATTCAAACAGATGATTC
The DNA here is from genome assembly GCF_963930625.1 of Muntiacus reevesi. NCBI lineage: Eukaryota > Metazoa > Chordata > Mammalia > Artiodactyla > Cervidae > Muntiacus > Muntiacus reevesi. Next base: position 157,192,068 of record NC_089252.1, on the reverse strand, counting down.
ATCTAAAGTTTATACATATTTTTCTCTTATCAGATAGGAATTCGTTGAGAAAAGGACTCTGTCTTATCACTGCCACATCTTGCCTATACAGTAATAGACATGGAAGAAAAGCTAATAAATCTTTTTAAATTAATGAACTATCTAAAATTAACCTATAGTTTCAAGCTTGTTACTAAATTTAATTTCAAGCTTGTTACTAAATTTAATTTCTTCATATTAAAAATCAAATCTCAAGTTCATTCATAATTTTTGTATGATGTACACATATTTGGTTCTCTAAGGGTTCAAATTGAGTATTACAAGAAACACTTTAGACAAGAGTTGAATATGCACACAAAGCAACAAATTAAAGGGAGGAAAAAGTCTGAAATAGTAGCTTTTTATGTGATTAGCCAGAAGAGAGACATCATATGTGTGGATAAAATTCAAAAGTTCAGTCCTGGGAATTAATTGTTCAATATTGATCTCTCTATACATCATATGATGTTGTTGTTTAATCGCTGTGTCTAACTTAGTAATAAAGAAGTAGTTAGCATACACTGTAAGGAAATCATGCCTGTCATCCAAAAATTTCATTAAAAATGAAATAAATAGCCTAAAAGTCAAAACAACCAAAATGCCCACTAATTGAAGAATGGATTAGCAAAATGTGCTCTGTACATATAGTCATTTAAAAAAAAAATATACTAGTGATATATGCTATAACATGGATAAACCTTCAAAATATCACACTAAATGAAAGGAGTCAGACACAAAAGGCTACATATGGTATGATTCCACATATATAAAATATCTAGAATAGACAAATACATAGGCAGGAAGTAGATTAGTTGCTGTCAAGAGTAAGGGAAAGGGAGAAATGGGAGTAATTGCTAATTGGTTTGGGGTTTCTTTTTGGAGTAATGAAAATGTTATGGAGTGGTGATTGTTGTACAAATTTGTGAACATACTAAATACTTGAATTGTATAGTTTAAAACTGAATTTTATGGCATATGAGTTTTATTAATTTTTTAAGAAGCAGGAAAAAAAGAACAGACCATATGCTAGAGCGTGCTTCTACCTGATTTCAGTAACAGTGTACTAACATAAACAAGATCTAAAATCACCAGGTATTAAAAATGATAAAATAGACTGATTATTAAAATACATTAATATCTTGGGAAAATTAATGAATACATATAGTTATAAATATCGGAGTCATCTGACTAACACATCTATTTTTCTATCTCATTAGTCATTTTCTAGCTCCTTAATTTCATCTTTAGCTCACAAAACAGATTTCTATTTTCTAAAATATCCTGTGTATTCATGCTTTATTCAGGGAGAATTTAGAAAAAGTTGGGTGAGAAAAATGGAACAAAGGCTGGAACCTAATTGATACTGTGGTAAAGAAGGTGATGGCTCTTTATTTAAAAAAAATAGTCATAAATAACTATATTGTCAAAAATTTGGAAAGAAAAAAATCCAATCAACTATAACCTATAATCTTAATACAATGACATTTAGCATGTTGATATGCATTTTTTAAATTTTTCTGTATTGTAAATAAGTATGCATATATAAAATGTTACTTTACAGTTAATGTTAAATCATAGTCATTTTTCATTTTACTATGCAGTTTCCAAATCCTAATTTTTAACAGACGAATAAATACACATTAAATGGAATGAATTATAATTTATTTAACTGTTACCCCTACTGTCACACATCTTAGTTGGTTTTACATTTTTCATTACTACAAATAACCTAAAATGAAGATTTTAACATACTGTAATATAATTTTTCTTAGTTTAAATTCTTTGCTTAGTCTGAGTTCATGGAAACATAATTCTTGGGTCAAAGAATACAAAAATTTGTATAGCCCCTAATAAAGTCTCTTCTAGTGAAGTCTGGTTATTAGTTAAGCAACATTCATAAGAATCTGTCTTTGGAACCACCTTAAAAATCACTATTTTACTGCAACTACTTTCTTGGTCTCCCTAGAAATAACCACTTATATGCCATTTTCTTCCATCTGATCATCTAGGAAATAAGTCTCCAATAAAACTTACAGTAATATTATACTGTTTTTCATAAACTTTTATATTGAATTAATATAATCTACATACTATAATAAATGCCATATATAAAAATGCTTTATTGTCCCTCTTTTTAATAAAGTTATCAAAAAATATCTTCCATTTATTGAACAATACTATTGACATACAGTATTTTTACATAACTGAGTCCACTCACATCTCTTTTACGTTGATCCTTTTTCAGTTGAGCAATCTCTCTGTTTCTTCTAGATTCCGTCAATCGGGCTTTTTCTTGTTCTTCTTTCATTTGTTTCATCAAGCGAACCTAAAATATCAGGTAAATATATCTACTGTGATTATCCTTTTACAATATTCATTAAATAAATCATATGCATGGAAGTATGCTCTTAGCATTCTGAATACTGAGCAAGAAAAAAAGTGAAATTTTGCAACATGTTAAATGGTCAGTTCTTATATTTGTAAGATTAATGTACTTATATTTTGAATACACTTCTAACATATTAATCCAGAGAATCAATGAAGTTGCTCAGTCGTGTCCGACTCTTTGGAATCCCATGGACTGGAGCCTACTAGGTTCCCCCATCCATGGAATTTATCAGGCAAGAGTACTGGAGTAGGTTGCCATTTCCTTCTCCAGGGGATCTTCCTGACCCAGGGATCGAACCCAGGTCTCTCACACTGCAGGTAGACACTTTATCATCTGAGCTACCAGGGAAGCCATTTTTAACATATTAATACTTCTATAAAATTACTTACTGTTCTAAGCTTTTTATATTCAATGTCCAGGTGTTTTATTACTGGAATAATTTTTTGGTGTTTAACTTATTATCAGTAGCTGTGTGATCTTGAACTAGTTACTTACCCACTGCAGGCTTTGGTTTTCTAATGTATAAACTGGAGGCAATATTTCTATGGGATTGGCTTCCGTTGAGAATTCAATGAGTTTATACCAACACTGTGCCTATACAGTGCCTGGCACATAGTAAGCACTTAAGTTATTTTAGCTATTTTTGCTGGCATCTGCAACTATACAACATAATAACCTAACTACATCTTCAATCATTTCCACACTTCCTATTTTAAGGAAACTATATTGATTTTCATGGCAAAATGTTAAGAATAATCTAATAGAGGAAAACAACAGAATGGGAAAGACTAGAGATTTCTTCAAGAAAATTAGAGATACCAGCAAACATTTCATGCAAAGATGGGCTCAATAAAGGACAGAAATGGTAGGGACCTAACAGAAGCAGAAGAGATTAAGAGGTGGCAAGAATACACAGAAGAACTGTACAAAAAAAATCTTCATGACCCAGATAATCATGATGGTGTGATCACTCACCTAGAGTCAGACATCCTGGAATGTGAAGTCAAGGGGGCCTTAGGAAGCATCACTACGAACAAAGCTAGTGGAGGTGATGGAATTCCAGTTGAGCTATTTCAAATCCTGAAAGATGACGCTGTGAAAGTGCTACACTCAATACGCCAGCAAATATGGAAAACTCAGCAGTGGCCACAGGACTGGAAAAAGTCAGTTTTCATTCCAATCCCAAAGAAAGGCAATCCCAAAGAAAGGCAATCCCAAAGAATGCTTAAACTACTGCACAATTGCACTCATCTCACACGCCAGTAAAGTAATGCTCAAAATTCTCCAAGCCAGGCTTCAGCAATATGTAAACCGTGAACTTCCAGATGTTCAAGTTGGTTTTAGAAAAGGCAGAGGAACCAGAGATCAAATTGCCAACATCCGCTGGATCATTGAAAAAGCAAGAGAGTTCAAGAAAAACATCTACTTCTGCTTTATTGACTATGCCAAAGCCTTTAAATGTGTGGATCACAATAAACTCTGGAAAATTCTGAAAGAGATGGGAATACCAGACCACTCAACCTGCCTCCTGAGAAATCTGTATGCAGGTCAGGAAGCAACAGTTAGAACTGGACATGGAACAACAGACTGGTTCCAAATAGGAAAAGGAGTACATCAAGGCTGTATATTGTCACCCTGCTTATTTAACTCATATTCAGAGTACATCATGAGAAACGCTGGGCTGGAGGAAGCACAAGCTGGAATCAGGATTGCCAAGAGAAATATCAATAATCTCAGATATGCAGATGGCACCACCCTTATGGCAGAAAATGAAGAAGAACTAAAGAGCCTCTTGATAGTGAAAGAGGAGAGTGAAAAAGTTGGCTTAAAGCTCAACATTCAGAAAACTAAGATCATGGCATCTGGTCCCATCACTTCATGGCAGATAGATGGGGAAACAGTGGAAACAGTGGCTGACTTTATTTTTCTGGGCTCCAAAATCACCGCAGATGGTGACTGCAGCCATGAAATTAAAAGATGTTTACTCCTTGGAAGAAAAGTTCTGACCAACCTAGATAGCACATTAAAAAGCAGGGACATTACTTTGCCAACAAAGGTCCATCTAGTCAAGGCTACGGTTTTTCTAGTGGTCATGTATGGATATAAGAGTTGGACTATAAAGAAAGCTGAGCGCTGAAAAATTGATGCTTTTGAACTGTGGTGTTGGAGAAGACTCTTGAGAATCCCTTGGATTGCAAGGAGCTCCAACCAGTCCATCCTAAAGGAGATCAGTCCTGGATGTTCATTGGAAGGTCTGATGTTGAAGCTGAAACTCCAATACTTTGGCCACCTGATGTGAAGAGTTGACTCATTGGAAAAGACCCTGATGCTGGGAAAGACTGAGGGCAGGAGGAGAAGTGGATGACAGAGGATGAGAAGGTTGGATGGCATCACCGACTCATGGCATCACCATCATGGACATGGGTTTGAGTAAACTCCGGGAGTTGGTGATGGACAGGGAGGCCTGGCATGCTGCAATTCATGGGGTCAAAAAGAGTAGGACATGACTGAGCGACTGAACTGAACTGAACTGATATTGATTTTTGTGGCAAAATGTTAAGAATAATGTATTCTAAAACAACAACAATAACAGATAAGAATTCACATACTCTCTTAGGTCAAGGGAAGAAAACTTGCAGTTTTTTATGCATGGAACGATAACCACCAAATTCAAGATAGTTGTTACCTCTAAGGGAAAGGAGACCATGATCAGGAAGGGATATATAGGAGGTTTTGTACATATCTGTAATATTTAATACCTTAAACTAAGTACTGAATATATTGTTCATTGTTATTATCTCTGCATTTTTCATGTTTGAAATATTTTCACTTTTGCCAATCTGTGTAAGAGTTTTAAGAAAAAAAAGATAAATATCCATTAAAGTCAGAGAAGTCCTACTGACCCCATGATTTTCAGCCATTTCAAAGAAAGATTCTGATAATGGATGACTGTAGGAATCAACTACTAACTGCCAAAAGGAAGTGCATCATTTCTAGGTCACAGAAAGAATACGGAACACAGAAAGAACCTCAATAATTTTTTTGGTCCGAAATGACACAAGTATTACCATCAAATATTAACTGAAAATATAATCAATACCTTAGTTTTCTTCATTTCCATCACATCCTGCTGTAATTTCTTCAATTGTTTTTCATATTGGGACTGATTTTTAAGCAACCTTGCATGCTCTTTCTGAGCGGCTTGAAGTCTCTGAAGTTCTTTATTCATGGCTTGTAGTTTCTTTTCATATTCAGACCTAACTTTTTTTGCCTTTTCTTCTGAGTAAGATTCCACTGAGCCTAAATGACCAAACAATATTTGTATTTGTTTTTGTGAGATACAGATATTTATTTTATAGATATATTATTCATGACCTTAGAGAAGAACTACCTCCCAAATACAAGCCTCAGGAGGCCAGGGTGTCTTTTAATTACTCTCACTTTTAATATTGATTCTTATTTAGCAGCTATTGAATGCTTATCTTTTTAATTTAAAAAAAGTTCCCAGCATAAATCAAGGCATTAAAACAATTAGCCACAACTTTGGGGAAAAAAAAAAATTAGCCTAGACAAATATCAGCACGAAAAAACAAAATGAATATAATATTTAACATAATAAGATAAGTTACTGTTTAATGTGACTTCTAATATAAGTTTTTTCCTGTAAAGGAAGAAAAGATAAAAATCCAATGTGACAATTTAGTCTGAACTTTAATTTGAATTAAATATAATTCTTACCTAAGTTTTGAAGCACTTGGTCTCTTTCAAGCTGCGTGTCCCGAATTTTATGTTGTAGCATCATTAGCTTCTCTTCATACTGTTTTTTCAGCGTCTGCAGTCTTTTCTGGCTATTTTCTAGTTCATCAATCAGCTTTTGCTTGATTGCAATTTCACAAGTAATGTTTGCTAAGTCTGCTTGATAATTGGCTAGTATAAAAGAAAAAAATAAAAATACTGGATAGGCTATAATCAAAGCATGAAAATCATCTCTACATTCAAGTATTCAGTTAGCAGCTGTAAGGAAAATATCCTGAATATACCAAAAACTAAAAAACTGGCAATAAGATAAAGAGTGTTCACATTGGTCAAGGACAAGAAATACCACTGGTTCCAAATAAAAGTGGAAGTCACATAATGACTAACTACAATAAGAGATAAACACGAGTCTTGGAGGGCATACAAGGATGAGATGGAGAGCGCTAAGAGCTTTCTGTTATGTTTTAAACAGTTTCCCAAAATAAATTTTTGTCCTTGAGCCAAAGGACAAATACCTTTTTCATCTGATTCAGAATCTGATTCATCAGAGCTTTCACCCCCTTCAATGTCATCTTCTTCCTCCTCCTCTTCCTCTTCCTCATCTTCATGATCACTCACTTCTTGATTTTCTTCCTAAAATGTGATGTGTCTCCATTAAAAGCACAATATTGGCAAAGTAAACTGATTACCTCATTAAGAGAGACTACACAACAGAATTAGAAGAAAAAGATTTTACAATTTGTATGGAAACACAAGACCTCGAATACACAAAGTAACCTTGAGAAAGAACAGAGCTGGAACAACCAGGCTTCCTGACTACAGAGCTATAGTCATCAAAACAGTATGGTACTGGCATAGAAACAGACATGTAGATCAATGGAACAGGATCGGAAGTTCAGAAATAAACCCACACCTACAGCCACTTAATCTATGACAAAGGAGACGAGAATATACAGTGGGTAAAAGACAGTTTCTTCAATAAATGGTGCTGGGAAAACTGGACTGCTGCATGTAAAAGAATGAAATTAGAACCCTCACTGTCACTATACACAAATATAAATTCAAAATGGATTAAAACCTAAAGCAAGGCCAGATACTATAAAACACTTAGAGGAAAATATAGGCAAAACAACCCTTGACATAAATCACAACAAGATCTTTTTCAATCAACTGCCTAGACTAATGAAAACAGAAACAAAAATAAACAAATGAAACCTAACTAAACTTAAAAACTTTTGCACAACAAAGGAAACCATAAACAAAAAGACAGCCCTCAGAATGGGAGAAAATATTTGCAAATGAAGCAATTGACAAAGGATTAATCTCTAAAATATACAAAGAGCTCATGAAGCTAAATATTAATATCAAAAAACAAACAATCCAATCAAAAATGGATGGAAGACCTAAATAGAAATTTCACCAAAGACGACATACAGAAGGTCAACAAACGCATGAAAAGATGCTCAACATCACTAATTATCAGAGAAATGCAAAATCTCACACTGGTCGGAGTGACCATCATGAAAAAAATCCACAAACAATAATGCTGGAGAAGATGTGGAAGAAAGGGAACTCTCTTATTCTATTGGTGGGAGTGTAAATTGGTACAGGCACTATGGAGAGCAGTATGGAGGTTCCTTAAAAAACTAACAGTAGAGTTATCATATGACCCACCAATCCCACTCCTAAGGATATATCTGGAGAAAACCATAATTCAAAAAGATTCATGCTCCCTGTTCACTGTAACACTATATTTAATAGCCATGACATGGAAACAATCTCAATGTCCATTGACAGAGGAATGGATAAAAAAATGTGGTACATATACACAATGGAATATTACTCAGTCATAGAAAAGAACAAAATAGTACCATTTGCAGAGATATGGGTGGATCTAGAGATTTTCATATGGAGTGAAGTAAGTCAGAAAGAAAAAATGTAGTATATTAATACATCTATATGGAATTTAGAAAAATTATACAGATGAATTTATTTGTAAAGCAGAAATAGAATCACAGATGAAGAGAATAAATGTATGGTTACCAAGGAGGAGAGGAGAGGTGGGATTGATTTGGAAGATAAGGATAGACATATATATACTACTATTTATAAAACAGATAACTAATGAGAACCTACTATATACCAAATGGAAGTCTACTCAATGATCTATGGCGACCTAAATGGGAAAGATATCTAAAAAAGAGTGGATATATGGATACATACAACTAACTCACTCGGCTGTATAGCAGAAATTAACAATGTTGTAAAGCAACCACATTTCAGTAAAAAATAAAATAAAGAAAAAACAAAAAAATCAAAATCAGAATTTTTCTTTTTCCCTCAATATTATGGAGTATGCCTAGCAGTATGATTTAATTTTGCCCCGTCTCTATTATGATACTTCACATATTAAAATTTGCAGTAAAGTCTCTCCGAATAAATACAAAAAAGAGAAACTGTGTGATTATAAAGTGTAGGTGCATAAAAATTTCACTTCCTGTTAAAATAAATCAATACACAATTTTAAGGTTATTTTATAATAACCTTGTCTTAAATCAGAGTATTTTATCTCTTAGTACTCTATTATCCCATAGAAAATGTTTTCAAAATGCACAAGACTATAATTCGCTAATATTTCATAGCTCACATTTCTAAAGAAAAGAAGTCCTCAAGGAAACAGTTTAAAATGGATGCATGATAACGGATTCTCTTTTCTATGTATAAGTTAACACAGTTATCAGCAACCAAGAATAACCTAATCCAGGGACTCAAAATTCCAGGTTCATTCTTTCATACTTACAACTTCTAATTCAATGTTTTCTCTTTCTGAAATATTCTTTTCTTCTTTCTTCTCTTGGTCAGTGTCTGTATTATCCTCTTTACCAGCCACACTTCAAAAAAAAGAAACAAAAATGTATAATATTAAAGAGGAAAATTATTTACTTTTCTCCTTGCAGATTTTTAAAAACCATCAATTATTTCTGAAAACAAATGAGAAGAGTTCATCATTTAACAAAGAGCAAAGTTATCATGTCTGATGCTTCAGAGGAAAATAGAAACTGCCATTCAACTCATAGTGTAGTGAATTTATATAATTGGAGAAAATCTTATTTTCTAGAAACACTGAGGATAGATTATATCCTGGAGCATGACACCTGATAAGCCAGCTAAGAACTACTCACAGTAACATTCCATAAGCTAGAATGTAGGCAAACTAATTTCAATGGAAATTAAAAATAGTTTTGTTTTCTCACCTAAATATATAAACGTCTTCTCATCTTAATACAGAGATACAGAAACTTCATTTTTATTGATGTCCTAATACATTTAAGGATAAATCTGCCCACGGTAGGTTTGTCTCCCCTGAGTGCATCTGTCATTGTCTTCAGATTTCCCCTAGTAATAGCACCAGCTCTTTTCTCCTAGGTCATCCCTGTAGCACAGGGCTATTTTTCATAATGTTCTCACAGAAATGGATCTCCACACATCAAAACTGTTTGAAGTTCAACCTGACCGCTGATTGAAGAGGAAATTCCAGAATCTGTCACAAGATTCACCAACCAAAGTCTCCTTTTCGGGATTCAGTACAACAGCTCTAACTGCATACTGATGTCAAATAATGTTATAACTAGACTACTTCAGCCCTAGTGTCCATGAGAAAAAGAAGACTCCATAGCAAGAACAAATTTTAAATAGTTAAATCACTCTACCCTTCTTGGTTTAGCAACCATGATCAATTATGCACAGAAGTTATACTTCTGTTCATCAGACTCATATATTTTTATCAAGCTAGATAACATTAAGAAAATGAATTTCAAATGAATCTACATGTGAACATTTTCTTCTTGTGCTTTAGTAAACTTTAAAAATCATTAAGAATAAAAAGAATACTTGAATAAAGCAATATTCTTGAAATAAAGCTTCCTTAGAAATAGTTTAAAAATTTTATCAGAATATCTTTATAACAGCTATCATTTCTTTTAGATATTCTGCTACATTAAATAACTGCCCTAATACATGGACTTATTTTTAGCTTCTAGGCTAAAAAATTAATCTTATGAAGGCCCTGCTATTATTATCAATCTCTAATGTTTAACTCTAGGTCCCAATTCTCAGAGACATTTTTGAACTCAGAACAAGATGAATATAAATACTTTTCCTTTGAAAATTCCTAATTTTTAAAATTTTCATAATTCTTAATTTATGTTTATTTAGGTAGTTATTTCTTTAATTTCTACCTCCTACTAGAGTGTTTAAGTCTCATGAGAGTAGGGATCATATCTGTTTGGCTCAGCATTACATACCCAGTACCTGTGGTATGTGCATAATAAATACACATGAAGGATTTATTAAACATATTCATCCCTATGACTGTGCATGAGCATCTCTGCTTGGCACCTCTGCCTGAGTCTCACATACTAATTATGTTGGAGTAAAATTGTACAAATTGAAAGATGCATAAAGAGGCGTGAAATACAGCACATCTCTAGAGATGTGAGTAGAAACTAGAGTAGAAACTACTAGCAAGAACATCAATTAACTGGAGAGGAATCAAGCAAGCTACAACAAAGTTCCATGAGTTTGTTAAATCACTTGTTAGAGAAAAATGCTGGACATACTTGAATGCCTATCATACGTCACTTAGGATGTTGATTTTCCATCATCGTGCATTTCAAGATGGAAATTTAGAGAGAAATTTCCCTTCATCCAGTCATTTGACTCAAAGGCCAGCGCCATGTACTCAAGCAGGTATACTTGAGATAGACCTAAGGCTTAGAGCTAGGAAAAGAGCATGTGTATGGAGATATTTCTTACTCCCTCTTCTATGCAGTTTTCCTTCCTCACCTGCAACTGTTGCAACATACAATTTTTGTTATTATCAGCTCCTTCATTACTTCAAGTTCCAGTACAAATTTCCTTTTATTCAGGTTTATAGCCAAGTATGTTCCATATACTTGACCTAATACACCCTCCTTCTTCCTCCAACTCACCAGAGTCCAGCTCAACAAATGTTACTTCCACTTACATATGAAATTAATTCATACAATATAAGCTGTTTGTGCCAATTCTGATGCAGAAAAATCAGCAGTAAGTTTACGTTATTAATTTACCCTATGTTACTTAAAGCTTCAGCTTTTAAAGTACAATTTGATACTTAATGATTATTATACAGCAAATATTCAAGCTTTCCTCAATAAACTGGGGAAATTTTATATCTAAAATAACTGTCTAAGCAGCAATGAAAAATATGTAAGTTTGTACTCTACATAGAATCAGAACCTTTGAGCTGGAAGACTAGTGATCAAATGACTTAAAACCTTTGACATCTTGACAACCAACATCAACATCTCTGTTGACAACAAAAAAAAGAAACTTTGTCCTGGGGAAGTTTATCAACTCAAGGGGACTTAAAACCAGGTGTCATGACTCCCAGGCCAGTATTCTAGAAGATTGCCTCAAAGTTCGGTCCACAGAGAGAGAAGCATCAGCTCATCCAGGAGCTTGTAAGATAAGCAGAATCTCAGGCTCTACCTCAGTTCTACTGAGTCAGAATCTTCATTTTATCAAACTCCCCAGGTTATCTACATGCACATTCATGTCTAAGAAGCCTTGTCCTAAAACATCAAATAAATCTGCTTTTGTTATCCATTAGGGATCATATAAATATTAGAAGCAAACCATGTTCATTAAGTACATTTAAAGGACTTAACTACTTGAAGGTGGGAAAATGTTTCTATTACACTACTTTAACTATACATTTTATTTTGACCTTTCAAAATGGAAAATTTTTCACATTTTATTGCCCTAATTTAATCCCAATGATAAACATGATATCCTAAATTAATTAGGTGAGTCCTAAGATGACTTATAGATAGAATTATATTCTAATTATAGAATATACTAAGTTCTAGAATAAATTATAGAAACTTTAGAATACAAGCTTCCCTTGTGGCTCAGCTAGTAAAGATTCTGCCTGCAATACAGGAGATCTGGGTTTGATCCCTGGGTTGGGAAGAACCCCTGGAGAAGCGAAAGGCTAGCCACTCCTGTATTCTGGCCTGGAGAATTCCACGGACTGTATAGCCCATGGGGTCGCAAAGAGTTGGACACAGCTGAGCAAGTTTCACAGAATACAATATGTAGAATACAATTGTGGAATGTAGATTATTAAATAACTTAAAGAAAATATAATTTTAAGGTTTCAGCTATTTAAATTGAGAGATTAGTTTAACTGTTCCAAAATAAAAGTTCTCAAAAGGCTTGTTTTAAGTAAGAAAATTTATAAAGTGGTGCTTCTAAAATATTTAATATTATTTTGAAATCAGTTTATGTTAATCATTTTGATGATGTAATTAGGAAATGTTTAGTAAAATCAACAGAGAGAATTTCTAATAAGTAAAATAGTACTTGACACATGGTTAAATAATCATAGTACTAAATGAGTAAACTGCAAATTTTTATTATATTGAGAGTTCAGAAGTGTGCGTCTAAATTTTGCTCAAATACCAAATGGGAAAAAAAGGAAAAGATCCTGCTTTTGATGTTCACTTTAGATATATTTAAATAACAAAACTTGTTTTTCTTATTCAACCTTAAATATGTCTTATAAATCTTGTCTGTAGCAAGGCCACAGTTTCCTTTTGCCTTGTTGCTATTTTAATGTTGTTTTTCTAACAAAGATACATAAAATAAGGAAGTGAAGAGAAAGAGTCCACTCATAACTTAGCATGTGCTACAACAAAATGTTAGTTCCCACCAAATTAATAATTCTGTCTATTCACAAGTTTCCAAAAGATATATTCTAAAAGTTTAATGGTGGGGTTCTTGGGTCATTTTTAGCCATAAAAATTATAATAGTCTATACTAAATTCACATGAAATTGCCTGAATTTTAATTCATATAACTGGTGTGGGTTTTTTCTCAAAAAGTAGTTTTTATATTTTCAGTGTTTTTGTTAATTTTATAAAATCATCATTATTTTTAGGAACACCAAGCTAATATAGTCTGAAATAATCTATAATTCTACAACACATATCCTTGTGAATGGTAACTAAGTATTTAAATGAAATTTTAATAAAAAACCTGGGAAATATTCCAACCTTCTTTCTTCTCGACTGCTTTCCTCAAGTTTCTGTAGCCTTCAAAATCACGAGGCACAGTATTGGAAGGCCAAGCCAATGAAGGACAAACCAGACAGTAAAAAGCGAAAGTGATAAGAAGGTAAAAATGATACATGAGCTTGAAGACTTTAAAATAAATTTTAAAAGATATCATCAAAGGACAATACACAGTAAAAAGGCAATACATTTTGTATAAATAAAAAGTAAGTAGAAAAACAAGCAGCATTATATCTAAGAAGAGTATATAGACTAGCAGTTGAAATTACTCAGCAATAAAATGTACACTCTCAATTTATGAAGCTGATAAATAGTACGAGTATTTGGATGCCATTGCTTTTCTTAACCTGAAATGGATCAAGGTTCTCAGCTTCCAAAAAAAAAAAAAAAAGCTCACTTTCAATGATATCATCTTATTTTTAAACCTTTACAAAATACTTTTTTATGGCATCATTTAAAGAGCTTCAAAAAGTAATGCCTTTATACCATAATATGAAAATACCATTAATACTATACACTAGGATACTAATTTTAAAATTTGTTTTATATTTTAATATACTACACATGAACATCACTAAAAATTCTATTTCAGAATTATATATGAAATGGTATTATGGTAAAATGAATATGGTTGTTATGATATCAGTGGAAAATTATAATTTTATTAACTGAAATTAATATCACTGTACTAATTACTAGACTATCAAAAGGTTATATCTAAGGCAAAGGCAGCAATAAAATGGGAAATGTAGTACTTTTCATTAGTAAGATTATTTTTTAACCAGAAAACTATGAGAAAAACTATAAATAAGTATTTAAAAGTGTGAAAGTTTAAAGAATATTCAATACACAGAATTGTGAATCTTTATTCAATGGAATGTACTGAATACCCATTCTCTCTCATAAAGACAAAAAGATAGAGCTAGATGTGCTAGGCTCTGATTAAGCATATAGCAATCTTTACATAGTATATTTCTGCCTGCAATTCCAAAAATACTTTGCAGAATCATCAATATTTTTAAATAAATAGATGGAGTCTTAGTAATGCATCATTTCATCAAGGCATTTCTCATTTTAATTTTATAATGTGATTTTAATTCACAGGTTTGTGATTGTTTTCACAATCAACTTATCAACTGCTATTGCAAGAAGAGACTAGCAATCTTTCTGAGAAAAAAAAATTGCAGAGTGATATTCATCAGGGATCAAAATGTCCAGTATAATGGCTGAAAAAGGGAAAGAAAAGCCATTGCTTAAGAAATCTCTAGAGTTTCTAGAGTTTCAACCTGACACCACTAAATACAAACATAATGCAGTCTGATGAATGAGTGAATTTTTTATTGATGTAATGCAAACCATTTAAAGCTAGATATCCAAAATATGGGGATTACTGTGTGAAAGGCAAATTTTATTTATCCATATACACAAAAAAAAGCAAAAAAAATCTAATTTAGACTTATACTGATCATAATGAGCTATAATGGCTCAAAGAATATGGTTCCCTGGCAAACAACCCTAATATTATATTTTCAGCATGAAGAAACTTTGTTTACCTTACACAAGAGAGCTATATTAAAACATATGGATGATGTGAGCTAATAGACAGGTAAACTTTAGATGCCTTCCCAGTTGCTTCTTTAAAAAAAAAAACAAAAAACTGCAATCAATAGTTCCAAAAGACAGTAGAGGGGCAGAGACATAAACTAATAATCTGATAATTCTCCATAATTTAAAGGAGTACGGTCTTTATTTCATTTAGTTCCATTATTATGTTTCTTGCAAAGTTAAATGGGGTGGGGGGGCCTGTGACAAATCTTGCTAACCATTCTAATATTTGTATAACTAAAAAATAAAAAACAGGCAATGTTGTCAATTCAATTATTCTTCCTTACCTGCTTACTATCTACACTTGGATTATTTTACAGTTCAACAGAAAATAAGCACAGAAAGGCAGAAGAGCCAACCTTTAAACCACACACATTAACAATTGGTTGTAGTTTAGATAAAACCTTGGATGCACAAGAGGGTGAAACATTCACGTAAAATATGATTTGGGGCATACTCCTTGAAAACAAACATAGCTTCTGACTTAAAAATGATACAGTCACCATTCTTCCAACCAACACTTACAGCATCAGAGGCCCTGTAGTAACTACAACCAAATGCTAACAACACAAAACAAAGTAAATTAAAAGACATGGAGCTTCTAAAACATTTGCAGATTCAGTGGGAGAAACGAAAGCAGCTATGAGAACTGGGACAGCTGAGCAAAACTGAACCCAAAGGCCAAACTCCAGATGGGTTTTGGAAACTCTCAGCCAAAAAGGGGTGTGATAAAAAAAAAAAACTGCCCTACACCATTTAATTTTTTTTTCCTCATGAGATTGCTGCCCACATTTTCGATAGTTGGATTAATGCCTTCTCTTTCAAAATTACGAATCTCCCTAGAGGAATCTTATTAGTTAGAAGTCATTTCCACTGGCATGAGTTCCTTTAGTCAGATGGCTTTGTTTCCAACTTTGAATTTAAGGAGATGAGAGAAGTAGATGATTTTGAAATTGGGAGTGCTTTGGGCTAGAGAAGAATTACATGAGAACTGACCTCATAAGGGAGGAATGAATCAAGGCACCATTGGGACACAGGAGGTCAGTAAGTAGGAATAAGAGAGACTGGCTAAGGCAGAAATTCATTTTTTCCCTCTGCTACTTTGCTTTTCCTCTTCCCTTTTGAATCGCTCGTATTATACTATAAAATGAATAAATATTGTTTTGTGTGTGTGAGTTAGGAAATCTGGACATTATACATTTGTAACAATTTCTAGAGAAATTAGTTCCACGTTGCAATTTTAAATGGAACTCACTGTATATGCAAAGTTGAGGTAGCACCAAATCTTGCAATGCTCTATTTGATAAATAAATATGCAGCATGTAAGACAACTCAACCAGAATCAATACATCTCAACAGGACCTACTGCCTCCAAAGAGTTCCGAATCTAAAGCTGCTATCATTCTAAACATTTCTGAACCTATTTGTTTATTATTTTTGTTTCAACTGTAACAAAAGACCTGTTAGCTAAAATGAGAGCTTACTAACATTTTTAAAATAAGAATTTATATTACATACGCATACAGCTAAAAGTTATTGGTCATAAATGAAATGTTTTATCAAACTGACTAAAATAGTAATATTTATCAATCAAAAAGCTTACAACTTTGCATTGTTACATAAATAACCTGCATCAGAGGTATTAATTTATGGTACCTATGATCACTATAAAAATGTCAAAAGAGCCTAGGTTTCTAATGGGATCCCTATTAATTATTATTCATACCCAATAGGTGACTATGGTAACATCTCTAAATTTACCTCAAAGGGAAAGAGCAGAATCAACTCATGACCTTGAGAAATATATCCTTGCTTACTATTCGTGAACCCAAACTACCTACACCTTTAAAAACAAGTCATACCATTTCACATTTTGACCAACTACACAACTGAATTTTACAAATAAATGATAAGTTATATGCAAAGGTCTCATTTTCATTTCCACAGTATGTTGAGTCACACCAATTTTGACAATTCTGTGAACACTATTACAGTTTTAAGTGCCCTACATAAAAACTAATCATTATATATTTCTAATGCTGCCATAATCAACCACTCATGAGCAATACCTATTAAGACATTAGGATCTCAAGGATGCAATTGCAATTACAATGCTCCTAAGACCATGGATGTGAAATTCCTGGTTTTAATTATTCTAATAATCCCTTCTTAAGGATACACAGCAGAATTAATTCTGAGAGTTTGAAACTTTAACAACTTTAGTCAACAGACGATTCAAGCAAGATATGCCTGGTTGCCAAAATAAATGTCTAAATAAACAGAGCAAAGTAGCACTAGATTAAATGTCAATAATAATTCTACAAAGTGCACTTCCATAACAAGCTATTTAACAAATAGACATCCTATTCCCCTTTGGAATATCTAGCCAAAAATGCTTAAAATTAATTTCACCAGCATGTTTAAAATATAGTCTATGTAAGTATGACTGCACCATAGAATCAATATGTAAACATGTACACAATTTATGAGGTCTTACCCACTCATGCATTATAAGTGGTTATATTTAAACTTTCCTCCTCTTCTTTGCATCCAGTTGATCTCAGAGGGAGATACTACCAGGATGCAAGGAAAAGGAAGCTAAGACCAGTGGTGAAAAGCTGAGTAACTCCTTGTTGGAAGAGTCAGAAAGTCTGAAATAACATAAATAACTCTGACATAACCAAATTGGAGGTCCTGCTGAAAATACTTAAGAGACCAAATGACATTAAATGACAGCCTGATGAATTAATTTAGCCTTTAGTTGAACTAATCTAGACAGGAAGCAGAATATATCAATGAGACATTAACTGCATTAGAAAATGGAAAAAAATGAAAATACTGAGTAATGATAAAATCAGCTCTGCAGAAAAGATGAATGGAATGCAAAGGCAGCTATTTGAAGAAATAATAAAATAATTTCTGATAGTAATTTTACCTTGCCATAGTCTAAATAAAATTCATTATGTATTATTGTAATTAAATTAATTCTTTACATATAAGGAAGAGATAAATCTTTAAAAGTATATACTTATAATCTATGTT
The DNA here is from genome assembly GCF_963930625.1 of Muntiacus reevesi. Lineage (NCBI taxonomy): Eukaryota > Metazoa > Chordata > Mammalia > Artiodactyla > Cervidae > Muntiacus > Muntiacus reevesi. The sequence continues at coordinate 157,174,140 of NC_089252.1, read as the reverse complement.
AAATGACATTTCATTTTTTAATATGAGGTTATATATACTCATTGCAACTGCAAATTAAAATATCACAAAAGTGAGAATAATAGAGATTCATATAAAAGTGATTTTATAACACTACCTTTTTTTCTTCTTCCTTTCTTTCCTTTTCAGCTTCTCTAAATCTTTCTTAGCTAGGTCTATAATCTCAATGGTCTCTTTATCTGAGGATATTATAGTAGGGGAGAAAGCTGATGATCCGCTGAAATATGGTGATCTTGATGTGGCTCTTGTCAAGTTTTTTCGAAGATTCTCATTCACTGCTTCACTTTCTAATAATTTTGCCCTAGTGAATAAACATACATTTCAGTTGTAAACATGTATTACTGTGGTACATAATGCATAACATAAAATTTACCTATCTGTCTCTTAAGGGTACATTTCTACCACACAAAGTACATCCACACTGTTGTTCAACCACTGCTACCATCTACCTTCACAACTTTTCCATCTTCTCCAGCTGAAACTCTGTACCCATCTTATAAAATACACTATAACTTCCCATTCCCCTCTCCTCCCAGTCCCCAGAAACTACTATTCTACCTTTTATCTTTGCAAACTGGACAACTCTAGGAATAAATGGAGAACACATTAAATGAGTTGTTTTGCAAGCTAAAATATTTCCCAAAACGTATTTCAACACTGCTACAAAGTACAGGTTTTTTTTTTAACAAATGTGTTCACAAACATTAGTGTTTGAGATATTTTTAAAATTTTCCTGATTAAATAATTATAAATTTGAAGTAACAATCTGTGCTCAAAAGTACCAGTGATAATTAGATCACTTGCATTCTGGCCAATAGACACTTGTTATTCTGGCTTTGTAAACCCATCATTTAAACTTAAAATGTAGAAGCAGCATGGTTCCCTTCCTTCCATTCCTTATTCATCATGCTATAATAACATTTCCAAAGAGTTAAACATACACCTAACTGGCTGAAAGATATCTGGTTCCTGAATATGGTAAGGGAAAAGACAAAATCACCAAGGAAACCTGAGTCTGATAATTGAAAACATTCTTTTGTTTGCGTAAGTGGTCTTCACAATGACAGGAGAATAATGCATGTACTGTTAGTAAAACACACAAAAAACTGAATGATGAGATCCTAAGAGTCTTGATTCTTGAGATTACAAGGGATGCAGAGCCTCCTCTAGTCCATTTTAATTTAAACCATCATGAACACGATTAACTACCTCAATATAACACATTTCCCAGGTCAATTCGGCGCAAGGGTGACTGGGGGCATGCTAAGTGGCTTCGGTCATGTCCAACTCTGTGCAACCCTATGGACTGCAGCCCATCAGGCTCCTCTGTCCAGGGGATGCTTCAGGCAAGAATACTGGAGTGGGTGCCACGCCCTTCTCCAGGGGATCTTTCCAATCCAGGGATAGAACCCACATCTCTTATGTCTCCTGCATTGCCAGGCAGGTTCTTTACCACTAGCATCACCTGGGAAGGCCAAGAGTGACTGAGGCAGAGTTATAAGGAGAAAATGCTACCCACTAGTACTACTTTTCACTTTCATGCATTGGAGAAGGAAATGGCAACCCATTCCAGTGGTCTTGCCTCGAGAATCCCAGGGACGGGGTCACACAGAGTCGGACACGACTGAAGTGACTTAGCAGTAGCAGCAGTACTACCTATTACTACTAGCATGCACTCATCTCTGTTTCAAAACTATATGACTATGTACTTTTGCATACGTTCAAATGTTTCAGAGGAACATGCTAGATTACTTGCAGCTACTGAGCTCTAGAAGACACAGTCAGCTCTGTGTTTTTTCACTGTCTACCAAAATTACTCCTGACACCGCTGAAATCAGCTAGAGACAGAATATACATAAATCAGTAAATATATTTTATGTGTCCTATACATTCTTTAATGAAGTTGTTTTACTTTATATCCAGTGTTGCAACAGCTACAATGTTTTAAAAATGTTAAATAGCTTAAAATTTAAATGTTTAAAATTGTTAAATGTACATACTTCTAAGTTAAATGATTTCAAAGTCAGTTTAAAGAAAATTCTGAATATAATGCTGTTATCTTTTAATAAGAATAATATTAATATTATTAATAATGATAAGCTTATTATCATTAGCTTAATGATAAAAACTCAAAGTCAAAATTTACACTTTTTCATATTTTCAATATCTAGCTAGAGCCTGAGTACAAAATAATGAATGCTAAGAATGATTGAAAATACAAATTAAGTATCAATAATGACCTGCTTTTAATTGGCTCATTTATATAATAATCAGGTAATCTGTTTATTAGTACCAGATTTTAACAGTTTGCATTTGGGAAGGGCATATTTTTAATGCTTCAGTCCTGGTGCTAATAAAGGCTGAAACCCTTAGGGCTCACCTCCAACTCCACTAACCCGACATCACACTCTTGCTTTCTGTGAGGGCTATAGAGATAACATTTCTCTCTTTGCAATTTCTTCTCTTTCCACTCACCCACTCACACATTTGTTATTGTCTGCATTTCATTAAATTGGAGACCAATCAGTGAGGCATAAGGAGAAGTACACAGGAAAACTGACGGTTCCATCTCAGCTTTTTCACTCACTGAACCCTAAAAGATGATGCTGTTAAAGCTTCCACTTTTTCTTCCATAAAAGAGATGAAAATATATACTTCTCTAGCATAGTTATGAGGATGATACACAATGAATTTAAAATTTATCTAAGAATATTTTAACAAATAGTAACTATTATTGAAAAGTTGAAAAAATATAATTATCTAATTGCAGGTATTTAGTTAAATAAATTACAACCATGAGACAGTACTCATGGAGTCCTGAAAAACTCATGTTAGAAAAAATATTTAATAGCACTTTAAAATGCTCCTAACATCTTATTATATTTCAAAGAATAGATAGCAAAGCAATATATACAATGTGATAAAAATTTTACAAAAGTATGCACTGAAAAAAAATATTCTTTTGTGATATACAAAAATGTTAACATCATTTCTTAGAATGATGACTCTGGATGATTTTAACTTTTTTAATACTTTCCTATATTTTCAGAAATTTCTACAAAAACTTTAAACCTTTGAAAACTAGGATTAATTAGTGACTATTATCATTTCACCACAAATAATGTGATGTATAAGTTTATTAAAAGGTAACCAGTTACTATTTTATAATTAAAATGATAAGACTTAAAATATAAACATTCCTACGTGGGGTAATACATTGACATAATTTGCCTTAAGCAGCTGTGAATGAATGCCTTCCTAAGAGAAATTATTGATTAAAATATGGATTAGAGTAGAATTTGGTAGATAAAAACACAATGTGAGAACTTATAACTAGATAATAATAACATGTTAGACCTTCATAGCATTTTTCAATTTAAGATTTTATACATCCTGTCCTTTTATCGGAGCCCCATAATAATTCTTTCCTCTTTATGAATCACAGTTTTTTCATGGCAAAGGGGCTTGTGTAACTCAATGAAGCAATGAGCCATGTTGTGCAGGGCCACCCAAAAGGGACGGTTCATAGTTCATGGCTCGAAGTGGTCAACTGGAGAAGGGAATGACAAGTGGTGGCTTAGTCACTAAGTCGTGTCTGACTCTTTTGGACCCCATTGACTGTAGCTCACCAGGCCACTCTGTCCATCAGATTTTCCAGTCAAGAATACTGGAGTGGATTGCAATTTCCCTCTCTAAGGAGTCTTCTCCACCCAGAGATCAAACCTGGGTCTCCCACACTGCAGGGAGATTCTCTACCAACGGAGCCTCCAGAGAATGGCAGACCACTCCAGTATTCTTGCCACAGGAACCCCACAAACAGTGTGATAAGGCAAAAAGACATCACACTGGAAGATGAGCCTCCCAGGTCAGAGGGAGGCCAGTGAGCTACTGAGGAAGAGCAGAGGGCAATTACTAATAGCTCCAGAATGAATGAAGAGGCAGGGCCAAAGTAGAAACGATGCACAGTTGTGAATGTGTCTGGTGGTGAAAGTAAAGTCCAATGCTATAAAGAACAATATTGCGTAGGAACCAGGAATGTTAGGTCTATGAATTAAGGTAAATTGGATGTGGTCAAGCAGGAGATGGGAAGAGTGAACATCAATATCTTAGGAATCAGTGAACTAATATGGATGGGAATGGATGGATTTAATTCAGATGACCATTATCTTTATACTGTGGGCAAGAATTCTTCAAAAGAAATAGAGTACCCCTCATAGTCAACATAAGCATCTGAAATGCAGTACTTGGGTGCAGTTTCAAAAATGACAGAATGATCTCAGTTCATTTCCAAGGCAAATCATTCAAAATCACAATAATCCAAGTCTATGATCCAACCACTGATGCTGAAGCAGCAGCAGTTGAATGGTTCTATGAAGACCTATAAGGCCTTCTATAACTAAAACAAAAAAGAGATGTCCTTTTCATCAGAGTACTGGAATGCAAATGTAAGAAGTCAAGAGATACCTGAAGTAACAGGCAAGTTTGGCCTCGGAGTACAAAATGAAACAGGGCAAAGGCTAACAGAATTTTGTTAAGATAACATGCTAGTTATAGCAAACATCCTCTTCCAACAACACAAGAGACTACTCGACACATGGACATCACCAAATGGTCAATACTGAAATCAGACTGATTATATTCTTTGCAGCTGAAGATGGAAAAGCTCCATATAGTCAGCAAAAACAAGGCCTGGAGTTGACTGTGGCTCAGGTCATCAGCTCTTATTGCAAAATTCAGGCTTAAATTGAAGAAAGTGGGGAAAACCACTAGGCCGTTCAGGTGTGACTAAATCAAATCCCTTATGATTACACAGTGGAAGTGATGAATAGATTCAAGGGATTAGATCTGGCAGACTGAGTGCCTAAAGAACTACCGTTGGTAGTACTGGACAGGAGGCGGTAACCAAAACCATCCCAAAGAAAAAGAAATGCAAGAAAATAAAGTGGTGTCTGAGGAAGCTTTACACATAGCTGAGGAAAGAAGAGAAGCAAAAAGCACAGGAGAAAGACATACCCAGCCGAATGTAGAATTTGAACGTGGCAAGGAGAGGTAAGAATGCCTTCTTAACTGAACAGTGTAAATGAGTGGAGGAAGACAATAGAATGGGCAAGACTAGATACATCTTCAAGAAAATGGGAGATAAAAAGGGAACATTTCACACAAAGATGTATAAAATAAAGATAAAAATGGCAAGGACCTAACAGAACAGAAGAGATTATGAAGAGGTGGCAAGAATACATAGAAGAACTACACAAAGTGCCTGGCTGGATGAATCATAAGTTGGAGTCAAGACTGCCAGGAGAAATATCAATAAACTCAGATATGCAGATGAGATGATACCACTCTAATGGCAGAAAGGAAAGAGGAACTAAAGAGCCTCTTTATGAAAGTGAAAGAAGAGCATGAAAAAGCTGGGTTAAAACTCAACATTCAAAAAACCAAGATCATGGCATCTGGTCTCATCACTTCATGGCAAATAGAAGAGGAAAAAGTGGAAGCAGTGACAGATTTTATTATCTTGGGCTACAGAGTCACTGCAGATGGTGACTGCAGCCATGAAATTAAATTGCAGCCATGAAATTGCTCCTTAGAAGAAAAGCTATGACAAATCTTGACAGCATATTGAAAAGCAAAGACATCACTTTGCCAACAAAGTTGCAAAGTTCCGTATTGTCAATACTATAGTCTTTCCCGTAGTCATTTATGGATGTGAGAGCTGGACCATAAAGAGGGTTGACAGTTGAAGAAGTGATACCTTTTAATTGAGGTGCTGGGATCATCCCTTGGACTGCAAGGAGGTCAGACCAGTCAATCCCAAAGGAAAGCAACCTTGATTATTCACTAGAAGGACTGCTGCTGAAGTTGAAGTTCCAATGCTTTGGCCACCTGATTCAAAGAGCAGACTCACTGGAAAAGACCCTGATACTGGGAAAGATTGAAGATAAAGGAGAAGGGGGCAACAGAATATGAGATGGCTGGATAGTATCACCAACTCAAAGGACATGAATCTGAGCAACTTCTGGGAGATAGTGAAGGACAGGGAAGCCTGGCAAGCTGTAGTCGATGGGGTTGAAAAGAGTTGAAAATGACCTAGTGACTGAACAGCAATAACAACAAAAATTCTTTGACACTCACTAGTGGGTGTTATCTCATTTTTACAGATGAACACTAAAGATCAAAGATGTTAGGTAATTTGTCCAAGCTCGTATACTTAATAAACAGAAGTATTGAAAATTAACATTTTCAATCCAGGTAACTCAATTTAAATTCAAAGCTTATTTAAGTTTATTTCATATGTAAATTATATTTACATGACAAATTACAGTACTGAGATTGTAGAATACTCCTTATGAATGGGACAAACTGAATTAAAGAGCCATCAGATAAAAGTTGGGAAAGTGGAATAAACTTTTAACCCATATCACAAAAGATTTGATCACTAACTGAACTCAAGGCCTAAGAGTCATCATTGTTCCCTAGATGACTTAGCGAATAGTCTTAACTCAAGAACTTAAAGAAAAAAAAGATATAAGATGCTTCTGTCAGCTACTAGAATGAACAGAAATGATTTAGTCAGTTTTCTAGGAAACAGTGACACTAGTCAAGGGATTCATCAAATAGTGAGATCAAGCTTAGATTCAGTCTTAGAATAGCAGGATGGAAGAGAGGAAATGCAGCCCAAGAACCAGAGTATGGATCAGTCTAACAACTGACCAATGCCAAGAAAATAAAAAAAGATAAAAAGAAGCACATAGGAGCAGAAAAAAGAATATTTAGGAACTAAAAGAGATTAGTTTTGTCAGAAGGAATGGTAAAGATGGACTCTAAAGAGTCAGGAAGACCTGGAGACTGGTCAGAGAACAAGTGTTTGGCAGTGGGCAGGAAAGATCATTGCCAATGCAAGATGGAAATCACAAGCCCAGGTTGGGTTGCTGACCAGAATTATAACCTAAGGCCCCAAAGTTCTCCATCAAAAAGGTAAAGTTTGGAAATATACAAACAGAATAAATTCAAACTCAACATTCAAAAAACTAAGATCATGGCATCTAGTCCCATCACTTCACAGCAAATGGATGGGGGGAAAAAAGGAAACAGTGACAGACTTTATTTTCTTGGGCTCCAAAATCACTGCAGACAGTGACTGCAGCCATGAAATTAAAAGACACTTGCTCCTTGGAAAAAAAGCTATGACAAACCAAGGCGGTGTTATGAAATTTAGCAGAAACATAACTTTGCTGACAAAGGTCCATATAATCAATGTTATGGTTTTTCTAATAGTCATGTATCGATGTGAGTGTCTGAAGGCTGAGCACCAAAGAACTGATGCTTTCCAACTGGTGGTGGTGGTGCTGGAGAAGACTCTTGAGAGTCCCTTGGACAGCAAGGAGAGCAAGCCAGTCAATCCTAGAGGAAGTTAACGCTGAATATTCATTGGAAGGATTGATGCTAAAGCTCCAATACTTTGGCCAACTGATGCGAAGAGTCAACAAACTGCAAAGGACCCTGATGCTGGGAAGATTGAGGGCAAGAGGAGAAGGTGGTGACAGAGGATGAGATGGCTGGATGGCATCGACACCTCAATATGAGTTTGAGCAAACTCCAAGAGATAGTGAAGGACTCCACAGGGTTGCAAAGAGTCAGACATAACTGAGTAAACAACAAAACTTGAATATCTTTATTGCTATATCAGATGTTTTCTCATCAGTTTTCACTTTTTGAAGCATTTAAGGGATCTGGTGTGCCTTATGGAGGCAGAAACAGTAGAAGAACTACTCATCTCTGTTTAAATATCTCTAAAATAGCTACAGGAAGACAAAGGGAAACAGAACACAAACACAAGAAAGAGAATTGTTAGGGTAGCTGTGAGAGATGATCTCTCGGTTATTTTGTGCATATGAATAGCAGAAGTGAGTTTTGAGTTAGTTAGATGCTCCCAATGGAGCTGACTGTAGTTTTACTTCAAGAGAAAGCAGCTCAGCCAACAGGGCAAATCATGGAACCTGAAAATATTACAGAAATAATTAGTGTTCTTGATCATCTTTCTGACCTTTATTCTCACAATCTGTGCTCAGTGGCCCCCTCCACATTCCCACAATAGGTGTGGGTGTTCCATTTACCAATTCTGGTCATCCCATTTACTACATGTGACTATTTATGTAAGTTAACCCACCTAGGCTGTGAACTCCTTGTTTATGTAATACTTGTTCAATACATGGCATGATGCTTGGCCTACAGGGAGTATTTGCTGTATGTTTGTGAAATGTGAGTGATGAATGAGCTTTATATGTACCAGGGGCAGGCAAATTATAGGGATGCAATAACTCACTCAGACAGCTGGGGAAGTATAAAGGAACAGGAGTAATGGGAGATTTTAAAAATTAGGGATGACTTATTGATAATGAGCATTCCCAGATGGAGGGTGAGGAGTGCAAGGAGGCAACTCCATTGACATCAATTATGCCTATCCTTATATGAGGTCTGGTAAGTTACCAATTAAGGGTACAACAACTAGAGCAGTAGAAGAACATAGGAAGATAATGTGAGAAGAAGAAAGTAGTTTGTGACATTATATTCCCATATGTTTCATTATAGGCAAGTACCTTCCCCTAAAGTTAACCTGACCAAAGACCTGAAATATCACTGTGAATAGCTACACCCCTATGGACTGTAGCCAGCCAGGCTCCTCTGTCCATGGGATTCCCCAGGCAAGAATACCGGAGTGGGTTGCCTGCCCTCCTCCAAAGGATCTTCCCAAGCCAGGGATCAAACCCACATCTCACGTCTCTTGCAGTGGCGGGCGGGTTATTACCAGCACCACCTGGGAAGCCCTATACAAAACAAGCCCAACAAATAAATAGTAGCAATAATACCTCACTGCAAAACCCAAATATGTACATTATATATTGCAGAATATAAACTATACCTGAGATCTTCAATTTCTTTAATGTAATTATGAATCATATTACTAATCTCCTCATTCCCTTCACCTGCAAGAAAAAATAAGGAAAGGGGGAAAGAATAAACTGGGAGATTGACATTGACATATATACATACACTGCTATATTTAAAGATAGATAATAAGAACCTACTGTAGAGCACAAGGAACTCTACTCAGATCTCCGTAATGATCTATACAGGAAAAAAATCTAAAAATGAGGGAATATATGTGTATGTGTAACATTCACTTTGCTGTATAGCAGAAGCCAACACAACATTGTAAATCAACTATATGCTCCAATAAAAGTTAATTTAAAAAAAAAGAATTTCCTTTAACATTCAACAGAAAAGAGTAAAAGAAAAACAAGGTTATGGAAACAAACAATGCTTTGAAACGTAATTTAAACAGTAAATTTCCTGCCCTTAATTCCATGAGCAGAAAGATAATATGATGAAGCAAAGACACACTTGATTTCTATAAGAACGTATTATTTACAAATTAAACATTAACTTAAAAATCACAGAAACTGACATTTTTACTTCAACTATTCCATGAAATTAAAAAAACAGGAAGAATATTTCCTGCGCTCCAGAAGTAATCCCTCACCATTCCACAGCCTACACACATACCTGCTCTGACAAGAACTTGGTTGGCCTGATCACTCACAAGCTGTGTGATTCTGGTCCTCAGTGCATCGACTGTCTCCTGCATGGCTTTAATTCTTACACGCAGGTTGTTATTTTCAGTCTGTAACATAGCATTCTCATGAAACATGTCATTGATGCTTTCCACCCCCTCTTCATCAATTATTCTTTTGCCCTAGAAAAGAAAAGTTATTTCCTTGTTGGTTGAGGTGTTCTAACTACACAAGAGTTTTGTTAAAGGATATTGCAGGACTGTGGAATTCTACAACAAAGAGCCCTTTTGCCTTAACAGCCTCAAGGCAAAAGAGTTCTTTTTCCCTCTACTACATCACTTCATTGAGCATTTGTCACTAAAGAATTTGATTGAGAAAGTGGTCTTTGGAAACAAGAGGCTGATCAAGTTGTTAGACTGAACATTATTAAAGGCTACCCACAAAGAAAACTATAGAATTCCACCCCTAAAAGGAAAGATGCCACCATTACGACAAGACACTCCAGAGACATATGTGAAAGCCATCACAAAAGGGCATCACTCTGTACAGAAAATGCAAAATCAAAATCATTAACTTACTGTTTTATACTCCATAAGTTCCATCTGAAGTCGTGTGATCTCACTACGGAGTGCATTGATCTGCTGACTAGCTCTGTCTTGATTGACCATCACTTTGTTCTTGATATTTCTAGCTCGATTGGCATATTTCAGGGTATTTAAAGTTTCCATAAAATCTCTGTCTGAAGGGCTGACACAAGCTATCATGATTGTTTGGCTGAAAGTTACAAAAAAATAATTAGGTTTACAGATAAAAGCAAATAAAATGCCAAAATAATCATTTTAAATACCTGTCTTTTGAATAATATCTACTCTTCAAGACACCAAAATATTGATATTACCAAACATAAAAATAAAAACAATTTTTAAAGCCTCAATGCTACCTTAAGGAAAAAGATTCTTTAATATCGTCCCTTTTTGACACCTAATACTTTGAGAAAGCAAAAGTGCATACATTTATTTCTCATCTCTTTACAAAAAATTTTTGAAGCAATATACACAGAATAATTCTAAAATTTAATCTACCTACGAAATGTTGAAATTCAAAACTCATTGCTTTCATTGTCTGCTTAATATTTCAGGATTTAAGTGTTTTCTTTTTTTTAATTACTTGCATCCTGATCTTTTTCTTAGCAAAATATTTCACACAAAATTCCGTCACCTGCTGAAGAAAAGTACTTAGCATGCTCATATGTTTCACAATATGAAATATCACTTGTGATTGAGTGGTCAAAGTTCCAGAATTTCTAGTTAGATTACACAGGAAAAATGTGAAACATTATTTTACAGTCATGATGAATTGCTTTATCAACCAAAGAATAAGATAATAAAATCCTTATTATGCCTAAGAAATTTCTGTCAATGAATCAGACGTGGAAATTCTAACAGGCACTTGCTGCTGCTGCTAAGTCGCTTCAGTCGTGTCCGACTCTGTGCGACCCCATAGACGGCAGCCCAGCAGGCTCCGCCGTCCCTGGGATTCTCCAGGCAAGAACACTGGAGTGGGGTGCCATTGCCTTCTGCTACCACTGGTACCAGTGCCAATAGGCACTTATATACTAACAATTAAGGATGTAACTTATCCAGGTTGGTCTGCAATTTACACCTATCAGTTCTAATCTATGGCCTTCTACCCTCCTGTTCCACTGCTGCCTTCTCCCGAAAATTTCAACAAAGCATTCATAGTACCCCTTTTATTTTTTTTCAAGCTTTATTTTTACTCAGAGAATATGTAGTAATGTCTCATTGTTTTTTCCTAATTTGTAAAAGTGTTTACACAATTTTTAAAGGTTCCTTTCCATTTAGAGTTACTACATCCTTGAGCCTATCTTATAGCCAACAGTTTGTACCTCCCACTCCCCCATCTTTTTACTGCCTCCTCCTACACACAACTGGTAACCACTAGTTTGTTCTCTGTAACTGTAAGTCTGTTTCTTTTTTGTTATATTCACCAATTTGTTGTAGTTTTTAGATTCCACATATAAGTGATATCATACACTATTTGTCTCTTATTTCACTTAGCAGAGAGCCCTTCATAGTTACCCTTTTTTAAAAGGGTCCCATTCCATCTATCTTTATTCCTTTGTGAAGTCTTGGTCATCCTTTCTTACCCTTAGTTTTACTATTATTCAAGATTGAACTTAGATCTCTTCTAGCCTAAGAATCAAACCCTGAGCTTGGCTATACTTTTTTCTCTGCTTCCTCATACCCTCTGCATACCTCTTCTTTATGGATAATGATTATGACTATATTAAAATTTTATAGATTCAAACTCTTAGATACTAAACTCCGAGAGGAAAAAGATCATCAAATATTTTTTTATTCATCAGTTTACTTCATACAACAAGATATTTGGAACATATTCAGTTCAGTTCAGTCGCTCAGTTGTGTCTGACTCCTTGAGACCCCATGCACTATAGGATGCCAGGCCTCCCTGTCCATCACCAACTCCCAGAGCTTACTCAAACTCATGTCCATCAAGTTGGTGATGCCATCCAGCCCTCTCATCCTCTGTCATCCCCTTCTCCTCCTGCCTTCAATCTTTCCCAGCATCGGGGTCTTTTCAAGTGAGTCAGTTCTTTGCATCAGGTGGCCAAAGCATTGGAGTTTTGGCTTCAGCATCAGTCCTTCTAGTGGATATTCAGGACTGATTTCCTTGAGGAATGACTGGTTTGATCTCTTTGCAGTCCAAGAGGCTCTCAAGAGTCTTTTCCAACACCATAGTTCAAAAGCGTCAATTCTTTGGTGCTCAGCTTTCTTTATAGTCCAACTCTCACATCCATACATGACTACTAGAAAAACCATAGCTTTGACTAGACTAGGACCTTTGTTGGCAAAGTAATGTCTCTGCTTTTTAATATGCTGTCTAGGTTAGTCATAGTTTTTCTTTCAAGGAGCAAGTGTCTTTTAATTTCATGGCTGCGGTCACCATCTGCAGTGATTTTAGAGCCCCCCCCCCCCATAATAGTCTGTCACTGTTTCCACTGTTTCCCCATGTATTTGCCCATCTATTTGGAACATATTAGGTCGTTGTTATTTGTTTGGAACATATTAGGATTTGGAACATATTAGGTCCCTAATAATTGTTCATATATCATGTGTATATTTATTTATTTGAAGTGAGAAGATAATTCATGCACCTCTGTTGATGAAGAAGATAAGGTAATCCAATGAGAGTGATGGTTATGGATACTAATTAGAGGTCAGTACTACTCAAAGTGTAGTCTCTGGTCCAGTGCCAGTTTGGGAAATTCATGACAAGTATAGAAATTGAGAGTAAGCATTTTAGAAACTTTTTATAACATTTGAACTTGCTGTAATCAATGAACTCATTTTATTGAATAGCGTATACAGCAGTTCAAGTGTTTTCAAACTCACATAATGGGATAAGCTGAATACAGTCATGTACAATATCAATCCACCACAACTGGGAAGTGGGAAAAGTAGAGAACTCTCCTTTACAAAAAGTACTGGGTTTAAGTGCTTAAGAATGGTGAAATTAGGAATGAGAAGAGCTAACATCTATCACATAGGAAAAAGGTCACATATTAAATAAAACCCCAAACACACAAATTCCAAGAACAGTTTTACGAAAAATGTTTTTTAAAGGAAAGTGGTTTATTTTTATATAAAATCATAACTGTCTTAAAGAAAGTCATATAACTTAAATATATTGGGTTGGCCAGAAAGTTCCTTTGGTTTTTAAGTAAAAATTAAAAGACACATTTTTCATTTTCACCAAGAACTTTATATTCACCATTTTGTTCCACTACCTTCTGCTATTTTTCATGCAACTTCATAATTCCACCTTCCAAAAACTTATAATCTTCTTAAGCCAAGAACTGTTCCAGGTGCTTTGTATAGTCCTTCTAGGGGACTGAAATTTTCTGCATTAAAAGAATTTTGTAAAGATTGAAATAAATGGAAATCTGAAGATTCAATATACAGGGAATATAGTGGATGAACCAGAACTTCCTAGACAAACAATAATAGTTTTTGCCTGGTCATCATAGAAACATATGGTCTTGCATTATCTTGGTGGAAGATTATGTATTTTCTGTTTTCTAATTCCAGATGCTTTTCTTTGAGTGCTGCTTTCAGTTGCGGGCAGTACTTGTTGGTATTAATCACTTGGTCTTCCAGAGGAGCTCATAAAAAGGACTCCCTTCCAATCCCATTATATACACCTTCTTTGAATGAAGACTGAGCTTTGGTGTGGTTAGTGGTGGTGTGGTTCATTTCACTTGCCTCATGGTCTCTTCCATTTCACATCATTTTACAGTATCCACTTTTCACTGCCCATAAATTTGTTTTAAAAACAACATTTTGATTATGTTTAAGTAGAGAATTGCATGCAGAAATGTGGTTAAGAAGGTTTTTTCACATAACTTATGTGGAACCCAAACATCAAAGCAATTAACATAACCAAGATGGTACAAATTATTTTCAGTGCTCGATTTTGATATTGTGAGTGTGTCAGCTATCTGCTGCATGGTATAACATGGATCTTTCTCAATTAATATCTTAATTTGACCACTATCAACTTCAACTAGTCTACCTGACCATAGCACATCGTCCTGAGAGAAATCTCCAGCACAAAACTTATCAAGTCATTTTCGACACATTCAATCGGTTTCAGTACCTTTTCCATACACTGAAACAAATTGTTTTTTTGCATTTCAGGTGCATATTTACCTTTCTTGAAATAATAAAGCATAATATGCTAATAATGTTGCTTTTTTTCTCCATCTTCAATACTAAAATGACTACACAAAAATTCACTAATTTTGAAAAGTTTTTTTTAATGCATGCTAATATGACAGCTATGATGATACAGGCTAACAAAATTATTTCAAATGAAGTAAAGACAACGAAGCACTTCTAGAGCCATCTTATGGAAAAATTAGCAAACCTTTCGGCGACCCAGTATTAGGAAGTTCCCTGGTGGTCTAATGGTTAGGACTCAGTGCTTTCATTGATGTGGCCTGGGTTCAATCCTTTGTCAGGGAACTGAGATTCCGTAAGCCATGCAGTATGGCATAAACAAATAAAGTTATTTATCTTATATGTTACTATATCATATTATATTATTCCTAAGGGAGGAAATGTATCACAATATTAACAATAGTTACCTACAGGCAGTAGAAATATGATTAACTTTTATTCATATTTTATATTTTTCAGTTTTTGCTATAAAATTCTTAAAGTATTAAACATTATAAACATATAAAAGCCAGGTTGGTTTTTTTAAAAAGTCACCAAATCATTCATATAAATATATGCAATTTGTTTCCACAAATTATCTTTGATCTAATTTTTCTTTAAGAGTAATTTGTATAAACATCACAAAATAAAGGCATTTTGTTCTCCAATGCTTATACAAAGTACGATGCTTTTGAAAGAGGAGACTAATCTCATAATTTTATGAGTGTGACTGAAAATGGGACTGGGCTTCCCTGATGGTCAGATGGTAAAGAATCTGCCTGTAATACTGGAGACCTGGATTCAATCCCTGGGTCGGGAAGATCCCCTAGAGAAGGGAATGGCCACCCACTCCAGTATTCTTTCCTGGAGAATTCCATGAACAGAGGAGAATGGGATTAGAAGAAAGGAGTTACCACCCACTTGGGTAATGAGTGAGTAACATCTGAGATTCTTTAGCTGTCGCTTGGATAAACCTCAAGAGGAATTCAAAATCCATAGTGCAAATATCTTAGATTATACAGGGCAAGCAAACTCTCAGAAGTACTGAAGTAATCAAAAGTATTGACACTGGAAAGGGGAAGACGTTTAGTATCTCTTCTTTGTTACAAAACAAAGATATACTATAAAGTAAAGAAATAAATGTTGGAAAAGGCTACAATTTAGCAAACTTTAATAATTTATAGTTGGTTTAAAAAACAAAAATTTTTGTGCAGTTACAATAAGATTCAGATTGATATTTAAAGTCGAATGAAAATATAGAACAGAAGAAATATGGACAAATGGAAGCAATAAAAAGGATATGCTAGAAGAGGGATGAGACAAGCCAATGCCAATATTATAAAAGAAGCAATATATAAATGATACTGTTAAATTCTATAAACAAAACATTATTTCCAAATCCATCCAACCTCAGCCCAAATAAATTCAACATTATCAAAATTCTTTGAATAATAGTTGTTCAAAGAGAAAATTGGAAAGTTTAATTACTGAATTGTTATACAGCATCAGTTTGTATGTAACGTTGAAATATGCAAGGACTGAATTTAAATGCCAAAAATGTTTTCACTTTTAAAGTCAACATGCTGATGTTTATGAAGAGGAATGCATTACCAAAAGAATACATTTAGCTAATGAAACGTATCAGGATGATGCAAAGTACAGAAGAGGAGGAACATCAGTGATTCTGGCAAAGTTAATAACCAGCAAACACCCTATATTTCATTTAATTAATATTTTTAAAGTTTTCTAAAATTTAAAAAAATGCTTAATTTTTAGGAAAATTGTAAAAAAATTAATAATATTTAGCCAGAGGGATGGGATAGGGAGGGAGTTGGGAGGGGGGTTCAGGATGAACACATGTACACCCATGGCGGATTCAAGTCAATGTATGGCAAAACCAATACAATGTAAAATAAATAAATAAATAATTTTTATTTATAAAAAAATAGTAAAATAGTATATAGAATATTATATAAAAATAAATAGTAAAATAAATAAATAATTTTTAAAAATTAATAATATTTAAATTATTTTTTTAATTACATAGAAGATAGCATTTTTCAACAAAACTTTACTAGGCATCAAGTATGTGCCAAGCACTCAAAACTGAAACTCTGTATAGTAGAGAGAACGTATGCCAAGGATTTCATATGCCAAGTGGCTGAATAAATTACTTAGCTGAATTTGAATTTTCTTATCTACAAAACAGGAATAACAATACCTACCTCAAGAGATGTTACAAGAAATATGTGAAATGACATGCAAAAGCACTCATGCACTTGAGGCACTTAATAACTACTAGTTCCTCATTAATTTGTTTTATAATAAACAATTCTTATAAGTCACTTTTCAAACATTTTAAAAATAATGAATAACTGAAATCCAGGATTATGGAGGATGAACACTTCTGCATACCTATTGCCCCCAAGGGAGTCCTGTAGTAGTCTTGTCAGCTTAGAATCTCTATAGGGAACATGAGTGGCCCTCTTGCTCTTATCTCCCAATGCACTTATTACATTGCCAAGTGCCAACTAAAAGGTAGAAAGAGAGAGAGGAAAATGATAAAAATGCACTAATTACAACATTTTTAAATAATGAAATCTTATAGAAAATAATACGAAGACATGGCAGGATTGAGACCACTTCTATTTGGTTTTACTTTACATTTGTATTTTGAAATATGAAGTAAACTTGAAGCTTTCTATAAAACTACTAAAAAACTGACACCAATCAAAATTTAGTGCCATGTAAATATCCATAACTCACAAATACTAAAACATCTATGAAGGGGTTTTCTTTAGAAATTGGAATGCTGTAAGACTGATGACTTCTAAACCATTCTTAGAATTATCAGAGCATCATGAGGTATCTCTCACAAAACTGCCAATTCATGTTGCAAATTCTTCTCCTCAGCTCAATGAAGAAATAAATTGCTAGTTTAACAATTTCATGGAACTTTCTTGTACTATAGCTTCCTTATATGAAAACAAAATTTCTTTTAACCACAATAAACATATCAATATGGTATCTCTGAATAAAGTATGATGAGGTCCAGCAGCACTTAGAAATTCAATGAATCTATGTAATAAGCATCCAATATTTAAGAAATTAAGTCAAATTGTAGAACTCTTTAGTCCCTCCTCCTGCCACCTACTTGTACTTTTCCTGGTCACTGAACTAGCACCTACAGCATAAGTACTTTTCCTAAATGTTTGCCATGCTCGCCTATAACTATGTTTTTGTTAGAGCCAGTGGATGCTGCAGAGAGTGCATCAGTATCACACTGTGTCTTAGTCCCCCTTTTCTAGAGTCTGCAATTCTAGCCACTGGTCACACTGAACCTCTACCACACATCTGAACATCTCAATAGCCTGAACAAGGAAACTGAGCAATGGCTTTTGTCTTTTCCAAACAGCACAAATGTAAATACCATACCACAATTTTATATCTCAAGAAATTCAAAACAACACACAAAGTCCAGGATCCTGCTCACTCACTCCTCTGACCACAATAATCAACCATATGGTGGGAGCATCAGGATGCATGGTTGGGAAGACTGGCTCTTTCTAATCAGTCTCAGTTGATAATTCCCCCACAGAAGAGTTATAATCACGTAACAGCAAGTATTGGGCAATGGCCAAAAAAAGGACCATATGCTTGGATCCCTTGCTCTAGGAAGAAAGGCAAAGCAGAAAACACCTGTCCTGATGCTGTCAGCATCACAGAAATTTACAGTGCCATTACTTTTAAGCAGGAACAAAGAACCACTTTTATAATGAAATCAATAAGAAAAAAAATTTATTACATAAAAATTTGGTTCAGAACATTTTCTTTCAGATAATAGAAACTTAAGGCTAACTCCAACACAAGATGCTTTCCAATCAATCAAAAACACCACTAGATGGCAGGGTATTAAAGTTAATTCCTAAAATGAAAAAAGTTATCATTTTTAAATAATCATTATTAAATAACATGTTATTATATAATTTCCAAAATAAAGTCTGTCATAAAAATGTTAGCATAAAACTACTTTAAAGGTCATCCCATATAATATTTAATATTATGAGTATATTTTTAAATTTGAGAAGAATTTTAAAATCATTTCTACTATATATATATATACATATCTTATGCACACATCATAAAACTTAATCCAACTAATTTTTTACACTTGAAGAAAACTTACAATGTGAAAAGGAGAAAAAAGTTGACAGTCTGACATCAAAATTCAATGCGTTACTCATAAGTTTACAACAATTTTCATTTCTCAGCTCAGTGTATGGAGGATTTCCACTTGCGTATTATATATTATGAAATGGAAAAGGAAAATAAAATAACCCTGATATATTCCCAGTACAAAGTCTTAGTCTTACTAGTCCACAGTTGATGGAAATGCCTTCTTTTGCTCTCTCGCCTGTAGCTCCAGTACGCTTCAGTCTTTCTGAACCTGCCAGATCAACAAAATGGAACTTTGCAGTCAGAGTTTCAAATTCATTCATCTGTGATGATTCAGAAATCACTTTATTATCAGTTGCACTTTCCTGTAATTGAGGAAAATAATTGAAAATACCTTGTTAATGTGACACTAAATATCTATCCTTCAACCCCATCTTGCCTTCATTTTTCACATAGACAAGTATAGGCCTGTAGTCAAATAAATATAAGCATAAAATGCCTGTTGCAACTATAAGCTTAGACAAAGTTAGATCAAAGAAAGCTATCAACTGAGGCTTTGCTTATATTGAAGAGAAATTTGTAGCATACAGCCCTCAAAAACAAAGGGTTTCAAGTAATTAATCCATCACCATACTTTCTGGCTACTAGAGACATATAGTCAATTTTTAATTTCAAAATTTTATATGGCTGGCCAGCTTTAGCTTAAATAAATCCAGGGACATCTCATTAGGAAAAGGAATGATTAGACAAACTAAATTTGACACAAATACTCTCTTTGATACTCATGTGATTTTATAGAAATTAAATCTGAAAGTTTAAGACATTAGAACTAACTCACAGCATCTATTTGGGGACACATTCTGGTTTGACACAAGTGAATGGTAAAAATGGCATGTGAACGAGAGCTCTGAACATTCATTTGGGTACTAGCAGTTGTCCGAGATAAAGCACCCAGCTTCAAACACTGCATCATCTAGAAAAGGGAAAGAAAGAGGGGTTTTACTTGAACAATACTTAAACTCAATCTACACAATCACAAGTCTGAGCTACTGGTTAAAATTCATCGTATTAAAAGATGTACAAGAGGTAGATTGTCTTATTATTTTATTTACAGGCACTTTTTGACCAGAAAGTATAACAGTGTTTGTTTTTGTAAATAGGAGAAAACACTGAGATTCCATTGTTTGCCATTTGCTGATGTCCGCAGCTTCTATTTCAAAACTATTACAGTAGAACACTTTGGAACAAACTAAGCACTAACTGGAATTTCTCAGGCTCTTCTGTATTTTCTTATTTGTAATTTTTTTTTTGGCCACTCCACGTGACTTGCAGATCTTTGTCACCCACCGGGAACTGAACTCAGGGCCCAGGCACTGAAAGCACTGAATCCAAAGCACTGGACTGCCACAGACCTCCCCAGGGTGAGCTTTCTCAACAGTCTCTCTAGGAGCCACATACAGGACTGCACGATGCTGTTGTTCAGTCACTGTCATGTCTGACTCTATAGCAACCAGGAACTGCAGCCTGGCAGGCTGCCCCTCTGTCCATGGAATTTCCCAAGCAAGAATACTGGAGCCGGTTGCCATTTCTTCTCCAGGGGATCTTCCCGACCCAGGGACTGAATCTGCGTCTCTTGCATTGCAGGCAGATTCTTTACCACTGAGCCCCCAGGGAAGCCCCACAGCCTCCGTGTGTTATAGCAAAAAGCACAAAGGGCTGTGGTCTCATCCTTCCCTTTAAATGATCTAATCCTCTTTTTTTAGGTGTGAAACAAAACGATACATACAAGGCTTTACACTCTTTAGATGTTATGATAAATGCACTGACTTGATTACAACTGTGACATTTTTAATAACAAAATCCTGGAAAAAGTGATGAAGAAGATAAAATTTTACCCCATTGCTACTCTTTAGGATACAAATTTCATATTGCAAGCAGCAAAGCTATTAAATAAAGCCAAATGTGCTCTATTTTTTTCCTTTGGCCGTGCCTCAAAGCTTGCAGGGATGGAACCCATGCCTTCTGCATTGGGAGTACAGAGCCCTAACCCTTGCACCTCCAAAGAATTCCCCAAACACGCTCTATTTTAACTATAACATAAATGTCACCTCGGATTCTGTAGTCACTGTACGTGTTGTGACGCCCACAGTATAAATTCCTCCAGCTGAATCTTCATGAATCCTTATGTTTGATTTTTTAGTTTTTGCATCAATATCACGAGTAGTATCAAATAAGTCAAGAACTTCTTCATTATATAGCTATTAAAAGAAGTAAGTTTAACGTTAGTCAAAATCGCCTTATGGCTGTAATAACACATATTACATATTATCTTTGAAACATACCTTAAAAGTTCTTCTATATGACATATTTATTCAAAATAACACATAAAAATGACCACAAATAAAAATAAATGCCAGATTTCTTTACAAGGGTAAGAAGAGTAAAAGACTTAATCATGACTAATGAGTTAAGGACTAGCTAAAATGATCCACTAACCCTCTGCAAAAGATAAATATTTATAAATACAGGTAAATTATAGAAAAATATGTATCAAATGTAGACAAATCCTAAGCTTGAAAGTTTAGGGAAGGTTTTAAGAAGTTTTAGTGTTTGAACTAAAAGTATATTTTCTTTAGCCCTACAACCCTTAGTATATCTAAAAATTAATACTTAGTATTTGTGCAAGATGAGCAATATATCAACATACTCTGATGAGATTGTGCTACCACCTTATAAGAGGATGTATACACCAATTTTTCTATCAATATGCTTAGAGTCATAAGGCCTAATAACACTTACAGGGTGAAAGGGAAGATAAAAGAACAGCTTCTTTTCTTTTTCCATCATTAGTTACCTTTCTTTTGGTAGAAACACATAATTATATTCTTCTTGGTTTTTATTAAATTGGAATGTCTATTAAAACTAGCAGGAAGATAACTGATGTTAATTTGAATTGTTTTCTATGTTGTGCTATATAATGCTGAATAGAATGTTTCATCAATTATCAAAGTGATTTGCTTAGGTGATCTAGACTACAATTAGACTAGAACGCTCGTTGGACCAAGCATACAGAATTATAATGGTACTGTCCACCCAATTGCGATACTGCTCAAATCTTCAATGTCTTCTTACTAGCATGACCTTCCTACCAACCTAGACTGCCCTAAATTAATCCAAACCTGCCCTAATCTTTAGATACTGCATTAAAGTACCTGTATAACCTCGTAGTAATACCAGCTTCTGCAGCCAGACTAGTGCTGCAGCATCAACTGTATTATTCCTCATATTCTCTCCCTCCCTTTTGGTCTTAGTTACTGAATTCCCAGCACTTTGTGAACCTAACTACATTACAAAAATAATTCTCAGAAAAGAAAAAAAAATCTGAAATAAATAATATTAATTGTTTTACTCTATGGATGTTGGTCAAATATCTATAATCTCTTAAAAGTAAGGAATACTTCTTACCTATTATCTCTTGTTATGAGTGCCTATGTTAGTTTACTCAAACAACATTTATTGAACACCATATGCCAAGCACTAAAACGGAAGCTGGACTATAAAGTCATAGGGCTACGGTCTTAAGCACAAGACTTAAAGGAAACTAATGACACAGTTAAACCATTACCTCTAAGAACTGGGCATTCACTTTAAAATCCGGAGGAGGAAGTCCGTTTTTAATGGAAGTGTGTTTTTTTTCTTCAATACTCTTGAAAAGATGTTTAACAGCACGAGAAATAATACCCTGTTCTTCCTCAATGATGTTAACATCAAATCCTGTTCCCATTGTATATGTTTTGCCAGCTCCAGTCTGAATAAAAGAATGGAGAAAAATGGATGCTTGATCTTAATAACATAACCTCAAGCAACAAAAATGAAAGTGGAATTGAACCAACACTTCTGAAAAGTTACAGTTTCTATGAAAATAATTTGATACTTACTTGTCCATAAGCAAAAACTGTAGCATTATATCCTTCAAAACAGCCGTCAATTAGTTTTTCTATACACTGAGTGTAGATCTGCTCTTGCTGGGAGTCAATGTCAAACACATAATCAAAAGTGAAAGCTTTATCCTTGCCTAGGAAGACTTGAGGTTCTCCAGGTGTTACAGATGTACAAATATGGCATCCTTCAATCCTTTCTTTGGCAAGCTGTGGTCTTATTCTGTGAGGAAAAAAACAGGAAGAAATAAAATAAGATACAATAAATGGGAAAAAAACTGAAGAAGTAGGATTTTGAAAATCCTAGCCAAATCTTTTTAAATCACAAATTTACACCTTGAGCTGAAAAGTTTAAGTTAAATAATGCTGAGCTAATTTCAATATGAGTTACTTAATCCAAAAAAATCTTGACTAAGAGTAAAATTAATCTTAAAATTAAATATTTTTGTAAGAGAATATCTTTTCTCAACTCTGTAAGAAGTAAAGACTCAGTTAAGTAAGTTCAAGTACCAAAATGCTATTTATTGTTATCTTTGTTTTACACTTCTTTTCTTTATTTCCAGAGAGGAAAATATCCAAAAATGAGAAATTAAGAACATAGCATTTATTTTGATACCTGTGACTCACCATTTTTTGCAAACTCTTCACTAATGGTTCCAAAACTTATTTGACCATAACCTTCTGTTAGCTTAACATATTTAAGCATAACCCAGAATATATAATCCCACATTGTATATTCACTTATAAATATATGCATGTACCATATTGATTTGTCATATGATATACACAAAAGCAGAATTTTGAAAAGAAAGAATTTAAAAATGAAAACACAAAAAAGTTCTAAATATTTTCTCTCCGAAACTACTGAATCATCATTTACATCACAGCATTATAATTGGCCTACACCCAACTCTCATACTTCAGATTCTAGGACCTTCCCCTTATGCATTAGCATCCTGATTTCAAGGCCTATTTGTCAAAGAAGGAAACTAAATATGGAGATATGTTACTAATAGAACAAAGCAAAATCTGGCCCTGTTTTATTCACTCCATAAACAGGACCATCAGGACATACATGTCACTAATTTATTTTACTTGGGTTTTTAAGAGGTTCCTATTTGCCATGGAGAAAAATAAGCAATTTAAGGAAGAAAGTAAAGACAACCAGTAATAGAAAATATAAAATGATACAGAAAATAGAAAGGATTTTAAAGAAATCTCATTTTTTGAGGTACAGAAATAGAGATCTATAGAAGTGGAATGAGTTCATCTATTTGTTACAAATAAAGCCAAGCCTAAGTCCAGATCACCTGAGTTTTAATCCTTGGCAATACTGAGAAGGAACCGAATTTCTGTAACCCTGGTTATCTCAAACAGAACTCTGTAATAGCAAAAAAATGTTAAGTAAAGAATCTAAATTATTTATGCAATTTTCCTTTCTTCTGTAATAATGATGTTTTTCTTCCATAAAGTCTTCAACTTCAATGATTTGTTTTAATAGCATGCAATAATCAATGGGGAGCTGGTTAGGTACTATGGAAAGAGTAATGAAGTAGCCTTTAGGAGACTTGGATTCTAACACTTCTCTTACTCTATAGGTATCATGGGGTCTTCTCTTGGAGCTCCAATTTCCTCACCAGTTGACAGAAACTATCATTTCCAAGATTCCTTTCAGATCTAACACTATTTGCCTGAAGAACACTGAGGAAAAATATTTATAAAAATTATAAGAAATAAATGTTTCTTACAAGAAACTATATCCATGGACTATAAAAACAGCCCATTGTAGTAAGCAGCTTTGACTTTCTGGTTCCACATTTTCTTGATGAGTTGTCTTTCTCAAAGTTAATATTCCCTTCCTTCCAAACTCCCCTTCTCCTGTTTCACTTCATCCATTCATGGGGATAAAAATGATAAATACCATCCTCCTCAGGAGAGTCAAGGGGAGAAAAACAAATCCCCCATCCTCCTAGGAAGATTCACCATCCTGTCTGTTGCCCCATAAGAAGAGTCAACTTCAATTACTCCCTATTCCCTATTCCACCTATCTAACCTATCTCTAGGGACTATTAATTATCTCAGAAATAGCTCATCCATTTTCTTCCCTTCCTCATCAAATCACCCCAATCAAGCCACCGTTATCTCTTACTTGGATTATTGCAAAAGTCTTCTCAACAGAGAGCATGTGTCAGATTCTGCCCCCTATCAATCTGTTCCAGATTGGTATGGATATTTATAAAATACAAAGTTGATATATTTACAAAATATGAAGTTGATATGATATTTGTAAAATATGGTTGATCACTGCCTTGCCTAAAACTCTTTGTGTGTGTGCTAAGTTGCTTCAGTTGTGTCTGACTCTTTGCAACCCCATGGACTGTAGCCCACCAGGCTACTCTGTCCATGGATTCTCCAGGCAAGAATAATGGAGTGGGATGCCATGTCCTCCTCCAGGGCATCTTCCAGACCCAGGGATCGAACCCACATCTCTTATGTCTCCTGCATTTGCAGGTGGGTTCTTTTACCACTTGGAGAAGGAAATGGCAAGCCACTCCAGTACTCTTGCCTGGAAAATCCCATGGACCGAGGAGCCTAGTAGGCTACAGTCCACGGGGTCGCAAAGAGTCGGACACGACTGAGCGACTTCACTACACTTCACTTCTTTTACCACTAGCCCCATCTGGGAAGCCCAAAGAGCCTCTAGTACACCCTTAAACCATTCTGCAGTCTCCTCTTGCCATGGTTCATCTTCCCATCAAAGGACTTTGGTTAGTGATGGTAGTTGTGGTGACAGTTTATTTTTAGCTAGTTTCACTAACAAATTATGCTTTCTCTAGCATCTATGCTTTCAAATACGATTTTCTCTCCTGGACATTCTTCCTTCTCAATTCCCAACTCCTTTTCCAGCCTGAATATCTTGTTTTCAATCTCTGTTTAGATTTCACTTCTCTCAGAAGCACTCATCTAATTCTGCAGTCCACCATAAAGTCATATCTGAGCCCAGGCTGTGTCTCCTGAGAGCTACCCCATTTATCCCAAAGTTCTGCTCTCTCTCTGATTTATAGCTGTACTGTGAAATTTAATAAACTCCAAGTAATAAAACAGATAAACACAAAAACAACTAAATGAAAGTGAGCACTAGGCTACTGTTTGAAATCAGTGCCTCATTAATTTTAAGTAAATGACTATACCCACAGGCCATCTTATTTGGCTATTAAAATAATTTTAATTTAGTTTCAACATAAAGAATAAGCACTATTTGAACTGTAGATACTACAGCCAATTTTAGAATGCCAGTGTCACTCAGAATTTACCTAACCTCTACTCACCTGCTTATTATCCTTGCTAATAGCAAGGAGGAGTGCATTTGAAATATGGATGATATGCAATCATACCATCTGCATGGGTGGGGAGAGTGACTTTAAAAACCAAAAAGATGGGTGGAACCCTTTTCTACCCAAAATAGGCAATGGTAGCTTCCCAGCAGTATGAGAAATTCCCACCTAGGAGGGGATGGTCTCTGGCACAAGCAGATAATTGGAAGCTGACTACACTTCAAAGTTCAGAGATATATTCACCTTCTCAATTCCCTTTTGAAAATTCAGATTATAAACTCTCCAAATCCCTAAATTTATACTCAGGTCAGGAATTCTCAGATAGTCTTAACCCAAACCAATTAGCCTACTTTAATAATGTAGAGTCTGAAATTTACATAGCAGTAAGCTTCCATTTAAAGACTATAATTTGATATTATATAGAGATAAAACATACCATCCTTCTGGGAAAAATAAGACTAAAACTAAAATCTGATATTTATACTCATCTAATCCCAACACTAAGAAATAAAAAAAAGCCTTGCAGGCTTTTTTAAATGTTTGTAATCAAACAGCTAGATATATTAATATTTGAAACTGCTTCTTAAAGAAAAACAATTATGCATAAAACTTACGTCATAAATATTTAAGATATTCTAATACTACACAGCAATATTTAAAAAGTCAACAACAATGTGGGTTGTGTCTAAAACAGTAATTTGCTAATGGAGATGGATTTTTTCAAATGTTACAGTGGATATGAATATAGCAAAGTGGGGCCACGATGGAAAATAGTGACAGTTTCAGTAGAGAATATGCCCTGTTTCTTAGCATGAGATATGGAACCTTTTATCCTTTGTGGGCTATTGACCAATAGGATGGGATCTGAAAGGGGAAAATCCATGGAGAGCCATACAGAAATAAATGCAATTTGTTATAACTAGTTTTTGAAGGTTAAAGGTTTGAAACAAAATATGATACAAGCTGTCAATTATTCAGTTTTAAGATAAAAGGACATTAACAAATGTATCCATGTTCTGAATCTTTCCATCAGCATATAGCAGCTTTTTAGTTTCTGTTCTCACACTTTATTTAAACTGCTTAGACAGAAGGCACCAATGACCTTTTTATTTCCAAATACAATGGATCCTTTTTAGTCTTCATCTTACCTGACACATTTGATCCTATTCACAACCAGTAGAAGAAAAATCTTTTTTCCTCTACCCTTCTAGATTCTCCTAACTAGGACCCTTTTGACAAGACAGATTAACAAAATAAAAACAAACAAGTTTATTAACTTTTGTATCATGCATAGACATAGGAATATTCAGTGATGAGTAAATCAAAGAGTGGTTGCAACTTGAAATTATATAGCATCTTAACAAAAAGAAAAAGGACTTTGAGTTTCTTATACAGTAAACTGTCAGAATATAAATATGTGCAGGAACTAGTGGAAGATAAAGGTTAATTAAATAAATTTTATTATGTAGGATCCTTTGGTGCTGTCTCTGATAATTAATTTCTGTCCTTCTTGGAGCAGAACAGAGGGAGAAAACCTTTTAAAAGCTATGTCCTGCTTTTTTGGCAAATATCTGTTTCTCTTAATTGCCTTCAGTCCAAAACAATTCTTATGTCAAATTGGCATATAACGGGGTGGTGTTTTCTGCTCCCTACAAACACTATATTTCTCAGCAGTTGGCTTTTGTGACATTTTTTCTGAACTTATCTTTTCCTCTTGTATCTCATATACCAAGTTGCCTTAAAATAGCAGTGTTTTCCCTGCCACTAAAGTGTCCCAATTATTTAGCATGGTATCTATTCTAAGATTTTCCTAATCTGAATTCTGCCCAAAATTCCACTCTCAAATCTAGTTACATTACTCAACGATATCAAATCGCTGATCATTTTTTGATCAACTAACTACATACTTTCATTCACTGTGCCAACCTACATGCTTTTCTCTCTACCTAGAACGCTGGATCTCTATGTCTCTGCATAGCAACTTCTTTGCAATTCTTAAAGACCTAACTCAAATATCAGTACATTTATAAAGTTTTCCCTTTCCTCCCAAACTTGAATTAATCTATTCAGTTTATACAAGATTTTAGAATGTGACAAGTCGGTTCAGTCATCTCCGACTCTTTGCAACCCTATGGGCTGTCGCCTGCCAGGCTCCTCTGTCCATGGGATTCTCCAGGCAAGAATACTGGAGTGGGCTGCTGTTCTTTCTCCAGGGCATCTTGCCAACCCAGGGATTGAATCTGAATCCCCTGTGTCTCCTGTGTTGGCAGGCGAGTTCTTTACCACTGAGCCAACTGGGAAAAGATTTTAGAATAAAAGATATCAAACTGAATTCTTATTGATCACTAGCAAATGAATTATTTGAGAACTGAGAATATATCTTATTCAATAATAAAATTAATTCAACAAATGTTGATTGACTGACTCCTATAAACTGCTCTAGTTATGGGGGAGGAATATTCCAATACTGGGCATGTGATTATCACAGTAACTTAACTTTTTCCCCATCACTCTACTCTCTTACTAGAAACTTGATCTTGAGCAGTTATTTAACAAATTTATTTCTTAATTTTCTAATCTACAAGATGAATATAGGAGCTTATATTTAATACTCCTAAAGTTCTAACTTCAAGTTCTATTTTAATTATTCCCTTATGAAAGGCAAAATGCTGACTTTAAAAGGTATCAACAAACAACCTTTTTCTTCTGCCACACCTTATATCCACCATTAGTCACATTACTCATCCCATATTCTTTACAGTTCCTATTATTCTCTCCAGTTTTTATAGCAATTACTACTGTGACCACAGGGACAAAGAACTTCCTTCATAAAAACATTACGATGGCTCTTTGCAGTGACAGTATCTAGTGAAGACTCAAAGAGAATCTGAGAATAAGACCAGTTAAGTTTCCTTAAATTGGGCCTTGTTTTTTGTTCCCTGCCTAAATAATCATCATAACTGGATTTATCAAATAAGCTAAGAGGACTAGTTCAAGACGTCCTAGATAAAACAGAAAAATAAGACAAGCATATTTGGCAGAATTGGACACAATGTGCTCAGTCACATTTGACTTTTTGTGGCCACGTGAATTGTAGCCTGCCAGGCTCCTCTGCCCACGGGATTCTCCAGGCAAGAATAATGGAGTGGGTAGCCTCTCCTTTCTCCAGGGGGTCTTTCTAACCCAGGGATCAAACCTGGGTCTCCCATATTGCAGGCAGATTCTTTACCATTTGAGCCACCAGGGAAGCCCAGTAATATTTAAGGTCTAATTCTGCCACATATTCTTTGAAGAAGCATCCTACCATGAGACCTGAGCATACCTACACATTCTTTTTTTTAATTTTTACTTGAAAGATAGATGCTTTACAATGTCTTGCTGGTTTCTGCCATACAACATCATGAATCAGTCATAAGTACACATATGTCCCCTCCCTCTTGAATCCCTGCAAATTCTTGCTCAATATGCCAAGAATGCAAAATTCTGGCAGCTCTTCTCATGGATCACTTCTCAAGGCTGCATTTGCAGCAAGCAACCTTTAGGGATAATGTCCTCCTCCTGACAAAGAGTTGGCTTGCTTCGGCGAAACAATGGAAACAATGAATACAAATTAAAAACAGTGAATCCCCAAGTTCAGTGTTCCTTTTCCTTCCTATTTCATTGAGATATAATTGACACGTACGTGCATGCAAGTTGCTTCAGTCATGTCCAACTCTTTGTGACCTTATGGACTGCAGCCAGCCAAGCTCCTCTGTCCATGGGATTCTCCAGGCAAGAATACCGGAGGGAGTTGCCATACCCTTCTCCAGGGGATCTTTTGGACCCAGGGATTGAACCTGTGTCTCTTATGCCTCCTGAATTGATAGGCAAGTTCTTTACCACTGGTGCCACCTGGGAAGCAGAATAACTGACATGCAGCATTGTATTTGAGGGTTTCCCAGGTGGTGCTAATGGTAAAGAATCCGCCTGTCAATGCAGAAGACGCAAAAGATGCAAGTTCAGTACCTGGGTTGGGAAGATCCCCTAGAGGAGGAAATGGCAACCCACTCCAGTAGCCTTTCCTAGAAAATCCCATGGACAGAGGAGCCTGATGGGCTACAGTCCATGGAGTTGCAAAGAGTTGGACACAACTGAACACACACACACACACACTGTATATAAATTTCAGGTACACAATACAATGATTTGATGTACATACATTATGAAATGCTCACCACAATAGTTCTGTGAACTTTTATCATCTCATACAGGTACTAAAGATACAGATATTAAAGAAAGAGAAAATATACACTTTTTCCTTATGATGAGAAGGTTGCTGTTTCTTGATATCCCACTGTTTACACAGCATTCATGTAATAGGTCTACCTGCATTGCCTCTTTTGGATTAGGGGTTCAGGGATGCAGAATCAGTTCCAATCACCAGGAAACTTTTGATGCTTAGTGTGTTGTGAAATAATAAAAATTCCTTGCCTCCAACTCAGGAATCCTGTGTCTTCCGCCATGACACATGAAGCAGTGAAAAGACTAGCTTGTTTACTTGTAAATAGGATAAAATCCCAGACTCTGTACAGGTCTTTTTAAAATTTTTATTTTATTTATTCAGCAGCATTGGATCTTAGTTGCAGCACGTCGGTTAAGTTATTCTCATTTTTCCCTACAAACAGAAAAGGAATAACACACAAAATGTCATCCTTTTTGCCGTAGGCCATTGTTCATCTCTTGACCTGTTAGAAAACACCATAGTCCCTAATCTACTGTTTCATAATCATGACAAAATTTTCCATTACCTAAATGTCTTTATACACTGTCGCTTCTTTTTTTGCTTGAGTTATTCTGATCTCATCCCCATGTGATTTTGGTAGTTGTCTAGTTTACTCAATAATCTGACCTGATTCCCATTTTGTGTGGCTCTTTTACTTGCAGCTCTCTGTAACTAGCCCACTTGGCACCCTGTGAACACCCTCGTTCTTCTTACAGGATATCAATAAATCTGTTCCCTGAACAGATCTTTTGCCTTTTCTTAATTTGTCAGTAGATGATCATTATTAGTGAACAATACTTATTAGTGTTCGATGTGATATCTTAATGTGAATTATATCCTACTAATTTCCTCTGTTCTATTTCTTAAAAGTTAGGGCATTCTGTCACCACAACTAAGTGACTGAACTTCTTGTCCCTTGTTTGATTCTCTCCTAGTTCATTCTAGTTAGTAGACACCACCAAGAATTTTCATTACTTTAACCCTCTACCATTTATTCTAGAAGAGACATTCTGACACACAGAGGAACTTGCTACAACACTTGTGGCTTTGCTGATTTATTTTCCTAAAAGAACAGGCACTGCCTTAATCATAAGTAACACAAATCCACAACAATCTTCCCCTAAGTAGATCTTTAATTACAATGATGGTTGATGGGAAGAAGCATATTTCTTCAAGACATTCACAAAAGAAGCACACCTCAATAATGTCACTAAAGAGATTAATCTTGAAAAAAGCCTAAAAACAATAAAGAACAGCAGTGTGTACCAGGGATCAGGAAGTATATACTTCTGTGAATAACAGAGATGGTGAGAAGGACATACTTTTTAATACATTAGTGATGAATCACTTTTTTAAATTGCTCAGAAATCTTACCCTAACCTGTATGATTAGCTATGTATCCTATTGCCTCATTTCTCTGTGGTCCAGCTGACTCAAGTTTTTTTCTTACTTAGGAGCACCAAAATATATGCTCAGACACATAGATTTGCAATTAAAATATTTAAAGCACAGCACATACACTAGTCCTAGCTCAGGCAACATAACCAACCTGCTTAATACACAGAAAAAAAACTTACAGAAAAATAGAAAAAAATGAGAAGGCAGAGCAATATGTTAAAATGAAGGAACAAGACAGGATCTCAGAAAAAGAACTAAACAAAATAGAGATAAGCAATCTATCTGAGAAAGAGTTCAAGATAATGATCATAAAGATGATCACTGAACTAGAGAGAAGAAAAGGTGAAACAGATGATCACAGTGAGAATTTCAACAAAGAGTTAGAAAATATAAAAAAGAAGCAATCAGAGTTGATGAATATAATAACTGAAGTGAAAAATACACTAGTGGGAAACAACAGCATGTTACATGACCTTGGCATACCAAGTAGTTTCCAAATTGGTCAACATTTAAATTATTTGCCTATTTTCAAGAAAATCACTGGATCAAGAATGTCATTAAGTGTGGTTATGCTAGAGGTTCCTTATTAAATCTATTACATTACATGTTGAAATGTAATATTGAAATGTAGGGAAAGAAATGTTTCCCATTCGATTCTTAAAACACACACACACACACACACCAGATTAGCAATCTTGAAGACAAAGTAGTGAAAATCAGCCAAGCTGAAAGGGTAAAAAAGGGGACTTTAAAAAATGAGTAACAATTTAAGGAACCTCTGTGACAACATCAAGAATACTAACATTTGCATCATTAAGGTCCCAGAAGGAGAAGAAAGAAAAAGGGGTAGAGAACCTGTTTGAAGAAATAATAGGTGAAAACTTTCCTGACTTGGGAAAAGAAACATACTCAGGTTCAGGAAGCATGGAGCCCTAAACAAGACGAACCCAAAGAGGTCCACACCAAGATACAAGTAAATGGCAAAAATTAAAGATAAACAGAGAATCTGCAAAGCAACAAGAAAAAGCAAGTCATTATAAACAAGGAAACTCCTATAAGATACTAGAATTTTCAGCAGAAATTTTGAAGGTCAGGAGAGAGTGGCCCAATATATTCAAAGTGATGAAAGAAAAAAAACATACAACCAAGATTATAAGAATATTCTCTCCAACAAGATTGTCATTCAAAATTGAAGAAGATAAAGATTTTACAGACAAGCAAAAGTGTAAGACTGTGTCACCAATAAACTGGTTTTATAAGAAATATTGAAGAAACTTCTCTAAGTAGAAAAAGTCACAACTAGAAATAAAGCATTTATGAAAGGAAAATTCTAATGGTAAAGGCAACCATAAAGCTAGTAAGAAGGCTAAAAGACAAAAGACGTAAAAATACTACCTTGAAAAGTAAAATCATTAATACCTACAATCAGTAGTTAAGGGATTCACAAAACAAAAAGATATAAAATATAATGCCAAAAACATAAAATGCTGAAAAGGGTAGGGGATAGTAAAAATGAAGACCTGTTATAATGTGTCAAACTAAGAGATTGTCAACTTAAAATAGACAACTATATACATAGGTTGCAATATATAGGATAACCACAAATTAAAAACCTATAAAGATACACAAAAATAAAGAGAAAAAAATCTAAATAAAACTCTAAAGGTAGCCATCAAATCACAGAAGAAAAGAGCAAGAGAAGAGGAAATGAACAGAGGATAACTACAAAAATAACCAGAAAACAAGTTTAAAAGTGGCAATAAGTACATACCTAGTAATAATTACTTTATATGTAAGTGGACGCAATGCTCCAATCAAGAGACAGAATGGCTAACTTGATTTTTTTAAAAAGACCTATTATATGCTGCCTACAAAAGACTCACTTCAGATCTAAAGGCATACAGAAACTGAAAGTAAGGGGATAGAAAATATCCCATAAAAATGGAAATCAAAAGAAAGTGAAGGTAGCAATACTGATATCAGACTTTAAGAGGCAAAGATATTTTAAAATAAAGGTATCAATCCAACTAGAAGATATAACAATTACAAATATGTATGCACTCAATACAGGAGCACCTAAATACATACAACAAATGTTAACAAGTATAAAGTGGAAATTCACAGTAACACAATAAAATAGAGGACTTTAGCACCCCACTGACATCAATGGACAGATCATTCACCCAGACAGAAAATCAACAAGGAAACACAGGCCTTAAATTTAACATTAGATCAGCCTGGGAATTAATAGATACACAAAAATATTTCATCCAAAAACAGCAGAATACATTCTTTTTCAAGAGCATATTGAGCATTATCCAGGATAGATCTCATGCTAGGCCACAAAACAAGTCTCAATAACTTTAAGAAGACTGAAATCATATCAAGTGTCTTTTCCAGACACAATGGAATGTGACTAGAAATCACCTAAAGGAAAAAAAATTTTTTTCTTTAGCCATAAAAAAGAATAAAATCTTGCCATCTGCAACAACATGGATGGATCTAGAGGGCATTGTGCTAAGTGAAATAAATTGGACAGAAAAGGATAAGTTTCATATGATCTCACATATGTGTGGTATCTAAACAAAGAAAACAAAGTGAAAAGATATTCACAGATGCAGGGAATAAACTGGCAGTTGTCAGACAGAAGGGAGAGTGAGACAGGGCAAAATAGATGAAAGGTATTAAGAGGAACAAACTTACAATTA
This sequence comes from Muntiacus reevesi, assembly GCF_963930625.1. NCBI lineage: Eukaryota > Metazoa > Chordata > Mammalia > Artiodactyla > Cervidae > Muntiacus > Muntiacus reevesi. The sequence goes on along the minus strand of NC_089252.1, from coordinate 157,139,971 downwards.
TAAAAGAAATAAATCTTACACTGTTGGTGGGAATGCAAACTAGTACAGCCGCTACGGAGAACAGTGTGGAGATTTCTTAAAAAACTGGAAATAGAACTGCCATATGACCCAGCAATACCACTTCTGGGCATACATACTGAGAAAACCAGATCTGAAAGAGACACGTGCACCCCAATGTTCATCACAGCACTGTTTATAATAGCCAGGACATGGAAGCAACCTACATGCCCATCAGCAGACGAATGGATAAGGAAGCTGTGGTACATATACACAATGGAATATTACTCAGCCATTAAAAAGAATTCATTTGAATCAGTTCTAATGAGATGGATGAAACTGGAGCCCATTATACAGAGTGAAGTAAGCCAGAAAGATAAAGACCATTACAGTATACTAACACATATATATGGAATTTAGAAAGATGGTAATGATAACCCTATATGCAAAACAGAAAAAGAGACACAGATGTACAGAACAGACTTTTGGACTCTGTGGGAGAAGGCGAGGGTGGGATGTTTCGAGAGAACAGCATCGAAACATGTATATTATCTAGGGTGAAACAGATCACCAACCCAGGTTGGATGCATGAGACAAGTGCTCAGGCCTGGTGCACTGGGAGGACCCAGAGGGATGGGGTGGGGAGGGAGGTGGGAGGGAGGATCGGGATGGGGAATACATGTAAATCCATGGCTGATTCATGTCAATGTATGGCAAAAACCACTATAATATTGTAAAGTAATTAGCATCCAACTAATAAAAATAAATGGAAAAAAAAAGATATACTGTAAAAATAAATAAATAAATAAATCACAAGGATATACAGCATAAAAAATATAGTCAATAATACTATAATAACTTTGTTTGAGGACAAACAAACTACAAAAACTTTGTCTGAGGACAAACAAACTAGGCTTCTCATAGTGATCATTTTATAATGCATTCAAATATTGAATCAGTATGTTGTACACCCAAAACTAGTACACTATTGTATGCCAACTAGCTAATGATACTTCACATACAAAAACAGAAACCTGCTTTTTGGCTAATAGTGTTTTTCATTTAAAGTAAAGCCTAATAATGATTATTAGATCTACTATTTTATAGCAATCTTATATTACATGCTGAGATATACTAGACAGAACTCTACTATAGTGCCATTCCTAGTAACTTTGGTTTCTAGTCATTGCAGTTAAGCTTCCTGACACTATAGCAGTATAATCAGTGGTTCACAGGATGAGTTCAGACAAGAAAGTTCAACAGAAGTTGACAGAAGTTGAAGTTTATAAACCTGAATTTGAATTGCATTCCCCACTCCACTATTGTTGGACAAGGCTACTCCAAACATGGACAGATACAACCATGAGGAAGGAAGGTAGGATGTGGAATGTGGGGTTTTTTCCCTTCAAACAACACTGGATTCCTAACATCTAAATTCATTTTCTATTGCTATGTATCAAATTTCTATTAGCTTAGCGCCTAAGACAAACCAGATATATTATCTCACATTTTCTATAGATAAGAAATTTAGGCTGAGACCTCTGGTCAAAGTCTTATCAGGCTTAAATCAAACCATCAGCTGGACAGCATTCTTAAAGTTTCAGGATTCTCTTCCAAGTGCATGCAAGTTGGTGAAAAAATTTATTTGCTTGCAGTGGTGAGACTAAGGTTCTTTTTTCCCTGCTGCCACATGAGGAGTTCAACTCCCACATTCCACAGGTTCTAGTTGTACAGCCCTCTTACAACATGATTTTCTTATTGCTTCAAAACTACCAAGAAAAAGTTCCTGCTCCAGTCTGAAGCTGAGTCTTATATAACATAATGCAATTAGGGGAGTGACTTCTCATCACTCTTGACAAATTCTACTGATTAGAAGCAAGTCACAGATACTGCCCACACTGAAGCAGAGGAGATTTCAGAATGGCATGAACACCACCCCTTTAGTGTTGATCCAATGATGCAGGCAAGGATCACTGAATGTCATCTTAGAGTTTCTCTGCCACGGTCAAGAAAGTTCTTTCTCAGAAAATGTGGTATTTGATTAGACACTTTAAGAATGAGGAATCAACTGTGAAAGCAATGGGCTAAGGAGGCATCCACTGGGAATTCAGGGAAGGGGAAATGGGATAAGAAAGGAGATAGAACTGAAAATGATTCCTCCCAGTAGCCATATTAGTTATCTTTTCATTGCATCACTTGGTGCCCATGAATGCAAATAAACATACAGTGTGAGTTTTATAAATCCAACCATCTAAGTTCTCAACAATTTCACACCCCAAGAGGTATGCATTAAGATGAGGGACACAGAAAAAATGATGTATGTCTTCCTGGAGTGGCAATTTTATAAAAAAGTAATGTACTCTTGTTATAGAATGAGTAAATGAGTAAATGAGTTATAGAATGAATAAATGAGTAAATATTTATAGAATGAGTAAATGAAATGAGTACAATTTAATTTTTCAGATAAAACTTGAGGCCTCCCACCAAGAAATTTCTGATTTGAGAGGGTATTACACATTTTCTCTCTCTGCAATTAGGGGAACTTTGGTGGAAATGCTTGACACCCAATGCTATTTTGCTTCTAGTCTCTACTTCAAACCTCGCTAAATATTAATGAGGGGAAACAACAAATCTTAAGACATAAAATTTTCAGCACATAATCTCAAATGTAATAGACATGAGCATATTTACTGCAGTCTTTACAGGGCAAGCTACAGACTAAATTGTTAAAAAGACATTTAAATTTATATATCATGCAGTCCTCCCACACTGGAGTCTAGGACATTGTTCAGTTCAGTTCAGTCTCTCAGTCATGCTCGACTCTTTGCGATCCCATGGACTGCAGCATGCCAGGCTTCCCTGTCCATCATCAACTCCCAGAGCTTGCTCAAACTCATGTCCATTGAATTGATGATGCCATCCTACCATCTCATCCTCTGTCATCCCTATCTCCTCCTGCCTTCAATCTTTCCCAGCATCAGGATCTTTTCCAATGATTTGGTTCTTCACATCAGGGGGCCAAAATATTGGAGTTTTCAGCTGCAGGATCAGTCCTCCCAATTAATATTCAGGATTGATTTCCTTAAGGATTGACTGGTTGGATCTCCTTGCAGTCCATGAACTCTCAAGAATCTTCTCCAACACCACAGTTCAAAAACATCAATTCTTCGGTACTCAGCTTTCTTTATAGTCCAACTTACTCCATACATGGCTACTGGAAAAACCATAGCTTTGACTAGATGGACCTTTGTTGGTAAAGTAATGTTGCTGCTTTTTATTTTTTTTATTTTATTTATTTATTTTTTTGTTTCTGCTTTTTAATATGCTGTCTAGCTTGGTCATAGCTTTTCTTACAAGGAGCAAGTGTCTTTTAATTTCATGGCTGTAGTCACTGTCTGCAGTGATTTTGGAGCCCAAGAAAATAAAGTCTCTCACTGTTTCCATTGTTGCCCCATCTATTTTTCATGAAGTGATGGGACCAGATGCCATGATCTTAGTTTTCTGAATGCTGAGTTTTAAGCCAGTTTTTTCATTCTCTTTCACTTTCATCAAGAGGCTCTTTAGTTCTTTGCTTTCTGCCATAAGGGTGGTATCATCTGTGTATCTGAGGTTATTGATATTTCTCCCAGCAATCTTGATTCTAGCTTGTGCTTCATCCAGCCTGGCACTTCACCTGATGTATTCTGCATATAAGTTAAATAAGCAGGGTGACAAATTAAAAAGCAAAGACATTACTTTGCCAACAAAGGTCCGTCTAGTCGAGGCTATGGTTTTTCCAGTAGTCATGTATGGATGTGAAAGTTTGACTGTAAAGAAAGCTGAGTACTGAAGAATTTATGTTTTTGAACTGTGGTGTTGGAGAAGACTCTTGAGAGTCCCTTGGACTGCAAGGAGATCCAACCAGTCCATCTAAAGGAGATCAGTCCTGGGTGTTCATTGGAAGGACTTATGTTGAAGCTGAAACTCCAATACTTTGGCCACCTGATGAGAAGAGCTGACTCATTGGAAAAGACCTTGATGCTGGGAAAGACTGAGGGCAGGAGGAGAAGGGGATGAAGGAGGATGAGATGGTTGGATGGCATCACCAACTCAATGGACATGAGTTTGGGTAAATTTTAGGAGTTGGTGATGGACAGGGAGGCCTGGTGTCCTGCAGTCCATGGTGTTGCAAAGAGTCACACATGACTGAGTGACTAAACTGAACTGAACTGAACTGAAGCAGGGTGACAATATACAGCATTGACACACTCCTTTCCTGGTTTGGATCCAGTCTGTTGTTCCATGCTGGGCATTGTACTAAAGGCTTTTCGTTCACTGGTTGGTTGGTTTTGGTTTTGGTTTTGTTCTTGAAGATCCAAATGCATATCCTATATTTTGTGGCATAAATTTTTAACAATAGCCCAAAGTCTATTCTTTCGTTTTTCTTTAAAAACATTTTGCTATTAACAAAATTTTTATCTGAATACCCTGCATATTTCAAGCCTCCTAGCAGCTAGATGTGGCCATATGGTTAAGTTTGGGTTAATGTGAACAGTTAAATAGAAGAGATGGCCTTCTCTTTTTTTTTTCCCCCTCTTCCCAGTGCCTGAAATGCAGAAGTGGTGGTGGTGTATCATCTTGACTCATGTGGACAAGAGCAACACTCAAAGGACGGTGGAGCAACAAAACAGAAGTATCCTGGATCTCCAACACAATGGAACATAGCTCTAGGCTGTGTATGCCCAGGCTGTAAGGTGGAAGGCTGTATTTTGATTAAACCTTTGTAATTTAGGGTCATTGTTAGAGCAGCTGAACCCATTTCCTAACTAACACAGAATCTGATAGCTGCCCTATGGGAGCCTGGGCTTTCCAGGTGGCTAAGCAGTAAAGACCTGCCAATGCAGGAGATGTGGGTTTGAGCCCTGGGTCTAGGAGATCCCCAGAAGGAAGAAATGACAACCCACTCTAGTGTTCTTGCCTGAGAATCCCATGGACAGAGGAGCCTGGTAGGCTACAGTCCACAGGATCACAAAAGGTCAGACACAACTGAACATGCACACACATGCTATCTGAACCTACAATATGTGGTACTGACTTGGAGATTGAACAACAAGTGATGATGAACAGAAAGCAAGATGATAAGTTTGCTGACTCTTGCTATGCCAAAGCAAAATGTTTAATAGAACTGTCATCTTGAAAGTTAGTACTTCAAAAGTAATAACTAAGCTTCCAGCTTGAGAAAAAGTGAATGGAAAAAGTATGAATGGTACTATGCATGGCTACCTTTTTGATTCTTCCAACAACAGCTTTTAAAAGATATAAATTCAGCCTAAATAAGGAAGTCTTAAGCGGATATGGAAAAGGATTCAGAACTGCTCATCCCACCTGTAGTTTGAAACCTAAATTGACTGAGTGCCTAGTGAGTGTGTGGCTACAGTGGGTTTTAAACCTAATTCTTCTATATTCCAGTCACACGTAGTTAAAACAAGAGGTTCAGAAGGTATTGCTTAAACTGATATGAACCTGAGATTCCAAGAGTTCAACAGTTAATGGGATTCAGCCCAGCAATCAGAAAGATATCAAGAGAATTTCCTTCTCATGTAAGCCTCAAGATAACTGACCTTGATTTAGAAATGGAGGGATTTGCTGAACACAAAGGCTAACAATTAAAATCCAGTTATTTATCTAGGAAACAAAATTGAATTGATTAAAGTTTGGCTATGTTTACTTGCACTTGAAATTAATCAGTACAAATAGGCAGAAAATGCAGTAAGGGTTTTGAGGGGATGTACTACACACACTGGCTCAACGGTAAAGAATCCATCTGCCAATGCTGGAGACATTGAGTTCCATCCCTGGGTTGGGAAGATGCTCTGGAGAAGGGCATGGCAACCCACTCCAGTATTCTTGCCTGAGAAATCCCATGGACAGAGATACATGGCAGTCTCAAGTCCATGGGATCTCAAAGAGTCAGATATGACAGAGCAACTGGGCGCGCACACACACACACAGACTATAAAAGCTGATAATTGTTCAACACAAAGACAACCTTTTAGGCTGTCTTAACAGCACTAGCAGAAAGTCAACTTTGAATGCCATCTAATCTCTACAAATGGTATGCTTTTTCAAGGTCCACTTTTGACCAGACTTCCCTGGTGGCTCAGACGGTAAAGCGTCTGCCTACAATGCGGGAGACCTGGGTTCAGTCCCTGGGTTGGGAAGATCTCCTAGAGAAGGAAATGGCAACCTACTCCAGTATTCCTGCCTGGAGAATCCATGGACGGAGGAGCCTGGTACGTTACAGCCCATGGGGTCGCAAAGAGTCAGACAGGACTGAGCGACTTCACTTTCACTTTCACTTTAGATCTACACATGGAGAATAACAGACATTAAAGAATTTCATAAAGGACAAGGTCAGGAACTATGGAGAAAAATTATTTCCCCCCAAGGCAGAGGGACAAGCTTGCCAAGAGGACTAACAAAGAAACTTTTCTATTACAAGGATAAAAATCTTCATGATTCCTACACACAGGATTTGATCACGGGACTTCCCTGGTGGCTCAGAGGTTAAAGTGTCTGCCTGCAATGTGGGAGACCTGGGTTCGATCCCTGGGTCGGGAAGACCCCCTGGAGAAAGAAATGGCAACCCACTCCAGTATTCTTGCCTGGAGAATCCCATGGACGGAGAAGCCTGGTGGGCTACAGTCCACAGGGTCACAAAGAGTCAGACACGACTGAGCCACTTAACTAACTTAACTTTTCAAGGGACTATTAGGTTTCCCATCTTGCCCTTTTCCAAGTGGGAGTGTCTTATTCTGCTTCTCTTCTACCTCTGTCTTTGGTACGTGTTACCTTGCCTCGTATTTATCACTGTATATTGGATGTGTATTTCGGGGGTGGTGGTGAGCAGATGGCAGATAAATTAACTTTCAGATCAGATGTGCCAAAGATAAGAAGTAATATCAGGGATTGAGAAAAAGAACAGCCTTCACATTACACAGATATAATGAATTATGAGAAGGATAAGACTTAGAGATGGAGTAGGTAAGTTTCATGATGAGGAGATAAGAGTGCACAGAGCAGAAACTATTAGATGTCTCCCCAAATCCATGTTCTTTTTTCACAGTAATGAGAATTTTAGCTAGGTATATAGCATCCTTCGCTGCCTAGCTTTCTTTGCTGCTACACATGGTGATATGATGGATTTCTGCCTAATACAATGCAAGGAAATTGATGTGTGCTACTTCCAGCTCAATTCCTTTGAAGAAAGGATAAAGTCCTCCCTTTTTAGTTTCTTGATGGGAGGTAACCATGGTGGTCTCCATCCATAAACAAGATCAACATCCAAGGGACAGCAAAGTGAAAATATGGAAGGTGACTGGGTCTTCTCCAGGGGTTCCAACCTCTGGAAATTAATGCCTAATGATCTGAGGAGGAACGGATATAATAATAATAATAGAAATAGCATACACAATAAATGTAATACACTTGATTCATCCCCAAACCATCCCATCCTCCCCAGTCCATGGAAAAACTGTCTTCCACAAAACCTGTCTCTGGTGTCAGATAGGTTGGGGACTGCTACTGTAGATTCCTTGCTAATCTTGGAGTAGCATAATAATTTCTATTGTATCTAAACAACTGAGGTTTTGGATCTCTGTGATAGCAGCCAAGCGTGTATCCTTATACATGCTTAGAAAACTATGCCATGAAACTTTTCAACCCATTATATAGATACATGCAGAGACATATAGAATAGATTTAAAAGCCTATTCCAGTTAAACTGTTGGGTAATTTAGATCATGACTCATTATCAAAAGAGTTAACTCTGTAGACTGATACAAAGTCTGGGGCCCTCAAGGAGGAGAAAAGGACAAACTTTCTTTCTATATTGCTTTATCTTAGTAACATAGGCATTTTTTCTTAAACTCTGAGTTGCTATGACAACAATCTTTAAAACTAACTCTCTTTAAGCCCAGAGCTAACAATTACTGGACAAAACAACTCCTCTTGCTCAAGGGTATGTTTTTCTTAAGCTCTGAACTAATGATTATATAACAACAATGTATCTTGTTCAAGGACATATTTCCTCTTCTTAACAAGAAACTTCTGACTAGCCTTGTTATATTAAGATGTATCTTGTGGGAGTGTGTCTAGTAAGACCTTTCTATTGTTAGTTCTAATCTTGTTAATTTAAGATTTAAGATGTATGTTGTGGGAGTGGGCCTGGTACAAGTATATAAGGAAGGCCTTGATAAGACTAGCAGTGGGGCACTCTCTGTCCCCCTTCTGATGTCTATTTCAGAAGCTTTCTCTGTCCTTTTTCACTGTAATGAAACTTCTGCCGCACAAAAGCTCTGAGTGATCAAGCCTGGTCCCTTGTCCTGAAGGTAAATCTTTCTTCTTCAGAGAACACGAATCTGACATTGTTCACCTTAAGTTATCACCATGCTAATTCTGTAGTTTTTAAAATCATTTGCTACAAAATAATAATAGTGACTAAAATACAGTGATAAATTACCATTTGCTTTAAAAAAATTAAAAAAACTAAACCATCTAAAATCTCACTGAAATTGAGAAAGTTCTATTATAGAAATAAGAAATTTCTATAATAGAAATTGGTAAGCACAATAAGAATGCCCTGAATTATAAAATTTAGGAAATAATTTGTCAAGGTGACATTTCTTAATATATAATTTCTGTATTAGTACGTACATCTTTTAGAGTCATTAGAGCTGAAATTTTTCATCAGTTCATCTCCTCAATTAAAAAAATTACTTTAAAATGAAAATATCTGTAATATAAATTTCATATTAGCTTATTGTTACTTATATATAGTCACTTAATATGTATTCAATAAAAGCTTATATACATATCCACATTGCCTAAAAGTCCAGAAACAAATAAAAATAGTTATGAAAATTACATATATGTGTTTATGTGTCATAACACAAATTATGCTTTTCTTGTATCTTTTATATATAGAAATTTGATTTGTGCATTTAAGTGTTATATAACAATAAAAAAAATACTGTATCATCTATAACACAGCTTTCAAAAGAGCAACATGTGATATAAATTGACAGATACTATGTTTCATGGTGTGCTAGCTGGCTGCCCTAATTGGCAACTAAAATATATGCTCCCCACAGATCTATTTTCACTGGATCTGCTTGCCAGAGCCCCTGAACAGAACCCTTATAAGACAAATAATAAGCCAATAAGCATTTAAACTATGAAAGAACTTTAGGGCAGACACATTTACCATAATTGGGTATCTTCCATTAGCCTTTAGGGCATGCCGAGATTCTGCGGGTACTGGGAGACTGACCAACCTCCTTCTATGAGCAAATGACTCCTGACACATCTTTACCATTACTTTCTTGAAGTACAAGGCACTTTTTCTGAGCTATCTACTTTTACAAAGATGAAAAGCCTTTAAATTTTAAACTCACAGAAGCTTAAATAATTTAATTCCATTTCAATTGATGATTACATGCTGTAAAGATTTTTATAAGCAGTTTCCACCATGCAGCCTATCCCTCTGTTCCTAGATCTTGTGGGATGTCATGCAATCTAGGATTTGAAGACTTTACACTCTCTTCTTCCCTTATTCCACCTACCCCCACCACACACCTTACCTTCATGTGGTATATCTGTTTTTATCCCACACAAATTTCCACTCAAATTATACTTTTCAAAATATGCTTTGCTGCTGCTGTTTCATCGCTAAGTTGTGTCCCATTCTCTGAAACCCCATGGACTATAGCCAGCCAGGCTCCATGGTCCACGGGATTTCCCAGGCAGGAATATTGGAGCGGGTTGCCATTTTCTTCTCCAGGGCAAATTATGCTTTAGGGGATGTTAAAAACTGTAATATCTCTCACTTATCTTGTTGTGTCTCTCTTCTCCCATTTAGAACTATGCTTTCTACCACACAGGTTCTTAGACAGGTGGGAGAGGGAAGGCTATGGAAACAATTCAAAATGGCAAAAAAATAAGCTCTCTCCCAGCTATGTAATCCACCCACGGTACAACCTTTATACAGTATGAGTATTCAGTTAATTCCTCCTACATTCTCATGAAAGTTATTCAATAAATAGCTGACTGGTTGTCTTAAAGAAGGGGAAAACCATTTGTAAGCATTTAATGAGATGATTAACAAGATTGATGGAGATAATATTTATCATGTTCACTATATATGCCAGTCACTTTACATGTGATATTTGTGCCTGCAGCCACAGCATGCCTCTACCATCATTTCTCCCAGTTTTTGTTCACACAACTGTTGGCCAGTCCTCTCAGTCTGCAGTGATGCACATTTTGTTGTACATAAAGAAGGTTACCCTAGTTTTGCTCAGCAGTTCTTTGAAGAATCTCACTGAACACTTGCATTCCAATCCAATGGTTATTCCATTGTTTCTTTGTGAAAAACTCAGCACTTATACACCTTTTACCAATCATTTGTATTTGCCAGATAGTGAAATAAATGGTAGTGTTCAGCCAAAGTAAAGTGCATGACACTCGGCACAGTTCCCTCAGCTCCAGGAGGCAGCTGGTGTTCTCATTAGCTGAAACCAATTGCAGTTCAGTGTACTCACATTCAAGGAACAATGCACCACCATCTGTTGGGCTGGCTCTCACTGGTAAAGAGCATAAAATAAAATTCAGACCATGAGAAAATATATCCTATAAAGGAACTAGACTAGATGTTATATATGCAAGGATTATCATTTCAAAAGAAAATGTTTCAGAAACAAATAGCAATAAAGAACCTGCTGTGTACTAAACTCTTTTTGATCTTCTGCAGATTTTCAGCTGCACTAGCATCACCTCCTAATACTTTTACCTCTCCCAGCCTTACCTGGAAAGAGGGCTGGGCTCCTGGTGCTGCCCTGGAACTGCCGTGGCATGGAACCAGACATGGTCTAACAAAACTCAGAGGCCCTGGCCCCTACCATTGCTATAGACTCCAAAGATGAACTGCTACATAGGTTGCAGGATCTGGCTTCCCAACAGCTGCCCAAAGGGCTGAGAGGAAGAACCCAGTAGGACAGGAGGCAAATACTGGTCAATAAATGACGAGAGAGAGGAAGAAGAGGCAGACAAATTATTCCAGTTTCTTCCCCCCAAAAGACTATTGTAAAGTGAGTGTTTCCACACAGCTTATCCAGAGACATCTCTAAAAACATGCCTATGCTTTCAATTCAACATGTATACTTTATATTTGCTATCCCATTTTCAAAGCTTTGCTTAGTTTTTCCCTCTGTTTTGTTACCCTCAGACTGTACTCCTGGCAAAAGCATCAGCATGCTACTAGGCTTTGCCTCAGCTCTGTTGTCTAGGAAATCAGGGTAAAATAAACAGCATTAATCTAACTGAGGCATCTTTTTTATATTTTCCCCAAAGGAACAAGAGGGAAGAAATAGCATTTTAACTACCACTGTGCATACAGTGGAGTAAGGAGAAAAGGTATTAATACAGGTTGAACATTTACAATATACCTGGAACTATAGTGAATTTTAAAGTTATTTCATGTAATCTCATTTAATCCTCACAAATACCATGTAACTTTATCACTGGAAAACAAGGAAATGTAAGAAAAGAGGTTAAGTTTTTAACTTGTATATAATACTGAGTTCAGCACAGCAGTACAGACATCACAGCTTGGATTCAGTATAGTAGTCAGTCAGCTGCTCAGATAGTAAAGAATCCACCTGCAATGCAGGAGACCAGGGTTTGATCCCTGGGTCAGGAAGATCCCCTGAAGAAGGAATGGCTACCCACTCCAGTGTTCTTGCCTGGAGAATTCCATGGATAGAAGAGTCTGGCAAGCTATACTTCATGGGGTTGCAAACAGTCAGACAGAACTGAGCGACTAACACTGTTCAGTGTTCAGGTGAGTCCAGGTGTACTCTAGAAGTTGAAAATCTGTAATGCTAAACCAAACTGCAGGAAATCCTTTAGTCCTCTTTTTCCTCTCATACTGAAGGTGTGGTTTCATCATTTTCATTTCACTATTCAGATGCTAATCAAAGCTCAGTTCAGCTCAGTCGCTCAGTCGTGTCCGACTCTTTGCGACCCCATGAATCGCAGCACGCCAGGCCTCCCTGTCTATCACAAACTCCCGGAGTTTACTCAAACTCATGTCCATCGAGTTGGTGATGCCATCCAACCATCTCATCCTCTGTTGTCCCCTTCTCCTCCTGCCCCCAATCCCTCCCAGCATCAGGGTCTTTTCCAATGAGTCAACTGTTTGCAAGAGGTGGCCAAAGTATTGGAGTTTCAGCTTCAGCATCAGTCCTTCCAATGAACACCCAGGACTGATCTCCTTCAGGATGGAATGGTTGGATCTCCTTGCAGTCCAAGGACTCACAAGAGTCCTCTCCAACACCACAGTTCAAAAACATCAATTCTTCGGCACTCAGCTTTCTTCACAGTCCAACTCTCACATCCATACATGACCACTGGAAAAACCAATATCTTGATGAGACGAACCTTTGTTATCAAAGTAATATCTCTTGTTTTTTAATATGCTATCTAGGTTGGTCATAACTTTCCTTCCAAGGAGTAAACATCTTTTAATTTCATGGCTGCAATCACCATCTGCAGTGATTTTGGAGTCCCAAAGAATAAAGTCTGACACTGTTTCCACTGTTTCTCCATCTATTTCCCATGGAGTGATGGGACCAGATGCCATGATGTTAGTTTTCTGAATGTTGAGCTTTAAGCCAACTTTTTCACTCTCCTCTTTCACTTTCATCAAGAGGCTTTTTAGTTCCTCTTCACTTTCTGCCATAAGGGTGGTGTCATCTGCATATCTGAGGTTATTGATATTTCTCCTGGCAATCTTGATTCCAGTTTGTGCATCTTCCAGCCCAGTGTTTCTCATGATGAAAGTTAAGTTAAACTTATATAAGCTTATGCATATAAGTTAAATAAGCAGGGTGACAATATACAACCTTGATGTACTCCTTTTCCTATTCGGAACCAGTCTGTTGTTCCATGTCCAGTTCTAACTGTTGCTTCCTGATCTGCATATAGGTTTCTCAAGAGGCAGGTCAGGTGGTCTGGTATGCCCATCTCTTTCAGAATTTTCCACAGTTTATTGTAATCTACACAATCAAAGACTTTGGCATAGTCAATAAAGCAGAAATAGATGTTTTTTCTTGAACGCTCTTGCTTTCTCGATGATCCAGCGGATGTTGGCAGTTTAATCTCTGGTTGCTCTGCCTTTTCTAAAACCACCTTGAACATCTGGAAGTTCACAGTTCACGTATTGCTGAAACCTGACTTGGAGAATTTTGAGCATTAATTTACTAGCGTGTGAGATGAGTGCAATTGTGCAGTAGTTTGAGCATTCTTTGGGATTGCCTTTCTTTGGGATTGGAATGAAAACTGACTTTTTCCAGTCCTGTGGCCACTGCTGAGTTTTCCAAATTTGCTGGTATATTGAGTGCAGCACTTTCACAGCATCATCTTTCAGGATTTGAAATAGCTCAACTGGAATTCCATCACCTCCATTAGCTTTGTTCATAGTGATGCTTTTTACGGCCCACTTGACTTCACATTCCAGGATATCTGGTTCTAGGTTAGTGATGACACCATCGTGATTATCTGGGTCATGAAGATCTTTTTTGTATAGTGTGTATTTTTTGTATAGTGTGTATTCTTCTGTGTATTCTTGCCACATCTTCTTAATATCTTCTGCTTCTGTTAGGTCCATACCATTTCTGTCCTTTATCAAACTCATCTTTGCATGAAAATTTCCCTTGGTATCTCTAATTTTCTTGAAGAGATCTCTAGTCTTTCCCATTCTGTTGTTTTCCTCTATTTCTTTGCACTGATCACTGAGCAAGGCTTTCTTATCTCTCCTCGCTATTCTTTGGAACTCTGCATTCAGATGGGAATATCTTTCCTTTTCTCCTTTGCTTTTCAGTTCTCTTCTTTTCACAGCTATTTGTAAGGCCTCCTCAGACAACCATTTTGCCTTTTTGCATTTCTTTTCCATGGGGATGGTCTTGATCCCTGTCTCCCGTACAATGTCATGAACCTCTGTCCATAGTTCATCAGGCACTCTGTCTATCAGATCTAGTCCCTTAAATCTATTTCTCACTTTCACTGTATAGTTAAGGGATTTGATTTAAGTCTTAGCTGAATGGTCTACTGGTTTTCCCTACTTTCTTCAATTTAAGTCTGAATTTGGCAACAAGGAGTTCATGATCTGAGCCACAGTAAGCTCCTGGTCTTGTTTTTGCTGACTATATAGAGCTTCTCCATCTTTGGCTGTAAAGAATATAATCAATCTGATTTTGGTGTTGACCATCTGGTGATGTCCATGTGTAGAGTCTTCTCTTCTGTTGTTGGAAGGAGGTGTTGCTATGATCAGTGCATTCTCTTGGCAAAACTCTATTAGCCTTTACCCTGCTTTATTCCGTACTGCAAGGTCAAGTTTGCTGTTACTCCAGGTGTTTCTTGACTTCTTACTTTTGCATTCCAGTCCCCTATAATGAAAAGGACATCTGTTTTGGGTGTTAGTTCTAAAGGGTCTTGTAGATTTTCATAGAACCATTCAACTTCAGCTTCTTCAGTGTTACTGGTTGGGGCATAGGCTTGGATTACCATGATATTGAATGGTTTGCCTTGGAAACGAACAGAGATCATTCTGTCATTTTTGAGATTGCATCCAAGTATTGCATTTCAGACTCTTTTGTTGACCATGATGGCTACTCCATTTCTTCTAAGTGATTTTTGTCCACAGTAGTAGATATAATGGTCATCTTAGTTAAATTCACCCATTTCAGTCCATTTTAGTTTGCTGATTCCTAGAATGTCGACATTCACTCTTGCCATCTCCTGTTTGACCACTTCCAATTTGCCTTGATTCACAGACCTAACATTCCAGGTTCCTATGCCATATTGCTCTTTACAGCATCAGACCTTGCTTCTATCACCAGTCACATCCACACCTGGGTATTGTTTTTGCTTTGGCTCCATCCCTTCATTCTTTCTGGAGTTATTTCTCCACTGATCTCCAGCAGCATATTGGGCACCTACTGAAAGCTCAGAGGTAGCCAAATAGCACTTTTACTAAACCAATTCTGTAAATTCAGCAAAGCATGCAATACGGATGTCATCATCATATCAAATGCACAGTCTTTGTCTACCTGCATTTGTTAAGGACAGAATCTGTTGAGTTTCAGCTAATTCAACTTCATTTTCTCTAACAAGGTCTTTAAAGGAATAAGGCTTCCTTGGTGGCTCAGACAGTAAAGGCTCTGTCTGCAATGTGGGAGACCTGGGTTCAACCCCTGGGTTGGGAAGATCCTTTGGAGAAGGAAATGGCAACCTGCTCCAGTACCCTTGCCTGGAAAATCCCATGGACGGAGGAGCCTTGTATGCTACAGTCCATGGGATCACAAAGAGTCGGACTCGACTGAGTGACTTCACTTCATTTAAAGGAACAACCTGTGGTTCCACCCAAGCAATCTCCATAACTATTATTGGCAAACCAATTTCCAAACAATCAAATATAAATAAATTATTAGCTTGCAATTTTTCAGAGCCACAGACAGAAAGATAAATGAAGAAAAATGAAACGAGTATACAAGATCTATGGGATAATATAAAAATCCCAATAAATACATAATAAGGGTTCAATGAGAGAAGGAGATAAAAATAAATTTGAAGAAATTTTAGCTGAAAACTTCTCAAAACCAAACATGGAAACAGATTTAGGTATACAAACCACAGAAGGTCCAAAACAAGATAAACCCAAACAAACCCACACCAAAACTTATCATAATTAAACTGGCAAAATTAAAGAGAAGATTCTAAAGGCAGCAAGAAAAAAAACAAAGAACCATTGACAAAAGAACCACTATAAAGCTAACAGCAGATTTCTCTGCAGAAAATTTGCAGGCCACATGGCAGTTGCATGATACATTCAAAATCCTGAAAAGGAAAAAATGCAATCTAGGACATTCCACCCAGCAGGATTATCATTTACAATAAGAGAGAGAAAGGATTTTTCAGACAAGCAATAACAAAAAGAATTCAGCAATACTAAACCTACCCTAAAAGAAATGCCGAAGGGTTTTCTCTAAATGGAAAAGAAGCAAGAATCTATAGGAAATTGGAAATCTCATTAAGAAAGGAAAATATATAGCAAGGATTAAAGATCACATAAGTCAGTATGTAGATTAGAAAACAAAAAAAATATAAAAGCAATTATAACTACAGTAAAAAGACAGTAAAAAGACAGGCATGAAGATGTAAACCAAGACATCAAAATCACAAAATGTGGGGAACGGGCGAAATGAATCTCTTAAAGAATTTGTCTGAACTTGAATGATTATCAGTTTGAAGCAAGTAGATATAGTTATGGGCCAATATACATGAATCCCCATGGTAACCATAAATAAAACCTACAACAGATTTACAAAAACCAAAAGAAAGGAACTCAAATATACTACAAAAGAAAATCATCAAACTGCAAAAGGAAAAACAAAAAGAAGAAATGAAGAAAGGAGAACTGCAAAAATCAACCGGGAAACAAGGGAATGATGGCAATAAGTACATATCTATCAATAATTACTTTAATGTCAACAGACTAAATGCTCTGATCAAAAGACATAGGGTGGCAAATTGGATGGAAAAATCAAAGATCCTGTAACATGCTGCCTATAAGAGACTCATCTCAAGGTGAAAGACACACACAACACTGGAAGTGAGGGGATGGAAAAAGATATTTCATGCAAATAGACATTGAAAAGAAAATGGGGGTAGCAATACCTGTATCAGATAAAATATACTTTAAAACACAGGCCTTAAAGAAAGACAATGAAGGGCATTATATAATAATAATAAAGGAATCAATACAAAAATTAGGTACTGTATTCATTAACATATATACATCCAATACAGGAGCACCTAAATGTGTAAAACAAATACTGACATAATTAGACATTGACAATAACACAATAACAGAAGGAAACTTTATCATCCCAGTGACATCAATGGATGTATATCATCCAGACAGAAAAATATTAAGGCAGCAGAGGTCTGAAATGACACAGCAGACCAGCTGGACTTACTTGGTACCTACAGGACATTACATCTCCCCAAAAAGGAAAATACACATTGTTTTCAAGCTCACACAGAATATTCTCTAGTAGAAACTACATCCTAGGTCATAACACAAACCTCAACACATTTAAAAGGATAAAGTTGTCTTTTTCAAACTATCACAGAGAATGAAATAAGGGAACAAACCCAAATTAATTTTATTAGGCCTGCATGATTCTGGTGTAAACAATAGACCAAGACAATACAAAAGAGAAAATTACAAACCAATATCTTGATGATTATAGATGCAAAAACCATCAACAAAATATTACCAAAAGTTATCCAAAAATACATAAAAAGCATCACACGCTATGATCATGCTGAATTTATTCTAGGGTCACAAAGATGGTTCTAAATATGTGAATCAACCCATGTGAGACACCACATTAACAAAAGGAAAGAAAAAAATGATTTTCTCAATACATGTAGAAACTGTATTTGACAAAATTCAATACTCATTCATGATAAAAAGTCTCCTCAAAACAGGGACGGGGGAACATATCTCAACATGACAAACACCATTTATAAGAAACACACAGCAAACATTATTCTCAGTGGTGAAAAGCTTAAAGACTTCACATTAAATTCAGGAGCAAGACAAGGATGGCCACTCAAACCACTTCTATTTGACACAGTACTAGAATGACCACAGTACTCAGACAAGAAAAATAAAATATATCCAAATTGAAAGAGAAGGAGTAAATCTGTGACTAGTTGTAGATGACAGGACACTTTATATAGAAAACCTTAAAGTCTATACACAAAAACTATTAGAATGAATACATGACTTCAGCAAAATAGCAAGATTAATATACAGAAATCTATAGTGTTTCTATACATTAACAATTAAATATCAGAAAGTTAAAAAAAGCTTAAAACTTCAGCAAAATATAAATAATTAAAATAACTAGGAATAAATTTACCAAAAGGTAAAATAACTATATGCTGTAAGTCATATTGATAAAAGAAATTGAAGATGATAACAAAAAGTGAAAACATACCCCATGCTCCTTGCCTGGAATATGGTTAAAATGGCCATACTATTCAAGGCAATCTACAGATGTAATGCAATTCCTATCAAAATACACACAACATTTTCCACGCAACTAGAAAAAAATAATCCTAAAGTTGGTATGGAATAACTAAAGACCCAGAATTGTCAAAGCAACCCTGAGACAACAGAACAAAGCTGGACTATATAATACTGCCAGAACTCAAGATTATACTACAAAACCACAGTAATCAAAACAGTGTGGTACTGGCACCAAAACAGACACATAGACCAACAGAATAGAGACGAGAGCCCAGAAAGAAGTCCATATACCTATGATCAAATAATCTATGAAAAAAGAAGCAAGAATATACAATGAAGAAAATGTCTCCTCCCTAAGTGATGCTGAGAAATTTAGAGAGATATATATAAAATAATGAAATACAACAATAAATGCAAAATGGTTTAAAGACCTAATTCTAGAAGAGAACATAAGCAAAGCAATCTTTGACATAAACAGTAGCAATATTGTCTTACATCAGTCTCACAAGGCAAAATAAATAAAAGCAAAATAAACAAATGGGACCTAATCAAACTTAAAACTTTTATACAACAAAGGAAATAATGAACAAACAGTCAATCTATGTAATGGGATAAAATATTTGCAAATGATGGAACAAACAAGTGGTTAATATATAAAATATTCAAAGAGTTTATAAAACTAATACCAAAAACAAACAATTAAATAAAAAACAGGAAGAACTTTTGACTAGGTTTATTACCAAAGAAGACATACAGATGGCTAATAAGAATATGAAAAGATGCTCAGTATCATTATTACTAGATAAATGTAAATCAGAACCACAAATTACTTCATAATAGTCCAAATGGTCTATCATCAAAAAGTTACAAATAGTAAGTGCTGGAGAGGATGTTGTTGGGAAGGTAAAATTATGTAGCCACTATGGAAAAAGTGTGGAATTTCCTTTGCTATTGTTCAGTCACTCAGCCATGTCTGACTCCACGACCCCGTGGACTGCAGCATGCCAAGCTTCCATGTCCCTCACTGTCTCTTGGAGCTTGCTCAAACTCATGTCGATTGAGTTGGTAATACCATCCAACCATTTCATCCTCTGTCAATCCATTCTTCTCCTGCCTTCAATCTTTCCCAGCAACATTGTCTTTTCTAATCAGTCTGTGCTTCGCATGAGGTGGCCAAAATATTGGAGCTTCAGCTTCAGCATCAGTCCTTCCAAAGAATATTCAGGATTGATTTTCTTTGGGATTGACTGGTTTGATCTCCTTGCAATCCAAGGCACTCTCAAGTGTCTTCTGCAACACTAAAAAGCATTAATTATTTGGTGCTGAGCCTTCTTTATGGTAGAATTCTCATATCCATACATGACTTAAAAATCATAGCCTTGAATATATGGACCTTTGTTAGCAAAATAAGGTCTCTGCTTTTTAATATGCTGTTTGGGTTTGTCATAGCTTCTCTTCCAAGGAGCAAATGTCATTTAATTTCATGGATGCAGTCACCGTGTGCAATGATTTTGGAGCCCTTAAAAATAAAATCCCTCACTGTTTCTATTGTTTCCCATCTAATTTCCACAAAGGGATTGGACTGGATGCCATGATCTTCGGGATTTGAAAGTTGAGTTTTAAGCCAACTTTTTCACTCTCCTCTTTCCCCTTCATCAAGAGGCTCTTTAGTTCCTCTTCACTTTATGCCATAACAGTGCTGTCATCAGCATATCTGAGATTATTGATGTTTCTCCCAACAGTCATGATTCCAGCTTGTGCTTCATCCAGCGTGGCATTTCACAGTGCATGTAAGCTAAATAATGACAGGGTGACAATATACAGCCTTAACAGACTCTTCCCAATTTTGAACCATTTCATTGTTCCATGTCCGGATCTAACTGTTGTTTCTTGACCTGCATACAGATTTCTCAGGAGCAGAAAAGGTGGCCTGGTACACACATCTCTTTAAGAATTTTCCAAAGTTTGTTGTGACCCACACAGTGAGAGGTGTTAGCATAGGCAATGAAGCAGAAGTAGATGTTTTTCTGGAAGTCTCTTGCTTTCTCTACGATCCAATGGATGTTGGCAATTTGATCTTGGTTCCTCTGTCTTTTCTAAATCCAGCTTGAACACCTGGAAGTTCTTGGTTCATGTACTATTGAAGCGTAGCTTGAAGAATTTTGAGAATTACTTTGCTAGAGTGTGAGAAGAATGCAATTGTGTGGTAGTTTGGAGATTGTTTGGCATTGCCTTTCTTTGAGATTGGGATGAAAACTGACATTTTCCAGTCCTGTAGCCAATGGTGAGTTTCCCATATTTGCTGGTATATTGACTGCAGCACTTTCACAGCATCATCTTTTAGGATTTGAAATAGGTCAGCTGGAATTCCATCACCTCCACTAACTTTGTAGTGATACTTCCTAAGGCTCACTTGACTTCACACTCCAGGATGTCTGGCTCTGGATAAGTGATCACACCATCGTGGTTATGTGGGTCACTAAGATTGTTATTTTAGAGTCCTGTGTATCCTGAAGAAGGAAATGGCTACCCACTCCATTTTCTTGCCTGGAAAATTCCATGGACAGAGAGGAGCCTGGCAGGCTACAGTCCATGGGATTGCAAAGAGTTGGACACGACTGAGTGACTTCACACTCTGTGTATCCTTGCCACCTCTTTTTAATATCCTCTGCTTCTGTTAGGTCCATACCACTTCTGTCCTTTACTGGGCTCATCTTCTCATGAAATGTTCCCTTGGTATCTAATTTTCTTGAAGAGATTTCTAATCTTTCCCAGTCTACTGTTTTCCTCTATTTCTTTGCATTGTTAGCTTATGAAGGTCTTCTTATCTCTCCTTGGAATTCTTTGGAACTCTGCATTCAGATGGGTATATCTTTCCTTTTCTCCTTTGCCTTTATCTCTTGTGTTGTTGAAAGAGGATGTTTGCTATGGCCAGTGCGTTCTCTTAGCAAAACTCTATTAGCCTTTGCCTTGCTTCATTTTGCACTCCAAGACCAAATTTGCCTGTTGCTCCAGGTATCACTTGACTTCCTACTTTGGCATTCCAGTCTCCTACGAAGAAAAGGACAACTCTCATATACTTGGGAATTTCCTAGAAAAAGTAAAAATAGAACTATTGCTCATCCCCTCCTGCAAGAGCAATAAATTGCAACTAGCTGTTGAATAATCATTAACAGCAGGATGCTGGAACCCACCAACAAAAGATACCCAAAGTCCAAAGACAAAAAAGAAGCTGCAACAAGATGGAAGGAGAGGCACAAACATGATAAAATCAAATCACATACCCAGCGGGTGGGCAACCCATGATCTGGAGAACAATAATACCAAAGAAATTCTCCCATAGTTGTGAAGGTTCTGAACCTCACATCAGGCTTCCCAGCCTGGGGATGTGACAAACTGACTGGGAATCCCCAAGGAATCTGACTTTGAAGTCCAGTGGGATTTGATTACAGGGCTTACGCAGGGCTGGGAGAAATAGAGACTATACTACTTGAGGGCACAAACAAAATCTTGAGCGTGCCAAGACCCAGGGGAAAGGAGCAGTGACCCTAGGAGAATGAACCAGACCTACCTACTCGTGTTGGAGGTTCTCCTATGGAGCTGTGGGTTGGCAGCAGCTCACCATGGGGATCGAGACATTGGTAGCATCAGTCCTAGAAGGGGCCCCTTGGCATAAATCCTCTTGGAGGTCATCATTAATGCTACCATAGAACCTGTAGCCTCCAGGGTGGGTCAACTCAGGCCAAACAACTAACTAATAGGAGGGAGCACAACCTAACCCTTCAGTGGAAAATTGGGTTAAAGTTTTACTGAGCACAGATCTGCCCACCAGAACAAGACCTAGATTTTTCTACCAGCAGTCCCATCCCATTAGGAGGCTCATACAAGCCATTTAGCCTCATCTTCCAGAGGGCAGACAGAAGTAAGAAGAACGGTAATTCCACAATGGCTAGAAAAAAAACTACATTACAGAAAGTTAATTAGGATGACAGAGCAGAGAATTATGCCCCAGATGAAGGGACAATATAAAACCCCAGAAAAACAACTAAATGAAGCGGAGATAGATAATCTTTCAGAATAAGAATTCAGAATAATGACAGGGCATTCTGGTGGCTCTAGGGGAGAATCTGTTACCTCGGCTTTTTTAAATTCTAGGGCCACTCACATTCATTGACTGATTGTCACCTTCCTCCATGCTCAAAGCCAGCAGCAGAGGTTAATTTCTTCTTATCACACCACCTGACTTCTGTCTCTCTTTTCCCTATTTAAGGACCCCCTGGGTGCATTCAAATAATACAGTTTAACATGCCTATTTTAAGATTAGCTGATTAGCAACCTAAATATTCCATCTGCTGCCTTAATTCCCCTTTGCCATGCTATGCAACATTCACAAGTTCTGGGGATTAAGGCTTAATCATTTGGTTGGGGAAGGGGGCTGGATATTATTCTGCTTACCATGAAAGGAAACGTGGCAAATGATATCATATGATACGACTCCACAAGTAACCATCTGCTGACAGTGCTGTGGTTAGTCACTCAGTTGTGTCCGACTCTTTGCGATCCCACGGACTATAGCCTGCCAGGCTCTGTCCATGGGATTCTCCAGGCAAGAATACTGGAGTGGGTTGCCATGCCCTCCTCCAAGGGATCTTCCCAACCCAGGGATCGAACCCAGCTCACCTGTATTGCAGGCAGATTCTTTACCATCTGAGCCACCACGGAAACCCTCTACTGACACAATATCGGTGAAAAAGAATATTAAGTAATTTCAGTCTGTATACATAATCTGTAAATATATATCAGCAAATATAGAGGCAGGAAAGTCTGAGCAGAGGAACCACAGGATGAGACCTCTCCTCATTAGATAAATCAATCTATATAGAAAGTTAGCTGAGTCTTCAAAAGAGACAAAAAGTCTAGCAGCTGAAAAATTGAGAACATGCTGTCTGAGAAGTATCTAACTGCAATGTATTTTAACTACTGAAATCAACCTAAGAGTTGGTTAATTGCAAGAAATAAATTTGAGAGGAGTTCTGAGAAAATTTTTCAATTCAAATTCAAGATATAGAGGGGTGCAATGGCAAGGAAAGACAATCCTAGACTGGAGATATCAGATAACTGAAAAGTAGGAACTACTGTTTATATAGACTAGTCATCTGACTTTTTTCTTTGCTAGAAGTTTATCATTGGGAATATATATGAATGAATAATA
Source organism: Muntiacus reevesi (assembly GCF_963930625.1). Classification (NCBI taxonomy): domain Eukaryota; kingdom Metazoa; phylum Chordata; class Mammalia; order Artiodactyla; family Cervidae; genus Muntiacus; species Muntiacus reevesi. The sequence continues at coordinate 157,116,623 of NC_089252.1, read as the reverse complement.
AACACATAGAGATAAACCTGCACAGTCTCAGATTTGACAATGTAGTCCTAGATACGACACCAAAAGCATAAGTAGTGAAAGAAAGAGTTGATAAAATAGGCTTGATAAGAATTTATAAGGTTTTGCCTCAGAGAAAATTACCAAGAAGGTGAAAATACAACCTTGAGAATGGGAGAAAATATTTGTAAGTCATGTATCAGATAAGGGTCTAATATCCAGAATATAAAAAGAACTATTACAAATTAAAAATAAATAACCCCAAATAAAATGGACAAAGGATCTGAATAGATATTTTTCCAAAGAACTATAAACGATCAATAAGCACATGAAAAGATGCTTCATTTCCTTGGTTCTTAGGGAAATATAAATTAAAGCCACAAACAGATGCCATTACGTATCCAACAGGCTGAGTTGTGATTAAAAAAATAAGACAGGATACCAAGTGTTGACAAGGATTTAGAAAAACTGGAATCCTCATATATTGCTCGGAAATATTAAATATTAAAGCTACTCTGTAAAACTGAAAATACCTTTAAAAATTAAACAACCACTAATCACAGACCCAGTAATTCTACTCCTACATACCTACCCATCAAAAATGAAAAAATATGTCCATACAAAGACGTGTGCAAATATACACAGCAGGATTATTCAAGATAGCCTAAAACTTAAGAACAAATAACCAACCAAATTGTGAAGAGATAAAGTTCAGTATAGCCAGCAAACACATTATTAGCCTGTAATAAAAAGGAATGAACTATTAACACATGCAACAAAATAGATGAAACTCAAAAACATATTACAAATAAAACACCTCAGCCTCAAAAGACTAAATATGATATGATTCATTTTATTAAAAATTTCTAGAAAAGGCAAAGCTATAGAGACAGAACAGGCTTCCCTGGTGGCTTGGAAGTAAAGAATCCACCTATCAATGCAGATGTGGGTTTCATCCCTAGGCTGAGAAGATCCCCTGGAGAAGGAAATGGCAACCCACTCCAGTATTCTTGCCTGGAAAATCTCATGGATAGCTGGGTGTGCTACAGTCTGTGGAGTCACAAAGAGTCGGACACAATTTAGCAACTAAATAAACAACAACAACACTGCTAATCCACTTTAACCAACTCTTTTTCATAGCACTTAATAATCTCCAACATACTACAGTGTTGTTTGGTCATTAAGTCATGTCTGACTCCTTTGGGACCCCAGTGACTAAAGACCACCAGGCTCCTCTGACCATGTGATTTCCCAGGCAAGGATACCGGAGTAGGGTACCATTTCCTACTCCAGGGGATCTTTCTGACCCAGGAATCAAACCCACGTCTCTTGCATCTTCTGTACTGGCAAGCAGATTCTTTACCACTGTGCCACCTTAGGAAGCCCTTATAATAGCCTATAGTTGGGCAAAAGCATCTAACACAAAGCCTATTTTATAGAAAACTATTGAAAAGCTCATGTAAATTATTGAATACTATACTGAAAGTTAAAAAAAAAAGAATTACTCTACGTATAACAACTGTTCCCTCCTCTGATTAAATGGTTGACTGGGAGCTATGCAGCAATGCCACTGCCTCACATCAGAAGAGTGTACCCTACTGCATGTTATTAGCCCAGGAAAAGATCAAAATAAAGTACAGTTTCTGCTGACTGCATATTGATTTCACCCCCATCATAAAGTAGAAAAGTCATTCAAATCACTGTAAGTTGGGGACCATCTGTAGTATAGTCACTCAAATATTTGCTGAATAAATGAAATTTAGGTTCCTGCAGATCTGCCAAGTAGACCATCCTGAAGAGTGCATTTTCCCTAGTTCTCAAAAAAAAAAAAAAAATAATGGCAAATTAACATTTGGGATCTATTGGCCCATGGGCAGCCCAGCCCTTTACTCATGACCATAGCAACTTGAGTGGTGGGAAAAATAATCTAACGCAAACACTGCCCACAATGATATAAATAGCTGTAGGCTGGGCTTATAGACTTAACACAACATTAGGTGAAGTGAGGAAATTCCTCAGCTTTGGAGTATAACATACAAAGTTCTGCCTCAACTGCAGCCTGGAGCCACCCACACAAATCTAACATAATACTATTAGACAGACTTTTTAATTGTATCCCAAGGTGCTTTTATTTAGCCACAAGTCAAATTAACAACTAAAAAAGATTCTTCTAACTGGAATTTTAGCTGGCTGTAAACTCCAAGTAACTGACAGATTCTTATTTATCCATGGTGCCAACAATACTTTACACAGTATTCAAAATATGCACTCTAGAGGACTCTGGGACATTTACAATCTATGTTTAAAGAAACCATCTTAAGGAGGAAGGGTCATTGATTCTTGTAAGCCAAGAACTGACCATCTTTAAGATCAAAAGATAGCTCATGGATAAGTTTTTACAAGAGACCATGCATAGAAATATAAAGAAATAAGGAAAAACAGACCTCTAATAGAAGACAATACCACAATTCCTCATCTGTCAAACAAAAATAAGTAGTATCTAATCTGGTTATTACTCAGATTGCAGTGAGACTAAAATGAAATTATTAGAAGGTACTTAAGAACCAAAGAAATACGTATATACTTTATACTTGTAATATACATTTTTTACATTGTTCTCTTATCCTTCCTCTCAGATTCCTTGTAGACAACAACTTTAATCTTTGCTCTGAAATGCTAAGCATTTACCAAACTACTATGCCTAAGGGTTCTCCATATATCAGTGCCATCAAAGAAATATTTTTTAGTAGAATAAGAATTCTAAGACAAAATACTATAAAGTCTTTTTCTCAGTGTAAGATGTTTATCTTTATTCCATTATATTTAAAAAATAAATCTTATGTTTTGCAGATTTTAGCACTCTCTCTATACGAATGTTTTCATCTCATTAAGACAACCAAGATGAAGGAAATGGAATCATGCCTAAATGAACTATAAGAGAAAGAAGGAGAACAGCCTTACTTAAGGGAATTGAAATGTGGGGAATATGCCTTTTCAGACACTATTAAGATGGTAATGTTTTTATTTTGTGCCAGTCACCTGAAATATTTTAACATATTTATGTTAGCCACTGATGATCCCTCAGTTTAAGACTGAAATCTGAAAAAAAACCTGAGAGATAAATTTCAGAAAGAAACCAACTTAGATACATGCCATGTTAATCAAACAGCTTAGAAGTTCATTAAGCTCATTTATTTGTCCCACATTTTTTGAACACTGAGTTAGACTCATGGGGTACAGGATGACTATAAACTAGTAGAGGAAAGAAGCATGAAAATGAATTATTGCAATATTGTGCAATATGTGGCAATAACAGAAATATATATGAAGGTTATGATAAACATGGTAAAAAAGAGAAAGTTATAAATTTCTCAGACAATATTAATGAAAGGTAACAAAAATATCCCACATTATTTGAGTACAAAACACTGTTATCTCTCTTAAATCGCTACAATAGCCTTCTCTATTTTCTTTAATTGTTTTCTTGCTGGAGCCATCATCACTCCTCAGAGACAATCCCATACAACAGACATTACTGTATTTCTAAAACACTTGTCTGACTATGTTACTCCTTATTTTAAAACTTTCAATTCAAACTCTTTATTATGCTATGTACAACTTCAGCATGTTTTTCCCTTTCTACAAATCTAATCCATCCTCTAAAGTCCAGACAGTGACCACCCTAGCATTCTAGCCCATACTGAATTTTTCCTTCTCTGAACTCCTACATCATGTATTTATTGGCTCTCTAATTCATTTTATTCTAAATTCTATCTTGTCATACACTGTCCTTTGCTATTTCTTTAATGATAAATTTTTCCCATATAGAATATAAAATCTTTAATCTCCAAATCCACTATTTGTACTTGTTTTGGAAAAAGCATAAATTCCATAAGTACTTGTTGAAATACACGGTAACTACTGCAAAAATTATTCTTTAGTTGATTTATCATGTAAACATAGGTTCAAAAATGATAAAGTTAATCATCTTTATGCTATCAGATAAACTTAAGAAAGTTATTATATATCATTTAAAAGTTAGTATTTATTACATTGTTAACTCTCTCACATTGTAAAATATCACTTGACAGCCAGGTTAGTAGCTTCATGACTTTTATAACCACAACTTTTCCTTATGCTTATATGATTTTTTAAAGAAGAAAAAGAATCCCACTATTTTCAAGAGAATGCTTCAAAAATCATTTGGCTCCATATTCATTTATTTAGTAAACAAAAACTTACTAAATAACTACACTTATTAAATAACTATTATGTGCCAACCACTAGAAAAAGAACACTGAATAAAACAGATTAAAGGATCTAACCTCAAGTAGCTTAGATTCTAGTTAGGAGGAAGTCAGCAAATATAATACCCAATGGTGATAAGTGAAAAGGAAAAAACTAAAGCAGAAAAGGGAGTAGGGGATCAGGGCTGAGGAGGCAAGCAGTTTATTCATTTATATATAGTGATAAGAGAGGGTCTCACGATTAGTGAAATAATATTTGATATAACAATTGAGCAAAGGCTTGAAGAAAAAGAAGTCATGTAGATATCTGGAGGAAGAGTGTTAAACAAAAGAGAACAGCAAGTGTAAAGGTCCTCTAATAAGCACTTGTTTTTAAAAATATATAAAGATGAATAAAGTGTATTGTTTGTAAGACATAAGTAAACTTTAAAAGTATGCCAAGCACAGAAAAGTAATTAGTGAATAGCTTGTAAGACACAGCTAGAATTCATAAGACAACTAGAATACACAAATGGAAGCAGTAGGTAAAGCATGCGTCCCTAAACAGAGAGAGGAATGTAAGAAGGACCAAGAGAAACCTAAATTCATGAGGCACTAAATATTCAAGAGGTTCTAGATATAATGTGATCCTGATCCATTCACAGTATACATGAATACTAAATAATCATAAGACATGAGGTATTCTTTATGTACAAGGCCTTAATTTGGTTATCCCACATGTTCTTTGGCCAAGAAATACAAAGAAAACAGCTGCTTGGTGATCTAATTGGCAAGCTACAGTTAAGGCCAGGCATACTAAACCCTGGGGCTGTCTTGGAGAGCAAGCATATGGCACCAGTACTACCAAGGTTGGGCCTCTCTCTCACTTCAATTCTGGTCCTTTTTGCAGTTAAAGCACAGAGAAAAAATATAACAAAACCGTGTATTTCAAGATTAAGGGAAATGTTGTCCTAAACTTTCTTCTTCTTGTTCAGTCACTAAGTCATATTCAACTCCTTGCAAACCCATGGACTGCAGCACGCCAGGTGTCTCTGTTCTTCACTACCTCCCAGAGTTTGCTAAAACTAATGTCTATTGAGTCAATGATGTTATCTAACCATCTCATCCTCTGCTGCCCTCTTCTCTTGCACTCAATCTTTCCCAGCATCAGCCTTTTCCAATGAGTTGGCTCTTCGCATCAACTGGCCAAAGTACTGGAGCTTCAGCTTCAGCATCAGTACTTCCAATTAATATTCAGAGTTGATATCCTTTAGGATTGACTGAGTTGATCTCCTTGCTGTCCAAGGGACTCTCAAGAGTCTTCTCCACCAACACAATTCAAAAGCGTCAGTTCTTTGGCACTCAGTCTCCCTTATGGTCCAACTCTCACATCCACACATGACTACTGGAAAAACCACAGCATTGACTACATGGACCTTGGTCACTAAAGTGATGTGTCTGCTTTGATGATGCTGTCTAGGTTTGTAATAGCTTCTCTTCTAAGGAGTGAGTGTCTTTCAATTTCGTGCCTGCAATCACCATCCAGAGTGATTTTGGAGCCCAAGAAAATAAAATCTGTCACTTATTTTCATTTTTTTTCCCATTTATTTGCCATGAAATGATGGGGCTGAATGCCATGATTTTTGTTTTGTGAATGTTGAGTTTTAAGCCAGCTTTTTCACTCTCCACTTTAACCTTCATCAAGAGGCTCTTTAGCTCCCCTTCGCTTTCTGCCATAGGGGTTTTGATATCTGTATATCTGAGGTTGTTGATATTTCTTCCCACAATCTTGATTCCAGTTTGTGTCATCCAGCCCTGCATTTTGCATGCTCTTCTATGCATATAAGTTAAATAAGCAGGGTGACAATATACAACAAAAAGAATATACAATATTCTTTTCCCAATTTCGAATCAGTCCATTGCTACATGTCTAGTTTTAACTGTTGCTTCTTGACCTGCACAGGTTTCAGGAGGCAGGTAAGGTAGTCTGGTATTCCCATCTCGTTAAGAGTTTTCCATGGTTTGTTGTGATCCACACAGTCAAAGGCTTTAGCATAGTCAATGAAGCAGATGTGGTTTTTCTGGAATTTTCTTATTTTATAGGATCCAGTGGATGTTGGCAATTTGATCTCTGGTTCCTCTTCCTCTGCCTTTTCTAAATCCAGCTTGTACATCTGAAAGTTCTTGGTTCACATACTGCTGCAGACTAGCCTGAAGGATTTTGAGCATTGCCTTGCTAGCCTGTGAAATAAGTGCAATTATCTGGGAATTTGAACATTCTTTGGCACTGCCTTCTTTGAGATTGGAATGAAAATTGACCTTTTCCAGTCTTGTAGCCACCGCTGAGTTTTCCAAATTTGCTGGTATATTGAGTGCAGCACCTTAACAGCAACATCTGCTATGATTTTAAATAGCTCAGCTGGAATCCCATCACGTCCACTAGCTTAGTTCATAGTAATGCTTTCTAAGGCTCACTTCACTTAACACTCCAGGATGTCTGGCTCTAGGTGAGTGACCACATCATCATGATTATCTGGGTCATTAAGACCTTAATGCATAGTTCTTTTGTGTATTCTTGCCACCACTTCTTAATCTCTTCTGCTTCTGTCAGGTCCTTGCGGTTTCTGTCTTTATTGCAACCATCTTTGCATGAAATCTTCCCTGTTATCTCCAATTTTCTTGAAGAGATCTCTAGTCTTCCCCATTCTATTGTTTTCCTCTATTTCTTTGCATTGTTTACTTAAGAAGGCTTTGTTATCTCTCCTTGCTATTCTCTGGAGCTCTGCATTCAGTGGGGTATATCTTTCCCTTTCACTTCTCTTTTCTCAGCTACTTGGAAGGCCTCCTCAGACAACCACTTTGCCTTTTTGCATTTCTTCTTCTTGGGGATGGTGTGATCACCACTTCCTATACAATGTTATGAACCTCTGACCATAGTTCTTCAGGTTCTCTGTCTACTAAATCTAATCCCTTGAATCTATTCATCACCTCCACTGTATAATCATAAGGGATTTGTTTTAGGTCATATCTGAAAGGTCTAGTGGTTTTCCCTACTTTCTTCAATTTAAGCCTGAATTTTGTGATTTTCCTCTATCCACAACTGCCTTTACAGTGCTGGATGTTCAGTACCTACGGTAGGTAATGGAATAGGAAAATAAAGTCTGGGAATCTTTTAAACACTGGATCAGGAGGGTCTTCAACTGCTGCTAATTTCTTGCTAACTACAGCCAATTGCTGTGTCCCAAACTATCACTGGGTATAGAAATAGAGAAAAGATGGTTTAGTATGAAACCATTCTTCTGGGGTTTTACCTTGTTCCTTCATCTGAAATATATTCATCTAACACTTCATTTTGTCTAAATTTCTATTTGTATTTTGGGGATAGTTACATTTCTCAACCCGGAGAAGTGGCCCTCTGTAGGTGATGTCCTATGCATCCTAGCAGTACACCGCCCTCTCATCATACAAGGGTCAGGGACCATCTGGTCCTAGGACAGTGTCAGGCCAGTCAGACTGAAGGTTTCTTGCTTTGGTGTCTGTTCCCTGGTGGGTAGAGCTGGGCCCTGGCCCTCTGGTAGATAAGGCCATGGCTAGGGGTTTGTTCAGGGATGGCTGTGGGCTCTGGAAGTCTTTAGGCAACTGATGGGTGGGGGGGCTGGGTTCCTGCCTGGTTAGTTTTCTGTCCTGAGGAACCCCAACACTGGAGCCTACAAATTGTTGAGCGGGGCCTCGTCTTGGTCCTAATAAGCCAAGCAAAATATCCAACTCTGGGAGAATTCACGCAGATGGATTTTCCCCAATATGTCTACCACTAGTTTTTATGACCCCAGGGTGAGTCCCCAACCCAGGGCTCCCCAGCAGACCCTCCAAGATCAGCAGGTAGGTCTGACCCAGGCTTCTATGAAGTTACTGCTTTTGCCCTTTGCTCCAGGGCATGCAATATTTTGTATGTCCCTTTTAAGAGTGAAGTCACTGCTTTCCCCAGTCCTGAGGAACTCCTGCAATTAAGCCTCATTTCAAAGCCAAATGCTTTAGAGGCTCCTCTTCCCAGTGCCAGACCTTTGGGCAAGGGAGCCTGATGTGGGGCTCAGAATTCCCACTCCAGTGGGAGTGCCTCTGCAATATAATTATTCTCCAAAATTCTGAAGAATATCTTTTCTCTAAAAGAAAACGAGAGAAATGTACCACCAAAGATATGCACAAAGACGGTACATCAGAAACCAGAAGCAAATACAATCTAAAGAGAAAATGGTTAATTATACCAAAGGAATAAAATATCTTTTGTATTAGTTTTATTAAGTTTCATGGAAACAAGTGACTTTATAGAATTATATTAATGGAAACCAAACTAAAAGATTAATTTAAACTAAGAGAATAAATATTTATTGAGCATCCACCTTTTGAAAAGTTCAATATTTGACACTGGTAAGACAAGAGATCATTTTCACAGAGCATGCATTTCAGAAAACACAGACACAGTCCTTTAAAAAAAAAAAAAACAAGACAAAATAAGTACTGAAAAAGAGAATCAAAAATGTGTTCTAGGAATCAAGGGGAATTACTGTTAAAAGGAAATCAGGAGCCAATATTTTATAATAACTTTAAAAGAAGTATAATCTACAAAATTTTTGAATCACTATGTTGTATAGCTGAAACTAATATAATATTGCACAACAACTATATCTCATGAAAAACTAAATAAATAAAAATACTTTTTTAAAACTTAAACTTTTTAAACTATAGAAGTGGTGGGGCGGGGTTGGGAGGGAATCAGAAAAAGGTCAGAGACTACAGTACAGTAAAAAGGAAAAATAGAACATTTTTAAAGAATATTTGCTACAGTAGTGACGCTGTAATTTTCAGAACAGCCAAAAGATCTGAGAATAATATGGCAAAATAAGCTTGTTTCCGGGTCAAAACAAATAAGAATAGATGGAAAGTAGAGTGTTTAAAAAAATTTTTGTTCAAATTTTTTGCCAAGTTGCTCTATTTATAAAATTTGAAAAACATTTAGCAATGTGACCCAAATTCTGAACTATAGTTACCTCATTTGTAAAGTAACTTACTTATTGCATTTGTTATGAGGATAAAATGAAACTGTGAGTTTTTACAAAGCAATACAGCCAGAGCACAGACTGTAAAGTAACTGCCTGCAATGCAGGAGACCCTGATCTGATTCCTGTGTTAGGAAGATCCCCTGGAGGAGGAAATGACAACCCACTCCAGTATTCTTGCCTGGAGAATCCCATGGACAGAAGAGTCTGGCAGCTTACAGTCCATGGGGTCACAAGAGTCAGACACAACTTGGCGACTAAACCACTACCACCATAGCCAGAGCACAGATGGTAAAGTGTCTGCCTGCAATGCAGGAGACCTGGGTTCGATCCCCGAGTCAAGAAGATGACCTGGAGAAGGGAGTGGCTACCCACTCTAGTATTCTTGCCTGGAGAATCCCATAGACAGAGAAGCCTGGCAGGCTACAATCCATGGGTTGCTAAGAGTTGGACACAACTGAGCAACTGACTAACACTTTCACTTTCACACTGAAAAAAATGCTTCAGATGAAAATTTAGCATTCCAAGGATTACAAGGATGCCCATAATAAAATTTATCAACAACAGTAAAAGGCAAGTTCCCATAATTCTACAGATACTAAGACAAGTCAGAGAACTTGAGTGCTTGGTGGAGGAACACTTGTCTAAGTGTCAAACACTAAACAGTGCCTAGAATATCAATCAAAACCATGTCTTCACAAGAAGTGTATAAAGTGTTTCCTCTTCTTAAATTCTTCTCAATTTTTTTTCAAAAAAAGTATTTTGATAGACACTTATGCTTGGAAATGGAATTTCAGGATTAATAATGAATATACTTATCAATTATATGTAATACAAAGTGAATTTTATAGACACATGAAAATCAATGTATTTGGGTCAGTCACAGTTGATCCAAAACATCTTCCAAACATCTGAGTCAATACACCTTCTTGCCAAACTAGTTATGAATTGCAAATACACACACGTGTACAGAAATAGGAAGCATATTTGAGCTATAAAAAGAAAATTATTTGTATATTGGTAAGACAAAAACAAAATCAAACAAAACTAGTGGCACAAAAAAACTGTGTATTGGGACATTCTAAATAATTGACATAAGGAATAATCTGGTTCTAGGGAAAGAAAGTTAATTATATCTCAGGAAATTTTACACAGTTAGGAAGGAACGCCAAATATATTTTATTTTATATAATACAAAAGAATCTCTAGTAGACATATACCAGAATATTGGAAATCTTTCTGAACTACCAAAACTACTTGGATAGAGCAAGAGGTCAGTCATTTCTTTTTAGAAAGAAAGACAAAGAGAAAGTTATGATAGTAATTTAAAGGTTTGCTAGGTTTTGAAACATTTTCTTTAGATATTCTCTAAGGAGTTCTAGATTTTTTTTAAAATAAATGGAATCTTTTTCATATCTACTGAAAATTTAGTTCTACCCTGGTAACCCACATTGCATTACTGAAAAAAGTTTGCATATGGCTTGAAATCTACAAAACATTCTGTGAAGAATTACAAAATAAAATCCCAACCATTATATGATTGCTGTGTTTCTTCACTAAGCACTATTTGGCATCTGCTTGTGAGAAGTGGCTTAATATATATATTCATGACTCAAGAATATGTGTCATCAGAAATTAAAAATCAAGAGCCCAACACTGAGCCTTTCCCATTTTAAGACAAGAATATACACCAAAATTCTTCAAACACTCTCTCCTGACACAAACGCCTGAAGGTCTTTCATTTATCCATCCATTCATTTATCAAACACTTGTTGAACACCTGGATTCTCTTTGCAAATGAGTAAGGTAGGCAATTAGAATACAAAGATATAAACAAAGATATATACAATCCATGTCCTTATACTGCCCAGTCTAGAGATTGTAAGATAAAGCATATGAACTGTCTAAAACTGTGCTAAAATCTAATCAGTATGTTAACTTTTCTAATTATTACAAAACTTCAACCATGTTTGATGATGTATATGTATGTGTATATGCAGTAGATATACAGGCATACCTCAGAGATATTGAAGGTTTCATTTCAGACCACCACAATCAAGTCAATAAAGCACATCACACATTTTTTTTGTTTCCTAGTGCATCTAAAAGTTATGTTTACACTATACTACAGTCTATTAAAGTTTGCAATAGCATTTATGATCAAAAATGTAAATATTGCAATTAAAAAATATTTTAGTGCTAAAAATGCTAGCCATCAACTGTTATAGTAGTAACATAAAAGATCACAGACTGATCACAGACTATCATTACAAATATAATAATGAAAAAGTTTGAAATACTGCAAAAATTACCAAAATGTGACATAGGAACACAAAGTGAGCTGTTGGAAAAACGGTGCTGATAGACTTGCCTGAGGCAACCTGGCCACGGATCTTCAGTTTATAAAAAATACAATATCTGAGATGCAATAAAGCAAAGTGCAATAAAAATTATATGCCCGCATATATGTGTTTATACATGTGTGTGCGCACACACACACATACACTAACATATGCTTTTTAAAAAAATCTTCAATTCTAGATAGCTTATATGATATGATATGAAAAGAGACCTGCTCTAGGAGTCAAGACCTACATTCTAGTCAGCTCAACTGTTTCTTAGCTACATGACCTAGGGCAGGTCACAACTTTTACCAACCTGTTTCTCAACACATAAAATGAAAGTAATTATACTTGTTTTACCTACTTCACAGACTTGTTATGAAGATTAAATAGGAAAAAATAACAGTGTATATTCAATTGTAGCTTTATTGTTTTCTTCAACAGTCATGTATAAATGTGAGAGTTGGACCATAAAGAAGGCTGAGGGCCAAAGAATGATGCTTTTGAATTGTGGTGCTGGAGAAGACTCTTGAGAGTCTGTTGGACTGTAAGGAGATCAAACCAGTAAATTCTAAAGGAAATCCACCCCGAATATTCATTGGAAGGACTGATCCTGAAGCTGAAGATCCAATACTTTGGCCACCTGATGTGAAAAGCCAACTCACTGGAAAAGATCCTGATGCTGGGAAAGACTGAAGGCAAAAGGAGAAGGGGGCAGCAGAGGTTGAGATGGTTAAATAGCATCACCAACTCAATGGATCTGAGCAAATTCTGGGAGACAGTGGTGAACAAAGGAGCCTGGCATGCTACAGTCCATGGGGTCACAAAGAGTCACATATGACTTAGCAAGTGAACAAGAACAACAAATTAAACTGTAGAACTCTATTCAAATTTAAAATGTATTATAATGCAAATATGTGAACTTGTTATTTCAACTTCCAAAGCTTTTAAAACTGCTAAATACCTTCATGTAAGTTTTTTAAGCAACCTCAGCTTAATAGCAAAGCCTTCATTCTTCTGAAGAATAATGCTGAAGATGTAATGAGATTTGAGTTAATGCTACAGAACAACCACTTGGCCAAAGTTTCTCAAAGAAGCAGATATATCCTAATCATATAGGAGCCTGTTAAACATATTGACTTGTAAATCTGATTTCTAGAGGGCTGAGTTTGGAATCTACAAGTTTATCAAGTACCCAGGAGATTATTTACACATATTAAATATAAGAGCCACTAACCTATGGCGAAAGATCACCTTATCCTTCTGCCTTCACTAGCCAATAAGATTAAGAAAAAAAGTGTTTTGATTAGAAAATAAAACATCACATAGAAATATAGCTGCATTTTACAGCTTCTTTAAAAATATTTTATTTAAAAAAATAACATGTTAAATAATATGCTTAAGTAAGAATAACATTAAGAATAAATAAGTTTCACAACCTAAATAGTACTAAAAATAAAAACTACATCCAAAAGCAATTGGGAAATATACAATAAGCATTTGGGGCCATTAATATAAAGTCTTTTTTTCTGTTGAAAGAAAACAATTTAGCATAAATGCTACCAACTCCTTGCAATGTCACACTACCATCATGGTTCATAATAAAGATGACAAGATAAAATTATATAGTCAATAGCTCTGCAAGTATGCTTTCTATAATTTCAATGATAAATGAGAATTCTTACATGTTTCTAAATTGAATTTTCTATAAATACACACAAAGAAAGTAATGGAATTGGAGAAGCTCTTCTTGGCAAATTCAATATAAAATTAGTAATACCTACTGCTAATGCAGTAAAAATAGTACTTATTTTATAGAGTTGCTGTAAAGATTACTGTGATTATGATTATCATATCCAAAATTCATCCCTTACCTTCCATGACTTCCTATGCCTACCACATTTTTCTAATACCCATTATAGCATTCTCAAAACAGTGGCAAATTCCTAGTCTCTAATTCCTCATTCTCCCTTGAACCTCCTCCATTCAGGCATTTGTCACCATCATGTACTGAAAACTCACTATTCCAAATATTATACATTCTTTACTGAACCAACACAAATTTCAAATGCACAATGTTAAAGAAATTCTGCTTATGTAAACTAATTTTTCAAGAGATGCTTCTTTAAGTAAAAAATAGTGGATGCTATTCAAATATGTAATAGAGAAATTAAAGCTATTTATGTAATAAAATTATAGTTGTGAATTTACTTTTTAAATTGTCTTAATATTAAGTGCTATTCTAAAAGTGAAAAGATTAATTAGAAAAATATATAGAATTTGTTGTCCAAAAAATATATCTTTACCAAAACAAGTATAACATTTTTAAGGCTGTCTGTATAAAACATACATTTATATAGTAAAACTATGTAAGATCTTTTGCAAAATTGTATCCATCTAATAAAACTGAAATGCAGAAAAAATTAAATAGTTGAATAAAAGCACTGCTAAAAAGCTTCATACAGTTCTTAAGATATTCCTTACATTAACTTTTAAGAAACAAAAACCTATACACACTTCTCCTTGCAGCTGCTTTATAAAAGTGTATATAAAGTTCCAAAACAAACTATGAAGAAAGGCCCTATATTACTTCTGCATGTCTCTCACTAACAGACGTTTCTCTGTTTGAAACAGAGGGCCTCCTGTTCACTGAAATGACTGAAAACGTGGAGCTGGTCATTCTTAAGGAGGCCATAAGGGGGAAAAAATGTGCAATTAGAAAAATAATAAATTTACTCAAATAATGGACAAAATAGTAACAAGACAGGTACAAACCTTATCATTTTAATTTTGTAATTAATATTTCATTTTGTATATAAAGATATTTTCTTTATTTCATATATAAAGTACATTTCTAAATATTTCTTCCCTGGCCACTCTTCTTGTTCAAGTCACAAAGAAGGCTTAGAATACTCAAAAAACACTCCTGAAAGTTCTAACAGAAACCTGAAGTTACAGAACATAGCCTGTTAAAAAAATTATTCCTTTACTCCCTAACATCATCCTGCCCTCCTTAAAAAAAAAAAAGAAAAAAAAAACCTAAAAAATATTTTCTAATTTCAACAAATTTCCAAGCAATATATTCGGTATATAACATGAAAATAATTCAATGTCATTATAATATGATTATATTTCCTTTAAGCATGACTGAAATGTATTTTCTTCAGAAGGAAATGTACAAATCAATGTTTTTTTCTACCCAACTATACAGGAAGTACAATCCACAGACAAGGAATTCAAAGATTGGTGAATATAGCACAGTACTGAAACCAATAGCTTAGTTGGTAAAGAATTCGCCTGCAATGCAGGAGACCCCAGTTCAATTTCTCGATCGGGAAGATCAGCTGGAGAAGGGATATGCTGCCCACTCCAGTATTCTTGGGCTTCCCTTGGGACTCAGTTGGTAAAGAATCTGCCTGCAATGAGGGAGACCTGGATTTGATCCCTGGATTTGGAAGATCCCCTGGAAAAGGGAAAGGCTACCCACTCCAGTATTCTGGCCTGGAGAATTCCATGGACTGTGTATAGTCAATGGGGACACAAAGAGTCGGACAGGACTGAGCAACTTTCACTTTCACTGAAACCAGAAATGCTAAATGTTTATCCTGTTGGCATCGACACACACTTTAATGCCCTATGATCACTTCCCACTAAAGTTACCCATGTTGCCCAAAGTGTTCACTCCCTCCCTTGAAAGGACAAAGCCTTGATCTAGGTAATCCATCTGGCATTTATCTTTTGCTTATGTATTCTTTTAGGTATGGATCACTTAATTTGGTAGGTAGACTTTAAGCTTTCAAGGGAAAAGACTGTCTTATTCTTTTCTTGGCTTCATCAGGTTCATTCACCTTTTATTCCTTCTTAAAGATATTGAGTTCCTTATCTCCCTTGTCTCTCCAGTATCCACAATCCCCACTTTAAATTATGATCACAACCTTCAAATGAGCCCCTAGCACTACCAGCATGCTCATCCATACCCAAGTTAATTCACTCACTTACTGTATAAAATAAGCATTTCTTCTCCAACATATCCAAACCTACTCTTAGCTGATCCTCTTGTTTCTTATTTCAATGAGAAACAGAAGCTGTCAGAATATGTCTTAAGCATTTTTCCACTCCCAAAACTACACACACACTTCGCTGTTAAAATGAATGCACATTCCTTGTTCCTATCAAAGGTCAATTTCTCCACATACAGGCTGCATTCCATCATTTCTCACCTACTTGAAAACTTTATTCCTGGAAATATCCCTTCAACTCCTGCATTCTTCCCTCCCTACTAGATCACTTTCAGCATACAAATATTTTATAATTGCATTCCTATCTTTATGCCTCAGATTAAATGGGAGTAAAAATAGTACCTATTTTATAGAGTTGCTGTGAAGATTACTATGATTATCATATCTTAAATTCATCCCTTACCTTCCATGACTTCCTAAGCCTACCACATTTTTCTAATTCCCATTATAGCAATCTCAAAACAGTGGCCAATTCCTAGTCTCTAATTCCTCTTTCTCCCTTGAATCTCCTCCATTCAGGCATTTGTCACCATCATGCACTGAAAAGTCACTTGACAAATACACTAATGACTACCATGTAACCAAATTCAATACTCCACCCTCAGTTCTCAAGGAAATAATAGTCAACATATAATGGAAAAAATGGAAACAATGACAGACTTTATTGGGTAGGGGGTGGGGGATGGCTCCAAAATCACTGTGGATGGTGACTATAGTCATGAAATTAAGATGCTTAGTCTTTGGAAGAAAAGTTATGACAAACCTAGATCGCGTATTAAAAAACAGATAACACTTTGCAACAAAGGCCTGTGTAGTCAAAGCTATGCTTTTTCCGGTAATCATGTGCAGATATGAGAGCTGGACCATAAAGAAGGCTGAGTGATGAAGAATTGATGCTCTCAAACTGTGGTGCTAGAGAAGACTCTTCGGAGTCCCTTGGACAGCAAGGAGATTAAACCAGTCAATCCTAAAGGAAATCCACACTGAATATTCATTGGAAGGACTGATCCTGAAGCTGAAGATCCAATACCTTGGCTACCTGAAGTGAAGAGACAACTCACTGGAAAAGACCCTGATGCTGGGAAGGACTAGGAAAAATGAGAAGGGGGTAACAGAGGACGAGATGGATGCACGGCATCACTGACTCAATAGACACAAGTTTGAGTAAATTCTGGAAGATGGTGAAGGACAGGGAAGCTTTGCATGCTGCAGTCCATGGGGTTGCAAAGGATTGGACATGACTTAGCGACTGAACAACAACAAATTGAACACTTACTGTCCTGCAGACATGCTCATTTAACCCTCAGAATAACTCTGTGGGACAGATAATGTAATTATGTCATTTTAATGAAGAAACCAAAGAACCATGAATTTGAGTAACTAACTCAATGTCACGGTTTACTCAATCTCTCAGCAAGTTTAGACAAAATTCCACAATTTGTCTCTACTATTTATTTTAATAAAAATTCGCTACTCAGTTCCTTCATAAGCAATAAGCCAGTGTCCTTGTGTCCCTACACTATACTATTCACAATGATTCTCAATCTTTCTTAATTCCATGCCCATTTCAAAGAAAAATCTTCTACTAGTCTTTTTTTTTTTTTTTTTAGTTGGAGGCTAATTACTTCACAACATTTCAGTGGGTTTTGTCGTACATTGACATGAATCAGCCATAGAGTTACACGTATTCCCCATCCCGATCCCCTCTACTAGTCTTTTACACATGATACCTAGCATGAAATCAATAATGTCAAGAAATGAACAGAAGAAGGAAAATGTAACCAATAGTCAAGAGAAAAAGTGAATAATGGAAACATCAACAGATGATCAAGATGCTGGAGCTAGCTAGGAGGATCTTAAAATAACTATATATTTTAAAGAGGGAAGAAAAGATTTACCAAATAGATTAAAAGAGAGAATTTCAAGGGAGAATTCAAATTTTAAAAAAATAGATGAATAATCTGTAACTAAAAACTACAATATCTGAAACCAAAAACTAATTAAACAGGTTTAACAGCAGAGAATGAGATGGTTGGATGGCATCACTGACTCAATGGACATGAGTCTGGGTAAACTCAGGGAGTTGGTGATGGACAGGGAGGCCTGGTGTGATGCGGTTCATGGGGTCGCAAAGAGTTGGACATGACTGAGCGACTGAACTGAACTGAGACAAAGAAGACATGTTTGGCTAGCTCAAAAACATACCAATAGAAAATATACCATCTGAAGCACAGAAAGAAAAAAGAGTGAGAAGAGAACAGAGCATCAAGAAGATATGGAACCCACTCAATGCATCACATAAATGTAACTGGGGTCCCAGGAGGGGAAGAGCAAGAAAATGAGACGATAGAAATACTGGAGAAGACAATAGCCAAAAGATTTCCAAAACCATTAAAAGACACAAGTTCAGAGATTTAAGGAACTCAATGAACCCTAAGCAAATAAAGGATAATTTATCACAAGAAATAGCACTAAAGATATGCAAGAATATTTCATAATAATTACAGGAGTGTAATAGAACAATGCCCACCCCCAAAATGTCCATGTCTTAATTTCTGGAATTTGTGAGTGTTACCTCATGTGGCAAAAAAGGACTTTGCAAATGTGAATAAACTAAGGATTTTGAGATGAAAGATTTCCCTGCATTACCAGGAATCAGACATTATGTAGACATAATCTAATCATCAGAGTCTTAAGATAAAAGGCAATGTGAAGATGATAACAGAGACTGAAGATGCTATTCTGCTGGCTTTGGAGATTGGAGAAAGGGCAATCAGCCAAGGAATATAAAGATTACAACAGCAGAAGCTAGGAAAAGCAAGGAAAGGAATTCCTCTCTAGTGCCTCTGGAGCTCCTAGGTTTCTACCCAGTGGAACTTATTTTGGACTTCTGATCCCAAGAACAGGAAGATAATAAATTTGCATTGTTTTAAGATACTAAGTTTGTGGCAACTTGTTACAGCAGTAGTAGAAAACTAATAAAAAGGCTCTATAAAACAAGAACATAAAATAAGCCTGAATGCCTCCACCCAATAATATGACCTTAAATATAAAAAGCAAAAATTGACAGAACAAGCAAAATCAACAAATTCTTTATCACAGTTGAAGAATCTTAGTTCACATTTCTTAATAACTAGTAAAACAAGCACATTTTTAATAAACAGTAAAGAATGAGAGGTTTCCCTGGTGGCTCAGATGCTAAAGAATCTGCCTGCAATGCAGGAGGCCTCAGTTCGATCCCTGGATCAGGAAGACCCCCTGGAGAAGGAAATGGCAACCCACTCCAGTACTCTTGCGTGGAGAATTCCATGGACAGAGGAGCTTGGCAGGCTACAGTCCACGGGTTTACAGAGTTGGACACAACTGAGTGACTATCACTCACTCACTCAAAGAATTAAATTTAAGCAATGCTATTAGTTATCTTGACTTATTTGATATTTATAAAACACTAAAGGCGAATATTGTAGAATACACACTAGTTATATATCCATGCAACATTTACCAAAACAGGCCACCTGCTGGGGCCTAAAGCAAGTCTCTACAAATTTCAGAGAACTGAAATCACACAAATTATATTCTCTGACCACAGTGGAACTAAACTGGAAATAGACAACACAAAACTCTAAAACTCCTAAATATGGAAAATTAAATTACAGAGCTCCCTCTCCCCCTTCCCTTTGCACCAAGTTCTTGTATATCAGAAGCTTGAAAGGACAGAGAAAGAGAGGGAGAATGATTCTCCTTGCTCAAATGTCACTGCCCTCATTCAGACTCATCTTTGTCCTTAACACTGCTCTGTTCTATATAAAGCCTTCCCTTTTGCCTTTTTACCAATTCCTGTCTGCCTTCATGGCCCAGCTTTTAACCTTGTCTTTACCATGAAGCGGTTCCTAAAGATCTCAACTTTCCCTCACTTTTAAACTAAATATTGTCCTTGTCTCCTTTAGTCTTCAATTTCCTCTTATCTTGAAGTACTTTAAAAATATTTCACATGTATAAACACTAATTTTTCAATAACAATGTCAGTTAGTTAATGATATAATCTATACCTTCAGACTTGCTACTCATGCACCAGCAACATGACCATCAGCTGGGAGAGCTTGTTAGAATGCAGATTCTCAGCTCTCATGCCACTATTAAATTAAAATCTGCATTTTAACTAACTCTCAAGTGACTGAAATGCTGAAATTTGAAATGCTATGCCTTACAGTCATTCTTTTTGAAAGCTGAAACTGAAATTTAATTACTCAGTTTTGTTAGTTGTTAGTTTAGTTGTTAGTTGTTAGTTTAGTTGTTAGTTGCTCAGTCGTGTCCAACTCTTTGCCACCCCATGGACTCTAGCCCACCAGGCTCCTCCGTCCATGGGATTCTCCAGGCAAGAATACTGGAGTGAGTTGCCATTTCCTTCTCCAGGGGATCTTCCCAACCCAGGGACTGAACCTGAGTTTCCCACACTGCAGGCATTTTAAACCATCACAATAAATTATATATAGAAGCAATTCAATAAATATAATTCAAAATGACCTGAAAACATATGCATGCTTTTATATCTTTAACATACAAAGAGCACCCAATAAATTTAGGATCAGGAAATCTTTTATGAATGCTTCCTCTATTTTGCAGGGAAAACATCAGTCTTGATCTTTTTGAACTTCTTAAAAAATTAATATGGCACCTGAGAATATACCACAAAGAGTAAGTAAAGTTTCATTATCTTGACACTGTAGTATTTAAAAATCTTCATTTTAAACAGATAAATTAGTAGTTCATATTGCACGCCCAGTTTCTTAGTCCAATTTTGGAAACAACTGTTTAATCCTTCCCTCCTGCTCCTACCTATTCAATGCTATTTCACTTAAACAAAACGTCAACATCTAATCCCAGAGTCTTTTGGCCAGGCAGGTTATTCAGGGATAAGGAAGAAGTGTGTCCAGACAGATGCCCACTGTCATACCTCTCTTTGATCTAACAGAAAAAACTAAATCCTGATGGATCATAATTCTGAAGTCCTACAAGGAATAATTAATTCAGATTACTTCAAAACCGGCGGTAAAACTTAAAAAATCATACATATAACAAAGAAAACAAAAATATATTCGGACTATGTCCTTTTTATTGTTATAATAATAATTAAGGCCATTAAATGTGACATATAGAATCAAGGCTATATTAAAATGCAAATATTTCATAAAATTATTTTCCCACAGGAAGAAATTTGACTATCCTGGCAGATAAAATCAACAAAATGTCATACAACAAAATAATAAATCTGTTTGTTAAAGCTAATAAGACTAGTGCATCGACACCCACAAATTGGGCATAAACATACTGTATGCTTGATTTTATAAAGGGCTCAGATGTACTCGAGTTTAACTAAATATCTACTCTATAAGAACCTTAAAAGAAGACATGGTATATATAACAGATTGACTAAAATTTATAAGATTATCCTTTTGCATCACTGTAAATTGAAATTTGGCACAACTTTAGGGTCCTGGTTTGGATGGCTCAACCTCCTTTAAAATAAAAAGCAGGGATATTTGAATTGATATTTTCTTTTTTTTTACATATAGCAGAAACATTCTAAATCATTCTATAGACTAAAGATATTTTACTTAAAGTTTTAGACATAATTATTCTTTCTATTGCTAGGGACACTAATATAATGATTATGTTTCACTCAACTGTTCTTTTTATTCTCTTCTCCCCCATGATTGTTCAATGAGAGAAGTACAGCTGTACAGAATGCAGACTAAAAATGATCACTATGAGACTATTAATTGCTACTACAACACTGTCTGGTGACTTTCTTATCAAAAGATCTAGCTGATATTTGATTGACAACTGTATATTCTAAACACAGAAAATCATTCTTTTAAAAAAACAATTAAAAAGCTTTTAAATAGCTCTTAAAGAATTCTACACAGGCTTGGTAAACATTTAATCCAGCTAAACATAGGGCTTCCTGGGTAGCTCAAACAGTAAAGAATCTGCCTGCAATGTGGGAGACCTGGGTTCGATCTCTGGGTTGGGAAGATCTCCTGGAGAAGGGCATGGCAACCCACTCAAGTATTCCTGCCTGGAGAATTCCAAGGACAGAGGAGCCTGGCAGGCTACAGTCCGCCCATGGAGTCACAAAGAGTCGGATACAACTGAGCAACTAGCACACACAGCTAAACATAAGACCTAAAGACCAAAATAGATCCATGAAGATTTGATAATCAGGGGATGCCGGCAGCACCACACAAAAGGAAAAAAATTCATGCATGTAGGCAAATACATAAGTAAGCCTAGCAGGAGGCAGAGAACAACAGCAAGAACAAGGGCAAGCAATAGGCAGAAGTCTAAGCAGATATAGTCCACGTATGGTGGCAGGAATCAGAGGTTCAATCACAAACATGTATTTTATAACAAAAAGTTATACAGTCAGTCAACAAATGTATACTGGATATTTCTTCTGAATTAATCACTGTTCCATGGACTAAAAAGCATGAGGAGCTACAGTCTGTGGAGTCACAGAGTCGGACACGACAGAACATGCCCCCCCCCCCCCAATCCCACCTAGACACTGGTGATCCAGTTATGAATAAAACAGAAACAGTTGCTGACAGGAGTCTGTGCTAAACATTCTGTAAATAGAAGTGCTGCTTCTGTTGACACTAGTTCAAGAGACAGTTTAATGATGAACTAAGCAGTAAACAAAGGCAATAACTAAGACATATGGATCGTCAACAAGATAGAGTACAAAATACCGAAGCAGTGATCAAGGCAGCATTCAGTTCCTGGAATCAAGCTACTGAAAACCTAGCAATAAAGGTTCAATTCATCCACCAAGAAAAGTACGTCTATATTAAATATTAGAAATTAAACATTAGAAAGATAAGACAAAACTGACCTTCTGAGCCACTGGAGCTCAGTATGGCCTGGTGTTTAAGAACAGATCTGTCCTAGAGTTTGAGGCAATGGTAATGTGCAAGTGTTAAGTGACCACTTCTATGAGTCGAGACATACAAGAGCAAGAAGACAGAGATGAGTACAAAGGTGTTCAAAGCAGTGCTTTAAGAATAGAGTCCTGATTTTCCTTTAATTGATACATATTTATCCTCAAATTAATGTGAAATCCAATTTAATACAACCTGAGAAAATTAAGTATGATTACATAGATGGTAAATTTTAGGTACAGAAGCTTTGTTATATTTTTGCTTTAATCTCTTATTGTATTTTTGTATCAGATGAAGTTTATATTAATGTGGTTTCAGGAAAAATCATAAAACAGATTTCAATAAAAAATATAAAAATAAAAGAAAAAGAAAGAAAGAGTAATCTGATGGCAATGAAACAGATTAGAGAGGGACATAATATAAGGCAGAGGGCATAATAGGAAGAGCATGTGATTGAACTAAGGAAATCTGGCTCTAGTCCCTATTCTTTTATTATTCTGATACTTTCAATCTTTGTTTTGTCATTTTTAAAACAGGAAAAAAATCAAGCTGATTAGAAGGTGCCTAATTGGCTTCCTGGAGAAGGCGATGACACCCCACTCCAGTACTGTTGCCTGGAAAATCCCATGGGCAGAGGAGCCTGGTGGGCTGCAGTCCATGGGGTCGAGAAGATTCAGACTCGACTAAGTGACTTCACTTTCACTTTTCACTTTCATGCATTGGAGAAGGAAACGGCAGCCCACTCCAGTGTTCTTGCCTGGAGAATCCCAGGGACGGGGAGCCTGGTGGGCTGCCGTCTAGGGGGCCGCACAGAGTCGGACACGGCTGAAGCGACTTAGCAGCAGCAGCGGCAGCAGCAGCAATCGGCTTTCTGGGTGGCACTAGTGGTAAAGAACACGCCTGCCAGTGCAGGAGATGGAAGAGACACTGGTTCAGTCCCTGGGTTGGGAAGATCCCCCGGAGGATGGCATAGTAACATACTTCAGTATTCTTTGCCAGGAAAATCCCAAGGACAGAGGAATCTGTCAAGCTCCAGTCCACAGGGTCGCAAAGAGCTAAACATGACTGAAGTGGCTTAGTACAAGCACAGCAATGAGGATTTACTCTCAATCTGCAAAGAGTCATACACATGTTAGCTACTACAATCATTAGAGAAAACACCATAGCAAAAGGTCAGTCATTAAGCAGTAAAGACCAGAAGTAGAGCAATCACAATATGAATTACTAAGGACTGGCAAGGAGAAAAGTATAAGAGACACCAATGAAAAAGAAGCAGCAAGATTTGGCAACAATCAGAGGTAGGTGAAAAGAAGAGAAATTTTAAAAACATAAGTACCAGAAGCTACGATGACAACGGGCAGAGTAATAAACTATTACAGTATTAAATTGTGGGAAAACTTATTAAACATGAATTTGACATCTAATAATATTAAAACCATGTGTGTGTGTTTAGTTGCCCAGTCGTGTTCAACTCTCTGTGACCCCTACCAGGCCCCTCTGTCCACAGGATTTCCCAGGCAAGAGTACTGGAGTGGGTTGCCACTTCCTGCTCCAGGTCTCTTGCATCTCCAGCATTGGCAGGCTGGTCCTTTTCCACTAGCCCCACCTGGGAAGCCCAAAACCATGTTAAGATGGCATAAAATTCTCAAGTGGATACAATTTTGTTCAGTCATTATTATACTTTGTAATAGTATCATGATACTAGCACTTGTAGCTTTTCAAATCTTACTAAATTTTGACCTATTTTTATTGTATTACAAAACAACAAACAATGAATGTTTGTGGAAACAATCAATGAATCAGCTGGTTTTTTAAAATTTTTATTGAAGTATAAAATGTTGTTAGATTCAAATATACAGCAAAGTGAATCAGCTATACGTACACAAAATCCCCTTGGTTTTGGATTTCCTTCCTATTTAGGTCACCACAGAGCACTCAGTCGAGTTCTCTCTGCCATACAGTAGATTCTCATTAGTTACCTATTTTATTCGTAGTATCAATAGTGTATTTATCTTAATCCCAATCACACAATTCATCCCATAACCCCCTCTCCCCTTGATATCCATGTTTGTTCTTTATGTCTGTGTCTCTATTTCTGATTTGTAAATAAGATTGTATAAACCAATTTGTTCAAATCCACATATATGAGTTAAATATGCTATTTGTTTTTCTCATTCTGACTTACTTCACTCTGTATGACAGACTTTAGGTTCATCCACACCTCCAAAGATGACCCAATTCTGTTTCTTTTTATGACTGAGTACTATCCTATTACATATCACATCTTCTTTATCCATTCCTCTGCTGATGGACTTGCTGTTTCCATATTCTGGTTTGGATAGGTGACTCCACATATGGTTTTTCCTGTTTCCATATTCTGGTTTGGATAGGTGACTCCACATATGGTTTTTCCATATTCTGGCTATTATAAATAGTGGTGCAATGAACACAGGTGCATGTGTCTTTCTGAATTATGGTTTTCTCTGGGTATATGCCCAGTACTAGGATGGCTGAGTCAAATATCAGTTCTATTTTTCATCTTTTTTAATATTTTTCATCTTTTATCAATTTTTTCATATTTCATATAAAATATCAAATTTCATATAAAATATTTCATATAAAAATATATTTTTTATCTTTTAAGCAACCTCCATACTGTTCTCCATAGTGGCTGTACCACCAACCACATAAGAGGGTTCCCTTTTCTCCACACGCTATTCAGGATTTGTTTATAGATTTTGATGATGGCCATTCTGACAGGTGTGAGGTGATACCTCATTGTAGTTTTGATTTACACTTCTCTAATGACTAGTGATGCTGAGCATGTTTGCATGTGTTTTTTGGCCGTCTTGTATGTCTCCTTTGGAGAAATGTCTATTTAGGTCTTCCATCCATTTTATGATTGGATTAACTTTTATATATAGAGAGAGAGCTGCATGAGCTCTTTGTGTATTTTGGAGATTTATCCTTCGTCAGTTGTTTTGTTTGCAAATATCATCTCCCTTTCTGAGGTTTGTCTTTTTGTCTTGTTTATGATTTCCTTTGCGGTGTAAAAGCTTTGAAGTTTAACAGGGTCCTATATTTTGGCGGGGGGGGGCGATTATTCTCATTACTCTAGCATCAAAAAAAGATCTTGCTGCAATTGGTGTCAAAGACTGTTCTGCCTATGTTTTCCTCTAAGAATTTTACAGTGTCCACTTTACATTTACGCTTTTAATCCATTTTGACTTTATTCTCATGTAGGTGTTAGTAAGTGTTTAAATTTCTTTCTTTTACATAAAGCTGTCCGGTTTCCCAGCACCACTAATTGAAGAGGATATCTTTACTCAATCGTATACTCTAGACTCCTTTGTCATAGATTAGGTGACCATAGGTGCATAGGTTTATCTCTGGGCTTTCTATATTGTACCACTGATCTATATTTCTGTTTTTGTGACAGTACCATATTGGATTGATTACGGTAGCCCTGTAGTATACTCTGACTTCAGGAAGCCTGATTCTTCCAGCTCCGTTGCTCTTGATATTCAAGGTCGTTTGTGTTTCCATACTAACTAAATTTTTTTGTTGTAGTTCTGTGAAAAATGCCATTGATCATTTCATAGGGATTACCTTGAATCTGTACATTGCTTTGGGCAGTACTGTCATTTACACAATACTGATTCTTCTACTCCAAGAACATGGTATATCTATCTCTTTGTGTTGTCTTTCATTTCTTTCAGCATAATTTTATAGTTTTCTGTGTACTGGTCTTTCATCTCTTTAAGTAGATTTATTCCTAGGTATGCAATTTTTATTGTTGCAATGGTGAAAGTGATTATTTCCTTAATTTCACCTTCACTAATTGATCTTTCATTGTTAGTATAATGAATGCAAGAGATTTCTGTGTTTTAATTTTGTATCCTGTGACTTTACTAAACTCCTTGATTTGCTTTAGTAGCTTTCTTGGTGGCATCTTTAGGATTTTCTATGTGTAGTTTCATGGCACTCTGCAAACAGTGACAGTTTTTACTTCTTTGCCAATCTGTATTCCTTTTATTTCTTTATCTTTGATTGATATGGCTAGGACTTCCAAGACTATGTTGAATAATAGTGATGAGAATAACCACCCTTGTCTTGTTCTTGATTTTACAGGAACTACTTTCAGTTTTTCAACATTGAGATTAGTGTTTGCTATAGGTTTGTCATATATGGCCTTTATTATATTGAGATAGGTTCCCTCAGGGCCCACCTTCTGTAGAGTTCTTATCATAAATGGGTGCTGAATTTTGTCCAAATTTTTTCCTGCAACTATGGAGATGATCATATGGTTTTTATTCTTCAATCTGTTGATGTGGAATAAGCCTGGCGTGCTGCAGCCCACAGGGTCACAAACAGTTGGACATGACTGAACAACAACAACAATGACACTGATTGGTTAGCAGATACTGATCCTTGGGATAAATCTTATTTGATCGTGGTGTGTGATTCTTTTAATGTGTTGTTAGATTCTGTTTAGCAGTATTTTGTTGAGAATTTTAACACCTATGTTCATTAGCAATACTGGCCTGAAATTTTCTTTTTTTGTGTTTTCATTGTCTGTTTTGGTTTCAGGGTGATGGTGGCCTTCTAGAATGAGTGGGAGTGTTCTTTTCGCTGAAGTTTTTTTGGCAGCGTTTCAAAAGGGTGAGTGTTAATTCTTCTCTAAATGTTTGATAGAATTCACCTGTGAGGGCATCTGGTTCTTAACCTTTGTTCATTGGAAGACTTTTGATCACAGTGCTTGTAACTTGTCTGTTCATATTTTCTATTTCTGATTCAGTCTTGGAAGGTTGTACTTTTCTATGAATTAGATCATTTATCATAGGTTGTCCATTTTATTGGCATATAGTTACCAATAGTAGTCTTTTATGATCCCTTGTATGTCTATGGTGTTAGTTGTAACTTCTGTTTGATTTCTAATTTTAGTAACTTGAGCCCTCTCCCTTTTTTTCTTGATGAGTCTGGCTGAAGGCTTATCAACTGTGCATATCTTCTCAAAGAACCAGCTTTTAGTTGCACCGGAGTTCACAATTATTTTCTCCATCTCTATTTCATCTATTTCTGCTATGATCATTATAATTCTTTTTCATCTGCCAACTTTAGGTTTTGTTTGTTCTTCTTTCTCTAATTGCTTTAGGAGTAAGGTTAGGTTTTCTATATGTGATTTTCTTGTTTCTTGAGGTAAGATTGTATTGCTATAAATGTCACATTTAGAACTGCTTTTGCTGCCTTTTGTAGGTTTTGGAGTGTCATGTTTTCATTCTCCTTTCTTTCTAGGTATTTTTTTAATTTCTTCTGTGGTTTCTTCAGTCATTTCCTATTTAGCAGCATACTGTTTAGCCTTCATGTATTTGTGCTTTTTACACTTTCTTCCCCAGTAATTGATTCTAATCTCATAACACTGTGGTCAGAAGAGATGCTTGAAATGATTTCAGTTTTCGTAAATTTACCAAGACTTTATTTGTGACCCAAGATGTGATCTATCCTAGAGAATGTTCCACATGTACTTCAGAAGAAAGTGTGTTCTGCTGCTTTCCAGTGGAATTTCCTATAAATACCAATTAGGTCTATCTGTTCTAATGTGTATAATTTAAAGCTTCTTTCTTCTTATTTTCTATCTGGATGTTGGTGTAAGTGGAGTGTTAAAGTACTCCATTATTATTTTGTTACTGTCAATTCCCTTTCTATGGCTTTTAGCATTTGCCTTACGTATTGGGCTGTTCCTACATAGGGTGCATAAATATTTACTATTGTTATATATTCTTCATGGATTGGTCCCTTAATCATTATGTAGTGGCCTACCTTGTCCCTTTCTACCAATCTTTACTTTAAAGACTATTCTGACTGATACCAGTACTGCTACTCCATCATTCTTTTCATTTCCATTTGCATGGAATATCTTTTCCCAACCACTCACTTTCAGACTGTAGGTGTTCCTGGGTCTGAACTGGGTCTCTCACAGAAAATATATATATTTGGGTCTTTTTTTTGGTATCCATTCATCCAGTCCAGGTCTTTTAGTTAAAGTATTTAATCAATTTACATTTAAAGTAATTATTGATACATATATTCCTATTTTGTTGCTGTTGTTTAGTTGCTAAGTTATGTCCAACTCTTTTCAACCCCATACTGCAGCATGCCAGGCTCTTCTGTGCTCCACTGTCTCACAAAATTTGCTCAAATTCATACACATTGAGTAGGTAATACCATCTAACGATCTCATTCTCTGCCATCCACTTCTCCTTTTTGCATCCATCTTTCCCAATATCAGAGTCATTTTCAATGAGTAGGCTCTTCACATCAGGTAGCCAAAGTATTGGAATTTCAGCTTCAGCACCAGTCCTTCCAATGAATATTCAGGGTTGATTTCCTTTAGGACTGACTAGTTTGACCTCCTTACAGCCCAGGGGATTCAAAAGAATCTTCCCAAAACCACAACTCAAAAGCATCAGTTATTAGAAACTTAGCCTTCCTTATGTTCCAACTGTCATATCCAAACATGACAACTGGAAAAACCATAGCTTTAATTATATGAACCTTTGTCAGCAAAGTGATGTCTCTGCTTACTAATACACTTTCTAGGTTCATCATAGCTTTCCTTCCAAGGAGCAAGTGTCTTTTAATTTCGTGACTACAGTCACCAAACAGTGATTTTGAAGCCCAAGAAAATAAAATCTGTCACTTTTTCCCTTCTGTTTGAATGCTAAGTATTAAGCCAGCTTTTTCACTCTCTTCTTTCACCCTCATCAAGAGGCTCTTTAGTTCCTCTTCACATTCTGCCATTAGAGTGGTATCATCTGCATATCTGAAGTTGATGGTATTTCTCACAGCAATCTTGATTCCAGCTTGTGAGATTACCAGCCTGGCATTTCACATGATATACTATGCTTAGAAGTTAAATAAGAACAATGAACATATACACCCTTGTCTTATTTCTTTCCCAATTTTGAATCAGTCAGCTGTTCCACATATGATTCTGAATGTTGCTTCTTAACTCACATACAGGTTTCTCAGTAGATGGTCAAGGTGGTCTTGTATTCCCATCTCTCTACAGATTTTCTACAATTTGCTGTGATCCACAAAGTCAAAGACTTTAGTCATGAAGCAGATGTTTTTTCTGGAACTCTCTTGCTTTATCTATGATTGAACAAATGCTGGCAATTTGATCTCTGGTTCCTCTGCCTCTTTGAAACCCAGCTTGTGCATCTGGAAGTTCTTGTTTCATGTACTGCTGAAACTAGCTTGAAGGATTGTGAGCATAACCTTGCTAGCATGTGAAATCAGCACCACTGTATGGCAGTTTGAACATTTCTTACCATTGCTCTTGTTTGGGTTTGGGATGAAAACTGACCTTTTCCAGTCTTGTGGCCACTGAGGAGTTTTTCCATTTGCTGTAATACTGAATGATGCACTTTGACACCATAAACTCTTAGGATTTAAATTTAAATAGCTCAGTTGGAATTCGTCACCTCCACTAGCTTTGTTCACGGTAATGCTTCCTAAGTTCCACTTGACTCCACATTCCAAGATGTCTAGATCTAGGTGAGCGACCATATCACTGTGGTTATCTCGGTCATTAAGACCTTTTTTGTATATTCTTCTGTGTATTCTTGACATCTCTTCTGCTTCTATTAAGTCCTTACCATTTCTGCCCTTCATCGTGCCCATCTTTACATGAAAGTTTGCCTTGATATCTCCAATTTTCTTGATAAGCTCTCTAGATTTTGCCATTCTATTGCTTTCCTCTACTTCAATGCATTGTTCATTTAAGAAAGCCTTCTTATCTCTCTTTACTATTCTCTGGAACTCTGCATTCGGTTGAGTATATCTTTCCATTTGTTTCTTGCCTTTTATTGGCCTTCCTTTCTCAGCTATTTGTAAAGCTCCTTAGACAACCACTCTGCCTTTTTGCATTTCTTTTCCTTTGGGATGGTTTTGGTCACTGCCTTCTGCACAATTTTACATTCCTCCTTCCATAGTTCTTCAGGCATTCTGTCTATCAGATCTAATCCCTTGAATCTATTCTTCACCTCTACTCCATAATCATAAAAATATTTGATTTAGGTCATACCTGAATGGTCTAGTGGTTTTTCCCTACTTTCTTCATTATAAACCTGAATTTTGCAATAAGGATCTCATGATCTGAGTCACAGTCACCTCCCTATCTTGTTTTTGCTTATTGTATAGAGCTTCTCCATCTTGGCTACAAAAAATATCATCAATCTGACTTTGGTATTGATTATCTGGTGATGTCAATCTGTAGTCATCTTATGTATTGGTGGAAGAGGGTCTTTTCTATGATCAACGTGTTCTCTTGACAAAACTCCATTAGCTTTTTCCCTGCTTCATTATGTACTCCAAGGCCAAATTTGCCTGCTATTCCAGGTATATCTTGACTTCTTACTTTTGCATTACAATCCTCTATGGTGAAAATGACATATTTTTTTTTGTGTTAGTTCTAAAATGTCTTCTTGTCTTCATCAAGCCAGTCAACTTCAGCTTCTATGGCATCAGTGGTTGGGGCATAGACTTGGATTACTGTGGTGTTGAACAGTTTGCCTTGGAAACGAACCAAGATCATTCTGTTGTTTTTGAAGTTGCACCCTGTACTGCATTTCAGACTCTTTATCGACTATAAGGACTATCCCATTTCCTCTAAGAGATTCTTGCCCACAGTAGTAGATGTAATGTTAACCTGAATTAAATTAGATGAACATTAATTCCAATCCATTTAGGTTTACTGATTCCTAAGATGTCAACATTCAATCTTTTCATCCTCTGCTTGACCGCGTTCAATTTACCTTGATTCAGGGAACAACATTACAGATTCCTATGCAATACTGTTCTTACAGCACTGGACTTTACTTTCAAGACCAGACACACATCCACAACTGAGTGTCATTTCCACTTTGACCTAGCTGCATCATTATTTCTGGAGCTATTAGAAATTGCCCTCCAAATCCCCAGTAGCTTATTGAACCCCTTCCAACTGGAGGCCTCGCCCTCCAGTGTCTCATCTTTTTGCCTTTTCATACTGTTCATGGGGGTCTCCAGGCAAGAATACTGGAGTGATTTTGCCATTTCTCTTCCAGCAGACTACATTTTGTCAGAACTCTTCTCTATGACCCGTCCATCTTGGGTGGCCCTGCAGAGAATGGCTTATAGTTTCATTGAATTATGTAAGCCCCTTCACCAGAACAAGGCTGTGATCCATGAAGGGGATGTTCCAGTTACCATTTGATTAATTGTTTCTGATTTGTTTTTGTAGGTCATTTTTTTTCCCTTGTGTTTCTTGCCTAGATAAGTTCTTTTAGTATTTCTTGCAAAGCTGGTCTGATGGTGCTGAATTCTTTAAGCTTTTGTATGTCTGTAAGACTTTTAACTTTTCTGTCAAATCTAAATGCTGGTAAAGTAATCTTAGTTGTAGGTTTTCCCCTTTTATCATTTTAAATATATCCTGCCACTCCCTTCCAGCCTGCAGAGTTTCTACTGAAAGATAACTGATAACCTTATGGGGAATTCCCCTCTATGTTATATGTTGCTTTTGCTTGATGCTTTTAATATTTTTTCTTTGTATTTAACCTTGATAGTTTGATTAATATGTGTCTCGGCATGTTTCTCCTTGGCTTTATCCTATATGGGGCTCTCTGCACTTCTTGGATTTGATGAATTATTTTTTTTTTCCCCATGTTAAGGACGTTTTCAACTACAATCTCTTCAAATATTTTCTCAGACCCTTCTCTTTCTCTTCTTCTGGGACTCCTATAATCAATGTTTAATGTTGTCCCAAAGGTTTTTAAGACTGTCTTGAATTCTTTTAGTTCTTTATTCTGTTCTGAGCAGTTATTCTGCACAAATTCTAGCTTCTGACTCACTTATCCATTTTTCTGCCTGCTATTCTGCAATTGATTCTTTCTAGTTATTTTTAATTTCAATTATTGTATTGTTCATCACTCTTTGTTCTTTAGTTCTTCTAGGCCATTGCTAAACATTTCTTGTATTTCCTCCATTCTAGTTCCAAGTTTTTGAATCACCTTTACTATCATTACTCTGAATTCTTTTTCAGGTATATTACCTATTTCCTCTTCCTTTATTTGGTCTTGAGACTTTTTACCTTGTTTGTTCATCTGCAACATATTTCTTTGTCTTCCCATTTTGTCTAACTTGCAGTGCTTAAGGTCTTCCTTCCACAGGCTGCAGGGTCATAGTTCCACTTGTTTCTGGTGTCTGCCCCAGGTAGGTGAGGTTGGTCCAATGACTTGGATAAGCATCCTCATGGGAGGGATTGGTGCCTGCATCCTGGTGGGTTGAGCTATTTCTTTTCTTTTTGATGGAGAGGCAATGTCAACTGGTGTGTTTTGGGGTGTCTGTGATCTTAGAACAGCATGACTTTGTGTTCCTATCTTGCTTGGGATTTGGTGTGGGATGTTCAGCACTGGAGCCTACAGCCAGCTGGGTGGAGCCGGGTCTTGGAGCTGAGATCAAACTCTGGGAGAGCTCTTGCCAATTAATATTCCCTAGGGCTGGAAATTCTCTGACATTCCAGAATCCTGCACTGAGAGTTCACACAGCACAGGTTCAGGCCTACCCTGACCTCATAACCAAAACCCAATAAGCCACACGGCTCTGTGAAAAAAGGGGGCAGAAAAGAAAAGATCAAAGAAGATGGGGAGGGAAAATGTAGGTAGAATGAAAATAGACAAAATCTAAGACAAATAACAAAGACAAAAACAAGCAAACAACAACAATTAAAGCCAACCAAATGAGCAAACAAAAGCCCAGACAGATGGTAAAAGACCAAAGAAAGCCAACCAAACAAACCAAAGAAACACACACACAGACAAGAAACAAAAACAGAGAAAACAGAAAACAAGAGAATAACAGGACAAATAAAAGAATCCCAAGACACACACACAAATAAAAAACTAACAAAACCAAACAACAAAAGCAGAATGCAAACTGAAGGATAAAGCAAACAAAACACACAAAATGATTTTTAAAATGTTAAAAAAGATTAAAAAAAGAAAACAAATAAAATAAAGGTAAAAAGGTAAAAACACAGAACAAAGGGAGAAAAACAAGGGGAAAGCACAGAACCAAAAAATTAATGTAGAAACAGAAATACAAAAAATAAAAATACATTAAAAATTTTAAATGAAAACACAAAAGATAAAAATAAAAAAACAAGAGAAAAACAAAAACAGAACAAACAAACAAAAAAGGAATAATTATATTTTCCTAAGGTCTCAGCTGCCAGTATCCTTTTCTCCATTGTCAGTCACCTCCACCTCCCCAGAATGGTCTCTAAAACTTCTCGGCAGTTCTCTGGGTCCTCTGTGTGCACTGTGGTGGGCAGCTCAGACTCTGACCTGGCCTAATACCCATGGGTACTAGACCCCCAAGTCTACCGCTGCTATAGCTATACCAGTTTCATTTGTGAGAACACTGATTGTCCATTCAGATATTCCATACATGCAGGGCGTACCAAGCCCACTGCAGGGAGTTAATCAGTGGTTTGTGCAGCTGCACAGAAATATTTTTGTTCCTCTTCCTTAGTCACCCCACCCTGGGTCTCAGTTGTGATTTTAGCCCCACCTCTGTATATGGGGCCACCCACAGGAGCCTCCTCCCAAGGCAGCCCTGGAGCATTTGTGCCCCTTCTCTCCCCTGTGAGGACAGGGTACAGATGTGGCACACCCGCCTGCATCACAGGGGCCTGGCGATGACAGGTGTGTAGGGAAGCCACAGGCCACAAGCACGAGAGATCTAGCACTAATGGGAGCCTTTTCTCGTGCCTGGGGGCAGGAGTGAGGTCAGCCCTTGCTGGGGTTTTTCTTAGCACCTGGAAGGGCAGGTGTCCTGTGAGTGGGGAGAAAGAGTCTACAACGGCGGCTCCATCCCCGTGTGCCACTCAACAGTACCACCCTGCTTCTGAGGCAGTCTGGATTTCCTCCCTCCCATCCCCTCTGGCTATCTCCTCATAGCCAACAGCAGTCTTCTTCCTGGGTTTACTCTTCAATCCCCATATTCCAGCTCTCAGCCTCCATGTACACTGGCAGACACACGTCCCAGTCTGGGACAGGCAGGGCTGAGGCACAGACCATCTGTACAAGTCTCACTCTGTCCTGTCGGCCACAGACCAGCTGTTTCACACTCCTCTGACAGCCTCAGATGTTCCCCTTCTGTCCCAACCAATCCTCTGCTGGTGAGAAGGCTTCCCCAGCTGCAGGAACCTCTCCTCTGCTTCAACTTCCCTGATGGTCGGAGCATCATGGAAGGAAGGTCTGCTCTTCAGAATGGTCATATCATACTGGTCCACACCAGTGCAATCATACAATCATTACATAATTTAAACAGGACACAGATCCCATCTCATTTCCTCTCCTCTTTTTCCCTTCTTTCTTTCATCCTACTCAGATATGTGGGGATCTTTCTTGTCCTTTCCAGTGTCCAACATCTTCTGCTAGTGTTTAGTTGGTGTTCTGTGACAACTGTTCCATCTGTAAATGTGTTCTTGATGCATTTGTGGAAAGAGATGAAGTCCATGACTTCCTACTCCTCCACCATCTTGGTTAACCTTCTCAGCTGGTCATTTTTTAACTTATAAAGGGAAGCTGCAGTGATGCCTCTTCATATTACTTTGCAAATGCAGTGAACAAGGAAAAGGTATTGTTTCCTTCATCTTGTCACCTGTTTGCTTCTGGAAAGGCTACAGCCAACAAAATAATCCTTAATAACTCTAGATTTGATGCTCAGAGCATCATGGAAGGAAGGTCTGCTCTTCAGAATACTGGTCTACATCATTAATCAAAACACCACTATAATCATACAGGCATTACATAATTTAAAACCTGAACACTAGGTTGGTGCCAAAGGGATGGGAAAAAAATGGTGTATATAAGACAATGAAAACAACACATCTAAACACGAATATGGAATGACAAGGGTTCTACCACCTCGATTACACTGGTGGGAATTCAATTAGGTGTCCCTTCCGTGCAATGCCTAATTCTATCATTTGAATGAGCAAAGTGTAACTAGAGAGAATACCATCCAGAAAACACTGGCTTTGTAAGGTCTAATATATATCTGGATAAAGATGATTAGTAATAGTTTTGAGGACCACCTAGTTAGTAATTCTAGGAATAATATACATACATGAAGTGACACATTGAGTAATGAAAGGCATAGCATATAAAGTTGATCAATCTCCTCCAACAGTGCAATTGCTTCTTCTCTTATCTTAGATAGCTGATACATAAAAACAATATAGGGTTTCCTAGGGATATTCTATTAAGTTCATTGTCTGTTGACCCTATCTTATAATACCTGACCTGAACACATAAACATGAGGGCATTTGGAAATACTGGAAAACTACAGAAGCAATAAAAATTATGAACCAAAGCCATTTAATTCTTCAATGGCTTCAACCAAAGTCAATGTTCTTCAATGACTGATGAGTATTTACAACTATTTACAGTAGCATCAGTGAGAATTAAAAAAGAAAGGCCTGGTTCTGAAATAAGAATTAATTGCTTAGTATCTATGATGATATTTCATAATTATATTTTATTAATAAAGCACTTTGAGTGCCCAGGAATCACCAAGAATTTAGCAATAATATGGTACAAA
Source organism: Muntiacus reevesi (assembly GCF_963930625.1). Lineage (NCBI taxonomy): Eukaryota > Metazoa > Chordata > Mammalia > Artiodactyla > Cervidae > Muntiacus > Muntiacus reevesi. The sequence continues at coordinate 157,080,393 of NC_089252.1, read as the reverse complement.
CAGTGGAACTAAGGAGTTCAACTGGCTTAATTGCCCTTAATACTTTTCAAGGAGCTACTATGTATCAGAACCATACTTAGAATCCATTTCTGTTACTTTATTTGCTATTTGCTCAACTACCTTTTTAAATTGTGGTTATTTTCTCCTCTCTTTAGAGAAAAGATACATTATCTACCTTGTATGTGAAATCAATGCAATGAATGGATTCATATGAGTAAATAGAATAGTATTTGTTAAGTGAATTAATTAATTACAAAATAAATTAATGAAAAGGGAAAGAAAGAAAAGGAATGGTAAGATATGGTAACAGTAATGACATGGTGTGATATAGATGGTGTGGTATGTAGCATGCTATGGCATGGTACAGTATGATATAGTATGGTGTGGTGGTTGTTCAATCATTCAGTCGTGTCTGACTCTTTGTGACCCCGTGGACTGTAGCACACCTGGCTTGCTTGCCCTTCAGCTCCCAGAGTTTGCTAAAACTGATGCCCATTGAGTCGATGATGCCATCCACCCATCTCATCCTCCACCCCCGCCCCTGCCCCTGGCTTCTCCTCCTGCCCTAAATCTTTCCCGGCATCAGGGTTTTTTACAATAAGTCGGCTCTTTGCATCCAGTGGGCAAAGTATTGGAACTTCAGCTTCAGCATCAGTCCTTCCTATAAATATTCAGGGTTGATTCCCTTTAGGGCTGATTGGTTTGATCTCCTTGCAGTCCAAGGGACTCTCAAGTGTCTTCTCCAGCACCACAGTTCAAAAGAATCAATTCTTCAGTGCTTATCCTTTATGGTCCAACTCTCACATCTGTACAAAACCATAGCTTTAAAGACACAGACTTTTGTTGGCAAAGTGATGTCTCTGCTTTTAATACACTGTCTAGGTTTGTCATAGTTTTTCTTCCAAGGAGCAAATGGCTTTAAATTTCATGGCTGCAGTCACCATCAGCAGTGACTTTGGAGCCCAAGAATATAAACTCTGTCATTGTTTCCATTGCTTCCCCATCTTTTTGCCATGAAGTGATGGGATGGGAAGCCATGATCTTAGTTTTTTCAATGGTGAGTTTTAAGCCAACTTTTTCACTCTCCTCTTTCACCTTCATCAAGAGGCTCTTTAGTTCCTCTTCACTTTCTGCCATTAGGATGGTGTCATCTGAATATCTGACATTACAGATATTTTTCCCAGCAATCTTGATTTCAGCTTGTGATTCATCCAGACTGGTATTTCACACATTATGATAATGATAAGGTAATCCAATGTTATGGTATGGCATGATATGGTAATTGGATGGTACAGTATGATATGGTGATGGTATGAAATGTCTTGGAGATGGCATGATATTGGGATAGGATGGCTCTATTCTGAAAGTCCCACATCCATGGATAATCTGTTGACAAGTTCCTAGAGTGGTATAGTAGTAGGAATGTTTTGAAAACTGACTCATCAATTTTAAAGACAGACAGAATCTTGGAGGAAATCTAGTCTAACTTTCATTTTAAATATAAGACCAAGAGAAAATACGTGATTTACCTAATGTAACAAAAAAACATGTGTTTTGCCTAATGTAACTCATCTAGTTACTGGGGAAGCAAGGTTGAGCCCTAGGTCTTCTAACTTTCACTCCTGTAGTATAAATAGCTCCTCTTTTTCACCATTCCCTTGGGAACTGAGTGGAGTTCCTTTGTGAAGGAGACCCACTGACCAGCAACACTTACTATGATATCACTCCACTAATTCATATAATTAAATGCTAGCAGTTTTAACAAAGAATGGAATTTTTCTTGTTGTCTCATAATTTCAACTACAAGCCTCAAGAAAGGTTTCTAGACAGATCCCTACAGCATTTACAAAGAGTTGACCAAGCCAGCCCATCAACTATCAGTCCTAACCTCTTATCTTCAGGTTATTTAAGATAAGGTTCAAGATCCATGGTGGAGATACTTTGAAGAGAATTCACAGATAGAGAGAACACCGTTTTCTTTTTTCCTTTCCAAAGTATAGTAAGGCAAAATTTTTCCCCTCTATCAAAGCAAGTGAGTGAGCGGTCCAAGGTTTTCTTTACTTACAGAGCTATAAGAAGGGGACTGTAGCATTTCACTTCTGCAGAATGCAGAGCATCCCATCTAAAATGCCCATATCATAAAGTTCAGGCCCATCTCAGAGTGTCCAGGAGCACTCAGAGAGGAGGGGCGAGAGAATTCCTGGGAAAATCTAATGTGTGTCCTTTGGAATCTAGGTACTGTTATATATAAATACCTGGAAAAGTCTGAAGATAGGAGGTCAAAAAAAGAAAAATGGAGGGTAGTAATTGAGCAAGCATGTTCCACATCTGCTATTTAACAAGTCACAGATACGTGCTATTTCTCATTGCTCAAGTGGACAAAAACAAGAGCAGCCAAACAATAAGCCATTTCACAGGAATTCTGCCAAGGAAAGTTGACTATCACCAAGGCAAACGGACATTCAGTGTCACAGGCTATAGGTGTATGAGGAGGATAGAAGGGAAAAGGAGATAGAGCATCACTCAAAAGGTCAAGCAGGAAATTTAAAACTGTAAAGTGAAAAAAAAAGATGAAAAACTAAATATGCAATAAAATATAATTTTATTATTTTATATAAATAATATGAGACTATATTTAAAAATATGGGTTTCTCTGGTGGCTCCGATGGTAAAGGTGGGTCCCTGCAATGTGGGAGACCTGGGTTGGATGCCCAAGTTGGGAAGATCCCCTGGAGGGGGGCAGGGCAACACCCTACAGTATTCTTGCCTGGAGAATCCAATGGACAGAGGAACCTGGTGGGCTGCAGTCCATGCAGTTGCAAAGAGTTGGACACGACTGAGTGACTAAGCACAGCACATGTTAAAATATAATAAGTAGACATATGTTCTCATCAGGATAGTGAAACTCTCATAAATTTTCTAAAATGAACAGAAAATACTTTTTATAATCAGAAAAAATACACTATTAAAAATGCTTGCAAGTAACTGTGGGAAAATGTGAACATTTTTACTATTACAATCAAAATCAACTTCTAACATCTTTTCAGTGCCATTAGTACTGTTCTGAATCTTGCAGCCAAAAGCAGTTGCTTTAATAATATCAGATGATGAGAAATATAACAATGCTCGAATTTCAGGGCCAGGAAGATAAACTGGTCCATATTGTGTTCACCCAACATTGTCAAGTGAGCTCTCCACAAGACAATAACATGGCAGACCACTGCTACCAGAATATAATCAATTGCCCTTCTACCTCCTCTCAGTGGTATCACCAGCTAACTCAAAATTTTCATTACTCACTTTCTACCAGCCCCCAGGAACACCAGCCCTCTCAGATCTTCAAATTGCTCTTTGGTCCAAAATATAGAAAAAGCTCATCAAACCCCTGTTCACCAATCTAGCCATCAGAAGTCCAAGCTTTCCAAATCATCCTTCATATAAAAATGCTCATTCAATACTACCTTGCATAGCTTCTAATTTGGTTCCACCATCTATCCCTCACTTCCTTTCTAAATGCTATGTTAGAAATTACAATCCATCCGCAACAGTATAGACCAGCCATTAAGCCTGGAACAAGGGCTACCCTGATAGCTCAGCTGGCAAAGAATCCACCTGCAATGCAGAGATCCCAGTTTGATTCCTGGGTCAGGAAGACCTGCTGGAGAAGGAATAGGCTACCCACTGCAGTATTTTGGGGCTTCCCTTGGGGCTCAGCTGGTAAAAAACCCACCTGCAATGCGGGAGACCCTGGGTTTGATCCCTGAGTTGGAAAGATCCCCTGGAGAAGCAAAAGGCTACCCACTTCTGTATTCTGGCCTGAAGAATTCCATGGACTGTACATTCCACAGGTTTGCAAAGAGTTGAACACCATTAAGTGACTTTCACTGTCACTTTCACTTCATTTTCACTGGCTGAAACCAAGTTCACCAGCCCTGTCACTTACAGCTGTGTGACCACAGGCAAATTGCTTAAATTCTCAATTTCCTCATTCATAAAGTGGAATTAATAATAGTACCTATAAGATTATCATTAGGTTTATGTGAGTTAATGTATGTGTATTTAGAGTTTAGAACATTTGTTTCTGCCACATAACGAGTGTTTGATAATTCATTTATTTTTATTAGAAAACTCACCTGTACTCTCAACCTAAACCTTACATGTTCCTCCCAAGGAAGTGGCTCTTACTGAAGTGCTCCCAAGGAAGGCTATTTTTTCTTTCACGTCATGTATGTGTAAGACACTGCCTGGAGGTGAGGCTGCTTCTTGCTCCTGAGTGCAGTTTCCAATCTATCGCTCCTCTTCCAAAGATCCCATCTTCTCAGAAGCACCTATAGTCAGATCTTGCTACAAACTGCTCTTTGCCACACTGCCTCATCCACTGATCTCACTTACGGGCCACTCTATCAGCTACTTCCATCACCACTACTTCTTTCGGCATTCTTAGTAAACTCAAATCCCTTAGGTAATACACCCAACAATTCTATCTCACAATTCCCTGGCCTCCTTAAAACCAGCTTCATTTTCATTAAAAAAAAAAGAAGAAGAAGAAGAAGAAGATGATGATGATGATGCAGTCAGAAGAGATCTCCTTCATCTTCATCTTCATGCTTCCAGATCCAAACTATATTTCATCTATACCCACAAATTCTGGGAGGTTTTTCTGTTATAATAGAAGTGTCACTGCTTCTATTTAAGGCCACACTCTCAACTTTTTCTCCTCCATCTCATCCCTAGTCTCCTTCCCAAGGACTTCACTCCTACAAATATCTCCTCTTTTTCTTATACCATCCATCTAAACAATTTACTTGATTTTTCTCTTTCCCTTGCACTCTTTATCAGCAAACCCTAACAGTTCTATCTCCAAAATAAACCTCAGATCTACTGTCTACCACCTGTACTGCTCTTGTTTAGTCCAAGCTGCTTCCATCTTTCTCCTGGAACAAAATAACAGCATTCTCACTGATCTTCCACCTCTATTTTTAACTCTTATAATATAGTCCATCTTCTATATAGCAACAAGTTTTCTTTCCAAAATGTAAGTCATATCTCCACTTAAAACTTTCTAAAGCCTTCCCACTAAAATTAAGTCCAAAATTTCCATTCTAGACTACAAGGCCCTAAACAGTCTGGCTCCTGCCTATATCTCTGTCATTATTTCCATCTTCTTTTCCATTTACTGTATCTGGCTATCCTGCTCTTCTTACCATCCCACTAACCATATCAGCTTATTTTTCATGTCTCATCTTCTCCACAGCACTTATCAACATCTGAAGTTATTTTTTTTATGTTTATTGTCTCTGTCCTCACCCAATGTTAACTTCTTGAAACTAGAAACACTTGTCTTATACCTATATCCTCCACACCCAGAGGACTTAGCACCACCGCTGCTAAGTCGCTTCAGTCGTGTCCGACTCTGTGCGACCCCATTGACGGCAGCCCACCAGGCTCCCCCATCCTTGGGATTCTCCAGGCAAGAACACTGGAGTGGGTTGCCATTTCCTTCTCCAATGCATGAAAATGAAAAGTGAAAATGAAGACTCTCAGTTGTGTCCCACTCTTAGCGACCCCATGGACCACAGCCTGGTAGGCTCCTCTGTCCATGGGATTTTCCAGGCAAGAGTGCTGGAGTGGGGTGTCATTGCCTTCTCCCTCTGGAGCATCAATGGCAGTCAAATATTTCTAGACTGACTAAAGTCTCTATAATAATCGGGTGTAGACTATATTTTTCTTCTCTGGTATTGAGGGCCAGGTCTGACATGCCTGGGGTCAGGAACGTCCCCTGGAGTAGGAAATGCAACCTGCTCCAGTATTCTAGCTTGGAAAATTCCATGGACAGAGGAGTCTAATGATTGAAGTTCATGCGGTCACAAGTCGGACAATACTGAACAAGTGAGCATGCACTGACATGTCTAATGATGGGTTAAGCATTTCACAGAAAAGGACAAAAAAATAAAAATAAAAGTATCCCTGCTTTTAAATAATTCAAGATCCATTTAAAGAAGAAGAGCTATGAACCCAAATCACTAAAATACTACACTTGACCCTTGAATAACAAAGGTTTTAACTACGCCTATCAACTCACTTTTTTAAAAAAATAAACTTGTACTACTGTACTAAACAATGCAAGATCAGTTGAATTCATGGATGCAGAATCACACATGGAAGGGCTGACTGTAAAGTTATATGAGGATTTCTGACTGCATGGAGGGGAAGGTTGGTGCCTCCAACCTTGGTGTTGTTCAAGGATCAACTGTATTTACAAAGCAAACTATCATGTTCCATATGTTAGACTTACATATGTATACACAGTAGAAATCAGCAAGAGAGGAATCCTTAGGGAAAAATAATTCTATTAATATGAGTATATATATTTTACAGATGAGGAAACTGAGGTCCAGGCAGCTCAAACAATTCACCCAAAGTTAAAAACTAGGAAAGACAACACTACCACTACAATATTGTAAAGTAATTAGCCTCCAATTAAAATAAATTAATCAATTAAAAAAAAAAAACAGGAAAGAAGTCAAGTTCAAACACACCTCTTGATGTCAAAGCCCATTCTCCTCACAGGAACCTGTTTTGGTCAGGTCCTTAAAACAAGAGCTTGCTACTACAAAAGATACATCTACCAGAAGTGAGACTATAATATCTGTCAGGGACATCTGGAATATTAAATTCCCAAAGGACTTGAGTCCTAGAGTCTTGAAATATAAAACAGATCATCAGTTCTCTGAAAAAAAAAAAAAAACAAAGCCTATTTTCCACAGGACACTAGGACTAATGAAGTAAAAAGATTAACAGTTAATGAAGGGATTTTTAAATTTTTTTCAAACTATCCTTAGAAGTGAAATGTTTAAGGAAACTTTCCATTGAAGCTTCCTGCCTCACTCAGATCCAAACTAGCCACTCTGAGTGAATTAGTTATTAATTATACAGGGAAAAAAATGTGTGTTTATGTGGGAGTATGCACAGACGTGCATGTATTAAGTCTTTTTATGTGCAAATGAGCTGTTGTCAATAATATTTTGCAATTAATATCTATGAAAATAGGATGGAATTTATGGAAAGGGATTTTTTTAATGAAATGAGCATGAAAATTAGGAAAGATGAGAAAGGATAAGTAAGGGGGAAATAAGCAAATAGATGAACATGGCTATGTTAAAGATTAGGAGAGTGAAAAGATTAGATGTCATGGGACAGATTAATAAGACTTTATGTTGCTATTTTGGAAAATAAAGAGTCATTTTTCTGAGTTAGAAAGTATGCTAATGTGATCACAATGTCTATAGAGGTATACCACTCTAATAACTTGAATGTAAAGTGTTTAAACTTAATTGTTGGCACGTTTCATGGGAAAGTCATCTTATAACCCAACTGAACTAAGTTCCTCAAGGGCAAATTCCACATCTGATTCATCTTGCATTTCCCAGTGCCTAGCAACGTGTTTTTAGTGTACTTAATTATAGGGGTGAACTAACTAATAAACTGAATAGGACTAAACTGAGATACATTGGGTTTACTTGGTCAAATTGAATTAGAATGGTCAGGAAAGGGAACTATTAATTACCCTCACAAACACACTTTTATTCCTCCATTTTAGATACCAAAATATACTTACTTAAGTAACTTCTGTTCTACTTACAACGAGCTTAGAGTAATAGCCCTCTTTTTACACTTTCACTATCTATACTTTACAAAGAGGCTGTAATACACATAGCAGAAGTATAATCCGCTTTATACATAGATGAAATTGAGTCATAGAGAGACATCATATTATTTTTCCACAGGATTACTTTTATATTACTGCCACCTAAAAGTGAGTCAGTGGAAAAAAGGAGATCTGAACTCAAACTCCAAAAGCATTACTTTCCTCACCAAAGTTCATTTTAAAAGATTCAATCATAAAAGCAAAATTATGAAATATGCAAATAAACATATTTGATAGTCATAAAAAGGCAAAAAGATGACTACTTTTAGGAACAGAAGTTCCTGTTTCTGCATTTTTTTTTCAATAAAATAGACAGCAAGGTTCTCATCAGAATGTACAGAGAACAAACATATAAGCAAGGGCAGGGAATACACCTGATGATTTTGCAGAATACTCAACCTCAGTTACATTATCCCTATTGCTATGTTTATTATTTTGATAACTGACATTTGGAGTATTTTCTGCTTGTCAAACACAGCAAATAGGACTAGTCTCAAGTGCTAAGGCAGTCTTATGTCATCTTCAATGGTTCACTTAACTTTTTTTTTCCATTTATTTTTATTAGTTAGAGGCTAATTACTTTACAATATTGTAGTGGTTTTTGCCATACATTGACATGAATCAACCATGGATTTACATGTGTTCCCCATCCCGATCCCCCCTCCCACCTCCCTCCCCATCCCATCCCTCTGGGTCATCCCAGTGCACCAGCCCTGAGCACTTGTCTCATGCATCCAACCTGGGCTGGTGATCTGTTTCACACTTGATAATATACATGTTTCAATGCTATTCTCTCAGATCATCCCACCGTCGCCTTCTCCCATAGAGTCCAAAAGCCTGTTCTATACATCTGTGTCTCTTTTTCTGTCTTGCATATAGGGTCATCGTTACCATCTTTCTAAATTCCATATATATGCATTAGTATACTGTATTGGTGTTTATCTTTCTGGCTTACTTCACTCTGTATAATGGGCTCCAGTTTCATCCATCTCATTAGAACTGATTCAAATGAATTCTTTTTAATGGCTGAGTAATATTCCATGCTGTATATGTACCACAGCTTCCTTATCCATTCGTCTGCTGATGGGCATCTAGGTTGCTTCCATGTCCTGGCTATTATAAACAGTGCTGCGATGAACATTGGGGTGCACGTGTCTCTCTCAGATCTGGTTTCCTCAGTGTGTATGCCCAGGAGAGGGATTGCTGGGTCATATGGCAGTTCTATTTCCAGTTTTTTAAGAAATCTCCACACTGTTTTCCATAGTGGCTGTACTAGTTTGCATTCCCACCAATAGTGTAAGAGGGTTCCCTTTTCTCCACACCCTCTTCAGCATTTATTGCTTGTAGACTTTTGGATAGCAGCCATTCTGACTGGCGTGTAATGGTACCTCATTGTGGTTTTGATTTGAATTTCTCTGATAATGAGTGATGTTGAGCATCTTTTCATGTGTTTGTTAGCCATCTGTATGTCTTCTTTGGAGAAATGTCTGTTTAGATCTTTGGCCCACTTTTTAATTGGGTCATTTATTTTTCTGGAATTGAGCTGCAGGAGTTTCTTGTATATTTTTGAGATTAATCCTTTGTCTGTTGCTTTGTTGCTATTATTTTCTCCCATTCTGAAGGCTGTCTTTTCACCTTACTTATAGTTTCCTTTGTTGTGCAAAAGCTTTTAAGTTTAACTAGATCCCACTTGTTTATTTTTGCTTTTATTTCCAATAAAAATATGGAACACTTCATGAATTTGCATGTCATCCTTGCACAGGGGCCATGCTAATCTTCTGTATCATTCCAATTTTAATATATGTGCTACCAAAGCGAGCACTCACTTAACTTGCTATTACATATTTTTTAAATTCAATTTGTCATCACACTGTTTTATCTTTTTTACCAACTGAGCTATCAGGGAAGCTTTTATTTCACAGTAAACCAATTTGTGAAGGACACAAAACGTATTTATTTTACCAGTTCAATCAAATTTATTTTCTAAATAGGTTTGTTTCTAAAAGTGAAACTTGTTTTCAAGATCATTTACATTTCTGACTTGGTTTGTTGATCCTGTAAAACTAAGAAACCTGTTTTTCAATGCAAACCAAACTAGCCATCTAGTTAAAGGTTTCAGTGGCTAGTATTACATAAAAACGGAAGACCTGGTTTTTTAATAAGGTCCTAAAAAAAAAAAAGAGTCACAAATTGATTTTATTTCTTCTTTAATCACAGTAATTAAACTAAAAATTTGCAAAATAACATCTCATAATATGAATTACTAAAAATGGAAGGCTAAAATTAAACCAATGTCTTTTTAAGTTAGCAAGGGTACTCTGTCACCTCAAATCTTTCAATTACCTCACATTAGGCATGGAAATAGTGAGACGTTTTCCTAGAGATCATTTATAAAGTGAGTGTGTATGTATGTGTGTATACATATATGAGCACGCTTTTGTATGTCCATGTATATGAGCATGTATGCCTATGTACATGTGAACTGAGGACACTGTATTTCTGATCACTTTTGGAGTCTTAGTAAAACTTCTGTTGGCATAAGTAGAATGTGTTCACGTTTAAGGATTAAGGTGTCAGTCAGCTCACCTTACCAGGTGAGCAGTTGGAAATCAATTAGTATTCCCATGTCCTTAAAGATAAATAAGAAAGAAATGTAATTGTTTATTTACAAAAGAGAACCAAGATTATTAGGAAAATATTTTATTCAACCTGGTCAAGAAAGCATAATGATCTGCCTTGACTTTCACAACTCAGTACATTCATAAAGACAAACAATGGTATTCATTTTACCATATAAATACAATGCTGATAACATCAGCTGATAACATGGAGGTCATATATATTATTTAATATAAATGTACTATTACCATCCTTTCTTCTAGTTTTATTGAGATATTTTGTTGTTGCTTTCGTTTAGTCACTCACTCGCGTCTGACTCTTTTGAGACCCCTGGGACTGTAGCCAGCCAGGTGTTCTCTGTCCACGGGATTTTCTGGGAAAGATTACTGGAGTGGTTTGCCATTTCCTACTCTGGAGATCTTCCCAACCAAGGAATCAAACCGAGTCTCCGTCTCTCCCGCATTGCAGATGCATTCTTTACCACTGAGCCACAGGGAAGCCCTTAGTGAGATATAATTAACAAAATCATAAGATATTTAAAGTTTACATTATGATGATCCTGATATAAACACGTGAAAGGGTTCCTCCTTTCAATTCACACAATCATTACCTCACATATTTGCCATTTTTTTAAAAAGAACATTTAAGTTCTCCAAGCAAAGTTCAATTACACAACACAATGTTAATAACTATAGTTGTCATGTTATATATTAAGGTCTCAAGACTTATTCTTCTTATAGCTCAAAGTTTGTGCCGTTTTACCAGTCTCTTCCTATTTCTTCCCTACCCCATTATCCCTGTGCTTTGTCTTTAGAAACAGACATAAGACATTGTAAAAAGAGTCCTCAAGTAAAGACTCAAAAGAATCCGTGCTAAAGAAATAAATTTTTGCAAGTTAATGACTACAACTGACATTTATCAAGGCCTACTATATGCCACTGGAGAAGGAAGTGGCAACCCACTCCAGTATTCTTGCCTGGAAAATTCCATGGATAGAGGAGCCTAGTGGGCTGCAGTCAATGGGGTTGCAAAGAGTCAGACCCAAGTGAGCACACACAGAAAATGACTATATGCCAAGCATTCTTCTGAGTGCTTTATAGATATGCCAATTAATTCTCACTATCTTATGAGATAAGTATTCTTATTTCTCCACTTCATAGAGAAACTAAGGAGAACAAGAGCTTACCAAAGAAATTATTCAAATCTTGAGATGATTAGAAACAAATTGTGGTTGGTCACTGTAAGTCTTATCCATAAGAGGAAAAAGCGAGATTTAAAAGTGTGTGTGTGCGTGTGTGTGTGTGTGTGTGTGTGTGTGTACACACATACAGAGAGAGATGGCAGGCAGCAGGAAGTGAAGGAAGGAGCAATAACTAAAAAAGGAATAAAGAATCTAACATCTCCCAAGCGCTTCTAAATGCAAGGCATTTATAACACTCATATAATCTTAATAGTCTTATCAAGAAGGTATTAACTCCATTTTACAGATGAAAAAATAAGGGTCATAAAGGTTAAGTGGCTGTCCTAAAATTTTGAACTCCAATCTTTGTGACTAAAATCCAAACTCTTTTCAATAAGCCTGCTGTAAACAAAAATAAAATTAAGGCAAGGATGGAGTAAAGGGGTAATAAAGAATGCAAATGCAGAAGGAAGACTGGAGATAAACCAGCTTGTAGAAGCTCTTTGAAGGATACTGGGATGACAGAGCTCTGCTGTCACAGAGCTATGATGCTTTTAAACTACAATGCAGGGCTGTCAGAAGCCAGAACGGCTATTTGATTTCAAGAATCAGTGCCTTTGATCCCTTCAACATTATTCTTCTTGTCTACCCTATCTCATTGTCAAGAAATCTGCTATGAAAAAAAGCAATGGCCAAGTCGCCTAGATTCGCTAGTCCCATACTGAGCAATTGCAGAGTGCATACACGTGGCCTGGCCTCGCTCAGCACACAGTCTAGGGACAGCTTTGCCCAAACTGAGATGCCAGCCCATCAGTGCACATGTTACAGGGCCACAGCAGAAGCCAAGAAACATTTTCATATTGATGTGAAGGTAGGTACAGTTCAGGCATGACTAAAATTTTCCATTTCAAAATGACAGCCAAGAGAACCACAAACGAGGACGCAAAACTTCAGTTTCCTAACAGTCCCAATGTATCATTTTTGACCAACATATCATAAAGACAAGTTGAGCATCTTTTCCATCAACTGAGTTTAAAAAACAAATATCAATTTATTTTGTTTATGAACATAAATATATTTTATACTATATTGGCCAGATTCATCAACTTCTAGTAGATTTTATCTTTTGGGGGGGGCGGTGTGTATATCTGTGTTTATGTGTTTCATGTCAAGCCCTTACCAAAATCACAGTTTGTTGATTTCAGGTAAAATCTTTTTCAAAACATACTGGGGCCTCCAGGTTGGCATCGATTAAGGGAGAAAGAAGGTTGGACAACTAGCCTGGCCAGAGGCCTAGTTGACATGGAAGTGAAGTAAGGTCCAGAGTGACCCAGGCTTGATCACTGGCATATGTACAAAATTAGATTCAACCTGGTTGTGGCTTCCAGTTCTAAGCAGCCCACATGAGTCAAAGGACACCACAGTTAGAAAACAGAAATGGTCATTTTCCGATCACAGAAAGGAGGCTTTCACTAATTTCACTTACTTGAGTGGAAAAATTCTTGTTTTACTCTATAAAGTGCTAAATATCAAGCTATAAAAGTATGCACACACTGCAGCAATTTTTAAAAATATATAAGTACACATAAGAAAACAGATTAAAAATAAATATACCAAAGTGCTAGTAGTAATTAAAACAGGGTGGTAACCTATAATTGATCGCTTTTCTCATCTTTTCTCAGGTATTTTTTTCTAATTTGATTACATTATTTCACTAACAGGAAAAGAACTCAAACAAAAATAACTTATGAAATTAAAAGCTGATTTTGAAGCTAGACGATGACTGCAAGATCTATTTTCTGCTTCTAAGTGTTAGTCTTTTTTTAAAGGCTTTCAGCTAAATTTTCATATAGATCTGTCAATGAACTCAGTAGGAGCATTGCCCATCAGCTCTAGGTATGAGAAAAAAAATACAGAAAATTTAAATTCATTTTCAAAATTCTATGTTATTATTAGTGCAGGTCTTTTGACTTAGTTTACTCCTTAAGATGCTCTTTAATCCACAGCTTGGTTTAGTGTATTGTTGCCAAGGTTGATGAGAGAAAGCAAGATAAGCACTAGCAACATTTTCAAAACTCTGGTGCAAGCCAGTTCAGAAGGAAAATTCACATTATTATTAACCAATTTAGTCATCAGTGTCTTACCGCAGGTTAAGCAACTAACAGCAAATACAACAATATTATTGTTAATCTCACAAAGTATATTGTATTAATTGTAACTTTACAAATACTAAACATCATGCCAACTGAAAGTCTTGTGTGGGAAAAGAAAGATTAAAAATGGTGGATTATACTAAACTATATAAAAAGGAATTTGGTAAACTAGAGAAGGACGATATGTGGTTTCCATGTTAAAAACAAAATGAAAACTAGGCGACTGTTGTAACAGAAGGTTTTTAACTATTTAAATACATTTCTGCTATATTCATAGGCAAAAGAACAGATTCACCTATAACATACTTCACAAATTCAAGTTATGGATTACATATTAGAGAATGGCTAATCTAGTTGCTAGAGTTTAGAATATAACCAATATACTCATTGGTGGTTATACATCCAACTAATAATACATCACTAATAATATTATTGCCTGTGTTTGTATAAAAACTATTTTCCAAATGGTTATCTCTACTGATCTTTTCCCAAGTCCACTGAAGTAAGTGGGTATCTATACACAAAGCCAAGTTTATCATTGGTTAAGACCAAAACAGATTTCTAAATATCCAAAGTTCATTCTATTATATTGCTTCCAACAGCTTTAATGAATCTAACTTATGTGATTCTAGTGCACAACAGACATTCAATAATTATGTAATAAGTGAATGAATTTTGATCTAAAAAAAGTAAATAAGATTATAAAGAATATAACTGAGAGAAAAGGTGCCCCATGTCTTAGTACACCATGTGCTCAACATACCACTTCATAACAGTTACTATAGCTTGACCCTCTCCAAGGCTCCTTGTTCCTGTTTGCTGAAAGAAAAGGTCTTTATTCTGTGAAGCTATGTCAAATAATGTGAATATCTACTGTGAAAAATATAATTCATCCATCCTACTCAGAAGAACTGATATTGTGATGCCTAAGTGACAGGCATAGCTCCCCCAAATTGAGAATAAAGTCCAATCTCAAAAACTAAAATTTTACTACACACTAAGAGATCCAAAGAGTAGGGAATAAACTTTAAACTATCCTTGATTTAGCCCCTGGGTGGGCTCATGATGCCCACCTCGCTACACCCAAGTTTCAACAACTTCTTGGTTTTCTTGCTCTTATTGAAATAGATGGAAATATATAGCACCCAAGTACATTGACCCTAAGATTAAATCCTGAATGGCCTTCATTTCAAATCTGGTCATGCAAATACCACCTTGTTTCAATTCAGTAAATCCAATATCCTTCAAATGTTCTAATAGTGCTGCCAGTATATTAGCATCTTTTTTTTTTTTAATGTCAGATATTCTCTCAGGTTGGGGGACATTTCAAGTCAAACAGTGAAAATCATCATACTGTGTATACCTCTCACACTGGAATTGTAGAGAGAGAATCAGATAAATAAATAAATAAATAAATAAGGCCCCAGAAGGCAGAAATTCCCCTGCATAAAGTCTAGAAAGGCTTCAAGCAGAGGTGGGATTTAGGGTATTTTTTGGATGCAAGGGCAAATGTATGGCCAAAATGTGTTGCATCCTTTATCTCCTTCTAAAGTCAGGATAGAAGGGACTGATGTTATTTAAAAGTTTAAGAACCACCTTTCTAGCAAAGTAATTCTCAAAGTGTTTTATTTTTAACCACTCAAATGTCTACCTCCGCTCCAATTTCAGATCCCAGTAAATATACCACACTGACCCTACTCTCTCTCCTTCTTTCCCCACTCTCCAGTCATCCCCCCGACAGTGAGGCTGTCACTATTAATGGAACCTGCTCTAATCGTCAAATCTACTGAGGCAGGGAAAAAAATTTCAGAACCAAGGTGACGGCAAAAGGAGAAGGCCACACGTCCCAGGCCTAGCATTCACCAAATTCTATTTACATGATTAATACTATTTCCAAATTAGGCTACCCAGATATTGTATTTCTGTGGTTGTTAAAGCATTAATGTGGTACATGCATATGCTGAAATCAGTCTGTTTTAACAATTTTTATAACCTAGTGTTGGCATTTTTTCACACTTTAATATAATAGGAACCTTAAAATATAACCTGGATTTCTACTCCAGGGATCCCTCTCTCTCTGACTCTTGAGAGGTCCTTCTTGGAATCATTGGTCTAGTTTCTAGAATTGAGGCAATCATAAAGCCAAAATAAAGAGCACTGAGATGGGGGTGCACTCATTTAAATGTTAAATTTAAACTTTTAAAAGGACACTTGAGGGATTAAAACTGTAGTCTACAAAATACAAACTGATTATATTTTTGGAACATTTGCCAGCAAAACATGAAATCCTAAAAAATCCAAAGTAACAGTCAACAAAAGACCTGAGCTGATAGCCGTGGGACCTCGAGCAATTCCCTCAATTGCTCTGGGTCTCTGTTACCTCAATTATCTTGAAGGGGCTTCATCCAGCTAGCTCCTTCACGGTCCCTTTCAGTTTTAAAATCTACTTCAAATCCAATAATTACAGAGGTACTAAAAGTTATGTTCAATATATAAATGTCTAATAATTTCAAAGCAAAGGAATCTCAAATATAATTCTTAAACATTAAGGACTATCTCATAATAATTGTAGAATTTCATCAAAATGGTCCCATTGGCTGTGTCATTTGCTTCAAATAAAGCCTGAGCCACGAGAAAACTATTTTAACACCCTGAGAAGATTAAATAGTTAATCCACTGGGAAACCAAGTTCAAAGACAGAATTCACAAATCCGCTCTCCAGAGAGAAGCATTAAAAGTAACAAACATCCATTTTATTTTTAATAAAATCATTTTAATGACACACCAAATACAAATGATACCATCTAGCATGTATTTTCACTGATGTGTCTTCCTTCCTAAATCTGAAACTTAGTTTCATATCTAATGTTGACAGAAAATAACAACTTATAAGTCAAGGTCACATAGGTGAGCTCTAACATGTCTTGGGGAAAACTATCCATAACAATGGATATTTCAAGTTCATTTCTTTGAGGAGAAATGGATGAGAACTGGAAGACTGGGTACATTATGTAATTAACTACCAGGATAATTTCTGCTTTCATGGCTTCACTAAACTGGAATTTCTAGTGCATCATTTACAAACCCATAATTATGCATCAAAATATTAACTAATTAGCAGGTAAGAGGGTAAGAGCTCAAGGGGTAGTAATAATTAGACATGAAATCTGAACTTCTGTGGAGTTCCAAATAACAATCAGGCCTCCCACATTATAAACTTAATAAACCTTATCTGAAGAAAAAGTATCAACTCATATTTAAATAAACAATTTCACTGACTTTAAGCTCACATCATCCACAAGTCTCCTCTGTTTCATTTCCTTTACTTTATGATCCAAATACAAAGACATACAAGTAGGGTACACATATCACACATACAAAAATAGAAGTATCTTTCTAATGCACAGGCTCTGGAGTCCAAATTTTGTATGACATGTGCTTGTAAGCAGGGCACAATTTCTGTTTTTTAAGTCACTGTCCTTCAGGAAAGTATGAACTAAAAAAATGCTATTGAAGAAAATAAGGGACAGATAAAACTCAACTAATTTCTAGTTTGTGCTACGGATATGTTTTGTGTTAGATTCAACATAGTTTGTGCACTAAAAGAGCCTCACATTGCCTGGTCTAAGCTCCATGAAAGTGGGAACCAAGTCTGTCTTGTATGTTCTGTGTCCTCAGTAGTAGGAAAGTGTTCTGCAGATAGTAGGTAACATAATAAATATTTGATGCATGAAGGGAGGAATAAACAAATGATCGAACAGCAGATAACTATCTGTTTCCATAAAATATTTCTAAAAGCCTTGCTTATCTGTCTCTACATTCTTTAGACATTAAATTGTTTCAAATTGTTTTAGCTTGAAAGATCCTTATTGCATTGACATTAATATGTGAAATATTTTGAAAACATTTGGAAATATTTTTAGGAACAAAGAAACAGATACCAGAAGCCTGAGTTTGAGTTCCATTTCTGATATTTAGTGGCTGAGAAACCTTGAACAGGTCACCTAGTATCTTTGAGACTCATTTTTCCATCTGTAAGATAGGGATAATATCTGTCCAGCCCACCTCATCGGTTTTAATGTATATTAAATAAAATATTGCATATTTGTATTACAGCCAGAATTGGACAAAGAGACCACAAAAGCCGAAAAGTTTCCTCTTAAGTACCAGCAGTACCTACAATAAATATATTGTGGGAAAGTCAAGTTTAAAATGTTACAATAGTTCCTTCCTATCAATAAAGAGGCAGCACGAGTGCCGACAGCTTGGCTAACAACAAAAAAACATAAATTTAATATACTGCATGTGGAAAGGTCTTACAACCCTTAATACCTCAACATGAGGAAAAAGAAAAGTCCGGGAGGTCACACTGCAAATCAGCGCCAGTGATGGACTCAAAAGAGCATTTACAATCCAAACAGCACTTAAGCTAGCTGAGCAATGTCACTTCTTGAAAATGCTGTAGTAAGGTAAAAAACACAGCAAATTAAACAACATTACACACTAACCCAAACTTGCTGTCAAGGATATGTCCTGTTCTCTGCCAAAGCTAAGCAAAAAATCTTAGCTCACAACCGCATAGACAATGACGTGAAAACACAATGGTCCTGTCTGTGTCTCCATCTTCTTTCAGTTCCTCTCGTATTTTGAAAGCTACAATTCTCAGGGGGAGAGTTTCAAATATTATATACAGCATCAGACGTGGAAAGTATGAACTGCCCATTCTTCTTGTTTGGCCCCACAGTAGGTGCCTTGCAGAAAACACTGCACTTTCCTTCACATCATTTCATAAAGTTCCAGATACAGAATTCAAAATGTTTGAGCTCAAAATGTTAACTGAATCATTCAGTTCAGTGTACTACTTAGGTGATAAGAATAGAATATACACTAAACCTCATTGCTCATTTTTGTAGACGGCAGCTATCAGCTTACTACATTTTCTAGGAAGTCAGTTACCATCAACCTATTATTACCCAGAACTTTCTATACCTATGCAACCCAGAGGGAAAAAATGTTACTGTTAAATCAAATTTCACATGGATATATGTGCATAGATACATATGTGTGTGTGTTTATATATACAACCACTCTAAAAACAGACATCCAATATTTTGGTATTTTCTTAATCTACAGAAAATACCAGATCTATGACGTGATGGCTGTGAACAGTTTTTTGGTTTTTCATTTTTTTATTGGAGCCTAGTTGCGTTACACTGCTGTATCAGTTTCTGCTATACGACAAAGTGAATCAGCCATACGTATAAATCCCCTCTTTCAGGGATTTCCTTCCCTAATTAGGTCACCACGGAGCGCTGAGTACAGTTCCCCATGCTATAGGGTAGGTTTTCATTAGTTATCTATTTTATACACAGCAGTGTGTATGTGTCAATCCCAATTTCCCAATTCATCCCACCCCCTAGCTCCCCCTTGGTATCCATATACTTGTTCTCTACATCTGTGTCTCTCTTTCTGCTCTACAAATAAGATTATCTATACCATTTTTCTGGATTTCACATATATGCATTAATATATGATATCTGTTTTCCTCTTTTCTGACTTACTTCACTCCGTGTGACAGCCTCTAATCCATTTATGTCTCAGGAAATGATACAATTTCATTCCGTTTTATGACTGAGTAATATTTGTGAGCAATTATTTTCCTATACTCTTTCTAACATTTTTAAAAACCTGTAGAGCAGTACTATTCAATAGCAATATCATGGCAACAACATTATATTTAATTTTAAAATTTCTGGTAGCCACATTTTAAAAAAGGAAAAGTAGATGAAATTTATTTTAACATTTTATTTAACTCAACATATAAAAATACTATCATTTTAATATGTAATCAATATAAAGATCATTGATATATTTACATTCATTTTCTCATACTGTCTTTAAAATCAAATATATATATATTACACAGAAAATACATGTCAATCTGGAGACTAAATTTCCATCAGAAATACTTTATAAGTATTTAGATTTGATAAAATTTACAGTTAAAAAATAGGTCCATATAACTACATTGTTCCAGGCATACTACAAGCTTCCCAAAAACTAAATGGACAGTTTTTAAATTCAATGAACATTAAATAAAATTTAAAATTTAACTTCTCAGTAGCGTTGAAACCAAGCAACCCTTCAGCGCCTTCCTGGGGACAGACATACCCCACCCTATGTCACCAGGCTCTTGTTTGCAGAAAAGTTTTAGCTGTCCCCAAGTTCTTTAGAGCATATTTAATCACAATAATGCAGACAGAAAGGAAAACAGTCAAGCAAGACAAAGTACTAACAGTTCTATTTGTATTAAAACTAAGTCAAAGGCCATTAGTTCCTCCACAAGGGCGATAGATAATACTCTGAGCCACATCTCTGAGTGGTTTTACAGATACTAAAACCCCCACCAAGTGGAAGAAGTTAACCTCATGCTGACCACAAGCAAGTAGACCCCACACCAGTTGGAACCAGAAGGTTGATGGTGTTAACTCCTGAAATACCAAAATGTTAACTCCTGTTACCTCACCACCAGCCAGTCAGAAAGATACCCAAAAGATGACCCGGCACCCTATGATCCTGTCCCTCACCTTGCCCTTAAACACCCCTCCCTGAAAGCCATCAGGGAATTTGCATCTTTTGAGCATGAACTGCCCATTCTCCTTGCTTGGCCCAAAGTGGGTACCCTTCAATAAGTTATCCTCTACTTCACCACAACCTGGTGTCAATAGATTGGCTTTGCTGTGTGGTGGGAGAGTGAAACCAAGTTTGGTTTGGTTACAACATTAATCATAATTTGAGTGTTCAGTACCCACATGGGGTTGCATAGTGGCAGAGGGGGGTTCTAAATCCACATCTACCCAAGGAAAGAAAGATACCCTACAGAACACCTCCATGCTGCACTGCTAAGTTGCTCCAGTCGTATCCCACTCTAGCCCGCCAGGCTCCTCTGTCCATGGGATTTCCCAGGCAAGAATACTAGAGTGGGTTGCCATTTCCTTCTCCAGAGGATCTTCCTGACCCAGGGTTTGAACCTGTATTTCTTAGGTCTCCTGCATTGGCAGGCAGGCTCTTTATCACCAGGGCCACCAACATCTCAGATATACTCTAGCCAAAGGCATTTTTCAGAAATTGAATTTAAAATGTTCTCTCGAAATAAGAAATTTTCTATTTAACTTCTTTTTCCAAAGGTCATACAATATGACCCATACACTTATTTTGAGAAACCTAAAATACAGTCATCAACTTTAACACATTGGTAAATCTCCATATCTGATAAAACACAAAGACCTCTAGGACACTGCATTTACACCAGTACAGCCAACTTTCTATTACTTATTATTACATTCATTGAAGGGTAAAAGTTAATCAAGTGTTCTGATCATTTGTGTCTATGTCTTGACTTATTTACCCTGCTGATAAAGTCTATCACAAACTGGAAAGAAAGACTGGAGGTCACTGCAAAGATTTAAAAATCGGGAAAACAGTTTAGGTAAGTAAGTTCAGGTTTCCCCTTTCTGAGCTCTATCTTTTCTAGAAATATAAGGCATAAAAATCCTGACAAAGTCATTCATTTTTAATTAAACTAGTTCAGAACCAGGAAAAGGCAAGCGACCCTAAGCTAAGTAAAGGTTTGCAAAGGATGTTCTTGCCTCTCACCTGTATAGATTTAATGGTTAAGAATTTGAGCTCTAGAGTCAAGCTGTCTAGAGTTAGAATGCTATTTCTGCCACTTGCTACCAGTTTAACTTGGGGAAGATCACCTAACCTTTCTGTCTCACCTGTAAAATAGCCATAATAATAACAGACCTAAGTCAAAGATTGTTATGAAAAATAAATGCAATTTCATAGTATATAAAACATCTTAACACACAGCACTGATCCTGGCACATACTGTGTCCAATAATTATTTCTCTTTTTAGCTCAGATATTAGGATAGAAGAGATAGAACTTAATTTCAATAAATATCTGTTGTAAATGGAAATAAATGTCCATATACTTTATAAATACAGAAGTGCTATCTAAGCTATTCTTATCCTATGCAAAGTAAGTTTAACCAGTGAATCTATTCAATGTATTAATGAAAATAAAATAGACCTTCAAAATATGGCTTACTTCACAACGTGTTTTTATAAAGCCTTTCTCCAACAAACAGACCCACACATATTTCCTTTTTAAACAGCTAATATGCATATCAAAAGCAAATATACGTTATTTATCTGTCAATATCACTTTGGGGTGATTCATTACTCTGTTCATCTCCACTGCAAGCAGCATCAGTTTTAACAACACGGTCAATAAACTACCCTATGATATTCTACAGAATTCACAGATAAAAATATTAACTCTGTAACAGCTTTTTCTCTGATAGCCAATTTTTTAATTTTCATTACTATTTTATGCTGCTTCTTCACCTTCTTTGACCAAACCTGCTAATTAACAAAACTGCTTCTTATTGAGTTTCCTCTCTTTTTCCTTCCCCTTCCTCTGTGGTGGTAGAGTCACTAGTAAGTGTTAAAAAGCCAAAAGAAAGATAGCAACAGTAAACAGGAGAAACAACTAATCCAACAACTGAATAAATAGCCCTAAAATGACCAGAGAGGCCAAATTAAAACTTCAAAAGTTTTATAACAGGTGATTCTAAACAGTCATAAAAATGTCACCTCCATGGGTGGTTATCTTCTGGCCTGTAAACGGGATGAGAAATATCTTTGAAATTCATCTTATTCTTTAGATTGATTAAAATACAAAGCATATATAAAACTACCATTTCCATAACTAACTAACAAGATTTGTCACTAAAATAACTATTGAAATGCTGACATGATAGGATAAGAACAGTTTTTCAGAAAGACTACAAGGGTGGAGAATTTTTAAAAATAATTTCTCTGAGAAAATATTATTTTTATAATCCTATTATGCGTACATAAAGAGAAATGAATTCACAGTAAAGTCTCAAAGCTATAAAAGAAACGCACTTATTCTACCATGAAGCCTTCATTAATATTTCAGTGATGATGTTGCAATTTTCCATGAGCTCCGCTTCTCGGTACGTATCAAAATAATTCAAATTACGTTCGATTCTCATGTATCTGTCCTTGACCAAATTACAATTTTGATGTATCCAGCATTTAAAAACTCACACTCGGGAATGTGTAATTTTGTATTGTAACCACCCTGCTGAACCTCAGGATGTTTCTTTTTCACCACTCCCTCATGTAGCCCTTCCACTTACTGAAGAGTCTTCCTTCTACAGACTGATCGCCAGTGAATTTTCCCTTAAATATAACATCCCTTGCAACGCCAGAAATGTCTTCAACACCCACACCCTGGTGCTCTAGTCCCCGCCGGTGCTTAACAAGACGCCCATCTATTTGCACAGAGATCTAGACCCCCGCGGCTGGCAGCGCTGTGCTGAGGCTTTGTCTCCTGCCTCCGAAGGCCGGAGCTGCAGGTACCCGTGAAGACAGTCACGTTACAAACACAAGAAGCGCACCGCAACCCCGGAGAGGGGCAGCTCCGCTGGGCAAAGCCCGACAGGCGATCGCCCAAGGCGGCCAGACCTGAGGCAACTGTTCCTGGGGTGCGCGACCCGGAGGGGGCCCCCGGGACCCGGCGCCGCGCAGCCGCCCGTCACCTGCAAACGCCAGGGGGCCGAGGGCGCCAGGTTCTCCGGCCAGCGCCCGGCCTCGCGCGCCAGGCCGGCGGGGACCCTCGGGGACCCTCGGGGACCCTCCTCCTCTCCTCGGTGTCCAGAGCCCCCGGGGCCCCGTGGGGCGGCTCCTCAGGTCTCCGCAGCGCGGCGGCCGGGACCCCGGGTCCGGGCAGACCCTCTCAGCGAGCCCGCAGCCCGCCCTTCGCCGCGTCCGTCCTCACCTGACAGCCACCCGCACCGAGCTCTCGTCCGGGGCGCCCCACATGCCGGCGGCGAGCGACAGCCGGCTCCCTGGGCCTCTGCACCGCAGAACCGAGGCGCCGCTGCAGCCGCGGCGCTCGCGCTCAGGAGGCTGGAGCTGCAGGGGGCGGTCGGCTCACCTCCGCCGCACTCCAGCCATGTTGGGCGACTGAATGGAAAGGTGGCGGCGGCTCGGAGGCTGGCGGAGGCGGTGATTCACTGCTCGCGGGCGCCCGCCCCTTCTCCCCAGCTCGGCCCCCAGGACTGGGGCGGAGACGAGGCGCGCTGAATGGGGAGCTCGGCGGTGGCGGCGGAGCCAGCAGGCCGCCGGCGGCCTGCTGCTGGCCGGGTGAGTGCGCCCTGCCCCCTCCGGTGGGAACGCGGCCTGCGGGCGGCCGGGCTGAACCCTCCACGCCCGCCTGGACTCTCCCGCTGCCGGCCCGCACTGCGTCAGCGGCGGCCGGGCTGCCGGCCCCACCTATAGCGCTGCCCGGCCCGCGCCCCGCCCTGCCCTCGGTGGGCACCGCCAGGCGCTGCCTGCCGGGAGGCGCACGGGGGAGGGATGCCGGCCGCGGGTGCCCACGCCCCGGGGTGACGAGCCCGGCGCCCTGGCCGGCGGTGAGAACGCCGCGGCTAGCGCCCGCCCTGCTGCAGCCTGCGCCTTCTAAAAGCAAAGCTTGCAATCTGCCCGCTGCCGCTCTGCTTCGCCTTTGTTTCCACCCTCAGCTCTCTGCAGCCTGGACTCTGACCCTTATCCCCAGCCCCCTCTGAACGCCGTCCTTCCCAGGAGTCAGGCATTCAGACTAAACCCAGCTCCCTGGTTTGGCCACTGCCTCTGGGCAGCGGGGTTGTTCTGCAGTCCATCGCCTGTGGGATGTGGTAATGATTGACTCTTGAGACCCTTGAATGCCTTTCTGTGAAATCCTTTCTACCCTGGTCAATGAACTGCACCCTGGTACTGCCAGGAGTCCCCAGAACTGTGTATCCACCAAGACCTGCTGTGTAGGACATCCTTCTCAGCCGACTTTCTTTCCCTTCTGGCCTTCAAAAAGCACCTCCCAATCCCGTGATTATATCAACATTGACCCACTGTGATTTCTGCATGTGGCTGTTGTTCTTCCCCATGCCTTTAGATAGCTTTATGGAAACAGCCTTTATTAACTTTGCCACAGAGTATCTTTTGTGGGTTGCCCCATATATGTGTGTGTGTGTGTGTGTGTGTGTGTGTGTGTGTGTGGCTTCATATGAAACAGTATCATACATTAAATGGTTCCACCCAAATAAAGACACTGACCCAAGTACCAGCAATGACACAGGTAATCATCCATATCAGAGATATGGGTCGGGGCAGTGGCGCACACTGGGACATACAATAAGTGTTGAGTGATCTTAAGTGAAGGCCTGTGTGATATGTAATAACAGAAGCTTTAAATTTATTCCATCCCTTGACCTCAATACTCTTCTGAGTCCTAACAGACATATAAGTAGGAAGTCAAGCGGGCAGAGATGGTGAGTATCTTGTGCAGATCAAATTGGTGGCAAAGCTCTCCAATGGGCGCCCTCTGGAGAGCCTCCTTTCCTTCTGTGTTTTGTCTGTCAACAAATCAGAGCACGATTTTCTCCTTCCCTGGCAGTCCCCATTTGGGTGGATCTGGTCTGGCCACCTTGCTTCTTTGATTGATAAAAGCTACAAGGTAGGCAAGTAAAGCCAAACAAATACAGCAAGAAAACTGAAAACAAATGTATAATTTAAAACCTTTTCATTAAAAAAAAAATTCTCATTTAAAATAGCAATTGTACATTCATATCACAAACACAAGTGTCACCAGGAGCCAGACAAGTAATTTAAGTAAGTGGAGCAAGCAGAGTAAGAACTGTGCTAAAATAGAGAACATAGGCTTCTTACAAATGTAACCGTCCTTCTTGACTCTGGTCAACTGGAATGCAGACCCAATGCTGCCAAGCCTTTTGTTTGCTGATATGTTTGTTACTTCTCACGAGATAGAGAAAAGTAAGACTTTTATGTGAAAATTCCTTAGTTTTAAACATCAATAACTAACTCAGCACTATATTTGCATACTATGCAAATCAATCAAAATAGGTCTGGGGCCAACCTTAATTCCAGGCCATCAGTTTGGAAAAGTGAAAGTGAAAGTCACTATAGTCCATAGAATTCTCCAGGCCAGGATACTGTGGTGGGTAGCCTTTCGCTTCTCCAGGGGATCTCCTCAACCCAGGGATCAAACCCAGGTCTCCCACTTCGCAGGCAGATTCTTGACCAGTTAAGCCCAAGGGAAGCCCAAGAATACTGAAGGGGTAGCCTATCCCTTCTCCAGCAGATCTTCCCAACCCAGGAATCCAACCAGGGTCTCCTGCATTGCAGGCAGATTCTTTACCAACTGAGCTATCAGGGAAGCCCGCATCAGTTTGGAACTTGCAGCGAAAATATTAATACCAGTAATAGCTGTCTTTGGATACATGTTGCCTATGGATTCAGGAAGAGGTAACATAAAAATTCAAATTCCTGTTGTGATTGAGTCAGTATTTTTCTCCCAAATTTCAACATTTTTAAATCAACTATGTATTTTTTATTTGCTTCAGATTCCTTATGTCTGCTATAACCTCTTTCCTTTTGAATCTTCTAATTAATTATCTTAAGTTGAAGAAGATTCTAAGGAAAGAGCTTCTACCGTAAGAGTAAAAATTCCTTTCCCAATTATTCACTCAATAAATATTTAATAAGTGACTGCAATATGCACACGATGCTGGGCGCTAGTTATATGGAGAGAATTAAGACTGTCTAACAGTTTAGTTCAGAAAGACAAATTTGAAAAGCTGTAAGTGCAACAATAGAAATTATGAGAAAAGTATGATAAATTCCATCTGGAAGGATGAGGAGTTCTTCAGATATAGACCACTCAGAATGATCTCCCTGAGTCCACTATTGCATCCGCACTGCAAAAAAATGATCTCTTAAAGCATCAGTCATCTACGTTATTCCTCTGCCTGAAACATTCCAATAGCTAACTAACACAAATAGAATGAATTCTTCTAGATTCAAAGCTTTTCACACTCTGGCCTCTCCAAACTCTAAGTTTATCTTTTGCCACTCCAAATTTTAAAAACTACTTTTTGGTGAAATTAGCCTTTTTTCTTTTTCTTGAAAACAGTTTCTTTGCCTTAGGACATTTGCGCTAACTGATCCCTCTACCTGAAGTGTTTTTTCTCTGAATCTTCCCATAGTTGGCTTCTTTTGGTCTTTTAGATATCAGCTTAAATGCAGTCTCTTCAGAGGGACCTCTCCTGATAATTCAGCCTAAAGTAGTGCTCCCACAAGGCCAGCTCACATGATTTGCATGGTTCAGTGCAAAGTGAAAATGCAGTGTCTTATAAAAGTGATGTAATAATGTTATTAATGTTAGTAAAAAATAAAAGCTTTCTCCCTTCTTCTGAGTTTTC
Organism: Muntiacus reevesi; assembly: GCF_963930625.1. NCBI lineage: Eukaryota > Metazoa > Chordata > Mammalia > Artiodactyla > Cervidae > Muntiacus > Muntiacus reevesi. Next base: position 157,053,382 of record NC_089252.1, on the reverse strand, counting down.
CCACTCAACTTGCCATGGTTTTTCTTTTTTTTTTTTTTTTTAATTAGTATTTAATGTTATTCTTCATAAAGAAAAATTAAAAATTTTAATTATTGGCAAAATTTACTATTCATCTTTGTATTGTTTAATGCCAACTTTTAAATATGATTGAAAAGCACTTAACTCATTTGTGGAATTATAAATTATACAATTCCTCTAAGATGGTAGAGATCTTTTCTGTTTTATTCACTAATGTCTATGTAGCTCCTACAACAGTGTCTGACATATAGTTAGCTGAGTGACTATGTGACTTTGGGCAAGATGCTTCTTGTATGTATTTTCGGCCTTATGAAGTTGTTTTGTAGATTGAGAGCTTTGCTTATCACATGTTAATCACAGCACTAACATAGTAAGTGCACAATAAAGGTAGCTATGAAAAGAGCTACACATATATTTAATATACAATATAAATATATTTATAAATACAAATTGTTTTACAAAGCAGGTACTGATGCTTTAGCTGCACCCGCCTAAGGTGTATTTGGACGAAAGGTACCTTCGCTTTTCCCAGATGGCGCAGTGGTGATGAATCTGTCTGCCAATGTAGGAGATGCAGGAGACTATGGGTCGGGAAGATCCCCTGGAGGAGGGCGTGGCAACCCACTCCAGTATCCTGTAACTCACCAGGCTCCTCTGTCCATGGAATTCTCCAGGCAAGAATACTGGAGTGGCTAGCCATTCACCTCTCCAGAGGATCTTCCCGACCCAGGGATTGAACCCAGGTCTCCTACACTGCAGGCAGATTCTTTACCAGCTGAGCTGTTAAGGAAGCCCAGCACACCCTAAACAAACATCCAAGAGAAAACTACAACGTGCATGAGAACACTCATCACCAGTTTGTTCCTTCTAGACTATCTACTCTTTTTTTTTTTTTTTTTTTGGTTTCCACATTCTAATCAGTTATTAAAAGTTATTTGCTTCTTCCTTTTTGCTTCTAGCAGAAAGATTAAAAGAAATACCACTGATTACAAGTCTATGTGCAAACAGCTGGCTTTGGAAGAGCATGCCCAGACAAGTATCTCCTCAGAAATCTTTTTGAAAAAACCCTTTAGAAGACTAATCCTTAATACCATAATCAGAAATATCAATTTTCCTTCAGTGATTAGATTTTTTATACACTGTCCCTATTAATAACAATACTAAGCATGTATAGGGCTTTTCCACCATGCTAGTGCAATTGTGTTAAGTGACTGACATGCATTATTTCACTTGATTCAATGATTCTAGTAGATGGGTACAATGATCACTTTTTGCATATTACTCCTTTTGCATATGAGTAAACAGAAGCCTCCCCAAAAGCCTCTATTAAAATCTTGTCCATGTGTCAGGCCCAACTCAAAAATTACCTCCTTCTTCAGACTTTTCCTGATTTCACTCCTCCTCTGAACCAGATGTATATTATTTTTCTTCCTGCAGATCTCCTTTGTACTTCATATATGTCTTTGTTGTTGTTGTTATCATTACTTTTTAACTCCTCAACTAAATCATAAATTCCTAATGGGTGGAGTGTGTGGAAAATTCTAGAGTGCAGCCAATGCTTCCTTGTGTAAATCAGTGATTACCAGAAAGACATGGTACGCTTTCAGTACAGAACAAGTTTTCACTGCAGATCACCTGCTGCCCATGGGTAATGGTCCTCAGAGGGACTGTGTCCTGATCATAGTGTCTATTAAAAGTGGCATGCAAACTCTCAGGAAGGAAACCAGAGCCCCTGAGCCGAGAAAATGTAAGCCAGGTTCCATTGATTTTGGAAACAGACGACACTTTCCAATTCTAGTTCACCTCTTTCATTTTACAGATAAGGAAACAGTTGCTGAGAGAATTCATCACCACACCAGTTCCGCCTGTTTCCAACACAAACACATATTACACAGTAAATTGCTAGCAGAGCTAAATAAAAATCCAAGCATCTTAACTCTCTGTTCTGGACTCTTTGGTCTTCACTCTTGGCTTCATTATACATTTTATTTTGGAGACTTAGAAAATCTCAGCCTAAACTACAAGTGTTTGCATATGAAGAATATATTATTGGAAAGTGACACAAGGAGAGCTTAAATACTTATCATAGTAGTTTCTCTCATGATAAAAGCAGTTTAACATCTTGTAAATTTATTTTTAGTGACTCATAACATTACTAAAAAATCAAACTTTTACCTGTATACACTTTTTAAATTTATGTTTATTTTAAATATTGGTGAGAATTATTTCTGGGTGGAAAACAAAGGTTTGAGTGATTCTTTTTCTTTCTTTGTATCTTGCTTGAAAATTTAAAAATAACAAAAATCACTTTTCAGAAACAGTGAAATTTTTCTTCTAAGAGAAAAAAATGGCAGGTAGGTAAACTTCTCTTTAATAAGAATAAACAGATACAGGTTATATTTCATTGCTTACCCTTAAAATCAGAATTTGAAATCTAAAATTGCCTTTAAAGTCTTGGACCTGAATTCCAAATCTAAGAGAAATTCAAAGAATACAGACTCTTCTCTCCAGTCTCTCCAGGGCTTGGACTTTTGTTGAGTTTTCAGCATATGTGTATTGCATGCAACTTGATTACCCCAAAGTACTGGCCCAGTTAATTGCATTCAAATGCAAATTACAGCTATTAAGTCATGCTGGTCTTGAGCCAACATCTTGTGCCAAGCTAGTAAGAGGAGTGTGTTTTTTCTAACTGTGCAGGACAGAACTTGATAAGCCATTTGGATCATCATTCACTAAAACCTCATTCTTTGTGTGTGTGTGTATGTGTGTTTTTAATTTGGAAATACAGAACTCAATCACCGAAAGATAATTTTATTAGTTTTTTTAATTGTAAACATTTCATTATTTACTAGCCTATCCTTTTTTACTTATTCATCGATACCACCAACCCCATGTCTGCTGATTGAAATTACTGCCTTCATTTAATTTTTATTGGGGTACAGTTGCTTTGCATGTTGTGTTAGTTTCTGCCGTATAATGAAGTGAATCAGCTATATGTATTCATATACTCCCTCCCTCTTGGATCTCCCTCCACCACTCTCATCCCCTCCACCTAGGTCGCCACAGAGCACCAAGCTGAACTCCCTGCACGATACAGCAGCTTCCCACTAGCTCTGTTTTACACATGGCAGGCAGTACATCAATCCCAAATCTCCCAGTTCATCCCCTCCACCTTCCCCCTTGTCCACAGGTTTATTCTCTATGATTGCATCTCTCCTTCTTCCCTGCAAACAGGTTCTGTATCATTTTTCTAGATTCCACATACGTGCATTAATATATGATACTTGTTTTTCTCACTTACTTCATACCGTATGACAGACTATAGAACCATCCAATCTCTACAAATGACCCAGTTCTGTTCTTTTTATAGCTAAGTAATATTCCATTGTATATAGGTACCACGTCTTCTGTATCCATTCATCTGTCAGTGGACATTTAGATTTTTTCCACGCACTGGTTATTGTAAATAGTGCTGCAATGAACATTATGATGTGGTATGTCTTTTAAATTAGCATTTTCTCAGGGTATTTTCATGGGTCATATGGTAGTCCTATTTTTGTTTATTTATTTATTTTTAATTAATTAATCTATTTTCATTTTTTTAAGGAACCCTAATACTGTTCTCCATAATGGCTGTATCAATCTACATTCCCAACAATGCAGGAGGGTTCCCCTTTCTACACACCCTCTCCAGCATTTATTGTTGGTAGATTATTTTCTCTTTTCTAAACAGTTTCTTTTCTTGCTACCTCTACATGGGTATTTTTCAAATTCTCATGGTTCTGAATACCCTGAAACCAAATGATTAATGAAGTTCTGGGTTTTTGTCCTTAATCTATTTTTAAAAGACCTAAAGCAATTAAAAATATGAAGTTAAAGTTAATTATAATTTATAGCTATATGGTAAATATTTTATCAACTTTTGCAAAAAACATATGCTTAGATTTATCTCAATAAAAGTATCCATTTGGTAGAATCAGTGCTTTTTAAGGGAAAACACACAAGTTAAATGTCAAGAAACTTTTCCTAAATTAATATCAACTCTGTTTTTACTTCCTTGATTTGGTCAGTTATTTCACAGTAGACTCTGCCAAGAAAAGCCTCCCAGACAGGAGAAGCTGGTGACATTTGTATTTATTTTATGATCTCAAGCCACCTCTTCAATTTTTGCAGAAGTGCAAAAGGGAAAAATTATTTCTATTAGGAAAATTGTTGTTAAACTTTCTTTTTAGCCAAAAATAAGAATTTAAAGGACTTCTTTCTACTTCTGACATTGGCAACAGAGCTATGTACACAGTAAGATGTCAATGGACAGTAAATTAGCAGCAAGTTAATGGCAGCCCCTAAATACATTTGCTTATGCATACACCATAAAAAGGTGTGTTTCAATATCAAAGAGAAATAACATGGGTAGGATCTGGAAAGCAGAGGAGTTTAGACTGACGAAAGTAGAATATAAGACATTTAAATTTGTATGACAAGATTTAATATAATTATATACTTATTAATATAATTTATTGTCACCCTGCTTATTTAACTTATATGCAGAGTACAGCATGTGAAATGCCAGGCTGGACAAAGCACAAGTTGGAATCAAGATTGCTAGGAGAAATATCAATAACCTCAGATATGCAGATGACACCACCCTTATGGCAGAGAGCAAAGAGGAACTAAAGAACCTCTTGATGAAAGTGAAGAGAAGAGTGAAAAAGCTGGCTTAAAACTCAGCACCCAAAAAACTAAGATCATGGCATCTGGTCCCATCACTTCATGGCAAATAGAAGGAGAAACAATGGAAAGTAACAGGCTTTATTTTCTTGGGCTCCAAAATCACTGCAGATGGTGACTGCAGCCATAAAATTAACAGATGCTTGGTCTTTGAAAGAAAAGCTACGAGAAACCTAGACAGCATGTTAAAAAGCAGAGACATTACTTTGCTGACAAAGGTTCATCTATTCACAGCTGTGGTTTATCCAGTAGTCATGTATGGATGTGAGAGTCAGACTATAAAGAAAGCTGAGCACAGAAGAATTGATGCTTTTGAACTGTGGTGTTGGAAAAGACTCTTGAGAGTCCCTTGGACTGCAAGGAGACCAAACCAGTCAATCCTAAAGATCAGCCCTGAATATTCATTGGGAGGACTGATGCTGAAGCTGAAACTCCAGTAGTTTGGCCACCTGATGAGAAGAGCTGGCTCAGCAGAAAAGACCCTGATGTTGGGAAAGATTGAAAGGCAGGAGGAGAAGGAGATGACAGAGGAGGAGATGGTTGGATGGCATCACCAACTCAATGTACATGAGTTTGCGCAAGCTCAGAGAGTTGGTGATGGACAGGGAAGCCTGGTGTGCTGCAGTCCATGTGGTTGCAAAGAGTCAGACATGACTGAGCAACTGAACTGACTGCACTGATAAGACAGATGCAGTATTTTAAAATATGTCAAATAAAATTTTAAAAAGCATTATGAGTCTGATCCAAGTCTGGGAGATGAATTTGGGAGGCTCACTCAGGAACCATGTCGTACTAAATAAATTATGATATGGTAATGGCCTAAACTAGGCATCTTAATAAACTTTGGTGAAAATGCAGAAGTAGGACTTAGAATTGAAAGACATCCTTAGAGAAGAATTAATAGGAATTAGCAATATTGAGGGATAAAAGGGAATTTGATATTAAACATCAAGCATAAGCAAGAAAAAGACTGGATAAAGAGACCACCAAAAAGATGCATCAACTGGAGAGAACAAGGGAGATATGCCAATTTTCCAGTAGTCATGTACGGATGTGAGAGCTGGACAATAAAAAGGCTGAGCACCGAAGAACTGATGCTTTCAAACTATGGTGCTGGAGAAGATTCTTGACAGTCCCTTGGATACCAAGGAGATCAATCCAGTGAATCCTAAAGGAAATCCACCCCAAATATTCATTGAAAGGACTGATGCTGAAGTTGAAGCTCCAATACTTTGGCCACCTGATGCAAAGAGCCGACTCATTGGAAAAGACCCTGATGCTGGGAAAGATTGAAGGAAAGAGGAGAAGGGGATGCAGAGGATGAGATGGTTGGATGGCATCACTGACCTAATGGACATGAGTTTGAGCAAACTCTAGGAGACAGGGAAGGACAGGGAAACCTGGCATGCTGCAGTCCATGGGGTCACAGAGTCGAACACGACTGAGCGCCTGAACAAGAGAGTCCTTCAATCAAATACTGTGAATTTATAAAGTAGTTTGAAAATATCACTAAATGCAGGTGCCTATGAAAAATTAATAGTCTTAGAAAGAAATGGAAAATTTTATTTAAGCCAACCTCAGTATTATAACTCAGGAGACAGTCTCACAGAGAGCTCTAAGAATTGTTCAGAAGAGGTAAAGCAGAGACCAGTGTATATGCGATTTTTGTGAAGGGAATATGTGCAATCATGGAGTCACAAAGAGTCAGACATGACTGAGCGACTGAACTGAACTGAACTGAATGGGCAATCAAGCACATATCTTAGTAGAAGGTCACTGTTATTTGAAAGGAAAATTCATGTTAGTTATTGGTTTTAGTGCTTTTCTAAATAGTGGGAAGAGGCACGATCACAAATTTTCTCTGGAAAATATCTATCTGAGGGTCAGTTCTGTCATTTTTCACAGAGCACAGAGTGTCTCATCCTGATCTTCACTCTGAATTCCTTTCCAGATTTATTATAGGTCAGCAACTGCAGTGGCTAGTGACTGGATTCTTGTAGAACTGGATGGTGGGCAACATTCTTTATTTTACGTTCCCCTCCTTTTTTATCTTAATTTTGATCAAACTTTAGGAGACATCTCACGAGCAATTTGTCCCAAGGCACTAAGAATGCTCATTCTCAAATCAGGGAAGAATTTCGTTGATGGGACACTCAATGTTCTATTCCTGGACTAGGTCATGCTGTGTCCATGGGGTGGCCGGCCGGGCTCCTACCTTTATAAGATTGAGAAAGGAACATCACCTTCTAAGGAATTACATGGCTGGCACCAGAAGTAGAAAAATTGATCTTTATGGTTGAGAAGGTTTTTCTGCCATTGGCGAGGTCTGGTTAACACATAATACAGAATCACAATGCACATTAAAAGACAGGGAAAGGCCAAAGGACAAAGAAAATGTTTTATGTTTAAATTTTTCTCGTCTGGACTTAATATTTGAGCTTTTGTTTCATCCTAGGTAGCTGAGATAATAATTGCAGTGTTATTAATAATTGGGTGGAAGGAAGAGAGAGCTCATCTGGTAGAAGAAAGCAGAAAGAAAAAGTGAATAGTAGAAGATTCAGGATGAAGAAATATGACAAAAATAAAGGTAGAGACAATGTCAAATGATGGGTAGAATACAAGCATAAACGCAATGGAGATATAAAGGGAAAGAGAACAGAGGAACAATCAATGGATCTGTCAGATCCACACAGCTAGTTGTAAACATAGAGGGTAGCTTTAGAAGGACAGGGAAATGGAGAGCTAGGTGTCCAGGGAACTAAGGATTGTTGATAGTAAGGCAAGAGGGCAGTTATTCCCTTGAGGAGTTTGTAATGAAGATAAAAAAGAATTTGAACTAAATTTTATTTCTACTTATAAGTCATTAAATCAATTCAAAAAGTGTTTTAGTGCTTAAGTGACATCATATTTAAAACTACTTTCATTAACTTATCTCCATTTTAACCCTTATGTCTTTGGCCAAATTCTGCCCAATCTTGAAAGTGTTCTGAGGCTCTTCTTTATACCCTCATACTTAAATTAGATCAAAGAGACCCCTTTTATATATTCACATTGTACATGGGCATTATTAAAGTTATTAATTTTCTTTGAATTTATCTTTTTAACAGTGTTTCTTCCACTAGATTGTAAGCTCACTATATCTCCAAACAACACATATTTGATTCTTAGTAAATGCTCATAGATGATTAAAAGTCCTCCTTCATTGTTCTTGAATTCCAAATAGCAATTAATAGTTGACTGTGCTCTTTTATTCCTGAGATACTTGCCACTTAAACCAGTAATTCAGGTGACTGTATTTTGGACTTCTTTGCAGGCCTTCACTTCCCAATTTGTAAGGTTTGAAACTCACAAGTCTTGGTCCAGGGCCCTTTTCTCTTTCCTTTTTATACTTTATTCCACTGCTTAAATTCAATCTGTATGGTGATTACTACCCATTCATGCAACCATTTATTCAATAACTATGTTTTGATTATGTATAGTGTGTAAACCAGTTTTAAGAACTGGGAATATAACAGAAAACAAAATGCGCAAAAAGTTTTGCCTTCATGCAGCTTGCATTTTTAGGAGAAAGAAAGACAATAAGCAATATAAACACAATATAATACATGTTTAATGATGATTAATGCAATACAAAAAAAAAAAAAGGAATATACAGAATGCATGGGTGATGGTAATGTTTTGTATTTTAAGGAAAATAATCAGGCAGAATCTCAATAAGAGGATGACATTGAGTAAAGACCTGAAAAGAAGCGAAAGGATGAGACATGAGGAAACTAGAATAACATCCGTGGTAGAGGGAACGGTAAGTGCAAAGACCTGCGAGTGAAAACACATCTGATGTTTGTTTAAGGAGCAAAGTGGCCAATATGACTGGAGCCAGGAAGAAGAATGGGAAATGTGATCACGGAAGTGGAGGATGGTGATAGTACAAGGTAGAAAAGGCCAAAGTGTCATCAAATTGTCATGCAAGGTACATCTTGTAGGCCACTGAAATCAAGGAGTGGGATAGAATGCATTTGGATCACACTGAGCTAAGCGATGACATAACTCACTATGTTCTAATAGAGTCACTATGAACAGTGGGTTGAAAATAAACTGAGAGAGCTAGCAATAGAATGTGGGAGATGTTTAGGCAGCTATCGCTGTAATCTAAGCAGGAGATGATCTGACCAGTACCAGTAAAGGGAATGAAACCTGGTCAGATTCTGGAGATACAAACATACACGCACGCGCGTGCGCGCACACACACACACACACACACACACATGAATGTGTGTTTCATTGATAGTTTTTCATTTTAAAATAATTTTAGGCCTAAAAAGAGTTGCAAAAGTAGAACAAAGAGTTCCCTTATGTTCAGCTCCACTAGTACAATAACATATATAAATATCCCTGTAGATCAGGGGGAGAAGAAGGAGGAGAAGGGGACGACAGAGGATGAGATGGTTGGATGGCATCACTGACTCAATGGACATGAGTTTAAGTAAACTCTGGGAGTTGGTGATAGACAGAGAAGCCTGGCGTGCTGCAGTCCATGGGGTTGCAAAGAGTTGGACATGACTGAGCGACTGAACTGATAAATATCCCGTAATTATCAAACCAGAGTATCAACATTATTACATACTGGAAATACTCATTTTAAAATAAGTTAGGGAGAGCAAGGTGGCAGAGGAGTCGGTGGACATGGAGTACATCTTGCTCCATGGATACGTCAGGAATACACCTTCAGACACAGAAGTGCATACAGAACACCAGCTGAGAATGGACAGGAGTAACTGAAAAGTGGAAACAAATATATAGAACCACGCAAAACTCAGTAGGATGAAGGAACTAGGGGGGAAACAGGAGTATTAGTAGGACTGGGCCTGCCCTCAGTGGGTTGGGTAACAGAAGCAGGGGTCCGATCCTCACATTGGGGCAATTGTCTGAGTCAGAGGAGAAACATTTAAGCCTGGGAGTGAAACAGGTGATCTGTGTAAGCCTCAATGGAATGAGAATCAGACAGTCCTTGCTGCAGCCATATATACCCCAAACAGGGATGCAATCCTCTGGAAGTTGCAGCAGCGAGGAGCTGGAATTTAGGGATTGTAGAGCAATCCCAGGGCGAGGGCTGCTGTTGACTCCGGAGAGACAGATTGAGGGGATGTGAGGGAGGAGACAGTGGTGTGAAACGCCTGTGGAGGAAAGCCGGGGAGCCATGGACACAAGATAATACTGCTGAGTCACACGTAGGGGGTGTAATCATCACCATATCCTCTCTCTCCCCACACACCAGCATGGGCAGCTGAACAATAGAGAGGCTGGCCCGTCAACTCCTGATGCGCTGAACCACAGGGTAGGACACAACCAAGGATGCTCCTTTAAGTAACTGATGCGCGGAACTAGAGTAGGACCCCACCCAGGGTGCCCCATTAAGTGCCTGACGCGCCAGTCTACAGAGAAGGACCCCAGGCGGGGGCGGTGGGGGGCCTCTCTGTGCCTGACGCGCAAATCTACAGAGAAGGACCCGGGCAAGGGAACCTTCTAAGGGAGCTCCGCCTGAGTGGGCAGAGCTGCAAAGACTGGCCAAAGAGGCGTCTGATCGCCAGATACAAGAGGCTTGGGAAAAAGACTTAGATAGGGCCATAACGCCTGGGGCAGAGGCGGTCCGTGTCCCCGCACACTTTGCGCTGCCAGGGTCCCCACAAGCCAAGCAGCCACACCACCTTCATGCTCAACTCTCACTGGGGCAGAGCTGCCACAGGCAAAAAAAAAAAAAAAAAAAAAATCTTGTGTCTATATGTGCAGGGTTGCTTCCGTCATATTCAACTCTACAGGACCCTGTAGAGTGTGGCCTGCCAGGCTTCTCTGTCGGGGGGCTCTCCAGGCAAGAATACTGGAGTGTAGTGGCCAATACTGGTTGCCACACCCTTCTAGAGTGCTATATTTTCTGCTGCCCTAATCGCCAACCCCCCTGAGTACCTGGTGCTGCCAGAAGCCCTGTGACCCAAGCAACTTTACCACCTCCACACCTGGCTCTCACTGGGGCAAATCCAAGTCCTCCAGTGCAGCCTCAGGTGCAAATCCCACATGCAAAGGTGGAAATAAAACCACAATTGAAACCCAGGGGGAGTGTGGCTAAGGAAGAAGACCCAAAACCTTGCCACCAGATGTACAAGCTGCAGATTAAATCCACACGATCAACTAGGCAGATTCTGGGTCTATGGACTATATAAAAGGACATTAAGAGGTCCCACAAAAGAAAACACACTAGTTCTGATAGCTGTGGACATTGGAGGCAAGAACAGATAGGAGTAGGACCAGATTAGAATCTGTGCTGCCCCCACAGCAGGTCCAGAGATCCGCACAGTGTCGGAGGGCATCGTAGGGAGGTGAGGTGGACTGTGACTTTCAGTGAGGGAAAGCTCTCTGACAGCAGTGACTCAAGAAATATATTTATTATTCTTATGTTTTCTTCCCCCCCAACCCACGTTGTAGTTGTCGATTTTATTGGCACTATGAAATCTAATTAAGCTTTCGAGCTTTTTTTTTTCCCACTCACATTTTGTATTGTCATAAACCTCTACCTCTACACTGAGCTTTTGCAGTACTGTGGAGTTTTCCTTTTCTCTCTCTCTCTCTTTTTAATTTTAATTTTTTAAATCTATTATTATTTTTTCTACATTTATTCCTTTGTTTGCTTTTCCTACTATTCTTTTTTCCCCTTGCAACTAATCTTTAATGTATATAAATCTTCTTTATCTACCTCTATTTAACTTTGCATATCTATTCTTTCTTTTCTTTCTCTCCTCTCCTCTCCTCTCAACATATTTGTTAGTTTTATTTTCATTGCTTTATCCCCCAACTGGCACCTTGCTTTAATTTTGTTTTCTAGTTTGTGCTTTAGTTAGTTTTGTTCTTAACTGGTGGATGTAACTTTTGGTATCCTTTGTTAGCCAGGTCAATCTATTGTACTTTATTTTTGTTGGACTGCTTTGATTTTGCTTATGGGTGTTTATGTATATGTGTATATTTGGTCACACTTTTTATTGTTGTTATAAACCTCTGCCTGTATTTTGGGCTTTTGCAGTTCTGTGGAGTTTTCCCTTTCTTTTTCCTTTTTTCCTTTCTTCTTCCTTTTTTATTTCTTTTCTCTTTATATTTTTAATTTTTTAGCCTATTATGTTTTTTCTACATTTATTCCTTGGCTTACCTTTCCTTTTCTTTTTCCCTTGCAGCTAATCTTTAATGGTATATAAGTCTTCTTCATCTACCTCTGTTTAACTTTGCATATCTATTCTTGCTTTCTTTTCTTTCTTTCCTTTCCTCTCAACATATTTGCTAGTTTTGTTTTCATTGATTTATCCCCCAATTGGCACCTTACTTTAGTTTTGTTTTCCAGTTTGTGCTTTAGTTAGTTTTATTCTTAACTGGTAAATATAATTTTTTATTTCCTTTGTTCATCAGGTCAATCCACTGTACTTTTTGTTGGACTGTTTGACTTTGCTTATGGGTATATATGTATATGTATATATTCCATTATTTTAATTATTGTTTGCCTGATTTTGTAACTGCCATTTGTCTGGGGTTCATCTTTGGTTTCTCATTTTTGGGTACTTGTTTTAATCTCACTTAATGTCATAACAAACCACTTGTGGAATCTTCGTTCCTAACCAGAGATCAAGCCCTGAACCTTTGGAGTGGGAGCACTGACTCCAAGACCCTAGACTACCAGAGAACAAACCCTAGCTAGGGAGTATCAAATAGTGAGAACTCACACAAAGGAAATCACTTGATTACAAGACCCAGCATCACCCAACCACCAATATTACCCTGTGCAGGATGCCTCAACTGAACAACAAACAAAACAAAAATACAAACCCCATCATCAGCAGACAGGATTACCACCTCACTCAGCCTTGACCATCAGAAGAAAAACACACAAACAAACAAACAAACAAAAACTCAGCACAAATCTTGCACAAAAAGCTTGCACAAACCACTGGACCAACATTAGGAGGCCAGAAATTGAAAGCAAGTAAGAATTCAACCTTGAAGCCTGGGAAAAGAAGACCTCAAACACAGTAAGTTAAAAAAAATAATGAAAGGACCGAGAAATACTACACAAATGAAGGAACAAATTGGAAACACAGAAGTCCAAATAAATGAAGAGGATATACGCAAATTACCTGAGAAAGAATTCAGAATAATGATAGCAAAAATGATCTAAAGCCTTGAAAACAAAATGGAGAAAATGCAACAATCAATTGACAAAGACCTAGAAGAATTAAAGAATAAGCAAACAGAGACAAACAACACAATTACTGAAATTAAAAATACTCTGCTGCTGCTAAGTCACTTCAGTCGTGTCTGACTGACTCTATGTGACCCCATAGAAGGCAGTCCACCAGGATCTGCCGTCCCTGGGATTCTCCAGGCAAGAATAGTGGAGTGGGTTGCCATTTCCTTCTCCAATGCACGAAAGTGAAAAGTGAAAGTGAAGTCCCTCAGTTGTGTCTGACTCTTCGCGATCCCATGGACTGCAGCCCCCCAGGCTCCTCCGTCCATGGGATTTTCCAGGCAAGAGGACTGGAGTGGGGTACCACTGCCTTCTCCAAAAATACTCTGGAAGGAATCAATAGCACAATGTCTGAAGCAGAAGAACGAATCAGTGAGCTGGAAGATAAAATGGTGAAAATAACTTCTGAAGAGCAGAATAAAGTAAAAAGAATGAAAAGAACTGAGGGTAGTCCCAGAGACCTCTGGGACAATATCAAATGCACCAACATTCAAATTATAGGGGTCTCAGAAGAAGAAGAGAAAAAGAAAAGATATGAGAAAATTTTTGAAGAGATTATAGATGAAAATTTCCCCAACTTGGAAAAGAGAATAGTCAATCGAGTCCAAGAGGCACAAAGAGTCCCATACAGGATAAACCCAAGGAGAAACACTCCAAGACACATACTAATCAAACTAATAAAGCAAAGAAAGAATATTAAAAGCAGCAAGGGAAAAGCAACAAGTAGCATACAAGGGAAACCCCATACATTTAACAGCTGATCTTTCAGCGGAAACTGCAGACCAGAAGGGAAAGGCAGAATATATTTAAAGTTCTGAAAGGGGAAAATCTACAACCAAGATTATTGTACCCAACAAGGATATTATTCAATATTGATGGTGAAATAAAAAGCTTTTCAGACAAGCAAAAGTAAACAGAATTCAGTACCACCAGACCAGCTCAAGAAATACAAGAGAAGCAAAAAGATCTACAAAATCAACCCCAAGCAATTCATTCCACACATCAGTGTCGAAACACCAGAACAGCTGTCAAATTATCTTCAAATTAATTTATGTCATTAAGATTTTGGAAATATTTGAGTGTTTAGTTAAAAAAAATTAACATAGCAAATCAAAACATTAATAGTGTAATGTGCTATATACACATGCATTTTTCTAAAAGAATACTTCCCCAAATAATCGTTTTTTACTATTTCTATGAACCTGATAAAGATTCCACAAAATATTGTGGTTTCCAAATTAGGATCAAAGAACAATCTGGGGGATTTTCCTCATTGTCCAGTTAAGAATCTGCTTTGCAATACAGGAGACGAGGGTTCTATCCCTGGTCAGGGAACTAAGATCCCACATGCTTCGGAGCAACTAAGCCTGCATGCCACAACTAGAGAGAGTCTGTGCACCAGAACAGAAGAGTCAAATGATGCCACAAAGATTCCTCATTCTGCAAGTAAACCCTGATGCAGGCATATAAATAAATCAATCAGCTAAAATTATGCATAAATAAACTAAGATCAAAGAATAGTTTTATATGTATGCTTCTAAGACACATTATTTGTTATCTCCATACCTGAGATTTCCCTGCCATTTTTAGAGTTCTCTATCCTCTTAACAATTTAAGCCTCCTATTCAAACTTCCACCCTGATCACATCCATATTACTTGTTCTCTATCAAATCTTTATCCTCTTGATATATTCTGTTCCTTATCATTTAACTGAAAACTCTACTTGGGGCTTCCCTGGTTCCTCAAACAGTAAAGAATCTGCTTGCAATTCAGGAAACCCAAGTTCAATCCCGGAGTTGGGAAGAGACCCTGGAGAAGGGAACGGATACCCACTCCAGTATTCTTCCACTTGACTGTAATTTCCAGCAAAGCATATGTCTTATTCACTCCTTTGCATCCAATATCTACCATGGTGCAATAGCACGAGGTAGATGTTCAAGAAATATTTACTCAATAAAAGGATAAATGAACACCACTTTCTTCAAGCCCAAACATTAACTAACACAAATTTTAGTTAAGGAAAAGCTGCTATTTGTGGAGCACAGGTATACCAATTAAGTTGTAGCGCACGTCCAGGATATACAGATGTGCCCAAGGTTTTTATTTTGATCCTGCTATTTTTTAATTTGAAAGACAGCTCAAGATAGCATACAAAAAAAGATGTGGGAAGTTTTATTATGGCAGATATCTCTCATATTCTGAGCTGAGAGTTTGGACTCAGAAGCAAATGCTAAATATAAATAAAATGTTATGAGTTTTCATAGCAAAAAAGGCACTCACATGTGTACCACCGTGCATTAGTAATTTTTGTTGCTTCTCATATTTTCTTATACCCCTCATTAATACATATTTGATGCTTTTATTTGGTAACACATAATAACCTTATCTGATTATTTAAAATAATTTAAATTTCTTAGTTAATCTAAATACCAAATTATTTTGTTTGGTTTTTTCCTCGTGGGTGGAAAGCTTTTAAAATGTCTTGTTTCTCCAAGTCCAGGCTCTGAACTTCCCATGTGAAACTCCAAGCCTAAGGTGAGGCTGAGGCCAGGACAGAAGTACCAAGACCATGTGCATGAAGTCCTTGCTGCCATCACCAGAGTTGTGGTATCCAGCGTGCATCAGATGCTGAAGGACATAGGCTTTGAGAGAAGAATCCAGTTGATAACTTTGAATGACAATGACTATAAGGCTCCTTGTCATCTCAGCCATAATTGGCACTATTCTACGTATCATTTTTTCTAGAAAGGGTAGGCAAGTGGTACGCCCTAATACACTGGGCTGCTCCTGCCTGCATTGGGCCAACCACTGAACACACTGAAGTGGCACAGCTTCTGCCTTATTGTGGGCTAACCTCAGAGTGGCCAGACACTACTTAGCGACTAAACAACAAACCTCAGAGTGGCAGATGATGACACCATCTATGGTCAGCCCAGCCCTGAAGGTCATTTAGGATGAAAATATGACCTAATGCCCAGGAATCGTGACTGTTACAGAATGAATATTGTGTCCCCCTCCAGTTTATATACCAAAGTCCTAGACCCCATTGTGTCAGTATTCAGAGATGGGGCTTTAGGAGATGCTAGGGTTTACATGAGCTCACAGAGTGGGGATCCCCGTGATGAGGTTCAGCTCAGTCACTTCAGTTGCTCAGTCGTGTCCGACTCTGCGACCCCATGAACCACAGCACGCCAGGCCTCCCTGTCCATCACCAACTCCCGGAGTCTACCCAAATTGTCCATTGAGCAGGTGATGCCATCCAACCATTTCATCCTGTCATCCCCTTCTTCTCCTGCCCTCAATCTTTGCCAGTATCAGGGTCTTTTCAAATGAGTCAGCTATTTGCATCAGGTGGCCAAAATATTGTAGCTAGTGACTTTTAGAAAGAGGCACCAGAAAGTGACCTCTTTTCCAGTGTGCACAAAGAAGAGATCCTATAAGCAAGCAGCAAGAAGGCAGCCATAGACAGCCAGAAAGGGTTCTCACCAGGCACATAACTCAGCCAGCACATTGATTTTGGACTTTGCAGCCTTCAGAAATGTGAGAAATAAATTGCTGTTGCTTCAGTCTCTCTGTCCATGGAATTTTGTTATGGCAGCTAAGCCACTTTCATAGGAAAGTGACCTGCTTACCTACTGGATTACCACTCTTCCATCTCACACTGCCTCTCAATGGTACTTATCTGAATGTCCATGTACTGCCCCATGGTAGCTTCCATATGCGGGGCAGAAAACTAAGATTGAGAAAGAATTAATCAGATTATCTAGTTAATTTTTAAGAGGCCACAGTATAGGTAAGAGGCAAATTTGAGGGGATGTGAAGTGCAAGTGCTCAAACATGGACAGATGACCAAATTCCAGATTATTCATGTGAAGATTCCTATTCCTATGGGAAGAAAAAGGGAGACCCATTTTCTCATTCTATACAGAAAATTAAACTTCTAGGGTATTAAATATTCACATATAAAAACCAAAAGTATATAGATATTAGATGAAAAGTAAAACATGTGACATAAAAGCCATAAAGAAAAATCTTGACAAACTTGAGTACATAAAAATTTTAAACTAGAACGGAAAGACAACTTGAACAAATTCAAAAGATAAATAAAAACTAAGGGAAAATGCTGCTCTATATTACAAGGATTCATATCCAGGTTGTTATGAAACTCCTATAAATCATTATAAAAACACCCAGAAAATTTATAAAGTGATCAAAGGATATGAACTGACCCATCAGAGGAGATAATACCAAAAAACAAGTAAAAAAACAAAACAACAGCAACAAAAAAACACACAGTCAAGAAGATACCCTTACTAATAATTAGGAAAATACAAAGTAAAACAGTAAGTCAATAGCATTTTTTATCCTTCAGTTTGTTGCTAATAATGATATTCTGGTGGAATATCCAGTACCAGCAAAGGTTTGGTGCTCTTACGGACTTCTTACAATGTACCAAACTCTCTTTCTAGTATTTTACTAGGAAGTATTTTATATATCAACACATTTAATTCTCATAAAAACCCTGTAGGTAAGTGTCGTATTATCATTTTCACTTTAGAGTTGAACTGAGGGACATGTTGTCTTCTTCAGTTGCTAAGTTGTATCTGACTCTTTGTGACCTCATGGACTGTAACATGCCAGGCTCCTATGTCCTCCCAGAGTTTGCTCAAATTCAAGTCCGTTGAGTCAGTGATGCTATCTACCTAATAGAACATGTTTTAGTGACATATACCGAGATCTCACAGTTTGTAAGTACCTCTCTATTCAACACTTTTAACCATTAGACTAGACTGCCTTTAAGTTAGTAGTGATTTCTCTGGATGGCAGTTTGGCTGTAATGAAAATTTTTAAACGGACAAACTGTTGAGCCTTGAGTAGTCTGAGGTCTGGAATTAAACTAAATTCCAACTTAAATTAAATTCCTACTTAGCTTGGAATCTGAACCCCACTAATTACTAAACAAGTCAGTTTACATATCTGAGTCCCAGAATTTTTATCTTAAAATGGTTATATAACTTTCCCTATGTAAGTGTGTTGTGAGAATTAAAGTATATAATGTATATTAAAGCATTTTTCAAACTGAAAGCATAAGATGTTCTCATCATTTTACCAATTTTTTGTTCTTTAGGGAAGCATCTCTTCTTGGTGTTTGAGTGTCTGAGTTTGCTGAATAAAAATGGTTTCATGGAAAGCTAGTAGTTTTTCCCTATTTGATGATTCCTGTAGTTTCTTTTTTAATTAAAAAAGTTTTTTGGACTTGGTCATAACTATTTATTCAAAACTAAATACTAACATGAGCATTCACTTGAGACAAGACGTGGCAAACAGACAAAAAGGACTCATAATGATCTCCCTTCAGAATTTGTCTTTTCCTTAGGATTACTGAACATGCACCTTTGTGAACGAACATTTACAAAATAGTACAGCAACACGTAACAGAGTTAACATTAAAATAAGACAAAATTATAGTAAAGTTCTTGAAAGCAAAAGATTATTTGGTGTCAGACAAGGCCTAATTCATATCTGGTTTTCTTATTTTCTTAAAATAGAAATCACATCACCTACAAGGAAGGGTTATCTTGAAGATTATTTAACATAAGTAAAATGCTTATTATACACAGTCCCTGGCATAAAGTAAGTGTCTATGCTATTAATTCTAGTTTCAAAGAGTAGTCAGAAATAAAAGTAGAAGCATGAGCAGTCTTGAAAAATCAAATAGGGATTCAGTAAAATGTACTTTCAAAAAAGGTGTTCTAGAAGAAATGTGCTTAAAATATGCTTTAAGAAAGAAAAGTGGAAATGATATTCTTCAAAATACTTCTCTCATTTAGAATGAATCTGAACAAATGAATCTGAGAATGTGATGACAGTACCAGCAGCCAAAATTTAATTGTGAGAATTGGAATTTTGGTGAATAATATAGAAAATAAAGTTATATTGCTCCACCTATTCATTTTACATTTAGATTCCAGTGCATAAGCTGTTAGAAAATTTCTTACACTTTAGACTTCTGGTTTAAGATGGCAGAGGAGAAGGACATGTGCTCATATCCTCCTGTGAGAACACCAAAATTGCAACTACCTGTTCAACAATCAACAGGAGAACATTAGAATCCACCACAAAAAAAGACACCCCATATCCAAAGACAAAGAAGAGGCTGCAGTGAGATGGTAGGAGGGGTGCAGTCACAATAAAATCAAATCACATACCCACCAGGTGGTGACCCACAAACTGGAGAGCAATAGTACCAAAGAAGTTCTCCCACGGTTGTGATGCTTCTGAAACTCACATCAAGCTTCCCAGCCTGGGGATTTGGTGAACGGACTGGAAATCCCCAGGGAATTTATCCTTGAAGGCCAGCAGGATTTGATTATAGGACTGGAATAGGCAGAGACTCTGGTCTTGGAGGACACAAACAAAATCTTGCTCACACCAAAACCCAGAGGAAAGGAGCAGTGACCCCATAGGAGAATGAATCAAAATAAACCTAGTTGTGTGGGAGGGTCTCCTGTGGAAGCGTCTGTCAGCAGGGGGTCACCCAGCAACAAAGCGACCAGCAGTGGCAGTCCTGGAAGGACTCCCTTTGTGCTAGCCCTCCTGGAGGCCACCGTTAACCCTACCACAGAGCCTGTAGCCCCCAAGGCTGGGTCACCTCCGGCCAAACAACCCACCCATCAGCAGATGATTGGATTAAAGCTTTACTGTGAGCAAGGCCCTGCACACCCGAGCAGGACCCAGTTTTTCCCAATGCCAGTCCCTCCCTTCAGGAAGCTTACACAAGCCCCTTAGCCTCATCCATCAGAGGGCATACAGAGAAGCAAGAAGAACCACACCACTCCCACAGTGGTTAGAACAAAAGCCACATCGCAGAAAGTTAAACAGGATGAAAAAGCAGAGAGTTATGTCCCAGATGAAGGGACAAGACCAAACGCCAGAAAAACAACTAAATGAAGTGGAGAGAGGCGGCCTTTCAGAAAAGCAGTTCAGAATAATGATAGTGAAGATGATCCAGGAGGTCGGAAAAACAATGAAGAAAATGCAAGAGGTGTTTACCAAAGACCTAGAAGAACTAAAGAACAAGTGAACACAGATAAATAACATACAAGAAGGAATCATTAGAAGAATAACTGAGGCAGAAGAATGGATAAATGATCTGGAGGATAGAATGTGGAAATTACTGCTGTAGAACAAAAATAGAAAAAAGAATGAAAAAAAAAGAAGCCAAAGATACTTCTGGGACACCATTAAATGCACCAAGATTTGCATTATAGGGGGTCCCAGAAGTAGAAGAGAGAGAAGGGACCTGAGAAATTATTTGAAGAAATAACAGTTGAAAACTTTCCTAACATGGGAAAGGAAATAGTCAGTCAAGTCCAGGAAACACAGAGTCCCAGACAGATAAACCCAAGGAGGAACACATAGTAATCAAATTGACAAAAATTAAAGACAAAGATAAAATATTAAAAGCAACAAGGGAAGATGACAAATAACATACAAAGGAACTTCTGCAAGGTTATAAGCTGAAGAGAATGGCACAATATATTTAAAGTGATGAAAGGGAAAAACCTACAACCAAGGAGATATTTTTTGATAGAGAAATCAAAAGCTTTCCCAACAAGCAAAAGTTAAGAGAACTCAGCACCACCAAACCAGCTTTACCACACATGCTAAAGGAACTTCATTAGGCAGGAAAAGACCTACAGAAAATAAACCCAAAACAGTTAAGAAAATGGTAATAGGATCATACATATGGATAACTGCCTTAAATATAAACGGATTAAATGCACCAACCAAAAGACATAGACTGGCTAGGCAAATGAAAACATGCGCATGTATGCACTTCCACTTACCACATCACTCTGCTTGGACCCCTCCCCCCCAAACTGTATGTAATTATTTTGTATTTTTAGGTTAATCATGCTCCCATTATGGCTTGCAATTATAATTATCTTTTATTTTTTGTCTGACTATTGATTGTGAAAACTGGAAAACATCTTTTACTATTGTGATTATTCACTTAATACAATTGTATTAATAACTGTTATTCACTTAATACAATTGTATATGATTGGTCAACAGAAAAACAATAGAATTCTATATCACCATAACTATGCTTTAATAGGAAAGCCTGTAATCACTTTTTAAAATCCAAATGCATAGCAAAATTATCTTGTAATTTTCTGAAAAATACAAAAGTCTAGGTATTGTTTTCTTTCTCCAAAGTTCCAGATATGTTTCTAATAAGCAGCCATTTTTAAAAACCACTGAGTTATATGATGATCTTTTACTTTTATCTGGCTTATTTCACTTTTTCTATTTTATATTCATTGCTTCCATTTCATTTACTTTATATTCTCCAATTTCTCCATCTTCTCTTTTTTTGATGTTCTTTCTCAAGCCTTTATCAAGTGTAGTAGAAAAGTTTTTGTATACATATATGTAAATACTAGGTATAATATGTATATATATTAGAAAACTTATGAATTTTTCCCTAAAATTTTTATGACAGCTTGATTTCACTACTTTGACTTAGTGTGAATAGAATGCTAGATTTCTAATTAAAAAATAGATATACAAAATTTGTCACACTTTATGAAAAAGGATAGTAACCTCTCTGATTAAAATATATATATATATATATCACGTTTTACAGAAAAAAAGACAACAGTGACACCTTTCATTATTGAACTGAAGTTGTTGTTGTTCAGTCCCTAAGCTGAGTTCGAGTGTGACCACATGAACTACTGCACCCCAGGTGTCCCTGTCTATCATTTATTTGTATCTAAAAGTGAAGAACCGAGCAAAACTTCAGATGAAACTTGAATTCTAAGTTTCATTTTGGTTTTTTTTTAATTAACTGATGTTATTTATTTAACATTTTTAGATTTATAGGGAAATAGAGTGGAAAGTACAGAGTTCCCACATACCTCCTCTATCCTCCCCAGATTCCTGTATTAATAACATTTTGCATTAGTGGAGTACATTTGCTAAAATCAATAAGCCAGTATTGATACATTGTTATTAAGTCCAGAGTTTATACAATGTTAAGATTCTTTCTCTGTATTGTACATTCTATGCATTTTGATAGATGTATAATGATGTGTGTCTCCATTATAATGTCATACAGAGTACTCTATCTGCCCCCAAAATCTCTTGTGCTCCACATACTCCTATTTCCCCTTAATAAACCCATAGGAATGACTAGTTTTCACAACTGCCTTCATAGTTTTGCCTCTTCCATAAAGTTGCCTTTTTTTTTTTTTTAACAAAATATTTATGTCACACCTTGGCTGAGAAACCTAAAATTAGCTACAATAAACACTGAACTACTGGGAAATTAGTTTATGAATAACAAAGGTAGATGTCACTTAACATCAATAGCATCACAAAGGAAAAGGATATATAGTTGAATGAACATGTGCCATGTGTGCTTAGACACTCAGTCATGTCCAACTCTTTACAACCACATGGGCGGTAGCCCACCAGGCTCCTTTGTCCAAAGGGATTCTCCAGGCAAGAATACTGAAGTAGGTTCTCCAGGGGATCTTCCAAACCCAGGGATCAAACCCAGGTCTCCCTCATTGCAGGCTGATTCTTTCTAATCTGAGCCACCAGGGAAGCCCTGAATGAACATGGATTTGGATAACTGAAATCAGTTATGTGCAGAATACAAAGCAAATATTGATATCTGTGTGGTACATATATGAGAGAGAAGGACTTGATGATTTTATTTTCTTATGGAAAACCTATACCATTGGTGGAGAGATTTTTCTTTTGTTGTGGAAAGTGCCATTCAACATATTTATGATACAGGAAGTTTGCTAATGAAATAGAATTTTAGTGCAGAACAGATTTTTTTTTTCTAATTTAGAATCTCAGACACACAATTTTTTCCACTTTCAGTGGCTTGGTTGACTCCCTTCAATTTTTTATGTGCATGTCTATTTCTCCTACTAAATTACAGGTTGTCCTTGAAGGGTTTATTTTTCTTTACATTTGCCAGTGCTTAATATGCTGGTGAATAGACAACAGATGTCTGCTAAGTAAACTTTTATGAGTAAAATATGTACTGAAAATCTCCTTTGGCTCCTTTATTTCTCATATATTCTGAATAAAACTGATCCACTTCTTTGTTAACACTAATTTTGAAAAGCCAAGACTTTCACAAGATATTTGAAATAATAGATTTGGAATACATTTTCATGGTAAAAAAAAAAAAAAGGAAAAATATAAAACAATATAAAGGGCAATAACTCCTTCCTCATCATCTCATGATTTCCATTTCCCAGATTAGCTGATTTATGCTTAGTCTTTCAGAAACTTGCTATGCATATATGCTTATATTAATACGTAAGTACATATATATTTAACAAGAAGTTAAATAAGATCTCGTTTCGACTAAGGTGATAAAGCTGATAATCATAGGTGAAAAGTGTAAAGACCCCTTTGATCCAAAGAGATGTGCTATGCAGATTATGCTAAGATAGTTCTACAGCCATCTCCCATTTCCAACTATATGATAAAGCTAGAGAAATTGAGTCTTTAAGATCATTATTGCTGTGTATACTTTTCCCTCATAACAATCCAAATAAGAGCATCAAGAAATGTATTTCTTCAGAATAAGAATGTCTGCTAGGAAGGGGACCTACATGTTATCGAGTCTCTTTTCCTTTTCCTTCCCAGTCTGCTTTGACTAGCTGCTTACTGAGCTGCAAAAACTTGCTGAACAAGTATCACAGGACAGAAGTGGAAATTGGTGACAGAATAAAGGAGAAGTTGATTGATATTCACTGGGGTTGATGTAGACCGAGGCAAGTACTTAACTATTACCTAGAACAATCCAATGAATAGGATTTCTGCTTCTAACTGTGTGATATACTCGAGATTCAGTGAAAACTTTGTGAAACAATACATCAAACATTCTGGATAAAAACAGATAGATACAATACCAAAGACATAATGCAGAAAGTAAATTATTGAGAAGCTGGAATTCATTAAAATTAAAAAACTTCTGTTCTGCAAAAGACACTATAAAAAGGATAAGATAAGCCACAGACCTGGAGAAACTATTTGCAAAAGATACATCTGATAAAAACAGTTATCCAAAATATACAAAAGACACTTACAACTCAACAATAAGAAAAACAAATTAAAAAATAGGCCAAGATCTTTGGCAGACACATCACCGAAGAAAATATACAGGTGGCAAATAAACATCAGAAAAAATGCTTCACATCAATATTATCAGAAAAATACAAATTAAAACAACAGTAAGATATCACTACATACTTCTTAGAATGCCAAGATCCAGAACACTGGCAACACCAAATGCTAAGAGAATGTGGAGCACCAGGAATTCTTGTACATTGCTAGTAGGAATGCAAAATGGAACAGACACTTTGGAAGACAGTCTGAGGTTTTGTTTTGTTACAAAACTAAATATACTCTAACTATGCAATCCAGCAGTTTTGCTCCTGGTTATTTAACTAAAGGAATTGAAAACTTATATGCACACAAATATTTGCACACAGGTGTTTATAGCAGCTTTATTCATAATTGCCAAAACTTGGAAACAACCAGGATGTTTTTCAGTAGATATATGCATAATTAACTATGGTATAACCAGATGATGGAATATTATTCAGTGCAAAAAGAGTGAGTCATGAAAAGACAAGTAGGAGATTTAAAAGCATATAACTAAAGAAAAGAAGTCAATTTGAAAAGGCTACATACTCTATGATTCCAACTATGTGACTTTCTGGAGATGGCAAAAGTATGGAGATGATGAAAAGATCAGTGGTTGCCAGGGATTAAGTGTACGTGTGGTGAGGGAATGAAAGATGGAGAAGAAGGAACATAGAGAATATTTAGGGCAATGAAGATATCCTGTATAACATGGTAAATATATGTCACCACACTTTTTGCATGTTATGCATTATATATTTTACTTTATACATTTGTTCAAACCCATAGAATGTATACAACCAAGAGTGAGCCCTAATGTAAATCATGGGCCTTAGGAGATTATGATGTATAAGTTCATCAGCTGTAACAAATGCAGCATTCTGGTTGGGGAGACCATTCATATATGGAGGCAGGGAGCATATGAGAAATCTCTGTACTTTCCTCTTAATTTATTTGTGAATATAAAATTCCTCTAAAAATAGTATTTTTTAATAAAATATATATAAAATAAAAAATTTAAATGCATGATTGAGCTGAGTCCAGAAACACCAAAGAGGTATAAATCTACAGCAGTAAAAAAGAATTGGAGATAGCATTTGACCTGGGACTATCTGCTTAACTGATTCTGAAACTAAATTTCCAGTATTTTGGTTACCTGATGCGAAGAGCCGCCTCATTCCAAAAGATCCTGATGCTGGGAAAGATTGAAGGCAGGAGGAGAAGGGGACGACAGAGGATGAGATGGTTGGATGGCATCACTGACTCGATGGACATGAGTTTGAGCAAGTGCTGGGAGTTGGTGATGAACAGGGAAGCCTGGTGTGCTGCAGTCAGTAGGGTTGCAAAGAGTTGAACAAAACTGTGTGAACTGATCTGCTTATCAATGTGGATCAAATCTGAGTTTTATTAATAATAAGTCACGTGGATCAGGAACAAGAGACAAAGTCTAAAATAGGAGTATGTATAGCAAGATATCAGATAGAAGAAAACTCTCAATAAACCAAGATCTACAAAGAGTAATAACCTCACTGAGTAAATGGGAAAACTACCACACAACATGAGCTTGTGACCATATGATCATGTTTTGCTTCTGGATCTAGATAAAAGAGAAAAAAAATACACCTACCCTGAAATTTCCTAATTGTAAGCCAGAGATCTACCTGTATGGCCCATAAAACTCCAAATCAACAATTTATAAAATCAGATATGTAAGGATTGCAGTACAGAAATTATGAGAAATAGAATAGAAAATAGCTACCTTCATACTTCAACAACTAGGGTATACTTTAAGAAATAGTAAATGGAAGTGAAAATAAGAGATCAGGGAAAAAGCAAGAAACTGGCTAATCAGATTTGAAAATGAGCCAAATAGAAGCTCTAGAAATGTAAATATTAATAATTTAAATTGAAAACTCAATAAATAAATCAAATAGTAAATTATACCTACCTGAATAAAAAAGGGTGGGCCTGGAAATTAAATCTAAAAAAGAACACAAATGTAGCATAGAAAGACAAAAAATGAAACAAAGTTAAAGAGATCTTAAAAATATATGAAGGATACAGTGAAAAGACCTTTTATATGTTTCATTCTAAGGTCCAGAATGATTAAAGAGAATGAGAAAGTTATGGATTGACTTTTACTTATCTTGCTTATAACCTTTCAGCTTCCTGAATCTCATAATGTATGACTGTCAATAATTCATGAAACTTATGTTTTTCATCTTTTAAAATATTGTTTATGTTGATAGTGGTCTTCCCTGGTGGCTCAGTTCATAAAGAATCCTCCTGCAATGAAGGAGACCTGGGTTTGATCCTTGGGTTGGGAAGATTCCTTGGAGAAGGGGACAGCTACCCACTCCAGTATTTTTGTCTGGAGAATCCCATGGACAGAAGAGCCTGGCAGTCCATGGGGTCACAAAGAGTCGGACATGACTGAACAACTTTCAGTATGATGATGGTAAATATTTTCAGTTTTTATTTGCTTAAAATGTTTTTCTGTTTTTCCTTCCTTTTAAAAGAGTGTTTAACTGAGTTAGAGAATTTTTAATTTGCTGGTTATTTCTTCTCAACATTTTAAGAATGTCATTTTAATATTTTTTTCATAACTAGTATTGCTCTTGGGGCAGCTGTCAATCTAATGGTTTATACCTTTGCAGGTGTGCTAAATTTTCTTTCCTTTATATTTTAAAGATATTTGAAATACAACTTTATTTTTATTCTAAATGAAAAGGAATGGGAATAGCAGTAACAAACAAGACTCCACCACTCAATACTGTGATGTGACTGTAGCAAGGGGGAAACAACTGTTCCAAAGTAGCTCAATATGCAGGTCTAAAAAATGAAGGTATTTTAGCTGCCACATTCACTCTGAAGCCCATTCATCTCCTTCTGCATACCAAAAATAAAGCACATGTTCTATTTAGCTATACAATAATGTGGCAAATGCTGGACTGCCCATAAAACTAAACTTCTGACCACCGGCTCCAGTTTCACTTTCCCACAAGTCATCATCTTCATCATGCTCAAGTGCTGCCAAGACTGGGGCCATGACCATCTCTGGTGGGGCAAGAGCATGCATGGAGATGAACTTCAAGTTAGTGTCTCTGATCAGTTTTCTAGCACGCCAGAGGAAGGGCTTTTCGAAGTCATGTTACTTTTGGCAGAAATGTCATAGTACTGAAAATTCTTTCAGTGGAAGACAATTGACTTTGCTTTTATCTTTCCATCCTTAATATCCACTTTGCTTCCAAAGAACACAATGAGGATGTTTGCACATAGTCTTATCACATCACTATGCCAATTAGGCACATTCTTGCAAGTAACTCTCAGTGTTACATCAAACATTATAATGGAATACTGATCTTGGATATAATAGCCATCTCTCAGTTCACCAAATTTCTCCTGGCCAGTTGTAACCCATATATTGAAGTTAATAGGTCCTCTGTTGGAATGGAACACAAGGAGATGAACTTCAGTACCCCAGGTAGCTGTTGCATACACTTTCTCAAATTCACCAGTCTGATGCTGTTTCATGAATGTAGTTCTTCCAGTACCACCATCACCAATCAATACAAGCTTGAGCTGAACTTGGGGTTCTCCTTGGGCAGCTGTTGTGATGTTACGTCCATACTCACCTCTCTTTCCTGTACTTTTAATATCATCTGTTTGGTATTCTACAGAAACTCAGTAAAGAAATTTGAGGGAGGGAAATAATCCCAGAAAGCCCAGAGATGCAATAGGAATGATGAACAAAGAAAAAAAGCAAATATAATTAAAGCTAAATAAATAATAAAATGTATAATTATTGGCACAGGAACCAAATAATTATTGGCAGATAGGGCAGGAGATGCTATGAACCTCACTCTTGCAGAGGGGCCTGGCAGATGCCTCCATAGCCAGAGCTTGCATAGGAACTTGGAATGTTAGGTACATGAGTCAAGATAAACTGGAAGTGGTCAAACAGGAGATGGCAAGGGTGAACATCGACATTTTAGCAATCAGTGAACTAAAATGGCCAGAATGGGTAAATTTAATTCAGATGAACATTTTATCTACTACTGTACACAAGAATCTTATACAAGAAATAGAGTAGCCCTCATAGTAAACAGATGGAGAAGGCAGTGGCACCAGTACTCTTGCCTGAAAAATCCCACGGACGGAGGAGCGTGTGGGCTGCAGTCCATGGGGTCGCTAAGAGTCAGACACAACTAAGCGACTTCACTTTCACTCTTCACTTTCACACATTGGAGAAGGAAATGGCAACCCACTCCAGTGTTCTTGCCTGGAGAATCCCAGAAACAGGGGAGCCTGGTGGGCTGCCATCTATGGGGTAGCACAGGCTTGGACACGACTGAAGCGACTTAGCAGCAGCAGCATAGTAAACAAAGAGTCCAAAATGCAGTACGTGGGTGCAATCTCAAAAATGACAGAATGATCTCGTTCATTTCCAAGACAAACTGTTCAATATCACAGTAATTCAAGTCTATGCCCCAACCACTAACGCTGAAGAAACTGAAGTTGAATGGTTCTATGAAGACCTACAAGACCTCCTACAAATAACACCGAAAAAAAAAAAAAGAGAGAGAGAGATGTCCTCTTCATTATAGGGGACTGTAATGCAAAAGTAGGAAGTCAAGAAAAACCTGTAGTAACACGCAAATTTGGCCTTGGAGTACAAAAGGAAGCAGGGCAAAGGCTAACAGAGTTTTGCCAAGAGAACGCATTGGTCATAGCAAACACCCTCTTCCAACAACACAAGAGAAGACTCTACACATGGACCTCATCAAATCAGTACCAAAATCAGATTGATTATATCCTTTGCAGCCGAAATGGAGAAGCTCTATACAGCCAGCAAAAACAAGATGGGAGCTGACTGTGGCACAGATCATGAACTTCTTATTGCAAAATTCAGACTTAAATTGAAGAAAGTAGGGGAAACCACTAGACCATAGACGTATGCCCTAAATCAAATCCCTTATGATTATACAGTGGAAGAGACAAATAGATTCAAGGAATTAGATTTGATAGAGTGCCTGAAGAATTATGGACGAAGATTTGTGACATTGTATGGGAGGACATAAATAAAACCATCCCCTAGGGGAAAAAATGCAAAAAGACAAAATGGTTGTCTAAGGAGGCCTTACAAATAGTTGAGAAAAGAAGAGAAGCTAAAGACAAAGGAGAAAAGGACGGATATACCCATCTGAATGCAGAGTTCCAAAGAACAGCAAGGAGAGTTAAGAAAGCTTCCTCAGTGATCAGTGCAAAGAAATAAAGGAAAACAATAAAATGAGAAAGACTAGAGATATCCTCAAAAAAAATCAGAGATACCAAGGGAATATTTCATGCAAAGATGGGCAC
This sequence comes from Muntiacus reevesi, assembly GCF_963930625.1. Taxonomy (NCBI): domain Eukaryota; kingdom Metazoa; phylum Chordata; class Mammalia; order Artiodactyla; family Cervidae; genus Muntiacus; species Muntiacus reevesi. The sequence continues at coordinate 157,023,812 of NC_089252.1, read as the reverse complement.
AATAAAGGACAGAAAGAGTATGAACCTAACAGAAGCAGAAGGTATTAAGAAGAGGTGGCAAGAATACACAGAAGAATTATACAAAAAAGATCTTAATGTCCCAGATAACCTTGATGGTGTAATCACTCACCTAGAGCCAGACATCTTGGAGTGTAAAGTCAAGTGGACCTTAGGAAGCATCACTATGAAAAAAGCTCATGGAAGTGATGGAATTCCAGCTGAGCAATTTCAAATCCAAAAAGATGATGTTGCTAAAGTGCAACATTCGATATGCCAGCACATTTGGGAAACCCAGCCATGGCTACAGGACTGGAAAAGGTCAGTTTTCATTCCAATTCCAAAGAAAGACAATGCCAGAGAATGTTCAAACTACCACAAAATTTCACTAATTTTACATGCTACCAAAGTAATGCTCAAAATTCTCCAAGCTAGATTTCAACAGTACAAGTTCTAACTTCCAGATGTTCAAGCTGGATTTAGAAAAAACAAAGGAATCAGAGATAAAATTGGCAACATCTATTGTATTATAGAAAAAGCAAAAGAATTCCAGAAAAACATCTCCTTCTGCTTCTTGACTACACTAAAGCCTTTGACTGTGGATCACAACAAACTGTAAAAAATCCTTAAAGAGATGGGAATATCAGACCACCTTACCTGCCTCCTGAGAAATTTGTATGCAGGTCAAGAAGCAATAGTTAGAAACCGGATATGGAACAATGGACTGGTTCAAAAGTGGGAAAGGAGTACAAGGTTGTATGTTATCACCCTGTTTATTTAACTTATATGCAGAGCACATCATGCAAAATGCTAAGCTGGATGAAGCACAAGCTGGAATCAATATTGCCTAGAGAAATATCAATAACCTGAGATATGCAGATGATACCACCCTTTATTGCAGAAAGCAAAGTGGAACTAAACAGCCTCTTGATAAAAGGGAAAGAGGAGAGTGAAAAAGCTGGCTTAAAATTCAACATTTGAAAAACTAAGATCATGGCATCTGGTCCCATCACTTCATGGCAAATAGGTGGGGAAACAATGGAAACAGTGAGAGACTTTATTTTCTTGGGCTCCAGGATCACTACAGATGGTGACTGCAACCATGAAATTAAAAGACACTTGATCCTTGAAGGAAAAGCTATGACAAACCCAGACAGTGTATTAAAAAAGCAGAGACATTACTCTGCTGGCAAAGGTCCATCTAGTCAAAGCTATATTTTTTCCAGTAGTCATGTTTGAATGTGATTGTTGGACCATAAAGAAGGTTGAATGCCAATGAATTGATGCCTTTGTGCTGTGTGTGTTGGAGAAGACTCTCAGAGTCACTTGGACAGCAAGGAGTTCAAATCAGTAATATTTTGAAAAGGAAATCAATCCCGAATATTCATTAGAAGGACTGAAGCTGAGACTCCAATACTTTGACCACCTGATGTGAAGAGTCAGTTCATGCGAAAAGATGCTGATGTTGGGAAAGATTGAAGGCAGGAGGAGCAGGGGAGTACAGAGGATGAGTCGGTTGGATGGCATCACTGACTCAATGGACATGAATTTGAGCAACCTCTAGGAGATGGTGAAGGACAAGGAAGCCTGGTGTGCTGCACTCCATGGGGTCATGAAGTGTTGGACACAACTGAGTGACTGAACAACAACAAATAATTTTTGGCATTTCATAAAACAAAGATAGAACTAAATTCTCATGCACCATTCTCTAATTATGATATAATTATGTTGAAAATAATGGTAAAATGTAATTAAAATAATTTCAAACTTTTAGAAAGAGAAAAAGACAGGTCTATAAAAATGTAGAAATATAATTAAAACAGAAAAATAATATAAATATTGCCTGTCAGAATCTGTGGAGGTAAACTTACAACCTTAAGTTGAAAATTGATGAAATAAGCATTTCAATAATCATTTCTATTTAACAAATTAGAAAAAGAACAGCACAGTGATCTCAAAATGAAATGAAGTATATAATACAGGAAAGAGCAGACATACACGGAAATAGAAAGCAAAATAAAGAGTATAATAAAAAGATTGGAGTGATTAATATGATTGACAAACTCTAATGAAAAACAAAAAATGTCACAATTTAAGAATAATAGGAATGAATAAATGAATAATAAAAACAGCAAATATTTAAAATATTCTAAAAAGATTATTCACAAAATATTCACAAAAGATTAAAATATATGTAAAATTGACAAAGTTCTAGAAAAAGAGAAATTGTCAATCTAAAATAGAAATCTGTATCATTATAAAGCAGAAATAGAGCATTTATATGCTCATTAGGAATAGAAGAAATTGAACCACTAGATCAAAATGGTACTATAAATAAAACCCTAGGCCCAGATAGTTTTATGAGTCCCACCAATAATTTAAGAAACATGTAATTTTGAATTTAATGTATTTTCAGAAAGTATAAAGGGGGAACATATGCCAACTTCTTTAATAAAAATGAAAGGAGCTTTATATCAAATTTAGACAAGAACACAAAAAAAGATAATTATAATAGAATCTCTCTCCTGACTAAAGAATCAATTCTGAGATATCAGCAGATTAGCCCTCTAGCATACTATTAAGGCAATATATCAAATTGAAATTGGTTTAATTAGAGAAATAGAAAGTTTGTTCAGAATTAGAATATCTAAACATCTGTATTAAAATTTTGATGTAGAAAAACTATTATTGCAATAGGTGCAGAAGAAAGCGTTGTATAATATTTAACAACAATTCTTGATAAAAGCTCCTGGTAAAATAGAAATAAGTTTCTTTAATTTTATGAAAGACATCTACACACACACATACAAACACACAAAATGTAGCAAGTATCTACTTAACAGTGATGCCTCAGAAGCAAGAAGGGGTTCCTTTTTCTAATTTTTCTTCCAGTTTTATTGAGATATAATTGACATACAGCACTAAGTTGAAAATATAATGATCTGACTTACACACATCATAATATAAGTATCATATTCAATAAGTTTAGTGAAATCCATCATCTGATATAGCTACAAAATTAAAGAAAAAGAAAAAAATTTCTCTCTTAATGAGAACTCTTAGGGTTTACTCTCAACTTTCACATCTAACATACATCAGAGTTAATTGTATTTACCTTTTTGTTCATTACATCCTTAGTACTTATTTGTCTCATGACTGGCAGTTTGTACCTTTTGACTGCCTTCATTCCATTCACCCTGATCTCACCTCTCCTAACTCTGGTAACCACAAATCTGATCTCTTTTCTCATCAGTTTGTTTCTTTGTTCATTCATTTTTGAAATGGTGACCTGCAACACTGTGATAGTTCCTGTTACACAACATAGTGATTTGGTATTTCTGTACATTTCAAATTAATCACCACAATAAGTCTAGTTAGGATATGTTATCATACAAAGACATGACATAGTTATTGACTATATTCTCCACACTGTACATTGCATACCTGTGACTCACTTATTTTGCAACTGGAAGTGTGTACCTCTTAGACTCTCTCACCTATTTCTTTTCTCCCCTATCGTGCTCTCCCTAGGCAACCACCTGTTTCATTCTCTGTGTCTATAATTCTGTTTCTGTTTTGTTATGTTTGTCCATTTGTTTTCTTTTTAGGCTCCACTTGTAAGTGAAAACATGCACAATTTATCTTTCTGTCTGATTTAGTTCATTTAGTGTAATGCCTTCTAGTTCATTCACGTTATCACAAATGGCAAAAATTCATTCTTCTTATGGCTCAGTAGTATTTTGTTTTATATATGTATACCACCTCTTTTATATCCATTCATCTGTAAATAAACACATTGGTTGATTTCATATTGGCTATCCTAAATAGAGCTGCAATGAACATAGTGATGCACATATATTTTGAAACTAGTGTGTTTATGTTTTCTCTGGACAAATATCTGGGAATGGAATTGCTGGATCATATGTAGTTCTATTTTTAATTTTTTGAGGGATATTCCCTTTTTATTCTTTTTTCTTTTCAGCTTCAGTGATTTTCATTTCTCTCTTCCATCAGGCTGATTTGATCCTCTGTTTGATCTAATCTACTGTTGACTCCTTCTACTGTTTTTCCACTTCAGTTATTGTGTTTTTATGTTTTGTTCTTCTTTATATTTTTTTACTCTTTGTTAAAAGTTTCTAATTTCTCACTCTGTTCTAATCTTCTGCCAAGTTTTTTTTTTTTTTTAATATCTTCACAATCACCACCTTGATCTATCAAGGTTTCTAGACTGCCTAACTTCACGTCGTTAGTTCTTTTTCTGGGGTTTTATCTTGTTCCTTCGTTTGAAACATATTCCTCTGTCACCTCCTTCTGCCTAATTTGTTGGATTTTCCCCCTATATATTTGGTAGGTTGGTGATGTTTCCTGACCTTGGAGAAGTGGCCTTTTTGTAGGAGGCATCCTATGTGTCCCAACTGCATACTCTTTTCTGGTCACCAGAGCTATAACCTCTAAGGGTACTCCCTATTGTGGCTGGATGAGTCTGTCATGGCAAGCTGACTACTGTAGGCAGTTCTTTAGGTATGGCTGGCCTTTGTCCTTTTGGTTGCCAGGCCCTGCCTTGTGTAAATGCTGCTAGTTACTGATGAGCTAGGCAGGATCTCAAGACCGCTGGCTGAGAAGTTTCAGGGGTCCCAGGGTTATTGCTGCGCATTGGTGGGCAGACCCATGTTCTGGTGTGGGTGGTTGCAATGCTGGAGGTCCCAGATATAGTGTCTGCCTGCTTGTGCTTAGGGCTAGTTCCTGAGGCCACTGGTTACGGTGTCTGTTATGTCCCAAAGCTGGTGTTGGCCTTTGAAATTGAACACTGGGGCGGGCTGAGAACCCAGGGTGTCTCAGAGATGGGGTTGGACTGCTGGTGGGTGGCCGTGGAGCTCCAGAAGGTCCTGACCCTTGTGTTGGCCTGCCGTTCGGTGGGACTGGGTTCTGGCAGGTCCTCGAGCCAATGTAGGCTCATTGGTGACTGGAACCTTGTTCCAGGGTCTCTTGCTGCAAGGCTCTGGGAGTTCTGGAGCTGGTGTCAGCCAACCAGTGGATAAGGCTGGATCCTGGCATGGCTGACTGAGGGTCCCCAGGTGTCCCAGCGTTGGTGGGTCCTGGAACTGGTGTTTACCCACTGGTGGGTGGAGCTGAGTCCCAAGGGTCTAAGGGTTAGTGCCAGGTCACAGGTGGATGAGTATGGTCTTGGGGCTAGTGTCAGGTCATTGGTATGCAGGGCTGGGTCTCAATACAGCTCAATACAGCTCTTAAAAGTACCAGGTCTGGTAGGTGGGCCTGAGGTGTCCCAGCACTCGTGCCCCACAGGCTAGTGAGAGGGTCTGGCACTAATAAACTAGAGGAGCAATTCCTCAAATGGGACTTGGCAGCACCCATGTTCATGTGGTAGAACAAGCTCCCCCAAATGGCTGCTGCCAGTATCCTTTGCCTCTTACCTCTCCAGGAGGCTTTCCAAGATCAGTAGGTGGGTCTGACCCAGATTTCTTTCAAATTACTCCTTCTGCCCTGGGTCCTGGACTGTGTGAGATTTTGTGTCTGTCCTTTAAGAGCTGAGTCTTTATTTCCCAAAGCTCTCTGGCTCTTCTAAAAATAAGTCCCACTGGCCTTAAAAGATGAACATTCTCGGTTTTCATCTCCTCACTGCAGGACTCCAGGCCTGGGGAGCCCAATGCAGGGCTTCGACTCCTCACTCTTTGGGGAGAATCTCTGCAGTTGTAATTACCCTGCTATTTGTGGGTTGCCACTTGAGTGTATGCATCTTAACTGTACCATGCCTCCACACCTCCTACCATCTTGTTGTGGTTCCTTTTTAAAAATCTTTACTTGCAGAAGGACTTTTCTACTTGTATTTCAGTTTTTCTCATCAGTAGTTGCTCTGGAGAAATTTTGGTATACCCATGGGAGGGGTCTTCACACTCCACCATCTTGGCCATTCCTTCCAATGACTCTTCTTTTCAACATTGTCCTAAAGATCCTAGCAGCTGCAATCTGGCCAGAAAAATAAATACAATGTATCAAAGCATGCAAGAAGGAAGTAAAACTGTTATTATTTGAAAATGACTGTCACTATTGAAAACGAAATAATCTTTGGACAAATTACTAGTGTTAACATGACTGTCAGCTAGAACTCTTCATTGAGAAGTCAATCACATCTCCACATACTAGTAACAGATAAGGTTTTATTAAAGAGAAAGAATTATTTGCTTACCAATCTCAGAGAAAATCCCACAATTTGTAGACATTTAATCTGTGCTAGAGATGGGACTGGAGGAAAGTGAAGAAAGGACCAACTTTCTCATAAATGCCATTTGGAAAAGTGTGAATAAGAAAAATAGGAAAGTGGGCTCCAGTTTCAATATTAAAAAGGCAAAATTATAAACATTTTAGAAGTTATATAGGAGACAGTATTTAGGATCTCAGGGGAGAATTTCTTAAATAAGAATTAAAAAGCACACTAACTATTAAGGTAAATATTGATAAATTTGACTATATTAAAAATAGAACTTCTCTCTCAAAACACAGAATTGGTGAATCTGTAGTTGTCTCAAAATAAAATGTTTTTTAAAAAATTGCCTAGTTAAATTTAAACACATTATCAAAAATGTAAAGATAAGCAACAACCTAGGATAAGTGACTTGCTCACATAAAGCTGACAATGAATTAGGATGCCATATTCCAATAGTAGGATACTATTCCTATTCGGTTCAGTTCAGTTCAGTTGCTCAGTTGTGTCCGACTCTTTGAGACCCCATGGACTGCAGCACGCCAGGCTTCCCTGTCCCTCACCAGCTCCTGGAGTTTACTCAAACACCTGTCCATTGAGTTGGTGATGCCATCCAACCATCTTATCCTCTGTAGTGCCCTTTTCCTCCCACCTTCAATCTTTCCCAGCATCAGGGTCTTTTCAAATGAGTCAGTTCTTCATATCAGATCGCCAAAGTATTACAGTTTCAGCTTCAGCATCAGTACTTCCAATGAATATTCAGGACTAATTTCCTTTAGGATGGACTGGTTGGATCTCCTTCCAGTCCAAGGGACTTGCAAGAGTCTTCTCCAACACCATAGTTCAAAAGCATCCATTCTTCAGCACTCAGCTTTCTTTATAATGCAACTCTCACATCCACACATGACTACTGGAAAAACCATAGCCTTGACTAGATGGACCTTTGTTGACAAAGTAATGTCTCTGCCTTTTAATACGCTGTCTAAGTTGGTCATAACTTTTCTTCCAAGGAGTAAGCGTCTTTTAATTTCATGGCTGCAGTCACCATTTGCAGTGATTTTTGGAGCCCCCAAAAATAGTCTGTCACTGTTTCCACTGTTTTCCCCTCTATTTACCATGAAGTGATGGGACCAGATGCCATGATCTTAGTTTTCTGAATGTTGAGCTTTAAGCCAGCTTTCTCACTCTCCTCTTTCACTTTCACCGAGAGGCTCTTTAGTTCTTCTTCACTTACTGCCATAAGGGTGGTGTCATCTGCATATCTGAGGTTATTCATATTTCTCCTGGGGAATCTTGATTCCAGCTTGTGCTTCATCCAGTCCAGCATTTCTCATGATGTACTCTGAATATACATTAAATAAGCAGGATGACAATATACAGCCTTGATGTACTCCCTTCCCTATGTGGGACCAGTCTGTTGTTCCATGTCCATTGCTAACTTGACCATTGCTTCTTGACCAGAATACAGATTTCTCAAGAGGCAAGTAAGGTGGTCTGGTATTCCCATCTCTTGAAGAATTTTCCACAGCTTGTGGTGATCCACATAGTCAAAGGCTTTGGAATAGTCAATAAAGCAGAAGTAGATGTTTTTCTGAAACTCTCTGGCTTTTTTGATGATCCAACAGATGTTAGCAATTTGATCTCTGGTTCCCCTGCCTGTTCTAAATCCAACTTGAACATCTGGAAGTTCACAGTTCACGTACTGTTGAAGCCTGGCTTGGAGAATTTTGAGCATTACTTTACTAGCGTGTGAGATGAGTGCAACTGTGCAGTAGTTTGGGCATTTTTTGACATTGCCTTTCTTTGGGCTTGGAATGAAAACTGACCTTTCCAGTCCTGTGGCCACTGCTGGGTTTTCCAAATTTGCTAGCATATTAAGCCAGAACATGGTAAATATAAAGATGATCAAAAGATATGAATGTCTGAAATAGTGTTAGTTTGGAAACATCTCAAATATCAACGAAGAGTACAATAGATAAATTGTGGTACACTAGGATGTTAAACAGGGAAATTTAAAAATTAGCCTTTACCTTGGATATAGTGTAAATGTTTCAATGCAATGATGCCAAATAAAAAATTTTAAATATAGTGGAATATACACAGTTTTATTTTATTTAACAAACATTGTAACGTGCAATTATTATGCTAAACTGGACATTTTATGATTATTGATTCATTTAATCCTCTAAACAGTTCAAGAATGTAAACTTTATTGTTGGCTTCAGTTTGCAGATGCTGAAACTGAGGCATAGAAAGGTTAAGTAACTGCTCAATGTCACATATCTAGTCATGGGAATGGGCAATGTGGTTCCAGGGTCTAGAGTATCATTCCATTCATGTAAAATTCAAAAGCAGGTACAGCTAAATAGAGTATTGTATATATACAATATATACATATATGTCTCTTTCTCTATATATATATAACTATTTCAAAATGTTAAAAGAAAGATTAACATGAAACATTAAGAGATTCAAGGAAATTGTCAATATTCTCTTTCCTTTCCCCCTCTAGTTTTATTGAGGTACAATTGACATAACAACACTGTTTAATATGTTTAACATATACAGTGTAATATGTTTAGCATATACAATATAATCCTTGACTTACGTTACTTAAATGATTACCACAATCAGTTTGGTTAACACACGTCATCTCTTACAGATACGAAAAAAAGGGGAAAAAAAGAAATTTTTTTCCTTGTGGTGAAAACTTGTAGCAATATTTTGTTTCTTAAGGGAGCATCTGGGAGGTGTGTATATGGTTGTCAATTTTATTACTATTACTGTTCTCTGAACTATACATATACATTATGCATGGTATTTCTCAGTATGTTATACTTCTCAATTTTAAAAAAGGTTAAAAGAGAGAGGTTGACCTTGAACAGAAGGTCCCTGAAGTGAAGCAGAAATCTGTACTTCCAGAACTTTTTTGTGAGTTAAGCCTGTGCCAAAGAAAATTGATTTATCCTGAAAGAACCCTACCCAAGAGGACAGCCAGGCAAGGTGAGGGGAGCCCGACAGAAAGAGGGTGAGTGGGTAGGAGCTGAGAAGCTGTGGCCTGTCTGAGGGAAGACACTGTAATGAGGCCGCCGGGCAGTGGGAATAGGGAGTGGTGTCCAGAGAGCTCACAGAAACAGCCCGAGAGAAGAGCCGACATCTGAACTTCTGCCAGACAACTGCATCACAAAAGCAGGTGGCAGAGGCAGTAAAGAGAGAAGAGATGAAAGGGTAGACGCATAAGGCAGAAGAGTAAATAATTGAAGGCAGAGGAGAGAAGCTTTGAACTGGATGAGATTATTCTTGATATTAGATTGGCCTGGACCTTATGATGCTTACAGGTGAGGCTTTTGGGTAATTCATGCTAATGACAGGGAAAAATTAAGGGGCTCTGTCTGAGATATTGTCCATACTGGAAGATCTTGCAGTGCTTGTTTGAAGTCTAGTGGGGAGAATAAGTAAATTTGTTTCCTTCTTGCACTTTACCAAGTTCAATAAACTAAGAAATTTGGATAATACATAAATCACTATCCCATTACCTATTAAAATAATAGCTTTACTGAGATAGGATTCATATAATTTAATATTCAGTTTTTCAAGTGTAAAAAGATCAGTGGTTTTTAATACATTCACAAGGTTGTAAAGTCATAATCATTATCTAATCCCAGAATATTTTCTTACCCCCAAAAAAGGCATTATAGAATTATCAATTCCACCTGTGGCAAACACTAATCTATTTTCCATTTCTATGGAGAATTCTATTTCTATGGAAAATATCTATTTTGGACATTTCATATAAATGGAATCATGCAATATGCGGCCTTGTGCGTCTAGCTTCTTTTACTTAGCAAGGTGTTTTCAAGGTTCACCTATGTTATAGAATATACATCATGTTCTATCCTTTCTCTGGCTATATAGTCTACCATTGTATGGCTATACCATATACAGTTGTTGTTGATAGACATTTCTGTTTCCACTTTTTGGCCATTACAAATAAAGCCACTATGATCAACAATTCATAAGGTTTTTTGTGAACATCTACTTTTAATACTCTTTGGTCTGTACCTAAGAGTGGAATTGCTATAACGTATGGTAAACTATTTTTAACAATTCATGTGACTGCATAATTTTACAACCTCATCAGCAGTGTTTGAGAATTCCAATTCTCCACATTCTCCCAAACACTTGTTGACTTTTATTTTTGACATTCTATTGGGGGCAAAATAGTATCTCACAATGATTTTGATTTGTATTTCTCTGATGACTAATGGTGTTGAATGTCTTTTCATGTGCTAATTAGACATTTATATATCTTCTTTGGAGAAATGTCTATTTAGATCTTTTGCCCATTTTTAATTGGGTTGCCTTTATTATTGATGTAAGAGTCCTTTATATATTTTGGATGCCAATCCCTTATTACATAGATAGTTTTCACATCTTTTCTCCCATTCTGTGTTGCCTTTTTACTTTCTTTATGATGTGCTTTGAAACAAACAAAAAAAATCTTCATTTTGATGAAGTTCTCTGTCTCTATTTTTCCTTTCATTGCTTGCACTATCTTTTAAAAAAACACACACAAGTAAAACCATAATATACTCATAATTTTTCAACTCATTATATCTCCATAATTCTTGGGCATCTTTTCATATCTCTCTACCTCCCTGTCATCTCTATCTATCTCTTTTCCTGTAATGTATATTTTTAATGACTTCAGATTATCATTTTATGGCAGTAATTAACAAGTTCTTCATTGATGGACTGATAGTTTTTTGCAACTTATTGCTATTAGAACAAACATTCCTAAAAATGTGTATATTATTATATACATATGTGTACATGCAGTGTATTTCTAACTATAACAGTGTTGGCTTAAAGAGTGTTTGCACTTAAAATGTCGAGAAGTACTACCAAATTATCTCTAGTGATATATATATATATATATGTATCAATTCAGTTCAGTCACTCAGTCATGTCCTACTCTTTGCGACCCCATTGACTGCAGCATGCCAGGCTTCCCTGTCCATCACCAACTCCCAGAGATTGCTCAAACTCATGTCCATGAGTCAGTGATGCCATCCAGCCATCTCATCCTCTGCCGTCCCCTTCTCCTCCTGCCTTCAATCTTTCTCAGCATCAGAGTCTTTTCACATGAATCGACCCTTCACATCAGGTGGTCAAAGTATTGGAACTTCAGCTTCAGTCCTTCTAATGAAGGACTTCCTTCTAATATTCAGGACTGATTTCCTTTAGGATTGACTGGTTGGATTTCCTTGCAGTCCAAGGGACTCTCAAGGATCTTCTCCAACACCACTGTTCAAAATCAAGAATTCTTTGGCACTTTAACTCAGTTGTGAGTTAGCAATAGACATTTGAACCTTCATATTTGGAGAGAACTCTTTAGTTCCAGAAGTCCTCAAAGGTTCCTAGGTATCAGTCAAAAGGGTGTTTCCCAAAAGTGAGTGAAACCTGGATATATATCATTCACAGCAAAAGGGAGTTTCAATATGTTCAGTCAAGAGATTAACTGGAGAAACTTTTCAGTAATAAACAGAAGTGTCTTCAATTTGGGGCTCAATTCATTTAACTGTTACTGGAAGTCTACTAAGTCTCCTTCCTGTTTTTTGTTACAACAGGCTTCCCTAGTGGCTCAACTGGTAAAGAATCCACCTGCCAAGTGGGAAACCTGGGTCAACTCTTGGGTTGGGAAGAGGGGAATGACTATCCACTCCAGGATTCTGGCCAGGAGAATTCCATGGACTGTATAGTCCATGGGGTCACAAAGAGTTGGACATGACTGAGTGACTTTCACCTTTATATCTGCAAAATTGTGTCACAAATAACAACAGCCATTTTTTTCTATACACTTGATCGTATATCCAAAACCCTGGAATTACTCTTACAAAAATACAGTTTGACTTTTGGTTATTAATAACACCATTTTGAACTCCATAGGCAATTAGTGATACCATTTTTCAGAGTTTTGCTTCTAAAATTAAATAACTGTATTAAAGACATATAGTTATAAAAAATCTTCATGGCAATAAAGCTTGGAAATGAATCTATAAGTGGACTGTGCATAATAATGGGTTATACAACTAAGAGCTAAATAAAGCAAAAGTGTTTCAAAATTTTTATAGTAAATCAGTATAGAATGGAATGAGGAGGTTGAACTGAATGATTTATATAATCTGATGCTGTAGAATTTTTTTTTTAATTCAAGAGAATTTTATAAGGATTTCTCTGGCAAATGGAAGACTCTGTGCTTCCACTGCAGGGGGTTCAGGCTTGATCCCTGGTAAGGGAAGATCCCACAGGTCTGGCAGCACAGAAAAGAAAAGAGGGGTTTGTAGAAAAACAGAATTTAGGACAGGTAAAGGGATACTTGAAACTTACACACATGGAAAACTACAAGAGAAAGCTTCAGTTCAATGTACAACCAAAAAGTACAAAGTCTGCTTCTGTGTTTGGAGGAGGAAGGCTGATGGGATCACATGAAGGTGTTGGCAGGTCATGGAGCCTAACTATAGAGGCTAGAGGCAAAGAGTGGTTACTCAAGGCCCTGAAGTGAAAACCAAAATCAGAATCTGAACTGTCTGACCCAAATTGGGTGGTATCTGGGAAGACAAATACAATTATTTTACACCCAAGTTTAAATTTCTTTTATAGCTTTTCTCTGTCTGATAGTGAATTCCAAACTCCATTAAAAAAAAGTCCTATGAGGTCCTTCATAGTATGGAAACAAGTAACCTTACTATATTTATCTTCTCATCCTAAGAAAACCTGCACTCCATTCATTCCATATTTGCTCCACGCCTTGTCCGTGCTATTTTCTTTTATTCCTCCATGTCTTTCCTGCATAGTTTGTATCTGCTTTTATCTTGGCAATTTTTACAACCTTCTATTCATCAAATCCAACTTTAATGGCTCCTCTTAGAAGGTTTATGCTATTATAGCATTTCCTCTTCCATTATTTTGTGACAGTGTTCATTCTGGTAGTAATGCTTTTTAAAACATTTAAAAATTTATTTTTGCATTTATTTTTGGCTACCCTAGATCTTCTTGCTGCACGCAGGCTTTTTCTAGTTGTGGTGAGCACAAGCTACTCTCCATTGCGGTGCATGAGCTTCTCAATGCAGTGGCTTCTCTTGTTGTAGAGAACAGGTTCCAGGCATGCAGACTTAAGTATTTGGGCGCATGGGCTCAGTAGTTTCAACTAGTGCACTGTGGTGCATGGGCTCAGTATCCTGGCACACAGGCTTAGTTTCCCTGAGGCATGTGGGATCTTCCCAGACCAGGAATTGAACTGGTGTCCCCTACATTGCAAAGTGTATTATTTTTCCCAGGAAACCCTGGAAGCCCCAGTAATTACTTTTTATGGACCTTCCTCCCCATCTACTTAGAGCTACTCACACTCAGAGACCACATCATATTCATGTTTGTATTTGTATAGATTTTGGATCCAAGTCATATGATAGAAAGAGCTCTGTATTAGTTAGTTATAATACCCCCCTTTAAAAAAGCAACTATCTGAGAAATTGGATTAGTTCATGAGAAGCTGTATTTATAACTTGGATGCTCCCAAGGTAAGTCACAAAGGCAGGACTGACTGTCTTCTGCTAGTCTACTGGTACAAGCCCTCCTCAATAAAACAATCTAATTTGATGTGATGTTAAAGGCAAAATTCTAAAATGGAATTATAATATATTATTTATTCTATCTTCGAATTTTATTGAGTTATAATTGACATATAGTTTTGTATAAGTTTAAGAATTTGTGACATTGTGAGTTATAATAAGAAATATATATTTGGTCTCTGTCTATGTTTCTGAGTTCATAAAATCCTTGGAACTGTCTAAGCAACAAGAGCATAAAAACGTCATTTGTTATGTTGATGAGGTGAATTCAGAACGCAGTTGAAAATTGAGATTCATTGTTAGGAAAACCAACTCTGCAATTAGAGGACTGGAACATTCAGTCCCACTCCACCAACTTCAGGGAGGGGAGAGGAACTGGAAGTTGAATCAATAGCCAATGGCCTGATGATTTAATCAATTATGCCTGTGTAATGAAATCTCCAGAAGAACTGGAAAGGATGGTATTCAGAGAGCTTTTATGATGATGAACATGTGGAGGTTTGGGGAAAGTAGCACAACCTCTTACCACAAAATTTGCCCTATGCATGTCATCCATCTAGCTGTTCCTGGGTTGCAACGTTTTTTTATAATAAACTGGTGGTCTGCTAAATGAAATGTTCCTCTGAGTTCTGTGAACCAGTCTAACAAATTAATCAAACCCAAGGAGGGAGTTTTTGGAACCTCATATCTTATAGCTAGTTAGTTAGAAGCACAGGTGACAACCTGGACTTGCAACTGATTCTTGAAGAGGGGATGATAAATGTTGAAGGATTGAGCCCTTAACCCAAAGAATCTGATGCTATACAGTGTTTGAATTTCATTAAATTGTAGGACACCCAGCTGTTTAAGAATTATTTGGTGTGTGAGATCCCTCCTCCCAGACATTGGAACTAGGTGTTAGAATCATCAGAACTTTGATGTGTACAATGTGATGAATTGATCACATATATATTATGAAATGTTTACCACAATAGGGTTAGTTAACAGATCCTTTGTTGTTGTTTTTTAGTCACTTAGAGTCCTACTCTTTGGCAACCTCATGGACTATAGCCTGAGAGTCTTTTCTGTCCATGGGATTTCCCAAGCAAGAACATTAGAGTAGACGCCTTCACCAGGGCATTTTCCCAGCCCAGGGATTGAACCCACATCTCCTATATTAATAGATGGGTTCTTTACCACTGAGCCACCAGGGAAGCCCAACATATCCTTCACCCCACATAATTACCATTTTTTTTGCTGTTTTTATGATGAGAGCATTAAAGCTCTCATTACAGCAACATTTTTTAAGGCTCTTCAGTGATTTTTGGGTTTATAAATGTTGTGATTATTTCTCCTAATATTGTAATGTGCAAACTATTTAAGAACATGAAGTTATTCTATAAAATATAAGGAAAATGGTGAAATTCATGAAAAGTGTCAAGCATAGGTAGTAAATAAATTATTAGTTTACAGCATATAGTTGAAGCTCACATGATGTGAACCTAAGGACTGCATAAAAGATTCAGATAATATGGTATAGGATATGTTAAATATAGCATGTTGATATAGGAAAACTCATATATAGATGAATTATCAAGAGTAAATTAATAATCTATATCATGCCAAAGATAGGTAGAATCAATAGAGAATATAATGATGGAAAAATTGTTACTTAAAAATAGAAATAAGTATAAAAACCAATTAGTGAATACGACTGCTCTGGGCAATGATAACATATAGTATGGTCCCATTCTGATCCCAAGTTTTTCTTCTCAACCCAAGAAACACAAATAAAAACTGTAGTGACTCATCAGGCTAATTGACCTGCATTTTCTGATACAGCATGTGTGTATTATTATCCCAGACATCTCTCATCTGTGGGCCCCTTTATTCAAACCTCAGCTATGATTCTCATAATTGTATCTTAAGCTGGGAGACCTGATGCAGAAAAGAGAGAGAGAGAGCAGACATAAGAACTTTGCAAAAGGGTTTCATGTAGTGCGGTATTCCCCCTTGTAATATTTTCTGAGTGTGCTAACCTAGTCCATCTCTTTCATCTGGTTTTACACTAGTATTTTAAAATTATATAATTAAATTTATCTTGAACTTATTTTTTTCTATGACTCTTTCTCTTCCATGGGACACAGGGGCCTTTCTGAATACTGAGATAGCTTGTCTGGTGGTATACTTGGGGGATACTGTTGAATGAGCACTAAAGAAATGATGCTTTCAGGTTGTGGTGCTGGACAAGACTCTTGAGAGCTCCCTAGGACAGCTAGGAGATCAAACCAGTCAGTTCTAAAGGAAATCAACCCTGAATATTCATTGGAAGGACTGATGCTGAAACTGAAGCTCCAATACTTTGGCCACTTGATGTGAAGAGCCAACTCATTGGAAAATATTCTGATGCTGGGGAAACTGAGGACAGGAGGAGAATGGGGCATCAGAGGATGAGATGGTTGGATGGCATCACCAACTAAATGTACATGAATTTGAGTAAACTCCATAAGATAGTGAAGGACAGGGAAGCCTGGCATGTTGCAGTCCATGGGGTCACAAAGAGTTGGACAAACTTAGTGACTGATTGGGGCTTCCCTTGTGGCTCAGCTGGTAAAGAATCCACCTGCCATGCGGGAAACCTGGGTTCAATCCCTGGATTGGGAAGATCCCCTGGAGAAAGTAAAGGCTACCCACTCCAGTATTTTAGCCTGAAGAACTCCATGGACAGTATAGCCCATGGGGATGCAAAGAGTTGGGCATGACTGAGTGGTTTTCACTTTCACTTTATTGACTGAACAACAACAATTTCCTCTGTGACAAATAAGATTGTAGGTTCTACTGGATTCTTTGGGATTACATTTTTCAGGTGGGGTGAGTAAAGGAGGAAATATATGGGATAAGAAGATAATCTTTTCAATTAAGAACAAAACATTTATGTTAGCTAAATATTCATGAAACCTTTAAATAAGAGTCACTGTGTATGATGTTAGGGAATGTTCTAATTTCATTCTTTTACATGTAGCTGTTCAATTTTCCTGGCACTACTTATTGAAGAGATTGTCTTTTCTCCATTGTAATTGTTGCCTCCTTTGTCAGAGATTGTGGGTATATTTCTGACCATTCTACCCTGTTCCATTGATCTTTATTTCTGTTTTTGTGCCAGCACCATACTGTTTTGATTACTATAGCTTTGTAGTATAGTCTGAAATCAGGAAGCTTGATTCCTCCAGCTTGTTTCTTTTTTCCCCTCAACACTGTTTTTGCTCTTTGAGGTCTTCTGTGTTTCCATACAAATTAGAAAACTTTTTTGTTCCAGTTCTGTGAAAAATGCCATTGGCAATTTGATGGGGATTGCATTGAATCTATAGCTGCCTTAGGTAACACAGTCATTTAGACAATATTGATTTCATCAATCTAAGAATGAAAGATATCTTTCCATCAATTTGCGTCATTTTGACTTCTTTCATCACTATCTTAAAGTTTCTGGTGTACGTGTCTTTTATTTTCTTCAGTAAGTTTATTCCTAGATCTTTTCTCCTTTTTCATACAATAGTAAATGGAATTGTTTCCTTAATTTCTCTTTCTGACCTTCCATTGTTAGAGTATAGAAATGCAACAGAATTCTGTGTATTAATTCTGTATCCTGCAACTTTACCATATTCATTGATGAGCTCTAGTTGTTTTCAGGTAGCATTTTTAGAAAGTTTCTATGTATAGCATCATGTGACCTACAAAAGTGACAGTTTTACTTCTTTCTTTCCAAGTTGGACACTTTTTATTTCTTTTACTTTTCTGATTGCTGTGGCTGTGTACCTGCATGTACTCAGTCACTCAGATGTGCCCAACTTTTTGTAACCCTATGGACTGTAGCCTACCAGCCTCCTCTGTCCATGGGATTTTCCAGGCAAGAATACTGGAGTGAGTTGCCATGCCCCTCTCCAGGGGATCTTCCTGACCCAGGAGTTGAATCCATGTCTCCAGTGTCTCTCACATTGTGGGCAGATTCTTCACCCACTGAGCCACCTGGGAAGCCTAATTGCTATGGCTAGGACTTCTAAAACTGTGTTGGATAATAGTGGTGAGAGTGAACATACTTATGTTGTTCCTGATCTTAGAGGAAATGCTTTCAGGTTTTCATCATCCAGAATGATGTTAGCTATGGATTTCTCTTAGATGACCTTTATAAAATGGATTAAAGACATAAATATATGACTGAATACTATAAAACTCCTGGAAGAAGATATAGGCAGAACTCTCTGACATAAATTCCAGCAATATCTTTACAAATTCATCTCCTAGAGTAATTGAAATAAAAACAAAGGTAAACAAATGATAGCTAATTAACTTAAAAGCTTTTGTACAGCAAAAAGGTCTATAAGTTGAATGAACAAACAGGCTACACAATGGGAGAAAATATTTGCAGATGATGCAACTGGCGAGGGATTAATCTCCAAAATATATGAAGAGCTTATACAGCTCAATATAAAAAAACTCAAACAACTCAATAAAAAAAGTGGGTAGTAGTTCTAAATAGATGTTTCTCCAAAGAGGATATAGACATGGCCCAAAGGCACATGAGAAGATGCTCAAAATTGCTAATTATCAGAAAAATGCAAATCAAAACTATAGTGAGGTATTACCTCACACCAATCAGAATGGGCATCATCAAAAAGTCTACAAATATTGAATGCTGGAGAGGGTGTGGAGAAAAAGAACCCTCCTAAACATTGGTGGGAATACACATTTGTACAACTGCTATGGAGTAAAATAGGCAGAGTCCTTCAAAGCTAAATATAGAGCTACAATGATTCTGCAATCCCATTCCTGAGAATATAACTGGAGAAAGCCATAATTCAAAAAGATATATGCATGTTTATTGCAGCACTTTTTTTACAATAGCCGAGACATGGAAGCAACCTAAGTGCCCATCAACAGATGAATAGATAAAGAAGATGAGGTATATATACACAATGGAATATTATTCAGCTATAAAAAGAAAGAAATAATCCCATTACAGCAAAATGATGGACCTAAAGTTTTCTATACTAGGCGAAATAAGCCAGAAAGACAAATATCATATGATATTACTTATATGGGAAATCTAAACAAAATTGATACAAATGAACTTAAATAAAAAACAGAAGTAGACCCACAGACATAGAAAATAAACTTATGATTGCCAAAGTGGAAGTGGGGAACGGGATAATTTAGGAGTTTGAGATTAACATAAATATGCTACTATATATAAAGCAAATAATGAACAAGGACTTTCTGTATAGCATAGAAAACTATATTCAATATTTTGTAATAACCTGTAAGGGAAAAGAATCTGAAAAAAAATTAGGTATGACTGAATCACTTTATTGTACACCTGAAATGAAGGCAACCTTGAACATCAACTATACTTCAATTTAAAAAAAATATTGTGGTTGAGGAAATAAGTTCCTTTCTAGATACTAGATATGAGTTTTGCTGAAGGCATTCAAGTGAGGTAATAGAGTGGATCAATGCAAAGAAATAGAGAAAAACAATAGAATGAGAAAGACTTGAGTTCTCTTGAAGACAATTAGAGATACCAAGGGAGCATTTCATGCAAAAATGGGCACCATAAAGACCAAAATGGTATAGACCTAACAAAAGCAGAAGATATTAAGAAGCAGCAGCAAGAATACACAGAAGAAGTATACAAAGAAGATCTTCATGACCCAGATAATCACGATGGTGTGACAACTCACCTAAAGCCAGACATCCCGGAATGCAACATCAAGTGGGTTTTAGGAAGTATCACTATGAACAAAGCTAGTGGAGGTGATGGAATTCAAGCTGATCTATTTCAAATCCTAAAAGGTGATGCTGTGAAAGTGCTGCACTCAATAAGCCAGCAAATTTGGATAACTTAGCAGGGGCCACAGGACGGAAAAAAGTCAGTTTTCATCCCAGTCCCAAAGAAAGGCAATGCCAAAGAATGCTCAAACTACCACACTATTGAACTCATCTCAGTTCAGTCGCTGAGTTGTGTCCGACTCTTTGCGACCCCATGAATTGCAGCACAACAGGCCTCCCTGTCCATCACCAGCTCCCAGAGTTTACTCAAACTCATTTCCATTGAGTCGGTGATGCCATCCAGCCATCTCATCTTCTGTCATCCCCTTCTCCTTGCCCCCAATCCCTCCTAGCATCAGGGTCTCTTCCAATGAGTCAACTCTTCACATGAGGTGGTCAAAGTATTGGAGTTTCAGCTTCAGCATCAGTCCTTCCAATGAACACCCAGGGCTGATCTCCTTCAGGATGGACTGGTTGGATCTCCTTGCAGTCCAAGGGACTCTCAAGAGTCTCCTCCAACACCATAGTTCAAAAGCATCAATTTTTCGGCACTCAGTTTTCTTCACAGTCGAACTCTCACATCCATACATGACCACTGGAAAAACCACAGCCTTAACCAGACAGACCTTTGTTGTCAAAGTAATGTCTCTGCTTTTTAATATGGTATCTAGGTTGGTCATAACTTTTCTTTCAAGGAGTAAGCGTCTTTTAATTTCATGGCTGCAGTCACCATCTGCAGTGATTTTGGACCCCCCCCCCCCAAAATAAGGTCTCACACGCTAGCAAAGTAATGCTCAAAATTCTCCAAGCCAGACTTCAACAGTACGTGAACCGTGAACTTCCAGATGTTCAAGCTGGATCTGGAAAAAGGCAGAGGAACTGGAGATCAAATTGGCAGCATCCATTGGATAATCAAAAAAGAAAGAGTTCCAAAAAACATCTACTTCTGCTTTATTGACTATGCCAAAGCCTTTGACTGTGTGGACCACAGCAAACTGTAGAAAATTCTTCAAGAGATGGGAATACCAGACCTCCTGACCTGCCTCTTGAGAAATCTTTATGCAGGTCAAGAAGCAACAATTAGAAATGGACAAGGAACAGCAGACTGGTTCCAAATAGGGAAAGGAGTACGTCAAGGCTGTATATTGTCTCCTTGCTTATATAACTTATATGCAGAGTACATCATGAGAAACACTGGGCTGGATGAAGCACATGCTGGAATCAAGATTCCCTGGGAGAAATATCAATAACCTCAGATATGCAGATGACACTACCCTTATGGCAGAAAGTGAAGAAGAACTAAAGAGCTCTTTAGTGAAAGCAGAGAGTGAAAAAGTTGGCTTAAAACTCAACATTCAGAAAACTAAGATCATGGCATCTGGTCCTATCACTTCATGGCAAATAGAGGGGAAAACACTGGAAACAGTGACAGACTATTTTGGGGGGCTCCAAAATCCCTGCAGATGATGACTACAGCCATGAAATTAAAAGACACTTACTCCATGGAAGAAAAGTTATGATCAAACTATCAGCATATTAAAAAGCAGAGACATTACTTTGCCAATAAAGGTCCATCTAGTAGTTCAGTTCAGTTCAGTAGCTCAGTCATGTCCTACTCTTTGAGACCCCATGCGCTGCAGCATGCCAGGCCTCCCTGTCCATCATCAACTCCTAGAGTTTACCCAAACTCATGTCCATTGAGTCGGTGCTGCCATCTAACCGTCTCATCCTCTGTCATCTACTTTTCCTCCTGCCTTCAATCTTTCTCAACATCAAGGTCTTTTCAAATGAGTCAGCTCTTCACATCAGGTGACCAAAATACTGGAGTTTCAGCTTTTACATCAGTCTTTCCAAAGAATACCCAGGACCAGTTTCCCTTAGGATGGACTGGTTGGATCTCCTTGCAGTCCAAGGGACTCTCAAGAGTCTTCTCCAACACCACAATTCAAAAGCGTCAATTCTTCTGTGCTCAGCCCTTTTTATAGTCCAACTCTCACATACATACATAACCACTGGAAAAAGAATTTTTCCAGTAGTCATATAGGGATGTGAGATTTGGAATATAAAGAAAGCTGAGCACTGAAAAAGAATCGATGCTTTTGAACTGTGGTGTTGGAGAAGACTCTTGAGTGCCCCTTGGACTGCAAGAAGATCCAACCAGTCCATTCTAAAGGAAATCAGTCCTAAATATTCATTGGAAGGACTGATGTTGAAGGTGAAACTCCAATACTTTGTCCACTTGATGCAAAGAACTGACTCATTTGAAAAGACCTTGATGCTGGGCAAGATTGAAGGTGGGAGGAGTAGGGGACTACAGAGGACGAGATGGTTGGATGGCATCACTGACTCAATGGACATGAGTTTGAGTAAACTCCGGTTGGTAATGGACAGGGAGGCCTGGCATGCTGCAGTCCATGGGGTCTCAGAGTCGGACGCGACTGAGTGACTGAACTGAGTAGAATGGAGTGGTGAAACCCTAACCTGGGAGGTGGAACATGAAATCTAATGTGGCTTCTTTCAATATGTATATGGTTTACTTGGGTTACTTAACTTTACCAAACCTTGGTTTCCTCACATACCAAATGAGTAAAAAGCCCAAGAGGGTAATTTGTAGATGTGATCAGCATTTACAATTAGTAGTCTTTAAATAAAGGAGCTATCACTGTTTATGTGGGTGGGCCTTATCCAATCTTAAATTAGAAGTCTTGAGAGAAAACCCAGGTTTCCTTGAAAAGAAAGAATTTTACCTCAAGACATTAAAAGCCTGTCCTACAAATTTCAAGCTTGACAATCCTCATAATTGTGTAAGTCAGGTCTTTAAAATTTATCTGTCTATCATCTACCCTATATTAGTCTGTTTCTCTGGAGAACCCTGACTGATACACCTTTTCTGGCAATATGTCACAGAATTAGGAAAATGATTATGCCAATTCAAGGTGTTATCACTCCAAACATATCTCAAATATGTATTTTAAATTGATGAGTGTGAATATATATTTTTGTAAAATTCTTGTCAAGGACACTGTAAATAGTACTTTGGATAGAAATGCAAGTTTCAAAAGGGAAGATGAGGGAAATAGAAGAATGATGCTTAGGAACAATTGTTTTAGTTCCTATTTTGTGACTTTCAATATAATGGCCACGATTAAAAAGGGAGGAGGAAGAACAGTGCCATCCTTTACTTCTCCTCATCATTTAGCATATATAATTGAGTAAATTATCTATTTCAATTTTAATAGAAAGCTTTTGATCTCATACTTTTCAGCAATGAAATTTATTGTATTCATTAATAAAAAATGCAAAGAACCTTCCTCTTCACTATCATAATCCCTTACTCTTCTCTTTGTTCTTTGTTCCACTATAAAACTTGTCATTTTAGTTGGTCCAGCCCAGACAAGCAGTGATTGCTCCACCTAGGTGAGGATATCCTCAAATAAAGCTTGACTATGTGTTCTATTTGTTCTGCTGAGTTCACCATGAATATGTTATTCAGATCTCTTATACTCTTGGTTGATAATCTAGTTTATCAACGACTTAACATTGTTAGCCAAGCAAATCATTGTTGCGACATTCCTCTCCTATCATCACTCCTCCATTTTCCATAACGTCATATCAGAATTAGTCTTACTATTTTAAAGATAGATGTAACTCATTTTGGATTACAAATAATCCTTCTTGTTTATAAGACTTGGCTCAATGACTTCAACTTTACTCCAAAATTAAACCCACTTTCAAAATGTGAAGTTTAACAAATAATAAATATTGAAAATGCAGTTCAGAATTGGAAGGTTGTTTTCAAATGAGCATTTCAAACTTATTTGTCACAGCAAACTCAATAGATCAAGTAATCAATCTTGATAATATACAGGGATCATATGAAAGAAAATAATACATACTAGAATGTTTCTGTTTTTAGTCATTTTTAAAAAATCAACCTTATAGCCATAGCTCATTATTTACAGATTTTAAAAGAATATGCATTCTGTTTATACATCCCAAGGTGGTCTGTGTACAATAAAAAACAGTTGATCTGTTAGACTTGGTTATGGGCATAATAAAAAATTAAAGCAAATTGAATTCAAAGCAAATATTAAATACTTTAGTGAACTTCACAACTATAGTTAAAATTGAATTTTCTTCTCTAGTCTTTATGAAACACTAATTAACTTGGAGTTACCATGAAAATAAAACTATCTATTCTGTTGCAAACAATAATGAAAAAAGCTTTCATAGGTCTTTTCTTTGTTTTTGGTTCTTGACTTTAAATATCCTTCCTTGAATTACCACACCTGTTAGTGTCTCATCTAAAAAAATATACTTTCTCACTGTCAATTTTTCCCATAAAATAGATTCTTCTGAGTAAAATATTGATACATCTTGCAAATCTTGTAGGAAGTAGATTTTTTAAAATTATAATCTGTAAAAATTTTGAAAATACATGTTCTTTGGCTAAATTCCAATGGGTCTACCTTAATTGCATATTATTTTTAAGTACTATAGAAACTGTTAAGATGTATTGAGACATAGGAATTCACATCTTCATTTCACATAAGCCACATTCTCTGTTTTTTTTCTCCAAAGAGCTTGAACACTCCAATAAAGATAGCAACAAGAATCATTATGCCTCCATGAAAAAAATACTCAACACTGCTAATTATTAGAGAAATATAAAACTACAATGAGGTATCACCTCACAGCAGTCAGAATGGGCATAATCAAGAAGTCTACAAATAAACACTGGAGAGGGTGTAGTGAAAAAGAAATCTTCCTACACTCTTAGTGGGAATATACATTGGCACAACCATTATGGAGAACATTATAGATGGTCCTTCAAAAACTAAAAATAGAGCTATCATATGATCCTACAATCCCACTCTCCAGGTGTCTATCTGGAGAAAATTATAATTCAGAAAGATATATACATCACAATGTTTATTGCAGCACAATTTACAGTAGCCAAGACATAGAAGCAATCTAAGTGTACATCAACAGATAAAAGGATAAGGAAGATGTATATATATATCACATATATATACACATATATATCACATTACACATATATATCACATCATATATATCACATCACACACATATATAAGATGTATATATATATCACATATATATAATGAAATATTATACAACCATAAAAAACAATTAAATAATGTCATTTACAGCAACATGGATGGACATAAAGATTATCATGCTAAGTGAAATAAGTCAAAGAAAGACAAATCTCATATGATATAACATATATGGAATCTAATAAAAATACAGATAAACTTATTTACAAAACAAAGATAGATCCATACACATAGAAAACAAAGATCCATACACATAGAAAACCAAAAGAGAAAGGCAAAGAGGGATAAATTAAGAGATTAAGATTAACATATATACACCATTCCATGAATAAAATGGATAACCAACAAGGAATTACTGTATAGCACAGGGAACTAGACTCAATATTTTGTAATAACCTGTAATGGAAAAGAGTCTGAAGAAGATATATAAGATATTAATATATATAAGATGTTACAGAAAAACCCAAATGAATAATAATGTTACAGAAAATAATAATAATCAATGATATACAGAAAAAAACCCCAACTCAATAAATCAATTATACCTCAAATAAGAAAATAAACACTAAAAAGTTATTATTTTGCCTGGATATTTACAGTATTTTGTTGGTTTGTTTTTGCTTTTACAAATTTTGGAAATCTGAAGTTTTCTGGATTATGTATGAATTGCTAGAATTAAGATCTATAAGGATGGTGTAAATATTCTTCCCTGTTGAATTTCTAGCATTTCATCCAGAGCTTAGTAAACATCTAAATTAGAAAAGGAAGTGAAGGAAAAGAATAATTATACTTTGGTCAAAGTTCGGTCTGATTCCGTGTGAAGGCCTAGAATTAAAAAACTACGTTTAGCTTTCTTTCACCACCTCTCCTATAGAATTAACTGAACAACTTCAGAGCCGTGGATTACTGCAGGGTCCCTCTGTGAAATGTTTCTTCTTCTCTTTGCTTTCTTGTTAGATGTGCTCCTAGAGGGTTTTAAGCTACTGATTAAGGGGATGAGTTTCCAAAGTTGATAGGAGAAAGTTTGAAGGCAGCTTTTTATTCCCCTCAAGTGTGACTTTGAGCATGTTACTAAACCTCTCCCAATGTTTAACTTCCTCATCTATAAAATGGGATAGCAGTAATTTCTATCCCAGAAGGCTATAAGGGGTGATAAATGAGATAATTCATCTAAAACATCTAGTCTAACTTGACACTATAGGAACCACTCAAAAAATGTTAGACATTATGATTATTATTACTACTATTGTAATTATATGTTTAGTTAACTATAAAATCCATGATAACAACAATCATTATTACCTTCATACTAGCATAATTTTTGGTACATGTTTATTGAACTGAACTGTGTCTATGATCTACAGAGAGAAATATAGAGAATAAATACTCTTCATTTTTCCTGATCTCTTAGATGGGGGACTGTAGAGAGGAAACAATACACTTGGTCTATTGAAACCTATTACTTGATCTATATTTCTAAACTAGAAGTTAAATTCCAAACTCTATAAAACTGGGGAAGTTGGCTTATAATTTCAAAGTGAGGAAACTTAAATTTGAGCAAAAGTCAAGCAAGGATACTTGCATGTCTATGATATGTTTTTCTTCCTCATTTTAAAAGTAATACAGATAAAGTAAGAGATGATCAGGAAGAGAGAGGAAGAAGTGCAAAGAAATGTCTTTATTTATTACAGTTCACCCTATTATTACACCGAAGGAATATTTCAGGTGTCGTTGTAGGAAAACAACTTTCCCCATCCGCCTAGAAAACTATCCCATGGTGATTCTTTCACCATGGCTAGATGCCAATCCTTCAACATTACTTGGAAGAAGTTTCACGAAGCTTTCCTTAAAGAAACTCACTGTGTAAATGCATGATAATAAGAGTTATAGCTTCATTAGAACTTCTTCTCCACTCACTGACTGTTAATTCCTTGCCAAATAAACCTTTAGCTGCACAATTGTATGCATTACACAGCACAAACTCAGGGTCATAAGTGGGAATAGTGATATTTTAAACTTCTATGTACAACTGGAATACTGATTTTCCCAAATTCCTTATGAAGCATAATGAAAGAATTTTAAATCTCATATATAGTCCACTTTGAGTACACTCTTAGAGCTGTCAACCCAGAACTCAACTGATAAAGTGATTCCACCAGACTAAGGTGGGGCCTGTTAAAACATTACATCATGCTGTACACTGTGAGCCAAGAAAGAATATTCCCAGATAGTACCTCCAGGAGTAGCTTGTTTCAATGACTCAAGTAGTAATGATTCTACTCTTACCTGAGAAAATATTTTGTAAGCTACTCATCTTGGATCTTAGGAAATTGAGATACGTCGACTCTTTGAACTGCACAAAACATTTGAGATCACCAAATCCAACCATCTTGTGTTTGAAACTTATCCAGGGTCTAGTTTGTGGAAGAACTGGACCGATACTGATTCTTATTTATTTAATGTAAAAATACATGAGCTTATTTACCTTAAATAAATCAGGAACTTCTTTTCCTTCTGTAAAGTAATTAAGGATGTATTTTTCAAGCAATTGCTTTCACATGAAAAGTTTAATTTCATATTTATATTCTGATGTTATAGTATCTGTTCAGTTTTAAAAATACATAAAAAATAAGAATTTTTCTCTTTCAGATAAGTTGTTATTTGATAAAAATTTATTACATTTAAGTATTTATTGAGTACAAAAAGAAAGTCAAATCAGTGCCACTCAGTGAAATGTCAGTTATTGATTTGGGGAATGAAGCCTAGGACCCAAATTTTAAAGCAAGACTTAAACATAAAACTCAGGCTCCAAAATCACTGTGGAGGTGATTGCAGCAATGAAATTAAAAGACATTTGTTTCTTGGAAAAATAGCTATGTCAAACCTAGACAGTGTCTTAAAAAGCAGAGACATCACTTTGCCAGCCAAGGTCCATATAATCACAACTATGGTTTTTTCCAGTAGTCACATACGGATGTGACAGTTGGACCATTAAGGAGGCTAAGCAGCGTGAATTGCCACTTTCGAACTGTGGTGTTGGAGGAGACTCTTGAGAGTCCCTTGGACAGCAAGGAGATCAAATCAGTAAATCCTAAAGGAAATCAATCCTGAATATTCATTAGAAGGACTGAAGCTGAAACTCCAATACTTTGACCACCTGATGTGAAGAGCCGATTCATATGAAAAGACCCTGATGCTGGGAAAGAATGAAGGCAGGAGGAGAAGGGGACGACAGAGGATGAGATGGTTGTATGATATCACTGACTCAATGGATAGGAGTTTGCGCAAACTCAGGGAGATAGTGATGGACAGAGAAACCTGGCATGCTGCAGTTCATGGGGTCACAGAGTCAGACACAGCTTAGCGACTGAACAGTAACAACCAGGAGATGGGGAGGACGGAGGAGCCTTGGCATGTTGCAGTCCACGGTGTCACAAAGAGCTGGACATGACTTAGTGACTGAACAACAACAATAGGCGTAAAACATAGGCACATGGATCAATATCTATGTTTTTACAACATCACAGGTAACCATTTGATTGTGTAGCAAACTAACACCCCATTCTTTTCCAGTGACTATACTAGCAATGCAAATATAATTTGAAATTATAATTTCATTTCTCTTATGCAGGTCTGTGAAGACTTAGCCATTAAAATTCTTCAGATTGTTCATATAGAGTCAAATATTTTCCATGTGACTCTCATAGAATGAAATTCATGAGGGTCACATGCTGTTAACTGCTTTAGGAAGCACAGACCCTGAAATGGCTCAGAATTCTGTAGGACTTTTCCCTTATGAAAGTGTCTGAGTCCACAACTCAAGAGACAAAAATCTCACTGGCTAAAGCACCCAGGGAATTTTTGTTTTCTTTATTATCATTATCAAAAAGTCCTCCCCTTAGAATAGTATCAAGACCCAGACTATATCAACCCCCTGTAACCTGGAGTAATAACTCTAGGGTTTGGAGTCAGAACAGCCCTGTGTTTAAATGCTGACTCTGTCACTTAAAATAGCTATGTCACTTTTAGAAAATTAAGGAATCTTGCAATGCCACAGTTTACTAATGTGTTTGGAAGACAATAATGCCTACCTTTCATAGTGTATGTACATAAAGTAATATGTATTATCTGCCTCCAGAAAATGCCTAAAATATAGTTCCGAATAAGTGGTATTACTTATATCATTGCCCTTTATACAAGTCATCACTGCCTCTAAATCTTCAGGTACTTAAGTGTTTAGTCCCTCAGTCATGTCTAACTCTTTGTGACCCCATGGACTAAATGCCACCAGGCTCCTCTGTCCATGGAATTCTCCAGGAGAATGGAGTGGGTAGCCATTCCCTTCTCCAGCAGATCTTCTCCACCCAGGGGTTGAACTCAGGCCTCCCACACTGCAGGCGGGTTCTTTACCATCTGAGCCACCAGGGAAGCACTTAAGGATCCTCACATTTCAAATGAGCAAAACTAATGTGATCATAATTAGGTGGCCATATTTTCTCAACTATTTTTTCTTCAATTTTCTCAATATTTTTTTCTAGGCTACTTTATCTTTTTTAAAATTTCTGTATGTAAACTTAGGTATCTCATTTCTGGCATGTGCTCATTATGGTAAGAGCTTTTAGTCTAGTGCTTTCTCTCTCTGTAAGACCAGAATCCTAAACTATGTACTTTTCTCTTAGCCACATAGCCAAGAATTTTGGAGCCTCTTCAGAAGATTAGTTAAACTTACTTCCTTTGTCATAAATTAATTGACAGTGTGGGCTTGGGTTTATTTCTGAGCTCTGTATTCTTTTTCATTGGTCTGTGTGCCACCACCATACTATTCTGATGACTATAGCTTTTAAAGCTTGAAGTCAGGGAGTGTGATACCTCCAGCTTTTTTCTTCTTTCTCAAGATTGCTTTTGAGGTCTTTTGTGGTTCCATTACAAATTTTAAAATTGCTTATTCTAGTTCTGTGAAAAATGCTGAAGGGTATTTTGATAGGAGTTGCATTGAATCTGTAAATTCCTTTGAAAATTAAGAAATTAAATTATCTACCCAATATTAATTCTTACAATCCAAGAACACAGAATATCTTTTCATTTATTTGTAGCATCTTCAATTTCTCTCATCCATGTCTTATAGCTTTTAAGATATGGGTCTTTCACCTTCTTGATTAAATCTATCCCTAGGTATTTTATTCTTTTTGATACAATTGTAAGTGGATTTTTTTCTTAATTTTTCTTTCTCATAGTTGTTATTGTATAATAATGCAACTGATGTCTGTACCTTTCCTTTGGGTGAAATAAGTAAAGGGGATTAAGAGGTGCAGGCTACCTGCTGTTGCTGCTAAGTCACTTCAGTCATGTCCAACTCTGTGACCTCATGGACTGTAGCCTGCCAGGCTCCTCCATCCATGGGATTCTCCAGGCAAGAATAACTGGAGTGGATTGCCATGCCCTCCTCCAGGAGATTTTCCCAACCCAGGGTCGAACCCAGATCTCTTATGTCTCCTGCATTGGCAGGCAGGTTCTTTACCACCACTACCACCTGGGAAGCCCCAAATCAACTATATTTCAATTAAAAAAACAAACAAAAACAAACAAACCCTGATACCATTTCTGCACCAAAGCTGCTTTTATTTTAGACTGCCCAACTGAGAGCAGTTTTAGTGGCAAATCTGTGGCAAATCTGGATGTGGATGCCAACAAGTTAGAGTACCAGGTCTGTGTGACACTGAAAAAATGCTTCCATGGACTGATTTCTTCTTCTGTGGGGTTTCAACAATACCTTAGTGAGAAACTGCCTAGAGACACGAGCACCTTCCTGCACTTCGATATGATGCATCTGCACACTCTCAGACAATTCTGCATTGACTTTAACTGCAGAAAAAGGAAGCCAGGCACTCTGCTTAAGAAAGGCGAGTCAATCTAATGAACAATTGCACTTATTCCTAGTTTCCCTATAGCAACAGCACTTTGTCTATATTACTTAACCACCAAATATTTATGGTGTATGTTTTTCTGCTTGGAAATAACTATCTAATATGTATCAAATCTAATTTAGTTTTATTAGGTAACTTAATTTTGTCTAATTTTCAAGATCATCAGCATAATAAATAATCTGGCTCTATTTTCCCCTTGGCACATAAACGGAAATATCTCCATAATCTTCAGTACTTAGTGATTTTTTTTTTGTTTATTTCCTCATGAATGTTGAAAGGAAGAAAAAAAATACCCTTTAATTAATAATTGCTTATATGATTCACTTTTATAATACAATTTTGTGCCAAAGCCCAGAATGAATTATCCTTTATAAACACTCTATAAAATTATGAATTTAATGTTTTAATAATTGAATGTATTTAGTCAGAGTAATAAAGAAGTTATTTGAATAGAGAAGAATTATCAAAACTATCAAATGGAATATTTATATAACATATATAATTATTACTTAGGTGTGTGTATGCAAAATGCACTGTTGAGGTATACTGTTGAGGTAAATTTTGAATTAAAGCAAAATTTAATCCTATGTTATAGACTGTGAAGACACTATACTGACAAATCATTTTCTTGGTATTCAGAATTTGGGCTCCTCAGTAATTAAAAATATTTTCTATCCCAGTATAAACTCAGCTTTTGTTAGGTATGTACTTTTTAAATGGAGGAAATAAATATAAAAATAAACCAAAGATTGTACTGTTCAACCATCACTATTTATTACCTCAAATCTTAAGCTTGATGAACACTTTTGCTTTATATGATTTGTCAATCATTCTAAAATGTTTATCTTCAAGTTTGGAATAAGGAAATCTAATCCAAAAATAACCCAGTTCAAAATCATGCTCAGTGATTTGGAGGTTCTGAACTACCTATTCTAATAGAGAATCAATTTCAGTTCATAATATTCAGCTCAGTTCAGTCACTCAGTCGTGTCGGACTCCTTGCGACCCCATGAACCGCAGCACGGCCAGGCCTCCCTGCCCATCACCAACTCCCGGAGTCCACCCAAACCCATGCCCATTGAGTCCGTGATGCCATCCAACTATTTATCCTCTCTTGTCCCCTTCTCCTCCTGCCCTCAATCTCTCCCAGCATCAGGATCTTTTCAAATGAGTCAGCTGTTCACATCATGTGGCCAAAGTATTGGAGTTTCATCTTCAACATCAGTCCTTCCAATGAACATATATTGATACATATTTAATAACAAATATGCTGAGATCCTGTGGCTCTTTATTCTTTGTGAGAAAATTTAAGATAGACTGTATTATAGACATTTTTCTTGAGTATTCATAAATATTGAGAGTGAGAAAAAAGGATTAAGTTGGGATAGAGTTTCTTTTTAATTGCTTTACAATGCTATGTTGGATTCTGCTGTACAACGGTCATAATTACATGTATATCCCCTGCCTCTTGAGGCTCCCTCGCCTCTCCCATCCTACCCCTCTAACCAGGCTGGGTTCCCTGTGTTATATAGCAGTTTCCCTCTAGTTATCTATTTTACTCATGATAGTGTATATGCTGCTGCTGCTAAGTCGCTTCAGTCATGTCCGACTCTCTGCGACCCCATAGACGGCAGCCCACCAGGCTCCCCCGTCCCTGGGATTCTCCAGGCAAGAACACTGGAGTGGGTTGCTATTTCCTTCTCCAATGCATGAAAGTGAAAAGTGAAAGTGAAGTCACTCAGTCGTGTCCGACTCGTAGCGACCCGATAGTGTGTATAAATCAATGCTATTTTTTCAGTTTGTCCCACCTTCTCCTTCCCCCACTGTGTCCACAAGTTTGTTCTGAAATAGAGTTTTGAAAAACTTACATTTGCTCTCATTTAATGCTATCCAACTGTGAGACTTTACCAAGAGCTTGCTTTTCTAGCTTGTAAGCCGTGCTCAGAATGTTTTCCAGCTTAATACAAATACATGCATTCAGAAAAGGAAACTGCTGTTTCAGAGGTTGTTATGTCCCAGGCAGATTGTTTCCTGTTTTGGAAATCACTGTGCCCAGTCAATCAGAGCTGAGATGGTTCTATTCATCCTCTACAAGGGGAATTGGCTAGCTCAGTGAGAATGACTTCCAAATATTTCAGTGCAATTGAAGCTTAGGATGTAAGACTCATTAGATACCTAAATATAAAAGTTTCACTCTTCTATAAATTGGTACTCTTCATTTTTATGTTCTGTGTTCTTTTACTTTTTTCATACTTTATATCTTCATACCAAAAGACTTTTGACTTTGAATTTAAATTTTAATTTATGCTATTAATCATGAACTCTCTTCTAGTAAGATGAAACAAAATTTTATAGTTACAGGAAATTCACACAGTAAGGGCACAAAGTTTGGGAAGTTATATTTTAGTCAGTAACCCATTTTTCCCCATCATGTTTTCTGTATAATCTGTTGTTAATAAGCAAAGTAATTGATGTAAATTTTATTTACTCTCAAAGTTTGCTATATAAAGTACTTTGTACACCCAACACTCTTACCTTCTTTCCTTTAGTAAATGTGCCATATTTTTCTGTAGAAAATTTCTCCTGTCCACCTTTTGTAGTAGGATTTGGAAATTACTACTCAGTCACCTCTAGTTGTAGTGATTGGACCAAATCAGGCTAACAGCAAGATATACCCAAGATTTTTCTAATTTAACCAGGAAAGGGATCTTGTGTAAGGAGGTATTTGTTTAGTAGATGCATTCACTAATTTGGGAACTTTCTGTGATCATTTATTATTTAGTGTTTTTATATACTGATGACAAAATTCCTCCTTACATAAAAAGCTAGAGAGTAGCTTATTGTTATATTTTCACCATATGTTAATATGGGATTTAACATTTTTAGGTAACCAAACACGTTTTATTTTATTGTCACTAAGCTTGTATGGTTTTCCTGCTCCAGTGTTTGATTAATGCTCTCAATAACACATTACACAAATATTTTCCACGTTTTGAGCATTTATTCATTTACCTTTGCCAAGTAGTCGATCATGTGCGTCTACTCTGCAATGATAGAAAATAGCTAAAATTTGGCTATATATTATTGATAGAAATAATTTGGCTATAACCATTTCTGTCATTCTGGAAAGTAATCATTCTACCTAATAAGTAGAATTCAGTGACAAGAAGACTATTTCCTCGGTTCCTTGTTTAAGGCTCAAGACCACCTACTGACTGGGTGAAGACAGTAAGGCTATTTGAAATTGCTTTTAAAAAAGAAAAAAAGTTTCTATACCTTTTGCACAGCTGTGATGACAGCCTAACAGGGACAAAGCCTGCAGGGAGTATGCTCAGTAGTTATTTCTTCAATATGAGGTGCAAATACTTGGCTGTGATAAGAATTCACATGCAAAAAATCAGGCTAACAATATCTGCAATGAATTTTTCTGTGAGAAATTCTTCCCTATCTTTTGTCTTTAATTTGTGGAAAGCAATAAAGTGTAGCTGATTTCCAAAGATAGGATAACTTTATAAAAGATCTTATAGGATGAAAAAAATTTTTTACAGGAAAACTGAAAGGAAAGCAGAGAGAGGAAGTGATTTTTGAGCCATTTCAAGCATCATGGAAAGTTCCATTGAACCATATTGCTCTGGAGAGATTCTTATTTTATAAAAATACAGTTTCAAATAGAGTTTTGGAAAAAATTATTAGATTCACAACCAGCTCTATTTTCTCTTAGGTCTTAAGGTTGTCTATTAGAAATAGAACAAAAACAAAAAATCTGATGTTTTTACACTGGAATATTACCCACCAATGAAAATAAATTAATTATAGTACACAGTAATAAGGAGACATGGATAAAACTTATAATTGTAACATTGAACAAAAGATTTAAGACACCTTTTAAATAAAGTTCAGAAAGAGGGATGCAAACATAGGTGATAAAAACAACTATAGCAAAATAGAAAGTGATTATTATAAACTCATAATAATGGTTATGTCTATGACAGAGGGAGGAGAATGTACTCTAAAGCATATGTGTGGGGGCTTGTAAGTTGCCAGTGTTGTTCTATTTCCTAACCTGTGTGGTGGCTACATCTGTGATTTTCTATAAAGTCTCTTGAAAGCATTATATTTTGCAATAAAATGGGCTAAAAATCACTGTCACAGTTAGTTGACTCTGCCTACTACTTTGAAGATAAAAAATAAGTTTTAGCTGATACACTGAGGGATTATTTATAACTGCATGGATTCTATGTGGGAATGTACAGATTTTACAGAGTGTTACCTTTTAGTGATGAGAAGAAACACTTCATTTAAAAATTGTTGGCGGTAGATTATGGTGGTTGTCTTTGTTCAGTTGCTAAGTCGTGTCCAACTCTTTGTGTTTCCATGGACCACAGCATGCCAGGCCTCCCTGTCCTTGACCATCTCCCAGAGTTTGTTCAAACTCATGTCCATTGATTTGGTGATGCTAAACAGACGCTACTTCTTATTCCCTGGAGGTTTACATAAATTGGATGGCATATTTTTATTTTATAAGTCTCTAAATGTTTTAAATATCTCTACTGAACTTGCTGTCACTTTCTTTTAGATGTCAAATAAAAGATTAATTGTGGTACTAATCAATTTAAAAATTGATACTGATCGTATTAAGAACAATTTAACACAACAATTCTCCTACTACCACTAAATCCAGATTAGACTCAAAATTTTCAGTTGAAAATACTTCATATGTTCAAAACAATTTCTTGTGCTATAACGTGAGCCTCTAGAGGCTTCTTCCTAAGATAATTGTACAGTGTGTGTGTGTGCCGAGTTTCTTCTATTGAATCGCACTCTTTGTGACCCTACGTTTTGTAGCCTGCCAGGCTCCTCTGTCTATGGGACTGTCCAGGCAAGAATACTGGAGTGGGTTGCCATGCCCTCCTCCAGAGGATCTCCCTGATCCAGAAAATCAAAGCCAGGACTCTTACATCTCCTATATTGGCAGGTGGGTCCTTTACCACTAGTGCCAGCTGGGAAGCCCAATTATATAACAGAAAAGATGATTTGCATTCAGTTATTCCTATAAGGCGATGGCACCCCAATTCAGTACTCTTGCCTAGAAAATCCCATGGATGGAGGAGCCTGGTAGGCTGCAGTGCATGGGGTCACTACGAGTCGGACTCAGTCGGACGACTGAGCGACTTCACTTTCACTTTTCACTTTCATGCATTGGAGAAGGAAAGGGCAACCACTCCAGTGTTCTTGCCTGGAGAATCCCAGGGACGGGGGAGCCTGGTGGGCTGCCGTTTAAAGGGTCGCACAGAGTCAGACACGACTGAAGCGACTTAGCAGCAGCAGCAACATTCCTATAAGGGCTTTCCAGGTGGCGCTAGTGGTAAAGAACCCACCTGACAATGCTAAAGGCTTAAGAGACAAGGGTTTGATCTTTGGTCGGGAAGATCCCCTGGAGGAGGGTATGGCAACCCACTCCAGTATTCTTGCCTGGATAATCCCATGGACAGAGGAGCCTGGTGGGCTGCAGTCCAGAGAGTTGCAAAGAGTCGGACACAGCTGAAGCAGCTTAGCATGTACACATGCATTCCTATAACCTGAGGTTGCTATGTATGAGGAGATGAACAAAAAGATATATGAGAACTAACAAGATTTGGAGCCTAACTACCTTTCCAACTTAATTCCTTGCTCCTCCCCACTTTCCACTATGAGTTGATGAGTATTAAGCTATTAATACTTGATCTTTTGTATTTCCATGCCTTCAACTGTTATGTGAAGATTCTTTTCATTGCACATGAAAAATCAATTCAAGCTAGATTAGGAGAAAAGTAAATTTTAAAAAACTAAATTGAAAAAAGATATTAAATGCCTAAATCAGAAGTAAATAGTATTAAAATTTGAAGGTATGTCTCCCACCTGACATGGGAGCTTTTGACCACACAGGTCAAACAGCCAGACATGCTGAGGGGCCAGCCCTGAACACTAGCATAAGTATAGTTTTTGTGGCCCAGTCACAAAAAGAATAAATAGGGAACACATCTGGAGTGGGTGGCTCCAGTGGCCAGGGACAGTATGCTACTGGGTCCCACGTAAAGTTCCTTCTTCCACACTGGGAGACTTAGCTGATTGCGCTAGTGGCAAAGAATCTTTCAGCCAATGCAGGAGATGTAAGAGATGAGGGTTTGATCCCTGAGTCAGGAAGATCTCCTGGAAGAAGAAATGACACCTCACTTTGGTATTCTTGCCAGGAGAATACCATGGACAGAGGTGCCTGGCAAGGTACAGTCGTGGGCTTGCAAAGAGTCAGACATGACTGAGCATCTGAGCAGAGGCACAAGCTCCTAATATAGAAAAAAACACAAAAAAGAGTTAAGAAGAGTCAGGACACAAAGAAATAATTTCCAAGAGAAAGAATAAGCTAAAAACCTCAGAGAAAGAAATAAATAAGTCAAAAATAGGCAACCTACCAGAAAAAGTTTAAAATGGTCATAGGATACTCACTGACTGAACTCAGGAGAACAGAGGAAAGCAGTGAGAACTTCAAAAAGGGATAGAAAATATAAAAAAGAATCAATGACAACTGAAGGATACAATAACTAAAATTTTTAAAATGTAGTAGAGGGTATCAACTGCAGATTAGATGATGAAGAAAAACATGTTAGTAATCTGGAAGACACAGTAATGGAAATTACCCAAGTGGAATGGCACAAAGAAAATAGACTTCTGAAAAATAAACTAGCTTAAGGACTGGTGGGACAACATCATGTGAACTAACATTCACATTATAGGGGTCCCACAAAAAGAAGAGAGAGAAAAATGGAGAGAAAACCTATTGGGAAAAACAATGGCTGAAAACTTTCCTAACATGATGAAAGAAGTAAAAATCCAAGACCAGGAAGCACAGAAGTCACCAACAAGGTGAACTCAAGGAGATCCATACCAAGACATAATTAAAATGTCAGAAGTTAGATAGAATATCTTAAAAAGAAAAAAAAACATAATTATGTAAAGGGAAGCTATCAAAACAATATCAGCTAATTTTTAAGCAAATTTTATAAACCAGAAGAGAGAACACAGCGTATTCAAAGTGCTGAATAAAAATCACAAGGGAGAAAGTTCTATCCAACAGGGTTATCATTCAGAAAAGTGTTTCCCAGATGAACAGAAGCTTAAAAAAGTTTATCACCGCAAACCCTCCCCACCTACAAGAAATGTTAAAGGGACTTCTTAAAACTGAAAAGAAAAAGGAATAACTAGATATACAAAAATTATGAGAAAAAAAGTTGATTCCACATGTTTGATTTAGTATGAAGAGAATGCTAGATTTCTAATAAAAAAATAGATATGTAACAAGCTAGAAAGGTTTACTGCATAGCAAAGGGAACTATACTCAATATCTTATAATGACCTATAATGGAAAATATTTTTCAAAAATAATATATATGCATCACAATCACATAAAAAAGAATTCTACTTTTTTTGAAATTTAGTAATGTTCATCTTTTTGCCAGTTTTTCTAAATGTCCTATAGATATCTGATAACAATGTATGAGATACAAAATTTTAAGTATTATTTGTGTAGGATATAAGATTAATATAAATAGAAACCCTCCATTATATTTAAATTATTAATGACATCATTCAAGATGCTCCTATTCTTATTTTTTCTGTATTTGATGAAATATTCTCAGAGAAATATTAATATGTCTTACTATGCTATATATTTTTTATTTTCCCTTATATTTTTTCTGATTTTTGCTTTATGTATCTCTGTTTCTCTGTTGTTAGGTGTCTAATGGTTTATGATGTCTATCTTCTTTGTGAATTGTACTTTTTATCATTAATAATATTCATCTTTGTTACAAAAACAAAGTAAAATTAAAGTTTGTTTGAAAAAAGATCTGCGACATCACTACAGAACAATTTGGAATATTTTATTTTGGCTATTTTTGCTTTCAAATTTTGGAATCTTAATGCCATCTTTAACTGTCTGCCAAATTAATATTCTTGAGTTTTGACTTGGAAATTATGCAATAAATACATTTTTCGTTCTTTAAAAAAGATAACATTATACTTAATGATAAGAAATTGAACATGATTAAATAGAATTTATATTTTAAGGCAGAATAAGAAAAAATTAAAGATAAAATTCTCTCTGTATGTTTGGGCCATCTCTCTCTTTAATGTACAATGTGTATTACACAATAACCAGATCTCCTCAACTTTGGGAGGGACTGATCAATCATAAAGATCAATTTTTTTTTTTTTGCTTTTGATGCTAGCAATGAAGCAGTGAAACCTCTTAAAAGAATAATGTTCTTTCCCAGCTCTGTAAGGGATCATGGTGATTTGCTGCTTGCTTTGTACTGCTTATCTGAACAATGAATCCTTGGTAAACTATCTGTACATCACTTTGATATACTATCTTTTGTCTCAAAAAACTGTGCTTTTGACTTCTAACAGAACAGTTCTCAGAGCTTTAAGTTGCTTCCAGGGTTTTAATCCTTAATTTTGTTTGAATGAAAATCCTTTTTTTCTCTTAAGAAAAAGAAAAAGGCGTAACTAAATATACAAAAATTTGAAACAGAAAAGTCTCACTGATAAAAGCAAACATGTAGTAAAACAATTGGTCAAATGCCTATATAGCTGCAGGTACAAAACTAGTACAATTATCTATACCCGTAATAATTAGTTAAGGGATATGCAAAATATAAAATCAAAAATATAACACATAATGGCAGGAGTAACAATATAGTGCTTTTAGAATTCACTCAAACCCATGAACTTAAAATATATAGGTTCATGGTTGTTATAGAACTTCATGGTAACAAAAAATCAATACTAGGTAGGCAAATTTTAAAGAGGAAGGAATCCAAACATAGCACTAATGAAAGGAATCAAATTGAAAGAGTAGAGGGCAAAAAAAAAAAAAAAAAAAGGAAAGAACAAAGAATGACAAAAACTACCAGAAATCAAGTAGCAAAATGGTAATCAACACATATCTCTCAATAATTAAATGTAATGGACTAAATGCTCCAATTGAAGGACATAGATATGCTGATTGGTTAATAAAACAAGGTCCATCTATTTGCTGCTTACAAGAGATTCACATCAGAGCTAAAGACACACACAGGCTGAGAGTGGGGGGATGGAAAAAGAGACTTCATTCAAATGATGAAAATAAAGCTGGGGTAGCTAATAATCCTTATTTAAGATAAAGTAGACTTTGATACAAAGACTGTAACAAAAGACAAAGAAGGATATTACATAATGATAAAAGGATCAATTCAATAGAAAGATATAAGTGAAAGTTACTCAGTCGTGTCTGACTTTTTGTGACCCCATGGACTGCAGCCTGCCAGGTTCCTCTGTTCATGGAATTCTCCAGGCAAGAATACTGTAGTGGGCTGCCATTTCCTTCTCCAATGATAAAAGGATCAATTCAATGGTAAGATATAATACTTATAAATACATATGCACCCATCTTAAGAACACCTAAATACATAAAGTGAATACTAACAGACATAAAGGAAGAAATGGACAATAATAAAATAATAGTAGGAGACTTTAACACCTTACTTACATCAATTGATAGGTTATTCGAACAGAAAATCAAAAAGGTAACATTGGCCTTTATAACACATTGGTGCATATGGACTTAATTTAAATGTATAGAACATTCTATCCCTAAGCAGAAGGATACACATTCTTTTCAAGTGCATTGGTAACTTCTTCATAATAGATCACAAGTTAGGTCACAAGTCTTAATACATTGGAAAAAAACTGAAATAATATCAATCACCTTATCTGACCACTATAGTATGAGATTAGAAATCAAATACAGGGGGGAAAGGTTAAAATATAATCATGTGGAGTATAAACAACTTGCTAGTAAACAACCACTAAACACATCATTGAGGAAATAAAAAAAAAAAACTTTGAGACAAATTAAAAAGGAAACCCAATGTTCCAAAATCTGTGGATGTAACAAAAGCAGTACCTCTAGTGTTCTGGAAAGAAACTTCATGTAATACAGGACTAACGTTGAAAATAGGAAACATCTTCAATAACAATATAAACTTAGATCTAAAGGAATTTTTAAAAAAATTTAGCATTTGTAGAAAAAAGGAAATTATTAAAGATAAGGAAGATAAAACAACAGAAAGGATCAATAAAACAGAAAGGATCCAGAAAGGATCATGGTTCTTTAAAAATATAAACTATATTGTGAAACCTTTAGCTATGGTCATTAAGAAAAAAAGAGAGGGCTCAAATGAATAAATTCAGAAATGAAAGAGAAGTTGCAACTGAAAGTACAGAAATATAACAGGTAATGAGGAATTGCTATGAATAATCAAATGTAAACAAATTGGACAACTTAGAAGAAATGGGTAAATTCCTAGAAGCATACAATCTTTGAAGACTTAATCAGGAAGAAATAAAAAATCCAAACAGACCAATCATTAGTAATGAAATTGAATCAGTAATTAAAATGTATCAACAACAAAAGAGTCCAGGACCAGACAGCTAGATAGGTGAAATATACCAAACATTTGTAAAACTTACTATTTATCTTCTCCACCTATTTCAAAAAATTAAAGATAAGGGGCTTGCTATCTAAAAGGAAATGGGGTGGCTGGACAAGACGGCAGAGGAGTAGGTGGAGGTGGAGTACATCTCTCTCCATG